>NW_026294618.1:38368175-39568175 GCF_026119805.1 Tympanuchus pallidicinctus | reverse complement strand
CCTTTGAACGTATTTGTTGTCAGTGTTTTCCTGTATTGATAGCCTCACACTTCTTGTATTAGAAGGAAAAGTGAACACCTGTTTCCTACATATTTTCTCTGTATCACTCACAGTTTACACATCTTTTCTTGTTCTTCTGTTATCTCTTTTTCCTACCAAGGAATCTCCTTATCTGTTCTGCATAGAGAAGCTGTTCCAAGATCATCGTCCTTGTCTCACTCTGAGGTTTTCAAAGGATGTGATCAGAGTATACAATATTTTTATCCAATCTTGTGCCATCACTTCAGTCACTGTTACAAAATACAGAGTGGTCAATTTTCTTTGAAGTTTATTTTCTGTACCAGCCATTTTCCTAGCCTGGAGCTGGTCTGAGGCTCTTATCTCTAACACAGTACATAAATTTTAAAGTGAAAACACCTAACACCCTTAATGAAAATTATGAAGACCTCCTTTTGGTGGTCACATTGCTTGCATTACTGTACTATAGTAAATTTCAAGATTTAAAAAAAGTTATTTTATAATTTCTGCCAAACAGTCATCAGCAGTCTTTCTCAAATTCTTTTGTCCAAGCCTATCATATAGCTATATGTCGTACTATTTCAAATAATTTCTGCTCAGTTGGGTATACAATAACAATAGTATTACATGTGTTCAGTCAAGTACTTTTATTCATAGAATACAGATTTATTTTAGCAGTTTAAGTAGGTGAGTTTAATGTATATTTAGTCAAGCGTTACACTAGTGAAGGCTTAAGCAGATTAGAAATAAATGACTCCAATTAAAGAACACATCTGTGAAAATTGGTGTGTAATAGGCATGGATGAACTGTTTGCATACCAACTGTAAAGAAATCTTTAATTATTAACTATCTGTAAGAGGTTCAATCAAGGATTAATTGTATAGGACATAGTAAAAACATTTGTACTGAACACATGAAAATTTTGAAAATAAAAACATGTTTTACCTCAATAATGACATGAGTACTGCTCTCAGACAATGTGTTTTATCTTTTCTATTTTTTTTTTCTTCTCTTGCATGTAGTAGATACGCAGCCAGCGGCAGCATCTGAGATTTAGTTTAGTAACATTAGCTACCATATGCATTGGTAATGGGAGATTATTCCTTCAAATAAAAAACTGGTTTAATAGGCGAGGCAGACAAAAAATGCTCCACAAAAGAAGTGATTCCCACAGGAAAGTATTTTTTACCTAATTTTTACAGTTGGAATTCAGAAAGATTAAGGTAGAGATTCTCGGAAGTGATAAGATCTGGGCTAAATTTGACCTTACCCAAATTAGGAGTCCCATTGGCTTCCTTGAGGGGAAGCTCAGGCAAGTGCCAAGTGCTTTCAAAAACCCTGATACAGGATTTGCACAGCAGTCGATGGAAGGGTGAGAGTTCAATTCAGAGCAACTGGCTACTAGATCAGTGTCAGTTGTCAGTGGTATTCAAGGTACCATTATTTTTTTTTTTCTAACACACAAAAATATTAATAAGATGGAAATGTGAGTCTACCTATGTAAAAGCAGTCTGTTGTACTGTTGTCAGTCTGGTTTTCTCTGAAATAGAAATAGTCTTACATGAGTATATCAGAATTTACATTTGTGTAGCACGAATTCCTGTGGGGATCCTCTGTACTTGTATGTGCAGAAAAAATAAGACCATTTAAAGTTTCATTTAACATGGCCTTTGGTTTATCCAGAAATATTACCTGAGTGTTCAGGTGAATGTAATGGAAAACTCCAAATGTTTACAAAGAAGTCACTGTAGTGTTTTAATCAAAGCTGACACTTCTAGAGATAAATCACAGAGTTCTGCAAGGTTAAACATGCCTCAAGATAAAATGCTGCACTGGGCTCTGTTCTTAACTGTTTTGTGGCCACTCAGAAAAGAAAGTATTGCAAGCTATTCACTTTAATTCCAATTGCTCATTATCAGGCAGATTACAACATATACAAATCCTTGTAAGCTCCTGTCAAATACACTTCTCCATTTAGCATGACATTTACTAAACATACACCAAACATGACTTCTAGATGATTGTGTTCCTGGGCACATTTGAAAAAGCACTCCTGGTAAAAATGAATGTTACAGAATTAAAATCAGTTCTTCATATTTTATTTATTTATATAAAGCATTTTTTTCAGTGCTATATGTAACTAAAGATTATCATTATCTTTCTATGTAATTATCCTAGGATATCTTAGGCATTTTATTCACAAGCAATAATAAATCCCTGGTGCATATTTTTTTATCTAGAAAATCTAGTAAATAAAGACCAATGTAAAAAGAGCTCCTTTTGGAGCCAGAGATGGCTAGACATGTGGTTGGGAATGACAAACTGTACCTTTAGACTGCTGAAAACACCACTACACCATGATTATCTAGAGGCCAGGACATTTTATTTAACTCCAACTGACAGTTAAATGACTGCACTCTGAGACGAAAAACCAATCAGGGAAAATATAAAATTTCTCTGACAGTAGCTCTCTAGAAGATATCCTCAGGCATTTATGTTACACGGTCCGAATAGGAAACTTCATGCTTCAATTTTCCTGGATGTATCAAATCCTCTAATTGAACTTCCTGGTTTGGATTGCTCTATCTTTAAGAGCAAATACAGAAACATGATATCATGTACGTGAATCTCATGGCTGAAGAGGCTGTAAACTTTAAGTCAACAAGATGTAAACAGCTACTGTTGCTTATGCTATTTATGGGGATAAATAGGTGGTTGGCACTCAGCGAAGGGATCCAATATACAGATACTTCTCCAACTAGACGCAGTGTTTAACCATTAAGTGTCCTAGTGATAAACAACCACTTGAGAGATTTCTGGAGGGTCTTTCCAAATAACTTGGTGAGCTTTACGGGGCTTTTCACTCAGTAAATTTTAAGGAGGATCACCAATTGCTTATGGAAAAACTGAGGCACAGAGTATCTCTGAGGTCACACAACTGAACGACAGTGTGGCTTCATAGCTTCATAGCAGTGAAGTTCAAGAGATTTTTTTCCCACTCCAGACTAGTATCATGAAGTTTGATTTCCTATATGAGTGAAGAGATGCATTGCTATTGTGATTGGTTCAGGAATATGATAAGGGAATTGCATACTCTTCTCCTGACAATCTCGTGAACAGATAGAGGCCTCTGTAAACATTTCTGAGACACATTGTACATGAATAGAGAACACAGCAGATGAGGAAACTGTCTGTTTTGTTGCACCATCTGCTGATTTAGAAAGCCATGAACATGACGAACAGCCAGAATCTGTTCTCTTTTCACTCATCTGCTGAATGGCACTGTAAGCATTGCATGAGCTGGAGTGCAGAAATGTTAAAAGTTGCAAGCATTGTTTAAGAGTAGAAGAATAATATATTACAGTATTGTCATCAGATCAGATGAGGAAGTGCTGGGCTTTTACCACCTTCATGGCTGATTTTTACTGGATTGCAGCAACTGCAAAATAGACTGAACATTAATGAGTTTTAAGTCATACTTTTATACTGTTACATCGGCAGGACAAAACTAGTTTTCTCAGTTTTTTAAAAGAAAATGCAGACAGCATTCATATATTCTCTTTTAATAAATATTTTTTGTGCAGTAGAATAAATTATAAAAATGTATAATGTGCTCACGAGAAATAATAGTGTAACCAATTAACATCACACCTTGATTGTTTTGCACGAACAGTGCTTTCCTCTTTACTTCAGTGGTGTGAACAATTGTACTCGCGATGCAGTAATTTGCTCCATTTAGGTTATCTTATGCTTTTACTTGCAGCTTGTATTTTGTTTATTACACTAATATGTTTTAGGAATGAAGAGATATAGGTTATCCCACATTTGTCAGAACTGTACAGTCACTTGATGCCTTGGTATGATTTGGTATGATTTCCACTGACAGCATGGTCATTACATAGTTTTCAGGCTATCAATGGAGAGAATAAGTGTAAGATCTGTTTCCAGCTGTATATTGGTGTTTTGAAAGTATGAACTGAAAGATGCTTCTAATACAATAAGTTCATGTATAAAGACTGAATTTCTGTAAATTTTCTTTGGAGCATCTAACATCTTTTAATAGAAAAAGTGCATTGTAAATATTTGTCTCTTCATTGATTATTGATGTATTTTCAGTTACTGCATGTATAGCTTATTCTTCCTTTCTCTCTGCTGAGACATCAGTGTAAACAGGCACTCTTCCTTACGGCTTTTGCAGATTTTTCAATGGGCAGAGTATTCTTTCCTCTTGTTCAGAAAGTTCCCATCTTGTTTTGAAGGTTATGCTGCTTATGAGAGTACATACATTAGAACTTTTTTTTATTCTTGAGTGTGTTTGTCCTCCTTCTTAAATTCATTCGGTTCAGTCTGAATATTTATGAATATTTATTAATATTTAATATTTATAACACTAATGGGTGTTATCTTGTTCTTTCCTCTGGAAAAGTTCTGGTCAGCTGCTCTTGCTATTTGAAAACATTTTTTTCTGGGTTTAATTTCTCTTGAGTTAATGAATCTTAATATTTTCAAAGTTAATATGCCATTAGCTTTCTAAAGTTAATGTCTGTTCATTTGTTTTAGATTTTTTATTAAGGTAGTCCCAAAGATCCTCCTATTTCTTGAAGAAACACAAGTATAGAAAACCTCAGTTTTTCTCTACAGTTTTGTCTTGGGCCTCCATTACTAATTCCAGACTTCCCAACACTGTTTCTAGCAATACTCTTTTCTTTCTCTCTCTTTTTTTTTTTCTCCATCCAATAAGGCTATATAGAAAACTCTGATTTTCTTCAATTTCATGGTGAGTTCCAGTTGCCACAATTGTGTAAGCCTCTTTTGTTTGCCAGGAATTCAGGAGCTATGTTATTCTGATGCTCATTCACTGCTCCTTTTTGTCTACATGCTAATCAGCCATTACCTCCTTTTCAAAACATTGTTAACCAGACTTTTCATCTTTCTTCGTGCTGTATATTTTGGCAGTGATAGTAGGCAGAAAAAATCTTCTGTTGCTGATTTGTGAGCACTCTTTACACAAGTCTTGCAGATCCAGCTGGCACAGAAGTCACGGGCAGACAAATTGGTTTCTTCCATCGAACACATTTCTCCTCCAGCTTTTGTCCTTCTCAGAGAAGTACAGTTGGTGTAGGCTTTGGTCTTATTTTCTTCATGATGTTACCTCAAATACAGCAACAGTTAGGATTAAAGTTTACAATGGGCATTGAAAGAACCAGCGACAAGGCAAAGTAGAAACGCTTCTGGGAGTTACAACCAAGAAGACAATGGGAAATAGCATATTTTATCAAATGGATGCTGTGCTTTTTCTTTTAATTTCTTTTCACTTACAGAGGAGCATGGTAATTCAGTCTGTAGGTGCCTGATACATTGACCATACCAGCCCAGTTCTCTTTGGGGGGAGAAAGGACAAGGAAGAGAAGAAATAATACATTTTTGGAAGCATATGGTTAGGAGTCAAAGAGAACCTAGAATTTCCATCCAACTGTGGAAGGAATGGCTGTTTCCTATCATGAAAAGGTGGAGGTCTTCAATGTGTTTCCCTTTGCAAAGAAGCATTACTTTGGTCTTGTCTGGATTCAGTTTGATCCATATGTTCTTCATTTAAGAGCTAATTTCCTGTAGATATTCTGATGTTTTATAGTGATGATAGTTGCATCAGAAAATGAGATAAATAGTAGATTGTCAGCAACATACTCCTAGCAATTGAACACATGCCATATCACTCTCTCTCTCAGCAGTCTCATATGGATAGAAGTAGATTATATAGATCCTGAAGGTGAGGACCTTGGAAGAAGGTGTTCATACCCACCACTTTTTTTTAATTACTTGTAGAACATGAGTTGCAAGACTACTGTGTTAATGTGACTGTGTAATAGTAGATACAGGGGTCTGAAAACAAGAATCTGGAGATTGCAGTACCGTGGTTGGCGGAAGTTTTATGAATGCCTCCAGGAAGTTGTCAGAAATTCCATCTGTTGTTCGTACACCACTAGGAGCTCTGGTTCCTCTAGTCTGTTGCTTCACACTACATATGGATATACTCAAAGATTTTCATTTCTTGATGGAACATCTCCTCCATCTGACACTGAGAGCCCATCTTCCATATTTTCTTTTTTTTTTTAAACTTCTGGTATTTATCTTGACCTGTTTTTAGTGGTGTTCTGTTATCTATCTTGGATCTTCTGAAGGGTAGCTATGCTAGGATAGGGATGGCATTGATTCATGTCTTGATGATGCAAAAAATTCCAGGTGTTTCATCTGAAAGGAGAGCACAGATGTGTTCTTTTCCTACCCAGAAACTTTACACTGAGCAACACGAATTTCAAATTGTTCTCTACTTGTTCTAAGCAATTGGCAGCAAATACTAGCTTTTGGTGTTTATTCCAATCTATGGTGTTCTGGGAAAGTGACTCCTCACCCCAGACATACTAAGGATTTGGGAAGGAAATATATGACAGCACATAAGATTTTTTGGACAGATCTGACATACCCATTTTTCAGATTCTTATGGCCTAGAAGCATTCATTATACATGTAGTCTCTTATATTTCAATGCTCAGCCTTTATACAGAAATAAAAAGCGTGAAGGTGCTGTTGAAGTGATAATCTATAGTCTGAATACTGAAGTGGGTTTCTTCCAATTTTTTAAAGACTCTGACAGGAGAAGGAAACAGATACTGGCATGCATCAGAGATGGGTGTATAATGGCAGGGCTTCTCCAGTAGAATGGGAAACAAAAGATTTAGTAGGTTATAAAAAGCAAAACATCTCGGTTTTGATCTTTTCTGATTTGTGTGATTCTGCACCTGACGTTGAGACCACAGAACCCTTCCTCCATAATTTCTTATAATCAAATTGCCAGGGAGAATGTGTATATCACAGTGAGATTGATATTTTTATGACAATTGATAATACCTCATGCTACTGTAGTTAAATATGAAGATTAAAGGACACCCTTTGTTTCTGATATTTTGTATAATAAGAAGGTAATTTGATAAGGCTTTTGATATGGAGACAGAAGATTTGCATGTTGAGTCAGTGTCCATATCAAAATTCTGGAGGTAAGCATGGAAAAGATTTAAGGTTTCAAAGTATTTGGACACGATCTCTACATTCAGAATGATAGCTGCATGCATGGTGTTTGAAAAGCCAATACATAGCAGAGTTTTAAAGGTAAAATTTGAAGCAATGATCACACACATTTTCATTACATCAGTAGTTACGCTTAGCGAATCTCTGCACATTATGGACTGGAAGAAGTACACTCAGCACAGTTCTAATGGCAGTGATTTGCTTCTATGTGTTATGTATATATACATGGAGACACACACATAGTCCACAAAAAAACATAGACTGTCAAAAAACAGTTTGTTCTATCAAGTTTGTTTGCAAAAAAAAATTTAGTGTAGAATTGGGTTGGATAAATCATCTATTTTGCAGGTTTATCTTTGGCTGTCCAAATATTCATCCTGTTTCATTTATGTCAGTGACTTACCAAGTTTATCCTTCTACAGCTGTTTTTTAAGTGAAAGGATTTCAGTGTACTAAGCTGTGATGTGCTCAGATTGTGGCAAAGTTCTTTTCTAAAAAAAAAAAACAAAACTGTCATGGCTTGCATCAAAATACATGTGATTCTAGAACAAGATATTGTTGCTAAAGCGGGGCGAACAGTTTACTGTTATGAGAATGAATCTTTAGATTCAGACGGAGCATGGGGTAATGTCTGAATGAACATGCTGCCTCTTTGACTGCATAAGTGAAGCATTATTCTTTCCTTGCTCTCCTTCTCTGCTGATTAACACAAAGGAAGAGAAAACCATGAATCCTTCCTCTTTTCCTCCAGGTAGGTAGGTGAAGGAGAAGCTCCTTCTCTGCTCTGTTTAAATGAATCATTGTCAGAATAGGTTCCGTATGACTACATGAAAGCTGGAGAGCTCTTTTCTTACTCCCCTGGGTACCAGCAGAAACACAGATGTTTTCAGAGGGGCACAGTTTAAAGCATATGCCCTCATTATGGTTAGAAAGACATCATCAATAGTGCCAATTTTCCTTTATTTTATGTATTCATTAGAAAATTTGAAGAAACTAATACTGAACGTAATGAGTTGCCATTATACCTAACTCCTCATAGAAAATCTCTAGTACTTTGTGAGTGTGTGGCATACCATTTAAATTACAAGATCTTTATTTAATTATCTGTTTCATCTGCCTGGAAAGCACTTCCAGTGTAAAAGACTCTTCAAATAGAGGAATAACAGCTCACAGGATGCACAGAAAAAAAGATTCACAAATTTGCATCAATTCATCAATAATAAAAAGTATAAACATAGTTTATAAATGTTTTCCACTTATAAAAATGTTAATTTATTTAACCATCTACATATGAAGGCTGTTATCCCTATCTATGTGCAATAGTGTCCACATATACACATGTGGTAAGTTCGTAGCTGTACAGTTAAAAGTTTGAGGAAAATGTGTCCTATTGCTGAGCTCTGTGACCAATGCAGAATTGTAGTGAAAGTCTCTGAAATTTCCATCCCATTCAATTTTTTATTACTGAAAATGTAGATCAGTTTGATAATAGTTGGACACAAAAAGCAATCATATTTTCAGTATGAAAATAGTGCTATTGGTTAGTAAGCTATACTACATAGATATATAAGGGCAGTAAACTGCATGGTTTTATTTTTTTTCCTTAAAAATATCTTTCTTTTCCACTCCTGCTAAGGAAGGTATGTTTCCCATTAAGATATGAAGTGAATTTGTTTTTCACTTTTGCCTTTTACATAGGGATACTGAATATAAAGGACTACAGCTCTCCCTGGATCAGGTCACAGCTACCAAGCCGGCATTCTCATACGCAAATTCAACTCTGACCATAACGGATAATAGAAAGGGAAGCAAATCTCGCCTCTCGAGCACAAAGTCAAAATCAAGGACATCACCGTACCCACAGGTAGTTGTCTTTGGAAAACAAAATTAAATCTTTTTGAATATCTTGATTTTGACTGCTTTTTTAACCCACGCAATTAGAATGGGCCAAAGAGCGTGTTACTCAAAGGGAGTAAAACACAACAGGTTATAAGACGTTGAGACAGGGATACATTTCTTCAAAATGTTTCTAAAAAGCTAGAAGCAGTTATGCTTCAGCATGCACAGTAAATTATAACCAACAACAGTAAGAGCACAGCGCTCTGAGTTAACAACGAGTGAACAAAAGGATGAGTGAAAACGTTGCTTTTGAAATACTTGGTTTGAGAGGACTGGGAGTATTGCAGTCTGAGGAAACTTGCTTTACCTTCCTTTTTGATAATTCCAACATATCTAGAAACTTGCCAGATGTTTGACAGCAGTTTAACACTGAAATGTTAATCAAAAGGACTGAATTTTGGGTAGCAATAGAAACGAGCGACCTAGTTGAATTGGAACAGGACAGCTTTGGAAGAGAGAAAGAACTGATAGGTGACTACTATCAGACTTTAATTTCCCAGATTTCATTTTCATGCTTCATGTTTTAGACACATGCCCCTGCTTATAGAATGGGCCAGACTCTATTGAGTCTCTGACCTGCAGCTTGCCTAACAGATCTGTGTGGCTGTTCCACAGACAGTGCCACTGCATTTGCACCATTACATTGCCAGCCATTTATCTCAAATAAATCTGGTTTGTTGAACTAACCATTATGTTTCCTAAAAAATGTTGCACAACTTCAGCTCTTATTCCACTACATGATGTATAGAAGAATGTTTGCATTCACGATATAACATTGCATAGCTATATATTTTCAAAATGTCCAGATCGATATTTATCCAACAGTGAAACTGAGGACTGTAGTTTCTCTGTTCTAAACTTGCTCCCATGAGTGTACAATGTCAGCCCACATGTCTACATCATTTTTTTCTTTCTTTCCTTTTCTCCTCAAAAGTACCAAGGGTAAGAGTTTTAGAAGAATGACAGAAACTTGGAAGCTCAATTTTAAGAATCTAAATTTGCCAGACATTGTTCTGACTGTTGTTCAAACATTTGTTCACAAACATTTCTATGAGTTACTAAAGAGTAGCATTCTCACTTGAGTGCTCTACAGCAAATGATTGTAACAAAAATGATTTAAAGAATCAGTAAAATACCTACAATTAATTCCAAATTATATTTTTAAAGATGATTATCTATGATTTATTGAAATTACCCTTTGTTTCACCTTGTAAGACCCTTTCAGAAGTCATCCTTTACTAGTGGGACAATTGCAAATGAAGACCTATCATCCTCGCAGCAAAGTTTGCTTTTGGCAGTATAACTTTCACCAGCACCACTTCATTCTCTCTGCCTCCAGAATAATTCTAGAACTAGCAGTGCAATGCTGAGACTGTTGGTTTATCAGGGATTGCTGTCTGAAAGCTGAGGGTATTTAGTCTTCAGTTTCACTTTGCATCCTTGTAATCAGCTGACTGGTAGTAAAGTCACAGATTTCATCATTCATAAGCAAGCAGCAGCACAAGTTGCCAGTAACTTGAAAAGTGGTCATACCATTCATTACAGTGCATCACCACAAGCAATGCTGGTAGCTTGGCTTTGTATCCCTCTGGTCCACCTTAACCACTGAATAAACTGTTGAAATATTAAGAAAAGCTTTTGCAAGGATCATACAGCAGGTGGTATGGTCCGTGTCCCTCATCTCCAGCCCATGTAATTTGCCAGTAGTGAAGAATTAAAATGTGACTTGAAAGCCATGTCTGGAAAGTGAGTACATGGGTTTTGTTGTGCAAAGGAGCCTGTTTGGTTTTTTTTTGTTAGTTTGTTTTTGTGGAGAAAGGAAGCAAGCAATCTATTAGTAAAATAACAGCAGTGAGGAAAGTAATCTCTCAATGTTAAGGCCATCTAAGAAATTTTAAATGTAAGTTGCTGGTTTTTTTTTTTTTTTTCCTTTCTTCACAGCTTTTAATTTGGTACTTCACTCTTGATGAGAAAAGGGAATCACATGCTTTTTTGGGTGATGACTAAGAATCCACTCCCTTGCCAGCTGTGTGCCCTAGGAAAGCTACATGAGATGTGAACTGTAAGAAAACCATGTTAATAAGTTTCAGATGAATATTCAGTTCTAGGGCAAAAAAGGAGTGTTTTGGTCACCTAACAAAATGATAACGTGTGGTTTTTTTTTATCCCCTCAAACCTAATGCAAAGACAGGCATATTGCAATATGGTGCTTTTCAGTGAGTTCATTACATTGAAGGCACTGGTCATCATCTGATTAACACTGGTTGATACATACTTAGTGGTCATGCAGACACTGTGAAACCTGTCCCAGGCAGGGATAGGGTAAGCAGAGAGGAAACTAACTCAAAATTCATGGCACAGCACAAGGATTTGCCAAAGCACTATGAACAGTGCTCTTACAGTTCTGTCCAACTAGAGTGGAAGGGAGCTGATAGAGGAGGTGGAAAAACTGCAGATGAAGACTTGATAGAGGTATGCAGGAAAAGGAAACTGTGAGTTGGTTAAAAGTTATCTACCCATCATTGCCCATAATAATAATAATAGTAATAATAATAGCTAGGGACTTTCAAAATCTAGTCCTGGACCTCATTTATTTTGTGTTATTAAAAGCTAGCCCTGGACTTCATTTATTCTGTAAACAGGAAGAAGCAACAAGAATGGAAAAGCATTTTAATTGTGATCATCTGAACAGTTGCTTTGGAGTTTAGTCTCCCATTAATGATGATTATTTTAAGAAAATATTTAAAATTGTCTGTTGTCTGTCTCTAATGAGAATGTTTTATGGTCAATATGGATAAAGTTTTATTGCTTCGTATCTTATCTTGGTTCTTGGATAAAGATCATATAGATATATATAATATATATATATTTAGTGTATATGTAATGAGAAAGCACACATAGGGATGTGCCTATTAACAGTTGGATGGGGACTTTGGTCTGTGTTACAGCATTCACAAATTTTTGGAAGTAATAGATTTCTCCAGTAGTGTATATTAGTTATTGCTAACTCACCGCCACAACTGATAGTGGAGGTAAGCTAACTTTATGACTACTTTAGACAAATAATCTAGGTTAATTCTGCAATCCACCACTACTGGACATATCCCCTCCTGCTTTAAAGAACAAGGTAGAGACATTGGAAACAAGTTGAATTCTAGTCAGCCTTTCATTTATCATTTCTTTCTGTAGCCTAAGGCTGTGGTAACTTTTAGCATATTCAAAAGCAAAGCAAAGCCTTCTTTTTATAGTAAACATAACTCCTGATCTGGTGAAGAGTCACCAGCAGTGGGGGTTATTTTAATGGACATGCTGTATTACTTTAATCTAAGCCTTTCACCATCTGTTCTGTCTATAATAGTGAATGCAAAAAGAACATATTTTACATTTCAGGATTACATTAGTAAAAAGTAAGATAAAAGTGATTTAAAAGCATGCATATGTTCTTAGTACAATGCTGCCCGCATCTGTGATGTTTTTTTCTCATGGTTAAGACAAAAATCAAGAGGAAAGCTGTTAATGCTAATGTAGTGAAAGTTTTTCATGGAAAAACAAACTCTCAGAGAGTTTCACTGTATATTTTGTGTTCATAACAATAAAAATATGAGCAGGCTGACAGAAAATTAGATAACTATAACATCTACTGTTTGAACATTTGACAGTGTGTGTGGAGAAGGCTGATGTTGCTGCATGTGACAGAATAAGTGGCTTAAGCCAGTCAGATACCTGTAAGAATGAGAGATCAGGCAAAAGAATATGACTCAAGAAATATTAAAATCATCTACTGGCCTAATTCACTTCCATGGGTTCCCTTAAAGTAAACTTGTCGCAAACATGACATTGGTATTTTCCTGTTCCCTTGCCCCTTCAGCTCTTCTGAAGTCTTTCTTCAAGTAAAAGGAGCATCTGTGATGGCCAATATCTCCTTTCTGTGTCAGTGCTAATCCTGCTGGTGTGGCCTCACCGCTTTTGTACACTGAAATAACACTCTGGAAGACAGTTCCAGAGAGAAAGATTAAGAAAAAGATTTGCAAATCTCCATTTCTGAGAGAACTGGGATTGTCTAGTCTGGAGATGAGGAGGCTCAGAAGAGACCTTATGTTCTCTACAACTACTTGAAAGGAAGTGGTGGAGAGGCAAAGGATGACCTGCTCTCCCATATGACTAGTGAAAGGACTAGAGGGAATGGCCTTAAGCTGCACCAGGGGAGATTCAGGTTGGATATCAGGAAAAATTTCTTCAAAAGAGCGGTTAGGGGTTAGAACAGGCTGCCCAGAGAGGTGGTTGAATACTGGCCTTGGAAGTGTACAAGAAATGTTTAAATGTTGTACTAAGGGACATGATTTAGTGGGGAGATATTGGTGGTAGTTGGAGGCCAGACTAGATGATCTAGGAGGTCTTTTCCAATCTGAGGATTCTACAATTCTGTGATTTCTAGTATTTGGAACAGCTGGAGGACAATTTGATTTATTTATTTTGTTCTTTATGCTAGAAAACAATTTAGAAAACATCTGAAGTTATTGCCTGTCTGAAGAAGTTCTTCATGATGTTTAAGTTCTCTTCTGGTTAGACTTCAACAAAGAACAAAGCTAATAAATTCTACTGAGAGAAGACAAAGGGCAAAAATGGCAGAAAGGAAAACATTTTTGGTGAGGCAGGACTGAGATTAGGAAAAAAATGTTTTCATTAGTTTTATTTGGCCAGAATTTTCATTAAATCAAATTGTGTTTTCTATGGTCTTTCATCACTTGGCATATGGGAGCCTAATTCTGACATGAGAGATAGTGTTTCCACTGCCATCTCAGTAAAGCAGTATCTTTGATCATCCTTTCATTTCTCCCCCCATCAACTTGTCACGCATGCCTTTATTTGGAGACTCCACCTGTCAACATCAAATTCCCAGAAGAGGCAGTCTAAGGACTGCAGCAGTAGAGGCAGTGTAATGATGCCAAATTGAGATGTAATTAACTTTGAAAGGAATTTGACATATTTTTGGCCTACGTCTGCTTCTGTTCTACCTTAAGAATATAAGCAGTCATACCAAACATCGGTAGACAACACTGGCCACAAGCAGTTCACAGTGTTATTTTAATTCTGTGCATGGACTAGCAGCTGCCAAGGGTCAGATCTCAAATAATCATCATTTACATCAAGTACAAAGAAAATGCATGAAGCATTGTTGGTCTTGTCTACATGGTTATATGACATTACATGGTGCATTTCTGACATGCTGAACATAGACTGTTTGATATGGTTTCTCATTCTTGTAAAAGTCTGTGCAACTGAATCCCTTCTGGTTAGGACCAAGATTTAAAAAGAAAAAAAAAAACATTTTTTCAGTTAAATTAGCTTCCTCAAAAGAAGCCAAGCTGGGCCCTGCTGCATCCTTAAAAGCAGAGAATAGATGGAAGAATATACAGTAGAGCCAAATGAAATTCAGAATTTTCAATTTGAAAGATCTTTGGCAATTAGTACTCATTTATTACCATCATAAGTTGTCAAAAAATATGAAAATTCATGATAAAATTATTGAGAAATATATTTTCTTGTCCTTCTCATGAAAGGAGTACATAGTCTGGTTTTGTTTTTAATAAGAAGATAAATCAACTTTCAACATTTTTATACTTAAGATTTATATTTATATCGTCTTACATTTCTGTTTGAAACTTTTTCAATTACAAAAAATCTAGTTTATAAAAAACAATTAAAACAAAACAAAACAAAAAAAAACTATAAATAATACCGAAGGTAAGAACAGGCACAAAAGCAGTTTTTTGTTTTGTGAATTTCTATTCTAGCAAAAATTGCATAGTTAAAATTTTCTTTTTTTTTTTTAATTGTAAACTTCATTTTGTCCATATATTTTCTTAAAAAATTTACAGTAATTTAGTTATTATTTATGAAGACATATTTGTGACTAAGCGGTTTGAAAATGTTAGATTTGAAAGGATAGCAGAAAAGTTAAGTGTACCAGTTGATTACTTAAAAATATGATGGCTGAATAGAATTCCTAATTATCTTGAGCTGCTGAAATTTAAAAGAGTTTTGTGGCTATCTAACTATATTACTTTCATTCAAAGTTAGATGTATTCTTTCATTATTAAAACGTAGCAATGAGTATGGTGATACTAGCTTGCTGGCCTCCTCCATGTCTACCAGAAAGTTTTCTGCCTACAGGAATTCTATCAAATACTAACAAAATATAATTTACTACTTCAAAGCCATGACCCTTTCTTTCTTGCCTTTAAATAGCCTATCTTGTTTACAAACAGTATTCACAAATATGAACTGGAATAGTGAAGCAATACCCAATTAAATGCCAAAACTGAAGTAGTTCCACTACTGATGTTGCACAGATGGTTTAAGTTTCTGAAAGTCAAACATCTGGTCAATACTTTCAATTGGTAAGTGCATAAAACCTTGATCCTGGCTGATAATGAGGAGTTTCATAGCAACTCAATCTAATGAAAAGGAAGGTAAGTTTATGTTTTCAGGAGAGAGGCCTAATGCCTATTAAAAGAAAAAAACAGAATGGGCATCTGGAAGGTGAATGATGGAATGGGAGAATTCCAAGGTTTCATGCTGTAATACATTGATTTGTGACATGAGTATGCAGTATTGAAGAGGTGAGCATGTATGGCTTTGGTCTCATCCCAGACTGTAATCATGGGTGAAATTGATTTAAAGATGTTCCACGCAGTTTGACATTTCCAATAAATAAAAAGATTAAAAAATGAGATAGATAAATCCTAGGAGGTTAAACAAAAATTCTTTTTTTTTCTCTCCTAGGAAAGTATCCAAAAGTTTCAAACACTTACTAAGAATATCTAGAAATTTATGGAATTTTACTTAACCCTTATTTCTGCCATAATAACATTCCTTCTCCTACTCTTTGTGCTTTTCAAACTGCTGGCTAGTTTTTTTTTTTTTTTTTTTTTTGTCTTGGGATGGCTCTGCTTAAATGAGGGTGACAAAATGTTTGCTCTATCTGCTTTAGCAATCAGTTGTTTTTGTTTTGTTTTGTTTTTTTTCTGGCAAAAAATTGCTGGGTTTTCCTTATACCCACTTCACAGCAGATCTGTGATTTCTAATCTCCTACTAACCTACTATTACTTTTGAGCTTTTCTCTTTAGTAGTCTGGGGAGTCCCAGTATCTACAGGAAAGTTTTTTGTCCCAAATAATAG
Organism: Tympanuchus pallidicinctus; assembly: GCF_026119805.1. Classification (NCBI taxonomy): domain Eukaryota; kingdom Metazoa; phylum Chordata; class Aves; order Galliformes; family Phasianidae; genus Tympanuchus; species Tympanuchus pallidicinctus. The sequence goes on along the minus strand of NW_026294618.1, from coordinate 39,551,993 downwards.
CAGAAAATAAGTTTCAGAATATCCAAGGTAAGAAAAAAAATGGAAAAGAGAAGGGACTTTGGGAAAAAGAACTTGCAAACACATTCAGTTTCAATTTGACATGAGAGAATGCTCTAGGAGTGGTGTTACAAAAAAAAGTACTTTTTGCAGAAGAGCCTTGGAGCACCATTGTTGCACATAAGCAGCAGCTTTCAAGGCAATGAGAAAAACCTGGACATATTAAAAAAATATTGACTTGCCACACTGTTTTTGGTGATCCTAATATCACACATCATAAAAGAGATGGCTATTAAGGGCTGACATGGGATGTTTTAGACGTTCATGATGTCTGTCCTGTCATCTGTGAGCTCATTAAGGATGTAATACAGGAAAGGATGAGGAGTCCCATCAGAAGGTGAAGACGTGTGGGCATGCTAATGAAAAACGCTCTATTCAATGCATACTCTCTATATTTCCAGTGCCGATATTTCAGATTTCATTGATTCTCAGTAAATTCCCTGCTGTTTCTCCTGTTTTTCAGTACTCTGGATTTCACACCGAGAGATCTGAATCTGACCATGAGAGCCAGTGGGGTGGGAGCCCCCTCACCGACACAGCCTCTCCCCAGCTGTTGGAGCCTGTGGACAGGCCGAGCTCTCAACATCACGATGTCTCCTGTGCCTACAGACAGTACTCGGACCGCAGTGCTCTCTGCTATGGTTTTGCACTAGATCACTCAAGGCTAGGCGATGACAGACATTTCCATACTCAGGCCTGTGAGGGAGGCAGATGTGAAGCTGGCAGATACTTCCTTGGCACACCGCAGCCAGGAAGGGAAGGCTGGTGGGGCTCCCGATCAGCCTTACCCCTGACTAAGTCGTCCCCTGAAAGCAGAGAAGCGTATGAAAACAGTATGCCCCACATAACTTCAGTGCACAGGATTCATGGTAAGAGATAACGGGATTTTCAGAAGTGGTACTTTCTCAAATGAAGCAACAGTTTCAAAGTCATGACACAAGTGGGCAACTCTATGCAAGATAGAGGAAATAAAGCATGTTCCTAACTCAGAGGTCATGGGTATAGATATGAGAAATACTTATAATTCAAGTTGTTTAACAGACTGCTTAGCATGCAGCAAAATATACGTAGGTTGCTCCAAAAGTAATGCCTCCTATTTATTTCCACGGAAACTGCAGCAGCTAAAAGTAGTGTGGTAACAGTATTTGTTAGAGCAAATTCTCAGCTTCAAAATACTATTTTTCAACACAGTCACCCACCATTAGGTATCTGTTGGGTTGCACCCTCAGTGTATTAGCACAGTTTCAGAAAGTGAAACTGATCAAAACGTCACAAGGAAAGGCTGATTTTGTGTTTTGATAAATCCAAAGGCCCTTAGGTTTAAAAGGCAGTCTGAGAGATGAAAGATTGCAGCTGACACCAAAATCAGATTTTAAGGTTGTAAGGGCAGATGTATCGTAAAGTGCTGCTTTTCTATTAAAATAATCTATAAAACACAGGTTGTATCTAAAGAATTTGTAAGAGCTAATTAGCACAGTTCCATTGACTTGCAGAATAAGTCCTTTGGAGATAGAGAAGAACGGTTCTATTTTACTGTAATCTGAGGTAAATTGTCCTGGAAAGCAAAGAGTCTACCATGGACATTCCTGATGACTTCACCACAGTTCACTTGCCTCTGTGTAGTTTTCTGTCTGCAAAACAATGTTCAGAGTGCATGTTTTTAAAGACTGCTTGCTGCCTTCAACCCCAATTTTTGTTGTATTTCTCTCTTTCCTAGGAAGAGGACACTGGGATGAGGACAGTGTTGTTAGCTCACCTGATCCTGGCTCTGCCAGTGAATCTGGTGACCGATACCGTGCTGAACAGTATCAGAGCAGCCCACATGAGCCCAGCAAAATTGAAACTCTAATAAGAGCCACCCAGCAAATGATCAAAGAGGAAGAAAACAGGCTACAGTTACGGAAAACAACCCCTGATCCACTAATCTCCATTAACGGCACAGGGAAGAAGCATACAATTTGTTTTGCAAACTACCCGCAGCAACAGTTGGCAGGGGATATCTGCCGCGTCCCGACAGTTGCCAACACTCCTCCCTGCGAACACATCCAGCAACGGGATGGAAAGATTATGAGCCCTCATGAAAATGACTATGACAACAGCCCCACAGCACTGTCTAGGATAAGCAGTCCCAGTTCTGACCGAATATCAAAACCTAGCTTGGTTCTGGCTAAAGACTACCTGAATACAGACATGTCCCCTCATCAAACTCCAGGTGATCATCCAGCAGCTTCTCCAAATTATTACAACTCCCACAGGCAGTACTTTGATAAACATGCTTACACATTAACTGGGTATGCCCTGGAGCATCTATATGACACTGAAACCATTAGAAACTATTCACTAGGCTGCAATGGATCACACTTTGATGTGACTTCTCACTTAAGGATGCAGCAAGATCCAGCTGCAGGACACAAAGGGACATCTGTTATAATAACCAATGGAAGCTGACACTTTTTTCTAAAAACTTTTGTGCTTTAAAAAGTAACCTTAGAGATCTAATTGGAAGATATAATATGTTTTCATGCCCTTGTCATTACCAGCATTTGATATATCACAGTGCACTAGAGAGACTAACCTAAGGTTTGGGAAGACGAGTTAGTTAACAGATGTTACTTTTAAAACATAAAAATGCACTGGCATGCAGGGTTAGAGGGAATGGAGCTAAACTCAAAGTTGGTGCCATTTGAGGTGTAAAAGATGGAAGAGATCTAGGTAGGGAGAACCTGGGCAGGCTAGCAGAGCCATTTACATGCACTGTACAAGAGGGGTTGTTTTGGAATTGCTGCCCAGAGCAGACCTTCTGAACTGTGTCTGTTCCACACATCCCAGATAACAAAACTGCTATGCACTATCACAGAAAGTTGGAATGTGATCCTGTAAAATACACATCAAAATGTGTATTTCTGGCTATCTTTTTATTCCCTAAAGGCCAAGGGTGTTATGCTGCTCCATGGTATAAAGCATCCATGGCCAACCAATACAAAATCAAAAAGGGGAGAAAGAACTCAGATTTGTTATTTTCTTGTGTACTCACATGCATAGTTATTTACATACACTTGATTTGAAAGGAGTCAAATGAGCAGTATCCTCATAATTAGAATAATCAAATACTATGAGTGTATTTAAAAGAAAGAAAGAGGGTCTTTCTCAGTGTAGTTTTGAGAAATGTTTGTCTTGATGGAGAGATGGGAGATTGCCCTCATTTTTGAAAGGTTGCAAAAAGGGGGAAGTGGTGTGAAATGGAAAAAAATCCTTGGGAGAAACAGAGAGAATAGACTGGATGTAGGAGTGGTCAAAGATACACACATTTAACCCTATGGCTATGTATGACATTCAGTAATATTTACAGCATAAGAAAAAGTGCTTATAAATTGCCAAATAATGAAGAATCAAATCAAAACACAAAAGAATTCAATAGAATAAGAAATTTTTCTGTAAAATACAAAAGCAACTGCACCGCTACAAGAATATGGCAGGAATAGATAAAAACATCATGGAGGTTTGTCCTAATTTTGTACAAGTGTTGTAGCAAATTAAGAAAGCATAGAAGGTTATAAGTATTCTGACATAAAGAGGAGTAATTGGTATGGCTTTGAAAAAGTAATATACATTGTTTTCTTCATTACAGCAAAAAAGAAAAAAGAAAAAAAAAAGAAAAAAAAAGGATATATGAACGTATTAGGAATACCAAAATCAGTCATATATAAGGAAAAAAATTACTGAGGGAAACTGGGGTTCCAAAAATTTCAACTGCGTTACAAATATTGATATTATCGTGGCCTGTCCTGGAGTTATAGAAGATATCAAAAGAGGCAGAAAAAATTTCTGTGATTTTTAATAATCTCATGAACAAAGAGTCACTAATTGATTTGAAAAGATTCAATAAAAAAAATATGCTAAAAAAGTAAACTAAGTTATTTGTAGGCAAGAATATTAGACCTGTGCTTCTTTTTATGGCATTTACAAGACATCTCAAAGTTGACTGCAACAGGAACAGGACCAGCACCCCTTATTATATCAAAATGAAGGTAAGAGGACTTGAGATGGTTACAAAAATGAGATTAGCACTAAGTCAAGCTTCATTTGTACCCATGAAGAATTTCAACATATGGGATTGAGTCATCAGTGGAACTAAATATAAAGCAGCATGCTATGGGTGGGTTAAAAATATCTATTTTCAAATAAAATTAATGAGAAGCAAAAGCTAAATAATAACATTGTAAGCCACGTAAGTATAGATGTACTTGAAAGTAGAGGAAATTAACTCTCCGAATGTGGAATATTGTGTATAGTTCTGATCACTCCAAGGCAGATTGTGAATCTTGAATTGAGTAGTACCTTACTCCATAAGCAATCTCTATTGACTGCAGTGTGATCACTCCTGGTGAAATGTACGTTGAACACAAGGAAGAGCAACAGTCTGTTTTTTATTATCTAAAGCCCATAATAGAAAAGGTGGAGCAGAGCTCAGCAAAAAGATGAAGAGACTGAAAGATCTAATAAAAACTTTAAATAAACTGGGTCTGTCATCTTTGTAACGGAAAAAAGTATGGGGTAATGTCACTGGTGTTTACCAAGCTCTGCACAGAAGAGGGATAAATAATGCTCTAAAACTATTTGAACTAGTGACAGAAATGAGAGAGGGCATTGAATGTTAGCCAAAGTAAAATGAGAACAAAATGATTTGGCAAGAAATGTATTTGACTAACTGCCAAATGAATAGAAGGTCTAGAGATTTTTGTTTGTTTGTTTGTTTTAAGATAAAAGCAAAGCAAATAATTGAAGGGGAGAAAAACACTGACAACCTGTAACTCAGAGGTAGGAATGGATCAAAATGGACTTCTTTCAGCCCAACAATTGTATATCTTCCAAAAGCATAGTAACAACAAAGTATTTTTGATAAATCCAGCTCTGGATAAATCTTTATTTCACTTATTCATAAGAATAATATGGATGAACTTGTATTTGGAGTCTCCTTGTACAGTATTAAAATACAATTTGCAAAGCGGAGTAGAGGTACATGGTATCGTATTATCCTTACTAAAACGTATAAAAAAGAAGTCTAACTATCAATATTATTTTGTATTACTGAGGAATTTCCTAAAATGTTTAGATGAGTGGGATTCTGTCAGCACTAAAGGATTTTAGGGTCATCAAGCACCCTTGTTATCAAACTTTTAATTAGAAGGCAATAGGGTTTTTGAGATCAGCTTGTCTAATGGTCTAATGGCCACAAGTAGTCAGGAGAAGATAGTTTGGGCATTTTGATAGGCACTTTGGAAAAACAGAAGACTTATAAAGCAGGCAGGCACAATATAGAATATTTCTATCTGTACAATTTCATCTAGGAAAAAGCCAGTGTGCTGTGCAATAAAAGAAATCCCCATTGCCATTTAAGTTCAAAATAAAAACTTCAAAACTGTTGTTACTTCTCCTATTTTCAACAGTACCAGTCCACTACAGTGATAAATGCAACAAAATGCACTGTAGTAACTAGGATACCTGATATATCAGTAGAGAGGTAGAAGAGTCTGTTTCTGCAGCTATGTTCTGCTACAGGCATAGGCTGATGCTCAGTTCCCTCCTGGAGTTTCAGCAACTGTTGCTCCTCAGCTCTTCAGTAGATGCCTTTTGTTAGTACTTTGCTATTCTGCTGCTTTAGATAGCCAGGAATTTCTTCTGAATTGACAGAAAGCATTGAATGTTGTAAACATAGACTCTGCATGCTACATGCTACTTGTGCAAATTTGCAACCTTAATTATAGCATATAATATCACTGCAGCTCATATAACATATACTTTTAAATATGGTATAAAGCTTACCTTTTCCACAGTGTATTTATTTAATTTGAATTTTCATTAGTATCCTTTAGAGATATAGCTTTTTTTCCCCCCTTTCTTTTCTAAATCAAATGGAATATTTCAGAAAATTGAAAAATGCAGTTTTTGTACCAAATACATAAAATCTATCACATTAACTTAAGGTTATCACTTTAAAGCAGATATGTAGGTTGTGAATTGAAAAAGAAAAAATAAAAATTGATGTGCTGTGTCATTTCTCTAACATAAAAGTGCTCTGCTATTTACAGCAAATTAACATTTTGTAGCTACTCCGTGAAGTGATGACAGCTCTCTTAAATAATTTCTTATTGACATCAGTGGATGGTGCATTATGACTTTGGTGTATCTTTTTTAAAGTGGAAAAAACCTCCCTAATTTTATTCTTTAAAATTACACTCCCGGAATGCAACTGTGAACAAATTTGCACAACAATTCTTTAGTTAGAAAACGAACCTTACTCAGCAACTTGTCCCATTGACTGTAATGGGAATATCTGTGGAGTAAGGTACTACTTAATATGTGTAAGGGCCAAAAATGTTGACTTCCTGTGAGCTGGCAACAGGTTTGTGTCTTTGTTTGTTTTGAATCTCAAAATATGAGTATGGAAACAAGGAAAGGTGATGGCTGTAATGGCTATGGTTCTGTGATAGAGTTTATTTGTATGTGCTCTGAAAACAAGTGCATCTCTGCATGGAAGAGGCTCAGATGTATTTCCTTAAGATTCATAAGGCTTTGCTGATGTATCCACACAGTACTGCCACACTGAAACTCTTTTCTTTCTAACATTCTTAATCACTTTTATCTGAATCTTGTTTTTATTTCTGGACTTGCAGCATTTATTCATTAATGTTCCTAAATATATTAACTACCATATGTTCAATTATGTGAACATCCTGAGTGAACTAGGGGGAAAAAAAGTATTTTTGGAAAAGGAGCAGGCACTCCAGAAAACCAGACTGGGTGTTGTGAAGGCCAGTTAGCCTTTCTGTTGAGGAACAAATCTGAGGTGTATGCTTGAGTTTTAGACCTTCTGCAGAATCATGTCTTGCAATGAGACCTACCTATGTCTGTCCTAATGTGGCTGTAATTAATACCAACAATTCAGGTTCTGGTATTTCCATGAGTTGCAAATTTAGTTGAAACACCTAAGGGGCTAAAGGCAGTGCAGGCATTGTTGTCAGGATCAATGGTGGATGAACAACCTTTTCTGTAGGTATACTGGATTAGCTTCAGACACCTTCACAATGTGAAAGAGGACCTCTTTTATATGCAGGTAATATTAGTGGTTAAATATTCTGGCCATATGCACTGAGAAGCAAAAACAAAGCAAAACAACAAAAAAGCCAAGCCAAACCTGAAGCAAAAAAACCCACATTTTTTTCTGTAATCCAATGGTACGATGTTGATATAGCCTGCTAGAGGAGTAGCTGAGTGTTTAGCAAAGTGTTTTTACCAAGCTGTTATTCTGAAGGCTAAAAGCTGATACAGTCTTCTGTTTGGAATGATGCGAGCACTAGTGTGACTCCATTTCACGTTTCCTTGGAGCATTTATTAATGAAGAAATTATGTGAGGTTAACTTCACAGTGGCATTTAGCATATTTGTACAAGAGTCCTGTGGATAAATCTGGCTCCAAGTTGCTAAGAATGCATCCTTTTCTGAAAAGAGGTAATTTATGACTCCATCTATGAAACTGCATTTGAAAAGAAAGATCAAATACAGGCAGAAGCAAAGCTTTCTTCTGATCAGATTCAGTAACTCCCTTCTCATATGGAATTATAAAGATTTCCTGTTGTTCTAGGATTCAAAATGCAGCTTTTAAAGATGTTTATTTATTGCAATTTGAATTGCATGTGATTTTTTTTTCCAGACGCCAATATAGTGGGAAGTTTGGAAACGCAAGAAACAGTCTTGCTTACACCATTTAAAACATATGCATTTTTGCATTTAAAGGAAATAAAATCTATTAGGAAACGTTCTTTTAAGGCACTGAAACTTTTTCCCAAGGTAAATATTTCAATGCATAAAACATGCTAATCTAACAAAAAGAAAAAAAAAAGCACTTGAGACATACTGAAATATTTCATGTTTGCTTTAAACCAATGAGTTATACTTTTGGAAAAAAAACACAGATTGCCAGCATTTTAAATACCATGCCTTGCAATGTATAGGGTCTAGTGACATTGTAGCATAACATCTGTAATTGGAAGATTTCCTTTGGAATGTAATGTAGGAAACACAATTTAGCTTTGTCAACAATATCTTGCAAAGTGTTCCCATTTATAATTATTTATATTGTAAATAACTTTCTGAAGTAAATTTGAAGTTAATGTGCATAAGATGTATTTATTATGTGAAGATTTTTTTGGTTTAAAATATAGCTGCCAATATGCAATTTTTGTCTGTTTTTCTGCATTTTTAAATTAATAATTGTCTCATAGAGGATAAATATTCAGGCATTAGTTTTAATTAATGAGACTATTTTTCAGACTTGGGAGGGTGTGTGGGAAAAGTCATTTTTTTTATACCTGTCAGTCCTAATGTAAACTTTGAATCTTGAATGCAGTTTATGAAGGTACGAAGGAATACAGATAATATACTGCTACCTTATTTAGGAAAGATATCTGAATCTGCTCAGGTATTACTCTGTCTGGAAAAGCCAACTCAACAAGGGCTATATCAAGATTAACTGTTTCCTCCTTGAACACTCTACTCCGCTTCTTGAAGCCTCACACCACCACCATGCCTCAGTTTGCTGTGTTGTGACAAAGGAATGGAGAAGTTACACAAAATTGCATTCAAGCCCTAGTTGGCTACTTCTTGGCTTCACATATCTGTACACCTCAATCAAGTCACAGTAACGTAATCTGCTGTTCGCTTTCTAAGCCGGTCTCTGAGCCATCACTCCCTATCCTTTCAGTCTCTCTCACTGAAACTCATTCCTGGTGGTGAGCAAATATGAGATTGATGGTGCCAGGGGGCAGTGAAAGCCTAGTTCTGCAGCTGAGTTAGAAAGCAGCTTTCTAGGTGAGGAAGTACTTGATCGCATATTTTCTGTTCACAAGACTCAGGTTGAAAACTAAAAGCAATGGCGATAGGAATGAGGTACATAGAAGAAGCAGTTTGTAGTCTAAGGTAAATTAATTTCAAAAAGAGAAGATGCAAGTACTGTCACTGTGTCAAGTCACACTGTGTCACTATCACAGGTGTCACTGCAAATACACAAGCACTCAGTTCTCAGAGATGCTCCTCAGATTTGGTAGTATTTTACAGTGTAGTGTTAGATGTTTAACTGCTTTCATGCTTTAAGTATTTCCTATCGGATAGTTTAGGCAGCTTCCCTCTCTTTGGCCTGAATTTGGCCTTGATTCTTTGTGCAGGCAGGAAATGGTATCATCTTTTCCCAAGCAATGCAAAACACGTGTTCCTTTCCCTTTCCCTTTCCCTTTCCCTTTCCCTTTCCCTTTCCCTTTCCCTTTCCCTTTCCCTTTCCCTTTCCCTTTCCCTTTCCCTTCCCCTTCCCCTTCCCCTTCCCCTTCCCCTTCCCCTTCCCCTTCCCCTTTCCTTTTTACCTTTCCTTCCCTCCACTTCGCCTCCCCTCCCCTCCCTTGTGTGTACTTGTGTGTTGAAAGTCCATCAACATCTATAGTTGCTCTTCAGTCACTCTTTTAGGACATAAATTTTCTCCTTACCCACTAGCCTTTTTTCAGTCTCAGCTCTGATATTCATTGGCAAATTGCTTCACATTGAGGAAATCTGCTGTCATAGCCATTGTAATAAAAGTGTGTGATACCATCAGGAACTTCCTCTATCCCCATATGGTGGCCATCAGAGGCTTCAGCATCAGCAGTTTCATTTGATACATCTTTGACTTTCAGGAGGTCACAAATAGCCTGCTGCTCTGCAGCCCAGTGACGCTATGACTGTGTGAATTAAAAAGGGCTATCCACTCCAGCACAAAGCTCAAAAGACTGCATGCTCTCTTCATGGATGTTAATGTTAGTAGAAATTTCACTAGGCATGCACACAACTTTTGCATGTTCTAATAGTCTGCCTAGTTCCACAGGCAAAGACTAGTACTGTCTTTCTGAAGCACCATGGACTTTTGACTGGAGCTAAAGGAGAGTGCCCTGAACAGCATGCACCCTATTGGAGCTTGCTGCATGCTTCACCATCTCCAAAAATCTGATGGGAAGCCACTTGATCAGTAGAACAGGATGAGAAAGAAATTCAGGGCTGCCTGAATCCTAGCTTCTAGACACTGCATCAAATGATCTTGGCTCCCCAAATGCGCTCTTAAGGACACATGTGCCAGTGTGGTCAGAAGACAGATGCAATGGTATGCATACATGATGACAGCTGGGTGTGACCAGCATCAAGCAGTGCTCACCCTCGCAGCCACTCTCTCATTCTGCCTGTAGTCTATTGCGGCCTTTCTCTGACCGTCCTCTCATTTTGGCTCCCTGAGGCAGTATCTTTCCCATTTCACTCTTCTTCCTCCTGCCCAAACCCTGGCCTCGTGTATGACTTCTCAAATCCTGTGATCCAGCTTGCCCAGCAAGCTTCCTCTGTTGATCTTGAAAATCAAGTTCCCTTTTTATGATGAAAATTGTTATTTGGCAACAGTTTCCATCACTGGCACTGTTCCTTCCCTTTCTCTTCTTTATGCAGCTGGTGTAAACACAGCACTGAGGACTGTGCAAGCTCTTTCTCACAAGCATTAGTTCTGCTATGAGAATGCTATTGGTTGTGGTAATAGAGGTGATGAACTTTTCAGAAAAGCAACAGACAAAAGATGATAGATGCCTTCAGCATATAAAGTACATGTTACTTTTGCTGCACTGCAAAATGTAGTCACTCTTGGTTTACAAATAGAAAATAAAGATGAACACTGAAACAAGAAGATCTATGTCTGAATTGAAAAATAACAGCAAAAACTTAAAAATCTCATTTTAATGTGTACTAAATTATATGCAAACACTTAAATATTCATTCTTAATATTTGTCTCATTATTATTCATTTGTTCCTTATTATTATCATGAGACATCATCGGCTTTGTCCATTTTATCATTATCAACACTTGTTACTCTTTTTCATCTATAAATTAAATTTAAAAAAAAGTCTACATTAAAATAATATTAATATTAAATGGATATCAGAAACTTGGATGTGGCAAATAAAAACCAAACAGGATCAGCCTACTCTAATCTTTCAACAGGATACAGCCCCATTATTTGGTACGCAGTGTATCAGGCACTGTACCTCATATAGCAGCCATATTTCACTCCCAGCAATATTTCTAGTATTATCAGTATGACATTCTTGGTAGCTATACCAAAGCTGGAAATTATGCCAAATAAATTTGTACATTATGAAATGAGTTACATTTGCTTATTTTTAGTTATGTTTGGCTTTGTTTTGTTTCCGAAAATGAGAAACATGATGAAACAGCAAAGCAAGCTGAAGGTTCTTTTTTAAGTTCGACACTTCCTCTTTTCCCTTGAGGGGCAGTACCAGAGATCATTTAATTCAGTTTCAAAGGCCAGACTGGAATGTTTCTGTGACTTCTTTTATCTCCTTTGAAGCTTGAGGTGGTTATAAACCGGTTGCCCTCCTGGCATGCAGAGAGCAATGCAAAGGATCTGGAACAGTGGTGAGCATCTCACTGCCATTCAAAGTCATTTATTTACATTAGCATGGTTGATTCTGTGAGGTACAGCAGAGTATAGCAGGTTAGGCTGCTGCCTTTCTCCTGCACTATTATTTTTGCAAATGATAAATATAAGGAAGGAGGCAGCAGAAGATGTGACACTGTGCTTTGTCTCCCACAATGGCACTTTGACACTTTTTGTCTGGAAAATGGAGTGAAGGTCCAATGGACTATTTTCATCATAACAGAGTGAATGCTTGTCCAGTGGAGTCCTGCTTGTATGCAGACAGACAAGGTGAGTTTTGTACCAAAGTGTGCTTGGGCACTGACAGTGGGGCAACTGGTGGCACCATGTTTGAGTGCACAAGCCAGCAAAAATCCTATCCATGAGGGCCAGTGCTTTCCTGGTTGGCGATGTGCCCTATAGAAGGACACCAGTATTTGTGTGTGCTGAGCCTTTTGCTGCTTTCCTTTCACCTTCATGTCCATTTGGTGCCCAGGGCAGGGAGGGCTGAAACTGCAAACTTCTTATGTAGTCATAACACGAACCAAATCTATTTTTCATTTGAAGCTTCCTATATCTGATTCTGGCACAAGACATTTCATCAAGTTATGAATTATTTTTACAAAAGCAGGACCATGTCTTGTCTGTCTGGGTTCTCTGCAAGACAGTTGTGGCATTTTATTTTTTTTTTACAAATGCCTGTGAGAGGTATCCTATGTGTTTTTAATTTGGAATGCATCAGCGAGGTGAAAAATACAGCATTAGTGTTATGACTATTTTAGTCAAGGGCAAAGCTGTGCATTTTGATGTTATGTTTCTGCCGTTTCTTTAATCACAAAGGCAGATCCTTTCTTCTGTGCCGCTTTCTATTTAACCTCCAGAACAACTGTAAAGTATTAGAATGGCTCCAGTATCCTCTCCAACATGAATATTTCTTGAGCTCAAGAGAAATGCCCACGGTTTCATTAGGCTGGTTATCTGACAGTCTGCTCATAGAAAACAGCTGATTCTTATTTTTTTAACTGAACAGCTTTGGCTTCCTGTGATCAATCTTCCTGGCTACAGCAGTAAACATGCTCAAGTGCAGGTGCCAGAAAGCTTTGAGACAGTCTGAGGCATGAATGCTGACCCACGGTTGCGCTTTGTTGTGCTTTGTGTATCATCAATAGCCTACCTTGTGTAGGACTATTTGGCCTATTTGTTAATGTGTTTTTTTAACTTAATGCATGCTTATTTACTTATGGAATTAGATTCAGTGTGGGAGAGATGCAAAACAGCCAGTGGTTTAGGAGTTTAGTAAATAATCTAAGCTTTGTTCAGCCTTGCTCTGGGTCAGGCTGCTGCATGGAGTAATTCCATATGGCAACCTGATTTGAGCTTACTCAAAGTAAACCTTAAAATGGATTTTGGCAAAATCCATCCAGCCATCAGGAACCCATTCTCAGTTTCTGCTGAGGATTTCCTGATAGCTTTCTTCATTTAAAAAAAGAAACAACAAAACACAACAGAAAAAAGAAAAACGTTGAAACATTTTACTGTCTGAAACCACCCTTTCCCCCTTCTTAACCATCAAAAAACCCTTTTGACTGCTCTCATTTATGCCAAGAGCTACAGGGATTAGGCAGTGCAGACGCCTGAGGTGACTTGGCCTGCTGCCTCTCTCTGCACAGGCTTTATGCTGTGCCGTGGAGACAAGGGGTGAGGTGCAACCTGCTGCATGGCTTCTTGCTTTCTGCCCCATGCACTCCTGCAGTTGCTGATGCTGAGGTAGATGCAAGGGCAGCAGGGGCCCTGGAACAATAAGATGGCCTATTGAGGGCTACCTCCAGTGTGCAAAGGCAAGGGGTAAAATGCTGGCTCTAATGAAGCCAGTACTTTCTTCTCACTAAAGCATGAACAAAAATGTAAAATCATTTTTAAAAGAATGCTTGAAGAGGCTCTACATGCCTCCATCAATAGGTAAGAGAAAGTGTAAGTAAACAGGGAGATATACTCCTGAAACAAACACAATTAAAAAAAAAACTTGTAGGGAAACAAGTGCACACAGAAAACACTCTCCTGTTATATAGCTGAGTGATATCAAATATGAATGAAAACCCTGAGATAAAACTTGGCATAGACAACAGAAATTCTGACAGAGCTGTTTTGAAATGGGGCTCTTAGGAAAAGCTGTTGATTGAAATCAATACCACAAGACCTGGAATCTGAAAAGACCATTTCTGAGACCTGAGAGGGTCACTGCACACAAGTGTCAGTTGATAGCATTGAGGCTGCAATTGCCTTCACCAAGGAGTTTTGGTGTTTGCTTTAGAGACTTCTTGGAGATGGCGGCTGAGCACACATTTAACACTCCTGCCTGGCCTCATCCTTCTGGGAAAGGGAGGTTCGTAGAGACTTCAGTTGCTTGAACAACTGCCTCAACTCCCATGTTAGTACATCACAGATCCTGCATATTAATAAATAATGTTTGATTAGCATACTGTATCAATTTTTTTTTTTTTTCTGATCAGAATTTAAAAAGGTTTGAGGTTCTCTTTTCTTCTGTTCTTTAAACAGACATTTCTTCACCTGACTTTTTGATAAGCTGTAATCTAGCAAAAGAAGCTTTTCATTATGATCTTGTTAATGTTTTCGTTTTTTTCAAGCAGTAACACTGAATTCTGTCTTGGTAGCTGTTTATTTATTTTATTAGACTGTGCATGAATAGATAATGGCTTCACTAACAGTAGCAAAATGCAGATATCCATATAACATTAGAAATTACTTTAAACATTTCCCAGTGTTTGATCAGAAAGTAATGAAAAAGTGATTAGAAAATAAATAAATATCTACTGTATTTCCATTTTTAAATGCCAGAGAATAACTTGTCAACATGGTGAAACATTTTGAGGATCTTTTGAGGTCTAAGAACCCCAAAGGATAAGAATCTGGCTCTGTGCATATGCTAAGCTGTCCTTTACCTTGTACCAGAGCTCATGTGAAAATGTTTTCAAAGAAGATCCAAATAAAAGTGTTGCAGACAAAAACAAACAAACAAACAAACAAAAAGGATTAATATGAATTCTAAATTGATTCATCTTTTTAAAAGAAATCATCTATGTCAGGACTGCAAACAAGAGAAAATATTTTATGTGCCTTGTTATCACTTCCCTTACTTTTACTATACTCTTTCAGATCAGCAGATTATTTCAGTGTTGCTTGGGGTAATAGTGTATGTAGAAACATAATTTGAATGGAACATCTAGTTTTAATATCTAAACAAAACTGTAGAGGATATTCACTGTGATATCAGGCGTTACTACCAAAAAAGAGCAAGCATAAATACCGTGAGGTGAAGAAGAACAAGGAGAAAGCATGCAAATTCACAGTGATGAATTCAATATGGTTTGTACTTATCATTTTATTTGCCACAGACAATATAAATTATGTGCAACAGAATGGAGATTCAAATGATCCAACATCTGCATGATACTATAAATTACACTGCACTGTGTACACTAGAGAAAAGAGATGCTTACCAGTATCTAGCTTAAATGAAGCTGTGTATAAAGCAGTGTCCAAAAATCAGTCCCAAAGTAATGATGAGCAGATCCTTGCAAGCATAGAGGTTCAGCTATATTTCAGTGTATGTGCATTATACACGTGGGTTTTCAAACATTTTGCATTCACTTCTGTCAGAGACAATAATATTAAAATAATAACAAGCACCTGAGGTGACCCAAAGTTTTGCAATGATTATGTGAGTGTGTCTGAGTTAAGATCTTCAGTGTTTATTCCAATGCACTGCATTCTACATATAGCTCTTGTGCTTTTTCTTTAGGGCTTAAGGGCTTCCTGCTTTGCCTCTTTTGCACCTCCAACTCTTGCAGAATGGGTATGGGTATGGGTTCTTTGGCTGCTGTATTTGTCACTGTGTTGGCTAGTTTGAAGCAGCTTGATAGTTCCGCCATGTATTGCATGGATTTTAATATATGATTTTTTTTTTTCTGACTCTGTAGTTAAATACAGATTATAAGATTTCAAAAGTCAGAGGGAAAATAAATGGAGCTTGTAATTAAAAATGTGGCATGAAGAATTACAGAATAAGTATATTTCTAGCTGAAGACTGTGTGTAGAAGGACAGACACAAGATCATGAAGTGAAGTTGGAAGCAAGGCAGATACCTGTCTTCCTTTAACTTTAAAAAGAAAGATTTAGTGGGCTTGCTGGTACCTTGTATGCTTTTGTCTATTTGTATTGGCTGATTGGCTATCTCTTGCACAGGATGAGTAATTTTAGTGCTGTAACACCTGTACACACCACTCCATGCTTCACTCCCAAAATATTTCACTGACTCTACCAATTGTGTTTCTCTGAGCAACAAGTGAAACACCAGGTCTTCAGAAAGGAAGAAATAACAGATTCAGCATTTTTATCATCTTTGTTTCATGTCTGGGAAGTAGCAAAAGGAGACCAGCATTCAAGTCTGATTACTTATGAAGTAAAGAGAAGATAAATAATAATTTCTCTTTCAGTCAGAGCCTATGCTGCAGGTTCTGTTAAGGCATATTGTTTATCTCTTTATTAATAAAAGGCTATTCTCAAATAATCCAGAGAGATAGATGCTTTGGATTATTGAGAGGTGATGGGATGTCTCTCATGGCTGGTGGAACATTGTAGGATGGCTCTCGTGTCTGGAATGTAGGAGTAGATGGGTATAAACTCTTCATGAAAGACAGGCAGGGAAAAGGGAGACTGTGTTGACCTCTACATTAGCAATCAGCTGGAGTCCATAGAGCTGCACCTGTGGATGGATGAGGAGCTGACAGAAAGCTTATGGATTGGTTTAAATAGAAGGTAGGGGAGGGAGATATCAGAGGGAGGGTCTGCTGCAGGCTACCCCATTGGGAAGACTGAGTGGATGAGGCCCTCTATAAAGAGACAGAAACAGCTTCTTGTTCACTAAATATGGTCCTCATGGAGAACTTCAACTACCTTGATGTCTGTTGGAAGAACAAAACAGAGCAACAGCAATAAAAGAGATTTCTGGAATGCGTTAATGATAACTTTTGAAAATTTTGCAAGATTTTGCACTTGGCCAGAGAAATCCCAGGTATCTATACAGATTGGAAGGAGCAGACCTTGATGGCAGCCCTGCAGAGAAGAACCTGGGGGTCCTGATGGATGAAAAACTTAACATGAGCCAGCAGTATGCTCTTGCAGCTTGGAAAGCAAATGATATCCTGGGCTCCATCAGAAGAGGGGTGGGCAGCAGAGACAGGGAGATGATTGTTCCTGTCTACTCTGCTCTTGTAAGGCCCCATATGGAGTACCGTGTCCAGGTCTGGAGCCTGAATACAAAAAAGACAGGGAGCTGTTGGAGAGGGTCCAGAGGAGAGCCACAGAGATGATCAGAGGACTGGAGCACTTCCCCTATGAGGACAGGCTGAGGGAGCTGGGCTTGTTCAGCCTGGAGAAAAGAAGGCTGCAGGGGACCTAATTGCAGCCTTTCAGTACAGAAAGGGAACATATAAACAGGAGGGGAATCAACTCTTTGAAAGGGTAGATAACAGCAGGACAAGGGGAAGTGGCTTTAAGTTGAGGGAGGGAATGTTGGATTTCAGTTGGATGTCAGAGGGAAGTTCTTTACAGAGAGAGTGGTGAGATGGTGGAACAGGCTGCCCAGAGAGGTTGCAGATGTCCCATCCCTAGTGGTGTTCAAGGCCAGACTAGATGGGGCCCTGGGCAGGCTGGTCCAGTATTAAATGTGGAGGTTGGTGGCCCTGCCTGTGGCAGGGGGTTGGAGATTCATGATCCTTGAGGTCACTTCCAACCCAGGCCATTCTGTGATTCAGGGTCCTGCACCTGATTTGTGGAAATCTCAAGGCACAAGTACAGGCTGTGCAGAGGATGGCTTGAGAGCATCCCTGAGGAGAATAATTTAAGAATGCTGGTTCATGAAAGGCTCAACATTATTCAGCAGTGTGTGCTAGCAGTCCAGAAGGCCAACCACATCCTGGGTCATTGCATCAAGAGAAGCATGACCAGTAAGTCAAAAGAAGTGATTCTGCCCCTCTACTCTGCTCTCATGAGACTCCACCTGGAATACTGTGTCTAATTTTGAGCCCCATAACATGAGAAGGACATTGAGATGTTGGAGAAGGCCCAGAGGAGAGCCACAAATATGATTAGAGGGTTTAAGTCACCTCCCCTATAAGGATAGGCTGAGAGAGCTGGGACTCTTTGGCCTGCAAAAGAGAAGGAACCAGGGGGACCACAAGGCAATATCTGAAGAGGACCTACAGGAAAGCTGGAGAGGGACTTTTTATTAGTGCAGGTAACAACAAGATGAGGGGAACTGGCTTTAAACTGGAAGAAGATAGGTTTAGACTATATATTAGGCAGAAATTCTTTACTTTGAGGGTGTTAAGACTCTGGAATAGGTTGCCCTAAGACACTGTGAATGCCCCCACCCTGGAGACATTCAAGGCCAGGCTGGATAAGGCTTTGAGCAATTTGATCTAGTGGGAGATGTCCTTGCCTATAGCAGGGGGGTTGGAACTAGGTGATCCCAAAGGTCCCTTCCAAACCCAAACCCTTCCAAACCATGATTCTATAATTATTTATATTTTTTACATAACTTCCTTTGTGATGATAAGACATACTGTCCATTTTTTTAACAATGACCTTACAACTAAAAGATGACAAAATGAAACAAATGAACAGACTTCCAAATACTATTAAGATTGAAACGGAACAAGTTCAAGACCAATTTTGCAGCCCTTGTTCCCAATTCTTATCTCAGCTGCACCAGTGTAGATGGGAGGCTGCCTCCATTATAATCAAAAGCCATCCACCTCTGCATGTTATTACAGCAAACTGAGTGAAGAAAATCAAAGAAATTCCTGATATAAGGTGGTGTAAAAACAAAAGAAACAGCAAAATTAACTTTTTCGACAATTAAATTATATCTACTGCAGTCACTGATTCTTAATATGTTGTAAAGTTGTCATAAATAGCAGGTGATTTTAATTATGAAATTATTCTTACTAATTTTTAAGCAGTAAAAGACAGATCTGAAGCAAGTTAGGTGGTTGAGTTGGAATCTATTTTATTTTATTTTCCTTATAGATGTATGAAAATTTTGTCTTCAATTCTATAAGCAGAAACATGACTTATTCCTGGCCCTGCCCACATGTGCAGGACTTGCTGGCACACAGGAAGAATGGGGGAAAAAAACCCCAAAAAAACAGTTCCAGAAAGATCAGGTCACAGCTTCCGTATAAGGTACTTAATATCTTTTGTTGCAATGCAATAATTGGCTGAGCTTTAAGACATAGTGTGCCAGTAACAGTACAAAAACCTAAAATCAATGGCCATCTCAGATGCGAAGCTATTGCTCATGAACAGATTGATGTGTTCATGCACAATTGCTCTAGAGAGGCCCTAGACATGTTGGGGTCAAATTGGCAAAATAGGTAGCAACTATATTCTCACAGCAGTCTCCAAAGGAGAGAGGCAGATGTCCATTCTATCTTGCAAACACATTCTTTTACAGTGTATTACTTCATCTCTTTTATTGCACAAGAGGAAAGTGAGAGACAGAGAATCAAGGATAACACTAATGATAGACCATATGGAATCCATAAACAATGTTGTTCTAGAATAGGATGGCCCTTTAAAAGAGGAGGAAGCCCTACTGTATTTGAGCCAGACATTACCTAACTCCCCAGGTGAAAGAAGGAGAATAGGTGAGAATAAGGAGCAGACGAGGGAGCCTGTGATTCAGAGCAGGGCTTTCTGGAAGACATAAAGAGCAGCTTGAATCCCTTTAAAGGTCTGAGTTACTTTGTATTAAAATAGACTGCTCCTATTTTCCTATAAAGACTACCGAAGAAAATACTATTTTGAAACTGGATTAAGAATTGGATCAGTGTTTTGTGAAACGCTTGGGAAATCCTGCAGTTTTGTGTCAAGGCATAGGGCATCCTGCAGTTTAAAATGCTCATTCTTTGGTTAAAGAAAGCCAGTAATGACAATATAGACTCAGAGCTGTTCTAAGAAAATGGATAAGAGGACTGCTAGACTGCCGATTTCAGGGTCTAATAGGCTTATTTTGGAAAGCAAACTTACCCTGGTGAAAGTAGTTATTGCCCGTGGTGGTAACATCTGATTTGTCTTTGCCCATTGCCCAGCAAGTGAGACAGCTGTCTGCAGCTTGAAATCTAGAGGATACAGTTATTTTTCTTCATATTGTTTCTAACTGGCCAACGTTTTAATGGCATGAGTGTAGGGAAGAATGATAGTGTCTGTCTTCTCCAGCATATGTGAAGGTTTCACATTTTGGCCTCGTTGTATTTGACCTCATTTAGGACAAGAATGCTTTTATCTAAATCAAAGCCAATTTCTAGTATTAGTCTGAACTTGTGAAGACCCCCAGCGAACAAAAATACCACTGGAATTAGGCAATACATTCAGAATGTATTTTGAAGTTTTAAGCATGTGCTTAAGTGCTTTTCTGGCTCTACTTTAATGAAAAATGGAAACGTAATGTGGAGATATGACTGAGAAATTCTGTTTCATTAAAAGTGGAATGAATCCCAGTGATGAACAAGAACTAAAAATGAAGTACTATGTTGAGATTTGAACATAAATCTCAACATAAATCATAAAAAAAAAAAGTTTTTCCTCTATGGTTATTTCCTCTATGGTTATTTTTCCTCTATGATTATTTTCTTTGTTTTGCTGTTGCTTGATGCACAACCACAGCAATACCACAGTGAGTCTCCTTACTGTACTTCTAAGTGTATGGGAACTGCTGAATCATGGCCTGAACCTCTGACTGATCACCTGAGACGAGCAATGAGTCAGCCACAGTAGCATAGGTGAAGGCAATTCACCTGTGCTGCCGGAAGGGGTGGAGCCTGGCTCCATCTCTCCTAGAGCCATTTAAGAGCTGACTGCCAGTGGGGAAGGATTTCTTCTGGAGATCCACTCTGCTGGAGTTTTATAAGCGAGCCCGGGATGTGTGTAAGCATCCTATCTATTCTCTTTGGGTTATTATAATCTGCTTTGCCCAACTCTCTTGTTTATTTTGTAATTATAACATCTTAATATTCACTGATTATACGCTAATGTTAGGTAAAACATACCTAATTGGACATAGTGAACAGCATGACCCAGGTGATTTCTTTTCTGACCATTCAAAACAATGTCTTCAGTCACTTCTGACACAAAAATGCTCACTCTAGACTCAGGCTTACTGTCTCAAAATCTAAAGAAATCATGGCAGTCTGTTTTTGGTATATAGTGCATATTCACTTTGTGACTTTTTCAAGGTGGTTTGTAATATTTTGAGGGACATTTGTAATATGCTAGAGGGACAGTACAGATGATAACTGAAGTATGAAAGCAAAGTGGGATATTACTCGTTGCTCATCCAGAGTTTATTTTCACTTCCTTGATAAGTCTGTAGAATATAAAAATGGGTAAAAATAAGTCATTGAGAATATGGAATGAAAAAAAACATCTTTAATCTTAAGACATTAAAGATCATCCAGTTCCAACCCCCTGCCTTGGAAAGGGTTGACACTCACTAGGTCAGGCTGCCTATGCTTAGACGATCTTTAAGGTTCCTTCCAAAATAAACTATTCAGTGATTCTATTAGTATTTCTGTTTTGGTGTATTTCTGTTATCTATGTAGTAACAGAATAAAATAGAAGCAGACCAAGGGAGAGGTCTTCGTCTGACACAAAACAGTATAGGGATGCTGAAATCAGCTTGTTACTTTGGAGAAAAGGGCAGAGCACTCTTCATGATGGTGTGGGGAGAAGCAGAAAAAGTCTGAAGAGGAAGACAGTCAAATGCCTGGAGAAAGAGTGAAGGATTCTACAAGGAACAATACTTGGTTGTTTTCCATGGGATCTTTTGGCTGGGTTACAGAGGAATCTGGGTTTTGTCTCTACTCACAGGGGGAAATGACAACTTAGGAGGAGGTAGTTGTGCCAAGACATGAAGGGACCGTGTGTTGGGAGTAGCTATGTGCTCATCACATGTCTTTGCTTTGGGGGCTGATGTTTCTTTTTTTTTTTTTTTTTTTTTTTTTTTTTTACAGCACTTGTGAGAATGGTGCTACCACTAGCATGGCAGCAATAGCAATGTCTCATGAATGCTGCTGTTCTGGGTCTGTGCTCTGTGGGTTACTCTGGGTGTTGACAGATGACTCTGAAGATCCTCCTCTTCTGTACTTACTAGAGCTGTAGATTCTGACTGTGAGCCAAAAGCTAAATGGGTCCAAATAAATGAAGGGTAGGTCAGTCAATTGCTAATATATTTGATGGTCTGGATGCAATCTGTATGGTGGGAAGGTTATCTGTGCACTGTTTCTCATGTGCAGCCATTGTCAGTTACTGTTGTAAAATGTGATGTACTGAGTTTTAAAAAAAAAATCTCATGGTGGCAACCCATAACACTTTTTTTAATGTGCTGAAAGATAGGTGGCATACTCTTTTTAAATGAAAATATTGCACAGTTAAGCATCCTAAAGTACAAAAACATAAAATGACAAATATACCTGATTAGCTCAGTTTAGCATGTGTACCCTGGACAACCATGAAAATCCAGTGAATATTACATTAGCATGGAGAAGCACAGGAGAAAAAAATAGACTATGAAGATGATATACGCTAAATCTTTCCCTACTGTGACTTTTAATATCACCTTTTTTCTTCATAGCTCAGTGGGAGACCGGAGCTTTGCTGAGCAATTGCCACACAGCATGGTAAAATAACACGTGATTTTTCTATATGTTAACTCTAGTTTAGTAGAACTTTGTAGAACAACAACCCACTAGTAGATCACAACTCATTTTGGCAGGCTGTTCTGTGTGCATTATTGACCTTTTCTTGCTGTCCATAAATCCTTGACAATGCTGACACAGAAATGCACCAAGTGACCTTTCAAAAAATGTTGGAAATAATCCATTCCAGCTGCAGGCTGAGGACACTGACCATATTCAAATATAAATCTCTCCATCAGCACCATGGACTGCTGGCAACAGCAGCATTCACACTCCCCAAACCGATTCTCCACACCATGTGGTGTGATGGCCTGGTGTCACTTCTGAAAAAAATTCTCACTGGTAGAAAGCAAGAGGAAACCCCCTTTTAAGTGCTTAATGTGTAAAGAAAATGCAGGACAGAACTAGCCTGATTTTCTCCAAAAGCTGTATTGTAACTAGAACATTCTCCCTTGACAGCTCTTAGCGTAGAATGTTCTTAGCACCTTTAAGTTCTGTGGTCCTCAGACTCAAGCCCAGAACAAAGTATACATTTCCTGTTTTTGAAATGGAACACATTCCTTGGGTTTCAAAGCACAAGAATTTCTTGCAGAACCCAATTTGCAGAGTGCAATGTTTGCTTTTTTGCTTCCTTCTTGAGTTAAAAAAAATCAACATCTTTTGAAGTGATTTATCATCTCTGATAAACTATTGCAGTTGTGCAGTAGACCTTACAAGAGAGGATTCCTGAACCAAACACTCAGATTGGCAATGTTAAAGGCTAGTTACAAAGGACATCCTGTCTATGGATGTGAGTTGCTTTGAATGACATTTTTATTATTATTATTTTTTTCCTGTGGGCTGAGATCGGTGTTTGCAGAGTAGCTTAGCTTGGGACACTTTGCTCGTGCTCCTAAATTAATTAACCCTAGTTTATAACCATTAAAGAGCCTCCCTCCCCTATAGTGTTCCTATCAAAACAAATATGTCAGCGTAAGTGAGGTAAGTATCGTATTTCTAAATATCAGCGCAAACTTCTGCATTTCTTTGGTTGAATTACACCAGATCTCTAACTGCCATACTCAGAATATGATGCTGATGGAAGATCTTGCATGTTGCAAGGTGTTTTCTAAAATGTATGGTGTCATTTTCTGACATGCATAAGAGGAAGTTCCATTTAGGTAAACAGAAAAGATGAAATGTCCCTCTCTAGCTTCTTCTGTACAGTAGCTAATAAAAAAAAAGAAGCCCATACTGTATATGTAATTGATCTTGAACATCCATTAAATCTTTGTTATGGAAACTAGTCTATTAATAATATTTCACATTTCCAGTCCAAAGTACTGCAATCCTTTTAAACTAGTTTTCAGGAATTTCATAGATGTAGATAGCCAGAAAAAGGGCTACACATACAAACTGAAGCTTGTAATAAACCCTTTTTTTCTTTTGCTTATTTTGCATTAAATATTTTAAGTAATTATACTCAAAATGGTCTTATGTCAGCCCCCTTGCCAAGATCTGTTTTCCTTTCAGATATGTTGTCACTTATGGACTTGGTAATGAAGGTTTGGCTTTGCTAATATGCTTTCTATTGGCTTTCCTTTTAATTTTGGGAAAAGAAGTAGTAGCAGCATGTTCTGCATATAGGAGTGCTTCACATTTCCTTTCCAGCTGGCTAGTAGATAGTTTCTGTAATTATTGTTTCTACATTTGTTTCAAATTTCCCTGTGTCCTTGAAGTAAGGAATAATAGTTTTGAGAATCAGTGCATGGGTATTAAACTCATCTGTTTGAAAAGGGAATTCCAACAGCTTGGCTGAGATTCTAACACATTTTTTTTTTCCCCCTTGTAAGGCCAGGGACCAAGTAATGATCTAGTCCAGCCTTTTGAATAAGGCCATAAACCTCACCATGGCTCCACAGCTACTTTTTATAGTTTATTCTCTTAAGAACAGCCTAAATATTAAGCAGTGGATAATCTGATAAAGGACTTCTGAAAACAACTTATCCTTCCTCAAATATTCTGGAACCCTCAGAACTTAAAGAAAAGCAAAGATTTAAATTTTTAAATTGACAATATAATTTTTGTATAGAATGCTTCAAGATTGGTTCATTGATTGAACATCTGTTTCTTATCACTGTGTTTTTATGTAGACCAATTATTATTTTACATCTCAAGATAATTTTTCACACGTTGTGTCTATACTTGTGAAAAAAAAAAAAAAAATGTTGAAAATTTATTCATACCATGATTTGTGTCTGGCTTTTATCTCCTTGTGCTATTGGAGATTTTTAGCTTCAATTCAAAAAGCTCCTCACATGCAAGGGAGTGGAAAATCTAAATTGGAACTGTACTTTTTTCTTAAAATTTGTTTTGTTCTTATCACTCGGTAATGACCTCAATGAAGAAATTAGGATTAGCAGAATTTTTTCATAAACAAAATGAAAAACAAGGTTATTTTTTTCACCTTTGCTCTTATCTCAAATGCTCCTATCTCAAATGTCAGCAATTAATCTAATTAGGAAGGGGTTTTCCCCTTTGTGTCTTGATCATTTGCATCCTCAACCAGTCACAAGGCTGATGTTATTAAGAATAATGATAAGCACCTGTCAGCTCTCCAGAGGGTAAGCAGACCAGTGCTCTGATTGGCCAGCCTTCTAGTGCTATATTATCCTGGATCTGGTCCTTGATCTGGTTGACTGTGCAAAGACCTAGAGCTACAGTGCCAGGGAGGAAAGGTGGCAGTGGTGCAAGGAGCAAGCACCTTGGACAGAGGTTGACACCATCAGCAGTGCTATTAGGGGAGCAGTGATGCTAAAGTGCATGGTTCTGCACCTGTCTGCTTCAGGATGAAGCCTCTTACTGCACCCACAAACTGACATACTTCCTTTCACCATCTCTGTGATACTGACAGGTGCGTTTAGGTTTTATGTGAGACGAAAGAAAAATTATCTGGGGGGGAGTTAATGAATTTGGGCTGAACAGAATTAGCTGGCAGAGCCTTGAATTTCAATGAGTTTCTTATCTAGATAATTCCTTTGAAGGAATTAAAAAGATTGTTTGAGGAACATAAATTGCTTTCAGATCTAATGAAAAGTTAAGTTTTTCTCTGTGACAAAAACTTCCTAAAAATATGTTAGTATGAAAGAATAGTTTCTTATTAAATCATAACAACAGATTTTTATTTTTCTTAAAAGGGCAATGAGACAACTCAGTGCAAGTTGATCATAACTAGAGATACAATTACAGCCTTAATGTTGTCTAAAATTCTATTTATGTTTTATAAATTGTGTAGGTATTCTAGGTTTGTCAACAGTTTAACTTCATGCTTCTCTGAAACCCCTGGGCATCAAGGCAAGAGTTCTGTTTGTTTGTTTTATGCTAAGCCATATTCAATTCAAAACTGACTTTACTTTTGTAACTTAAATTACTCTTTTAGTACATTCAAGGAAGGCCAGGTTTCCCTTTTACTACTTAGTTCTACTTCTACTTTTGTAATAAATAATGAGTTTCAAACCAAACATATGGAAGGAACACTTTGTTAAATTTATATTAATTTTGTACAGTTCATTTCTGGGCACCCCTGTTTTTGTTTTTGTTTTTTTTAACAAATCAAATAATTTTTAAGTATGGTTCTAAAATAACAGTATCCAGGAAAATGATTTCTCTTTCCACTTTTTTAGTAAAGTGCAGCACATTCACTACTAGTATAATTGTGTAGGATGAGCTTAAAAGAAGCATTTGCGTCCTGGTGACTTAAACTAGTAGCTGATGATAAAGTTGTTACTATACCTAATGCAATCTCGTTTGACTTATTGTCATCAGAAATAAGGAAAGATATTCTTCTTTGACTAGAATAGTTGGAAAGCACTGGGGAAAAAATGAAAGTCAGGATTCCATCCACAATGAATTTGGGCCTTGTTTGATTCAAAAGGATACAACTTTGAAAGCAAAATTTCAAAATATTCAATGCAATGTAAATAAGGTTGCTTCTCTTGTAAGAATACTAATACTATCAATGGGAATACATAATCAGTGTTTGTTCTCTCTGAAGATTTTTGGCAAACATTTCTTTTGAGTCCACTAGTTTGTTTACTTGTTTATTCACATCCTTTGATGGAGACATCAGTTCCCAGATTTTGTCAGCTTCTTCTACCTTCCTAAAGGACATCTGCCAATATTCCCTGTTTTGAAGCACCTAGTATGCAGGATTTTTGTAGATGCAAATACTAGCAGTTCTCAGAGTTGGGTGCTAATGTTTATTCTCTTTTCAGTAGGGTGGATAAAGCAAAATATTGTGGAAAAATATTCTTTGTTCGCCAAAGTGAACTATCTCAAATTACATTCCTTTTGCATAACACAGATAAAAGATAACTTTAAGTAGTTAGAGTTGAAAATATGGAACTAGATTAACTAAATCTCCTGGATTATTATTTTTTTTTTTTTTCAGCTCTAAGTCTTTTAGTAGTTCCAGGACTAAGGTTGGGAATATTGCTTATAGAGTAAAAAGACTAGTTCCAGGAATAAGCTGGAAGAGTACACCTAGAATACTAAAGGTCTAAAATTTATAAGTGAAGGCCTCCAGACGATCTTGGGTGAGAAACAGATTTCAAGGAACAAGAGTCGAAGATTTAGTCACTGAATTCTTCAAAGTCATAAAGCCAAAATTGACCACAGAATAATAACAGACTCATTTAGGTAACAAAGAAGTACAAGCATCAAAAGTTAGATCTAGTGCACCCAGAGACTTTAAGTGCATTCGTTTGCCTTATTTATACAAGTGCTGCTTAATGTTGGTGAGTAGGTAATAAAAGATGACTCTGCCATGAGGCAGCTTTCATCTGTCATTGAACTCATATTCATGCCAAGGTTCCCATCTGCAAATGCAATGAGACCTCGATTTCTTTGCAGCTTAACATCTAAGGCTTAGGCAAGATTTATCCCTAACAGACTGGCCACCTGTTAGTGTTTTCTAACATCTAAAACTTGTAATAACTTCTCAATTATTCTTATTTTCTATGTATTTTTTCTAAAAAACAATTTTATTTTGTGTGTTTTTATTATCTTGCTGTATGATGTATTCTTGATGATTTGCTGAATTTTGTAATTATTTTGAGTAGCGTGCTTTGAAAACCTTAGAAACCTAGTTCTTTGAGATCTATTAGTTCTGAGCTCCCATAAATAGATTAAAACAATACTCAGAGAACAGGAGACCCAGGTTCTGTCTTCATATTCTTACTCCTCCATCTCTCTGAGAGCCCCAACAAACAAAGAGAATGCTGAAATCAGCTGGCTGTAGGACTTTGAAAGAATTATCTTGGCCACAAGCCTGGGGAGCAAATCTTGGGATCTGTTTGCTCTACGTAAAGTGAGAAAGGGGGCCAGTCACATAGATGTTCCCTACAGGCAACTTGTAAGGGTGCTTCCTCTGTGGAGTAAGCATGAAGTGAATTTTAACCTCATGAATGGTGTGGCAAGAAGTCCATATCCCATGGCATGTGCCAAGTAACAGATAAGAGATTGAAAGTCTAAGGAGGTCCTTTTTTTATTGTTCTGACTGGAGTTTCTCTGTTGCATTTAAACTTTTTTTAAAGTGTCCTCCAGTACATTATTATGCTTTATACAGCAAATTTTCTCATAGTCCATGGTCAGTATTTCTAAGATCTTGTATTTATGTGATGACATCTTTCCCCTGACCACTTCCCATTTGTGGGACTGAGCCATAATTTCCAATGAAATAAACTGCAGTATGCTGTCCTAGTGTTATGTGGAATTGGCTAGCTTTATTTGGCTCAATTCTTATCAGATCTTCATAGTTTTCTACTGAGACAATACTTGAAATAGAAATAAAATTGGATAGACTAGAATCCAAGCGTAAATGCAAAATAGCTGATGACTTCGTTATACTGGTCAGTAATGAATGATCTCAAGCATATATAAAAGTTGCCAGATATCTAGATAGAATCGTCTTAGTCCCACTTCCCCCCAAGGGAAAGGGAAACACTAATAAGAAAATACAAGAAAATTCAAATAATTCTTTTTTGTCCTGTGGAGAGAATAATAGTGCCATCAATTAACATAGAAGCTTGGTGGGCATATGGTTTTGTTCTGAGTTTTGTAATGCTTCATTGAGATGTCTGCTTATGTTTTATATGTCTTGTCAAGAAATCACTCTCCCTTGCTTTTGATACAAGATATAAAGATATGTCTTTTACAAAGCAGGGAACCTGTGCTGTATTTCAGACTATTCCACATCAAAGTTAGTTAAAGGCAGCAGTTAGTTAAGGGCAAGAGAGGCCAAATTGGACACAACATCTTTACTCTGTGTAGTTTTGCCAACTGCGCTTTCGAACAAAGCATAACAATTGCTGGCCTTTACTTTTGCAGATTCTTCATCTCTCCATGTTTCTGTTGCTCCACAGTTTCAGTTGCCCCAGTGCCAACTGTTGTCATCCTGTCTGTATAGGTATCATTCCCCAGCTGCCTTAGGAGTTGCAGGGCTGTCTTATGCCTTGATATATCACACGTCACTGTTATTTTCCCTCTGGGAATACTTGGTCACATTGTTTTGTCCTTCTATACTGTTGACAAGTACTATTAACTTAGTCCTCACAATAGCACGATTTGTTGGAAACATTACAATTGGAAATTTGCAGATTCTACAGCTTAAAAATAAGTGAGGTTAGGCTTGCTGAAAATTCCTGCATAACTCATAATTCTGTACAACTTAGAGTAAATCTTGGACAAGTAAATTAATTATTTCTAATTTTTTCACACTAGAATAAACTGATGTTCATTGCTTAAAAACAATGGAATAGAACCACATGGCACTTTCCACTTCGCTAGAGTGACAGCTAACTCCTGGGTACTCCATTACCCAGTGGAAATCTCAAACTGGGTACCTGGAAATATTCCATAAGATGGAATATTTTCATGGCCAAATGAATAATTGAAAATCACCTGTTCCAATAATTAACACACTTTTTTTCTATCTGGCTTTAAGTCCACTTTACACCCAGATTGCTCCTGGAGCTGGCCCCAGAAACTAAACTTCTTGTTTGCAGAATAAGTAAAAAAAAAATCTAGAGAATCATGTAGGATCACTGCCTTTTTAATTAAAGGAGCTAAATACTATCTTAGAAAACCTATGCTTGGCATGTCCTTATAAAAGAATTCATGTGAGCAAATCCATAGACAGTTAAACCCACTTAGTATGTTTGATTACAAATAATTTCTTTCTTAAACAGTTTATGGGTAGATTCCATTTAAGATATCAGAATCTGAGCTACTAAGGAATTGTGGCATATTACTGGAAGTGTGGATATCCACAGTAAATTAGGTGATGAGCACAATGAAGTAATAAAGTTGTAGGGAAATTTGACTTCACTCAGTGAAAGGTTTAGATAGTGAACACCAACAAATGATGGGAGCACTCACATGAACAATAGGTTAAAACTAATGATTGTGATTGATTATGTATCTAGTAAATACTATCCATCTTGTATGCTGAATGAAGTAATAATGTGGTTCGTAAGGACCCTCTCATAATGTGTATGCATAAAGATTTTGAATTAAAATTGGTTAAGTAACTTTATATCTGGTACCTTCTGAATTCTACTTGTTTAACTTAGAAACCTTACTGAACTTACTAAATTAAGTGAATTTAATCAGTTGTATCATTTGGATTAGGAAAATAAAATGGCAGAATACAGACAAGGCTTGCATTTATTTTAAGTCAAGGGATCCAAATCTTATTGTCCTTGGAATTCTATGCAAAATTGAAAGTTATGTTCTTATCCTGGTTGAAAAAATACCTGTCTTCAAAATAAGGACAAAATGTGAGAAATGTTATAGAATTTTAAAGTTTAAGAGAACACTGGAAAGGATTATTAAACAAAGAAAATGACATTCTAGAATTAATGAAGTATAGAAAGAACAGTTAAAACTTGCAAGATAGAAGAAGCAGAATCAAGTTACACATCACAAAGGAATTCATAATCAAAAGACAGGAAGATTCTTTAGTTTTATCAATAAAATGAGGGAGGTTATTCTCATTTGGAAGTCGTCAGAATAGATAAGTTTGTTCTACCACTATATTAATTTCTTGCTTCAATTTTGCGGCACTTGTGCTACATTTTTGTAGAACTAATGCACACTTGTTCTTGTTTGTTGGTTTTTTTTTTTAGTTAAGTTAAATGTAGTAGTACATCTTAAGTAAACACATCTTAAGTAAACTGATACTGCATTCTGTGAGGAATTCCTGGTTAGCATAGGCAGAACAACTGGTTCAAGCAGAGACTACATTGAGTGATTATTAAAAGTGCATTAGAATGTCAGGAAGATGCTAGTGGTACTCCTGCAGGTGTGGACTAAATGCATTCAGATATAAATATCTTGAACAACCAGCCTGAATAATTGCAGTGAAATAACACTGAATAGAAAGAATTACAAATTCATGCCTTTGGGGTTTAATAACTGATTCCAAATATCATCAGTAGAGGACGAGAAAGATTTTTGCATTTGTTAATCGTAAATGTTTATAATCCACAAGTGGGATTACAATAATTGAAAAGGCAAATTCAATCACTGTATCTACTATGCAGAGCATCCTTCTCATACCGAATATATATTTGTGATTATCTTTGAATTCACCGATAGAAAATGGGAAGCCTTCAGGAGATCTGATATATAGTTCTTAAAATGAGATTATTCTCTTTTGGGAGCCCATGTTATGCAGCTTTAACTGCTGTTGAATTAAAATTTTACAATTCTGTTTAATTTTTTAAAGACAAGCCTGATGTCTTTTGTCTAACAATCCTCATAAATAAACCACTGTACACATAACATCTGTAAAATACCTGTGCAAAGTAGATGCTTAGTATTATCCAGCAAACCTCATCCATAGGTGAGCAGCTATCTGATTGCTGTTGAATGCAACAAGAGTAAGTTTTGTATTCTCATTATGTGTGCAAGTAAGAAACAAGTAAAAGCTTGTAACATAGGAAGAGTGCTATAGTGAGCTATAAAGGACTGAGAAGTTGATGGTGCAACTTCAAGAATGAGAATGCTTCTTAAACCCTGAGGGAGTAAAATCCTTTAGATGCTAGAAGAAGCAGTAGTTGACAGTTCACCTACAAGGTATCTGAGCCTTTTCTTATCACAGATGAAGAGCATAACCCAAAAGAGTTATTTATGGTGATGACACAATCAATCCTGTCTTGATAACAGGCAGTCTTACCTTGTGTAAAGAGTGGCAGGTTTGGATCAAATAAACTCTTGAGGTTCTTTTCAGATGAAATCTTTTTAAGGGTCCATAGCTGTAAAATCAGATATTGTGTATCTACAATGCATCTGTGCAAGCTCTAACTAGTTTCTTAATGATTTTTTTTAATTTACTACAACTTTTAAAAATATGTATTTGCAATGACATTTCCTTATTCGTTATTTTCATTCAGTTGTAGAACAAATATGTATAAACTACCACCAGTGTTATTAAGATCTTTGGAATCTACCCTCTGTACAAAGAGGAAAAACCATGTAGATAGATAGAAAGGATATAAATTGCGTTGCTATTTTTATATTTTGCAGTAAAGCAACTTTGGCTAAAATGCTGATCTTGTTACAGAATATATATTTGACCAAGCAACTGCGAAGAGTCATATCAATAATTTGAGACAGGTACATGCAAATTTCAAATCCAGCTCAGCAGTAATCAATAGAAGTATGTCCACAAGTTTCTTACAGAATTATAGAATGAGATGAATGTGTCAGATCTTAAAAAGGAGAGGCGTAGAATTTTTTCTGTAATGGTTCTATGCTACATTTTTTCCTAAGCATTGGGGTAAACCTAGTAACAGATGTTTTCTACCTGTTCCGGTTGATGCTAGATAGAAATAAAAAACTGCTTAGGATAAGCAGTTCTACAGTAGCTTCGTGCTAGTTTCTTTTAATAAATTGCATAACACAAGAAAATTTTATGGGCTAAGAGAAAAAATATCTGCTTTGAGGATGATGAGAATTTTGTGACCTGTGACATGCAGCCAATGAAAGAAGTTCTGCATCATTCAAAGCCCTGATTGTGTTGCAGAAGATGCCTTTGTTTGTGTGATTGTGAGTCACAGGTGGAAGATGATCTACAGATTTTCAGAAAATTTTCCTCGTAAGTGGGATATCTTCCAGAAACTAGTGTGGCATAAGATACAGCATTGGATTTTTGTCTCTCCTTACTGGAAGCACTTTCTCAGATTTTTGTCTCAGGCCTCACAAAGTCATCTTTTTTTTTTTTTTTTTTTTCCAGTTTTCCTACAAGATCTACGTGCATATCATTCTATGATGTATTTACAACAGTTAAGCTGTTGTCTCCTTTTCTTTTGCTCATCTGCTGCTGTGACTTGTATCCTTGCCTTTCATAGGTTAGTTGTATACTGCTAATTACATTTACCTCTGTCAGCCTCTGTTAAAAGTTCATCAGTGCTTGCAGGCTTCTCCATGAGATCTTACCATGACAAAAGTAGAGTCTTGTCCTCTTTCATGCTTATAATATCTGGTTCTGTTAGAGAGAGTGTGTGATGTTGTAGAAGGATATAGACCACAGTCCAATTCACGTTCCCATAAAAAGGGAAAATGAAGTCTGATGTATTCATCAGACAAGCCAGCTTGATGAACTCTTGTAACTCACTGAAGGAGTATGTTGTCTGGATAAAATCAGCAGACCACCAATGATACTTAATCTAAATTCACAGCTCGAATGTGGCACTGCATGATTAGCAGAGCATTGTAAAAAGAACTCTCTCTACCCTTTCCATTTCTATAATTTGCTGCCAGATTTCCAGCCATTCTTCTCTACTGAATGCTCACTCTTTAGTTTCCCCATACAGGTGGCTACCATTTGTAAGGCTATCAATTTCTCTACCCGTTTTAAGCAGCTATTATTTATGCCAGTTCCTGCTTATCATTCTCTTTATTCGTTTAGACAAGAACAGCTACAAAACATTTTAAATAGCTTGAGATAAAGGTTAAGCTTAAAGATCACATGTTATCATGCACAGCTTCAAAATAATGGGTTAAACCTGCTTCAACACAATGTTCTGAAATCGTGTCTCTAATGTGCATTTAATTTGTGCCACTCTTTCAGATGTAAGAAACGTGAAAACATGAACCAAGCTAAAAAGCTATGGCCCATAAAGAAAATCATCTGCGGTAGCGTAAGAGGTACGTGCTGCACTTTTTTCACCATTCTTCATATGCAAGATTGTACAGCATTGAAAAACACACTTTTGAAAAAGACTTTCATGTCTTTAACTATTAACAATAGAATGTAACGATGACATAAGTCTCACTGCAGAAATGTTATTGTTGGAAGTCCTGCATTTATCCTCCAGATAATTTTTAGAAGTTTTTGCATTAGAATTAATGGTAGGCTCACAGCCCTTGTTACAAACAATAAATTATCACTACATGTCTTGCCATTGAAATAGATTACTTAGCCATTCACCATTTGCCATGGGATGCTCTCCAGATGTGTTGCATCTGAATTTGTCTGAATTTTCACTTGAGTGCTATGAAGTTAATCTGTTGTTTAGCACACCAAAAGAATTGTTAAATATCTGCTAAACATTATACCAGTTTGCAGTGTCTTGGCGTAAGGGCTTTATTCTTCTCTTTCTTCCCTCTCTCCATTCCAGTGATCCTTAACAATACCCTACTGTTGCAATGCTATTCTTTTTCTTCCTTCAAACTATAATTTTATGTTAATCCTTGAGCTGTTGAAGAGGGCCTTAGCTTTCAGCTAATTTTTCTCACTTGTTGTCCTAGGGAAACTTTACTTACAACCTGGAACAACCTGAACTTTGCACAAATATTGGCTCTTTCTTCCATACTTAAAGCAGTTTTAAAATTTGGTGGAGATTATACAGTAAGAATGCATGGTCCATCAGTCTACTCTATATCTCACGATTCAATTGCTGAGAGGACTGAACTTTCATCTCTATGTTGGAATATGGCCCGAATTCTAGATTTCAAAGCAACTAAAAGGAAGACAATCATTAAGACAATGTTGCCTCAAATCCCAGTTCAAATAATCTCAAAGTCTATGCAAAACACAAATGTTGACCTCACAGAATGTCCCAACCTCCAGAATAGTTCACAAAGCTCTGAAAACACTCTTAAACTTATTTCAGAAACTTCTTTTTTATTGTTAGTAAAATATCTCTTGGTTGCCATTAGTTTTGCTTAAATCCCATGGAAATATTTGGAGCTTCTTGGTGTATACAGCAATTCAGAAAAATGGCTCATCATCACAGTTCAGCTCAGTCTGCAGATTGCTTGTGTACTTAGTTCCCGCTTATTTTTTTCAGGTTCACTATCAGGCTAGACAGCTCTGTCAACTCAAAAAGACATGCTTTTTTCAAACTATTGATCTCAGTTGCTCTTCCAAATCCTTTAGTATTGGCTCTTAGGATTACTATAATGCTATAATCATTCTGTTAAGGATTCAGATTTGTGGTGGACTAAAAGATGGTAACATCAAAAGGATTGAAATGCCCTTGAAGCAATCAATTTTTGTTCATCAAATACAAATGCTGAGAGGCTGCTTTCAGCTAATAATTTATAACTGAATTAATGACACATGGCTTCCGTCAGTAATGGTCTCCTCTCTGGGATCTTTTTTTTTCCTTTTCCCCTTTCTGTGATCTGATTTCATATTCTGGGAAAGGAAATCAGAGTGCTAAAGAATTTAATCAGAAATGAGGAGTGTCTGAATTTAAAAGCTTAGCTTTCTTTCTCCAAACTGAGTGCTGCTTAAACCTTTATCTTCCAATTTTGGAAACTTGTATTTTTAAGTCAATTCTTGTGGAATTACATTTCCACGTTTTTAAATTGCTGTTATTATTATTCTACTTATGCCACGCACAAAGAATTACTGAGTTGTGGCAAGGACTGCACAAATGTTTTAAGTCCCTTATTTGAGTTTTTACATTATCAAATATCTTGTTTTATTGCAAGATTTTCACATTATTGGAATGATGCCAGATAATGTGCATTAAGCAGTTCATCCGTTCTCACTTCAGTTTTGTCTCCTTTCTGCTCCTATGCTGAATTTCAGAAACAGATTCATAGTAAAACTGCCTTTTTTAAAGTTTAAAAAAGTTTAAAACAAACTTATGGTTGGCCCTCATTTCCAGTCACAGTCCTATTTCTCCTTTTTTTTTTTTTTTTTTTTTTTTTTTTATTACACTTCTAATGACTTGAGCTAAGCCTGTTTGTTCAGAAAGGCTATCCAAAGCTTTTTTCTTTTTTTTCTCTTTTTTTTTTTTTCCCCCTGCATTCTGTGTGGAAAGGGCAATATGCCCTGAGCCCACCATCTGTCAAAACATTGTAAACACAAATAGCATCAAGAAGCCAACGTCAGATAGGTTTATGGAAAAGGGGAAAAAGGGGAAAAAAAAAAAAAAAAAAAAAAAGAAAAAGGATTTTATAGAGGAAAAGACATGCACCTGAATAACTACTAAATTATTGGACACCACTGTAAACTGATCTCAGGCTCCTGGTATTGTCTCTCTTCTGGATTGATTAGGGACAACATAACAACATCAGATGCACGCTGAGGTTGTTTAGCGATGCAGTTCTCTTACAGTATGGTCCTTTTTTATAGCTGTGGAACATGTCACTCAGAGTTTGGGGCTGGTTAAGAAGAGAAAGGATTTTTGTGACAGAAGGGAAAAAAGAATATGGTGTTAGCTTTAGGAATGAAATATTCCGTTCTTCTATTTATTACCTCTTCCTATTTCTTTGTGAAGCACAGATATCCCTAATCACTACGGTAATTCTTTAAGTGTTTCTTTCACTTTTCTTAAATGTATCATATAGAAAAATTTACAATTGTATTCACATCCATTATTATTTGAAAATTAGCAGACAATCTCTCATGTTCTCACAGGTAATTTTCTAGTTATGTTTCCCTTCATACAAATCACTTGATCTTTAATTTATTCGTTTCTCCATTTCCTTTCTCTTTCTCCAGTTTTCCTTCACATTCTCCTCCCTCCCCTTCACATTCCCTGCAGCTTATAATTAGTTTAGAAATAGATCAAGTTACTTATATTTAATAGCTTAAAGTACTTAGGGTAATTATGTTATAGCATTTTATATTCAATTAATATAAATCTTCAGCTGTGACTGATCTTCAGCATAGGTATTCCATTGCAACTCATCTGTTGTGCTTGTGTATTAAAAGTTTATGTGGCATGGATATCATTCAAACAGCACTAAACTTCTTGGCACACCAGCTGGTTTTCAGAATTTTAAAATCTTTAATAGGAAAATAAAGAAAACATGCAGAAACTCGGCTCAAGGCAGTACAAAAAATGTTTAACCAGAAGTGAAATATTTAAATGCAAATGAACAAGGATGCATTGCATAAGTTAGGAAAGTAACATAAAGAGTAACAAACAAAAGTCTCCATATCATATCTGACTTGTAGACAAATGTATTAGAATATTTTAAACCTCAGTTAGAAAACAACAGCAAAAATTCCACAAGGTGTCTAGCACCCTCAAATAAACTGAAGCTAAGCCTTACACAAGATCTCACAAAATATGGCCAATGGATGAAAAAAAAACAAACATAAAATTTACACTGAAACATTAATTTAGAAATGCTAAAACTTAAAAGTGTATAGACTGACCCAGCACAGTACTTGTGCTTGATAACACTTAAAAAAGCAATGTAGTTCAAGATGCTTTAAATAAACTGTGACTTATTCCAAATAAGAGTTACAAAATTACTGAACAACCATAATAAAAATGATCAATAAAAAAAGCTTTTAAACTAATTGAAAACATCATAACATTAAGCTTTATAACAATCAGACTTTTTTTTTTTTTTTTTTTTTTTTTTAAACAGCCTTACATGCAATTTTGGCAGGGAAAATTTTCTGAAATCCCCTCCCACTCTGTGGTTTAATGCAGTCCAAATGTCCTCACTACAGAGAATGGAGCAAAGACATTTCCCTTCATAGAGACAGTTTATAGTTTGAACAGTTCATTTATGATAAATACTTGGAACTTTTCTGATTTCGTCTTCCAAGTAGTCAGGAGTTTTCATCTACTTTTTCTTCATTGGTTTTCCCTTCTGATAGATTTTCAGTTTTGCTTTGAGATGAAAATAAGCCAGCGGTTATACTTCAGATATGTGAAAAAGGCCATGAAGACTAGACTCTCAAAAGGCCTCAAAGATGTCAAGTACTCTTTGGCTCCAGAACAAAAGGGAGAAATGAGTTTCTTCAGTGAGAGGTTTGGTCCACCTGGGATCTTTTTGTTGTGCATTGGTGTCAGTTTATCTCTGGTCTCCTTACTTATGTCTCTAGACTATGGCAGTGCCAAGAATGATGGTGACTGTAGCCAGCTCCAGGTACAGGAAAAATTAGTAGTTACTGCTGCAGTAAGATAAGCTGAGAATAAGAGCCCACTGCCGTCACTTTGCACAAGCTATAGTCCTGGTAAGGCCACTGGGATTTGAACTACGTGAGATAGGCCCATCCAGAAACAGTAAATCTGACTTCCCCTGGGCTATCCTTTTTATCTCTTTTTATTACAGGAGCTCCTATCCTGAGACCTCAGTGCTGCAGAAGGAAATGTTGTCCATACTACTGGAAGCTGGCTCCAATTACCAGCCTTTAATTGAGAAGCATGAAGATGCTGAGATACTATCATCCTACAGACACATGGGTATGAACTTGAAATGCGAAACTTCAATGGGATGGTTCACATGCCTGAAGTTCAGTTTGTGTACAACTTCCTGCCGGAAGACTGGTCATAAAATTTCTGAGTACTTCAACGATTTAGGGGGCAATGGGCAACAGAGGATTAGGACACAGTATGTGTGAACACATAAGAAAATAGAACAAAACAGCTTCATCAATAAGACAATAAAAATGCTTCAATATGTTGTTTATCCCATCATCTCTTGGCTCTGTTAACTGTTACCATCTCAGTGACACTGAAGCCTTTTTTAATGATAAGCTTCAGAAAGTTTATAAAGCAAACATCAGGCTAGTAGAACAGTACACAATGTTTTCCCTGCCTTGACCTGAGTAGTGAGTAGGCATTTAGTACTTAGTTAACTCACACAACTGAGAACTTTTATAAGAAAATGATCTGCCCAGAGAGGTTGTGGATGCCCCATCCTTAGAGGTGTTCAAGGCCAGAATGGATGGGGCCCTGGGTAGCCTGGTCTAGTATTAAATGTGGAGGTTAGTGGCCCTGCCTGTGGCAGGGAGTTTGGAGATTCAGAATCCTTGGGGTCCATTCCAGTCCTGGCCATTCTGTGATCTAAAGCTTTTTAATGAATCCTCTCTGTCAGTAAACAGTCCCAAGTGTTACGGTTGATATCAAGGAGCTCTAAGTAGTTTGAAAAGTGTTAATAAAACACTTAAAAAAAAAAAAAAAAAATCAAAAACAAACAAAAACTTCCTGATGTATCATCTGCTAGAACAGGTATACAGCAGTCTTTACTTGGCCTTTACTTGGCCACATCCTTTGTCTGTAAAGGGACAATAGGAAATGCTGAAAACATGTATTCAGTTCTGTGCAAAGGATGAAGCCCAGGCAGGCAGTAGCACTATGAGGAAAGAACACTTTATTCATGTTAGAGACAGGTAGAAAATTCCATGTTTGTTTAGTTGAACATAGGTGAGAAGGAAGCATTTCTCCTGTCAGTCTACTGTGTGATATGCCAGAGGCTGTAGCTGTGGAAGAGTCTTCATTCAAAAACCTGATGTTTGGAACAAAACAGGAAATGTCTCAAAGACCTTCCAGGTTTCTCATGTGTTAACAAGTGTAATAATTCATAAAACATTGTGTTGTCTCAAATAAATGAATGTAGTTTTATGCGGTCAATAGATAAGAGGTTTATATTTGTTAAGCAAAATAAAACAGCAGCTGTTGCTTTTTTTCCCCATTTTAGTTGTATACAGTCTAAAATAAAATTCCATTATTTTAAGAAGGATGTCCCATCTCTAGATATTTTCATTATGTGTAACGAATGAGCCATAACATTTCATCCAGTAATGTTAGAAAGAACTATGACCCCTAAGCTGGAACTATTTTTGGGTAAGACATATAATTAAGCCTTAAAATAATGTAAAAACCAAACTCAGACAAGAACTTGGTAAAAAAAAAAAAAAGAAGTTATACTCATGAAGTCCATGAAGTTATACTTCAAGGACTTTAAAATTTTGGCAGTCATTAATTTTTCTAGTCGTGTAACACAACAAATTAAGAAAGATATTTTTGTTTTTCATTATATGTTATGATAATATATAATTTTCATTATATGTTATGATAGTATTGTTTTCAAATAAGCACCAGAAGAATAATTTGAATTTAATATATCAATAACATAAAATGTGGGACAAATCAATGAAAAAGAAATGATTGTGTTAATATTAATGTAGAGACTGGTTTCTGAAGAGCTAAGGCAGCTCAATTCACCAGTGGAAGCATTTTATTTCAGTATTTGGTTATGGAATTAGGGGCAGGGTGTGATGTCATTTTCAGTTGTATGAATCCACCAGTTCTACCTGAACAGCTCCATGCGTGCCTTGCATTTTATCACCAGCTAATAGAAGCTGGTATGTTCCACTGCAACACACGCAATTTCTATAAACTAAACTGCATGCTTTTGAAAGCCAACTCAAAGCAGAGCTTAAATCCTCCTGATAGCACTTCAGCAACCACCAGCATAGCTCTGATTTAACAGCTTGCTTGCATTTGCCCTGAGTTATCTTTGTAAGGATCCCAACACACTGAGTTCATTCTTTGTATTTTTCTATTGATTTTTCTACAACCTGTGTAAAGTAGAAGTATCATTTAGGCTCTTTGTTTAACTGCATTTCCTTGTGTTTTCCTCCTTAATCTTTGCAAATGGAGATCTTCCCAGTTATGGCAGTATGTTTGTTATCACTTCTTGTCACGTGATATTTATCTAGCTGTGACTGAGATACCACTGGTGTTTCTGAAACAGTGCTGGGTTCCTCTGTTATCGTTCTGCAGGTGTTGGATTTGCCATCTCATGAACTCTGGAATCCTCAGTAATTGTTGTTAATCTCTAAAACCAGCAACTGGGAATTTCCCCAGAAAGTTACCTATTGATAAACTGTTTGTATTCTTATTACAGGCAGAAAATATACTCAAAAATTTAAGAGGGGAAAACAGCTCACTAAATTATTTTTCTGCTTGGTTGGCTAAATCAGCTTGACAATTCAAGTCCTAAAATGCAAAAGGAAATTATCAGGAATTATAACAACATGGGACTTAAGCATTCTGTCAGTTACCAGGTTTGTGTCAGTAAGTACAACTGATCTGTCCAAGAGTCTATTTTCAAATTATTATAGAAAATATAGATCATACTATTTAAATCTGCTAAGTAGAGTTTGCCTTCACAAATAGGAGGAGCTGATACAAAGGAATACCTTTTAACATTTTCATATTTCATCACAAGTAGGATGAACAGAATAAAATATTGTGTGCTGTTTTTCTCCAGAATTGCACTAAGTAACTTATTAATTGGAGACAATAAAAAAAGGAAAAATAATGACTTAAAAGAACTAAATGTTGCCCAGATATTGAACATAATATAATCTTATCCCAGAGTCCTAAACATGGTTGTTCAACCATGTATGTATTCTGCTGGAGTAGGATTTATTGTTACCTTTTCAAGCACACAGAAATTATCTACATTCTGTGGACTTGTCTTCTGCTTTTATTGATGTCTGAAAACATAGTAGCAGCAGCAAAGTATACTCACACAGTAATCTTCAATGAAATGAAAAGGAAGGAAGAAAATTCAAACAGCAATATTTTGAAATATATTGACTTTCTTCAATAGTTTTCAAACATCAAAGGATTGTGTATTCTGTCTGCAAGTTCATTTTCTGAATAAATTATTATTTGATTCATCTCCCCACGATCTATTTTTAGGCCTTTGGAATACTTTTGAAAGCAAAAGTCTTTTCTTTTTTTCCCCTTTGGTTTGGATCATATGGTTTGGGATCTTACAGCTCTTTCTAGCTGCCTGGCAGATTCTCACACAGTTAGCCTTCCAACAAATTCACTCTTGCTGGAACTTACTTCTTAGGAATTCCTCCGGTGCCCCATTGCACTAGCGAACGTCTGTATATTCTACTGATCAAAGAGTGTCCCTCTTCATCCACTTATCAAATGGTTTATTTTTACATAAAGTGCCTGTTGACACCACAGCTGCATTTTCAAGCAAGGAAAGAGCAGAACTGCTGCTGAAAAGAAAGGATGATGTTAAAATTAAACTGTACATTTTTTGAAGTAGATGTGGGGCCGTATCTGTGCCTTTGTGGGTTGTTGCTGTTTGACAGCCCAGCCAACTACCCTTGTAGTTGTCTTAGAAAGGGAGGAGGTGCCTGATGGCTGCTGGTTTAGCAGTTACTCAACCGCTTTACTGAACCTGAGGGCCCTACTACATACTGCACAATTTCCCTACGTGAGGTTAAATTTAGTGCAAGTGGAAAAAATATACCCCCTTTAACATGCTTTAAAAAGATGTTTACCAGCTTTCACTTGAGACTGCCACAGACTGGAAAACAACCTGCAAATAGCTGTTACAAACCTACATGAATAAAGACTGTAGGCTCTTGAATAAAAAACAAAAACATGAAATTTTCTATTTAATTTGGCTGTGGTCAGATTTGGCTTGCTCTGCAGTATAGTTTTGTGGTATCTACTCTATTTAAATCATTTTTAATCTGCAACCTTTTCATCTTGAACTATTTATTCCACACTCGTTGCTATATTGTGATGGACAGTAGTATTAAAAGCAAAAGCAATTTTCTGTTAACTTCTGGATCTCCGAAGTAGACAAAGCAGAATTCTCAAAATCCTTCTCAAGGATGTGATATAAGCCATGCCAACTGTTGAACTCACCAACCTTCTGTCAAGGCTCTATTCTATCAACATTCCTGTTTCTTCTAAAATCATAAGAAGAGGCTTATAATACAAAATCATTTGCATGGCTTTGTCTTATTTCCATCACTTGTGAGGCACATAGGCATAAAATAGAGTCTAAGACCTTGTTTTCTCTCTTCTTTCAGTAACTTACTATTACTAATCCTTGAGCCAAG
Source organism: Tympanuchus pallidicinctus (assembly GCF_026119805.1). Lineage (NCBI taxonomy): Eukaryota > Metazoa > Chordata > Aves > Galliformes > Phasianidae > Tympanuchus > Tympanuchus pallidicinctus. Next base: position 39,509,532 of record NW_026294618.1, on the reverse strand, counting down.
GATGTGCCTTCCCGTCCCCAGGTCAGACAAAAACCTTTGTTGTATTTATAGGAATTTCTATTTTCACTTCCCTTTATTTAAAATGGGTTAACAATGCATTCTGGTACAAAAAGATTTTTTTTTTGTGATAATTAAAATTTGAATTTCTTAGGTATTTTTGCTTTTTATTATGCCAAATCCTGTTGCTCTTCAGATAATGCTAGTTAGAAATACAGTGCTGTTTTCCAGCTTTATGCATATGCGACCTGAGTATGAAGTTGGTTGCCTACGTTTTTAACGTCATAGAATCAAAAAGTCGTAGAATGGCTTAGGTTGGAAGAGACCTTAAAGATCACCCAGTTCCAACCCCTTGCCACAGGCAGGCCACCTGCTAGATCAGGCTGCCCCATTGAAAATGGCCTTGAAGTCCTCCACGGATGGGACATAATATTCTCGTAATACTTTAAAGCATCTGATTTCCATGTATCATGTACATCCCTCTCACTGTTGCGTACTTTTGACTTAAGGAAATACCAGCCACCAAAATCTCTGGAGTTTGTTCATACCTTTGCAGGCGATCTATGCTGCCTGAAAACTTATTGCACCAAGCAAACTCTTCCTTGTGATCTTGTTGTCCTTCTATAACCACAATACAATGTGCATAGCAATCAATAACGTTTTGGGAAAAATATGTTGCAAAATAAAGAAATCACAGTTACTTTTGCCACTTAAAACAATCTGAATATTAAAAAAGTGACAATTGTCCATAAAACTTTTTTTTTTTTAAAGGGCTCACCAGAAATAGTTCCACTTTATAAACAGTATACATTAATATGCTATTCATTCTTTCATGTGAAGATCAAAATGTCGCGGTGTATCACCTATTGAGGCAAAATCCTCAATCCTCAATAAATCCTCAATAAACTGTATCCAATTAAGATTCTCTGAGGAGTTGTAGCTGATAATACAACACAGTGATTTCACAGTATAGATATGGCAAATACTGAAGGAGTTATTGTTCTAAAATTCTTGCAATTATTTTATAACCAGCTAATCCAATTTTACCACAGGCTAAAGTTCTGGCATAAGTGGTGAATGCTGATATTTTGAACAGGCAAAAGTAGGTTGACTTAGGAAAAAATATCTGGAAAAAGTGATTTAGGTAGAAAGTAAGCAGCCCCATTTCATACTTCCTAGAATCATCGAACCATAGAATTTCTAACTTCATTTTATATTTTGCTCTCTGCATCTTTCTCAACCCTTCTTCCTAGATCCTGTGGTACAGCACTGGTACAACTGTGTCTCAAACCTCTGCTATGCTTGCAGAAGGTTCCTGCTCACCCCATGGAATGCTGCATGTGAGTCCTCATTGGCTCAAATAATGTAACTTCATTGCAGCAGTTCTTCTTGCAAGAGAGGAAGTAAAGGGCATTGTAGGATGAGTAATATTGAGGATAACTTCTGTGAAATGGGAACAATTTTTATGTATTTCTCTTCACCAGCACTCCTCTCTGTACTGCTGCCTCCTGTTTCATATCTGAGTTTGCAAGAGCACCTGCTGGGGCTCAGAGTGTCTCTCAGAACTGCTCTGTGGTGGGGTACCCCCTGGTGAGGTAACGAGCTCCCCGCTGAAGGCCTACATCCCCAGGGCTAACACAAGGGGAAAAGCCAGAAAGAGATTAAGAGTATGATTTTATCCAGCACAGATTCGCAATTTCTTCTATGGTGGAATTCAGATGTTTTTTGTTTATTCTTCTACATCCATCTATTTTAGAAAAGAGGAGCTGTGTTACTCATTGTAAAGACCATTAGTAGTCTGCTAATAGTAGTCTGACAGAATTTAAGTGTGAAATTCTTTGGTCTGCACAAGTAGCTTAATCTCTCACCTGTCTCATTTATTTTATCTTTGAAATGCTGATGTAACCAAAAAACATCAATGCCAAAATATCACTGTGCTAATTTCAAATCTGAGCAGCTTCACATCTGTTACCATATTCTCTATATCTGGTTGTGACTCTGGATAAAATTCAGGTCAGGAACCTTTCTTTGTGTGTGAAAAACAGCACATATTCTCAAGCCTGCAAGTATTCAGGAATTTGGTTTTCTGACTGACCAGAATGGTGCCTAAACTTTCCTCCGTTCCTGTGTTATTTTGTTACTCAATCACTTTTTCACCCATCAGAACGTAACCTACTCATATAACTGTGATTATACATTCATAATTGCCAAGTCAAAATAAAAGCTGAGAGCATATGGAAATGATCAGAATATGGTGTGATAGCAGCAATGCCATTTACTGTATATAATCAATTTAGCGCACCAATAAATACACACGTATATAAAACTCTGACAAGCACGCTACTCTTTTCTATAAAACTTTTCATTTAAATTCTGGTGCCATTGTTTTGGAATAAATTTTCTTGTCACAAAGATATGGCATTTTATTTGATTCAGTCTTATTGCATCATTAAAATATTGGTATCTTTTATGTTTTGCAAACATTTGTGGACACAACATTAACCAACATAAAACACAATGCAGTAACAAATGCCTGTTTTATGACTGCTGTCATACTATATATTCTCTAATGGTCTAACATTATCAGCAATCTAAGCCTAAATTATCACAACTAAAAGTCTATGAAATACAAGACACATACATAATCCCCAGGAGCCAATCTATTGAAACATTAGAATTAAAGGTTCAGGCAATCAATTCAGTCAAAAATGCAGTTTTGCAGAGGAATTTTTCATTCATGTAGCAAAAAGGAAAAAGGAAGGAAGCAGCTAGTTATTATCAAAAAGATCATCCTTGTCCAAAGAAGATATAGTTTCTGTGGACATTTATGTACTGTCAGCAGAAAGAAGGAAAAAAAAAAAAAAGTGAGATAGAGAAAACAAAAAGGAATTTGATAAAGCTGCACTGTTTATTTCTTTATTGCTTTTATTGTTTAAAATGTTTTTTGATCAATTAAATTAGTTCATTACCTGCTCTTAAGATTGATTTGTGGTGTTCCCTGACAGTTTTTATTTGGCCTGAGAATTTTACTGTATCCATAGAAGCAGAAGAATTTAAGACAAGGATGATAAATGACAAACAACATATGGCTGTGTGCAGTTGTGTGAAAATACTCTGTGCTGCTGGAGAATGCAGCTAATGAAAGTGCATCAGGGATACTAGATTCAGATAGGGATAAAGTTCTCTAGTAGAAGATACGGCTGGCAACCGTCTAGGATGAGCATATACATGAAAAGAATTTGCCGCTTGCATGATGATTATTTAAAAGTTTATTTCACTCCCATGTAAGACCCTGAAATGAACTTTTTCTTTTGGATGCCTTTTCTTCTAAAGGTGATGACAGGATCAATTTCATTGGCTTAGAATGATGATATTAATCACATAGATCTGCCAAGATACGTAATGGCTATATATATTGAAGAAGCATCTTGGCAGAATGCTCTTCTAACGATTCTCGTTTTTATTGTAGTCTTTGACAGCAATAGTTTAAAGGGTAAAGAGAGTTTTGAAATCTAGGCACCACAGACAGACAATGTTGAGTAAAGAGAAGAGGAGGGGGAAAAAGCAAACAAGTTTGAAAGAAAGTGTCCAGACTCTCAAATGCATTCCTAATCAAACAGCAAAGGAATTGTGATTTAGTGAGAGCCTAAAGTATGCCATTTACTCTCCATGAAAAGGTTTGTGGGTTTTTTTAACTTTCTTTTCTAAGCTAAAAAGGTAGAAGGCACACAAAAGTCTGATACCTAAGATGGTTTTGAAATACAAAGGTTCTGTGTTAGTTTACTTTTTGGATTAGATGTGTCAGTCCCAGCAACCCCAACTAACCTATGCTCTTGCCTGTCCTCTGAGCATCTTGTCCTTCTTGCAGAGATTATATCTCATCTATTAGGCTCTTTTTTATTTTTGTTCCCACTGCTTCCACAGATTTTCTCCAAATATTTTGTCACTTCTGAAGATCGACATTCTTTGTCATTTCTTTATTGTTCTCTAATGAAAGTATTGGAGTTGTTTATGGAATACTAATTAAAGCCTCTTTAATCCTTTCCCTTTGGAAATGAAATAGAAACATTTTCCATTGACTCAAAAAAAAAAAAAAAAAGTGGCATGTAGCTAATTTAGCCTATTCACATTGCAATTTGCTAGACATTTCCTTGTCTTTTTCTAAGATTATATGAAAGCCTGTAAGAATTAAGAAAACTTAAATATCTGTTCTATATATATTTATATTTTCCCAATTTATGTAAGACGTCAAAATTACTAGGTATTATTGTAGTTTGTCAGACTATTCTTTCATTTTGAACACCTGGGTCTTTGCAGTGATTTGTAAAACTCTGTTATGCATCTTTCTGTTCCCATCTTTTCTGAAAAAACAAAACAAAACAAAACAAAACAAAAACATATTACTTGTAAATTATAATAAGATTTTTAATAAAATGGGAGTGAGAGTTTGTTCATGAATAACAGTAGAATTCTACTGAAGTCTCTGGGGAAGCACTGGGTTTATCTCATCTTAAAATTTGTAGTAACTTTAAAAGTTAAGTGTGTGCCAGAAATCCATGATAGTCTAATGAACTAGTCTTTTTCCAGTTATTTTAAACAGTGGAAAATGAGAACATAGCCAATACCTATTTCTACTGGCAAACTGCAAACATGGTATTCAGTATCCTCCCAGACCAGACACTTACAAACAGCATTTATGTAAACTCTCCTATTGAATCCTTTAGCTAATACCTATTTGAGTAAGGACTGCTTACCCAAGAAAGGATTTTCAGACTCAAGCCCTGCCTCAATATTCTCCACTTTAACCAGGCAATTATCTCACCCTCCTGGGCAGTTTATAAATTATGCAAAACTATAAACAAGGTGGAAAGGCCAAGAGGAAAATAAAAGTAATGTATGAAGTATGCATCATGCTACTAGAATTCTTAAAACTAAGACGACTTACAATTTAGATACAACAGCATTGCTGTGAAGATGAATACAAGACTTTTGCTGTCTTGAAATTTAGTTAAAATTTAAAAAATGGAAATAAGAAAAAAGCTGAGACACTCTGATCTACATCATACCTTGCACAATATTTGTAACTTGAAAAAAATGTACTATACAAATATGAAAGTCAACAAATAAGGGAAATATCATTTTCTATTTAATTTCCCACATATTCACAAATTTCCTTGGTTCTGAATTTTAAAGGCTTGTCATTTATTCACAGTAAAACTGGATGGATGTGAATTTGTGAAATCAGTGACACAAACAAATGAGAATTGCAATTCTTAGGATGCAATGTTGCAGAAGCATTTTTTCCTATCTCCTGATGAATAATAGCATAAAATAAAAACTGTTTTTTGCAATATTACTGAAGAAAAGTGGAGTCTTTCACCAACCAATGAACTCAAACTGGACACAGAGATGGAAGAAAGCTCTGAGGATAATTTATATAGGTTGCTGATCACAGAGAGAAAAATAAGTTTGAGAAAAATTGGTGATGAGGAGAGTTTCAAGGAATCTGCTGCAGTCCTACTTACGTCTAATCAACAGTCACACCTGTGTTCTTTTTCTTTCTTTCTTTTAAACAAAGTATGTCCTCCTATGAGTGACTGAATCTCTAGATGAATTGAGTTATTGGTAGATTTGAGAAAAGAGTGTTGTGCTTTTGGTCAATTTAATCATTCATAATTAACAATTTTATTTTTTCTTTTTATAACTCATAATAACAAATACATTGCAGTAATTACTGAAAGGGAAAAAATGATGTTCCTATGGTGATAATCTCATATGCTCTGAACTAGAGTATATGATAACTGGAGCTACTTTTTAGGAAAGTTCAGAATAAAATATTTATAATTTCTGCAATACTGTTGTACCTATAAAACTGATCTTACAAAGACAAATGCATACAGTCTTCTAACACAAATCTAAGTTTTGATTCTTACACATTTTTTAAATGACTTTTTGAGAGAAAGTCTTTGTTCTTAATGCTTTGTTTCAGGTGTAGGGATGCCACTTCAAAGACACTTCTTTGCTTATTAATACTGTCTGAGGCAATTAATCTTTTCTATGGGAACAGTTTTCCTTGATTAACTTTGGCTATTTCTAGGTGAAGTTCTCTCCAATACTGGAAAAAAATGCAAATAGTTTAATCTGAATTTGTTGGAATATTAATTTCTTAGCATACATTTCATTCTAACGCTTATGTAAAAACTGAGCTTTACCTTAGTTGATACATAGAGTTGTTAATTACACTACTTGGTTTGTACGCTCAGTTCTCTTATTATAATACCATTTCTGTATTCCTTTTTGTCACAGAGAAAGTCCAAAGACTAATGAACAATTTTTTACTCTTTCCTAAAATATTTTTTGAATATTTTTATATTCACACAAAAAATATATATTTTTTCTTGAGAAATCTGCCAGTGGAGACAAGAAAATTAAAACAAAATTGGATTGATCAATCTTGAACAAAATTTTCTAAGTTTTTTTTTTGTTCCTCAGCCACCTCTACAATTTTAAGTACTATGGCTTGAAAATGGTTCCTGATTTGAACCTCAGACCTCTGCTCTAAAAAAAATATATTAAAATGGAGAAGTTATTCAGACTTACTGTTTCTGGAAGACTTAGTAAGCAATAAAGCTACTATAGTTCTGTTTCATAGAGAAGAAGGATGTGGGTAACACTGTCTCTGTTCTGCAGATGTGTTTCATTTGGGCTTCTCTACCATTGGTTACTAAAGTTTTTGAAAGACATGGGATATTAGAACAATTAGATCACTAGCTACAGCAAGGAGATTTCTATTTTGCAGTTTTATATCATTCAGTTATTTACTATTCCTGAAAACTAGAAACAGTTTTTTGCAAAGCTGAATAAAATGCCTAATGATTTATTCATGCCTCTCTAGTAACAGACCTTTAATCCAGGCAGGATCGACATCCAGTACCACAAAGCATATCTTAACCCCTATCCTGACAACTAAATAACATAGGAATAGTCTCAGTATAACAGTTTCAAATGACATAACATTCATGACAATACTTGTATAATCTCTGACAGAAAATATCTGAACTTAAGCTAGATATCACAGTAAAAGTTATTAGAACATATGAGTACAAAATAATGAGAATTATATCATCTGCAGATGATATATGTTATATCAATGCAGCATTTATTACAAGAAAATACGTGATTATTCACTTAAACGATGGAAGGTACTGCATTTCATACAGGCGCTGAGAAGAAGAGATTACACGTATTGGTAAGTGGCTTCCTCCTGGTGTATCTGTAGACTCATTACATATGGCTTTCTGACTTATCTTTAGAGCTCATTTATGATTTACTTAAAAAGCAGAGAAAAAAAAATTAAAATTTTAAAAATAAAATTAATAACACAACCTGGTAATATATATTTGTTTTAGACAGTACTTTGTAAATTCTTCATACCTGAAGAATTTTTTTTTTAGTTTATATTTACTTAAATTATGGTTTGATGTTTTTTCTTATTTTTTTAGCTTTATTTTTTAAAAATTCATTGGATTATATATATTGTTCTGCTGCATTTTCACAGTGCTTCTGTGCATATGAAATACTCTGGTTGTTTGTAGGGATTATTTTTCATGAAATAGGCAAGAAGATTTGGATGAATAAAGACTAGCAACTCATTATTTTTTCTCTCATAATTCATACTGGAAAAAGTTCCGTTTATTTCATTTAAGGGTTTAGTTATTCCTCAAAGTACAGTGTTCTCCAAGGCCTTCCATATATTTTTTTAATAGATGATATTTTGTGCATAGATATTCAATGTGATTGTAGTATGATAGTTCTATTACTATCGGATTGTTCCTTTATCCCAAATATTCACTGTATTTGAATTTGGAAGACAGCAACAAATCTCATGTAAGTGCTCTCTAAAGTTTCTGTTTGTTAACCTTGAACTGGGAAGAAATAGTTGGTACATGTGGACAACTGGTTTTAAAATGCAGTAAAATGGTGATTGTATTTTCTCATAGCTTACAGAACATATATTTCTTACTAGATTAAGCTCTGACATCTCAATGAGCAACATGCAGCCTTTTGGCATCTAAATGGGAAAAAAATCTGTATACACATTTTGTAAGACTCTGTAGAAGAATGGTTTATGTACCATTGCACAGAAGAAATGAAACCAGCTAGCTAACTATAGATATTAGTCTGATAGGATGATCTGTCACTCTTAAACTACAGTTTGAGAAAAGGCTTATACCTTTTTTCTATTCACAAATCTACTTGTGTATCTCCAGTATGATCTCCAAGATGATCCCACTAAAAAAAGGGCAAGTTGATCACATCAAAATTACTTTTCTTTGAAAAGAAAAGCAAATGTATTCCCCTAATCAAACTTCAAATAATTATCCATTTATAATATATGAACAGATTTCTAATTTGCTACCAGAAGTGAATAGTTAGAATTGAATAATTCTAATTAATAATTAGAAAATGAATCCTGTAATTCTGCTAGAGAGACAATGTCTTGACTTGGACTGTAGTCACAGAATCACAGAATCACCAAGATTGGAAAAGACCTAAAAGATCATCCAGTCCAATCGTTCACCTATTACCAATAGCTCCCACTAAACCATGTCCCTCAACACAACATCCAGTCTTTACTGGATCAGTCAGACTGTCAGACTGTATAAGAGGAGCAATTTGTTATTATGGACTATAATCTCCGTCACTGTATTATATTCTGGTCTCCTCATTTAATATGTTAAAATAATTTGTTATAAACATACCTAATTCAATTGCTTATTTACTTATTTATTGCTATTTCTGTTATTTAGGCAGTGATTTATGTTTTTGCCTTTACTTAAATTTTTAATTTATTTTCTAGTGAAATATATGCATCTCTGAATGAATTGTCTCCTCAAAAAGGACGACCACGTTGATCAAAAATCTTCCAAATAAAATGTGAATTTGGAATCCAACTGAATGACTGTGTTAAATTTAAAATATCCCCTGAGTTATTTTTTAGTAGATAATATGAAGCTTCACTCTCACTTCTTATGAAGAATCAATCCATTGAACCGGTTGCATGCCTATCTTGCCTGGATGGGAGGGTCTGGGGACAGAAAGGCTCACCTCCGCCGGTCCAGGTGCATGTAACACCTCAGAGATCCATAAGATTGAAGCCGTAAACAGCAAATTTCAGTCTCTAACAATTTTTCTGATCTCTTTGATCTTTAACACAACTGATTCAGATTTTGTCTATTTTCTATTTTAACAGTTTAGGGGCTTTTGCTTCATTTTTTCTTCACTTGAGCATTTACAAATGTTGAGAACACGGTCACAACTGTGTTATCAAGAGAAACAGAAGCCAGAACTTCCCCAGTTGAGATGCTTTATTCTGTGCTCTTACATTCATAGTCTGAGACAATAAACATCTGTGGGCCACACAAGAGCCATTTTGATCGCTATGAATTTCACAGATTTGATGGGAGATACTGAAGGAAAACCAACACGAGAAAACTGAAAAACCTTGGTCCTTTAGATGCATTTCTCTTAGTCAATAATTTACTGAAAAACCCAAACATCTGCCACTGTTGAGAAAATGGGAGTGGATGTAGTTACAAATTCAGCTTACAGAGCCCTTAACAGAATCCCTCCTACCCCCTTTTGTAAACCTGAGGGTCTGATAGAACTATATAGTTACATGGGAGTTAAAACAAACAAACAAACAACAAACAAACAAATAAAATTAATACAACATATATAGTACAATGTAATGAAAGGATCAGGAGAAGTGTTCTTGGAACAATAGTTTTTCATTCAGATAGAAAGAACAAATCTCTCTATGGAGCTAGCTGTTTTGTCTGTATATCTAGTATGTGTGGTTTCATTTGTAAGCTGAACCACATGTAAAGATCTCCAGTAAGATCAGTTGTGTCCAAATGGAGAGGTGATGGTGAGATCAGAGTTTGTTGCAGAGAGCAGTAAGATACAGGACAGCTATGCACAAGCAAAGAACAGAGGTTCTCTAACAGTGTGATCTTGAGAGAAGCTGAGATGTAATTTTTGGTCAATTTTTGTCTGAAAAAGAAGCTTGATTCTGTGGGAAATCAACCATCTCCTTTTCAAATTATTCGGGAACTTGAGGTGTTGTAAGTAAACAGTTTACTTACTCTGTAAGTAAACAGGAGAAACGCCCTACAGAAGCAGAATTTTCTGCTATTGCTGAAAGCTGTAAATATGTTAAATTCAACTAGTCGTTCACTTCAAGAAAGGCAACAGTACAGCTATAAGTGGATATAACTTAGTTTAGAATTGTATAGCCTCTATGTAGGATTCCTGAGACTGATTTCTCTGTTCAAACTTATGTGATCGTTAACATTTTTAATGACTGGAAAATGGCAGTTTCAATTTTTTCAAATAACTGATTTGTGTCTATGTAATTTTTATCAAATAGAAACATTATTTGTGAATGTACATGGAATATCATAGAGAAAGGCATCCCACATCATCCACATCAGCCTGTATTCATGCATACAAAGATTACACAAAGACACTGCACAGTCACCACTAAGAATCTGAACATTCCTGTGATACCTTCAGTTGTTTCAGCCAGCTTCTGGCGGGATTTTTTCCAGACAGTTTGATGGCCTGATTTTACCCTTACTGTGAATCAAAAGACAAATGGCAGTGAACTAACAGTCTTGAAAAAGTACATGTTCATCAAAGTCATTCTGGTAAACAAATTGTGGCAACTCTATTAATCATGTCAGCTTTACACTCACTTCTTGCTCTCTTCCCCCAGCTCAGTGCAGTTGTCGCATGCTGTGTTTGCTGTATGTCAGTCAGTGCAAGGATATTGGGCTGAAGATGGACAAACCAATATAGGACTAATACATTATTTAAGTAGTTGTCCTGATCCATGCATGCTATGTAGCTTGTGCTTAGTAAGTCAAACAGTTACATACCAATGAAAGAAGACTGGGTTGTTTTTTTTCCCCCGCAAATCAGTTCTAATTATTATTACTATTACTTTTATTCCTGAACTGATTTATAGGCTCCGTGTCACACTTTGATCCACACGGAGTATTACCCTGTGACTGCTGTCTATGTTCAGAAGTTGTGATTTTTATTTTACCCCCAGAAATTTGTACCACTAGATAACCACATAATCTCTCACATGTAAATAGAGTTCCCATAAGATCTTACTATTGGAGCACACGGAAGCATTTGTGGGAAATTGCATGCTCATTTTACAGTCTATATTCCTTTTTTGAAATTAGCTATGTGACAGTAAGATTGTTTCCAGATATGTAAGTTTTTCATTTATATAAGAATACTGTGACCAAAATCAGAAAATAAATCCGTGGCTTTTTCTGTATGCATTCACATTTTTCCATTTTGCTGTGAAAACAAAACAAAGAAGACTTAAGTGGGACTTCTGGGAGAAGCCCCACATGTACAACCATCTGTTTTCTTGCTAGCTATTTTTTTCCTTGCTCTTAGGGTGGCTTCTTTAGTTTTTACCAATTGCCAGGCTCAGGTCTTCCGCCCTGAGGAATTACACACCTTGCAGACAGATGTGAGTATGGGGGAAACAGAACAGCTCTCCCTCCCTCCCTTCGCTACACTTACACCCATCCCCACACACAAGTGTTTACGAGGGGAAGCCTTGGATGACTTTTTAACTTCACCCCGTTATGGCCACATGTATGTAGCACACCAAAGAGTAATTTCACAAATGCAGCAATCTCATGAACTGTGAAAATGAACCTTCTGAGCCACAGCCCAAGCATTAATAATTTAATACCTGCAGAATAGCAAGCAGCAAGGCTTATTTCACCTCATCCTGTAACTCGTGAGCTCCTTTAGGACGTGGGTACGTATGCAAGAGCAGACCATAAATTGAGCACTATGCAGCCACTGTTTGACCTCCATATGTTCTGGCACGTCAAGAAGTCTTCTAATGTGTGTTAGTGAGGGTCAGGCACAAGCCCTATTTCCGTTTGATGAATAGGCACACAGGTAAAATTGCAGTTTGCAAAGTATTTAAACAGAAAAATAAGGCTCTAAACTAAGGACTCTTTCAGAGTGACACTGCTTATGATTTTAAAAGTTTGGAACAGATAGCTAGTTCACAGTAGAGGATTTCCACTTCCTCTTCTGGTATCTTAAGCGAATGTTGGCTCTGATGTAAGCTGTAATGGATATGTGACTTTTAGCAAAGAAATAAAAGAAATACCAGCATTTACTTGTGTACTTGAAACAAATGGATCCAGTGTATCTATGCAGTACTTCTTGGATATTTTCTATTATAGCAGCACTGCACAAAAGAATGGGAATGACAGATTGATAATACATGGAAAATATGGAAATATTTTCAATTTTTTTTCAAGTCTTGCTTGACATTACACACAGGACAATTTTTTTTTAAGCAGAGGTACTTTTAATGTAAATGAAAATATTTATTACTCATTCCAGCAGTAGGTGACAGAATGTTCTCTCATCTGTTATTGAAAAATTATGAAAAAGATTTATTTCCTTACAATGTATCTATAGAACTTTAGCTGCACTAATGCTTTGAGATAACGATTTTTGCAGCATACACAAAAACACTTCTTGCACGTGTATGGAAATAAAACAACATTCAGAATGCAGACTTAATTTCATATTTCAAGTAATTTTAAATAGCAAATACAGAAATTGCTAAGGACTTGATTATCATTCCAGCTAAAAAAATATTTATGCTGCTCCAGCAGTGAGAATTAGCATTACGTGTGTCAAGACATGAAGAAAAAGATCATCTGTAGAATCCAATTGTGGCATTCAGAGCTAAATATGCTACAGTTGGGACTTCTCTCTATTAAAAGCTTTAGTGATTTTGTCAGCCATAACACCGTTGATTAGATGTTACTGGCTGAATAAAAGTTTAAAAGTGAACCCAGATGACTTTAATCACTTTATTGATCCAAAACTATACAAAAGTAACCAATTTATATTGCAATAGACCTGACCAGAAAGATGGGTTATTGGAGCATGCTGCTGCTGTCTGCAGCAGTGCAAATTTGGCAGTCAAAATTAGTTATGTATTTTTATAATTTATTCATACATTATGGAGCATGTACAGAATTACTTCAATTTCATCTACGTGTTTTAAAACAGGAAGATTAGCAAAATGTCAGTTACTATGATCAGTTTTACAATATTTAATCTGGCATTCTTCAGATAGAAGCATGATGTGTATACAACATTTTAATCCTCTATGAACTGAAAGTACTAGCTATCTTCAGCTCTCAGTAAGGCAGAAAAACATGGGACTTAGTTTATGAACATTTAGGGTAGTAAACTATACTAAATTTTAGGGGATCCTAAACATAATGGAATTATCAAGAAAGTTTTGTTTGAAATTTAATGCAGATGTTAAAAACTATATTTTAGATTTAGTAGTAAGTAACTTAGATTAGGAATTAAGTTATCCAATTAATTGCACGGACCAGCAATACAAGATACACCAGTAAGATAAAATGATTTAAGTCCAGTAATTCAGATAAAATACATGTTTTTTAAGAATCTTCATTTACCTTTCTGAAGATACAGTCTCTGGCAAAATAAACATAGCAATTCTTGATGAGGCAGCAGTATGTCTGATGAGCAGAATCACTGCTTCTATCTAGCAGAACAGTATTTAATCCAAATAAAGTTTGGAGGTGTGAAGTTTGGCTTCCTGAAGTATGCTTGTAGTCTGCAAACTGCTTGTTCTAGTTTTAAGGATGTGTGAGTAGATGAAAAAAATGTTTAGTGCTCAGAATTAAAATTGGCTCCAGAGATTTACTGGCTTCTTATGTCATTGTTCAGAAACGCGTTTTAAGACCTCTTTCTTTCTCACAGGTTCATTTGATTACTGATCACTCCCACTAAAGTCACAAGCAGATACAATCACCAAAAGGACACTCACAGTTTCTTTTTTATTTTTAGAGAATAGGAGTGTAGAGAACGTAAGATTACTCTTTTAATACTAACAGAAGATAGATATTTTCACAGGCTGAAACATAACATGATGCAAGAACCTCCAGATGCTTCATATACCAACAAATTACCAGAACAAGATGGTAATATCCAAATCCCATTAAGAAATCCTACAAATGGATATGAAATTTAGCTACTTTTAACTGTGAAAAGCTGCAAAAGTTCTATTCAAACACTGTCGAATGTGGAAGACGGTATAAAATTAAGTGGAGAATATACTTTCAAAGATTCATAGGCCTTCATGTTTTTGTTTTTCTTTGTGGACCTGGGAGCATCTTAGTCTCAATAGCACTGAGCAGCTTGGAGCCTAACTTCTAGCCAAACCCCACTATTATTCACAGGGTTCATTCCTGAGGGACTTCGTCAGCTAAATGTTCCCAAATTGCCCATAAGGGATCAATATGTTTTGTGTGCTCCCCCCCTCCAATGCTCACAAATATTGCAGTGGTGATGCCTCTTCCTGTATTCTTCTAGATGACGTCTACACTGTCCTACTAATAAGCCCCACATGTCTCCCTCAAGAACAGGTTCCTGCCCTTCTGCTGTGGGTTCAACCCACGTGCCTTACAAGTGCATGCTTGGAACCATGCAGAGGTGGGAAACTCAAACCTGGCTGCTCAGCACCTTCCTGCATACAGCTTTCCCCAGACTTTCCATGTGAAGAATGAGAAACCCGAGCTCACGGCTGAGCACAAACAAGAACCCACCCACTGTCTGGTCTCCTGAGAACTTTGACTCCTGAAGTAAGTTCCCTACCCAAAGAGTGGATCTGTACGGCTTATATCTTCCAAATCTGCCTACTACATCATGTATCTGGATGACAGGAGCTAATCACAGACTACTTAATAAAGAATGTATGCTTTAATCACTTAGTGTCCACAGTTCTGGTCACTGATTAGCTCCACCTGTCACAGCTGGCAAAGCTGTTTTCAGCAGGCCCCAGAATCTCCCATCTTCAGTGAGTGCTGGCAAGCAGTAATAGGTTAAGATTTACTAAAAAAAAACGACCAACAAACAAATAAATATCACCTCCCCTCCCTCCCATACAAAAAACAACAAAAACACCCAACCCTCCCAAACCAAGCAACAAAACATAACAAACCCAAGAAAAGCATGTTTAGTGCTAAGAATATATTTCAATTTGTCCATTTCCCCATCCCACATCCTGCAGCTGCAATGCAAGCACGAGGCAGAGAGGAAAAGTACCCTGAGCTTGGAGATATACCAGGCTATGTACTTCAGTCTGGAAACACATCTTGTTTCAGCTTTAGGCAGCAGAATTTATTCTAGCAAGTCACTGCTGCTTTATAGAGATAGAAATCCCACAGACAGTTCATCATTTTTTCCTTCTATTGTCACATACTTTGGTGTTTGCCATCATACCCAGGTATGCCAGTGCTGCCTGTGTATGTTATCTCTTCCCTCTTGTGGCTTTTGCATGCAGTCCAACAAACTGTGGTCAAGGCTGAGAAAAGATGAGGCAGCTGGGGTGGCATGCTCTCACTGGGAAAAAGGGCTTCTCAGAGAACTTTGGAAGTGTATCTCCAATGGTGCAAATTTGAATCCAGTGCACAACTTGCTACACAGTTTTCTTGTGTAATCATTTCGATTTGGACTGGTGCTTGAAGATATTTTTGGGTTAAATTGGAAATGATGGGAAGGGAGATATACAGGGTTGCATCTAACTCTATTGGGGACAGTCACAGCAGAGCAGCAGCCTAATACTTGTGGGAAGTCTCTATACAGTGTCATCTGTGACATTCATAGGGTAAACAAACTCTGATGCCGTGAGAAGGAAAAATATTGTGAGCAAAAACTTGTACCGAGCATGTGCAGGTTATCTCAAGACTAATGAATGTATTTGCATTTGCACCAAAATGTGGGATCTTGCAGGATCTCAAAATTGATATCTTGATGACATGCATTGGGTGAACCCAAGGGAAACAGACAAGTCTTAATGAGTGACTGTCAGCTCTACTCAAATCTGTCCTGGTTGCACTCAGGTTCTATTGCTTTTCTATTTTTTTAACCCTAAAAATATGCTTGTTGAGACACCATAGACTGAGGTTGCCTAGGTTGCCATAATGGAGGGAAGCTGGTTTCTTGCTATTCTTTCTTTGTGCTAAGAATGGGAAGTGATTCCCTTTGGAAGTGTCCCTATATTCTCAAAAGATAAAGGGCTTATTTTCCTTTTAACTGGAATGCTCACAAACAATTTAGCTGGTTGCTCTTTGTATCTAATGAAGATATTTCTTAGAAAAGACTTTCTGATGCAGCTCAAGACCATTTAAAATTTAGCTCTTAGACTCATCTAAGACAAGCTAAGATTGGTGGGCAAAAGTGGAAGATCAGGACTTAAAAAGGTCTCTGAAAAGGTATGGATGGTTGTGTTTTTTCTTTACAGTTTTTCCACTAGAGGGTGAGTTGTTCCGTGTCGTACTGACATGTCAGAGCAGAGGCTCCTTCAGCCAGACTGAAAGGACTTCTTGGAGATTCACTGCTGTTTCATGCCAAAACTGCCAAAAAGGGGTTATAGTTAACTGGGGAACCAGGATACTCAGTGCAATCTTTTATTTGTATCTCTGAGTCCTAACAGTGTGGAGCTGATTGCTCTTTTGGTGCCTATTTCTACTCAGGCTAGGAGACTGTCCTTTTCCAATGTGTTTTTTAGCTTCTGCAGGGTAGCAGCATATCACAGGAATTTTCCTTTTTTGTTTTTTTTTACTATGTCCTGGCAAAGATAACAAGGGTGCGTTATCTAAGACAAGAATGATAGTTTTACAGTCATCTAGGTTAACGGGTGTCACCAGGCCCCATCTCCTGCTCAGCGCTGAAAGAAAAGAGCCCTTTCTGTCTCGTGATTAGTCATTATGACAGCTTGTTAGGGGAGCCCTTGCTCCAATGAATACCTGATGAACCTATTATTTAATTTTCAAAGCTCTCTGTTGGATCAGCTTTCTCCTAGAGCTATTAATTTTCTTTTTATTTTTTCTCTTATTAATGATCTAAGAAAAAAAGGCACAATTAGACAAGCTGCAAATATCAAAAATTAGATTAGACTAGTAGTATTTACACTAAATAAGCTTAGATATTTTTTGTACAGAATAAGCATGGGAAGAGGATTGCACAGTGCCAGTTTAACTGCTCCTAAATGCTGAGACAGAACAATAGGAATGAATTCTGCTAATTTTGATTTCAGTGCTGGCATTCAGAAAAATAAACCTTGGCAGCATTGGAGTTGTCTCAGTGAAATTCTCATCTCAGTCAACTACTACAGTGAAAACAGCAAACAAAATATTGCAAAAAACTGTTATAGTGAAAAAGTCATAACATTGTTGTAGTGCCAGTAACACCAGCTGTGAGTATGTCCTCACCTGTGTTCTATTTGGGAGATAAGAAACTGTTATAAGCTGGAGAGGGAGGTAACTGTTTCTTTCTACTCTGTTCTTGTGAGGCCCCATATGGACTGCTGTGTCCAGGTCTGGGGCCCCAACACAAGAAAGACAGAGCTGTTGCAGAGGGTCGAGAGGAGGGCCACAAAGGTGATCAGAGGGCTAGAGAGCCTGCCCTACAAGGATGCCCTGTCTCTGGAGGTGTTCAAGACTAGGTTGGACGGGGCCCTGGGCAGCCTGGTTTAGTTCTGGTGTGGAGATCAGTGGCCCTGCATGCAGCTTCACGATCCTTGAGGTCCTTTCCAACCCAAATCATTCTCTTATTTCTGATATGTAACAAATGTTTTTACATGTGTATATGAAATTCTGCAGCTGGAAGAAGAAAGCTATTGACAGAATAGTTAGACATTGAGGAACTTTGTGAACAGATTACTGTAAAACTGATATACTTTCTTTCATATATATTTTATTTGTGGCTTACTTATGAGGAGTAAAGGATGTGACAGCACAGAAAAAAATGCACAGGTACAAATGGCACAGTTCACAGAAGTGTCATTTTTGCAGGAAATTGGGTGCCAAATATTCTTCCTGATTCCATTTTGAAATGGATATGAAGTCACAACAACATATAGAATGGACTGTTGGAATTCTTTTGTAAATCTTTGTCTCTTTTAAAAATACTGTGATGTCATACTGATGTTTCCATCAACAGTGGGAGGGTGTGGAAGGTGGTGGGTACCTTTTTCCCTTAGTAAGGAAAGGCTTTATAGATTTATGTATATCACTGGAAAAAAAAAGGAATACCATTACTCATCCCACTGATGAGGACTTGAGACAAAAAGAAATGACTTGCTTAATGTGAGAACCATGTGACTGAGCAGAGATTTGCATTCTCTTCAGCTGCCCTGCACTGGCAGTTCAGCTTGGTCAGCAGGTAGCTCTGGTTTCACCTTTGTGTATATACAATTTCCATAATACTTCAGAAATTTACTCCAAAACTCAGTAAATAGGAAAGACTTTGCTCTGTGTTACTTGTAATCTCATTTTCCCAATATCAGAATCTGAATTCTGAATAGTCTTACAAGAAGGAAACGTATGGAGAAGAATTTTCTCCTTCTGCTTCAGCCCACTGTTAATTAACCTGCATGACTTTTTGTTGTTGTTTTTATAATCCTCCCTTATTCCCAGTGGCTTTTATTTTTATTTTTAGTATTGTGGGTAATCCAAGTAAGCAGTTTTCCTAATCCTCTCTGACTGATTGTGCTTTCCCTTTGGTATTTAGCACATTTTTGACAGGACATTCTTCTTGTTCCATATCTGAATTCAGTTTTTAGGGATTTCTTCCACAGTACAGCAAAGAAATGAACCAGAACAAAAAATGCCCTCTTTGATAACTAAGTTCCTGTATGAGATACTTTCTCATAGCAACCCTCCCAGCAGGGGGTTTGAGCAAAATGTTTGAGGTCCCTTCCTACTCCCCAAGCCATTCTGTTATTCAATGATTCTCTGAACTTAGTTCCAGGAAAATATGAAAATCAAATACTGCTCAAGTTCTTAATGAATACTGTAATGAAATATCTGAAAACTGATTTGCACAGTAGCTCATAAGTTGAAATCTAGTATAATTTAAGAGGTGGTTTTATCACGTTACAATGAAAATGCTGAGATTTTGGAAACTGGACATTATCAGAGAAGAAAAAAAGCTACATATAATGAAATGTAGTAAAAAGGTTTGTAAAAAGAAGGTATTTTTAATTTGCTGCTCAACTTTTATGCAGTTTGTTGGTAGGCATTATGTTACACTGAATAACATAACAACAACATAACATAAGATAATATATTTTCCTTATGAGAAAATAAGAGATTAAAATCAGTGAAAAATGATGGTGACTACAGCTTTCACAGTCAGTATGCTTTATAATCTTTAGAGTTCCTCTTTGTTTCCCTTGCTTTTTACCATATCTATAATTTGGATCAGTGTGTACTCAAATTGCAGAAAAGTGCCAGCAAGGCTAAGAGAGAAATCTCTGCAAATTGCTGGCTCACCTCTGAATTCTGGTATGGATTATAGGATCAAGAGTCATTACAATACACGCTTTGTTTGCTATTGTATGAATGAAAACTAAGTTTACAGTGCAGAATGTTTGGTGGTTGGATTTTCACACTTTAAGTAAAAAAAAAACTTCTTCAAATTTCTGTAGCAACATTTTTAGGAAGGCTGAATTTATTTAGAAATATTCCCATATTTGTGGGTTTGTAAGTTTAGATCCTCTCCAATACACTGGTGAATATGGGTAATTTACTCAAAACTGCCTTTCCCTGAAGAGAGGCCAAGAAAAATGCAAACATTTCCATTTCCATTGTGTGTACAAGACTTTAGAGTACGATGTATTTTATTGGAAAAAAAATATGATGAGGGCAATTCTAAAAATCAGTCAGTACTCTGCTGATCATGCTCATCCTGGAGAATACTGAGAAGGGTTCTTATCTCAAATGCTTATAAATACCCAGTGGGCAGGAGTCGAGTAGATGGGGTCAGGTTCTTTTCAGCAGCACCTGGCAGCAGAACAAGGGTCAATGAGCACAAATTGAAACATAGGAAGGTCCATTTGAACATGAGAATACCTCTACATTGAGAAAGTGGCAGAGCTCTGGAACAGACTGCCCAGAGAAGTTGCAGAATCTTCTCTGGACATATTCAAGACCAAGCAGGCTGCTTTCCTACTGTAGGGAACCCAATTGAGAGGGTAGATTGCAGTAATGACTTCCAGAGGTCCCTTACAGCCCCTACTTTTCTGTGATTCTATGATCCCTGAATTAGTGGCAGAAAAAGAGGACCAATCCAGAATAATTTAATAGTGTTTTTTAAGAGCTTGCTAGATATTAAACACTGATGAATGGTCAAGGCTGCACTAAGAACCACCTCCCCAAGTGCCACATATGACTTCACAATACATTCAAAGCAGTAATTAGGAATTGAGAGTAGGGATTTTTATAGCAATTCAAATGATGGATGCACGTGTTAAAATAATGGAAACAAGTTCTGTAAAAATAAGATGGTACTGGGGAAAAAAATAGACATACAGAAGAAAAACATAAAATAAAGATATGAGAAGCACTCAAAAGCAAGTCTGCTTTAGATCTTTTTTAATCCTTGTAAGAACAGTGAAACCTACTTCTCTTGGTGAAATATCAACTTGCAAAACCTCTGTAAACTGGTTAGAAAATGAGACATCTAATACGATCAGAATAATCTTTTTAATTCTCTAAGAATACATTGGTAGTTCAATATTATTTCAATGTGCAAAACATTAATTTTGATGACTGTTGTATAAATAAGTTTTCATACAACTTCAAAACAAATTGCACCTTCCCCACCCTTTCTTTTTTTCTTTTTTTTCCTTTATAATAGAGGTTTGAAAAGAATTATCCCTCTGGTCAGAGTAGCTTGATTAATGCTTTTTAATTTCCAAAAATGTCACATTGTCCTAACACCATTGACCAAGTGGCATAGGAACATCTGGATATGGGACAAATTGGGACAGAATTCCTTAACTTTGCAAGTCCTTTTAAGCAATCACTTGTAGTGCCATGGCTCAGTGTCACAGGTTAGTAGCTGTGCATCACATAGGGGATGCAAGGACAATTCAAACTGGAGAGTTAGTTGTCAACCTTTTCTTTTCTGCTATGAAACAAACAAATGCAGACAGAATGTTTGTTGATAGAGTCACTTTTTTTGGGGGGTGGTGGAGTGGGGAGGATCAAACCAGTGTCGTTTGGTTTTTTCATTTATATATACTTTTTTCAAATATTACATCTTTTTGGTGCCTACTGACCTATCAAAAATGAATTTTATCAGAGTATTGGGATTTTGAGCACAAAGAATGTTAATTAATAAGTGAGATGCATAAATAAGTGAGATGCACAAATTAATGAGACTGAATAATTTTTTTGCCTTATCTTCATTAACTGCATAAAAAACTGCCTGGCTTGAATAAATCAATTTAAAAAACTAAAAGCTAAGCAGGATAAATGTGAATCCAAACACCTAGAACATGAAGTAGAAGAGCTTTTGAAGGCAGAGTGCTTTGTATCTACACAGGTGCACGGTGAAACCATTTTCTTTGTGTTCTTTGATCCGCCTGCAGTGTGTGGGGTCTGTTAATATGCCTCGTGCTTGGACTGCTGCTGCAAGATAACAATAAAAACAATCAAATAGCATTCTTTTTACAGAATCACACAGAATCACAGAATGGCCAGGGTTGGAAGGGACCTCAAGGAACATGAATCTCCAATCCCCCTGCCACAGGCAAGGCCACCAACGGGACGGGGCATCCACAACCTCTCTGAGCAGCCTGTTCCTTTGGATGCCTGAAACTTCAAATTTTTGGTTCATTAGAAACAGCCTCAAGATATGTGTCTGTTTGGGAACATCTCAAGTAAACTCAGGAATTTTTGGACTACCACTTCAGACTGTTATTTGCACATAAAATTTTTCTGAGCCTCTTCTTTCAGTTCCACCTTACAACCAGCAAGAAGCTCATTTTACCTTCCTTTTGCTAAAGGAAGGAGTTACTGAAGAGCTGAACTGAACTGCCCAGAGAAACACGGGAACAAATGACAAGCATTGAGCATAACCACCCTGAACATAATATGCTATTAGGTAAATTGTCAAACCAGCCCAGCATCCCTAGATCAGTGCCCTGGCACAGAAGATAAGGCTTCCCTGGATTTGTAAAGTTTCATGAAGACATATCCTCACCTGTCTGGCAGTGCTGCAGAAAAGTGCCCAGAAATCAGAATGGACCCCAGACCAAGCATGTATTCTCAATGTTAAACTTCTGCCAAAATATTTTTAAAAAAGCAAACACTGTATCAGGATGTATAAACATGATTATTATATGTGAACCAGCTGCTCTGCTGAATACAGGCCTCAGCTGGAGAATTACTGCATCTAATTAGAAGCAACGTATTTCCAGAAATTTGTGGACCAACAGAAGAGGAGGGCAAAGCAGAGCAAAAACACCGATCAGAAACCAAGAAAATGTGGTTTTAAAGAAAGAATTGGGATGATGGTGTACAAGCAACAAAAGACTGAGGGGTAGATGTAAGTCTTCAAATATGTGCAAGATTGCTGCAAAGACTTCCAAAATGTTTTCCAGGCATTATTTAGGGCATTGATCCATTAATCTTTAGGGCAAGGAGTTACACAGTAAAATGCAGCCAAGAAGATTTGGATTAGACATGAGAAAAGATTTTCTATCAGTAAGAATAACTACACAGCGGAAGAGATTTTTGAGGCAAGGTAAGAAGTCTCAGTTGCTGGAAGTTTCTAAGAAAAAATAAGACAAACATCTGTCAGGAATTGTTTAAGTATTGCTGATTCTACCTTTAGATTAGTTGACCTTTCTACTACACTCTGTGATCACAACTGTTTATCCTGAGTGATTTGTAAGATACTGGTTTAAGGGTTACCAGGTCAAATGTGGTGGATATATTGATTTCCCACTAGCTGGGTGCTAGCTAGGTTGTGGAAATGATGAGCCAAATTTACCAGTAGCCAGAGAGCACAGTGGAAGAGAGCAGAGTCTGAGATGAGTACTAGGGGTAATTTCCTTTTCCTCTCTTGACCTCTGGTTTGAATTTAGCTGATGGACTCGCCATCTGTACCTGCTCCTTAAAGGAGCATGCTTTCACTGGTATGCTGCAACAAATGGAATTTCCAAGTTCAGAACTGATCACTTCAAGTGGGAAGAACAGCAGGGTAAGTGAGCACTAGATAAGTGAGAATGTAGCAGGGAAATAGACAATACAGATCTAAATTTCAGAAAGACAGAACAGAGACAAAAAGCGGTAAGTCATTATCAAAGCAATTTAACTTACAATAAGAGGTCAGTTGAACTTCGATGGAAGTGAGCATAAGCTGAATTTGGGATTTGCAGTTAAAGAAATGAAACTGGCATCTAAGTACCCAAATCATAAGACATTGTTCCATATGGTCAATCTGTATTTTTAAACTGCCCTCATCACCTGAATATAAGAACTCTCCAGTAATGCATTAAGTGGGGTGATTTATATCTGCCAGAGAAGCCTGCTCTTTTGATCATTTCTTTTCCTGAAGGGCACTGTATTGTTCTGGTTTAGGAGTTTTTAAATGGTATGACTGATTAAAAAAATGTTCGCCAACACATGACTTTGATATTCATGTTTCATTCCCAGGATGTCTTTAGGATTTATCAGTCCAGGCATGTGAAGCTAGTGAGTTTCACTTGGCTAGTTTCATTATTTTAACTTGAATGATTTTGTGACTACGTGTTGCTCAACTCCAAAAATCACCTAATTAATGAATTTTCAGTCAGAAATTTCACAATTCCTACTTTTAAATACTTCAAGAGCACCAGAACTTACTGGCAAATATAATATCTAAACAATGGAGAAATCTAAGAGAAGTAGGAATTTTTTTCTTTTTTAGAAACTTATTAGTACTGCTTCTATTATTATTATTATACAGCTAGTGCACCTTTCTCTTTCTCATCTGTTACAGAAAAAGTGCTTGTGTCTTATAGCTCAAAGGTTGTCTTTTTATGTGCGGGAAGAACAGTTTCCATGGAGCAAGCTGGCATCAACTTAAAACATTAAAAATGTGATCAAAGAAGTTCAGTTATTTTTGGGCTACAAGTCCTTCCCTGATGAACTGTATCCAAACAGTCTTTTAAAAATATAGACTGCTACTGACTTCACCTAGAGTGAAAAGATTGGGTTCATTTAATTACTTATAACAATAATAATTCCAGAAGGTCTTTTATTTCCAGTCTAAATATTAAGCATTAGATATTGCTGAAAGACAAATGTTGGCACATTCTTATTAAAGATGTGATTAATAATTTCTCACATATTTCACATCTTTCCTGAGATGTTTATAAATATTGTCCTTATTTTTAATATATATCGTTCAAAATTTTGTCAAAAGGAAATTGACTGTATTGGCTACCTTCACCTTATTTCCCTTTCATTCATACTCATAGTGAACATCCTCAGGTTTTCAGATTGTTATGCTTAGATTCTGATGCTCCTGCTGGTTTAAAAAAGAAATGCAACACTAATAAATTATAATAAATTGTCAGTCTCAACGGGTCTGTGACCTTTAATCTGTAGGGGGTTATATGCAACACTTCATTTCCCCTTCTTTTAGCTCTGGCTGTTTCCCTTGCTGTTAGCCAGTGTCCTTGATTTATGGGTGGGCCACCAGCAGGATATCTCACCTGCAAAAATAGTTCATACTGTGTTGTTTATTGTACTAAGTAGGCTTCATGCTGGCTGAGGATTTTTACAAGGGAAAGGAGCTGCTGTCAGTCTTTCTGTCATCTGAGCAAAGCTGGCTCCAAAGTTCTCTCAAA
Organism: Tympanuchus pallidicinctus; assembly: GCF_026119805.1. NCBI lineage: Eukaryota > Metazoa > Chordata > Aves > Galliformes > Phasianidae > Tympanuchus > Tympanuchus pallidicinctus. The sequence continues at coordinate 39,484,745 of NW_026294618.1, read as the reverse complement.
TTTCTACATGAAGACTAGGAGCAAGAAGTCAAAATGAGCTATCGGCCCTTCTGTGGTGAGTCAGACTCTTTTGGCTTTTTGACTAGAAGTTCCACAGAAGATGAGAACAAAACTAATGGAAAACAGGGATAAAATAAATTAAAACAAAACAAAGCAAAACAAACAAAAAAAAAAAAAAACCAAATTCACTCTTAATTTAGACCAAATATTTAATGCTGCCCACATCTTTATAAATATCTGGTTTTCCCTTATGTTAAATTATTACCTGCTGTGACACAGTGCCATTTCTTGTGATTAAGACAAAAGGTTTTGATTTGCTGAAGAAAAAAACAAACAAGCCGCAACTGTCCCAGTGTTGTAATTTTAGTGCAAATTCAAGACAGAAACACTAGTTGCATATTTGACCTTCATAGCATGAGCTTAGAGGCAAGAAAAATATTTAAATAAGTCAGTAGAATTACCTGCTTGTTATGCTTTTTCTGTCTTCATATTTGTGACATTTTCTAAGCGAAGAATATTCCGTGTTTCACAAAGGTATCATTAAAGAGAAGTAAATAATATCTATTGATTTTGAATACATTTACATCACCAGCTTCTGAACAGGACTTCATATAAAAAGAGTCTGGGTTACTTTAAAATTAGTAAAAAGCTCCAGAGGCCATCAGCACTTTTGGAAGGACATTTGCTATTGATGGCAAAAATAAATATAAAGTAAATAGATCATTGTATAAAGTCTAGAAATACCCTTTTCCATTGTGCTCTTCTTTAACTGCTTCTTACTGCTGTACTCACAAGTCACTGGGAGGCTATTAGCTGACATGGTCAGCTTTGTTGGATCACCGAGTCTGGACTACTAAAATATTTTCCATATTATGGAATCTTTATCAGCCATTTTTCTGAATAAGACTGAATCCTTGATTGAGACAATAAGAAACACACAGTTGTAAGGTGCCTTCCAAGGGTCTCCTTAAGTGCAGAGAGGATGAGATATAATGATGACCAATTTTGTTGTTTTTCACTACTTACTCATGTTCTTTGTTACTCACCATGTGTTTCCAGACTCACTGTTTGATCCTCCTGCTACATTTCTTGTATTATATATTGTATTATATTATATCTTGTATTATATTTGGTTCTATGTTGTGAAATAAAAAGTTATTGTAGACGTCTTTTTTGTTCGTGTTTGTAGGGGCATTTTACGTCTTTAACAATGTAATTATGGTACAAATGAACAAGTGAAAGAACAGAGAGGAAATAACTCACCCCAACTCATCAAAAAATTTATGGGTTCTGGAGCATCATGCTACATGTACATGACATCATGCTACATGTACATGACTTATCTCATTAAGTAGGATGAACTGGCATGTAGCCATAAGATGAGGGGTAACGGCTATAACTGTAAGAGGGTAGGTGTAAACTAGAAATTATGAAGAAATTCTTTTCTGTGAGGATGGTGAGACACTAGAACAGGTTGCCCAGAGAGGTTGTAGATACTCCCTCCCTAGAAGCATTCAAGGCCAGGGTGAATGGGGCTTTGGATGTCCTTGCTCACAACAGGAATATTGTAACTAGATGATCTTAAAGGTCCCTTCCAATCCAAACCATTCTATGATATTATTCTATGATTCTATGATATGATTCTATAAACAGAACTTCTGTGATGCAGTCAAACAATATTTCTGAAATTAAAAGCACAGATTAGATTAACAAAACCTACAAATGAAAGTTAGGATTACATATGTATGCTGCACGCACTCCTTCTGAAAGTGTGGCCAGCTATATCCCAGTTTAGTAGTTCATAATGTTTTATGTACTTCCTTATTGTTTGTCCATTGCTAAAACACATACCATGTTCTTCACCTCAAAACTTTCCTGTGTTTCTTTGTAAAAAAGATGCTTAAGTTTCTTACAAGTGCAACACATTATCTGACTGTCTTTCTGTCTGCTTACCCACCCATGTTTCAACTTTAAGAAGGATTCTTATCTTAAATAAGACATATTCTTATACAAAAATTTTAAAAATATTGTAAAGTAAGAAATAAAATACAAAGTAAGATTACTTAGTTATCAGTTCAAATATTTGCTGTATGCATATGCTTTTGATAGAGTAGTGGAGATGGTAAGTCATGACTTGAAACAGTAATTGAGCACCTGTTGTGAAGGCAGCACCAACCCAGGAGAGCTCAGGTGTATGTAATGCACCTGTGTGACTGGAAGGGGTGGAGCCAGGATCCACCCCTTCCTGGAATTCACTTAAGGGTTGGCAGTGGGGGTAAGAGTGTTTTGTTGGAGTTCTCTGCTTATCTGAGGTCTTCTATAGGTAAGCAAACTTTCTTCCTTTGTTTCTGTGTTTGTGGCTGCTGTGTTTGTGCTTGTCCTCGTTTGTTGTAGCTGGAGACTTTGCTACCCCACTATTATTGCTATGCTCTCTATCACGTTATAGCATTACAGATACATTTCCTTTGTTCCCGTGCAATCTTAAGTAATAGTAACTTATGAATAAAATTCTGCTGGTTTAAATTTTTCTACTGGCACTAAAAAAAGTAGTAACTGTCTGATGTGTTTTCCTGAATGGAAATTAAGTATAAAATGAAATATATCTTTAAAGTTATGCTTTCTGGGTTAGCCTAGGTGAACGAATATGTCATGTGCTGTGTCGTTTTCAATTTGAAGAGACCTGACTTAAGATTTGAGCTCGTTGTTTATCACCAAGCCACAGTGCAACGACCTGATTTTCAATGCCAGGAACTTTCTACTTCACAGAACAGTGTGGCCTGTTCTGTTCGGCCAGAAAGACTGGCAGAGACACAGAGAGCTCTCGCATTGCCTGCAAGCACGATGCCTGTCTCTGTAATGCAATGGGTGTGGCTACACTACTCTCACTTTTCTGAGTTGATGTTTTGGATATACAGACAAAATATCCAAAGATTATATAATCTTTAGAATAGTGAACTCTGCTTGTCAACATCAAGCATGATTTATGTTAATTTTTATGTTATTTAATTCTTCCACGTTGTCTTTAGCTTTTCAGCAGGTGTGGTATATATGCTGAACAATACATATGGTCAAAACCACATCTCAACTTAATAGTATGGCATCTGTACATCTTTGTTCACAGCTGCAAGGAATAAACAAAGGAAGAATCTGTCTGTATATTCAAGGAGGTGGCATAGTCAATTTATCTTGATGGAAGTATTTAAATCCTTGAATATTGCTGCCTTCTGACCTGCCTTTGATGTCAGTATTTGCTTCTGCTACTCTTCCTATAAAATCCATGTAGACCTTAGTATATGAAATGTTTTTCCTTGTCCATTTATTTGTGGGAAACATGTCTCCAAAGTTCTATGATTGAGGCTCTAGGAGACCTTGTTGTGGCTTTCCAATACGTGAAAGCAGCATATGAATAAGAGGGGAAACAACTGTTTGCAGGGGTTGATAGTGGTAGGATGAAGGGGAATGGTTTTAAACTAAGACAGGGGAGATTTAGGTTAGATATTAGGAAGAAATTTTTCACTCAGAGGGTGGTGACACATTGAAACAGGTTGTCCAGAGAGTTTGTGGATGCCCCATTCCTGGAGGCATTTAAGACCTCACTGGATGTGGCTCTGGGCAGCCTGGTCTAGTGGTTGGTGACCCTGCCCAAAGCATGGGGGTTGAAACTAGATGATCACTGTAGTCCTTCTCACCCCAGGCCATTCTATGATTCTATGACTGTAGTGTTTAGAAAGCTAAGTTATGAACTGTATTATTTTTATTAGGCCAAATAAGAAGCCAATTTAATTACAACTTGATTTCTACCACACTAAACCACATCCATTGGAGAAGGCACCTAATATTTGCTTTCTATTCTCTCTTCTTTCCTACTACATCTATATTCACTTGTCTTAGTTTGGCTCGCTGCCAGGTATTTACCCATGTGCTCTTTCAATTTCTCCCCTACACAGAACAGGATAAAATAAGACAAGAAAGTTCAAGGGTCAGTATAAAGACAAAGGGGATCCGTTACATATTAGGGGTAAAATAGATTCTCTATGGGTGAATAATTTATATATATAGATAGGCTGGAGAGTTGGTTGGAGTAGACTTGAGGTTCAACAAGGACAAGAGTAGAGACATAAACTTGGAGAGAAATAACTGCATGCATAAGTGCAGATTAGGGACTGACCTGCTGGAAAGGAGCTCTGGAGAAAAGAACCTAGGTGACCTGATGGACAACAGGTTGACCATGGGCCAGTAGTGTGTGGAGAAGGTCAGTAGTATCCTGGGGTGTACTAAAAATATCATGGCTATCAGGTCAAGGGAGGTGATCCTTCTCCTTTTTGCCATGATAAGGCCATATATGGAGTTCTGTGTTCAGTTCTGGGCTCCTCAGTTCATGAAAGAAAGGAGATTTTTAGAGAGAGCCCAGTGGAGGGTCATAAAAATTATTATGGGACTGGAACATCTCCATTATGAGGAAAGGCTGGGAGACCTGGGACTGTTCAGCTCAGAGAAGACTAAGAGGGGATCTTATCAATGATGATAAATATCTAGAATGTGGGATTCAAGTTGATGAGGCCAAGCTCTTTTGCGGTGCCCAGTGGCAGGACAAGGTACAATGGGCACAAACTGGAGCACAGGAAGTTCCGTAGAAACATGAGGAAGAACTTTGCTACGAGGGTGGCAGAGCACAGGAACAAGCTGTGCAGAGGGGTTGTGGAGTCTCCTTCTTAGGAGATGTCTGGATACTTTTCTGTGGAAACCTACTTGTATTAGTAGGGGAGTTGGATTATGTGGTGTTCAGAGATCCCTTACAGTCTCTATGAGTCTGTGATTCTTTGATTATTAGCAGTTAAAACAGAGTTGGGTGGTGAGAAGCAAAGAAAAACAACGCTTTTACACTTTACTCTGTTATTTCTGACTTCTCTAGCTTCTCTGTCATGTACAGCACAGGAGGAAGAGGGGTTGCATCTCCCACATAACAGCAACTCTGCATCTAATTCCTCCCCATATCTTTCCCCTGCTCCAGCATGAGCTCTTCTCCATGGGCTGCTCTTCCTTCAGGACATAGCCACCTGCTTGGGTGTTAGGTCCTCAGTGGCTGTAGCATGCACATCTGCCCTGGCATAATCCTCTTAATGGGAAACACATAGTTGTCTGCAGGGAAACACATGCTCTGGCACCTGGAGAACATCTTGCCCTTCCTTTTTCTCTCACCTTGATGATTTTAGTGTTATTTATCACATTTTGTGTTTTTTTCCTTGTCCCTCACTATTGGACAGCATTTTGCCCTTTTTCAAATATGCTATGCCACATCTTGGCTTCTGGATCCAGTGATCCTGTGGTGAGGCCATTGGAGTCAGCTGGAACTGGTCTGGCCTCTGTGTACAGAAGAGGCTTGCAGCTCCCTTCCAGTGCCTGCATACAATGTACTTTTATATAATTGTAAGTTAATTTTGTTCAGAACCTGTAGGTGACACCTTCTTTCAACCAATGTTACAAATAAAGTGAATATTAATTTGGGATCTGCTGAGTTCTCATTTCTTGCTCAATGCTAAAATGCAGGCTGTTTTCACCTTAATGATGGCTATTCATTCTACTCACGCTGTGTTTGCAAGGGCAAGGAAAAATAGAGAGCACTGGCATAACTGAACTTGTCACCAAGTCACTTGGCTTTTTCTGAACTCCAGTGAAAACAAATGTCTGCTTTGGCAACTCCAAGGACAATGTTTGTGAGTTTTAAAAGTTATAGAATTAAGAGCATGAACATTAAGCAATCTGGTTGCTAATTAACACCTTACTTTCTTAACCTCTAAAGCTTTGCAAATTTGAATGAAATTGGCTTACTTTATTTTTCTCCTTGTGCTGAATAGTTCTTTTTTAAGAATGCTCAATGCATTTTTTTGTCTGTTTTAAAATATTCTTGTCTCTTTTGACTATACAATATAAAGTGTTTCGGAAGGGACATTAATATCATTAACAGTATTGAAAAGCATTTTCTTTTGGCTGTTGTTTTTTTTTTTTCTATTTCCCATCCTCCCTCTCTTTTCCTTCCCCCCCCCCAAGAATATTTGTCTTATGTTTAATATTTTACATAATATTTTACTTATTTTCCTTTTGGAGATGAAACAACAGTCAAATAGGAAATGTAGAATATGTTCCACGTTTTTCCCTTCTGTCTGTGATCAGAAAACTGTAAGAGATGAAAGGGCTTGTGACTTGAATGCTTCCTTTCTGTATTTTATTGAACCCTGGGAATAGTTCTGTATTCTTCTTCATTCATTCATTTTTCTTCTATCGGCATAAATAAAACTGATCGGGGGGGAGAGGGGGAAGTCAGTTGTCTTCTAAAACTATGGATCTTATTTATTTATTTAGCATAAATTTAACAATAGTCACAGGGAGAAGATCTATTTTCATAGAAGCATTGAGTTGATTTTTTTTTTTTAATGTAAGATGCTTGGTATTCTTGAAAGTATGATATCATCTATAAGGATATGACTATCACACTGATCACAGTGCGCATAGCTATATTGCTTGAATTTTTTAATTCTTCCCTTCTGTTTTCAGATTTTATGTATTACTGTGGCCAATTAAGTAAATCATCTTGAAGAACATGTACTGACTGTATGTATTAGTGTCTGTGTTAAAGTATGATCATTCTATCCTCTTGTAGCTATCAAGAAAAAGTTACAGACTAGAAGGATTGTAATTTAAGTTTCATATTGCTTACTTATAGCTATATGGCAAATACCAAACTGTGATCAGGCAGCTATGAATATGAATCAGATAAATGACTAAATTTACGGAGACCTTATTAAATAAATGACATATATTGTGAATTATGTAAGTGGTTTGGAAATAATTTTTTTCAGTGAGCTAGAATGCTTTCTTCAGAAATATAAAATGCACTGGAATTTAAATCCATTGCACACAACTTTCAAAATATGGCAGAAGTAAGGAACACTAAATGCACAGCACATTTAGAATGAAATAAATTATTTTCCATTTTTCATAATGTATCATTGAATTCCCCCCCTTCCTTCCCCTCCCCCAATCTTTGTGTATGAAGTAAACCAGGAAAAGCAATTGAAACAGTTTTTCTATTGTTTTACTGCTCAAAATGCAAGAACCTCATTTTAATCTCCCCCTTATTCTAAAATTGCTCTGAGATAACACCATGTGTATCTGAGGCTTGCCTGGCCATGTGCTGTCTCCAGCATTGCACTGTGCAAAGGTCTGCATTGGTATTTGTCAGTCATTTCTTGATGATTTATAACTGAGTTGAAGTCTTTCCTCTCCCCCTCCTCCTTTCCCACTACTGCAGGAATTTGTGATGAATAGGATGGAAAATCTACAGCACGTGTATTAGTTAACAGGAGGCTGTGACTACAGTTTAAATCTGAGCAGAAATCAAGTAGCCTCTGAGGAATTAAAGAGGTTTTAATTCATTTAAGCTGACCAGCCCTGGTTCAACTCCTCTACAACTGCAAGTCTTTAGCATCTAGAGTATCTATTCTGCTCTAAGAGCAAGAAAATATACATCTTTTCCTTCTTTACAGCAAAGTGGTTAGCTTCCTTTTTCATCTGCATGTCAAGCCATTCTGAGTGACAGAACTGAGGGCTACATAATTCAGCTGGAGTTTAGAGCAGAAAGTGTCCCTTGAGGAAGCCATGCAATGTTATTATACAGATATTGTGGAAAGAGCCACAATGTAGAGCAAGTCCAGTAACATTTAGACTGATTTAGGTCTCTCGCACTGACAGATTCTGCTTAAGCCAAAGGCATTTTAGTAGAAAGCTGACAGGACATCTTGACTGTGGAGCAGGTGCTTTCAGTGATGTAAAATGTCTTTCTGGTTCCTCAGATATTCAGTTCTAAGAAGCTGGTAGTTTACCTTGTTTCCTTGTAATGGAAATCTGCATGCAGGAAAAGGGAGAAATGCTGTGTTTCTTGGTCTCCATCTCAGCATAAAGAGGAAAAGTTTATGGTATGAAGTCTGGGACACCGTGCTGCTGTAGTGATAGACTCTCTGAGACAATGTTAGGATACTGAAAGAGATGAAGTGTACTCTGGTGAATGTAAAACTAAGCATATGTCTTCATATAAAATCTAATCTAGAACAAAGTTAATACAAATATCACATTAAACCATTTCAGCCTGTTAGTATTCTGGGGTTCTGCATCATTGATGAATGGCTGCTGACTGTTACAATTCACAAGTGTATTTTTTCTTCAGGCTTGGATGTCCTAGTTATATATTACCAAATGCTGTGGGATATTTTATATTCTTTTACTGTTTGCAGGAAGTCCAAAATATATCTTGAATTGGAGGTTTACCAAGTTTCTTGATTATCATACAGTGAGGAAAGGAGCTTTCAAGCTATCTAATCTATCTAACTTGTGTATATAAAGTGGTTCTCAAATTTAGCATTTCTCTTGAACTGGCTGTTAACCAACCTCTGTAAGTATGTCTTTCTGACAAAAGTGAAAGAGGACTTATCTTCATTATGTCCAAGGAGTTTAAATATTATATGCTAAGTACTGAAAAAGCTAAAGCTCTAGAGCCAGAGCAGCTGCTGTTGGTGATGTAATATTAATGCACTTAGGAAATTTCAGAGTACAACTCTACCTCCACATAATATACGTTCACAGCAGTGGAAAAAAATCTGTTCTCAGTGGGAACACATGGGGAAGGCTGTGGCAAACCTTTGCCACCAGTTCTTTACCTACCTCAGGTGTTCAGTCTCCAGCATAAGAAAAGCAATAAAATAACTCATGGGTCGTGGTCACCAAGCAACTTACTAGTTTCTATGAGTTGCTACTAGTTTCAGATATCAGAGAATGTTCTCTTAGAAAATGATACTGTGTACTTAATGCACATTTGTTTCTACTCTTCTTAGAATTTCTATGATGAGACTGACAGGGAGAAGATGAAGAAAATGTAAAGCAAAGCCTTTTGAGCAAAATACTATCCACACATTTTTGTAGCTCTACAAATTTCAATAATAGTGCAATTTCAAGCAGTTGTAATTGGGTATCATTATCCTTGAGAATGCTGCATTTTGTTTCCTCTACCAGAAATATTTTATTATGAGTATCAGGAAGATTATTCAAGTAAATACTTGAACACTTCTTAGTTATTTGGAAGGGGTGACATTCAGAGGGACATCAACAGGCTTGATGAGCCAGGGTGAACCTAATGAGGTTCAGCACAGCAAAGTGCACTTGGGCCAGAGGAATTCCAGGCATCCATACAGATTGGAAGGAGTAGACCTTGAGAGCAGCCCTGCAGAGAAAGACCTGGGATTCTTGATAGATGGAAAGCATAACATGAGCCAGCAGTATGCTCTTGCAGCTTGGAAAGCAAATGGTATCCTGGGCTCTGTCAGAAGAGGGGTGGCCAGCAGGGACAGGGAGGGGATTGTGCCCCTGGGCACTGGAGCACCTCCCCTATGCAGACAGGCTGAGGGAGCTGGGCTTGTTCAGCCTGGAGAAAAGAAGGCTGCAGGGTGACCTCATTGCAGCCTTTCAGTACAGAAAGGGAGCCTACAAACAGGAGGGGAATCAACTCTTTGAAAGGGTTGATAACAGCAAGACAAGGGGAAGTGGCTTTAAGTTGAGGGAGGGAATGTTGGATTTCAGTTGGATGTCAGGGGGAAGTTCTTTACAGAGAGAGTGGTGAGGTGGTGGAACAGGCTGTCCAGAGAGGTTGTGGATGTCCCATCCCTAAAGGTGTTCAAGGCCAGGTTGGATGGGGCCCTGGGCAGCCTGGTCTAGTATTAAATGTGGAGATTGGTGGCCCTGCCTGTGGCAGGGGGTTGGAGATTCATGATCCTTAAGGTCCCTTCCAACCCTGGCCATTCCGTGATTATCTGTTTCCCTTTATTTCATAGATAATAATACATATTACTATGCATTACATGTTTGTACTTTACTTTCAGTAAATATTGACAGAAAAATTACATAATATTGGGATTACATACGTATATATGTGTATAGGTCTGCTACCAAGGGCTTTCTATAAAGCTTTACCTGTGTAAAAATTCATACAATACAAAACAACCTGAAACAAAATTATTAATGTAATATGAAATAAAACAGTTCTTTAAGCTCTTGCTAGGCAAGCAAAATCAAGATTTGTTTTTAAAGCATAATCTGTACAAAAATATATTACCAATTTTGCAGTTGGATGAATGGTATAAAATGTTTAATAGTATAAATTAGTCTTTAAAGGATTTAGCTTTGTTTCTTTTGTCTTGTTGAATGTTACTGCAAGTAATTCGTCAAACACATGGATAGGAATGTCTCTAAAACGGTGACTGTCTATTCCTATCAATACAGTAGATGCTATCCATTGTATTTCTGGAAGTGAACACCATAAGAAAATTCTCAATTGCATATGGGCATTCTGTTGCAAAATAATTGTTAAATTATGTGAATCCAAAGGCAACTATGTGAACATTAGACATACAATAACAACTACTTCATAAGAGAAAGTTTGAAAAGGTCACAATGTTATTGGCACTTCTGTGACTAATAATCACTCTTAGCTGGAGAGAAATTCCATTAGATCAGTGGTAAAAATCATTGTAATAGAAACCATACATTTTCATTTAAATCAGTGTGAACATGATTAGGAGGCTCAAGTCAGTGTTAGTTTATACTTATTTGCATGTCAAATCAGAGCATTATATAATTACTTGCTTATGTTCTTTTGTGTATGTTTGCCTACACAGACAGTAAATTTACTCTGCTTTTCCTGATAAATTCAATCTTGTTGTATTAAGTTCTCTGGATAACAAAAATAGATTAGGTTTCTGTCTATCCCCTCTACAAAAGTAACACAGAAATTCCTAAAAATGTCTTCTTGAAAACCAGGCACTAGAAATTTCTATTAGATCTTTCATGTGATGCTGCTCATTTTTATTACAGTTCCTACTGAAAATTTTTGCTTTTATGGAATTGCTTCTTTTTCATTGGGAAAAAAAAATAAGTAAAATACAGAGTTAGAGCAAGGTGGATGCTGCAAGGTACTTCTGGAGATCTCAAATTCAACCCTGCTGCTCAAAACAAAGGCACCTACAGCAGGTTGCTCAGAGTTGTATCCAGCTTGGTTTTTAAGATTTACAAAGAGGGAGACTCCAGCACCACACTGTGCAGTCCATGTCAGTGCTCAGTCACCCTTATAATGAAAAAATAAGTCTTCATACACATAGATGTGATTTCAGTTTGTCTGTGTTGTCTCTTCTCATTGGGCTACACTGAGAAGAGTCCAGCTCTGCCTTTTCCGTACCTTGTCCTCATCAGGTATGTAAACACATTGTTCAGTTTTAACTTGAGTCTTCTCCATGCCAAATAACTCTAGCTCTCTTGGCCTCTCTGTGTATGATAGATATTCCAGTTCTTTCATTATCTCTGTCGCGCTCCAGTAAATATGCATCTGTCTCACACTAAGGAGCCTAGAAGTTGATCACCAGGTACTCTTTTGCAGAGCTATTTCCCCTTCAGTTGGCTGGCAGTATTTATTGGAACTCTGAGAAAGGAAATGTTTTTATTGACTATTCACAGAATCACTGAATTGTAGGGGTTGGAAGGGACCTCCAGAGATCGAGTCCAACCCCTCTGCCAAAGCAGGTATTCAACCTGCAGCTGACTTGAAAATGTTATTGAGACATATTTTTATCTGCATCAGAACTTGCTATAGTCATAAATAAACTGCTAAGTGCTGTATTAAAATGAAAAGAAATGAAAAGAACTGCTCAAGTAAACAACTTCTGAACATCTATGTGAAATTTAACTATTGTCTTTATATATCTTCTTTTTCACTTGTAGCCTACAAAAGTGATTTGAAGTTGGATTGTAAAACAAAAAAAAAAAAAAAAAATCTGACAACAGTTACACCCTTGAAGTTAAGAGTTAGATTAATATTATCCTTCTTCGTTTGCATCCTAGGCTCCCTGTGGAAAGAGGAAGGCTCTTACTATTACTGAGATATCTGCTTGAAGGTATGCAGTCAAAACTGCAAAGGGGTTAATTTATTTTCTAGGTCAAATAATATTAAATTTTATTTTATCAAATGTAAGTTTATATGTTTTATACTGTTGATATTTGGGTTGAAATAATAAAATTCACATCCTTGAGATGGATGTATTTTTCTATATCTTTCATTAATTGTAGACTAATAACAGGAAAAAAAAAAAACCCAAAAATGTTATTCTGGCCCAATTCAAGGCCAGTCTGATCTGTTGAGACTCCCATAAAAGGCTTCACTAATATATGCAGTATTCAAAGTACCAGTGACAAAAGAACTTGGTTGTACCCAGAGCTCCTCTTATTCATCTCAATTTGTTCATTTTGAACATATTCAGAAAAGACTATTGAAACAAAGAACAAATTTAGGTTTATTAGTGCATAAACAGATGTACATCAAGATCTTTCCCTGCTATTTAGAATAGCAATTTGCTTCTCAAATACTTTGATGCCAGCAGACTAGATACCTAGTCTAAATGAGATGGAAGCGAGAAGTGAGCAGATTAAACTCGTACTCTTTTACATAGGTGTCTTCATTTTATCTATTTTTGTTCCTTTCACTAAATTATTGTTAGGGCTTCTAGCCTGTCTGACTGCAGTTCTTCAAACTCCTGAGGTGAAGAACAAATAATTTACTGAACAGGCACCATGTAACAGGAGTGATGATTACAAAGGCTATGTAGCCTGCTGGCCTGGTATTCCTTATGCTATTTCTCAAAAGCGTGAGCTGAAACCACAATATGAAAGGTGAGATGTTGAGCCATGAACCTATTCTACTTTTTGGCAGAAAAAGATAGTCGTTTTCTGATTTGTTCAAATTAGAAATTGAGGAAAGAGTAAGAATAAGAGATTGCAGAGAAGCAATGGCTTTGTCATAAACTGAGCAAAACTTAAATAGAAAACTGTTCTAGAGAGTAGAAGATTGCAGAACAAAATTGGAAAGGGAAAGTAGAATACAGTTTTCCTAAGAATGGCTAGAAAAGACCATAACATTGACTGAGAGGGAACATAAATATGTTGACTGAATTGATAGTCTCCTTTTGACTTAAACAAGAACTTAGTCCAGACGATGGAGGCACAATAACACTGATTTTAAACCACCTTAAGAACTTTCATTCTTAAAATAGAGAAGATGAGATAAAATACATCTGTTTATGTTCAGTTTCTGTAGGAAAAGTTCCCTGAATCTGGGGGAATATTTTCTGTTTTGCCCCAGGAATGTGATACAGAGCAGTAAGACATCAAGCATAGACAACAGAGGAGAGACTTTCTCATGTGAAAATCATTATATCCAGCAGCAGATATTCACAGAAATCTCCTGCAATAAATTTTTTTGTCCAAAACTTACTGCAGCCAGTGAAAGCTTTTCTTAACCTCTTGCTTAGAAACACCTAGTCCCTTTCTTAATTCATCTCAGTCCTCTTACCAGTAGCGGCCATATATGGTTCACTCTATTTTCCCACTTTTCCTGAAATGTATCAATTATTTTTACCACCTTCATTTACAAAATCATCACCTTGTTCTCACTCAGATCCCTTCTAAAACGGCATTTCTTTTTAAAACACACCAGGAGTAAATTTAAAAGAAAACACTCAAACCCAACATTGCTAGCCTTAACATTTTCAGCTGGGTCTAATCCACTTTGTTTCTGAATCGTAGTAGAGGCAGGGAGTGTCTATATTTGTGGATTTTATTAGGTAAGGATTCTGTTAGTAGTTATTTAGTAAATAATTTAGTAACAATAATGTTAAGAGATGGCTTCTACAGTTGTCCGTCGTCTTTGTTGTATTATATTGGCAGCCTCCTTTTTTTTTTTTTCCCCCAGAAAAGAACGGTCTCCTGTATTTTGTACAAGGTTGTTTTCCCTATTACAAGATGGTTATCCTCTTTTTGCTTCTAGCTGAGCCTTAGCATGGTTTCTCTAATTCAAATCAAATGTGCACACCGCATTTTTCATCACAATTAAAGACTAGCTCCTGATAGAAAAATAGAATTAGAACGAATTAATTGTTGGTTCTAGTTTGATACCAGATACAAAGAATCTGTTTTTAATTAAGTGTCCCTCTGGTGAAAATGCTGTGTTATAAAAACGACAGCTCAGCATGCATATGAATACTGCATTATAACTTCGATGTCATGTTTGCATAGTTTACTGTTTTATAAAATGTATTGCTGTGCTCTGCCCTACTGGAATTGAATTAAATTATGAAACTCAAGCTGGCACAGAAATAATGGACTGAGGGTGTATCCAACATTACATTCTTCCCACTCCTTCTAATAACAAATAAACCGAAATGTCATCTGGTTCCATTTTTTTGGAGGAAGTAGAGTGGTATAGAAAAGTCAGGAGGGGTTCTTTCATACTTTATAATACTCACATTGCAAGATGATGTAAAATTCTGAAATAACTTTTCCTGGCTGGAGGAATACTCAGAGGAAGATGTTTCAAATGTGACAAACAAGATCTCTTTTGATATGATTTTATTTCAAGCAAAAATTACACTGTGGAACTGTCAGTGCAGCTGCACATATAATTCAGGGCAGAAAACGTAGGAAATAAATCTTCACTTCAAAACAGAGATTGAGACCTTAAGATTAGGTTAGCCCCATGATGCTTTTCAGAACTCCTAGATTTTAAGTGGCTATCTCTTAGCTATTTTAAAAGTGGAAGGTTGCCTGCTCATATGCTGTCCTTCCTCATCTCTCCTAGCTAGCATGTCCTGCTTTTCCTACCATCAGCCTCTGCATATGAGATGATACTTGAACTTCTCAACCTAGTTTTGGATTCTTTTTCTGATTTATACAAGGGAAGAAGACCTAATTGAAAATTGATTATTTAATGTGTTACTGTGTGATATTTAACAGCCATTTCTGCAGTATTTAATAGAGAGTAAATATTTCACTTATCTGTCTTGGCTTTTGGAACCCAAATGTTTTAGTGTCTGGAGAATACTGAAATAGAGGTACTCAATATGCCTGAATACTTTCCCATTTTATCATGGAAACAACATTTTTAAATTTCTTGGAAGCATTTATGCTATATTTTAAGATAAATATAAGAAAGGTTGCATGTCAGATTTTAATTGCTTAGAAAAACTGTATGAGTTGTTTGAAATATTTATGTTGCTTGTAAATAAAGCACTGCTCATTAGTCGTGTTGTGATGAACTAAAACGAATTTAATCTATGAAGTGTAGCAAATTTATTCAGAAATAATGTATTAGAAAGCTGTAGTGGAGATTTCTTTCCTTGATTTTTCCAAATTACATGAAGTATGTTTAATTTCTCTTTCACTTTGAGAACAAAACAAAACAAAAAAAATCTGTGAAAGAACCACAGGGAGAATAAATGTTCTTAGAAGTCCCTTAGGAAGCTGTTCCACTGATTTCCATCATCAAGATGAAGGCCTACAGAATTTGGATCACAACCTGTTGATTGTGCTGCAGCCATCTCTGGAAAAATTGGCCATCTTTGTGTAGATTTCTCTTTCAGATTTTCATCTGAGTCTCTGGCTACCATGCATGCTACCGTACTAAACACATTATATCCTATCATAATTTGTACACTGGCATTGAAGAAGAATCTCCAGGAACATTTGAAATATGATACAGAGCAATTCTAGATGGCTAAAATTTGGGGCAAGATGGAGATGGCTGCATTCAATAAAGATATCAGAGATTTTGACTTAAGTGTGTGAAACATCGTAAATGAGTGATACATCATATGCACAGGTCAGGCTTTCACTTGGATGTATAAAATAAAATTGATTTTTTAACAAATTAAATGATCAATCAGCAAGTAAAGAACCCAATAGGAGCAATAACCTGTATCATCAGTTATATAGATATTTTTCCTCTTGAAGGAAGATTCTATCCTTACCTAAATGTAATAGAAGCTTTGCCAGCTGATCAGTTTTCACTCAAGAAGCAATTTCAAATCACCTTCACATTTTATCCAAATGAGCATTCATTTTAAAATAACTGCTCTAGAATTGAGGACATCTGATTCTGAACACTGTAAAATAGACATACTGTTACTGTGCATGTTTGAATTAGTTAACTCACGATCTTACTCCCAGGAATTTTTGCCTTTTTTATCATTGCAAATTCCTATAAATAGGCTTCATAATAATGTTTGAATATTTGTTCAAAATAATAAAGTGAAAAAAACAAAGTATTTAAAGGTTCTCTGTAGCTTGTTCAGAATCTGCAACTTTCATCCATATAGATTCCACTGCATTTAGGACATTATTTATTCTTGTGTTGCACTCTTTATTTTATAACTTTTTATATGAATAGTAAGTTGACTGATGAAAAGGAGGGTTGCTAACCCGTAAATGTAGAAAGAATTTTTCAAGTTCTAAATCCTGCTTGGTCGCAAAGAGAAGCAATAGTTGCTAATGTTAAAAATTAATCAGAGAAGCAGGTCAATATTTCCTTACACGTAGAAAAGAGTAATTAATGAGATAGGAAATGAACCATCTTGTTGAATTCACTGAAAATTAAAGAGGTATGAATCAGTTAGAATGACTGAAGCAAAACTAAAATGATAAAGAGTTTCAGGGTCACCACAGCAGACCGAGCGCTGCCTGCTGCTGTATGAGCCGATTTTCTGTCTTGTAAATTAATCAATTTTACAGATTGAGAGAATATTCATCTCCCATAATTTAACTGTTAAAAGTTAGTTTAAATTCAGGGTAGTCTCCCTAGGAACAGCTAACGGTGAATGAGAGAAAGAAGGCATTCTTTTAAACTGATTGCATTAAGGTAGGCAACATGAATTATTTCTTGAAGTTACATAACTGCCCACAATGGGCATCAGGACTTGGACTTCTAAAATGAGGAATTTTAGATTAGAGATCAATCCCAATCTTTGCTTATTGCTACAAACCAATTGGCGTTTGATTCTGCCAGCTTTGTTTCTCTGTTTTGGCAGGAGGGAAAAAAGAGCCATTTTTATTATTAAAAAATAATATTCAAGAAGTATATTTTCAAAGCACCAGTAGCATTACTCAATTTTAGAGTTACACATTGATTTAGTGTGTATTTTTTGACTGCAATGCTTAGATAACTTTTTAAGGATCGCTTTTTTAAATATACGAGATGGCTTTCTTGGAAACAGTAACATTTTAAGAAAAAAAACAAGCCCACAATAATGAATTAATAATTATGAATTATTATGAATTAATAATTATTAATTAATAATGAACCCACATAAATGAATTAGTTAATTATAAGAAAAAGGTTGAAAAGTTGGCCCTTGATACTTTAAGCTGCAGACAATTAGAAATTATGCTGTTGATTCTCTGGGTGCAGAATATGCTCTGCTGTACATTTTAGATTTTGATGAATTGTAATTGTTTAGTTTTGTGATGGTAACCAAGTTAAGTTTTTACAAATAAATGTAGTAGTTTCCTACATTCGTATTTATTTTAAAAACTAAATGGTGTTCTAATAGTTCTCTTATTCTGCGTTGTTGCTTTTTGGCTCTCTTTATAGATCATTTAAATAAAAATGAATTATACAAGAAGTTACAATAGATTTCTAGTCTAAAAAGTGAGCATTTTTGTTAATTTTATCTCTCTCATTTTATCCTAAGCCATTTGTTTTTCTATTCAAAAGCTAATCTGTTTTAGTTATATGTACTTTGAATTTGGTGCTCCACCAGGCCAGCATGGAACATCATTATGTTCATCAAAATGACAGCAGTCTCGTATTATGGTCAAATCTCTCACATCACTGAGAAGAGAAAGTGCTGATACTTCAGCAAAACATGATAGGAAAACAATTTCTCTATGCGGTTTGAATTATGGTTCCTAACCGTAAAATATAGCAATGAGTTTAATTAAGTTGGAAATCCATATAAATGTATATAAATTTATATACTTATGAATTTGTGTGTATATATATTTAACCGGGAAACAGAAAGGAAACATAATCCTGCTTTATCATCAGATCATCTTTCAAGAGGTAGGTCACCCATCTATCCAGAGATGCTGTGGTCATCTTCCAGCATAGTGAAATCTCCGTACACTGACATTTGAAACCACTGAGTTTGCTCCATGCAGACAGCATGATAAGGACCCATTCACCAGCATATTCAGGTTGAATACTAGGAAATATTTCTTCTCAGAAAGGGTGGTAATGTTTTGGAACTGATGGCTCAGGGAGGTGGTGGAGTCACCGTTCCCGGAGGTGCTCAAGAAACATGCAAATGTAATGCTGAGGATGTAGTTAGTGGGCAGAGTGTGGATAGGTCGATGGTGGGATAGATGGTCTTAGAGGTATTTTTGAACCTTCGTGATTCTATGAAAACCTTCACAAACTGCTGACACTCTGCAAATTTGCAGAATAATTCTGTTTTGTTTGAATAATTCTGTTTTTTCTATAGCAAAAGTGTCACATGTCTATGTGTTATGTTTCAAATTTTTACGGGGACAGAAGTTTTGCAAGAAATGGTGAACAATTTAAGAATATTTTGGATCAGATAGAGGAACAGCAAGATGATTCAGCCAGATTACAATGGCCCAACAACACCTTTATCTAAGACCATACTCTGAAATCAGTGGGAAAGACAATGTTAAGGGAATATGCAGAAATTACAAGTGGAAGAAGAAGAAGGAATATATGTCTCATTCCTTTACTGACTGAGTGGAGCATTGGTTTAGTTGCAAATCCATTAGCAGAAACAAGCACATATCCATTTACTTTCAGTCAAATTTGTTGATTAGCTATTTCCTTTTTTTAAGATGTTGCGTAAGTTTAGATCTTGTTTTAGTTGGAGTGCATTGGTGTGAACACTTGTGTAAAAATTCTCACAAATATAGACTAAGATGGTCAGAGGTAGCTGATGAATACACTGTACATAAACTCATTCACTTAGAAACTGATCCTACTTTTCAATTTTTTTGATGTCTTGATTATGCTTTAATTATCTTCCTACCTATAGATCTCTCTTTTGCCTATCTCCCACCATCCTGCTATTAGGAATTCCTGCCACTGGTGCATCATCTCACAGCAAGATTTGGCAATGAGACAATAAACATTGCAAAAACAATATGATATAATGTGTTTCCAACACTAAGCAAGATGAATACTTGGATTTTTCTTGACTTTTTGGTAACAGTAGCAGCCAGTTATACAAGGGTCCAGGAGGTAATCATGAGACGAGATGCAGGCAAAATAGTGTCAAATGGGAAGAGAGATTTCTGAAGGATAACTTAAAAGTGAGTACATGTACAGGTATTTACTTCAGAAGTTTTTCCTAAAACAAGTTGATTTCTGTTGCCTGCTGCTTTATTGTAAACAATGCAGAATGACACAGTGTGAATCTGTATAATTTGAACTGCCTTTATAAACATGCTGTAATTACTGATAGTAAAATTAGTCCCTAAGGAAAATAAAATCTGTAATAAGCACCTGAACAGATAATCCTAGTTTCTGCAATATATTTTTTAAAGAAAGGGAAAAAAAAAACACCAACCCTGTAATTAAAGGTCTGCTTGTCTGTCTGACTGATGTGAGGTACCACAGGTTTAGTGTACACATCCAAACACTGATCTCTCTTATAACTGAGGAGCTCATCTGCATGTGATTTGCCACAGTAGTTGAGTTGTTCCTGCACTGTTTGCTCAAGGTTCTTGTTACTTTTCTGATAATCTTTCAGAGTACAAAGCAGGCAAGAATAAAATATCTTTGAAGAAAGTGCTGAAGTTATTCTCATAGCAAAAGGCACTGGGCCAGTAACTACAGTCAGTTCTCATTAATTTTAGCTAAATTGAATATTGACTTCAACATTGTTTTTACAATGTCTCATCATTAAGTAATCTGTGAATATTGTTTTGTTTTTGTTTTGTTTTGTTTTCCAGTAGTAAGTTACAGTATGTGGATATAAGCAATGGCTATCTTGGAAGTATCAGTGGGAAGCAACTGCTTTCTTAAAAAAAGAGGGTGTTTCATTAACAAAAGGAGAATTTCTACCCAAAAGATTTAAATATGCTGGATGCTGTTTGTTTATTTGTTTGTTTTCAGTATTTTATTGAAACTAAGCGCACTGAATTTATTTCAGGTACCTTGTCTCACCAGGTTACCATTAAGTTACAGGCATTATGCAACCATCACAGCTATTTTATTCATACCATTGTGGGTTGGTGTACTCTTTCACTAATTAAATACTGATTTGTCAAAGTAACTGTCATTCATTCAAGCCAATATAAGTGCAATTGCCCGTACACTGCTGCCTCCTCAGCCCAGCTGATGCATATTCTGCTAAATGGGAAAACTGCCATCGGATGGACGTTTCCGAATGTGCGGATTCCCAGCCCTAGCGAGGTGCCAGGGAGATTGCATCCATCGCTGGAACACCCTGCTTTGGTGGCTCCACCTCTTCCTTTCGAGGAGAGCTGCCTGCCTGGTTTTGGAGCTCTGGCAAAAAGCCTGAGCTCATTGATTACGGATCACTGTTAATAAAGAGCATTTGTAATGCAGCAGTGGTGATACAATCTCCACACGCCAGTTCATGATGGCCCTTCAGTCTCTACAATTAAGTCGTCCAGCAGGCATGCCCCCTGTTGCAGCTGCTCTGTCAATCTCATTTTGTAGTACAAATGATCTTAGACCCAGTGTTTGACATGGGGTTTTAACACCAAAGAAGGCAATTCTGCAACTTCAAATGAGCCTAATTGGTTGTGCGCTCAGGCGTTCACTCAAGCTGCTTCAGTCCATCAGAGAGAGATTTCCAACTAATTGAACAGCTCAGAAGAAAAAGAACCACGGAAATCACAATGCACTGGGCCGATTGAGAGGGTTTTTTCTTGATAAAAACCTTCAAAATAAGATTTTTTTTTATTTTTTTTTATTTTTTGAGAAATCAGCCACCTGTCAATCTAAAAAGTGGTTTCATCGGTACAGAAATTCCTAATGAGGTATGGCCTAAAAATCAGGGTCTATTAATAGCAAACTCTACAGGTAATTGTACATTTGTGTAGAAAATGTTTATTTTGAATTGGCAATGTATTTTTCTTTAGACTGGAATGCTTTTCTTAAGGCATATAATAATTATGTGGTAATGGACAGACAGAGGAATGCCATTCAAGCCAATCTTAGCACTAAAGTGTGTAAAGTTATTCATGCGTACAAGTGTTGAGACTGGGCTGGGTGAGATTCTGCTCATGTAAGTATTTGCTTTTTTTTTTTTTTTAGCAGAGTTGAATTTAAATTAGAATGTTTGTTCTAGAAAATTATGAAGATATTTTCTCTTCTGAACTGTACCTTTTTTACCTCTTGTTTTCACTCTACTGATTTAAATAACTTCCGTTCCAAGGTCAAATCACAGAGACTTTTGCCCTGATGTTTACATATCGTATGTCTAATAATTCCATATCTATTCCACAAGTGACCCAAACATATAATTTATACAACATTTGTATTCGACATTTGAGGTAGTAGTCACATCTGAACTGATGACAGCTCAGCACCTACTTTTTGAAAAGAAATTACGAAAATAAAACTGACAGAATGATATGCATTTATTTCCTATTTAAATAGGAAGAACCCAAAGATTTTTCCTTCAGTAAATAATACATAACTTTATTTCAATAGGCTTTTTCTGGGAGGAGCTGATTAACTCTTTAATAAAGTGCTTCAACACCTGTTTAATTGTTAAGATAGTAACAATAATCCTCTGGTTCCAACTGCCAAACTGTCTTTGCCACTATTTGGATCTTGGTTGTATAGAGGGTTGAACCCATCTTTAAGTTCCTGTAGAATGTTCTATGCACATAGTCAGGGACAGTGCTTGCCCCTGTAATTTTTAAAGTTGTATGACATATACACATATATGTATGTGAGTGCTTTTATATACCTACACATGCATACAGACATAGCTATATAAATAGAAAATATAAACAAATTGTTCTAGGTTGTGAAAAATTCCTAAAGTTCTGAAGCTTGTGCTTGTACTTGCGTGTATTGCAGCAATGTTTATGCAATTAGACCATAAATTAATGGTATTTTCCAATAAAATAAAGTCTCAAGTGGCTGCAAGGAATGTAGAACTCCATGAAATCTAAGAGCATCCTTGACCAGCTAATTATGCCATCATTTATTGTTTGCCATGTTTAATGCCGAGTAGCAGTGAAGCCCAAAGTACCGAAGTCTCATAAATGCGTGTATGTTAGCATTTCACAGGCATTCATAGAAGTTGACAGCAACACCCCATTTGACTTCAGTAGGTACATAATCAAACGCTCCAGTTTCATGAGCAAAGAATGACTCCTGAGTTGTGCAGTGAAGAATAATATCTGCATGTTCATAATGTGCTTTTTCCAATCACTTGAGGTGTTTCTTGCTCCAGTGTTGAATCATTACTCAGAATTTTAAAATTCAAGCATATGTAAGAGGATATAAACATAACATGGTTACTTAGATAAAATATCCTTTTATTTCAGGAATATTTCCTAAATTAAATTAAAACATCATTATGTTTATCTCTCTGAGGAAGTAGTTCAGTGTAAACTATACCTCAAGAATATTTTTGTAAAATCTGAAGACTTGTACTGTACATATGATATCAAATGCACTTGTAATCCTATAGTAAAGACAGTAATTGCCAAGTGCTTTGTAGGTCCCCTAACAGTGGGATGGAGTTGTAGCTACAGGGATCGCTGTTGCTGAACTCAGCAAACAAACTGTCCATGTGATTCCAGATGTTTCTGTTTCTTTGGGGCAGGGGACCTCCCAGGATCAGAATGCCAGCATGTCTGAGGCAGAGAAGCCACCCTTTGACACTGGAAACTCAGTGGTCCTAACCCTAAAGCTCTGCAAGAAATTGAGTTGGATCCTCAGGAGCAGAGGGGCTAAACAGATCCATGTTGTCAGCTTCCTTAGCCAATTGCATCTGCCAAAAATCTCATGTTTGATTTGCACACACACAGTATATTTCCAAACTAAAAAAAGTAAAAAGAACTGAAAATCGTATGCAGAAAAACAGCTGTACTCATTTGTGCTGTTAACCAGCTGAGTCAGCCCCTGAATCGAGCCCTAATTAATTTGTGCACACGGTGTAGCCAACAAAGAGTGACAACAGACAGAAGAATGGACTGTGTTGAGGGGGCTTAGTCTCTAACAGAAAAGATGCCTGAGAAAGGGAGCTTGATGACAGCTAATTGCTGCCCAAAGGACCAAAATAATGGGCAGCCTGGGAGAGACAGAAAAAAGAAGGGGTTGGTGGAAGTAGTCATCAGGTGTTTGCAGTGATTAAGTTCATTGTCCACACTGTTTACTTTGGTGTTCAGCATTAATGTCCATTTGGAACTGGCACAGTAAGGAGCCTTGTTAAAATAATAAGATCTTAGTGTGCGATGTACTGATGGAGTCAGAACTCCACGCAAGTGCCCTTGTCACAGTGGATATTCAGTCTGAATGGCATGTAGGGTTCATGCGCTGGGAGCCTTGGAAAGAGCTGAATAGCCTGATGTTTTCACACCGCAGCTCTTGCAGACACTCAACATCTGCACTTAATACAACTTCCTCTAATGGCAACTGTTTAAGTGAGTGATGGCTGAGATTTTTTGCCCTTAAAGATTTGTTCAGTCTGTTAACATCCTGATTTTTTTTAATCGTGAATATATGGCAGAGTGCTACCAAACCACTAGTAGCTTAAACATTTTTCTGCACTATTTTCAAGTGCCTTTCTAGAGGTAGAAGATAAATATAGTTCTGTGGTTGCACCTAAAATTGTGAGGGTGAATGTTTAATATTTGATAAACATCTAGCTTATTATCCTAACCTTATGATTTCTTATACAAATGTGTTATTATTTGTTAAAAAAAAAACTTGCAACACTACTACTCTAGTCTGAGTGCATTGCCAGCAATAAGTGACACTGAAATTCAAGCATTGAAAACAGATGGACTGCGAAATCTGAACTCTGGTCTCATAACTGTATTTAATATTTTGCTTTGCACGTCTACTACAGACATATACTGTCAGAAAATTGCAGAACAGTGCCATTCTAGAAGAACAAGCAGCATTTCCAAACAAAATATATCTCTGTGATTAGAATGCAGAAAGAGTCATGAGAATGCCATACATAATGTATACATAGACACTGAACAATCCATGGAAACATGTTTATCCATATATAGACATATGAGTGATTTATTAACAATAAATGTCAGCAGTGGTTGATAATAGATGACGTAAGCTATCAGATATTTAAAATTTAATCCTTAAAAAAGAATAGCAAAAAAAAGAAAATCCTGTTGTTCATAGAGTTCCAGTAAGAAATAAGAGTGTAGACGAGTATGAAATAATGGTGCAAGGACTACCATCAACTAGCAAGAATGTTAATTCAAATCTAGCATAGTAAGACAATTTAAATCTACAGGATTGGAGAACTTATATCCACCATTTATAGAAGAAAACCAATGAATTTTCTCACTCATTTTTTCTTGATTTGAAAAAAAACATAGGTATAATGTCCTGACATTTTAAAAAAAAAAAGATAGTGTATTTTGTGTAATCAAGATGGCTAATCTTCTGAAGAAAGCCGTGGAAAATCTCATAACAGGCATAGGCAAATAACAAATTAAAACATGCTCACATAATCAATGCCAGACGATTAAGTTAGCTGTACTAACAAAAACAACATAAGGGCACAGTACTGTGTTGTATTATGGTTAAAAATAGTTTAATAAAAAATATTACAACGCCTGTATTGAAGAAATTAAACTGATCTTCAAACTCTAATTCCGAAAGGGAAACCTACACCCAAAGGTGGCAAAAAGTCTAGTTAGATTCTGCCAGTGACCTGTACCAATTTTCTGTTGTGGCCTAGATAATGAAATCATTGCTCATGAAATCATAATGATAATAATAATAATAATAATGACAATAAAACTCTGAGGAAAAGTTTGCCTGATAATTAATGTTCTAAGATTTCAGAATTTGCCTTCATTTCAAATAGGGAAGAAAAATTATAAATCTATATATTCTGTAATGAAGAAAAAATGTATCTGTATTTGACTATATTTACTTTAATTTTGCAGCATTAGACTTTTTTAACACCCAAACACCCTCCCACAAAAGTAAGTAAATTTAGAACAAGCAAGTAAAAAGTAATCGGAAAAGCATGTTCTGTGCTCTTGAGCTGTAAATCCCTGCATTGCCTTATAATTTTTCTTCCTGAGTTACATTCAAGAAAAATCCGTGTGATTTTGATTCCATCATTTTTACTCCATTTAGTACTGATAACATTGGAATACAAATTAGATCATGCACACCATATATGAGGCACTGATCTTGAATTAGATGACATGGAAGCCAATTCAGAGCCATGGTGAAGAATCAGCTAAATATTAACAATATGAACAAGTAGTATCAATTCAGGATTAAAAGAGAGCTAAAGAGGCAGTCTTGTTTAAAAAAATAAAAGAGAAAGAGAGAACAATTAAAAAAAACATGCAAAACCTACAGAAATTTTAGAAAAGTCAACAAAATGTAGACTGCTTTTAAGCTTTCCTTGCATAAGGTAAAGAAACAGAGCTTCGCTGAAAGAAGACATTTTGAAATTAGATAATTATTTAAACTAACACAATCTTTTCCAACATTTCACATCTCTCCAAACACAGTAATGCTGAAATTATGAAGCAGTGTCTCCTATTTATTTCAATGGAAACTGCAACAGATACAAAAAGCACAATAATACCATTTCATAGAGCAGATTCTCAGCTCCCAGACACTATTTTTCAACACAGTCACCACCATTAGCTATGCGGTTTTTTGCTGGTGATGAGAGCTTGCATGACGTGCTCTTAAAAATCTGTACCAGCAGAGGTGAACCACTGTCCCTGTTGCCACTGCTGAAACGCACTATCCACTGCCTCACTGCACTCCACTTTTCTGTTTCCTAAATGTTCAGCAAGTGTCAATGAATGCAGTATCTTTCCACATAGAGGAATTCAGTGGCACACCTTTCCGTCATATGCACTTCCATGTCAGATGCTACTTTGTCAGACTGCCCCTCTGCTGCCATCCGTCACATGACAACAAAATGTAATGGAATACTGGCAGGAAGATTCAGCCTCTACTGCCATATCACCAATATCCACCTCTGACATTGTGGGCCAAAGTAGTAAAAGAATTGGTATCATTTTTTGGAGCAGACTCCAAAAAATACATTAATATGGCTTGAAAATGGTCCTTGAAATAGTGACAAGCATAATTGTTGTACAACTTTGTCTGTAGGTCAGGCATGACCAGGACTAATCTCTAGCCCCAGCTGCAATTAGTAAAATACAAACTTGTTTTATAAAGCTAATCTCATCTGCATCACCAAGTTCATAGTCAGCCTGATGGATGCAGACTATAGCTTGTTTCCTCTCCTGAATGTATCAGCACACTGCTAGAATCTTGGACTGAAGTCTTGCCAAGAAAACAGATAACAGTTCAACAGGATGGAAAGATCTGGTCCTGGATAAGTTTACCAGGACACAGGTAATACCTTTGGTCACATTAAATAAACCTTCCTTTTCCTTCATTTTTATCCCATTTACTATCAATTTTCCTGTAATTAGAACTCACTTCTCCTCATGGCTGAAGACCAACAGGCTCAAAACAGTAAAGTAGTTCAGTTCTGCTCTAAAGTTTGTTGTTAACTTGGCTATTGAATTAACCTTTCTGCTTAACCAGAGTCCAAATGATAGAGATGTGAGGTGAGCTAGCTCTCCCATGGATAATCATTTTCAGCTAGTGACTACAGTGTGAACTTGGGCAAGGTTCCATACTGAGGGATGTGAACTGGGGCCACTGAGTTACCTCCCTTAGGTAATGAGAAAAATTAATTGCGATTTTGCACTCTTTGAGTGTTTTCTGTGAACAAATGTTGTACAGCTGCTGATTGTTTCTTTTATTAGATGGTAATAGTGTACTTTGTGGAAAAGAGGTAAACTGTTTTTGTTTTAGTAGATTTCAGTCATTTTTTTTTTGAATTACTGTTTATAAAGCATAGAGTGTTGTAAATCAGGCATAGGTGCTTAAGCCTCATACTGATAGTTTCCTTCTGCAGAAATCCTGCCAAATCCAGTCCTTACCTAAGGAATTTCTGTATTGTGAATTAATGTTAGTTGAAGTGGTATGCATTTCCCCTGTCACTGATATGGCTCCAAGCTCTCTCTACATGGGAGACCCCTAATCTTATAAGAGACTGAGATGTTTCCGTCTGCAAAGACCCAAATTGGTTTTACATCTGTCCTTCGACTGTCTTGGTTCAGCTTCAGTCCCCTGGGTATATTGAGCTTGGGCTTGGGCAGTGAACTTCCTCTCTCCTGCCATATTGAGGTGGTATCTAACACTTTGTACATTTCTGACTGTAAGATGGTCTTTTTTATGTGAATGTAATGGATGAGGACTCAGGGGCAAACGGTTGACCATTTCATAACACAGGCCCTGTGATATGCAAAGCTTTCATGGAATAAGGACATATGCTTGATTTCAACTCTGCACTCTCTGTCTGTTCTAATATCCTTTCAAATTGTGTGACAGGGTTGAGAGACACGGCAAGAGGAAAGTGCGTTAAGAGGTTTACAATAGTTCTCTCTTTTCCAGGAGCAATGTTAACAAGAAAAGACCATGTTGCTGGCACAGTCCCATAGTAGACAATAATCTCAGTCCTCTGGGATAGCAAGGGAATGAGACCCTTGAAGACTCAATGTCTTTTCTAAGAGTTACTTTTAATAGTCCAGCTAAAATGGCCAAACTGGCCAAATAATAGATCATTGCAAACCAGAAGTGTCCTACTTAAACTGTTATTTCTTGAATATTGCTTCTTCTGTTAAAAATACAAAAGTTTTGATTGTTCTCTTTCTGTTTAATCATCTTTTTCTATAGTTCTGATGCAAGCATTTATGAAACACTGGGTATTCTGTTTTCCAAAGCAACTTAGTGGCCAAGGCTTATAGATTGTAGTCCAGAGATTTTCTTGTTAAAAGCACCAAGGCTTTCAGTGGGAATACAAGCAATTATTTCTATGTATTGACATTTTAAATTCATAAATCTGGAAAGCAGTGAGATAATGAAAGGCTTAATTGTGATGGCTAGATAAACAAGTTACTGTTGAATAGAGGACAAATGTGTTTTTTTGCTGTGTTCTTCAATGTGATTTTCTTTCTCTGAAGACAATAATAATCATGTTGTTTTTAGTTATTTGGCACAGTTCACATCTTGATATATCAGATTTTCTCATTTTCTTGGCGTTTGCCTATTTAATACGTCTATTTTGGTGACTGATGCTGGAGATTTCTCTATCAAAATCTTTCATCTTGGTGGCAGTAAGAATGCAAAGCTCAGGTCTCTGCAACTCAACCCTGATCATAGGACTCGGAAAGGAAATAAGAGGATTGGCAGTTTCTAATGTGTACATCTTTTTCTGAATGTATTTATTATACTCACTTCTAGAAGAAAAAAGAAAAAGTTACTGAAAATGTGCACAACAGAAATCAACTTAAAGAAAAATGTGATTATGCAAATATTGACAAATTTGTTCCAGGAATATTGACATGAGTTCTATTGATAGCATAGTTTCTATTTAAAGCCTTATGTTTGGCAAGCATGAAATATAATCACCTGTCATACACATTGTTTCCTTTAAAATGTTAAGTTTCTAGCTCTCTTAAATCCTACTTGCTGTAAAATACCACATTGGCTATTTATTTTATGATCCAAAATGGAAATAATACAAATCTCATGTTTCATTCACTAATTACAAATACTCAAATCAGTGTAAGTGCAGAATATGGACACATTCAAGCCAAACTGCTATGCATGTGTTTATTAATTTCATACGTCAGACAGTATTTGTAAGTACTTTCTGTGGCCTCTAAAAGCTAGTTTAAATATAAAATGACTATTTTTCCTATAATCAAAGGAAGTACATCATACAAGAGATTGTAGTAATTAGTCATTAGTACTGATTGAGTACAGAGATTTTGTTATAAAGCCAAATGCTATTTTTGCATTTTAAAATAACTGGATGTTATTTCATTTTTAAATTGATATTTAAAGGATTTAGGGTTGACGCTCATTTTGATTATTACGTGTTATAATGCATGATGGATAGACAAGTGCTGTCTGAATATACTCTATCATTAGGACAAATCTCATCAATTGGCAATATACTTGTAAGATAAAACCAACAACTGACTACCACTTTTTGGATAGATATGAGTTTTGTTTTTATTATATTTTTTTTTCTTACATGTCTTGCTAACTACGTAGTTTCTATAGCAACATCTATTGACCGTTGAAATAATGAAAGCAGCTCTCCTGCAGTGAAATCCCTCATGCTGACAAGCACAACTCCTATTTTCTTTGTCCAGTGTTGCCCATTACTTACATGACTGACTCATCTGTCAAGATGTTTGAAACGTTTGATAATTACTTCTGAATTACACTACACTAGACAAGGCATCAACCTTTAATGTTCCTTCTAATGTTCCCAGACTAACACTCTAAGACTTAATATAGGAATTATTTTAGTGAGCTGAAAATGCAATTTTACAACAGGAAGAATTTCAAATATGTATTTGCAATATAGAAAACAAAGTGCTTAAATTTTTGGAAAATAAAAGCAAACAAATGTTAGTTTCTGTAACTTTTTTTCTTTGCTATGGCTACCTTTGAACTACAGTATTTTGCTTTTGCTTCTTAAATTTGATTGTAACTTAGCAGCTAATGGTATCAGCACCTGGATACTGGACATGCACCTTAAAGAAGGAAGAGCAGGAAGCTGTCTCACTTTAGCTTTATAACTCCCCAAACTGATGGTTCATCATGAAGTTTGTGGGAACTTAACTGTTGGTGTTCCCACTGTTCATCCAACATCCAGCAGAAATAAAAACTAAAAGCTGATGCCACCTCAAGAACTTTCTGCAATTTCTGTGTTAGCTTAATGATGCTGGGCATCATTCCATTGAAGCAATTATATTTTCCAAATTAAATTCTCCAAATGGATACACTATGTGAACAAGGGTGATGAGCCCATGGCAATTAGTCAGATGTAGCTCCCCTGTGAGTGAAATGAATCTTCTAAACTGAGTGATATCTGTAAAATGGAGGATGGAGGCCGCACAGTTTGGAATTCTGGCCATGTGAGTAAGCAAGCCCATGGAGATTTCTGCTTTGCTGTTGCTCACTACAATCTGCTCTAGGCAGAGGAGCAGCAAAATCCATGGAGAGCAGTTGCTTTTGCTTTTGGACTGCTTTTAGAAACTTTCCC
This sequence comes from Tympanuchus pallidicinctus, assembly GCF_026119805.1. Lineage (NCBI taxonomy): Eukaryota > Metazoa > Chordata > Aves > Galliformes > Phasianidae > Tympanuchus > Tympanuchus pallidicinctus. Next base: position 39,454,458 of record NW_026294618.1, on the reverse strand, counting down.
CTAGCTCTCCAGTATCTGGCTCCTGATATTGTGTATTCATTGAAACAAGGTAAAGAGAAGTGATGGCTATTTCTGACATAAAGTGCTTAGCTTCTTCTCATAGAGTGGTGCATTATTTTTCTGTAAACTGTTTACTAATACATGCACTTTCAAGCTGGATGTAGCATTTTCTTATTTTTGTAAGATTTAACACATGAGCTGATTTCAAATTCTGATAGAATTGTTAAGCTGAGAACTGATCATAATCAAATAATGAGTCCTGGTAAACTGTGAAGGTACTTCACATTTTTTAGGTACTTGTTTCTCTTTTAAAATGATTGGTTCAAAACAAATTCAGACAAAATTATTTACTGTATCCTTTTAGATCTGTCTCAGAAATGCAAAATGTGACTTTTGAATCTTTTATTGCTCACATTATTTATCCCTTTTTAAAATAATTAAGTACAGGAAAGTATATAGATAAGATTAAAATCTAAAAATGCATCAAGAATTTAATTATTAATTAAACAATTGAACAGTTTGTGATTTCATCTTGCAGAACAGCAATGCAAGAAACAGTGCAGATGAGCAACACTGTCAACCTGGTCAGCACAAAGCAGCATTGCTGAACAGGATGAGTAGAAAGAATGTAATGGAAAGGTACTCCATTAGAGGTGATCATGTTTTGCAAATGGTTAACCTGCATTTTCTCTAAAGTAAATCTAATTGATAATGCTTAATTTTTTTCTTCATCTGACATGTCTGTGTTTATGGAAGGGATTAAATACAGTGCAGCAATAAGTGAGAAAGTAATATTTGCTGGTTAGAGCTGGTTTAATAATTATCTTTGGTTTGTCTTCCAACTGCAGTCACAGAGTACATTGTTTGACTCAGCTTTTTTTTTCTTTTCTTTTTAAATCTGTAAGATCTTTCACCAGCCAACTCCAAACTTTATAGAATTTCAGTGGAGCAATAGACACAATTGATAAGGGACTGAGTCATACATGGAAAACCACAAACAGTTTTCCAATTCTCTGTTAATCTGATTGCAGTTCCAACAAAAACACAGCATATTCAGAGAAAATACTGTCAAGCAGCGCTGTACCGTCCCTTGTTTAGGTATGAACAACTACTTTAAAGTTCTCTGAAACTATCTGCCAAACACTACTTAATGAATTAAAAGACAAATCTAAGAACTGCTTCTCTAAAAGAATGAGATCTGAAACATTTTTTACTTTTTTGTTTGTTTGTTTAAGAATAGATGCTGCCTGGTGTAGGGTGGAACCTACTTTGTGTGTGACTTCTCAAGGCCTAGAAGAACTCAGCAGGACATGAGAGCAGTTGTGAGGCTGAGAATGGCTGACTTCAATTTTTCATCTTGAAGATAGCAAGCACAGGTAGTCACTGTCTTTCCCACACTGTAGTCAGTGGTCTCTAGCATGGTCTTCCAGCTCCCACTAGATTTGTGGCTATATCCTTGTAATACCGCCTAGGATGAAGAACAGCCAGATTTGAATCTACCTTGCAGGAGAACTGTGAGCTTACTGAAAATAAATTCCCAATGTGTTTGAGGATGTTTAGATGCTCTTTTGGTTTCATCAAGAAAATTCTGAACAGCTCTAATTTTGTAAGGGACTTTTTAAACACAGGTACTTTTTGCACGTAGTGGGTTAGGAAGCAGTTTAGTGCTGGCTTTGATCATCTCACTGTTAGTAAAGGATCTGCATCTCTAAAGTTTCATGTAGTTCTTAGCAGATAAATCAGCAAAGTATGTTTTAGTGTAGATGAGGTCAAGTCAACACGTATAGAATTGTAAGTTTAGAAGTGGAAAATCCAAAAGTAAATAATTTTTTCTGCTTCTTTGTAGGTATCCCAAAACCCAGAATTTCCCTCCACATTGTCAAGGTAGAACAGCATTTTATATTTTTCCTGCTTTAATATCTCAAACTTTCCAAACTTTAACAAATTTAAAAACTCTTCTGTTTATGTTTTGATTGATGATTAGAATAGTTGAGATCAGAAGGTCTTCATCTAGATTCATGTGGAAGCCTTTTTTTAATAATTGTTTGTCACCATCTAAAATAATTTCAGATAAGTCTTACACAAGGGAAAAACAGGGTCTTCAATAAACTGCTTAGTATTGCTTTAACACAATTGATTTTTCTGTTAGAGCTTACCAAGCTCTTAAGAATTTAAAACCCATCAGGGTTTTAACATACAAATGTTCAGTGCTCAGCTTTCTATCATCTTTCATCTGAAACAGCCCAAGGAGGATTGCACAGGTGCAGTTCACCAGAGTGAACTACTGGTTTACTTATCATATCAAATACACTCTTTACAGTGAGTTAATCTCAAGTTTAGTGGTGAAAACTGAGTAAATTTATTAGTAGCATGGATTCTTCTCAAGGTTTATGCCATAGTAGCCAAAATCAGCTATGGTCTCTTCAGTTTAATAATGTGGTATTTGGACAGATGATTGTTCACTTGAGTATTTTGAAATAAGAGTTAGTTACTGTGCAGAATCTGTTCAATCAATTTCATGGCTTATCCTTGGCTAATGGGTATCATCTTAATTACTGCATAGAAATGTTGCCTTCCTGCACAGTTCTTGCCATGGTAGTATGCTGTTTTCAGTAATCATCTCTCAGAAATATGTTGACACTAATTTATATATTTAAATTCATTCATAACTAGCCAACCATTTACAAAGGCATGAAAATTGAGAACTTAATTTGATTTTTTTCAGATGAGCTTGTCAAATTTGTTTATTGCATAGAACAATTTTATGGGCATAAATGTCTAAATTTATAAATTACCTACATTGATAGATCTTTGAGCCAAAAAAATAGGGTAAGTGTTTTGATGGATACAATCTGGTAAATATTTTACTGAAGTTAAGAAAAAAAAAGGTGAAAAAAACCTTTCAAGCAGTGTTACATCACTTTTAGTTTCATTTTTAACTCACTGTCAAAATAAATAAGCTTACCATCCATCTTTTGTACTAAAAAAATAAGTTGAACATTAGCTTTAAGTTCATGTCTCTCCTCTTCATAGATTAATGAATTATATTGAACATGTGGTATTTTCTCTAAAACGTCTGTACTGAATCTACGACAGTTCTCATGCATCTAAAAGTGTTTACAAAGTATTTTTTAAAATGTTATATTAAATCAATACACCAAACTTCTTCAAAATTGTTCAAAATCCTTTCTCATATGATGTTTGTAAGTACTTCTCAGTTCCTAAGAATGAGTATCTCTGCGTCTTGGGCATATTTTATCTTCCTGCTGCCTAAGAACATAGGGGTATCTCAGATAATTCACACAGATCGAACACCTAACTTTCTGATGGATGAACGTAAGTGGTATGATGAACATGTTATAAAATGAGCATACAAACAATATGTATTGGCTGTTGTATTTTCTACATAGAGGATTTTTTTTTCTTTCTTTCTTAAAAATAGGGCAGTGTATTCGTATCACTTGAGAGTCAGGGTGACAGGAAACAAAAAAAAAAAGAAAAGAGGAAAAGAGGATGACAGTTCTGTTAGCAAAGCACATAGCCCAAAATCTGAGCCCTTGCATAGCACTCCTGGTTTTACCACACTCCAAAGCCAAGTCAAGTCATTTCTCAAGTGTCTCTGATTTTCCCTCTGTAAAATGTGGGTAGCAATGCTACCCTGCAGTAAACCACAGATATGTAAGAGTGTATTCCACTTCTTGTATGACAGTTCTCATGCAAGTGCTAAATATTCTGTTATGTAATATGGATGTTCTTGCATGTGGTTGCCTTTTGATGTTAAGGAAAGACTGAAGCAGTTTAAATACAGCACAGATTTACGGATGGGTGATATGGATACAATTGATGAGGCAGTCCATCTGTTGCCCTCTGTGAAAATGTTCTGTGTATTAGGAAATTAGTATTTAAGCATAGATACTTTCCACACCATGTAAGATCTTCTTTAATTCTGCAAGACAAATTAGATCCAAAAGTCAAAGTTTTGCACTTTCATCCATAAAATAGATTGTCTGGAGTATGGACAAGTGAGTGACATTGGTAGAAAGCAAGTAGTCTTTAGAGATATTTAAGTAGTCCATTCACCAGTATTATCTGGCTCATACCCAGCTATGAACTGGCTTCCTTCTTGTCAGATTTTTATGACAACCAATTAAATCAATATGACTGTGGAGACATATGGCAACAATAATGCTCTGAGTTTCTGCCCATTACCACTTCAGCAGAAAACCAAGAGCATAAAGTATTTGTTATTGCTTATTTAGAGAATTCACTGAAGAATATCTCTTTCTTAAATAATGGATTCACTGTGACTGTGTCAAAGGCAATCATTGCCATGGATGCTATCTATGCTGCTGTTAACAAAGCAGTGAGCAGGAGGAGTTAGCTGTTTTTCTGCCATCTAGAGCCATATTCAGAAAATGTTGCTGGAATCCTAATGTTCATCTGTTCTTGCCAAGACATATTTTAAAATATTAGATATTAATCTTGCTACAGAAAACCCTAGGAGACAAGCCTACATTAATGTGCATTTCTGGGATTTCTGTTTCATGGGTGACTAGACATTTGAGTGCTGCAGACTTCACTAAGCACAACTTCTTTCAGTGAGTGCATTAGAGCTATGATTTGTGGCCTTTATCAGCTATGAATTTATTTTGGAAAATATGCAACTTGCTCCCTGTACTTCTAGGTCCTCATGGATTTTAATTCAGATAATGCCATGTTCACAGAGCTCAACATGCAAGGTAGTTTCAGTAAAAAGTTTGACTTTGGAATTTCCATTTGTTTATGAGCATAAAATGGACATGGTCCAAAGTCTGCCTTTTCTGATTAGTCATTCTTAAGTAAGCCTTGATGACCAAAGAAACTGTTTGGAGTTCCCTCAATCCGTTCATTTTTGGCAGGAGTTATTTTTCTGCTGCTTTGTTAAGAGGAGAGATTTGTTCTTTACTGGAACTGTGATTTATACGCAGAACAAATATGGATATACTTAAGAGGAAGAAAACGTGGGGATTGCACTACATAAGATGACCATGATGTTGAGACACGAGCAGTATGGTGGTATTAGATCCACAGAGAGCTGTAGGGTACTGTGGTTAAGTGGCTGCTGGTACCTCAGTTGGCTAGCATCTGTATCTGCAATCAAATGTTAGAATAGTACATAGATATCCAAAACAGATATCCAAATCATAGTTTCCTGTGACAATGTCAAGCAGTACGTTTTTGATGTTCCTTCTCATTCTTAAGTTGCCATTGTATGAATCACATATAGGTATAAAGCTCTGCATTTAATTGTGATTACAACCTCCTTGTGTACTGTAATCACAGCTTTAACTGAAAAGCTGGACTCTTTAGAACTACACTGCAGTTATATGCATATATATTATGGGCAAGGCATATGAAGAGAGAGTATTTTGAAATTAATTTGGGGTAGTTGTTTAATGTCTTCCTAAAACTTAAGGCTGGCATCTTTCAAGATGGGAGTAAAAATCTTCAAATCATATATCTGTGTATGTTTCACTTGAAGTGAAACAACTCGAAATGTACTTTGCCCTTGCTGCTGTAATAATTTAACAGTTCTTACTATGAGTAGAAGTAAGAGAATGCTTTGAGATTTTACGGGAAAGTTTGAGACCACACTACAGAACCATGCTTGTTTTCCTTTCTTAAAAACAAATCAAATGAAAAACAACTCATTAAAATTCAGCACAAAATGAATGCTAAAGTTTTGTCTTGGTTGCCTTCATTGACTTTGGTGTGTTTGCCTAATAATGTGTGAACAAAACCTTTTGGATAAATCCAGACATTCATCCTTTTAATGAATGTCAGGTGTCAGCTTCTTTTAAGGCTAACTTCACTGAATAAGAATAGAATTTGTTATAGAATAAACTATTCTTCAACATTAAAAAACGATAATTTCAGACCCCCCTTCCCCCCACCTAAAAAAAGAAAGTTAATATTAGGCTTTAAGCAAACTTAAAAGGCAAAATAAAATTCACACACTTTACATTCAGACTTTTGTATAATGCTGGCACTTTTATCAATGAAGTGATTTAGAGAGATTATCCCCTGCACTACATAGCTTTAGGTGTGTCTAGAAATTTCTAGATATCTTGCTGGAGTCTTGCTAGTGGTCTTGACATTTTGATAGATCATGTCTTAAGTTCACATTCTGTACATTTGCATAAATGCTTTGACAAACAAACTCTCCCTCAACTTCATCATCTGGAAAGCAGAAAAACCGATGAGTACCTTAGTCCTAAGAAACACTGGACTCTAACTGTGCTGTTAACATGGAGAATACAGATCCTGCTTTTGTAATGAGAGAATAGCTATAATGAAGTGTTAAAGTGTGAATCTGTTTTCATGTAATGACCCAGTGGCTTTAGAGGCTGTCTGGAAAGGCAGAAGCTGAGGGTCAGTTTCCTTTGTAGCCTGAGAATATAACATTTCTTTCCCCATCCACTTCAAGAACATGTGCAGTACACACTAAAGACAGTGGTTCAGAGGCATCTCCTCATCCAATTGACACTGGTCAGTGTGGACTGCAGCTGTCCTTGAATTAGAGGAAGAACAAGCAAGGGTGTAAAACACTTGAAACTTAGTAGTGGAACAGTCAGGGTATTCAGATCAGTCAGAGGATATCTTGGCTTTCACTTGTGCTCTGAGCACGATTTTTGTAGTGAGTAATTGATAAAATTAGAAATTCCACTTGAGTTCAAACTAACTTTGTAGAGAAAATGTAGGTCTAGATTTAGAGAAAAGAGTATTTCTGCACATGTTCAGAAGTTTTTAAGGTGTCTTGTGTCATAGCTCTTAAGAAGTTGCTGAAAGTGTTTTAAATACCTTCATGCTTTCTTGAAATCTTTTTCTTGGACTAACAGTCTAGCAAGTCAATATCCTGTCTTTTTCAATGTCTTAAAGTCTTAATTAGGTTGCCTCATCTGATCATTTTGGACTTTTATGTGATATCAGAGCAACTGATATCTACCTGGATTTCTGCAAAGCCTGTGACATGTTCCCATAGCATATCCTTATCTCTAAACTCAAATGATATGGTTTTGTAGAGTGAACAGTTCAGTGGATAAATAACTGGTTGGATAGTTGCAGGCAGAGTGTTGTGATCAGCATCTCTATGTCCAAGTGGAGACCACTGAAAAGTGGTGTCCCTCAGGGGTCTTTCTTGGAACCAGTGCTCTTCAAAATCTTTATCAATAACTTAGCTGGATTGAGTGTACCCTCAGCAAGTTTGCTGATGACACTAAGCTGAGTGGTGCACTTTATACAAAAGAAAGAAGGAATGCTAATCCAAGGGCCTTGGACAATCTTGAACAATGGGCACAAGTAAACCTAATGAGGTTCAAAAAACTCGGGTGTGACACTTTGGGCTTGGCCTGGGACAATTCCAGATATTTATGCAGTCTGGGGAATACACTGAGAGCAGACCTGCAGAGATGGGGGTCTTGGTGGACAAAAAGCTAGACATGAAACAGCAGTGTGTTCTTGCATTCCAGAAGGGTAACAGTATGCTGGACTGCATGAAAACAGGGGTGGCCTACAGTGAGAGGGAGGTAATTATCCACCTCTGCTCTGCACTTCTAAGTCCCTATCTGGAGTACTACATCCAGACCTGTAAAAAATTATAGTGCTTCATATTATAATTTTCCTACATCTTTAATATTTACCTCACTTATATCAGATGTGTGTGAAGACGTTGTGACTGGAATTAACATTTTTCTTATCCTCCTTGACATTCTAGATATTGTACTCCCTCGGAGTGTGACCATATAATGCCTTTGTTTATCAAGGGAATGAAGATGAATGTGGCTTTGTAATTTTTTTTCTTTTTGAAATGGTATAAGGGAACTGATAATGATCACTTACAACATTCTATCCCAAACACTGATGGATATTTTGATCATAGAGAATTTGTTTCTTATTTAGAAAAGCACTTATCTAAATGTTTGGTGGAAAAGGGCATTTTCATAACTTCTTGCTACACCTGCATGCCTTGCTATATTTGACCAAGATTAAAATTGTTGGAGATAGATGACAAAAATAAATATTTCCACTAAGGCATAAGCTGCAAAAATAATATTGATATTATTAAATCTAACTCTAGTTTCATTAACAGTGCCAGTCCACCACGAAAATGATAACATACTTCTTTCCTTCTTATCTGTATTGTTTCACAGTGCTTCACCTTGCTATGTGTAATCAATTAGTCTTTGTTTTCGTGGAGATAAGCTGCTTTATTTCCACTGTGGAACTCTGGAATGGCTTGCATCAGTACTGAAGAAACAACCAAGAACATTGCAAATTCAAGTCATGATAACATATGTAGCTAAATATAATACACTAAAATCTTATTTCAGCTATTTTAGAAATAGCTTTCATTTTTCATCAAAAAGCTTTCACCACTTCAGAGAAGGCACTGCCAGGTACTTGCCAGGAAGCTAAGAAAAACCTCTCCCAGACAGCCTTCATTAGATACATATATTATGTGAATACTCACGGAATCATTAAATGTTGAATCTTCATTTCTATCAATTCAGTCTTTTTGGAAACTATCATAGTAGAAGGCTATATTTGTAGAATGGGATTTTCAACTTCTCAAACTTAAATGGCTAATTATATATTGTACAGAGCCTAGTGAGATATACATAAAATACATATCTAACTAGAGAAAAATGCAGGCATTGAAAATTGGCCAGTCGAAGACAAACCCAAGTTAATTTATGTCTCTTTTCCTACTTATAGGAAACTGATTGTAGTGTTTGTTGTTCAAGGCCTGTATAGTTTCCATAAAGTTAGAATGTGAAAGGAAAACTTAGAAAAACATACATACTATCCAAATTAAGTGTGGTAGTACGAAGTATAATTTGAAAAGACTATACCATGTATACTGTTCTAACTCCATTAATTTAGAAGAGTTTCTCCAGATTTGAGGTTGCATAAGATAGATTTCTCTGCCTGTGCAGCCAGAGTTGTCATGATGCCTACTTTGCCTCCAAACCAAATGGTGTAATGTGGCCCTTAACTGTGCACAGATCATCTTTTCTGGAGCAGAGTGAGCATACTGAGATCATGTCCTGCACATTCTTCTGGACCTGTTGAACTGCTTCTGCAAGTTCAGATACTGTTTTTTTTTGGTATTTGTCTTTATCATTAAAAAATCCTTAAACAGTTTAAAGACTGTCACAACCACCAGAATACTGTTTTTTTACAGTATGAACCAGATGTTTTGGGAGGAACTGCCTACAATCAGTTAAATATTTTCAGGAATTTTGTCAGGATTAAATCATAAAATAGAATAGAATCATAGAATCACTAAGGTTATAAAAGGTCTCTAAGATCATCTAGGCCAACCATTCATCCAACATCAATATTGCCCATTAACCCATGTCCCTATGTACTACATCTACCTCCAGGGACTGTGACTCTACCGCTTCCCTGGGCAACCTGTTCCAATGCCTGATCACTCTTTCTGAGAAGAAAATGTTCTTAAAACCCAACTTGAAGCTCCCCTGGTGTAGCTTGAGGCCATTCCCTCTTTTCCTATTGTGGGGGAAGACGCTGACACTTACCTCTCCACAACCTCCTTTCATGTAGTTGTAGAAATGTATGATGTCTCCCCTGAGCCTCCTTTTTTTCCAGACTGAACAATCCCAGTTCTCAGCTGCTCCTCACAAGATGCTTCAGACTCTTCACCAGATTTGTTGCACTTCTCTGGACATGCTCCAGGGCTTTGATGTCTTTCTTGTTATGAAGAGACCAAAACTGAACACAGTACGCCTGGTGTGGCCTCACCAGGGCTGAGTATGGACAATCACTTCCCTGCTCCTGCTGAAACACTATTTATGATATAAGCCTGGATACCATTGGACTTCTTGGCCACCTGGACACACTCTTACTTTGCTGAGTGTTGACCAAGATCCAAGATCCTTTTTCCTCCACACATCTTTCCAATCACTCTGCCCAAAGCCTGCAGCATTGCATGGAGTTATTGTGATCAGCACTTTGTCTTCTTGAATTTCATCTACATGAAAATCCCAAACAAACCACCTCAGGAAGCATATATATGGCATAATCTTGGAGGAACTGTCCAATGCACACCAAAGAAAGCCTGAGAATAAGTACTGGCTGAGACAGGGTTGAAACATAGAGCAAAACCATGGAGGTAAAGTATTTGTCCAAGTAGATCAATCTTGTTAATGGCAAGATGGTCATGCAAATGAAGGTCTTCTTAAGGTTGTCTAGTCTCATCAGTAAAAGTTTATACATATGGTTATTAAGAGAACAGAATAGAAATGATGGGATTTTGCAAAATAGGTGTTAGTTGCACTCAGTTTTGAGATAGAAGAAATCTGCCAACTAAATATGATTGTAATGCATAATTGTGACTAATTCAAAAGAATTCTGAAAAGGTATCACTAATGTTTCAAGCTGAACTGTTTTCTTTTTCCCCAGGCAAGTAATTGGATTTTGGTAATGGTTTTAAATTGCGTGCTTATATGTTACAAATGCTTTTAAAGGTTTTAAATCTGTGCCTGGTTTATATTCAGATTGTGCCTTTCTGTAATTTAAATCTGGTACAGTAATAAGGAAAATAGTAAGCACAATAATCAAAACAAGATCATGAAATAAAAGTGATTAAAGTGCAAATGCAACCTAGCTATATAAAATAGTACTAATGCTAATAGCTGAAGCAAGGCTATTTAAGATCTAAGGATCTTGCATTCTTTTTTTTATGATCTAATAGAAGCTACTATTACAACACTATTGTTTTGCTATAAGGCCTTTGACTAAATGGAAAAATATTTTTTCTGAATAACTTTACTCGGAGACTTAATAAGCTGATTTAGCTGAAAAGACATCTGATAAAAGTTATAAAATTTCTGTGAGATGTTAAAGCTATCTCTCCTAAAATTTGTCACTCCTTTCTTTCCTGAGTAACTGTAAAGCCATTATGCTCAAATTCACATACTCTACGGTAAGCAACTGGGAACTATTATAAGTTAAAGAACTAGTATTTGGCACTTATGTATGTGACTGAAATACTGTTTCTTTCTGCACAATTCGGGTGTGCTTTTCATCAGCATGAGTCTGTGTCTGTAGTGTGAAATTCCATTAGCTGATACTGGAATAGCCTTAATGCAATAGTGGTAATATGAAAAGGCTCATGTCTAATTCAGTGCAGTACACCAGGCCTCCCCATACCTCAGTGTATAAGTGTGTGATCCTCCCATAAAAGAATGCTGGTAGACCTTCCTCCAAAATATGACTCTCTTGGTTGAAATATGGGACTAGTTCATTTTTTGTAGACTTCAGGTACCCCTGACCTCTTGATCTTTTGTATGTCTTTATTTTTTTGGCTTGACAGACCACATGCCAACGTGTAGCCCAGAATTCCTTACCCGCGTGATTTATTGTTTACAGCTGTTTCTGCATTTCAGACATGGCAGCTGCTTTTCAGATGTCTTCAAATTAGAATGAAACTCCTAGATAGAGGTCTTAATGCAAACCTGAGTGCTTGCATAAAGAAGGGGAAAAGTTGATGAAAAAATCATCTGAATTCTGTTCTAAAAGCTCTCAATTGATTCTAGCCTTGAGGGCAAAGGAAAACGTTTGGTTTATTTCGTAAGCTCATTAGGTGTGGGAGAGCCTATTTGGCATTTGCTATTGACTGGGCCTGGGCGAAAAGTGATCACTGGCAGGATGCTCAATAAGAGATCAATAACAAGCGTGTGATTGGATTAGCTACTTGATCAATGCTTTGTGCTAATATATTAACAAGCAAATTACCAGGCAGCCCATAAGAGCAGAGTGCTGACTATAATTGTATTACAAACTATCGTGATCTAATGACCCTTGAAGTGCAAAAGGTTATTTATACAGTGAAAAGGCCTAAAAGTGCTTTAGGTGATTCTGCATTATTTCAGAAAGAAAATCTCCCCCTCAATTAGCTAATGCTCAATCATATGGTTAAAAAAGTAGCTTGCATGGTTCCCACATTTTCACACCGGTTTTAGCCATAGATCAGATAGAAACGGAAGAATGAGTGACAGCATTTTGGTGGAAAGTTGAAGGTGGCAGGATTTCCACAAGAATTCAGAAATAACCAGAAGGGAGAATGAGAAAGCATATGGCTTTTGGAGGTACAGAGGAGCACTAGAAGTAGCAAGGTCCCAGTGGGAAGCTTGCCATGCAGCTGAGAGAATTGCTCAGAGGTCTCCATGTCTGCAAGACACAGCTGTGCAGATACTTAAATTTAAATCTGAAAACTCTGCATGAAATTTAGAAGTCATATTGAAGGTACTGTAAAAACAAAAGTATAATGCTTTCTAAAGAGTCTATGTAGATTTGATTTTTCTGCCTCAAGACCAGAATAACGTATTTGCAGCTTGAAATTGCATGTATGCTGTATCTTTTACGTTACCATAAAGAGCAGATGAGCATGTTTAAATGCAGGATCAATGTGGGTTTTGAGACAAGGGACAAAGTCTATCTTCTGAATTTAATCCTCACAGTTAAGTTGAAAGGTAAGAAAAAGAGCAGGAAAATAAAAACCAATGATGTACCCTTTCTAGTTAATTCTCCTTTCACTTTATTGTGCAAAAATCTGAGTGATTTGATTTCTGTTCTTTATAGACATCACGTTCATGGGAGGAAAACCCAGGCAATTACACTAGTGCAAAAAAAAGGTCACCACTTCTCAATCAGCTGAGCAGGCTTTCAGCTGCAATTTCAGACTTCCATCTCTGCCATCCCTGCTCACTTTTGCCTTCTCCCTGTCCTGAAAGGGAACACATTTCTCGTGTATTCTCTGGGCGGGCTGCGGAGTAGATACAGCTGAGCAAACAGTGGCCATGTTGCTCCCCACAGCGTTCCATGCAGCAGAGGAGGAAATGCTGTCAATCACTGTGCACATCTGGGCAGTGGGGAGCTGCTGAGGCGGTGATGGGCACGTGTCATTTCCGTAATTTCAGACTGCCAACGTGAGCCAGGGTAGTTTGCCCAACACAGTGGTGGCCAGGTGCATTACCTGTATCATCATTGTTCTCTGAGTGTGCACACAGCTAAAAATGTCTGTCCATTTTACCTCAATCTGTGTCTTTTGTTTTCTGTATAATTTTACATAAGAAGCTTTGCACAGATGTCTGTTGATGAAATGGGGTTCTCTGGTGATGATGGTTTTGAACCATGTGTGATTCATTTGACTTCTTTCTTTTATTTCCCTTTTTAGAATTCCAAAGTGACCATCTGAAAGTGAATGTTTTCACAGCAACCAACACCTTCACAAATGACTTCAAAGTAATCTGTTTCCTTTTCAAAGCCACATGTTAGGAACTGAAAAAATAACAGCAGTCATTACTCAAAAGCAAGTATGAAGGAATTAAAAATTAGAAATATCTCCTTATTTCTTTTACAAGTCCCTCCCTTTAAAATGTGTAGTCTCTGGACATGACAGTAAAACTAATTGACTGTGACAGAACAGTTTAGTCAATGGATCTTTGAGAAATCAGATCTCTTAACTTAATGTCTGAACTTACATTAGACTTTTTGTGGCAACAAGGAAACTAGTTAAAGAAATATGTGCCATCTATTGCTCTAACCAAGCTCATCCAAAGCCTTAGTTTGCAGTTTTAGATCTCACTTTGAAGCTGAAGGCAATTCAGAAGTTAAAGGGTGTAATTTCAAAGCAATGCTGAGCCACAGAACCAGCTATTCTTTGTACTCAGTCATTGTGCCATGGATCAGAGATACGTATTCCCATCACCTGCAGTGTAGGAGAAAGGAAGTGGTCACATATAGCTTCTCTATTTGGATAGTCCCCATCCATCCTAAACCTAAACTCTAAAAATTCTTGGAAGATTTAGAGATATTTTCTGTTAAGTAGTTATATTAAATAACATCTGTGTCTGCATCCATGTTTATGCGTGTCTATATTTTCTCACAGACATTCTGATAACTATCCTTGATAAAATGAATTACTTCTCAGATTTTGATTGTTCCATAAGGAGTTTTGTCAGGTTATTATAGACTGAGAAATCTGGTAGTTGGGAATGCTCTTCACACTTGTGCAGCTTGAACATGGCATAGCAGCTCAAAATAAATATATTTTTCCCTTCAGCAAAGGGAAAAATATATTTATCTCTGCCAGTCTTTACAGGCAACAGGTATTTTTCCAACAATAACAGTGATGAGGAAAACTGTAGCTCCTCACTAAAATAAGATTCTCCATGACTGAATCAAGAGCATTTTTAATGACAATTTATAAATCATTGTCAAGTGTGGGCCAATACTGTTACGTCACAGCCTTCAATATAAAACAAAGCCACAAAGTGGAGTTAATCATTACATCTTCCATGGAAAATAATACTTCTTTACTAAACAGTAAAATCCCATTTAATTCTTAATCTTCCATAACTCATCCACTGGTTTATCAAATGCTTAAAATGAGCCGTTAGATAATCCTGCATCTTAGCAAAGTTTCATAATGCTATTAGCTCTCCTTGTGAAGATGTAAGTTAATACTGCTCTCCACTGCAGACAATGTGACTAATGATACTTCTCGGAATAACTGCTAGAGATGTTTCTTCCTAGAAGAATTGTTTGTACAGAGTGAACTCTGTTTTCTCCAGTGAAGACCATTTGGTGAAATCTTTAGGGAAAAAGTACTGCCTGGACCCTGTGCCTTGTAGTTGGATGCATGCAAGGAAGAGAGGGAGAGGGGAAAAAATAAAAGCACCGTATTACAGGCTGGAAAGATAACTAATATACTGCTAAACCATTTCAGCAATGCCATTAAGTGAATAAATAAAAGAGAAATTGAATTGGAACCTTTTGACTTATGTATATGCTTACTTACACAATGACAGCCTTTGAAACACAATTTATTTTCCAACCAACCAGGTAGATGAAACAGAAGAGTCCTAAGAGCAAACTTTTCAAAGCCCCTAACCCCATTCTAGAATCATTGCCTATAGTGATAAGAACTGTGGGTTATCCTGAGTATATCTTCTTTCTTCTAAGAATAGAAACAGAACCAGCATGTGCTAGGGAACTGTGGAACGTGTCCTGTCCTCTTCTGATGGGAAATAAAAAGTTTCCTACCATGTTTATCTCAACATCATAGGTGATAACTTCCAGAGCCTCCTCCTTTTTCTGTCTGACACCACATAATTCCTGCTGATATGTTCTTACTTTCTGGTCTACAGAAGAAATTGGTCTTCAGAGTAAAATCTCAATAATGTGCAACAAATTGCTTTCTTCTGATAAGGTTACTTTCTAGGATTGCTTCAAAACCCAGACAGGCGTAACTATGTCGGTTCTAGTTAGTTAGAATTTCAGCACTTCCTTGAAAAATGTGGAGAGTAAGAAGATGAAATTTCTTTTGAAATGAAAACTGAGACTGAGACATAAGAAGCCACAGCTTATGAAGCCAGGAATTTAGACTAGGCTAGCCATAAAATACCTATCCTTTAATCAGGCATATCCCTAAGCCTGTTTTATGACCTGGTTCTTTGACGAGGCCCTTCCAGTGTTTCTTTCACATTAAGTCTTGATTTACACCTTGAGAAGATAACCATTGGTACTGAGAACCTGTAATGGCAAACTGAACAAGAATGCGCAGCTTGTTCTCATGTTTTGGCAGCTTTGCTTCCTGAAAAGAGGAGAGGACAGAATCAACATTTCCACGTACTTTATTTCCCACATGAAAGCAGTACAGACATCCCTGTAGTCAGGCTGGCTTGATCATCTGGCAGTATGTAACTCTGTATGGAATAATTATTAGAGGTGACTTACTGAGATGTCACCCTCTTGAGAGAAGGTACAGTGCTGAGGAAACCTCCAGAGTAGAATACAGTAAATGTGTGAAGAATCTGTTTCATGATGGTTCCCTAGGCAACATAACCATAACCTCCAGGCCCTGGAGCTGGCAGCATCAGGGGAGCTTCGGTGATGTCTCTAAGAGAAACAGCACAGAGAGTAGAGTAGAAACACCTTGGCCAGGCTCTGTGATAACATCACAGGGATGGGAAGTTGGTGGTGGTATGGAACTGTTAAACTATGTAGTTACTCTGACGCAGCAGTTTTCTTTCCTTTTTCTTTGTTGAAAACACACTTCTGGGCGATCTTTGCTAATTATAATCTCATTATAATACCAAATCACACCTCCATCCTGAAGGCTACCTGCCTCCAAGGTGTGATCACCCCTAACTGAGCACATGCTCTGATTTTTTTTTAGCCTATACCTTTAAAAGCAAAGTGAGATTTTATAGCAATTGCAACAAAAAGTATGTGTGAGTACATCATTCAAGCTCCACCTGAAAGTTAGAAAACAGTGTAAAAGTGGCTCAAGAGATGAGGAATTTTAGGAGAGATACTACTGGAGACAAGTAGGGAGAATGTTTCTGACTTCCAAGACCTGTCAATGGGCTGAGCTTCTCTTCCCCTCCATAGGGACACCTTTTGCGTGAGATTTGCACATTCAGTTATAATAAGCTCTTTCCCAGGAAACTTAGAAATCTCTAGAGTTATTCCATGATTTAATGTGTTTGCAGTCAGCTGTATTAATGGCTCTATTGGTACTTGCACATGCTCTGCACAATGTATTTATCACCAATGATACAAAGGAATCTGCATTCTGTTGCTTCAACAAACAGCACTATTCATTAAACTAGCTGTGAAAGTTCTCATTAAATGCAACCAAACTCCTTAAACAGGGAGGTGGGAAAGCTGTATTAGTTTGTTCAAATACTGTGAGGTTGAAGATGCTTTATGCTATCTGCACATCTGTAATCGTGATAGTTCAGTATACTGAATGCAACCAGACTTGCAGTGCCAAACTGGGTATCGCTCTGAGTCTAACCCCAGTCTCACCCAGTCCTTCTTATTTAAGGACAAGCTGGATCACAAGGGGATTTGTTTTCTGCCACACTTCCTTACCCTTAAACGCCACATCCTGCTGTTCTGAGAAGGTCCTCCACCTGGGACCCTTCCCTACTCAGCAGCATGGTGAAGACAAGCAGGTTTTCTAGGAACAGCTGCAGCACAGGCATCCTGTTCTCACTGTTCAGGTGTGTGGCGAGAGGAATGAGCATTCCATCATTTGGCTCCTTCACTGTAGTGTACCGTCAGGGAAATGGAAGCCTCTCTGTGAGAGAAGAGGATCAAGGAAACCAGGCTGAGAGATTCGCATGAGCAGCACAGGTCTCAGAGCCAGTATTAAGATAAAGTGACCCTGCTTTCTTCCTTCCCACTCATCTGGAAACTGAGAGGAAGAGGGAGATTCTGCAGGGTGAATCCAGGGACTTAGGAAAGGGTAGCCAGCGATCAAGATAGTTATCTGCATGTACTTCTAATGTTTCGGATTTTTTTAAGCAACAAGTCTAAATGATTTCAATACATGTATGTTTATTATGATTATTCCAGTATGAATGCCCCATTTTTGTTAGTCCTTTATTGTTCTGCCTTTCCATCTTGTCTGTACCTGTTATATCTAATCGCAGTTCTGCTCAGGAACTTCTAACCTGACAGTAATCCTGCTCACAGGTGTGACCCCACCTGAGTATCCCAAAGCTCTGATGAACGAGTGCTCTGGGTGCAATTGTTGTCGAAGTCTCAATTAATTCTCATTAAAAAGATTTCATTAACATAGGATCTGGAATTTTTTTAAGTATCTCCAAATGAACTGGTTTCCACTTTGTCTATATACTGCAGCATCTCCCTGGATCCAGAACTCTGAGCAAAATAATGACGATAATTGTATCGTTATTATATTATCCAAACAATGAGTTCTAAGTATGCAATATTTAATAGAACTCTATTAAAATATGTAGTGTATGTAGTGAGTAACAGGAAAAAGGAGAAAAATATATGGCTGTTTGCAAAGAACAGGTTTTGATCTTTTTTTCTTTTAGTGCTTGGAACATTCTGTGTGCAACTTTCAAAAATATTTGTAAATCTTACTGTATATAAAACAAAAAAATAGAGAAATGAGTGATAGTGTTGGCCTAGCATTTCTGTCTTCTTTTTCACCCTTGCTCATCATAGAACAATTCATTGTGAGGTATCCATGCCACAAACCTTGTTTAATGAGTGCACATCTGCAAAAGTACTATAGCACATGAATATTAGTGAGAGTCAGTGGCATTTCTTATTCTTATTAGTACTTCATTAAAACAAATTTAATGGAATTAGCAAACATCAAAGTCTGCAAAGTATCCTTGCACTATATATCAACATGCCAAACAACCTTGCAACATTGTTAACTGCAGAAAAATCATTGCAGAGCTTTACCAGCTCTATACACTTCAAAACAGCTCTCTTAAAATCTCCCATTCCTTTGATCAAATACCTGGGAAGTATGCCTTAGTGCATTGACAGTCTGGAATAATCATGCCTTGGTCATTGTAATGCATAGTTAATGTTCAAAATCACATACAGATTTTTGAGATAAAACAACTTTTTTTTTTTCTTTCCTCGTGATATGTGTTAAGGTAGTTCAGTTGCTTTGCACATTTGTAGGAAAAAATTTCACATTTAAAAAGTTATTTGGCTGGTAATTTTGTACCCTCCATCGCCACCAGCATTAAGGTTTCCTTGATGAACCAAGTATTACAATTTTTTATATAAGCTTATAAGTTAGATGCTTATTTCTTTTCACGTGCTTTGGGGTGTTCTACAAGGCCTAGTTTTGACACCACAGATTGTGAAGGATGTAGATATTTAATAAAGTGCTACAGTTGTTTCAAACCCCATTTTTTTCTAATTCATAGGAATACTATGGTGTGTAATTATTTTCCACTATGCTTTACTGTTGCTAGTTAATTTAATCACACTGCACATCCATAACGTCAGCAATTATTATATTAGTTCAATTTCTTATGTAGGAAAACAGACATTGAACATCTGTGCAATTTGTTCAAAGACTTACCTCAGCTAAATGGGAAAGCGATGAAGAACATCCAGATCTATCTTTAACCACATGATGATCCTGCCAGACCTAAAAAGACATATTGAATTCTACTTAATCACTTCTTGGAGCATGATAAAACACTCAGCAATAAACTTTGATGAAATAGACACTTTCAAAGTATTAATGATTGAACACTACCATTACTTTATAAGTAATTAATTGCTTCATGAAGATAGAATTATCCCTCCCATTTGCTATATGGATTTCTCTATACATCATGCCTGCACGTCTGTGCTAAGGCATGTCTGTGTATGTCACTGCTAAAG
The DNA here is from genome assembly GCF_026119805.1 of Tympanuchus pallidicinctus. Taxonomy (NCBI): domain Eukaryota; kingdom Metazoa; phylum Chordata; class Aves; order Galliformes; family Phasianidae; genus Tympanuchus; species Tympanuchus pallidicinctus. Next base: position 39,435,213 of record NW_026294618.1, on the reverse strand, counting down.
TATTCGATATTCTGAACGATAAATGACAGTTTATGTCTTTCATATATTTCCTTCGTGTTTAGATTTTATTTTAATTTTTTAATTGAATACTAGTATATGCTGGTTTAATACTTGTAAACCACCGAACTATTCTTGTTACTCCCTGTAGAAGAATTGATTAAATCATTCCTTCTGATCATATTAGTCACCCTGCAAACTTTCCAGTGGTCCTCTGTGTAGCTTGCATTTCTATGAATGCAAGTTTTATACACAAATCATTTTTTATGGTCTTTCACCACCCTGTCACTGTCATACAAATTCAATAGAATGTGGAAACATCAAACCTCAATCAGATGAGGAAATAGCTTTCAAACCCATGATGAGAGGCCATTTTGGAAAGTGTAACTTGAGTTTTTTTCCTTCCTCAAACCAGATTTGGCTTCTGAGAACACCAAGCCAGGACTATGAAGTACCTCCAGATGTACCCCATTATTCCACATTACACTCTTTTTACAATATATTTATTATCTGTATTTATTTAGCTATTTTTTCCATTACCTCTCAATGATCTAACAAATGTGTGTCAATTTGGTAGTGTTGTAATGCTTAAAATATGTCTTTGCATTTCTGAAAATTAACCTGTTCTTTGTATTGTATATTGCCATTGTGCAATCACATTATTTATGGATAAGGACGTCAATGATCAGACTTTAAAATCTACAGTCAGTAAGTGCATTTGTATATACAACAACATAGTTTCTGGTACAATTTGTATTTATAGAGCATTACTCCAAAGTAAGAGAATATATATATGGTCTTAGAAGAATGGGCTTACTACATGTGCTTCACAACATGTTTCTGAACAAGTTCTGAAATTAGAAAAATGTAATTATTTATTTGTTCTCTTTAGAAACATTTTAATTTAATTAAAATTTGTGAGAGTGCTAAAATATTATAGTAAAGCCTTTACAAGGATATATCAGCCTTTGTTCAGTTCCGTGGTTTTGCCCATCTTTTAATGGCACTTTCAGTGGCAGTTCCAGGAGATTAGGAATAAAGAGCAAATAAGCAGTTTAAAGAGCACTGTGTTATCTTCTGGCATGCTTTCTGAGTTTTACAGGAAATTTTACTAAGATTATGTAAATTTGGAATGAATCTGTAAAGGAATTTGCAAAATATTGTGCATTGAAATCTTTCAGTATAGAGGAAAAAATATAGTTAGCATGACTGTCCATATTTGCTGGTATATTCTATGCCCTATTCAATACATGTAAGTGGCTCCTTTAATAAACAGAATCTGTAAAGAAAATCAGGGCTATGGCATAAGCAGTGAAACTGCTCTGTTACGATGCTGGTTTGGAGGGGAAAGCAGTAGTCCTTCTTGCACATATAATTGTTTTTACCCCATTAGTGAATAAAATTTAAGGAAAATTGAAATTACCAGATTGTAATTTCACTGAATGGCCAGGTAGAACCAAATTTAGCTACATTTTAGCTATCAGTTTAGCTACAGATGACAGCGCATAGTAGTAAATTCACATATTGCCAAATTTTTACTCTCAAACAATAACTAAAATAGAATATAGTTGAACTCCTGGAAATACCTGTTCAGACTTTCTATATAATTGAGTTCATCAGTCAGTGGCCTTTTCTATTTTTATTTACTTATTTTGTTGTTTCAGAAAAATTCTCCATTGCACTAACCATGTTGAAATCCTTCTTCAGAATAAGATCAACATCTGAGGCTAGATTTAAACCTCAGGAAAGGTAAAAGAATCTTTAATTTATGAAACTGAACAAGTAGACTTATCTAAACATCTCTAGGGTTTTAGTGGGGGATATCTATAATTCTCTGAATTGTATTCCTTTCACAGTGATATTTTGTAATTCCATTCTATTACCCTTGCTTAACATTAATGAGATAAAAAGATCACATTATGGCGATTGATGTTCTTCAAATTAAATGCACGTTTCCATGTACAAAGCTGTCTGCTAATTTAAAAAACATAGCATGTAACATAGAATCATGAGCATGGTCATCACTCAGCTGGGATCAGATAGCATTTTTTATCTATTCATTGGATTTAACAAGGCATGAGATGGAAGCAGAATACAAAATGTGGGTAGATTATCCCATATCCCCCTTTTGGCCACTTCTTGGCAATCTCAGCAAGGAAACTGAGGCTTCATGTTGTCATGGAAATAAACCTCAAGGTCGAAGGGGCATATGGAAGGTCAGGGAATGACAAAGGAACATCTGAGAGGCCATCTGGATGAGTGACCTGACATAATTAGTCATTAATCCCACTCTTGGGAACAATAGAGTTAGTCGAGAATGTGTTTGGACTTTGATCATGGTCAGGGTGATCTCATGGGGAAAAGGGAAGAAAGCTCCACTTGGTAACTAAGCAGATTACCCTGGCATGCTGTTAACTAAAGAAGAGTAGTCAGAAGAGGCCAGTGAGATATGCATTTTACATATGCTGTGTTTTTCTCTTTAGTTACTACAGACCATGTGGCTCTAGGATTAGCTTTTGGATAGTGATTTTTTTTTTATCCTTTTTTTTTGTTTTGTTTTGTTTTAACAATTTTCAATGAAAAGAGAGCAAGTGTCCCAAAATACTTCACTTAAAATTCCCAGGCAACAGATGGGAAGAGAGCTGAAGAGCCAAAGGCATCAGCCAGCTTGGTTTACAGGTGTCAATATTTACTAAGTAGAGTTTGCCAGGGCATCTTTGGGGAAAAAAGGGAGAGAATAGTTAATCAGTAAAACAATAGCAATCATCCCTGTTGTCTGTTTTACACTGAATGGTTAGAATTATAAGATGACCAAGTGTGTGGTAAAAGCTCCCCATCCACACCTGTCTTTCCATTCGCACTCCATTCCCCCTCGCATGTCATCTTTCCATTGTTTGGACCAATGTCTTGATGAGAGGATATCTCTTGCGTGGAGCTCAGATTCTTCTACTTGAAAAGTTGCTGATATTTGGTGATTGATTGTTTGCAGTTTTATGGGGCATGAGTGTGATAATGGACTGTGCTGAATGCATATAACCCAAGAGATGCAAAACTTAATTTTTTCCTTGGATAAAAAAAAACATACTTTTGACTATATCATCAAAGTATAAAGTGAAGTGCAGTGTGTAATATAATATACTCATTTGCACCTGGGGTATATTTGTTTAATATCTTTCTCTTAAAAATATATATATATGTTTTATCATATTGGAAAATTTTTGCTTACGTAGATTGCATTTTCCTGTGAGAAAGGCAACACACTGTTTTCCAAGGCTCAGGGCAAAAATTAAGACAGTGATACTTATCTATAAAGGCAAGTAAGATAATTTTTGCATTCAGGAACATTCATAGAGGAGGTCAGATCTGACATCAGCAATTATAATCCTTTGCTGTCTATGTGTAATGAAGGCAACTTTTGCAAATGATTTCCACCATGAACAGGTTCCATATTTTAAATTGTCTTTATTAATTGAATAAACTCAGGAGGAATGTGTGCCAATTCCCTACAATTAGTACTTGATTTAAGAGTAATAGAGGAAACAGTGCAGCTGATTTAAACTGGCCAAAGAGATTTTCCATACCTTATGATATAATGCAAGAGTTTAGAAGGGAGTGATAATTCATCTTTGTCCTGCTCGCTTGGAGGGTAGCTTACCATCTATCAGTGGGTGGTGAGTAATTTCTTGTACATTGCTTGTTATGTATATATACATATGCATAATCATTATTATTTTCCTTTTCTCTATCTTAGTAAATAGTTTTATCTCAACCCACAAGTTCTTCTTCCCCTGCCCCCCATGTTCTTCCTCATCCCATTGGGAAGGGAGTGAATGACTGTGTGGTGCTTAGTCACCTGCCAGGTTAAACCACAACAAGATCTTAATGAATGGCCTTAGTATAAATAAACACAAACTACATCTTGTCAGTTGTGTTATTATGTAGAGGCAAATATGGAAAAATTTTAGCATTACTCTGAAAGGAATAATTCAGCCCACATAACCAGTGGTGCTCACACAATGATAAAACTCAATGAAGAATGAGGTATATATCTTTGAGTAACCAATAGCTTTTCAATTAACTTATTTATTTTTAAATCTTGTTTTCATGAGAGAGAATTAAGCCTTGCTCAATTTAGTAGAGCAGATTTCTATAGTGTCTCATTCTCTTTCTTTCCTCTTAATCTTGAAAAAAAGAATAAAAAAAAAAAAAAAAAAAGGAGAGAGGTTATGTAACAACTTGGCCATTCTATATGACTCACCACCATTGCCCTCACATGGAAGGATTCATATTTGTTTCAGTAACTGTGCTGGTATCATGATATTTGTTTCTCATGAAGATGGAATTCTTAACAGTTTTAAGGTTCTGTTTATCCTGAAATACCTGGGGTAGGTTTCTGTTCACTAGATTATGAAACACCACTCTTAGAGCAGCATCAGACCCGTGCTGAGTCCAGCTGTTTCTCTTGAGAGACAAGACTAATGCTGTTACATGAAACACCAAGCTAATGCATCTCTGTGGGCTACAGGATCTGAATGAGTACAGATAGCCCAGCTGTTTCTTACAGAACATTGCATGACATGGAATTCGTGCACCAGATGTACTCCTAGGTAACTGAGGTCAGATTTTTCTTTTATTGTGAAGTCCAAAATAATGTTTAAAAAGTAGGAATGATTTACTGTCAATAAGTTTTGTGAAAGGGTCCAGTTCAACAGAAGGTTGCACAGCCATAGTTCTGATATCTTCTTTTCACCATGTGCATGCAAAAATAGTGATCAGAGAGCTTCAGTAAAATGTATAGTCATGATTTTTATATAAATACGAGATCACAGACTCAGGATTGGAAATACATCTGGTGAGACTGAAGGCAACACATTAGAATTGTTCTAAGTTGGAATATACAGTTCTCTTATCAAACAACATCTGATGTTTCTTGGGTTTCACTCGAACACATCCATTGGAAGGCTATTTCAAACTTTTTCCCTCTTTATGCTTCTTCATTTTCATATTTTACTGATATCAGTAATAAGTTTTCCTAACATTCTTTTCATCAGAAAAAACATGAGTTCTATGCCTGTCTGCTAACATGCTGGCATCTATCCTCTACACCATCAGGATAAAACTTACCTTCCTGAACCATGTAAGACCAAAAAGGCCAAAACTGTACCTTCAGTGTAAGTTTACTATTACAAAATATCACCAAATTTTTTACTGTGTAGTCTTGTTTCTTGGCTCTAATGACATTTATTTCACGGTCTTGTGTAACTAGGTAATATGAGCAAATCTTTTTGGCTCTGTACTTTCCTCCTGCTCATAGCATTGGATATTGCTATTGCAAATGGGATCATGCGCTTTGAATGGTGAAATTTCTCTAATTTCTGTTATTCCAGATAATATGTTTGTGCAGGTCTTCCTCTACAATGCCCTAGTCCTTCAACAAAAAATGATATTAAAATACAATACTGTGAAAATATGGTTTGGTTTTCTGCCATCAGCTAGAAGAGACACTTTACTAAGAGAAGAAAGAATGGTAAAGAAGCTGTTTTCATTTTATGTTAAGAGGCTAGATTATATCCTTCCTTCAACATCACATTCAAACACAAGCCCTTGATTTCAGCACAGAACTAGTTAAAAGAAGCCAGTCAGAGAGAATCCTGAAAATGTATAGATTCTTTTATCTCCTCCATGTACGAATATGATGTGTTAGTAGGACTCCATCCAAACTTCATGTACCATACATGTACCATGTTCATTAGTAAGACAGAACAGAATGGCTGAATGAGGATATAAACAGGCCTTTAAACACATACTTGAACAGCATTGCTGGATTGCTTAAGACATGACTTGGAATTGTTCAGATACTGTATTTCAAAATGACTCATCCTAATACCAGTGGTAACAAGCTGCACTTGGTTTCATTTATCAGTACTATTAAATAAAATACATATTCTATGTCCCCACTGCTCTGAATACCTAAACAATACTCAAAGGAGATAACATTTTGAGCTGTTTGATTTAACAGCTCCATGTCATGCAAAGAAGTGTTGTATTCATACTTACAAGTTTGTTTATTTCTTGCCTATGTAGATTTTTTGAAGACAACATCTTCTCCTTGTTTTAATTGACATTTTGAAAAATCTGAAAGTGCTTAATTCTTGACCTCTGTGCTGCCTGCTACACACAGGATCACATTGTCCCTCCATTGCATCAGTGAGAAATTTCTCACCCTGTATGAATAAGACAATGTTCTACTGCAAAAATTGCATAGATTTCTTATGTTTCTTTCAGAGTTATTAATACTTCACAGGCAAGAAATCTGTATAGGTCACAGAATCACAGAATCACAGAATGGGTAGGGTTGGAAGGGACCTCATTGATCATGAATTTCCAACCCCTCTGCCACATGCAGGGCCATCAACCTTCCCATTTAATACTAGACCAGGCTGCCCAGGGCCCCATCCAATCTGGCCTTGAACACTCCAGGTATGGGGCATCCACAGCCTGTTCCACCACCTCACCACTCTCTCTGTAAAGAACTTCCCCCTGACATCCAACTGAAATCCAACATTCCCTCCCTCAACTTAAAGCCATTTCCCCTTGTCCTGCTGTTATCAACCTTTTCAGAGAGTTGATTCCCCTCCTGTTTGTAGGCTCCCTTTAAGTACTGAAAGGCTGCAATGAGGTCACCATGCAGCCTTCTTTTCTCCAGGCTGAACAAGCCCAGCTCCCTCAGCCTGTCTTCGTAGGGGATGTGCTCCAGTCCCCTGATCATCTTTGTGGCTCCCCTCTGGACCCTTCCCAACAGCTTTCTGTCTTTTCTTGTACTGGGGGACCCAGACTGGACAAAGTTCTCTAGATAGGGCCTCACAACAGCAGAGTAGAGGGGAAGAATCACTTCCCTGTCCCTGCTGACCACCCCCCTTCTGATGGAGCCCAGGATACCATTTGCTTTCCAAGCTGCAAGAGCACACTGCTGACTCATGTTAAGTTTTTCATCCATCAGGTCCTTCTCTGCAGGGCTGCTCTCAAGGTCTACTCCTTTCAATCTGTATGGATTCCTCCTGGGATTCCTCCAGCCCAAGTGCAAAACTTTGCACTTTGCCATGTTGAACCTCATTACGTTCACCATTGCCCACCTTTTAAGTCTGTTGATGTCCCTCTGAATGGCATCCCTTCCTTGCACATTATCAACCGAATCACTCAGCTTGGTGTCGTCAGCAAAATTGCTGAGGGTGCCCTCAATTCTGTCATCGATGTCATTGATAAAGATGTTGAAGGGCACCAGTCCCAAAACAGACCCCTGGGGGATGCAGCTCATTACCAGCCTCCACCTGGACATAGAGCCATTGATGACCACCCTCTGTGTGCAGCCTTTCAACCAATTTCTTATCCACCAAGTGGTCCACCCATCAAATCCACATCCTTCCAATTTGGAGATAAGGATGTTGTGGGGGACCATGTCAAGGGCCTTGCTGAAGTCCAGCTAAATGACATCGGTCCTAATCTACCAATTCACTGTAGAAGTTGACACCTGACTGACGTTGCCAGGCTAGGCTAAGTAGCTTTTTAATGTAGACCTGAACCTGAGCTTCTGGTTGCAGTTCTGGTTAAGTAATTCATCTCAAGGAGTGGGGAGGGGGATGGAAAACAACTGCTGGAAAAAATAGATCATATTTTTCTTCAGTTTTCACTCAATGGCATCAGTATAAGGGCTCCTTCACAGCATCAAAGAACAGCTGAGGTCAGAAAGAAGCTCTGGAGATCATCTGGTCCAACTTCCCTGCTGAAGGAGTGACGCTAAAGCAGGTTTTACTCATTCGCTTCAATTTTCCTTCTCTCCTCCCAAGTGAATGAAGTTGAAACAAACAAACAAAAATCAACGTAACAAAAGAACAAAAAAAACACCTATCTCTCAGTTTTAAGCTTCTATTTTTTGCCTCATTTATCTGAAGTTCTGCATTGTTCTGGCTCATTGAAGAAAGCCTAGGTCATTAAGCGGTGCTGGCTAGTACCTTGCACAGGATCTCTGGGGGACTATGAGCCTGGAGCTAGGGACAGCACTGATCAGGCTTGACTTCAGCATTAATTAAGTGGTGGTGAAGGCATGTGTTATTTCACATGGCAAAGCTGCAGGACTGAAATGTTCATTTTCAGTTGCCTCTCACAACATTTCATGATCCCCGAGTTACTCTATTTTCACAATCCTTAATTGAAAAATGGCTTAAAAATACTAAGAAAGATCTGGTGATAATTGAAATATCGATTGAATACTGCCATTGATATTTTACCTTGGAAGATTCACAGGACTCTGAGGTTATTTCCAACCCTGTTATTTATTTTCACAAAATGGAAGCCAGAGGTCATTAGCTGATTTCTTACAACCTAGAAACATTCCAAGTATAGACAGAAAAGTTGCAGTAAGGGTTTATTTCTTCCTCTGAATTTGTCATTTCATGTAAATGACAAAGAAAGCCCCAAACTTCTGAACTCAATTTTTATTGCAAGTCTTTGAAGACTGAAAAGCATGCATTTTTAAAAGGAGTTCTGAAGCAATCTTTTCCAGTATTAATGTTTTATGTAAAATTTTAAATAATGAACAATTATGAGTAAAAATAAGAATTCAAGCACTAAAAATTCACTACGTGGAAGACTTGCAGTCTGGATGCTGTTGGTTCAAATTCATGCTCTAAAAGAGGTAAGAAGGGATTGATCTTCAGTCTTCTGCATGAACATTCTTACTGCATGTGTTGGATTGTTGCATTCTGTAATTTTTTTAAACTACCAGGACTCTCTGAGCCTCAAAACCAGAGACTTCATCCCCAAAGGGTTTGAAATTATTTGACACTTCTAGATGTCCTATGGGGTTAAAACTGTAAGGCATTACTTAAATTCCCAAATAAGCTTGAATTTGCTAAGACTGTGTTTTCAAGTGAGACCTAAAAATGTTGAATATATATCAGTTCATTCATGCCTGCGTTTCCCAGAATCATAGAATCTCAGGGGTTGGAAGGGACCTCTAGAGATCATCTAGTTCAACTCCCCCTTTGCTAAAACAGGTTCCCTACTGTAGGTTGCACAGGTAGGCATTCAGAGGAGTCTTGACTATCTTCAGAGAAGAAAACTTCACAAACTCTCTGGGCAGCCTGTTCCAGAAAAGAACTTCCTCCTCGCGTTAGTATGGAACTCCCTGTGTTCCAGTTTCTGCCCACTGCCCCTTGTTCTAATGTTAGTCATCATCAAAAAAAAGTCCACACCAACCAATTTGACTCCCACAGCTTCAGATATTTATCAACAGTGATGAAATCCTCTCTCTGTCTTCTCTTCACTTCTCCAGTCTGAACAGGCCCAGGTCTCTTGGCCTTTCCTCATACGGAAGATGCTCCAGGCTCCTAATCATGCGTGCATTAATTTAATGTATTTATACAGTATAAGCTGTATTCATAAAGTTATGGTACCATTTTATGGACTGGAATAAAATCAGGATAGATAAAATAAGAAAAAATTATGTCTTTGATTCTAGATATAACTTTTATACTGTTTATAACAGCTGTTAGCTTCCAAATTATAAAAATTTCAAAAATATCTAAAGCCATATATGACTGTAGAATTCTATTCTGTAGAATCTTTATACTACTTGTGTTTCAATAAAATATGATGAATAAATGTTTCCTGAAGCAGAACCTCTGCTTCAAGAAAAGCTAACATAAAAATTAATAGAAAAATCTGAAATGATACATAGGCTTAAAAAGTATCAAGCTTGGTATATGTATTTTTCGAAGGGCAAATAATTTAGGCCTGTGTAAGAAAGGTAAATAAACAGAATAGTCCACATAGTGCCTAAGGAATCTTAGTAAATATAATAGGAAAAAAAAAAAACAGAAGACAACTGAATTTTGTGGGTTTGTTCTTGTTGGTTTTTTTGCTTTGCTTTGCTTTGTTTTGTTTTGTTTTGTTTTGTTTTGTTTTCAAAAAAAACGGAACATTTATTTGCTTGTCATCTTAGAATTTAAATTAGGTCTTGACATTGACGTTTCAGACTAAAGAGCAGCTTGGAATATGTTTTACTGTGTAAATCTTTCTTTCACTACAGAAAAAGGCTTCAGAAGAAAATATGCTTGAAGAAATTTTAATTCATATTAATCCCATGTAAATATTCACATAGTACATAGCCTGAATTTGCCAGTGAAGAGCATGAAGTCTGTACTTAAATTGTCGTACTCTTATTGCATAATATGGAAGGGACTGAAATCACCACTGACTACATAACCCGATTAATTATGCACTAATATGCAGATTTCATCCTGTCTGCACAGTTCTGTTACCATAAAAGTAAGAAAAAATAATTTTGATATTATAGTTACTTTGAAAGTATAACTTCAGTAACAGTTAGGATGTCCCAAAATCTCCTGTAAACATGAACTTTTTTATCATATGATTTGGGAACATCTGGTCAAAGTATTGTATATAATCATGTAGCAAAACTGAACATTACTGAAAAAATAATTCCAATCAAGCAAATAGAAGAGACAGTTATTTTACTATATTTGAACTGAAACTATAGTATTATATAATAAAAGTGTCCTAGACAGAGCTGCCAAGACTGATGTAGAACCCAAAAAGTCTTTGATTTTTCTTACATTAAAGATGACATTGTAGTCTGAGCCTCACTCAGTGTTTGATTTATGGTGTTCTTAAATGAAAGAATTGAAATGTGATTCTGTGACTCTGTGAAATGTTCTATGTGACAAAATCAGATTTGTCAGGTATCATTCAGACAAAATCAACGGATATGGCATGCTTTCAGAATTTAACCAACTGATTTCTGCCGACCTCTCAAAAGCTACTCATTATCATCAGTGCAACCTTGGGAATTAAGGATAGGCTTTGCAAATCTGCAGTGAGTGCCTTCCATCCCTATATAGCAAAGGAAGAAGATATACGTGAAAGATGGGTATCACAACAGTGAGCATGCTCACAAAAAAAAAAAAAAAAAAAAAAAAAAAAATCACACCCACATCAGGAATTCTTCAAAGAAATGTTGGAAGGCAGTTGTCTGGCCAGTTTTCTTTACCCAAACGACCACAGGCTCGTATCACTGAGCCTATGCTTTCTATTTGCCACCTTCACAATCTAAATAGAAAATGCTTTGGGCTGGAGCACAGAGGAGAGTCTGGAAGAAAGACTCAAGTGCTCAAGCTCTAAAACTGGACTCTACCACTTTTGCAGCAAAGTGCAGGTGGCTTACATGCTGTTTTTGATATTAATGCATAACAGGTTGCTTTTTATTATTTCTCAGCACTGCATTACTGGATTTTGAGTAAACTATTCTGCTCTGTTTCAGAGCAAATTTAAAGATGCAAGTTTAAATCACTGGAGTCGCAGCTTTCAGTTTTCACCTGTTTGATTTTGCTTTCAAAGGGACTGCATGCATCTTCAGTCAGTTACCAGGTCTTAGCTGGAAGCCAGGATCAAACAGCTGAGAGATGATAGAAAACAGCTCCAGAAACTACTTCTCACTTATTCCCAAACATATGAGCTCTTCCAACCTGCTTGTTTGATTTTGGCATGAGGCGAGTTCAATTTAAGTTTTAGTTTTACATTATCAGCTTGACTCTGTCTTGAAAAGGAAATACTCATGGAGGTATTGCTGGGAGGAGTTTAGGAAACTGTTCCTTACTGCCTCTCAGCTGTAAGTTAATGGCTTCCAGCTGAAATCCTTCTCCTACAGCCTATCCCAAGCTAACCACTGCCGGACATGGACACAAGCCCCATCAGACGTCTTAGATGTCGGAGCTAGGAGCCACTGTTTCTTAACAGTAAGTTTATTGCTTTCCTGCTTGTCTCCAAGTGAGTTCTTGTCTTCAGATTTGCTCCTTCAGTATTTTTTTGTGAAGGACTGTTAGTGCTTCGTAGTCAGTGTCTGCACTTCAGCTGGGAGCCATTAACTGACAGCTTGTGAAATGGTAAGGAACAATTTCCTAATTGCCTCAGTCAGTAGCTGACTGAGGAACTCCTGCAGCATGTGTCACAGCAAAGCCAAACAGGTTATTTGGGTTATTTCAAACAGCCCTCAGCAGAGACTGGCTATTCTGTTCCCAGCCATCTATACAGACTGGAAGGAGGAGTCCATGATAGCAGCCCTGCAGAGAAGGACCTGGGGGTCCTGATGGATGAAAAACTTAACATGAGTCAGCAGTGTGTTCTTGCAGCTTGGAAAGCAAATGGTATCCTGGGCTCCATCAGAAGAGAGGTGGCCAGCAGGGACAGGAAAGTGATTCTTCCCCTCTACTCTGCTGTTGTGAGGCCCCATCTAGAGAACTTTGTCCAGTCTGGGTCCCCCAATACAAGAAAAGACAGAAAGCTGTTGGGAAGGGTCCAGAGGGGAGCCACAAAGATGATCGGGGGACTGGAGCACATCCCCTACGAAGACAGGCTGAAGGAGCTGGGCTTGTTCAGCCTGGAGAAAAGAAGGCTGCATGGTGACCTCATTGCAGCCTTTCAGTACCTAAAGAGAGTATATATAATATGCTCTCCTATAAACAGGAGGGGAGGTTGGTGACCCTTCCTGTGGCAGGGGGGTTGGAGATTCGTGATCCTTGAGGTCCCATCTAACCCTGGCCATTCTGTGATTCTGTGAGATATTCTGGTGTTATTTTTGTGGTGGAAAACTCATGAAGTCCTGTGATGGAGAAGGTAGGCATCTACAAAAATCCTCCTTTTTCAGTGGCTCGCTTTCTGCTCAGACACAGCTATCCACGATTGTACAATCGTGTGTGAGACACAGGAATAGGAAGTCCTTTGTGACGGAGCTCAGAAGGCTTGCCAGCAGCCCAGAGCACATCCTAGACAAGCATCACTCTCTTATGTGCAAATTATGTCCTTTTCCTTGGAAAGACAGTGGAATGAGGTTAGTGCCTGCTTTTGTCATGGTTTTATGATTTTTGGGTATCAGTATTTCACATCATAACACCATGTAATGTACTGGGGGTTTGACTGTTGATGCTCAACTACCGAGTGCCTTCCAGAAGAGAAGAAGAACTACATTTCTCCATGGGGCTTTGCAGTCAGCAAGGAGATATAACTCCTGGCAAGGTTACCTGATGTTTTCTTCTTTGTCTGCACTTCTTCGTCTGCTCTTCTCTGTCTGATTTTCTTCAATGTTCAACTGCATTGCATATATCACCTCTGCATTGTGGTGAGGCCTATCCACCTTTCGGACACATATTCTCTCTCTCATATTATGATTTATTAGCTTCAATTCCATTATACCACATTATCTTGCATTCTGATACTATATCCCTCCACCCGGCTAGTCACAGAACCGGGCCGAACCAGCCCGTCAATCATTGACAGCCTTTTTTATGACAAATTACCTAGGGAAGTATTAGTGTAGGAAGAGAGTGGATTATGTTAACTTTTCACAGAATCACAGAATTGTAGGGGTTGGAAGGGACCTCCAGAGATCATCGAGTCCAACCCCCCTGCCAAAGCAGGTTTCCTACACCAGGTCGCACAGGTAGGCATCCAGGCAGGTCTTGAACATCTGCAGAGAAGGAGACTCCACCACCTCCCTGGGCAGCCTGTTCCAGTGCTCCATCACCCTCACTGTAAAGAAGTTCCTTCGCACATTTGTGTGGAACTTCCTATGCTGCAGTTTCTGACCTTTTCCCCTTGTCCTGTCTCCACTCACCACTGAAAAAAGTCCATCTTCACCATTCTGCCCCCCACTCCTTAGATATTTGTAGACCTGGATCAGGTCCCCTCTCAGTCTTCTTTTCTCAAGGCTAAACAGACTCGGTTCACTCAGCCTTTCCTCATAGGAGAGATGCTCCAGGCCCTTCACCATCTTTGTGGCCCTCCGCTGGACTCTTTCCAAGAGATCCCTGTCTTTTTTGTACTGGGGAGCCCAGAACTGGACGCAGTACTCCAGATGAGGCCTTACCAGGGCAGAGTAGAGGGGGAGGATCACCTCCCTTGACCACGCTCTTTTTAATGCATCCCAGAATGCCATTGGCCCTCCTGGCCACAAGGGCACACTGCTGGCTCATGGCCAACCTGTTGTCCACTAGGACACACAGGTCCCTCTCCACAGAGCTCCTCTCCAGCAGGTCATCTCCCAGCCTGTACCTGTGCATGCAATTATTCCTCCCCAGATGCAAGACTCTACACTTGCTTTTGTTAAACCTCATCCGGTTTTTTTCTGCCCAGCTCTCCAGCCTGTCCAGGTCTTGCTGAATGGCAGCACAGCCTTCAGGCGTGTCAGCCAATCCTCCCAACTCTGTATCATCAGCAAACTTGCTGAGGGTAGCCATTATCCCCTCATCAAGGTCATTGATGAAGATGTTGAACAAGACCGGACCCAGCACCGACCCCTGAGGAACACCACTGGTTACAGGTCTCCAACCAGACTCTGCACCGCCAACGACGACCCTCTGTGCTCTGCCAGTCAGCCAGTTCTCAACCCACCTCACTGTCCACTCATCTATCCCACACTTCCTCAGTTTTGTTATAAGGATATCATAGGAGTCAGTATCAAACGCCTTGCCGAAATCAAGGTAGACTACATCCACTGCTCTCCCCCCATCCACCCAGCCAGAGACAACGTCATAGAAGGCTACCGGGTTGGTCAAGCACGACTTCCCCCTGGTGAACCCATGCTGACTACTCCTAATAACCTCCTTTTCATCCAGCTGTCTGGAGATGACATCCAGCACAAGCTGTTCCATCAACTTTCCAGGGACAGAGGTAAGGCTGACTGGCCTATACTTGCCTGGATCTTCCTTCTTGCTCTTTTTAAAGACCGGAGTGACATTGGCTATCCTCCAGTCTTCAGGCACCTCCTCCGTCCTCCAAGACCTCTCAAAGATGACAGAAAGCGGTTCAGCAATCACCTCTGCCAGCTCCCTCAGCTCCCGTGGATGCATCCCATCGGGTCCCATGGATTTGTGAACATTGGTGCTGCCTAGACGCTCTCGGACCGCCTCTTCCCTGACTGAAGGGAGGTCTTCCATTCCCCAGATCCTCTCAATAACCTCCAGGGTCTCGGATTCCCAAGGGGAAGCTTTTTCACTGAAGACAGAAGCAAAGAAGGCATTCAGTATCTCTGCCTTCTCAGCATCCCCCGTTACCAGAACACCTCCAATCACTTAGCAGGGGAGCCACATTCTCCCTAGTCTTCCTTTTACTGTTAACATACTTAAAAAAGCCTTTTTTATTATCCTTTATCCCTTTCGCCAGATTTAATTCCAGGCAGGCTTTAGCCTTCCTCGTCGCATCCCTGCAGGCCCTGACAACATTCCTGTATTCTTCCCAAGTGGTCAGACCCTTTTTCCACATTTCATGGGCCTTCTTTCCTTTGAGTTTGCGCATGAGCTCCTTGCTCATCCACACAGGTCTCCTGCCACTGATTTCTTCCTCACAGGGATGCACCGATCCTGAGCTTGGAAGGAGAGCTGCTTAAATGCTGACCAGCTCTCACAGGCCCCCTTACCTTCTAACACCCTAGCCCACGGGATAGCTCCAAGGTAGCAGCTGTGAAGACACATCTCACAGGCCGTATTACCTTCTGCAGAATGACCTTGGCTGGGAAATGTTTCCCTGCTACACTTAAAGCTGAGCATCAGCACAGCCAAGAATGAAAGGACTTTTATATCAGAAGAGTGGGGACAAGCGGGTCTGTGTATATATAGTCTATTTTCCAGAGCTATGGGTTGCTAGACTGCTAGACTGGGTTTATGATTCCATTTCCTGAAAGGTTTCTGTATTTCATATTAGGCATTATCTTACTACTTGGACTGTCAGCAAGTGGCAGTTAAACTGTGCTGCTCTGGTTTTCACTGCTACAAGCTCTGTTATTGAGAATTTTCCACTAACAGCACTTTCTTACCTGCTATGGTGAGCCTAAGTTGAGGTGCTCCTCTATAGTGTGCTACCAGAGCAGAGAGGAGCAGAAATGGATTAACTGAAATGAAACGTCTGACTTAGAACAATATATTGGAGGGGCGGTGATGCAGAACAAGAATTTGTCCTGTTAGTCTTTGCATAAACTGAATGACTTTTTTTTTTCTTTTTTTTTTTCTGAATAAATGTAAGAGACAGAACCATTAGTCTGGAGATAAAAGATCATGATTTATCTCAGTAGATCTGCATTCAAGAAACATGCATTGTACAAGCACATTAAAAACAAGAAGTGGACTTTCTAAACGCTGTCAGCCTGTGAAAATTGATTTTCATTTCAGGAACTTCTTTGTTTCAGAAATTGCTTATACTAAAGAACTGTGGAGCTTAGACATTAGCTGACAGAGAAGAATTGGGCCCTAGCTTAAGATTGTAACAAGTCTGCAGGGTGGAATGCAAGCAAACCAGAAGGGGCAAGGCAAAGCTTTATTGGAAAGCTAGTTCAGTTTCTTGCATTAATTTAGGAGACAGCTTAAAAGCTGTTAGTGTCTATAGAACCAGGTGCATAAACCTACTTCCCTTATGAGTAGTTCTCAACAGTAATCTAAAGAAAAGAAAAAGTTTGAGGATTGAACTTCACAGTCTAGTGTGTGTACATTGCTAACTGAAACCCCCGATGGCTTTGTTTTCATACTGTAAGATTCTCTGATACATTAGCATGACAAAAGTGACCAAAACAGTAAATGAAAACAGCTGTATTGGGTACTAAAAATGTGCATCATTCAGAGAGAGCTACACATGGATATCTGATGTCGCAGTTATAAAGCACTTGTACTGGAAACACAGAACATTCCTAAATTTCTATCTCAAGCAAAAGGTCTTATATATTTTTAGTGTGCTTGCTTGAGCAAGAGATAGTTCTATTGGAAAAGATAAATAGCTGATGCTGTTCATATAACTATTCTGATTGTCACAAACTAATTAAGTGCTTTCAGCTGTGTCTATATTGTGCCATTGTTTACTTGGCTTATTGACACACAGCTGTAGGTGGTTCTTCCAAATATTCTTGTATTTATTAATTTAGACCCTCTTGTTTCAGAGTGGTTTTAGAAGGTATTATACTGAAAAATTTCAAACATTCACACCTTGACTTGTAAATAAAGGAGCAGGAAACATGCTGGTGGTCACTGTAAAGGAATTCACAGGATGCAGATGTAGATGCTTGGGAGGAATAGCTACCCTTGAAACTTCAAATCATAATTGCTTTCAAAGCAGATTCTTTCAGAATTGGAGTGCAATTCTGAAGATCAAATGCCTGGTACTCCTTAGAATGTTGCTATCTTTATGGCAATGAAACTTTAATTACAAAAAATATGTTTCTATTTTCAGGTGAAGTTCTGAGAAGTTCCACTTGGGAACTCAACTTTTGCTTATTTCCTTCCATCTATAAATTTATTAAATGTGTTAAACAAACTAGAATTCTAGACGTCTGAAACTGACAGCAATCCAGTGTTTAACTCATTTCCAGTTGTATTATGTCTGTATCTAGGTAAAGTATCCTTTTAAGAACAACTAAATACACAGCTTGTGTGAAGTGAGTAGCAAATAACGGCAGCTAATTTTTATTTATCAACTTCAACTGAATAACTAGACATCATAAATTAGAAATAATCAACAAATTCTTATAAAATTTGGCTTATCTAACAACGGTTTGGTTTTGTCAGAAAAAAATACACATGACATTGTAATAAGGTTGTTCTCTTTGACTTTTAAGCAGAGCTTCCTAACATGCGAAGGCTGAGAAAAAGAAACACAGAGGTCCAAAACTTGCCTACTCTTTCATATATCCAACCTGACCCACTTCATTCATGCTGTTAGGTCTTTCTTACTTATGTTACAGGAAAAAAACAAAGTGCATTCTGTGGTTGGACTAGATGACCTCTGGAGGTCCCTTCCAACCTAAATTAGTTTACATTTCAGAAGATAATTAGTAAATACAGAAGATACCAAATCAAAGTGGCAATTTTTCTTCACTTGCTTTCCTCAGTGCTCAATGTCTACACAGTGAACAGAAAATTCTTTCAAGCTAGCTTAGCATGAGGAAGTCACAATTTTGTTGGTGGAACTGCACTCACTTTTAGAAGATACACCTGGGAGCACAACTGAGGGATCTTAGCAAGGCCCATCCCTTTCCTTCAAAACTGAGTGAGGTCATATCTTACTCTGTAATGGCAGCACTAGACAGAAGGCAACATAGATGTACCAGTGCTTGACAAAAACCCTCTGTTTTGATCACTCACACAGGTGAGTGGACTAAATGGTATACTATACAGAACAGTATACTAGTGCTGTAGGAGGAAACACATAGGATTAGAAGAGTTTTCTACAGAATGCCTATGATAAGGAGAAGCCCTGATAGAGAGCATGAAACAATGCTACAGTGAAGAATTGGATACTGCTGGAATGTCTGACTGAGCTCTGAATTAACTAATGTGACACTGGCAGTCTGAACACCATAACCCAAGGGTTTGCACAAGTTCATTTACCCTGTTTCCTGTTTAACTGTTACTCTCACATTCCTGCTACAGCCTATTCCATCAGCCTCTTATTGGGCCTGATGGGGAAAAAAAGAAAAAAAAAAAAAGGATAAAATCTTAATGGGATGATAGTTCCCATTGTTCTCAAATTGCACCCAAAATACAGTGGAAGCATTCCATTGCTGCAGCTTGTGTTCAGTGGTTACAGTGGTGGGCAGCAGTAGAAAATCCTTTGACAAATAGATGTTGATCACTTTTGAAAATGTCACCATCAATTTTTGCTGAATGCTTCTGTAAGGGGACTCCTTTATTTTCTGTAGTGCAGGAATGTAATAGGAATGCAGTATGTATAACATTTGTATATCATTATAATCATCATCATTATCATAATGTGTTATCTGTCTGGCAATCTGCTTGCAATATGAATAACAATTCTTCATATTGGTTGTGTTTTTCCATGAAGCAGATAATTATTGCTGGCAGAGAAAGGCAGTTTGGATTTAAGAAGGCACCAGATGTTGCTAAAACTGCTTTTAAACTCCTCTTTGTTGTTTCCTGGATCTTGTACCATACAGAGAAATTGCAGCGAAGTACTGGTTCACCAGATCTGGTAGCCTAATCTCTTCAGCTGTTTTTGTTTCAGTTTAGTAGCACTGTGTGTTGTGGACATCCAAGGAAGCCTGTAAATCTAGTCCAGGTCCTCTGTATGGTCCACTGGCATCAATTAAAGATATTGATGGCAGCTATATCTTCCTTGTTGAGAACAACCATGACTGAAACCCATACCAAAAAGACAGCTCAGCTTGAGGTAGAAGACTCTCCTAAATCTACTTAAACACCAAATGTCTTTCCCTTTAGCAAAATGTTTTGCATTGAGTTTTGGCAGTAGAGGGCTAAGGGTTTGACACTGAGTATCAGCTATTTGGGAATGCATTTATTCAAAACTGATCACCAACTCCAGGGTCTCCTATTTAAGAGACTTTCCATTTGCCCAAGACCTATATTTTGCAGGTGTTTGTCCTGAGATCCACATTACCTAAACACAATTAATTACTTGAAAGCTCTGAACAGAGATACAATCAAACATAATTTTATCACAGAGCAAAATAAAAATGTTGAGAAGGATCACAGAATCACAGCTGGATGAGCCTATTGCAGGATTATGTTATGTATGGAAGAAAAAACATTATGCACACTCTATGTTACACACACAGTAATTTATGGATGTTTAGCAGTAAACATTCTCAGTTATTTTTCTAGTTTTATGTTTTGTTGGTTTTTTTGTTTTTGTTTTTTTTTTTTTGTTATCTTTCCATCTTCTTAAAAAAAAATTACACAATTTGTTGTCTTTTGGAAATGGTAGTTTTCAGTTAGTAAAAGAACTTTTGGTTGTATTTTACAGAGAATTTCAGATAGCCTAACATCACAATAAGTTTATTTTAAAGGTAGGTTGGGTCTGATTCTATCTTTTACAGACACTAAGTTACACAAGTATGATTACTTCTGTGATATTTCTGTGAAGATATTCTCAATTCTACTGCTGTAAGACAATGAGGAACAAAGTAGCTCATGTAGATTTCAAATTCTTCAGATTGTCCTAGGGTACAGTGCTAAAATGGCCAGGAGAAAATTATCCTGAAAGGAAAACAAAACAAACCCAGTCGTTTTCAACCTAAGCAAACAGCCAAGTTCTTCAAGTAATCATATAATCAAGCAGCTTTTTGCATTGATGAAACATGTAGCTATCCAATTGAAAAAAAAGATTTTGATCAAAGATAGCTATTAATGTCCCACTTACATTTGCGAAACCAGATCCACAAACATGTCAGGTCAAATCACCCCATGTCTGTATCTATCAACTGAACATTTTAGTATATGTAAGTGCAGAAGAGTTTAGTGCAAAGAATAGCTGGAGTGTTAGAAATGTTAATATTTCATTGTTTTTCTTCATTAAAATATTTCATGAAATAGCTCATATGTAGATGCAATGATCTCCTTTTCTAAAATGCTATGCCTAGAAGAAAAAGTTAAAGGTTAAAATTAGATGCAATTATGTGCCCCAGGAATAAAATGGATATACTTTAAAAGTATAGTTAGGCTGTAAATTCATTTAAGCTGTTAAAAATTACAAAGGGATATATAAAATGCAAATTAAAGGAGAAAATCTTATTTATCTCCCTTGTTTGTATGGTAATTGGCTGCTTTTAATGAATCAATCTCATGCACAGACTCTTTCTAAATTAGACTACCTATAATGTACTGTCTTCAAGTAACTTCACATTCTCATTATGGCGTTCCTAATTTCTAAAGTAAAATTAATATAATTAGGGAGCAAATCAATACGTATTGATCTTGGGTTACTTCAATGGAACAAAAGAATAACAGATTAAAAGGAAGTGATTTTTGTTAGCATTGATTCTGTTAGCATGCTGAAACAACAGTGCTGAAGAATTAGATCTTAAAATGTTTCTCTTCCCTGAATGATATCTTCTGGACATTTTATATTTTTATATCTCTTTGAAGCAAACACTTCTTGGCTGTGTTTGAAAAAAACAAATATCTTTGCACTCCTTGTGTTTGGGCACCTATAGCATTGTTTTCTTATTGCAAAAGGTATTGACTATATTTTCTTTTCATGAGATCAATTTCAGGCTGCAAATTATTTCATCAGATTATGTTTCTTTTTTTTAGTATAAGGTGGATGCATGCTGGCAAACACTACTTAAATCACTGATAGTATACTCTGATATAATCAAGTGTATACAGTAAGGAATTTGATATTTGTAATGAGAAATAATGGAAGCATTCAAGAAATCAAAATATCGACACTTTTTTACAGAACCACAATCATTTCACTTCGAAGAAAACAATACTTCCCATCAGAAAAGAGTAAGTTTTCTTTATTGTATTTAGGAAGACATGTTGCACTATAATGGCATTAGACCGACATTTATTAGTAAGGTGTGAAGGGAAAAATAATA
The DNA here is from genome assembly GCF_026119805.1 of Tympanuchus pallidicinctus. Taxonomy (NCBI): domain Eukaryota; kingdom Metazoa; phylum Chordata; class Aves; order Galliformes; family Phasianidae; genus Tympanuchus; species Tympanuchus pallidicinctus. The sequence continues at coordinate 39,413,804 of NW_026294618.1, read as the reverse complement.
ATGTGCTGCCTCAACAGATGAAGTATGTATCCTAAAAGTTGTAGCTGGGGATCGCAGTGTCTCAGGTGAAGGCATTGTTCCATGTTCCCACAGAGCCTCTGCAGGGCACCAGGCTCCTGCTGCAGGTAGATTTCACCACAACTCATAAGAGCATGTTGATTGAAGTCAGGCGCAGTTAATTTGTTTTTCACATCTTAAAGTCTCTACAGAGCACGAACCCTTTTTCCTAGCTCATATTTAATTTCTGTATTTCACAGAGGCTTTATGATATGTGAACAAATTCCCTTGCTGCATGTGATAAATCTAAATTGCTTTGTTTAAAAAGGTAATTAATTTAGAGTTTTTCTTTCAATTTTCACACCATATGAACACAAATAAAAACTTTTCATGGTATATAAATTTATCTACAGTGATTACCCAAATGAATGGCAGAAACAGCTGCAACTTAAATCTTTACCCTGACTATTCTGCTTTAGCTGAAGCTTAATTACAGATTCAAGTTACATTTCAGGTATTCATTTAAACATAATTTTAGGCAAACAATAGTAGTACGTGTAAGAGGTGCTATGAACATTAGCACAAGAGCTTTTATGTTTTATTTGCAAATATACCAAAGTTTTGTACTATGTAACTTTGCTTACTTAAAACACATCTCTGAGTGAGGAATGGCTATTTCACTATTTAACAATATTCTACATTATGTTATATGCCAATATAGTTCTAGTTCAATGTATTGTGAAACAATATGAAAGTAAATAATACCTGGCCTTCTGCATGATGGGTGAGAAAGATGTTGCCTAATATTAAATTTTGTCATTGACAAAAGAAAGAATATTTTCAACAAAAAAATCTTGGTGAAAAGAAGGTAGTTGAAATATTATGTGGCTGATATCACCAAAACATGTTATTTTTCTTGTATTAAGACACAACTCCATCCAAAGAAGGCAAAGAGAAGCTAGTGACACCTTAAATATCGTGTTGGTAGTTGTTTTTATTTGTTTGCTTGTATGTTTAAATTGGTAATTTAGGGAAAAAAATCTCTGTTATATATAAAACCATCTACAGTTGTGCAACAATACAACATTTCTGGGAAAACTGAGAGATTTCCCCTGTTCTTGTTATATAATCTTAAGCTTAAGCTGTTCATTTTTTGGTTTTGGTTTTTTTTTATTGATTCCTTTCTTTCCTTGTTAAGAGAGATGAGATTACCTTATTAAATATTATTTTCAACTATACTTAATATTGGACACTATTTGAATAAATGAAATCCCAATGATAACAAATTTTTACCTGAGGGAAAGTAAGCATCTTTACTTAAGCTCACCCAAAAAAAGAATTTACCCACAGATGAATGATAATGAATGACAATTATTTTGATTTTTGTTTAAAAGAGAACCTTAAGAAAAATAAATCAAGGGAAAAGATACCACTTTCAGGAACAGGCAGATCCTGAAGCTTGATAGATAACTGGCATTTCTTGCTGGTGTCTAAGAAAAAGAAGTTACTCTTGAAGGGCAAGAGTATTATTATCATGATAATTTTAGGACTCAGATTTGCATTCTCTCAAGCTGAAGTTAATGACACAAAGCAGTACTTATCTTTGAGTTTACTCACTAATAAAAATCATTATTGAGAAGTGAGGATTTTTGTATTTGACTCGTTCGGGAGAACCTTTATTTAAGTTCTTAATAGTAACTGATTTCTCTTTCTTTTTCTTTTTTCTTTTCTTATTTTTTCCTTTCTTTTGCCACCATTGCCATTGCCTTTTTGCTGATGTGTTTTCCAGGTTGTTGTGGTGGTTTTGGTGGGTTTGTTTCTTTTTTTTTTTTTTTTTTTGTCTTTAAGATTATGGGCAATTTTCTATGGCAGAACATTCTTCTTGACACTGCGTAAGTATTCCCACACTGAGAACTGAAAGGGAGGGTAGCAAATCTTTTAAGTGGAGAAATCTTTATGGGCAGAGTAAACATCTAAAGTGTCATGCAAATTCCTAATAAGAAAAAAGAGGTACAAACACTAGAGAAATAATGAGTTCATTGAAACAGTTAAAAAATTTTCTCAGGGCACTAACTGAAGAACTGGTTTGGGGATTTCAATGCTTACTAAGCTAAATAAGGTTGCATAAGGTAAAAAAGTTAATCTGTGTTTATGCTAGGCTCATATTAGCATTTAAAGGCAAGATGCAGTAGACAGTGTAAAGTTCACTCGTGACAAATCAGTGAACCCTTAAATCAAAGGAGCTTTATTTTCCTTTTCACTGGGAGAAACCAGCCAAATTCATATGTGGCCAAGGCAACTATCTCTGAAATTAAGAAAAATATTTCTTCTTGTGTTTTCTCCTGTTGTCAATCTTTAAGGCACAGAAAATACAATACTTACCCAGAAAAACAGGCAAAATAGACAGCAGGCAGGATCATGAGAATAAAAAATTATTCCCTTACAGCTTACAATGCAGCTTAGAGGTAGGAGAAAGAAAGCTACTAATGAAAGGAATATAAATAGAAAAAAAAATGGATTTCTAAAAATTGAAAAAGTGAAAAGTGAAATTTGAAACGCACAAAAAAATTTTCACCAGAAAATAAATGAGAAAACTGGTGAATAATGTGAATAATAACCAGTAATAATAATAATAAACTACATACTACAATAATAATAAACTACAAAGTATGCAAAAAAAAAAAAGTGAAGCAAGTGCTCAAAAGCTCCAGAAGTAATGCTTCCTACTTTTTTTCCCATGGAAACTATAGCAGCTATGAAGTGCACAATAGTATTATTTGATACAAAACGTTATTTTGTATTTCAGCTACCAAACACAGTCATCACCGTTAGCTATGCATTTTTGCCAGTGATGAACAGGAGCCTCCATGCCATACTCATCAAAATCTGCACTCACTACAAGAAAGACATCAAGTCCCTGGAGCAAGTCCAAATCAGAGCAACAAAGCTGGTGAATGGTCTGGAGCACAACTCATATGGAGAGCAGCTGATGGAACTGAGATTGCTTATTCTGGAGAAGAGGAGGATTTGGAGAGATCATATTGCTCTCTACTACCTGAAAGGAGGTTGTAGTGAGCTGGAAGTCAGCCTCTTCATCCAGATAACTAGTGACAGGACAAGAGGTAATAGATTCAAGTTGCATGAGGGGAGGCTGAAGTTGGATATTAGGAAAAACTTCTCTGAAAGAGTGGTTGGACACTGGAACAGGCTGTCCAGGGAGGTGGTGGAGTCATCATCCCTGTTGGCGTTTAAGAAAAGTATGGATGTAGCACTGAGGGGCCTGGTTTAGTGGGCGGTGTTGGTGGTATGTGGACAGTTGAATTAGATGATCTTAGTGATTCTGTTATTTTATGATTCGTGCACATTTTGTCAGACTACCCCTCTGTTGCAGTTTGTCATGCAGCAACAAAATTTGACAGAATGTTGGCAAGAAGATTCAACCTCTACTGACATACCATTAACATCTGCTTCTACCATCATGGGGCAACATAATAAAATAGAAGGAATTACTTTCAAAGCAACCCTTGTAGATAGAATAAAAGTAAGGAGAGAAAAAATAGGGAAGACAAGTAATGTCATCCTGGTGCCACAGAGACAGAAGGGTACAGGTTTCGATCTCCCAGGCATATGTGTATCCATCCTGTGAGTACAAGTAGGGAAAACCACTAAAAAGACTGCACAGAGTAGATTTGATAGAAGCAACGTATTTCTGCCTGAATAGTCATACAAATAAATTAAAAATCAGCAAATCCAGTGTCCTCCAAGATATTTCTTGGAGAAATATCTGTAGGTAAATTCTGTTTTCCTTATTTAGAAGGAGGTAATCTTGGTCAAAGAAGATTTCCTGAAAAAGAAAGATGTATGGGATGAATATGACCTTTTAGGGAAAGAAAGGTTATCATTCTTGGCCATGAACCAGCAGTGTGCCCTCGTGACCAAGAAGGCCAGTGATATTCTGGGGTGCATTAAAAAGAGCGTGGTCAGCAGGTCAAGGGAGGTTATCCTCCCCCTCTACTCTGTCCTAGTGAGGCCATATTTAGACTACTGTGTCCAGTTCTGACTTCTAAGAGGGCCACAAAGATGCTAAAGGGAGTGGAGCATCTCTCGTATGAGGATAGACTGACAGACCTGGGGCTGTTCAGCCTGCAGAAAAGAAGACTGAGAGAGATCTGAGAAATAAGTATAATTATCTAAAGGAAGGTGGGAGGGTTAGGTTTAGGGATGAGGCTAGGCTTCTCAGTGGCATCTAGCAATATGACAGGGAGTTATGGCCTAAAACATGAACTGAGGAAGTTCTTTACTAACATGCAGAAGAATTTCTTTATGGTGAGGGTGACAGAGCACTGGAAAACAGGTTGCCCAGGGAGATTGTGGATTCTCCTTCTATGGAGATATTCAAAACCCAGCTGGGGTCCTACATGTGTGATCTATTATAGGGTACCTGTTTTAGAATGGAGTTGAATGTGATGATGTCTTGAGGTTCCTTTCAACCCCTGCGATTCTCTTATCCTCACTTCCATACCCACACTGTTATATATTTTTACCCCAGAGAATCATTGAGAAGATCATATTGATCAGTAAGTTAATTTTAGTCTAACCACAACACTGAGCTTAACTTCTGTTTACTTTGATACTTCAAGTATTTCTTGGCTTACTTATCTCACTCAGTATCCAGGAAGATACATTTTTTCTAGTCATTATAAGACTTGCAAGTTTATTGAAAAAAGCCTTATAATGACCACCATCTCTTAGATTGGTAGAGAAAGGATACTTTGTAAAAATACTGAATGAGATAAGAGAAACAGGAATACTCCTGATAATGTTGAGAATTGAATTTGGAAATCTAAAATGAACCTCAGACATGGAAAGTTAGACAAGATGGATTAAATTCAGAGGATTTCGAGAAGCTTATTCTTATGCAAAGATAATTATTATTATTTTAAAATCAGAATTTCAAAAAAGAGTTGTTTAGAATTTTACTGCTACTGCAGCTGTGAAATAAATTAGATCTTCAAAACTTCATCTGTCATAGAAGACATCAATAAATTCGGTAGATACGTGTATGGGAACTACTGAGTCACGGCCTGAACCTCTGATCACCTGAGGCAAGCTATGAGTCAGCCAGAGGAGCACAGGTGAAGACAATTCACCTGTACTGCCGGAAGGGGTGGAGCCAGGCTCCACCCCTCCTAGACCTATTTAAGAGCTGGCTACCAGAGGGGAAGGATCTCGTCTGGAGATCCCTCCTTCTGGTGTTTTGTGGTAAGCCCAGCATAAGGGTAAGCCTTCAATTTATTCTCTTTGTTATCATAGTCCACTTCACGTAACTCTCTTGTTTATATTGTGATTGTAACATCTTGATATCCATTGATTATACACTTGGCGAGCCAGGCAGGAGAAATATACTAAAACTCACATTATGTCTTTTCTTTGGAATTTCTATAAATGAGTCAAGGGGGAGAATGATACTCCTCTAAAGAAAATGATTCCAGGGCAGATCCCAGGATTTGAGGGATCCCCCTATTATCAGTTAGCAGTTATCATTGAAAAATGGGGTCCCTTATGCGTTATGGGTAATATTTCCCCCTATAGCATGGCGGACTATTTTCAAGGACTTAGCAAGGATGTCCTCATCACTAAAGAAAGACAATTGGCTGCCTCCATGATGGCATGACCACTATTAAGTGCCTTAAATCATGCAGATATAAGAAATAATACTTTAGAGACTGAAAATCAGCTTTTGAAAGATTGCACTGAAAAACTGGAGCACGAACTTGGCGTTTTAACAGGGAAGAAGCCAATTCTACATCTTCCCGTAGGCCAAGTTCATAACATTTCAATAAATGATGACCAGACTCCTGAATCAACAGACTTCATTGATCAGGAAAACAACAAATCCAAATCAGACCTTGAATATCCAATTCTGACCGATCCACTGGAAGTCCATCCTGTCATAACCCAGAAAACAAAAATAGTGCAGGACAGACTAGCAGAGGTGCTGCCTGATTAGTGGCCCCCTGCCCAGACTCATTTACACGTAACAGCTCGGCCATACACGGCAAGAGAATTGATGGATTTAGTACAGCGATTTCGGCAGAAGCCTAGAGAAAGTGTGCCAGCTTGGTTATTAAGACGGTGGGATTCTGGGGCAGAAAGTGTCTTGGTGAATGGCCCAGAAATAGCTAAGTTGGCCACCATGACTGCCCATCCTGCTCTCAGACAGAGGTTATACGTGGGTAATCAATTTCGTGATGAAAACCATTCTATACTAGAATGGTTAATGGCGGCCTGCCGTATGGTATGGCTGAATAAATCAGACATACCTTTACATACAGGCATGTGGTCCTCCATGGAGGACCTTCAAAATTATATCTGCGAACTGGGCATAAGAGAGGCTATCTACGAAGATATTTGATGGCCCTGATATGGTTAAATTTTCAGCAGGGATGAGAGACTTAATTTTACAGCAAGCTCCCTCCCATCTCTATGGCACCCTAGTCTCCATATTAAATCCCCTTGTAGCGTCAGAAGCTGTAGTCCAGCAGGCTGCCCAGTTAGTTGCTGACTTGGGGGAAACAGAACGCCTGCGGACTAGGCGTAATATTCGGCTATTGGAAGAAGCAGAGGTCCTGCCGGTAAATAAAACCAAAATTCTGGCTACTCGAGCTCCTCCATCGGGACCCATAAGGGTATCCCGAAAACAAATGTTTAATGATTTAATTTGGATTGGGGTCCAATTTGCTAAGATTGACCGCCAGCCCAACCATGTCCTTCTCCAGCTCTGGAGACAACTAAAGGGCAATCAAAAATTCCAGATCTACCCTAAGAAATCAAGGGTAAAGGTTATAGACAGGGTACCAACAACAACATGGAACCTAGAACATTTTATTGTTCCAAATAGGAAAAAAAAAGCCACCTCAGGTGTCTCGGGCCACAATGCCTGAGCCATCAGAAGCAAAAGAATTGGCCATAGCACAATTCATGGTGTGACTTCAGTAGTTCACATACAATATGCTTCAGTTCCTGTCAAAATGCACAGGAAAAGTACACTATCAAACAGTGGTTGGAAACCATCAAAAGCCTCCTGAGCCGTAACAGTGATGACTGTCAGTGATGTTTAGTGTTTAATCACTGGTGGCATTCTCAGACTAAGAGATCTCAGATGTATCCCAGAATGGCTGATATAATAATTAGTGATTACCTTATCCACATCATACCTTTGTGGTAGTGCTAGACATCTACTTTACAATCTTTCCAAAGTAACCTTAATAGCCAATAAATGAGTTGGAAAGGGCAAGAGTTGACAGAAAGAAGGTAGAGGTACTCATATAATGAGTTCACAGTTAGCTTCAGACAGGATGGCTGCTTTCTGAAGTTAATTTATTCCATAAATTAATGTTACTCTTATAAATGAGATGGACAAATAGCTAATATTTCATAAGAGCAGCACTGTATGTTTCATATGCTGAGTTTCTCACATCTCTTGTCCAGCTTTCCTCCTTACTTCCCAGAAGGCAATGAAGCAAACGCTTGGAGCAGCCAGTTTTCTCTTTCTTATCTTCCTAAAAATCTTCAAAAATAATAACAAAATTAAGTACAGAACATCAAGTCTATATAGCCAAAGTCAAGAAAAGTCAAGAAATCCACAAAGTTTTCAACAACTACTGATCAGATTCTATAAAAATCCCATTCGTAATCCTGTTTCCTTGTTAAATGTGAAACTTAATAGATTATTGATTATGCTATAAAATCTATACCATAAAATATACAAGATATGTTGAGGTAGCTCTTGCAGCATTAACTTTTATGTTTCCTGACTGTGGATTTTAACTACAATCTCAAATGTTACATTTTTATACCGTCAGTTCATATAGCTCTCACTGAAATAAATTGCAGCTACCTTTTACCGACAGACATATTTTCCTCTAGAAAAGTATGACAACGATATTTTCATTCAAAATTTGTTGTGACAGTCATGGCAAACATGGATAGTAACAGACTCTTACTGGCAGGATGCTTATCTTTTTTACTAGTTCAGAAAGGTCTGATTGATGTGAAAGAACAATGTCTCTCTAAAGATAATTTAGCCATTTCCATACAGTTTACGCTTGTGTTAGCTGTATCCTGCAAGGGAACTCCCAGGGGGATTTTCTCTGACCTTCCCTCTAAAAGGTAACACATAAGAGATTCCTAAAGGAACCATCATCTAACAAGACTAATGATAGCTTCCATGCCTATTATCATTCAGTGAGAGTGAAAGAGACTTTAAAAATGCAGTACCACATTCCTCCCTTGATGTTTCTCATGATCTATTAAGGTATTAGATGCCAGATAAATTAATCATTAAAAACTTACAGTTAAGACTTTACAAATAATAACCAGGTGTACTTTGATTATTTTTTATCTCACTATATATATTTATATATTTCTGTCAGTAAGTATAAACCACAAAAGACAATTTGTTTAGTAATGGCTAATGGCTAGATAAAGTTCATGAAAAGGACTGTATTCTTAAGCCTTTCAGTGTGTTAGAAAGTCAGGATTACAGAAAACCATTTGTTACTTATTTTTGAAACAGTTACTGATTTGTCACTCAGCTATCCTTTCAAGCTATTTTGGTGAGTGTGAGCTACTGTGATGACTTTTAATTAGTTCATATAGCCTAGTATTTGATTTATTTTTTCCTGATCAGTAATGCTTTGCTTAAAAGTTCCTCCAGTACAGAGTTTCTACAGAGAGTTTGCTTGGAAACCTGTTTTTATTACAGAAGCGATTCTTCCATACCATCATTTTTCAGCACGAGACTTGATCTTTGACAAATTTTAAATTTTAATTTTAAAACAGAAAATGATTGATCTGTGTGGCTGTAGCTTAATTTTCCTGATGTGGGTAAGTTCAGTTGTATTTCTAGATCCCTAGATAGGCATGCTTTTGCACTGAGTATGGCGTTTCTTCACTGGAGTACAACAAATACGTGCGAATTCAACAAAGTAATTATAGATATGATTTTAAATGATGAAGCTGTATTCCAGAAATATTTTTTCTTGATTACTTAATCAGCATATTTATCATATTTTAATGTCTGTTTAGTTTAGATTTTTTGGGTGGTCTTGATTTTTGTACATGGATATTTGAAAAACTGCACCAGAATCTACTCTATTCATGCAGTTAAGGGGATAAGATTTATCTGTGATTTCTCAGTTTGATATACTGATATAGAATTATATAAAAATAAATACATATATAGTAATATACAGATGCACTTCTGTATATGAAAGATATCTGGAAGTCTTTGTAATCTCCTGGCTATTCCTAGTGGATATGTGTCTACCACAGATAAATCATTTTGTGACCATCCCTGTCACAAAATGGGAGCGCCGAAGACAATAAAAGCACATTTTGTCTTGGAGGAGGTTATTCAAGGTACAGATTAAGCAGAGAGGTGAGTCAATGTGAAAAGTATCTTTTATTAAAAGGTTTTTCCCACTGATCCAGTGATTTGAACAAAATGGGAACATGTTTAACAAGTAAGAAGATCTAACGCGCATGGAATCCTGGATAGAATTTGGGAAGGAAAGATAAACTTTCTTTATTCATATTCAGACAGAATACCCACACTTTGCTATGCCAAGTTTGTTCCAGCCAATAGAACTTGTATGCTGTTGACACTTTTGTTTCAAACTGTTATTGGGTATGCCAAAGCTCTTCTCTACCTTTCTCAAAACTGTGCAGAATGGTTCTTAAACAGCAGTGGCAAAGCTCCTGCTGAATACACATTTATACTCAGTACATCTACATCTGTGGTACAACGTGTTATCTAATAATAGTCTGTCGTTGTGAGAAGAGTGTTAAGAGGCAGTGTAGCAAAACTTAAACCTAGAAGAAAGTTGAGACATCAAATGATGATTAATGAATCAATCAATAATCAATTTGAATAATTATATCTTTTTTCCCATGTTATCTGAACAAAGTCAGGACTTTCATATATATGTTCTTTGACAATTTTGGCCTTATTTCTAGAGATAATTTATACCCTACCAAACAACTAGTATAAATATCTTAATGTATTTTTGATATTGAAGAATTTTACTGATGAAAAGTTGAAGTGATGGGCAAACCTATGGTAGCCGGAACCTTATCCGTGTTCATTAATATAACTGACCACTTTGCATTTCACTGGTCTCTGAAATATTTAGCTATTTCTTTCTAAGGCCAACACCTTGCATCCTGCAGTGGGGCTCTAATGCCTTTCTCGGTATCACTGTGATAAGTTCCCACCATCACAGTTATTTTCCACTAATATTATACAAATATAGGAGAAACTAATAAAAAAATTCAAATATTCTGTTAGTTAGGAGACACCTTTGGAAAGTATACAAGTCAATGCAGTAATGTTCAACTGCAAACTATATGAGCTATTACACAACGTACCTGAAGGTTAACCACAATCAATTCATATAAATCAGTTCTCACACTAGGAGTAGGCTTTCTAAGATTTTTCTAAGAATTCTAAGAATCTACCAGAGTAGCCATGTAAATATTTGAAAATATGTTTGCACAATATATTATGAGCCATTTATCCACCTCTATTATTGACACTTGAACAAAGAAAAGATGAGAATTCTCTTCATAGAACTGTTCTCAAAATTCTTACTTAGTGGAAGAGATAAGACTCCAGCAATTGTTATAGACATTCCTTTCCTTTCTTCTAATACACTCGATTAGGCATCAAGATGAAGAACCCTGTTTTCCACAGAAAATGTGTTTTATGCAAGGCAAATTGTTAATAATGACATTTACACACATATCAGCAGAATAGAAGTACCCACATGACATACATTCCCTAAGGGTCACATACTCTATTGGTCTGTAATAGAACCAAAGTATAGTGTATTTTTCATATTGTTAAATGAAATACCAAAAACTAGGAATTGGACAGGTATTTAATCAAAGAAGTCCTCATCTGGCAAATCTGAGAGACAAGAAAAACAACACAGTGAAAGATGCAACTTTCACTGCACCTAGAATTTTCAGAGACCTCATAAGAAAATAATCTCACAAAAAATTTTATGTTAGCCAGAAGGGAAACTATAAATAATGCCATCTTCAGCTTCCTCTTTTGGATTATTCCAAAGCTGGAAAACAGCTTTGTCCAATCATGTCTGCATATTTGCCTGATTAGGAGTCTGGTCTATGGGCACCAATGAGGACCATCAAGGACAGGTCAGATGTTAGGCAGGCTGAATTGCTCTTTGAAGATTCCTTTTTTTCCCTCCAATAGAAGGCCCTAAATATAGAAGTCTTAATTTAATCAGCATTTTTCTGACCAAGAAAGAAAATCTCTATTCAGTAGAAAAGAGTACCCATAAGTATTGACATGCTAATCTCCTTCAAGCTGAATTATACTGTTGTGGTCAGCACCACCACGGCTTGATGCTTATTCTGCTAAATGAAATAAAACTGTTTTTTCCTTCCTAGGAAGGGATGGACTATAGTTCTAAGTGTGCCAGAGATTAACACTTTGAGTTCTCATACATTGTTCCTTCAGACTGGATGCAGCTGAGAGATTGTCGATGAGGCATTTGTGCAATAGGGTTGGTAGAAACAGAGAAAAAATGTGGGATATTCTGCATATATGAAAGCTAAGTGTTATTTTCTGAACAGTTTGATGTTGAAGATAGCACTGTACATCCAAGAATTTTCATGTGATCTCTACACAATTATTCTGTTCATTGATATTTTTTTTTGTAACAATATTGCTCTTTTGAACATGTCTCATTTGATTCTATAAGTACCCCGTTGAAGGCTATAAATGCAATGAAGGTAGAAATGAATGATTGCCTATAGTGTTAATAAGCAATAAAGACTCCAGTATGACTTATTGATATAAGGCAAATGTTTTATTACAGGAATTAAATAGGTGCAGTGTGACAGAGGTGTGGAATCTGGAGTGTGGAAATGATAGAGGCTCAGAACACTGTCATAGGAAAAGAATGTTATACAAACAAAGGGGAACAAGGAAGTGATGGGAAAGCACATCAGAGAACCAGTCTCTTCCTCTGTGGCCTAGCTGTTTCTAAGCATAATAAAAAAGAGAGATATGAGGGTAATAAAATTCATGCTAGACACATCTCTAAAAGGGAACTGACCAAAGAATAAAAAAAGCACTTTCCTCCCATATGTTTTAAATTTTCCAAAGTGAATTCACCTCCAGTAGCAGAGTACAAAGGTACCAGTGGTCCCTGGCTAATTTAGAATATAGGCAGTTCTGATGAAGTGCAATGTATGCATGGAGCAAAAACTTTAGTATTGTTCTGAGGGATACTTTTTCTCCCCTGCTTGTTTTACAAATGTCTGCATTAGGAAGAGTTTCACTCAGGACATCTGCAGGAACGTTATGTTTCAGGACTTGTGAGTATTCTACTTAGCTTTATCAAAGGCTTACTATCAGATGACCATGCCATGATTTCTTCATTTTGTACAAAGCCTATCCTCATGTGGCTGATATGAAGCATTGTGCTTTGACTTCAACCTCAACACTACAAAAAAATCAAGTGGCAAATATTACCATTTAGTGGTAAATAAAGCTTTTTTTCTTCTCAATAATCTACATATGTCTTATTTGTTTGTATGTCTTATTGACTGTCTTGAAGCTTGAAACTCATGGACAATGAGAAAACACATTTGTATGTGTGTAAATGAGGGAATATGGTATGGAATCCCTGGACAGTAATGAGTGGTCCCCTGGCTTCAGGGAGATCTACAGCATCTTTTCCACATGTCAGTAATGTGTCAGCCTCAGATCCCCCCACCACGGCTTCCATGGCTTGACCACACCTCCTGTCTCTGTAATAGTTCTCCATGAAATACTAATGTGAAAATCCAGGAACTGGAGGAATGCTAGATATCCAAGTAGTGTAGAAAATGTATGGAAATAGCAAGAAGATTATTGTGAATATTAAAAAAAAAAAAGAAGAAAAAAAAAGGGGGGGAGATGGAACGCACCACTTTGAATGCTTTGCCTAAATAATCACTGACAGTAGCAAACTGAAAATACTACAATTTCAAAAAGGTTTTGCTGCAGATAGTAGTTGCTATTGAACAGAATCCCAGTCCAAGGCCAAGGATCTTCCCATGTTAGGTTGTAGTTTTATAATAAGAAAAACTGAAAAGTAACTTCACTATGGACACTGGTTTCCGTGTCTGTGATGCAGATTGCCACCCACTCAGCTATGCTGACAGACTTGCTTTTTAACCCTGCATAACCACTAGGACAACCACAGAGAAACAGATTAGAATATGAAACCAGAAGAGCAGGAATGAACAGTGAGGGGCAAAAGCAGGCCTTCTACCAGCTCTGGTGGAGATTCTATGAGTTCTGCTAGAATAAGTGAGAGAAACGCAGCTACTGTCATACCCACAATCACAAAGGCATTATGTTTGAAGAATTCAGCCTTAAACTGATTTTTGTGCTGATTTTTTTTTCCACGGTTATTTAGTTTAATCTTGAAAGTTACATACTTAAATTCAGAAGTACTGTAGCATTCTATAGAAATTGCACTACATCTGCTCTGCGCATAAGTTCTCCTACACAACCTTCTTGACCATCATGCACTATATCACATGTATGCCTTAAAAGTATCTGCCATGGTGAGTTTGGGATGGAGAAGAAATTCTGTCTACAAAAGAGAGGAGTAGCACACACACACACAAAATCACTCAAGGATCCATCAAAAATCTATTTCCCTTAAAAACAGATTTGATTTAAAAATTTTCAGCCTCCTGCAGCAGTCTCTTAGGAAGGCTGCTGATATTACTTTCAGAAACCCATTCTTTATACCTTTTATTTGTTAAAAAGATTTTCAGTGTCCTGAAGTACTGTCAGCTACTTCCCTAACAGGTCAACTCAAGTTGCTATAATAATTAAAGCCAAAACTAGTGCTGCAGTCAGAAGACTGCAGGGCAGTGTTTGTTCCTGATCCAATATGGCAAGTAGGACTATATTTACACAAGTTTCCTTGACTGTTCATGCCAAGAGTAGCAGAAGGGATATAAAACTGACATGCACACTCAGATGCACGTGCACGCAACCTGTTGAAGGTATGAAAGTTTTGGTCAATGTAACAACCTTGGAAAATTCAGATGCACACACTTGTCCTAAATTGCACAGCACCCACATGTGAACTAAGTGAGTGTGAACTTTAAAGGTGACTTTAATGATATGAGGTATTCTAAATAGTATGAGTTAGATGTCCGTATAATTTTGAGAATGTGCATGGAGTGCTGCTGATTGTTCTATGGCTTCATACTATTGTTAAACTGAGAGGTGGTGAGGTGGAGGGTTACTGATAAAATAATTTAAAATTATGTGTTCTGACACCTTTTATTCGTCTGGGTTCCTTCCTTCCCTTCTTCCCTCCTTCCTTCCCTCTTTCCCTCCTCCTCTTCTTCCTTCCCTTTTTCCTTCCTACTTCCTTTCTTCCTTCCTTCCTTCCTGCAACCATCCCTTTCCTCCCTCCTTCCTTTGATAGTCATTTCTTTACTCAGAGCTAAAAATAATTTACAGAAGACAAGCAAGTCCTGTTCACACTTAAGACGGTGGCAAAAAAAGTGCATTTTGAGGCCAGCAAAGAAAAAAGAACAGAAAGAAGTCACTTTGGAACTATCTGTAGGAATGTAATTAATAATAAATAATTCAGAAATCCTTTCCTCAAATAAGAAATTATCAAGGGTATTTGACCATCTGGAAAGCCTGAGGCAAGTAACACATAATTCTTAAACTAGAAACATCAGACAAAAGTTAAAAGTTTCAAATGATACGGTTTTGTAGAGTTTTTGACTCAAAAACATTTCCAGCTTTGGAATAATTTTTTTTTTTTTTTTTTTTTTTTTTGCCCGTGGTGAAAATCCAGCAGTTTTGAAAGCAACAACAAATATTTTCAAAACCAAGAAATGATTTTTAGTGCTGAAGTTCTTGCATATCCAATATGAAACTGATTAATGCCTGATGGGCACATAGTTTTACAGAACATTATGCATCAACCAGACTCCAAAGTACAGCAGTTTGGGCACATGAAAACAGAGGTAGTCAAAACTCACAAGTTCATTAAAAAATTGGAAAAAGAGGATTTTAAGTCAAAGTTAACAGAATAGTCAAAGCTTCTGCAGCACTTAATATTTTAAACCAAGTGGAAGAAGCCTTAGAGTTCCAATGCTGAACAGGGAGTGTAAAAGGAGGAATTAGTAAGTACCCACAATAGCTCTTCCAGTGATACAGCCCTGAGTCATTTCACCCATAGGGTGGAAATTGATCACACTGAAACAGATGTCTCTGTGCACACAGAAAAAGGGGAAATGATATTGCAGTAGGGGGAACAGTGCAGACACACAGAGCACAGCTTGTGTGGCACTGAGAAAAATCTGAGAGGCTAAGTGCAGGCTTAAAAGGAGCCAGAACTGCAAGTATGGGAACTCTTCTGCTACTTGGTTCTTGCTGTCTTGAAGGAAATAGCACAGTGTTCCTTTGGAAATGAACAAGATGATATCCAAGACACTGCTGATGCAATTTTTCCTCCCAGCAAGCACCCTCAAAAGGATCCTGAGATTTGGCTGAAACCTAGTTAAAACTTTTTAAATTAATTAATATTAAAATTGTAGGATGCTAATGTGTCCACCTTCCTACTTACATATATTAGACTTCTCCCCCAAATTGCAATAAAACACCTCTTCATAATAATATTTGTCTTTCTCTTGCTTTTTTCTTACATGTCAATATCTCCCAGATGAAAAGCTATGACGCTTCTGCTGCATGATTCAAGATGAAAAAGGATTAAATATCAGTTCACACATCTTAAGATACCATGTTTTGGTTGCATTTAGAACAGCAGATAGTAGTGGTTTACCAGCATGTGTTAACAATTACCAGATGATTCATTTTAACAGCCACTTCCCTGTAAAGATTTCAATATTTCTTAACACAAGGACTTGTCACTTTGCTAATCTGCTTATTTTATTGTCAAAACCAAAGCTTGCTCATTCTTTAAATTTCATGTTTGCATTCAGAATCCTTTTGACTCCAGGTTTGGGAAGTACCAAATGCTTGCCCATCTGGGAAGGACATTTTAATCCCCAGAATGGACTTGCTGACATGAAAACATATTTGGAATCACTCACAACTACTGAATAGTTCTTTGCAAATGGCATTTCAGGCATGGGGCGTAGGAAATAGACGTTTATTACCCACACACCGTGTTTATAGAAATGCAAGTAGTTAGTAAAGCATATTATTCATGTTTTGTCTATTTTGCGGTGTTTTTTCCCTTTTTCTTCTCACCCAGAAACTTTCTACTGACCAGAAGGATCCCTAAGTAGCTGTCTGCTACCGATGGTAAGTTACATCTTACAATGCTGAGTCCAACCTCTCTTGAAGGGAGTGATATATAGGCTCATATCTGACAACATGAGAAAATAAAAGCAGGTCTGTATAACCACAAAGAGCAGGAGGTTGCCTTGGGCAGCAGAATATAATGGGCTGCAAAATGTTAAGAGACTGTTTACACACTGGCTGCCTATTGTGCTGCCCGAACACAAATCATTTTATTCAGATAAAATTGCACTGAGATATGTAGCCATATATATGTACAGCTTTAGGGAGTACGTGAGATGTCCTCCAGCTCCATGCCTGGCTTTTCTTAATGCTAATGTTGAAAATTCTGTTTTCAACTTTACCTAAGAGGTAACACTTTCTAAATTGCCTTGGGTAGAGGTAGTCACATATTTTTTCCAGCTGGGAGTTGTGCTGTTTCTTTGGTTCAAACAGGAAGACCACATGCAGACTGTTCAGAGGGAGGCAAATTACAGCTGCCCCCAACAAATATGAGAACTTGTGTTATAAAGCCACAGCTCCCACCTCAGCTTGATCCAAGCAAGTCTTCTACAACCAGTATAGCATATGGGATCTTACTGGAGTGATCTTATACACCACCCTGCCCTCAGCTGTAGCTACCACTTGTGGCCAGAAGCAGCTTTAGGACCTAGAAAATATCAAATATTTTACAGGGTTTTTCATATAAATGAGCAGCATTCAATCACAGATCAGATAATTTCCTGATGCCAGCAGTGCAGAAAGAACAGCTGCTCGGACATGAGTTTAAAGTCTTTATAAAATTTTGTCCATTTGATTTGGACATCTCCATTTTCAACATCTACATGCACTTTTCTACCTGTAGATTTGCATCAGTACTTTCAGCAGTGTATTCTGAAGAGTTGTTTGGTCATTGTAGTCAGTGTATCTACCTAAAAACTAACAAAGTCATACATCAAAAATCTTAATTTACAGAGAAGTAACTTTCCAGAGATACTAACTTATGTCCTCTTGACTCACAGTGTTCACTTTGGAGTAAAAAAAGTACATGAAAATCTGCAGCTATCTGATCAATAGTGGTTTTAATTCTCTTCTCTCCTGAGTGAAATTAAAGGGCATTTCTACAAGAATAAAATTACAAGATGCTCAATGAATGATATAAAACTTCTCCATTGATACTTTCTTAAAAATTTACACTATCATATCAAGATATGATTATAGGTTTGTGTGCTGATTTTCTGCAAAGAATGAAGATATTCAATGTAAGTGGCACAAATATAAAACCAGTTTCAAAAAGATATATATATATAATTGCAGACAGAAGCAAAGCTTTGCATTCACATACAGCAGTAGTTTGTGCTGGAAACTCTAGGGGGCTCAGCCAACCAGTGAAAAATCTGTTCTGCTCCAAGTAGCTTAGAGTGCTTAAGTTTTGAACACTTGCATGCAGATCTATTTACACAGAGTGTAAATTTCCCTATGCAAACATGCTATTTTAATGTAAAACACATCAGTTCTTTAATGTTTATTCTGCAGCTGAGAAAATCATTCATCAGTTATTTAAGAGCTTGGATCCTTTCAGCATCAAATTGACACAAGAAAGGGCAGGTGTGAAGAAAAAAAAACAACCTCCAAAGCAATTCAAACATATAGGAGATGAGCCTTGAAGTAGAATAGACAAGAAAAAGCCTTTCTTTAAGTCATCAGCTTGCTGTAGTGGTTAACTTCAAATATATATTTACTTTTTCTTTAACACTAGAAGTCTAAGACTATACTACCACACCTTTGACTTTGTCTTTAGTGATGCTATAACTTTGGTTTTCTATGTCTTTCTCAAGTCTTAAATTCTTCAATGTTGTCCTTATGAAAATCCATATTTTCCCATGTTCCTGGTCTTTAAGGTTCAGAAAATCTTTGAAATCCTTCACTGCTTGAGCTCTGTGACAAGGTAACATGGCATCAAATGAAGGAGAAGAGAGGGAGAAAAGAAAATGAAAAGAAACAGGATTGAAAAGGCAGCATCAGCTGTCCTCATTAGCACAGAGTAGATTTTAAAATTGCATAATGTAGATATCAATTTCAGAGTGATATGATGTAGAAGATCTGTTTTATATAGAAATATTCAAAGTGTAGAGTTTCAAGAAGTAAAATTGAGTAACCTGCAGGCAATTAAAGAAGTTTTGCTTGCTTGAATACCATTTTTCAAAATGTTTGCAAGAATCTGAAGAGAAAAATTCTTCAAAAAATGAGGAATACTAATTTAAACTAAAAAGCATTCATTACTAAGATTATTTCAAATAATACATCAGGACGGTAGATTTCCACAATTTTGTTGTTCAATTTCATGCAAATGCCAAAACTTTGAACAAGGGATGTCAGCACAAGTTAATAAATAGGATAGGCTGACTCAAAGAATTGAGAACAATGGTAATGAGATGCCTGTTGAAGAGAATGTTGAAAGAAATACTTAATTTAACAAAATATAGATAACAAGAATGAAAACAAAGATATCTTGAGAAAGATTTTATGAATTTAAAATCTTAAATTTTTTTATAACTTTACATTATTGAAGGACAGTTAACACAGTATGGTAACTCTGTACCTAGGATAAGTAAGTGTAAGTTATAAATAATCACCATCTGTACCTCATAATGTGAATGCATTAAAAATATATATTTATAATTACAAAGTGTTGTAAAAACTTTTGTATCACTATCAGAAAAACAACTAAGCACACCACCCTATTTCAGCTCTGCTTAGCCTTTTATAAAGGTTCTCCCAACAGACATCATCAAATGATTCCACCTGTCTTCATTATTGCAGTAATAGAAACAAATGCTGCTGGGAGAAATCAGCGTTCATTGACATCATTGATCTGACATGCTGAATTATAACTTAAGTTACAGTTAAATTTCCTGCATATGGTAAAATGGAAGTCCCATCACAGGGATTAACATCTCAGTGTTACTGAGCAGAATAAGAATGATAGGCAACAGGCTCATATAAACTTCTCTGATGGTTCTCAGTTCTTGAAACTGAATAACTTAACTGCAAAATGGTATCTTGGCTCCTACTCAGCCTTTTCTTGCTCAGCTAGATTATTTTCCTTATTCCTCCTTGTTAAACTGAGAACTCTAAGTGGAGTTTCTTTTTAAGTCTTTGAACAAGCTGCCTGAGGGCTTTTATCACATTCTTAGCAGACTTTTCCCCTAGGATTTGAAGTACAATTTCACTTATTATTTGCCTTTGTATTTCATCGAAAGTTACAGTCAAACTAACAATTTCATATTATTTCATGAGACAGGAAAATAGTTATTTTGCATATTATTTTGCATTTAATAAGAAATAAAATGCCCACATGATTTCACTCAACATTACCCTTGGTTCAGCGTAAACACTACATGTTAGGAGTTTGCATCTGAGAATGAGGGTAGGGAAGCATCAGTTTGAGCAGCGCTAGGGGTGAACCTCAGCACAGCTGTTCAAAATTCACTGCACTCTCTTCAATTACTATTAATGCACTAGTTGCAGGTAACTCCCAAGTAAATAGTGCAAATATGGCTCAAGCCATACAGAATCTATTTTTTCTTCAGATTTGTTCTTATTTTCAAAAGTTGCAAAGAAAACTTTTAATAAGGAAAACTAAATAGGTAACAGGAGAACTAGCCTGTCCAGGGGCAGGAACTTTTCTTTTATTCTTGTTTTATTCCAAAATAGAAATTTCCCTGAGTGTTTTGGAGGTGTTTAGATTTTTAGTGAATAGATCTTGCATTTGAATGAATGAAATCTAAATACTTCTATTGTAAATGCAGAAAAAAATAACGTCAAAAATAAGAAAACAATTCTTATCCTTCTGTGCATTACCTTACTTAACAGAACAGTTTCAAATTAGAGAGTTCCAGTTGGAAGATAGAAAGACGCTCATCCTTGTAGGCTTAAATTGTCAAAGAACATAGGAGGAAATTCTGGTTAACACCCGTATAATATTTGTACACTAATGGAAAAGTATAATAGTAAAACAGAAAGTCATTGAAAGGCCAAATGTAAATTGGGAAGCTGAAGACTGCAATATAAACCCCTGGAGATGTTTCCACCACAGATTTTGCATGGCCGATGAAGGGATAATCTCAAACTATATCAACATATTGTTTGTTGATTGGCTGCCATGTGTGGCAGAATCTTTTTGTATTAATCCCATAGCAGATGCTGGTGAATATTCAGCATAAAATAGAGAAGTTCATGTTAGCATTCCTAGAGCTGTGATTATAGCCCATAGAATCATGGTTGTAAATGGCCTCTTGGGATAATCTGTGTATAAAAGAAGGACTCCAGATTGAGAAAATAAATCATGACCAAATATTATATAATTTACACCATTTGCTAACTAAGAGAGAACATTACTCTATTAGTCTATGCAAATAGAAGAACAAATGAACAAAAATTATAGCCAGGGGCTTTGAGCATTCAGCTTAATTTTTGTATTTGATGTGATCAATACTATGCAAAAAATCCATCTTGACTTTTGTCTTTGGGTCCTTTTATCTATGAATAATGGTGGTATGAAGGCAGAAGACAGCAATGTACTATAATAGTAATGATTTGTGTGCCCCATCAGCTACTCCTGACCATCTACAAAGCTATGCCACAACCTCTGCTCCAGCAAACTGAGCAGCTGCTATTCTCATAGCCAACGCAAATAACTGCTGCTACAATGGACAACAAAAGCAGTGCTGCAGCACCTGCTACCCTGGCCAGCCGAGGAGATGGTAGGCTATCATTCAAGCCAGTGGCAATAGGGCCACATAAATCCAAACACATTCCCTTATGACCTGAGCTGCTTCCCTATCTGAGCACGGGCAAATGGCTGCCAGCCAGGTTCCCTCTCATGGTTACAATCCTCAGGAAGCTCAGCCTGATATCATCCTGCTGGAAAGGAGAAGAAAAAAGGAAATCAGGCTATGTGACTATTAGGCAGAGAGCAAATGCCAGGACTTCAGTGCGACTCTGTCAAATTACGCTCTGTGTTTTCTGGTCATACCGTGTGGTCTTGAAATAAGCCTCTGAGAGATTCTTCAGGTCCACAAGGACGTAATATTTTGAACTGCTCAGCTTGTTCTTTCTTAGACAATTTAACAACTTGCCTTATTATTTCTTGTGGAAACAGTATTTCTGTAGGCAATTTGTACTAGATTCTGAAGTATCATTGGTTTCTCAGCATCAGAACTCTCAGGAGAATGACAGCCTCTGTCCTGAGTCCAAATTTAGTCCTAAGAACTATAAAATTCCATGTAATTAAAACAATTAAATTATCTCTCTTCTTTCTGGTATAGTATAAAGATAATTATATATCAAATAACATATTACCAAAGGCTTGACAAGATCTAGGAGAAAATACAGTACCTGAACTTCCTTCTAAAAAGTTCCAGATTGGTTTATCCTCTTTTCTTCAGACCTAGCATGACTGTGGGACTCTGGAGGACCTACAGAGGGAATTCATTTAAAGGAAAATCAGTAAGATGATATTAATATCTCCATTGTTTTTGTGCTCTATAAATAGGATTGATTAACATGACTATGTTTTGAATAGTCTAAAATTATTCAGGCCTTGAATAAAGTCTAAGAATAAGCAAAACTTGACCTCCATGCAGTATGGCTATCAAAGCTTTTGAAAAACTAAAAGACCTTTGAAAGCACTTGAAATATAAAACCTCAAACTGATTAAATCAGTGCCTTGCCATAGACTATTTGCCCAGGTTTTTGTTTTGTTTTATTTTGCTTGTAATGAAGAAAAAAACAGACAAGCTGAACATGGAGAGTCCTGTTGAGATCAGCCTAACTCCCTTCCAGTTTACCTCGCAGAGAGTTCCTGGCTTCCTGCCATAAAACTGAGCATATGGATACCTGAGCATCCTGGTTCCCATACAGTGAAATCAAGCTCTCTTTATTCTAGTAGGATTAGAAACCACAACTGAGATGAAATTTTCAGAACAAAGTATTTTGATTGTATAAATACTAATCATGTTTTGATTTTCCTCTCTATGGGAAATTTCTAAGCAGATCTTATTTTCAAATTCAGATAGAAGGACTTTTTTTTTCCCAGAATCCTCAACCAAATATGATTTTTGGCTTTTTACCAAGCCTCTTAAGAGCTGGTTCCAAAATATATCATGGAAAAGTAGAATTCCAAGCTGTTGAGAGGATTGTACTCCAAGGGATGGTTTTGTGAATGAAAAAAATGCTCTCTTTCAATAAGTACTTAAGGTTTGAATAAATCTTTATGCTGTCTTCATGCTACATTTTCCAGCAGCTGAGAGCTTGATTCCCATGCTCAGCTCTGCAGAACTCAGTAGAAATATTTCAATACCTGCTAAGTGTAGATGTTTAAGGTAGGTTATAGTTGCTCCAGTTTCTCCTCTCACTTAAACCCATTTATAATCTGAATGGCCTTCTTCAGGACCCTACCTTGCCTCTCCACCTTCCACTTGTGTGTTTTGTATGCAGTGCTTTCACGTGGCGTTATGCTATTTTTGCAGTTAAATTCACATCTAGTTTTTTTCTCTAAGAAAAGCTCAGTTTTCTTTTTAAATCTTACTTTCTACCCATATGCTTTTACCCACTCCCAACTCCTCTTTTTAGTTCATTTTTATAAATAAATTCCATATTGAAATGTAAACATTTACCATGACAAGATATAAATACAGACTTACAGTATACAAGCATGCCAAATTTAAGAAATATTGTGGTAAATGTGATGCCACAGAAGAGTATTTGTTTACCTTTTTTGAGGCGCCCTAGTTGTTTAAGTAAAATTAAGTTTGAATCTTTTTTCATAGGTATTTTGTCCATCACTGGAAAGTATTATTGGCACTTACAAAATTAACAACAAAACCCACAGATTTTTTACTGTTCTTTAGAATTAACTTTTCCCTCACAGTAAAAAGTAGAATGACACATTCTTGCTATCATTTTTTAGATTGGGTGGATCATTTTCCCAGCTATAAAAAGAGAAATATGTATGAAATAAGTCTACAATAAAAATAAAAGTAACTGGATGTATAACCAATATGTCAATAATACTTATTCTTATGGAAAATATATCTTTCTAACTTTTAATTTGACACACACTTAATAAATAATATTTGACCAACAAAATTTTCAAAGGATGTAATTAATTGGAAAACTGAGGCTGGCTGAATTATCTTCTTAGCAACATTTGACCAGCAAATAATTTCTTTACCAGTCATGCTCTCTGGAAACAATTCTTTTTCTTAAGTAGTTGCCAAAATAATTTCTTTCAATAATTTCAGAATTTGGCAATAGTGCTACATTTTCCATAGTGCCAAATTTCCTACAAGTCATATGTTACATAAAATTGTTTCTGATGGTTATGTGCAGTCTTTCTCTTAATATCCTTTTATTAAGGAACTTTTTCAAAATAGCAAATATTCCCACATATTTCTGGTATGAGTTTCTGATCTAATTATGTATTTGTATGAAAATGGGCTTAATGATTTGGAGCATTTCAGCCTTAGCAATGAAGAGACAAAATGTCCATGCACCACTAGTTGGGCTGTAAGGAAAGAGAAATAATCCTATTCACGTTTGATGCAGGATACTAGTAATTTATTTTTTTTACCAGGTTTATAATCATAGCTACATTTTTGAAATAAGGTTATCAGATGAATCTGAAATTCTTGTATCTATAATTTTTTTCTTCAACTTGAAAAACATTGAAATGAAAAGTAGCAGGGCTTTTCAAATTTAATGCATACCAATATCCACTGTTTTTTTAACATTTTTACTAATTTTTGTTCGCCTTAGAGAGGACAATAAAATAACATTCATATTTCCAAATCTGAAGGATGTTTCCCATTACACGAAACTGAGTTAGGGATTGGAGTCCTAGATGTTTTACTGGCTCTCAACACATTATCTGCAGAAGTTGCTTTATTGTTTGAAAACTAGTATTTATTCAAATGTATAGGAATACAAGCGTGAACATGATGGGAAAGTGCAGAAGCTCATCTAACTTTGTGACAGTCACCAGCAGGGAATAGCAGAACAAAATGATCTTTCCCTCACTGTCTCTCCTAGTTCCTTTCCTGAAAATTGGAGTTATCTACAGAAACAAGTGGCATCAAAGCCATGCAATTTAATAACCCATGATGGACTTTTATTCTCTTTTTTTTTTTTTCTGATTTTTTTTAATGTCTTTTATATTATTGTATGTTACTTTTGCATAGGAAAAAGAACTTATTTTAGTTTCCAATATGTGAACTATTTTAATCATTTTATTTGGTGTCTTCCACATCCTGAGCAATGTGAACATTGAATAATTATTTTCCGTTAATCTTCTCTCCCACATTCAGGATATTGTATTTTTTTCTCTTATCTATTGCCTGCTCAGCTGAACCATTTCCAGACTGAACTGTTCTGGTCTGTTTAATTTCTTCTTGTCATCCTTTTCATCTTTCTCTGTATTGGATTGACTGTATCCTGTTTCATTTGATGCAACAAAAACACCAAGGCACATTAAATATCTCTTTTGCTTTGTTGTCAATTATTTCTTTTAATAGTTCATCTTAGCACCCTAATTAATTTTTAATCACTGAGGAGTACTGAGCTGATAGCTTGAAAAAACAGTTTATGGTGTCTACAAGATCCTTTTCATGAATTAAAGTATCTTATTTCTAAGTAGGTCACTCCAAAAGTAATGCTTCCATGTTTATTTCCATGGAAACCACAACAGACACAGAGCACAGTAACGCAATTTGGTAGAACAAATTCTTATCTGAAAAACACTATTTTCCAACATAGTCACTACCACTAACTGTGCATTTTCTCCAGCAATAAACAAGAGCATGTGTGCAGTGCTCATAAAAATCTGCACCAATGGAAGTGACCCACTGTTGCTGTTGCCACTGCTGAAATGTATCACTCACCACCTCACTGCGCTTGCTCCTGCCTCTCTTGGATGTGGAACTAGGCTGAAGACCCTAAATGATGACTCTGCGTAGGACACTGTTGACATGTTGAGAGTTTAAAACACCTGGTCTTTTTTAGAAAGTATATAGACAAAAACTACAACTTATTTGGCTGTAGATCCCACCTGCTGTGGCCTGTTTGATTATGTTTTGATCCAAGGTTTACATAAATATTTAAAATATATCCTTGTTTCTGATAGAAACATGGCATTCATACTTGGGGACTAGAGTGAGACTGAGAATGGAGTAACAGACTGATGGATGCATTTCAAAGTTACTAAAGGCCAGGACAGCTCACATGGGAGAAAGCTCTTGTAACAATCTCAGACAGGAAAATGCTTTATTAAGTTTTTGCATGGCTTGGATACTGAAGTCAGTAACAGGAGTGAAAGCTATAGTAAAGCATGCTTCACTAATCTGATGATTAACAAGCTGTTTTTCAAACAGTGATGATGTTCAATTACTTTATGTTTTTCATAGAAACTTGAAACATAAAAGTTGTGTAAGTTATATATGGAGGTTATATGCATTGTTATAATTGTTACTATTGGGTATTCCAATGACAGGTAAAATTTGATGCTTTTGTTTTTGTTTGTTTATTTGTTTTATAATTATTTTAGCTTAAGGAAGGAGGTTAGATTTCCACCTTCACATTCAGAGGAAAAATGAATTATCTGTTGAAATCACCACCAAAACACCTTCATCTCAACTGGGCTGACTGCGAAAGGATTTATAACAAATTATTGTCAGAGCATTGTGACCAGCATTGAAATAAGTATACCTGCTTGAAATCTGTGTGTGTATCTGTAGCGCTGATGCTAAGATTGAACATCTGCTGTGTACCTGTTGGTAGTGAGTGCTAGCAAGGGTAAAGCAATCTTTCCCTTCTTGCACTTTCCTTTGTTGGAATAAAGCCAACTATGTTCTGTAAAATATAGAGGAAGGAATGGAAATATGTAAATCAACTTATAGTAATGGATTACACTGTGTTACTAAGCTACTTCTCTATCTTAATTCTCTCTCTGTATTGCTAAAAACAAGCATGGGTTTGTCAAAATTCTTATATTGGGAACTCTGTATTGATTTGACCAAGCCTGAGGTGCTAGTCAATAGCTCAGTCTTTGGATGGCAGTCCAAAGACTTTTAGAGGCAGTCCCTAAGCTCTGCAAAGACATTTCAGATATTTCTGGGGAACAATTAATAGTCACGAATGGAGAGTCATTGGACTAAGAAATAGTCTAGCTCCATCACTGCTGGTGGAAAGCAGCATTAGTGAAGAGGATCACCTGTCCTGAAATGCAGCCAGCACACATCTGTTTCCTCTGCATAGAACTTTTGAAAATAAAGCAAATTAGCTTTTTTAAAATATTTTGGAGAAAAACTTCAAGAAACAAACTTTCTATTGGAAAAACGGTAGTGCAGAAAAACCTCAACGTTACTGAAGAATTTCAGATCTCTATCATACACTTATAAGTGCTTTATAAAGACAGATGCACAGTTTCCACAATGACAGGAATCCACCTTGCAATTCTATCCAGCAGAAGCACACAGCTGAATGGTCATTTAAATGCTTCTCTCTACTCAGAAAGATGGGACATGAACGGCTATTTTCTCCACCCAGATGAATGCTGTAAACACTGTAGCTTACAGGATATTCTGAGGTTTCCCTCTTGTTGAATCCTTTATACAAACTGCTAAACAGCAGAATGACTGGGATGCTTGGTACTACAACGACAATCCTAATTCCTTCAGAAAACAATGAACATGCTTACAGTGTTCACAATTAGAGAAGCCATCAATGAGATAACTGAACTCTCTAGTTTCCTACAGTTTTGGCAATCACATTTTGTCTAAATATATTCTATTCCTTTTCACTCAGTTATTCAATTTGACTTGAATGTCTAGACA
The DNA here is from genome assembly GCF_026119805.1 of Tympanuchus pallidicinctus. Taxonomy (NCBI): domain Eukaryota; kingdom Metazoa; phylum Chordata; class Aves; order Galliformes; family Phasianidae; genus Tympanuchus; species Tympanuchus pallidicinctus. The sequence goes on along the minus strand of NW_026294618.1, from coordinate 39,386,552 downwards.
AGTTTGGAATTACCTGCAATATTTTCACATAGTGACTTTTTGCAAAGCTCTAATTATCAGTGTAGTACAAAGAGTTGGCCAAAAAATCATCAGCATAAACGAAGGCAATGACACATTATATATTGGAGTATCTATTGGAATGAGAAGAAAATTCAGGAGTGGAAGGGGTTACAAAGCTTTTTTTCAATCACTAGAAATGACAACAAAACAATGGTAACAAGGGAATGCCTCACAAGGAGCTGTGAAGTTAAAAGATGACTATAGGGATCTGGGAAGTGGTCTGAGAGAAAAAAAATAGAGTTTCTAATTATTCTTCAAGTATCATGCATGTTAGAGAAGAAAAAAAATAGATAATTGTGGACGCCAAATGTGATGGCAGTAAAGGACACTAGATGTATTGTCCAGGCAACTGATATGTGGAAAGCAGCATGGGTTGCATCTGATCACAGTGATAGTTAATCGCACTGAAAAATGATCAGAAGCAGCCATGAGAGCACCAAACTAAGCTTTAAAAAAGGCAAATGTGGTCATGAGTTTAACTCAGCATGTGGTAAACAAACTGAGCTCAAGTTGGAAAAGAGCTTCACTTTAATGAAAATTAAAGAAGCTTTGTAATGGCTGATATTAATCCTAGAGTTTTGAGTAAGGGAAAAAGAATTTTGGCTGATGAAATGAAATTTTATGTAATTGGCATTTTCTGAAAACTGATTGAACAGTTCATACACACAGACTTTTAAAGGCCCCAATCATAATCTGTTTAGGAAGGACAGTGCGCATAAAAGAACATTCCAAGCTGATCTTTTATGATGTGAATACCATTATTTATTTCATAGATGCATGTGGCTTAATGTATTATTTAATGTAGCCCAAGATAGTACCTGGTGGAGGACACAGAATCAAATAAAAAAACCATTTATTTTGAATATTTCTCTGTAGTATCTGAAAATAACCATTGTGGAGGATGCCAGTATAAGCTGGTAATTTTCCAGTGTAATAAGATAGATATCTATATCTAAAGTAATGCTACTTTGTATTTCATTATATTGATATTATGCATCAGTGAATTAGAAGTTTGTGGTTGCTTAGAGAACCAAAGATACCAGTGACAGGACCAGTGGCAAAAGAAGGTGTGCTTAGAGAAACTAAGGATAAGAGAGGCATGAGACTTCATTTCAAGATATACAAGGAATGCCTTCCCATTGGAAGGCTACTTAAAGGACAGAGGCTCAAAGAAATAAGTTTCCTGCATATAATTGAGGAAGAACCAGATATCATCAAACAAAGGTCTAGAAAACTGATGCACTGAGCAGATAACTCAGTGCTGAGGGTAGGAGTTGCTTGAACTCCTGTTTTTCTCTTAAATTCACAGGACTGTTCCTTGTTATCTATGAGACACTTCTATTGTTCTAATGTTAACGAAATGTCCCTATATAAACACTGGAGAGTGGCTCATTCCTCCAGAGTACTTAACAGTTACAACTGGAACACTTGCCTACCAAGTAGGTGACTTATTGTAGGCAGATTTCCTTTAGGTTAAGGGGCTCTAAACCATCCTTTCTGAAGGAGGCTGCCATAATGTCTCAGTGCAGGAAAAGATACTTCTCCACTGGGGCATGCTAACATGCTAAAATGAATGCCAGATCCAGAGGTGAGTAGGCACTTCACACCCTTCATCTGTAGCATTTTGATTAGACCCCTGTTGGAAAAGGTAAATCAAGGTTTCCAATCATTGATCCATTGATCATTCTGTTTGGATTTGTTTGTTTGTTCTTTAATTTTAAATGAGCAGTATAGGATTGTGCCTCTGGGCAATATGGGCCAAAACCCAGGCTTCCTCACCTTTCTGAGGAGCTAACCATTGAAGGGAATATTTAAAGCCTCTATCTAGAGATGAGACTAAATCAAATCCTCTTCCCCCTCCAATTATTTCATTTGAACAAAATGATTATATGCCAGTGTTATGTTTGGCATACTGTAGAAGTCTGGCATAGAATTTTGGTGTTATGTTTTAAAGTGAAAACTTACGTACAAGAGTGATGGCAATATATTTTATAGAGAAGGAAAAGATTTCAATAATTAGATTTCTTGATTTACATTTTCCAACAGGGGTAACTGAATATTATCAAGAATCAAGAATATCAAGGTATCAAGAATAATGAAATACTTTAATAATTTCAATAATTTCTACTGGCTGCAAAACAGCCCATTAGTCAGGATAAAAAGAAAGTTGAGTAGTGACATCATGACAGTTCAGAAATAATTTTTGAGAGGGAAAAATATGAAATGCTAAAGCACCTCTTAAGCCAGGGGAAAAAAATATCTGTAAAAAAAACCAACAATAGTTGAAGCGGAAGCCAAGCAGTACTTTTAGTAACTATCCTTGAATCCTGGACGCAGCCTGGGAGGTATGCTATAGCCCAAACTTTATCAAGCATGGCCATACATACCACTTGTGGAGCTATGTTTTGAGCTGAATTAATAGCTTGTAGAGTAGTTGTTGGGTGATAAAGAAGCTTTACTGTTTTATGGGGGAAAAATATGAAGCTTTTCTGGGCACAGACAGAAAGCTTTGGGGAAAATAGAGAATATTAAGACCTCAGGTAGAATTGTAACACAACTTTCTTTGACTTGGTGCATTAGTGTTCTCCCTGAGTTGTATTTTAGATGTCAAAGTGTTATTTCAAAATCCTCTGTAAAACCATGAAACATCTGAATATTTTTTATGGAATATGTAATTTTGGAGCTCTGAGGGTTCAGATCCTGGAAACAGAAATGGCAGACAGTGCTACTCCATTACATATTATTTTTCATTCCTATAGCATGCTGCTGTTGTCTCCTAGGTTGTCTCATTATGTTTAAGAGAAATAGTTTGTATGTGCTAGTCTAGTAAAGAAAATCCTCAAAACACAGGTAGTAGAACTTTTGCTTCCTAAACTCCAACAATTCTCAGTATTTGTATCTGAATCACCACTAATTTCTATTTATAAACACTTTCGGCAAGATCTACTGCTCTGGAGCAGTACAACATGCTGCAAAACCTGAACCCGTATCCAACATGGAGCCAGGCTCTGTGTGCTCAAAGAAGCAGGTAAATCTCCTGCTGTAGGATGCAGGCCTGATCACTCCACATCATCCCTGTCAGGCAATTTGTGCGCCGGCATGTAGCTGCAGTTAAATGAAAAAGCCTTTAGGCAATCCTCCGGAGTTGAAGGTGAAGCGCTTGCTGCACAGGAGGCAAAATTGAGAAATAAAAAATAAAAATGTCTCTACAGAACAAGTAGGAGAAATCCGTAATTATTTCTACTTTAAGAAGTATTACAGGAAAATCCCACTGAGGGAAGAAGCAGGATGCAATTTCATCAGAAGAAGCAGAAGCTGGGCGAATGTCCTTTATCCTCCTGAATAAAAGTTATTTGTATTGCTTGATAAATTGATCATTTCTCTTTTAAAATATTGCATTTTGGTTCATGAAATATTATCTCATGATTTTGAAAGCCCACTTTTTGCATCATGCCTGGATTATTTTGCCCCATGAGGTACAGTAGTATGTTTGAGAAGAAGCATGGAAGCCATGCCCAGGAGAGATTTACAAAGTACCTGAGCAGAAGAACAGTGTGTGCAATGGGACATGCAGCTGCACTCACCTGTGGGAAGAACAAGATTTGTACTACTGTTCTAGTGCACATTATAGAAGGATTTGGGAATTTTCAGCCAGATAGGCTGAGGCTAAAAAGCATTGTCATTTTCCCTTATAAAAAAAAAAAAAAAAAAAGGGATTTTATGAATTGATTTTATTGCACATCAAAATGAAAATAAGGTATTCCAGTGTACTTTTTTAATGAAATAAAATCTAGTTTGGAGGCAAGTTACTTGACTGAAATGTGAGAAAGTTATATTCAAGTTCCTCTTTTAGACTGACTCTTCTTCTTGACTGTCGAGTTCATAGTTTAAATTAAACAGATTTTCCAGACATGCAAGTGCTTTCTCCAATGCATTTTGTTCATTCATGACTATTGCAAGAGAAGGGTACTAACTGTATGGTATAAAGGAATTTCCATGCAAAGAGGTTTTTGTGATGTTTATGTTGTAGTTATCATTGGCAGCTGAAATAGTCAATGTTGGCTAAAAACAAGTTAGAAATGCTCTGAACAGAAGCTGAGGCACCTCAGCTTTGGCCTTCTGAGTGCTCAGAACCAGGGTGGCACAAAGACACTTCTGCTGCATCTGTTTCCACCTTGACCCTTGCCTCATCAAAATCTGATGTTCTGCACAATGCATTTGTTAATATTTTTTTACTTGTACGGTGTGAGATGTGGTACTCTGGCTCCTGTGACAAATCAAAGGTTTGGTCTGGTTGCAGACATTATCACATCATGTAGAGTAAGAAAGGAGCACTAGATTAAAGTAGATGTAATGCTCTGGTTTATGTTAACTCCATCTGTTTGCTTTTGGGTTGAATCCTAAGCAGTCCAGTAGAATTATGCATTTAGTAGTCTTCCTCAGCTTGAATCCCCCATGTACAAGCTAGTATTCCGAAAGCTGTAATAAAACTATATAAAGCTAAAACTAATATGCTATACTCTACAAGTCTTCAAAGTGAGATATCTAAAGCTCAGAAGATCTTTAATTACGTTAGTGTTACTTATACCCTTTATTAGTGCAAAATTACACACTCTTTTCTTGTAAGCAAAGGTATAATCCCACATAGTGGGACATATAAAAGAGATTGTGTGATTTTCACAGCACCTCTTAGTGAGTGAGGACTTAGTGAGAAGTAACAACATTTTTGAAAATCACACCCATAGTGAATTAATGGAAGAATAATTATTTCTAGCATAAAAAATTGTAGATGTACATAAATCAGTACCAACAGTTTGCCCAGTTTGAACAACATAACCAAAAATGGAATAATAAAACTGTGGAAACCTGAAACTTCTCCAGTAGAGTATTATTTTAAGAGCAATAAGTGGAAACATATAATATCTGCTCCATTACGCAAAGCAGATCATGGGTTTGTTTTCAAAGACATCTGCAGATTGCAGCTTCCTTTTGAAAAACAACTCAGGTAGTTGGCCCAGTTTTCAAGTCTAGGTCACTAAAGTCCCTCAGACCCCTATAAAAGAAAACCTCACCTGAATGACCTGCCAGAGATGTTGTCCTTTTTAGACAATCTCCTTGCTACCTCAATGCTGTTCCCATTCATCAGCAGAAATAAATTGAAATAGAAACTTGGCAGCATTAAGATGATATTATGTGCCTATTTCTCTTCCAAAGAAAGATAACCTGATATACTAGGTGTTTGTTTTTGTGGTCATTACTTCTCCAATATTTGAGGACCCTGCAACTTATGAAATATAGTAAGATCTTGGATTTCAGAGAGCTCAGGACCTCACTGTACAATTAATTTATTCTATAAATGGAAAAATACAGTGGAGAAATTTGTAGACCATAAGGATGAGGAGTGATATTTACTGAGTGGTGCTTGTAGTAGAGGATTGCCACAGGTTACTTACACTCTTTTTTTTTTCACTTTTATATGATGGCAAAACAAGTTGCACATCTATTCACATCTATTAATCTATTTAATGTTGGACATTAGAGAAAAAAAATCGTAGAAAATTAGGTGAAGTTGTTGTCTAGGTGAGTTTATATGATTATTTTTATACTCTTTTTGTTTTTTTCACCTATTTTTTCCTTTTTTTTTTTCTTTTTTTAAGTGGTCTATATTTTGGCCATGCAAGAGGCTGCTAAATGTGTATCAGAAACCAAACTGTGTATTAACATCTACTGATTTCTCCTTATCTATGATGTTAGTAATGCTTTCAAACATGAGATCCCTTGCCCAATTTTATGCTTCCCATCTTTAATCAAGCTGTCTCTTACCAGCTGTTGCCCATCTTTAAGAAAGTTTCTGGAGATGAGCTCTTTTAAAATACATCTTCTATTGTAAGGAAAGAGGTTGGCTCTGAATTTATATTTGTAGGAACTTGCTCATAATAGACATCACTAAAGTCAAGAGTGACAAATGTAAAATTGTGACTTTGTGCCTTATTTAAGATTTTCCAACTAAACATCTAGTGGCATAAGCTATCTGCTATTTTCAAGCCTTTCTGAAACTGAATCACCATTAGAAATCATGAATTAAACAGTTAATGCACGGATTTCAGTTTTCATTTTCTTAAAAGCAGATGGAAGGAAGAAATGGGTGACATTTTCCTGTAAACAACTGGGCCAAACAGGGTAGAGTAGATTACCTGTAGTATTGAAAAAAGAATATCTATCTTTTAAGTTTTATTTTTGTAAAGTGTTTTAAATAAAACAATTTCTTTAATAATGATATTAATGATATTAGCATTAAGGTAACCAAATGTGCAACTTTATTACTGTTAGTAAAAGTGGAGCATCCAAGAGCATGTAAATCTTAACATTACTTTTAGAATATGCATCATTTCTAAATTTGGGAATTGTCAGATTAAGATGAAAACTGTTTAGTTGGAACCTAAATGATGATCTGAGTATCAAAGGACACACTGTTAATGTAAAATAATGGAAGCTTCCAGCCATTTTCATCATTGTTGATGTCTGCACATGCTGTAGGCAGTTTTCCTTGTTTATAAATGATGTCATATTAGCAATAATAAAAAGCATTCATGAGAAAATGCTCTCTTGCAACACTCAAAGCAATTTGTAGGATTAGTTCTATACAACAGAGTGCAGGATATTGCACACTTTCAGTCCACGTACTCATTATGGTTAAAAGTGAATTAGCTGGCATTTTATTTAGACAATATTATGTGTAACAGACAACTTAGATTAGTGAAGAGCTAGTGTATAAGATGGATATATAAAGTAACATGGAGTGTGGGGAGGTTCTGTGTCTGATACAATGCATGTTTCTGTCATGCCCTGCTAACCAGTACATTTGTCTGAGGTATGAGAAGTAGCAAGAGCTATAATCATACCTGCGCAAGTGCAGGATGGTGTAACAAGATCCATATTTAGGAGGGTCTGAAAGATTAGATTGGGTACATATGCCTGCTTAGTGTACGAAGTCTGTGAAACCCATTTTCCTCGTGCCTGGGTAAAAGAAAAAGCACAGGCCTTGTTTTAGTTACTATTTTTTAGCATTCGCTTAAGGATGCCTGAAGTCGTTGTCACTTTTAAAGTTGGAAATTTTCACGCCCAAAGGAAAGCAGTGGGATTTATTAGTAGGGCATTTGTTCTAAGATTGGGTACAAAATTGTTTAAAAGAAGGCTCAACTTAGCAATGCTTTGTTTTCAGGTGCTTTGTTTTTTGGTTGGTTTACCTTCAGTGGCGTGTGAGCTTAAATACTGAGACCGTGCTGCCACCTTGAGGATTTTCTTGAAGCATTTCTCTTAGCAGAAGGGGAAGTTTCACACGCGCATTTCAGAGAGTTTTTGTCCTCACTTGTACTCAAAAACTATATTAAATAATATCATATTAAACATATACATTCTATAGAAAATTTACTGAAAAATACAGCAATGCTGTTAAAAGTTTCTGTAAACGTAACTAAGAAAATTTAGCAAGGGGCTGTATCATAGACAGACTTTAAAATAATTTTAATTGTTGTTATCCAAAGATCGAGATTGACAATACTGTGCACTAAGGGTCATGCAACCAAGTGTCAGATCTGCATGTGAGATACAAGCAGATTGGTGAGTTTCAGGGCAACTTGGCTTGTTTACAAGATCAATGTCATTTACATGACTAGGGACTTAAAGAAATTGACTGTGATTATGGATTATCTGTGATCTAGGACATGTAGATTTAGAGATCTTTTGTTTGTGCCTAGCTGCAATGGGAGCTATGTCCTGCAAGATCTCCCAGTATGTAGCCTTGCATCAGAATCCAATGTCAGTCACTGCTACAGATCCACATTAGAGGAGATTAATGGGGGTACATTCACTAGCAGGAATTAGGGGTTTTCTTTGTTTCTTTGTTTGTTTTCCTCAGGAATTTGATACTTTATGCTGATTTTCACAAAATGCAACATTCAATAGGCAGTTCAACTGTAGACATCCACAGGCAGATATTAAGTGCTTAAGGTAAGAGAAAGTTTTGGGTGTGTTTTGAAGTGAAGTCTACTGATGGGTATACAATACGCATTACTGACAAGAGGAACGCTGACCTTACTAAATGCTGAGTCTGCAAAGAGAGACATACATTCACAATTTGGAATCTCTTCTACATAGCATCTGCACCTGCCATTTAGATAGTTGAATGCTGATTTGGTCTTTTTGGATAAAGAAAGAGCTTCAGAAAGTGCTAGCACTGCCCTTTCCATGCTGTTGCTGGGTGGATACAAAAGTCACTTAGGAAATAAAAACCAGGAATTTTAGTTCCTCCTCAGTCTGAAGTGATGTAAAGCAATACCTCTTAATATTAACTTATATTATGTTTTGCTACTGGGATTTTTCCCTGAGTAAGAGCACCTCTTTACTTCTGGCTTTAGAGAATGCAAAACTATAGCAGGCAGTTTCAGAAACAGGGGTGAACAGTAGCCCTTCCTGTCGTCTGATTGAAGTCCTCTGCGTTAATGGAAGACAGAGATTTGAACTTGACTAGAGAACAGAGTCAAGAATTATTATTCTGGAGGGAATGCTATTTTATAAGTGCATAATTTCAGTGCCAGCTATTCCAGACGTGAGTGAAAGCAAAAACAGTTGCCATGTTTTCCACTGAGTTCAATGCTTTGGACCAGTAGGATTTAACAACACTGACTAAGCCAGATTTCTCTGTGAATGAAGTGAAGGAATACCTGCAGTCAGCTGTCTCACTTACGTGTAGGCAGGGAGTTACTCTGACCCACAGTGGCAGTACTTTGGAAGACATGCAGTAGTAAGTTTCTAAAAAATGCAGAAATTTCATTGATGAAAATTTTATCACCAGAAATTTCTGGACTTGAAGAGGGTTAGTAGAGTTGGAGCATAGCAGCCTTCAAACTGTGTTCAAATTCTGATAAACTCCCACTTTAGTATCCAAACCTCTCAGTAGGTTGGCTGAATTAATATTTAATGTTATCAAGGGAAATGAAGTTCATCACTTGAGAGAAACATTTCATTAGTAGGCACTATAATTAGCTTGAACATGTTTTTAACTTGACTAAAAAATTTCAATTGCTCTTCACTGGCCAACAAGAATGGATCTACTATTTATAGTACATGAGTCGTTACTAATAGGTGACTAGGCAGACAAAGATTCCTCTGCCAAATTATGAGTACTGTGAGGTATTGTGAGTGATTTACTGATAAGTAAAGATATTACATACCTGCATAAACTGCATAGAGAGGACTGTATGTCTAAAGAGAGCTTAAAGAAACTTGATACCAAAAAATTACATTTGTCTGAGGAAATCAGTGACACAGAGAAGGTTTTGGTGGAGGGAAATGATGATACTCCTTAAACTTCAGTTGAACTTCATCTCTCCATGCATCTCAAGGCATAAATATGTTCCAAGCAAATTTTAAAAGCTTTCAGTTGCAATCAGCAGATGAAGTTACATCTGCTTTGCATCCATTCAGTTTACATCACTGCAGAATTTGGCACAACTACTCCACCAGGTTCTTACAGAGAAAATATTTCATTATTGGAATGCTTTTATTTATTTGTTGTTGCTTAAGATAACACAACGATGAAACAACTGGATTTTATTCACTTACTTAAATGCATTTCTTGGTTTACTCATTAAACAATAACATTAAAATAACAGGGAGAACCATCTGGCTTTTTGAAGTTTTTTTTCAATACATTACCAAACCACATCGAGTATTTTACCAGGAAATAATGTCTTCCTGGATAGTCTGGATACTTTTCCACATGTATGGAGGGAAATTGTCTATATTTCTATCCATTTCTCACTTCAAAATAACTGGCATGTGCAGATGAATGTAGAATTATATGACAGCATTTTATATGTCTGTATTTATGGGGAAAATGACTTGTCTATGTGTGTGTATGGTTATATCACTCACAAATTTTAAGCTAACTCTCTCCAGGTTGTTTCACTTGCATATATACAATCTGGCCACCTGAGTCATCTAAAGGAAGAGTCAAAGGATGAGCAGAACTGCTGGGTCTAATAAGTTATAATAAGATCTCTCATGAGGACTTTGCAGAATCAAAAGGTCTGTCTGTTTGAAACACCGTACACAAGGAAAAGTTGCCTTTTAGTAACTCTGCAGAAGAATTTAGTGGATATTTTCGGTTTTCATTCTTGAAGGTGTATATTCAAACCTTGAAATCAGTGAAATACAAGAATATAAAAATGAACAAACTGGGAAATAGTGTGGAAAAAATTTAGCAACGCAAATTTATTAATACGCAGGTATAATCAACTGCATGAACAAGACTGAGGAATGATGGGCTATGCAGCCATTCTGCTGAAAAGCAGTTTGGGTAAGAGCAGACAATCAGTCAAACACAAGTCACCAATGCTGTGATGTTTTTTAAAAGAAGAAAATCATATTAACATCTGCAGAGAGTATCACATGTGAGCTGTACAATTTCTTTGGCTACATGGACTAGAATAACTCATTCACCCTAATGATCTACATCTTAAGAAATACGTGAACAAGTTGAAGAAAGCATCAAGAGGAATAGGAATTATCAAAGATCTAAAAGCATGTCTGTGAGGAATTATTGGTAGTGGAACAGGAGTAGTTTAGCTCAGAGAATTGAGAAGACAGAGAGAAGTTCCAGAAAGTTGCAGATATATAAGCCAGATACACTGAACATAAAATCTAGGAGCAAAGAGGAAAGATATTAACAGTTCCCTGCATCCGTGAACAGTAAAGCCTGGAGGGAGTTGCAACACTTGCTTCACTTGTGTTTTGAAGAACAATTTGAACAATGTCTTTCAGGATGCATAGTTGACTTTCCTTTTGAGGCATGAGGATGGAGTAAATTATCCTCTGTTATCTTTTCTTAATCTATTTGCCTATTAAATTCTTGGAAAAAGAACATCGAAGTTTTCCAGGCCCAGAGTCAAAGCTGTAGTAAGCTACAGTGATCACTATTCTAGTAATCAAATGCTCCTGGAAAATGTCACTAATTCCTGTGCCAACAGATGACTGGAATATAATTGGCTGTCTTAGGGCCATTTGCTGCTGAATTTTCATACTTCTGTGTTTGTGGTGAACATTATAGAGGCAAGAATATTTTCTCTTTATCCCCAGGTTATAATCTGAAGAGGAAGTGATGATGGTCAGCTCTTCCTTAAGCAGCGGCAGGGTTTCAATATCCAAGTATTCTCTTTGTGCTATTTATGAACTAGCTTTCAAATCATCAAACACACAGCATCCTGAGGTTTCTAAATTCTAGTCATCATTTGAGCCAAATGCAAAATTGCCTTCTTACACCAAAAGAAAAAAATTCTGTTTAAAGGTCTGACTCTCTGCACTGTATTTTTTGTTTGCTTCATGATGTTGGATGATGTAATTTAGCCTAGGGGAAAATACTACTCTTTTAAGAACTGCATGTAGCATTTCATTTTGCTCCTTATTTTGCCCTGTAAAGTTGATATTTTAGCAGTGTAGTATCCCAACTCCTTGCAAAAATGTAATCTAACATCTGGGGGAAAATAATTACTTTTATAAATATTCAAAGTATGGGCAAAACTTGGAAGGTTCAAAATGAATATAGAATACAAATATGCACTTGTCTGTTCTTTTTACAGAATATTTATACCAGTAAATTGTTTTTATTTATAAGTTCAATCTACTTACAATATGCATACGTTCTCCCCAGATACCTGTAACTGTCTTTATTTGTGAAAGTCACTTAACTGTTTACATATTATTTACACATGAATATATACACACATTATGTATCTCAGTTCAGTGCTGGCTCTCTAAGATAAACACAATTCTGTTTAATTTGCTTCTCCATCTATAAATAGCATGGATATAAATGCTTTTTGCTCTCATAAAATTTTTGGAAGGCAAACGACAAGGTAAACACAGATTTCTTTTTTTTTCATCTATATTTTGAGTTAATGATTTTTTAAAAGAACATCTTTGTCCTAAATCAAAACCACATAGCCTGTCAATGGCTTTTGGTGATTTAGAAAACAACTGTGAATCATATGGCACACAAAGGAAGAAAGAGTTCACTGAAACTACCACCAAACAGAATTTTAGAAACAGAAATAGAACTGAGTAGGAAGTGGTTTTCCTGTCCCGCGAAAATTTTCGAGATCTCATTTTTCCCATTATGCATCAGAATGAGCCCAAGGCCCGCCAAAGATGAGACAGGGGGTAAGGTAATAAGCCAAGGTCTGCTAAAACGAGAGAGAGAAATGGGTGGGGTAAAGCAGTGTGGTCACAGCCTCAACAGCTGTGTAAGGTAAGGCACTTTCCTGGGACAAGGAACACCATGGCAGATGTCCCTGGTCTGACTCCAGCCTGAGCTCTCAGTCTTCAGCTGAAGTGTTAACCATGATCAATAGATGGACGGTAGAATTGGCTGCAAAACTATCAATTATTTTGATGCAGACATCTTGTTTGTCCATCTCTCCTAAAAATTTTTGTTAACAAATTACTGTTTTGAACTCAATCTTTTCCTCTACTGAGAAATCTCTGCCCTTGTTTAGTTCTCACAGAAATATTTTTTACTTGCGATGTCCAAACCCAGGGGATGCAAAATTTCCTGTCAGTGTTCTAATCGCTGCATATGAACTAGAGATAGAATCTTGGTGCCAAATCCTCAAAGGCATTGAGGCACCTAATTCCCAATGAGAGATGAAGACAAGACCAAAAAAAAAAAAAAAGAGATGTGGGTATCACCGCTATGAGCCTGCTGACATCTGAGACATGCAATAGAATGCAAATGAACAATTTCTGCCTCAGTATAGGTCCACATCGCAACACTAGACCAACTTTGGTAACTGAGTCTCAGTGACACCCTGTGCCTTCAGGGAGCAGTTGTGCTAAGGATGATAGAGAACTATCCATACTGAGGCAGTGCAGAGTTTATTGCACTTTCAGAAGGGGTAAAGCAGTGATGAGATACAACAGCTGGCCTGAGACTGCCCCTGCTGCCACATCTGTGCTACTATTGATATCTCAAGACACTGTTGTTGATGTATACAGACCTTTAACTGTAACCTGAAGGTTCTCAGTGCAGAAGCACACACGCTGCTCCTTTGCTAACTTAATTGGATTGAAAGGAAAATAGGCAGAACAAGGAAGGCACCAGAGCAGCTATATCCACACAAAACTGGTACAGGTTAAGTTTCCCATGTGACATTTCTTCTCGTGATATAGCCATATTCGGATCCAAGAGTTAATCTGGAACTGCTTTAGCTGCATTTCATCTGTCGTCTCCACATCAGAGCCCCCAATCTCCACTTATATTGCAGAGGTGAGAAATGCATCCACACATTAACAGCAAGTCTGCCTCCAGCTGATAAGCTAAATGATTGTTTCTGGCTTTCTGGTGACATCGCTGTTCCATTTCTTCGGATTTCTCTTGACATGGACTGCTCATGGTATCCCTACAGCCTTGGGTGATGGTTCAACACTATCCTAACACTGCAGGCAAACGAGGTGTCTTCTGGAGAAACCTGTTTGCTCTCCTCTGTTGCTTATTGATATAATTAAATTCCAAAATGTCTTGATGGCAAAAGATGACTGGATGCTTTAAACAACATAATTCTCACAGAGTAGAAAGAGAACAAGTGGTCTGCTGCACAGCTGTGCACAACCCACCCACTACACACGGATTGTAGTACAGCCTTACTTTCTTATAAGGGCAATAAGTGTGCATATAGAATGAAATTAAGAACTCTTCCAAGTTCCGGGCCAGGTGCTGGGCAGATGTATGACGAGGGGGCGGAGAGACTGTGGGGAAGCAATGAGAAGAAATCTCATGTAGGCCACAGGCAGCTGCAGAACCCCCGAAGGAATTTCATCCAATTCAGTGGCTTACCTGGGCAGCCACAGAAGAAGATGATGGGAGCATTATGCTCAGTGGATTTGGTCTTGTCATGCTGCTCTCCATGCAATAGCAGCACCATTTCTCCTTCCCCTACCCCACAGAAGTGACACAGGACTGACTGCTATGGCTGCATGTCCTCCTCTGTGTCGTGCTGACACTCACAGACAGCCCTCAGAAATGAACAAGGGAGCGTGATTGTTTCCTGGTAGCTGCTACTGACTTGTACAGTATTGTTCTTTGAGACAGCTGTGTGGAAAGAGTATCTGAAATCTGCATTCTGTTGCTAGCTTTCAATTGATAAACATTCACAAATGAGATTTAATGTCTTGTAAAAACTGACGAAGACCACACCTAAAAAAATGAGTTTATACACATTCTTTATATAACACAGGTTATCACTTTCTGTATCTACATCAAGACTTGCAGTGACAGATGAACAATCAAAGAATGCAGTAGTTGGGGTGCAGACATGGAATGTCTGTGAAGATCGTTTGGCTTTATAGATTGCAGCAGTATTAAGAGAGGCTACACTTTAATGTAAATACACTTTTAATGCATCATAATAATAATGTGGAAACTACCAGAAAATATTTATTCCCAAGTTCCAGTCCTTCAACTGATATATACTTTTTTTTTTGGTACTTTAAAAGAACAACAATGACATCCAGTGGCTGTAAAATTCTCCAACTTATTTTGCTTCTGTACTTAACACCATATCTAGTGTAAAGGATAGATTTATTCTTATTAAAATTCTCAACCAAGATACAAATTGCATTTTGTCTTTAATAAATGCTAAATAGAAGTGAAAAGTCTTAACATAAAGCTAACCCTTTATCATAACTCCATAGTATGCATGTATAGTATATATATGTTCTTTCGCCTTTTTTTTTTTTTTTTTTTTTTTGTAAAAGTGAAACAAGTGCCAGGAATTTTCCCTAGAATCCCAAATCCAACCAATATAACAATAAAAATAGAATCTTCTTTTCAAAACTACTTTACATCTGTAGGTGTACACTAGAATGAAGTCTTCCTCACCTGCTTTCTCTGCCTGTTTGATACATACAGAAAGCATGAGTACATGATAACTTCTAAGCTCTGTTTTGTGGACAAGAGTCTTCTTAATACTTTTCTCAATTTTTCCCAAAGAACGGAAAATTCTTTGTGAGTCTTCTGAATCCACACAAAACTCAAACAATCAAACTGACATCACCTGCAGACACATTCATCTTACAAGCATCCAAACAGCATTTACTATAGTGTATGTACCATACCACACTTAGAGATGGGTATGGTAGGAACAACTAGCTCTCCATCATTATTTCATTCTCCCCTGAGAAAAGTATAATACAGACTCCCATAAATATTGAGGGGAGAAAAAAGGGAACATACTAAAGCCTACACTATTTTCCAAGGTTCTTTGAATAGGACTAGAAATGAGTGGGAATTCCCCCAGCTGAACAATAATTCACCAATACCACTTAATTTTACTTTCTGGTAAGTGTTCAAAATGTGTTAATACAACTATTCAGGAACTAAGTTGAACAAGACTTTTTTTTTCAGCAGATAACCGAGTAGAGAACTCTAAGAAATGTACCACCACAGTCATTTAGCCATTTTTGTTTCTACACCTCACAGACACCTCACTTCTCTGAATACCAGCACTGCAGAACCCACCTCAATGGGAGGCTTTGACATCTCCTGCTCCAAAGTTATTGCAATGAACAAGTCGTCAACTCTGATGGACTGAGGTAGCCCTGTGTAAGGCCAACAACCAATGCTATTCCCTGTCTAGTCTCTGTCTCACACAGCATACACCACCTGAAATCTCTCTCCTGGGCTCAGACAGCTTTAAGGCTCCCATGCTCCCACCCTGCAGTAGGTAAATCACAGCTTCAGGAGCTGGAGACAATCTACAGACTTCCCAGGGAGCCAGTAAAACCTTGAGCTGCAGCAGGGAATGCACAGATTTCAGTTAACCAGTAGTATTTTAAGCAACAGTGAGCTTATATGGAAGAAAAGGGATTCATTTGCCTCTCCTGTGGCCAGTTGGATTTAATGAGATGGCTCTTGCTGTGGGATTTATTTCACAATCTAGTAGTCTAGCAGGGATACATTTATAGGTGGGCTGCTATTTTTTGTTACTTAATCTTTCTCTTTTCCCTTAGATTGAGGTAGTGCATGCCAATACATTTGAGAACACTAAAACTGGTGTGAGAAAACTGACTTTAAAGCAGAAAATAAAACTTTTGAAAGATCAGTGCTGTATTTCTTTTCTCCTGGGAGTAAGTCTGCATTTTGTGTCATTGTGGTGTGAAAATCTGTGATATTTTTCCTATCTAAAGTACATTTTACTTCCATTCATTTGTGTGTATTTGGCAGAGGTACAGGCTGGCTTTCCAGCTTGAGAGCTATACCTAGATTGACACATCAGCTGCTCTAGAGAATGAAGTAAGCTGCTCTCAGCCTTTTCTCCTTGCTAGCAGTATGTGGAAGCTTCTTTCGCCCCAGCATGGAAGTATTTACTGACTTTGATCAAAATATTTTCTCTGTGAACCTCTGAATGAATTGAATATCCACAATCAAAAAAATCAAACCATTACAGTGAAGTGTAAGACACACAGTATATGAGACTGAAAGGTATAATTTTTTCTCCAAAAGAATTGGCATGATATCACATTAAGCAAGGAAATGCATTTTCTATTTCTCCATCTACTGCATGGATTGGAGAGGAATCAATGTTCCTCCTTGCATAACTCTTACAAAATGTTATCACAACTGAGAGGAAGGAAAGATGGCCCTTGGTTTCTTCCTAACACACTGTATGTGATTGGCAAAGTCTCCTCCAAAACAGTAGTGCTATAAGCCTTGACAGGAAGTAGACACAGTCCTGCCAGGCAGGCTTCAAACATTTGAAAATATTGTTGAGGAAAAGAAAAACAGGATGAGAAGTTTTTTAAAAAAATTGTTCATGAGTAATGAAGCTTGCTTGCTTTCTCTAGTGACTGATCAGTGGTAAAAAAATGAAGTAAAACATGGAATAGAGGTGACATAATTATCGTGTATATACAGCATGTATGAGGAAATTATTTTTAATTATAAAGGCATATTGATGCCACTTTGGTATAAAACATACAATATGAAGTATAGAGGAATTCAAAGTGTAAATGAAATGCAGTGCAACATCTTTGACAGTACATAGATCTCAAAGGGGAAGAAACATCTTCCCTAGCTATAGGCAGCACAGTACTCTTGTTGTTCAGCATTACCCTTTATCTATGGCAGCTGAAAAAAAAAATCCCCATAGACATCAGATGGCATCATTTCATTGACTTTATTTGGGTGAAACCAATTTACAGTTGTGAAGAGTCTGCCCCTGTTATCTTTAGGGTATTAATGCCCATTAAAATCTCCACAACCCAGCCTGACCTAGAGCTTCCCTGCCTCCCTCTCCATTCTTCCACTCTCTGACTGGTCCCCAGAGACTCCATCCTGGTGTTCCTGCTCCTGTGGGGTACCACTACATTCATGGGCAGCACAGGTGTATTACAGAGCACGCACTGGAGATCAGTAAGTGTTTTCAGAGCAGAACAAAGCATTCTGGCACCTCACTTGGAAATCAGATATGTGGTTTCCCTATGTGAGTGGGAACTGTGGGTTACTATCCAGGTGCATCAAAAGAATAACAGCTTATCTGTGAAAACTTGATTAGCTGACTTCATTTGTCAAAGCATATGTTCTCCTCCCAGGAAAAAAGGAGAGCATTTCACTTTTTATTATTGCTGTTAATATTACCTTTGTGCTTAGCAGTCCCAGTCAATATTGAGGAATGGAAACATGCAACCACCGAATAAAAATCATGTCCCCATACTAACAAGTTCACAATTTAGAGTCAGCAGATGGACCCAGACAAAGAGCAGGGCACAAAGCCACTATGAGTCAGGGGTGATCTCCTGCCTACTATTGCTGACCTTGGGTAACCCTAGAGGCCAAGTTTTATATGCTACCTGGAAAAAGAGGAGGTACAATCAATAGCTGAAATTTTCAGCCCCTTGTAATGAAAAATGGTTGGTAAGTATAGAAATACTTATACCTGTACACATATATATGTCAATCTCTTTGTCTCATATTTCAACATGTGAAATACACTCAGCATTAGGAGAAATTACAAAGTCCTAAAACTACTTCCTACATAAGCAAATGCATTGCTTTTGGCTCAACTTCTTTTTATATTTAATTGACTTAGCAAACTGGAGCAGTTTTCTCTGTAAATCACCAATTCAGCTGTTTTTCTGTCAACGAGAGAAATGGATATAGAAGCTTTGGACATATAGCATTTTTATTAAAAATAATTTTAAAAAAGCAAATGTTATCTTGTTAAAAATGTTTCCATTTGTCTACTACCCTAACGCTTAAAAAACAGTCAAATTTAAAGCTATAACCTTCTGAAAGCTATTATCTTTATCCTAAATGTCAAAAAAAACCCAAAAAACTGAACCAGGCAGGAATGTCAGAGTAACACAATAAAGTTGCTTGGGGGTTTGAATTGTCAAACTTCTTAAGAAGTTTTGTAGTTGCTGTATCGTAAGCTGAGGAAAACTGGTAAAGTCATTTTAGTAGCTGCTCAGATCATGCAGGATCTAACCATAACAGCTCCCAACAAGCATATTTTAGATGGACCAAAATCGTAAAGTTTGAAAGTGCCAACAGTACAGTAGCTATCCTTGTAAAATAGACATTTCCAGCTTAACTGATAGGTCAAAGGTTCTTTAGGGGCCACAGGAGACACGATCTCCAGAGCCCATTTCTTTTTATTGAAGACAAGTCTCTGGTTTATCTGCCAGCCTGTCCTCAGCTTTTGCTGACAGGCTGTGTCCTTCTTGCAAAGTTTCCATATAGTTCCAAGTCCCATCTTAATTTGGGAATCCAAATGGCAGCAGAATCTTAACATGAAAGATCTGGTTTGTTTTCTCAGTCCAACTATCCTGACTTTTTTTTATATGTTCATAATGCAGTCAATCTGTCTCCTTTTTGTCCTTCTGTCTTATGTAGGACAAAATAGAAAAAAAAATTATTTCTGTTCCTTGGTATTTTATTATTATATTTTTTTCTTATTAATGACACATAGTGAAAATTCATCCCTGCTGCCATTTCACACTCATCCAGAGTGAAACATCTCAGACAGTGATGTCCTCTCTTTCAGCACGCTTCCTTCAGACATTAATTTTATCCTCAGCCAATTTTTGTTTTCTTATATGGAAACTCTAGAATATCATACCCTGACTCACAATCATGAAATCTCAGCTGATGTAGTAGAATGTGGTCTTCTTCTTGAGATTCTGAGAATGGTCATTAGCATGGGTAACTAGCTGGCTTACCCTTAACAAGAGTAACATAGATTAAGAGAAATAGCCCTGAAATCACAAAAGGGATACAGACATATTTATGTCATCTTGAACTCTATTTTCTAATAAGAGATACACAGACACATTGAAATACAACAACTAAACACACTTTTGGCCAATTTGTTCCACATAAGTAGCCTTTTCAATCATAGCATCATGGAATTATAGAATAACTCAAGTTGGAAAAGGCCATCTAGGTCATCAAGTCCAACTGCAGTCTAGTCATACTACCCTAACAACCTACCAGTAAATCATCATATAGCAGGGCTTTCTCATTCAGCATGTTGACAGCTGAGTTTTCCCAGCTAAATATGAAATCATTGCCTCTTAACAATATCCCTAGCTGTGAGGATCTTTCCCAGTACAAAAATTACAGCTGCAGCAAGTAAATGAACAAGGAAGTAACTGACTAGTTTATCATTCACAGAGCAGCCCTGTCAGTAGCAGCAGGGACATCACCCAATCAGAAACTTAGGTCTGCAGAAGCTCCATATTTTCTGCTTGCGTCTTTGAACGCTCCAACCACTCAACTCACCTACAACCCCTAGCTGGAAATAAGTCTTCTTCTTTTTTTTTTTTTTTTTTTTTTTTAATTAAAGTCCTGTAATGTTAAAGTCCCTGTATACTGACTGGAGGCTGCAGAACAGGGGGCTTCAGTGAAGAATTTATTGCTGGTACACATTGAATTAAACAGGTTCCAAAAAACAGCTATGGAAGTTAATGTTAACTGGAAGTCCAAGAACACAGCTTTCTGTTTTATAATTGGTTATATAATTGGTTTATAATTTATTCAAAGGATAAATAACAACCCTAGGAAGGAATGCCATCATACACTCAAGTGTCATTTTAAATTGCTAGAGTTTAGTAGGCTTGTCAATAAACAAGTCGAATTTATTTACATACATAAATAAATCTTTCCAAACAAGTTTCTTAGTCATCAATCTTTCTTCTGAAATCCATGTAGGATATTTTTTGTGTTCACTTATGCTGAGACAAACAGAAAATTATTTTCAATTCACAGTAATAAGCCTGATGAGCTTCTGATTCAGACAGATTTGTGGAATAGAGAAGTCCAGAAGAATATATAACACTTCTTACTTTCTAAAATAATGCTATCTTATTAAAGCCAAGGCAAAATACATTATTATTGTTATTTTCATTTCTGCATGGGCTGCTGTGAGATTTTAAAAAAACTTTTTTTAATTCTGCAAATTCTGAACCTAAAATTGTGATTTCCCTGGTGACAAAAAAGAAATGTATGTTTTTATTTCACGGCAGCTGACTCGTCATATTTCTTCCAATATAAAACTCAACTGTGGATGGTGAACAGGCAGTCCTCATCCTGCAAAAGTATTTAATGATAGCCTTATGCCTTCTTTCTGAATTTTGTCTCAGTTAGCCACGTAGATATAAATACTTTGTGAATAATCATAGAATCTTCTGAGTTGGAAGGGACTCTTAATGGCCCTCTACTCCACTTGTGCTTGAATGAACAGGGTTACCCGATCAGGGTGCTCTGAGCCCCACCCAGCCTGACCTTGGACGTCTCCAACGACAGGGCTTCTAACACCTCTCTGGGCAACCTATTCCAGTGCTTCATTACCTTTATCATTAAAAAACTTTTTCCTTATATCTAGTTTAAATCTCCCCTCTTTCAGTTTGAAACCTTTTTGCCTTGTCCTGTTACAGCAGACCCTGCTAAATAGTCGGTTTCCTTCCATCTTATAGCCCCCTTTTAGATACTGAAAGACTGCTACCTGATCTCCCCAGAACCTTCTTTTCTCCAGGCTGAACAGCCCCAGCTCTCTCAGCATCTGTACTAGAATTTTACACCAGGATATCTACTTAAAATTTTCAGTAAAAATCAAATACAGAGTACTTTTTTTTCCACCAATTAACATAGTCTATGATTTTTTGAGTACATTTAATTTGCAATGAAAGGGAAAATGCATCTTAATCTGGTTTTGAACAGAAAACTTAGGTGCACTCTATGGAAATCAATATTACAACCACGGTTTTTTGAATAAACCTTGAGCCATCCAGATAAGGGAAGAGATAGGAAAGGAGAAAGAGCACCAAGGAAAATGGGCCAGTTGCAGATCTTACAGTAATTGCTTTGTCTCTGCACAAAAATCTCCATTGAAACTGGATGCTTCAGTGGAGGAGGTCTTGGGGGCCCTAGCAGAGTGGGAAAGACAAGGCAGTGTCTTTTTGTTGTTTGGTCCCATGCAGCTTCATTTCATTTTAATCAAAGAGAAATACTGACTTTCTTTATATTTTTTAAGGCCTTCGGGGCATTGTAAACTCCAGCCTCTCTACTTTGTCTTGCCCGTGCTGCAGACTGAGAGCTGGTGTGATCTATTGTTAATGTTTGAATGGATTTCTATTTGGGCTGGGATACCAAATGTAGGCTTAGTGAGCCACACAAAACAAATAATGGACAGGAAAGCTTGTTTTCTAGGTTGAAGTGCAGTGGGATAGGGAGTAGGGGTTATTGAAGGTGGGGCTGGAAAGGTAGTTGGTTAAGATTTATTTGACAGACATGTACAACTATCCTTTTTGAATTGTATTTGAATTAATTAACTTCATCTGTGTAAACTGGGTCAGCATCCTGTAATTTCCTAAGGGTATGGCTGTATCAGGAAACTGAGTAGTCAGCAGAGCTGGTTGAATAGTTAGAATAACTGATTTACAAATATTTCCAGGAATAAAACCACTGAGTTTTGTTTCTTATGATTTATAGGGCAATATAGGAAAATTTATCTTACCTGAAAAATATCCTTTCTGTTAAAAGGGGAAGTCCACAGCTCCTTGGGTTTTGCTCTCATGCTTTCTGCTCTCTGGAGGCAGAGCCAGTCTGGTCAAATGGGGCCATACATCAGTCCCACAAGTTTCCAGTACAGCTTCAGAGAATGGAGTCCTTTACAGCTTAATCCACAGCTAAGCCGATAGAATTAAATAAATACATATATACAAAAAACTTCTGCTGCAGAACAGTTTAAACTTCCATGGAAACTGCTTCTGTACTCTATAGTGTCTCTGAAATCTGTATGGACAGTAGACAGAGACAATGGACATCAGCATTTGCAATGAAAACACAAGGCAGCATACATCCATACACCTTGACTCTGAACTTCACTTCTTGTACTGAGTGGGCAGAGGAGATCTTCACGTTTTCTTGCCAGAAGAAGTGAAATTGGTATAAGTTTCCTCCAAGGAAAGACCACACCTTTACTACAATACATTACCCATTTCATGTCAGGTAATGTGAGAAAATAGCAAACGGAAGAAATATAGCTTTTTGTCTTTTCTTTAAAAAACAGAAGAAAAAATGTGTAATTTCAAAAACGCTACGCCTAATATGTTGTTTTCTTCAAATGATGTCGGGATCTGAACAGAATTGCCCACGTAATTTTGAGAATTAAAGAAAAAAATAATAAAAATTCTTCATGTATTTTTGTATGCTAGGAAAAAGCTGTCTAGCCTGAAGGCTTCTATGGCTAACAAGGAATAAACACAAATATTTGAAAAAGAGATTACTGGAGCTTTGAAAAAGTCCTTGATAAAGTATTCATTTAGTCATCTAATAACTGGAGAGATACCAGGACGATGTTACTTTTCACTTCTAATTAATGAGTAGGACTAAAGCTTATCATGATGATAAGTTCTTTACAGAGAGAGTGGTGAGGTGCTGGAACAGGCTGCCCAGAGAGGTTGTGGATGCCCCATACCTGGAGTGTTCAAGGCCAGATTGGATGGGGCCCTGTGCAGCCTGGTCTAGTATTAAATGGAGAGTTTGATGGCCCTGCATGTGGCAGGAGGTTTGGAGATTCATGATCCTTGAGGTGCCTTCCAACCCTGGCCATTCTGTCATTCTATGATAGGATTTTGAATGATATAGATAGATAGACAGAAAGATAGATAGATAGATAGATAGATAATGGTTTTTATAGATATTCTGTTATCAAAGATTTCTCAAGGATTACAACACATTTTTTTTTTATTGTTTGTATGTTTTATGTTTCAGATGTATCTGAGTAGGGCACATAAAAAAATTCAAACAACTAAAGCCTTTCAACAATCACTACTTCTCCCAGTTAAGACCACAACCATAAAGCATATTTATCAGTGAAGTGTTGTAAGGCCAGCAGTCTTCAAATTTGAAAATATATCAGTATTTCTGAAAGGAAAAAAAAATCTGTTTAGTCAAGTTTAATTTCCAGATAGGATTTGTTTTCAATAGCACAGGTGTATTTGGTTGTGAGGATAGCTCTGCAACATTATGTAATCTATAGTGCTCTAAGAAGTGAGCTCATTTATTGCCTGTGGTAAATAAAGAACACATCTTTTTATTTCCAAATTTATTGGTATTGCTAAATAAATGAATGAGAGAGATAAGATCTTTGAATGTTGGTGCATACTGACTATTTTTTCAAGGTTGCAAAAAGTGTGGTGAGCCCATCTGGATAGCCTACTTTATTACTTCCTCCCAGATCATCTTAATTCTTTTCTGGCTGAGAGCAAAATTTTGTGGGTTACAATACCAAGAAATTTTGAGTGAATCTTGTGTCTTAAAGGAATTACAGAAGGTAGTGAGTATTTTCCTTCATCTTATGCCATCATACTTTCTTCACAGACTTCAGACATAAGGACAAAACGAAGGGCCTTGAAAATTAATTTTGAAGATAAATGACCGGAAGTTTCCCTATTTTTTCTAGCAAATCAAAGCTATATCAACAGCAAGCTCTATAGTCTTGCAGATTGCAGATGCAGACACAGATGTAGAGGTCACTGAACTACTTCTGAAATTGGAATAAGCCCAGTCACGTCAAGATGACGTTATTGTATTTAACTATCATAATTAATTAATGGCAAGATGGCTGCCATAACTCTAGCATTTTGCACTGCTCCATGCACTATAGACAGATCATATTTTGCCAGTCTTTTCAGCTATCTTAACATGCAACTGCAGTTCATATATCAATAAAGTTATATAGAGACACATTAAAAGAATGTATATAAACACATACACACACAAAAAGTAAAATGTGGAGAACAAAGCTTGAATGAGAATATGATGTTTTACTATGAGTCTGTAAGATACATTTTCCAATACATTTCACTTTAGGTTCTAAGTGTTAGTAGCATTATAAAAAGCAGCATGGGCAGTGACAGTTAGTTGAGTAAGAATCCATAGTTTCATTTTCAGAAATAAGCCACAGATCACTACTTCTTTTTCCCAGATATTCCCCATACTCTTTTTCCCATCTCTGCAACAGTTCAACAGTAACTGGCATGTATTTCTATTTATATTGGTGGGATTGCAGTGAAATTTGAAACTGTTCTCTTGTATTGACCATGTTAAAACATTACAATATATTTTAGGCAACAGTAATAAGAAAGGTAGAAATTAATTCAGAAATCTGGTTGAGATACTATTATGGTTGTCAATATGAGTAGAAAGGATTCTGGAAAACTTTCTAGTAGGAAGTAGTAGAACTTAGTTGAGACATATTAAAAATTGGGTACTTTAAATAATAAAAGAAGAAACTTTTTAATGTGCTACCTTGTTAGTCTAGAATAGCACTGAATTATAAGACCTGTATGTTGATATAATACTTGGCTGTTTGAAGTTATGCTGCCATCAGAGATGTTGCTTCTGTGTTTATACAACAACTGTCACCTTAATGATGCTGACAAAAAATAGTAGAATGACTATGGGCAAGTTAATTGAAGTTAAACAGCAGAATAAAAGGAACCAAATGCATTATGAATATAGGATTCTAATAGTAGTAACATATACATATGTACATATGTATTTCCATGGATGGCTTAAATAGTAGATTTAAGAGACAGATTTCTTTGGAGCACCTTTAATGCTCAACTCTTTGTTCTACAGACCAAACAGGTGTGGGAATGAAAAGGTTAAAAGTTAATTTTAACGTTTAGATTGTATATAAGAAGGCTTCTTTAACCTTGCTATGAAAAATGTTCATGGTGTTTTCTGCTTACTTAACACCATAATATTTAAAATAACTGTTTCTATTATTTGTTGTGTGACTCTCTTGTTCCCAAATTGATGGGAAACAAGAAAATGTTAATATTAGTGAAGGTGGAAATTATTACTTTATGGTTTGCAAAAACATCATACTGAAGTTCTACTAAGTATGCAAAAAGAAAGGGAGGGATACATCCTTTCAATTTAAAGCTAGGATATTTTTTATAGTAGCATCAAATGAGGCCCATAAAAACAATAAGTCAATTAAAAAAAAACCACCACAATTATTTTCAGTGCTTCAAAATCCTGGGACCAGCAACTAGAATAGTAGCTACTAATTACCCAGCAAGCCCCATCTCCCTCAAGCTTTAATGGACTGAAGATTTTATCTCAGGACTAGTCAAATAGATCATGCTATCATGATCACAAATACCATATTTTAATAGGCAGTCTTTATTACTAAAAGCTAAAAATGATTACAGTTTCTGGTATCCCACTGTGTTTACTTAAGGAGCATTTGAGTTCCAGAACAGCCTGCACTATTTGGCCTAACGATTTACACATTTCCAAAGAGCTTTTAAGCTTGTTTTCTGTACAGTATAGTCATGCAGATCAGACAGCCCACTTCCTTCACAGCAAAGGGGCTTTTGTTTGTTAACTGCTCAGTGTTCATTAGGCATTTCTCAGTGAGGAAAAGAAACACTGTGCAAGTCAATTTGCTCAATTGATTGAAGTGTGCACTCAGATTTAAGCACACAGAGTTATTTAAGGCATCAAGACTTCTGTTTCTAAGCACTGTGACTGATTCTGTTAAAAAGCTGTTCCGTATAAATATTTTGTGTAGAAAAATTCTTGCAAGTAATTTTTCTTCCCATCCAGTAAGTACAAGAAAATTAAGTGCTCTGTGTTAAATATCTAATATTTAAATCTCTTTACTGTTACTATTAACTTTCTTAATTTTATGAAAATTTTATAAGTTCTATCCATAGCATATTTCCTACGTCCTGGAGAACTGCTGGGTCTACTGTCTTTTACTTTCCTATGATCTTTGTACAATTTCTGGGCTGCTCTGATTGTACGCTGCTCTTTTTTTTATTTCCCCACCATCCCCTCCAAACAAGAGCAAAAGTGAATGTAGCTGAATAGAATGAAATCAACACTTATTCCAGAATCATAATAGAGTGCTTTATAATAATGAGAAAAATGGGCTCTGGAGTTTACGAAAGATTCTTTAACAGAAGCAAATGTGAGAGAAAACAGAAACAGGATATATTCAGAGAAAAAGCACTCCTTATTAGAAAGATAGTTGTAAATAATGAAGGTTATGTGAAATAATTGATTAAGAAAAGGAGTAATAGTCTGAAATAACCGATTAAAAGAAGAAAGAGGAAACATTAAGAAAAGCATTTAATGAGGTTAAGAAAATGCAGAGAATAAAGATAGAAATGAGAGATAAAGGACATCATCAAAGATGAATATTCAGTGCTATTGCAGAGGTGATGTTTAAAGATAATGTACTCTCTAATATGTCTAGCAGTTTTGTTCTTCCTATTTCTATTAATTGTGTTTCATGAAAATACTTTTTATCTCAGTATATTTTTCCTGATTTTTATTTAGTTTTTTTTAGTAATGACATAATGTGAAAGAAGGAAATAAAAGGGAAAAAAAAGAAAGAAAGAAAGAAAAACTTTATTTTTCCTTTGCATGTGTCATTGATATTCCAATAGCAAGGCTTTTTTTCTTCTATTGTTTTAATCAGGTTTGTAGAGTGATGGATAACTGAAAACTAGTGTAAATTACCCTTGGTCTATAGCACTTTCCCTACCACCATCACGCCAATAAAACTTTCTAAATTCTAGTTCTCTGACCCCACTGATGTCGGCCACAGTGATTCAGCTTTTATGACCAAGGAACTTTTCCTAAAAATTGAGGACTCACAGGAAGATAAATGTCCAAACTGAGTAATTGGACAAAAAGCACATTTGCCAACAAGCTGATCAAACTTGTGAGAACAACTTTAAAGTGGGAGTGATAGGGAAGGGAGATGGAAATCCCCAGTCAAATGTGAAAGTGTTGGACTAGGTTAACAAGCAAAAGGTACTGCAGGATATGGATAAGAAAACTCAAAGAGTCGCAGATGACAGAAAAACTGGGAGAAGTAGTTGATAGACCATATGGCTGTGCTGCTATTCAGAGAGAGCTGGACAGATTGGAGAAATGGGCCAGCAGAAGATAAATTGAGTACAATCAAAGGAAATGTCAAATCCTGCACATGAGAAGAAACCCCAAGCACATGTCTGGGGGCCAATCAACTTGGAACCAGCTCTGAAGAAACTTGTACGGTGAACAAGTTGAACCTGAGCCAATAATGTGTTCTTGCAGAAAAATTAGCCAACAGCATCCATGTCAGGCAGGACTTGGCCAGCAGTCTAAGGGAGGTGATAAGACGCACCTGAGTGACTCATCACACACATCCAAGAACAAGAGAAGAAAGTTTTCAGTATATGCAATAGGAAATTATTTTAGAATTAAACTAAGTTAAACTGTAGTTTCTTTTAGAGTTATCATATTGTTACCCTGTAGGCTACAGGAAATTAAAACATAAATAAAGAGAACATCTTAATTAACTTTCCAATTAACAAATAAGAAAAAAATGGTTAAATTTTATTGAATGTTGGCAGGTTTATAGATTGATGTAATATGCTACCCTATCTTTAAAACACTACATTCCAAAATTAGTACTTATGAAGTAGATCAGGTAAATGCTGTAAAGAGCAGCAGAAAAAAAGGAGTTTATATTTTTAAATCGGTGTGATTTTATTGTCTATTTAAAATAACAATGATAACTTAGTTAATGGTGTTTTTACAGCTCTTTTTTTTTACCATTTGTTTTGTTTCTGTTACTTGATATCCATGTTGAGTTTTTCAAGAGAGTGAACACAGTTAAGTTACAATTTTCTGTACCGATTCCTTCCTTTTATTTTAAGTAAATCCCCTATTTTTTTCCTTTTAGGTCGTGTCACTCAGACTACACAGTATAGTGACTCATCTAAATATAAGGCCATCCTGCTGACAGAACTTGGTAGCCCTTCTGTGTGTCTGGGTACAGAACCAATTCCTATGAACTTAGAAGTTATAATTCATCCAAATTCCATGGGAAAAAAAAAAAAAAAGAAAAAAATTAAAAATAATAAAATAAGCTTTTAAAGGACATAAAGGACCATAAAAATGTATGCTTATTTCTGCTGGAGACTGATGGGATGTTGAAAAACAGCAGTGTTTGAATTCAACAGCTGAACTTCTCCAGGAAATTATGTTTACGTAAGATAGTTATGGGTTTCAGTAATTTTTCTACACAGCATTTGAGCCCTAAGCCAATGATTTTAGTGAAATACAAAAATGTCTAGAATAGTGGTAGCCAAAGGAAAATTAGAATGTTGGTATAGAGATAGAAACTCAAAGAAATCAGGCACATCATCATACATGTGCCTATACTATGGAGACTGTTCAGTGTTGACTCTAATCATTTACCCCAACTTTTCTTTTGACAGTTGTGTTTCTATGTTATACTTTAACCCTCCATTTATTCTGTGTAAAGCCATCCATAACACCTTTTGAATACGTCTTTAGTAATGTGCACTGTTACTGAAATCACAGCAGAAACAGAAACAGAGTTGATATAGAAACAATTGAAATTGCTATGAGGCTGGGCGTTACATGGACATCATAGTGTTTGGGAGCACAGTTAATGGTAGTCTTTTCTGAATTCTTCATTGCTTGCCTTCACAAAAAGGCATTTCTTACTTCTTTCATTTCTTTCTTCTCCTCCTCTACTACTGCATTCAAAAAAATAAAAATCTTGGGATTGGGATGGCTCAGTGCATGCCTGAAAAACTTCTTGGGTGAGTCCTAGTCTCCATAAGAAGATGAAAAGATGGCTGGAAAGGAAATTATCCAATGAATATGGTAAGGAAATTACTCTTAATTCAAGGAACAGATATGGTTTTGCTCTTTTCTGTTGTAGTTTAAATTGAGAATTTTTGTTTGATACTTGAGTTGCAATTATATAGTGAAAATTATTCATTACTTTTACATCACCCACATTCTCTAAACATTCATGCATCTCTGTGACTGTACCCACTCTCTGTAGACTTGATCTCTTCAGGGTTATAATCCTCTGTATGACTTCAATCTGTCTGGTAAGTAAACCTAGTGTAAAATCTGGCTGTTTCAACCCTGGCTGCTCTTTTAAGAAAGTATTCTGCCTTTGTGAAGTTTACTGCACTTTTGCCATATGATCTCCACTGACTATCAGTAGATATTTAGGTGTTTTGACCTTTTAAGCCCTAAATGACTGTGTACCCAAGAGACTACCCTCCTCTTCTGTTATTTCTGAGACAACTGCAGGCAGCAGGTATGCTGGATTCCCTTTTATCTACCAAAGCAGGAAATCTTGAGAAGTTATGGGTGGTGATAACTCTTTCAGATTGCAAGAGTGGTTGCCTACTTAGTCTTAACTTGCTCAATGTACTGAAATTTTTACTACTTTGACCTTAATCTTCAAAAGATTGTGGTATTAAGCAGAAAGAAAAAAGATGATTAATGATTGAAAAGTGGAATATTTCTTAATCTTTTCTTTGATGGTTTTGTAATTGGGGACCAGGTGGAATTGCTTGAGATTAATTGGTGCATCTTTTCTTAAACAGAAAGAAGGATGTGGTGTAAATGTGCAACTCTCTTAATTTAAATTTGGGCTTCTTCCTTCTGTGTTGCCTAAAATCCATGTGTATTGTATGATTTTTTCTGAGGACCCTGTTTACTTGTTAACCTTCTCTCTCCATGTCTGCATCAGGCGTCAGTCTAACAAATGTACATCTGAAGGAATAAGATGGAGACTGAACCTGCAGCACCTCTTAAATAGTCGAAATTGGCATAAGGAAGGTTGAGATGTGGCAAAAATATCATCCAGCTGCTATGCATGAGGTCTATTGAGAATCAGTGATGTTTAGTGAAGTCAGCAGATGTGATAAGGCCGCTAACCTTCAGAATGATGATGCCTACCTACTTTCCACAGAATCAAATGCAGTAAAACCAAAGTGATCAAAAAAGCGGGCTGCTCCAGCCACTTCTTCAGCTGGTACAAGAAGGGATTAGGAAGTTCCAATAGGTTTCTTGAATCTCCTTTTTTCTTCTTTCTTTTTCTTTTTTTTATTAAAAAAAAAAAAAAATCCATTTATTTCCAGAGTAAGAAATCTATCACACATGCTTTTGTTCTAAGATATAAATGTGAAGTTTTATTTAAATAAAAAGACATAACATGGCCCAGATATTAGAAGGTGAACATATTAAATACCAAACACTAACTAGAAAACTGTTGCACAACAAGGAATAATTGCACAGAAAGATGTAAAGACAAAAGAAAAACTAATGAAGAAGTAACAAGACAAGGTAACAAGCTGTAAGGACTAATAGTTACTAAGCCATGGCTGCTCCTGAAATCAAAGGATAAAATCACTTATTTGACAGATGAGCTATAAAAAGGACAACAGACAAATCTTGACAGATGAGTAGTCACGTTAAAAGTTCAAACAGTTTTATAGTTCTCATCTACAACTTGACAAATGCTTCAGAAAATGTTCATTTGCTTAAGAAATAGATTTTTTTTTTGCCAAAATATTTAAAGAGACAGGCTCAATTCTGTGTTTACTATGCAAAATGTTATGTGCACATTTGTTTTGGCGTTTCATTTGCAAAGCAACAGGAGATCATTATCTAGAAACAGGAGACCGTGATCCTGCAATCGTGCTATGGGTTTTCCAAGGTATATGGAAGATCAGACTACTCCAACTGACTAATAATTCATTTGCCCCTGCTGCATCTATCTGTACAGAGTAATTACCATCAGAAATAATTCACATAAACACCGTGAATGCAAGGAAAAGGACATAATGTCTCCTGATAACATACAGGAGAATGACATTCAACTTCTTTCACATTGAATCACAAGAAAAAAATATATGAGAAACAATAAAATATCATAGCAATGAGCTGTGCAACCACAGGATATTAGCTAGTGCCAGGGACTGCAATTTGCTACCACAAATATCAAAAGATTGATATTTTCAACAACAAATATAATAGCTATTGGAGCCGAAGCATTTGCCAAAAAAATTTGCAAATGACATTGCTAAGCCATTCAAACCAGTCATGAATTAGAGATTAATAAAGGAGAAAAACACAGAAAATGGGTGAACACATAGAAAGGCTGAGAGCCACTTCTCCCCTCCTGCTGTGCTTACTGACAAAGCAGTACTGGATTAGGAAGTCAGGAAATATTGTGGTGGGCATGTACAGTTTCATTCCACTTTAACATGCCTGTTACAAGTCTAGCCAAATTCAGTGGATGATTTCTTAATATCTACAACAGACATGGGATCAGTCTTTATTTTCTTTCAGCTCTTCTCAGTGAAGGGTAAACATGATGTGAGTGTCCATGATGAAGCAGACACTTGACAGAATTCCCTGGAATTTTCTATTAAATGTCTTGGTTCTGCTAATAGGTGAACACAGGTGACATTATCATGACAGCGTAACTTAAAAGCCCTATAAGGTCACTGTGCCTGGAATACAGTGCCAGCACAGATATTTAGTGGAAAAAAACAAAGAAAAAATATTTTGACTTTCTCCAGTCTCATATTACTCCCTCACTCTGGCTGGTCCTGCATATGTTCTCACACCATGCTATGCATTTGTGCAGATTCCCTCACAACATGTTGCCATACTGTTGCTCATCCCAGCTTCCCTCTCTTTACTGTACTTACAATTTAGATTGACAAAGCAATGATTGAGAGGAGAAACAAGAGACATGGAGGTGTGAAGTTTCTTACCAAGGTCCTCTAAGCTTTGTATTTCTTCCTGCACTTTGTGGTTCGTCAAAGAGAGCAAAAGTGTCCCCTAATAACATTATGCCACAGCTGTTCTCTATGCCATACTGTGACATATTTTTATAGATTTTAGGCAGAGCATTTGCCCAACATGCTTTGTATGCAGATACATGCAAACACACAATATTCAAAAGTAAAGGAATTAAGATAAGAACAAGCACTTGGAATACGCTTAAAACAAGTTAAATCCATGTCCTGACTAGTTCTAAAATCTGTGCTCAGCTAGGCAAGAAAAGGACAAGAATGGGGAAAAAATGAAGTTTGTCTCTCAAACCACTATCCTCGTTAACTATATACAGTTTTTGTAATGGTATAGGTGATATAGGAAATATTAGGAAGCAAAGTTACACAGCATGGGTGATGGAGAGAAGTGGAAAAAGTGGGAAAAAGAAGAAAAATAATGCTAAGAAGAAAAAAATTGTTGGAAAAAAATAATGAAAAATGTTGAAATTAGGAAAAAAAAAAAAAGAAGGTATCATTAAACAAATATATGCCTTTCCTTTTAAATTACTTGTAAAATTCTATTTAATCAGACGGAAACCTGATAATGAGCTGCTGAAATTAATAAAAGCTAGAAAGCAGTGCTAGTCTTCCTGATGAAGCCATCAGTCAATCTTTTGTTTTAATTTATTTTCTTATTGTGTACATTTTAAAGTTTCCTTCTAGACTTCTTTTGTTTACACTGTTCTATTTCTTTTTCTTTCTGATTTCAAGGATTTGTTTTTTTGCCACAATTTTCCAAATAAGCAATGAATTTCAACCTCAACAAAGTTGTGAAACATTTCAACAGAGAATTGAGGCTGAGTTTGGGACTGATCTTATATTAAAGGCTAAATCTTCAGTCCTCTAAAATCCGTATGGGCTCAGACTTATTCCAACATAATTTAGAACAGCTGCAGAGAAGTCCTAAACCAGCTTGTCCTTCCATTTCCCTGCAAGGAAATTCCTGGGTATGACTAATGGTGGTATATGTGGGAATAATCAATACAGCATAGAAATAAAATCAATTATTTTTCCAAGTACCCTTCTGTCTGGACATAATCTACTTTGCTCCAAGAATGAAATACAAGGAATATGTTCTTACTAACACAAAAAGACAGAGTGTTCTAAACAAAGGCTTCTCTTGAAAATCCTAAAACAAGGTCCTCATGCTACACAAAATCTTCCGAAAAGCAGGTTTCTAGCATCCTAGAGTCACTCAAAAAAAAAAAGAAGAGAAGAGATTATCAACCACTAATTATTGAGGGAAAATGGCAAAACTGCATGACAGGACACCTGCCTGACTTGTGCATTGAGAGCGTGCCATCCACTGAAGGGTTGGTGCATGATGGTAGAGAAACAGCAAATGGGAGGTTGGTGAGTATGCCATGTGAATGCATTTTTCCTGTATCTCTGAAGCCCTCTGCCACAGGTTGGGAGACATGAAAATACCCTGCATTCATGCCTTGAAAACATATGAAACTGAATTTTTAATCTGCAAATCTGGAATAACTACTGATCAATCTGTCATCATCAAAAGCGGTGACAAAAGGAGATGTGGTTATTAACAACCCAACATGACTGGTAATTCACAAAGATTATCCATGTGCCATTTTCTCATTAAAAGATGCATTATTGAAATCCTCTTCAATTTCCATAGAATATCTTTCTTTTTTTTTTTTCTCCAGGAGAATTTTCTAATTTTAGCTAAGTAATTTAGAGCACACTGGCTTGTACTGGCCATACACATCAGGGTTTCAGTAACAGTGATGATGGATAGAGCTACCCTATGCTGACTGGAGATAATTCTAGTCAATTTGGCTGTCTGTGATGCAGCATACTGCCCCAAAAGACTTAAACTTACCAGAGGAGCACACGGTACCTGTGCTCAAACTTACAGAAGAAAAGAAGTGAGGGCATGTGAGGACATGCAGACGAAGTTAAGGGAAATTGCATGGGGAAGAGAACACAATGAGAGACAATAGGAAAGAGGACCTTCATGCTAGAGGAGGCACACCTACAAGGGATTGCATCTCTGGGTGACCCACAGTGGGGTATGGACTCCTCCAGAGGACTGAAGCCCATGGAGAAAGTCTTGCAAAAACAGACAAAACATACAAGAAGAAGAAGAAATCCATTGGGTACTGATCCCAGCCTCCTGTACTGCTGATCACTACAGTGAAGGGCCTGACTGTAATGGGTGGAACAAATAAGGACAGCAGAGAGGTGCCAGGACTGAAACAGCCTGGGAAAGGAGTAGAGATGTCTTTTTGTAGGGCTTGTTTAACTATTTTCTTAGTTTCTCCGTATCCAAAGTGACAGAAATACATAGAAATTTGACCCGTTATAAAAAGCTGTGTTCCAGCAACAATGAACTAACTGGAAGACGTGGGACCTGTTGTAATCTTTATAACAATTTCAGTCTGAACTTAGGCAGCTTAATTCACAATTCAGTGCCTGTGTTTTCTTCCTCCACTGCTTGAATTTCCCACTTGAGAATATATTTCCAAGGTAGCATAACCATCTCATCAAACCTGTATATTCCTTATCTTATGTCAGGACTTTAATCTGATTTTGGCCTGCTAGATACTACTGCAATGTAAAAGCAAATATAAATTAACTAGTAAAACTAATAATTAAGTAGCCTAACTAATAAAAAGGAGACGTATGTGAGAATTTTCTTTTAGATCATGGCAAAAGACAACAAATCTTTTGCTGTCATAGCACAAGCTTACAAGAGAAAAAGGAATATGAACATTGATCATCATTTGTCTGCTACTTTGAGGTTATTCTACAAATTCTCATTCAGGCAGGCAGAGCAAGATGGCAATTTAAGAGATGAATATGTCTTTTCTTTAGAATTCCTTTCAACCAAATTGGTTCTGGGTGCTTATTTCTCACATACACACTGCATCATGTAAAGGTACTTAAACTTTAAGACAATTTCAAAAAAATTCTCTAGGAAAGTAAAGTGAGATCTAAGCAAACAGTATTGTCTCAGCCCAAATTATGTTCTGAAGACTATCGCTAATCCTAAGGCCAGCTAAAGTCTATAGGTTTTTAGAACTGTAACATTTCATTTTGACAGTACAGACAGATATCTTCCTCCATAAGACTGTTAGCTGTAAGTGCAGCTCACATTCTTTATTTCTACTTGGATGGACTTACATTGACAATTTTACGAGGAAAAGAGAGATAAAAGTTTTGTCCCATTTGTTTTTCTGAAGGCTAGGAAAATTCCATCCTCACTGAAACTGGTAACATTATTAATTCTAGTATGGTATCTGATAGTCTTCGTTGCCAGATGAATATGGATTCTGGTGAAATTCATGCTGCCCAAATCTTTAGTTCTGTTCAAGCTCCCTTTAAAATAATTTATTCATATTCAAATTACTTGGATTTTAGATTCATGTTCAGATTTGTTTGAATTGAATCTAATTCAGTTTATCATTTAAATTTACCTTTGTATTCAAAACTTCATTTTACAGAACCCCCTCTGTCTAATAAAATACACAACAGTCTGATTAGTTACAGAATATCTTAAAGGCAACAGATGCTAAACAAGAAGATGCTAAACAAGAATTGTATACAAAGCACTGCAGACTCGAGTTAGAAGCATTTTTCTTTTTGTATTAAAAATTTTGTCTATCTCTAAAGTTAATATAAAAAGATATTTTCTTAATTTTCTTAATTTGAGTACATAAACAATGATTATCGTCCTTGCAGAAAATAGCAAGACAAAAGTAATATTTTATGACAGAATTAAAGAATTATGCATGAATTTGTTGAAATCTATATAGATGCTGTTGCTTCATTTACTCATTTTTTTCTGAATTAATTTCCTGAAGCAGAATGACATTAAAGAAGGAATTTTAAAACACAGACAGAAAATAAATCTAAGAAAGTTACTGCTTATAACAGGCATTCAGTATACAAAGAATTTATGTGAAAATATTTGTGGAATCATTCAATCCACTGAAACATTTTCCAGATTGCCTATTTTCTGTCTTCAGTATCCAAGCTTTGAAAATACTTGCATCTTTTAAAGTAATTATTGCTTCACTGGGAGGTTTTCCTTTTCCTACTGATGCAGTTATCAGCAGTTTATAAATGCAGCCTCTGCTCTTCTAGAACACTTGCCCCTCATGTTGCTGCCTGTCACTTTGAGCTGCAAAAGCAAAGTAATTCTGAAGGGACCAAAAAGATAATTTGCAGCTTACCTAGCCATCCAGTGTGCACAAGGAATCAAGTATGTTTTATTCAGACAGCATATACAGCAATGCTATCAAAAAATTTCAACTTAAATTCCCAATCTTTTAGAAGAAAGAAGTGTGACAGAGTGGTAAAACCCATTTTCAGAAGCTTAGAATATCAAATAAAAAAATACCATTTGGATGCAATTTCCAATGGCTATTGTCAGACCAAAGAAGATGTGGAGTGTGTGTTTGTCAGAATAGTTTGAAAAAGTATATTCATTTATTCTAAGACAAAGTGTTTTTCAGCTGCTTTTCATCTACTTCCTTTCTTATTCATCTCCCCAGTGAAATTACATAGAACATCAGTCCAACAAAATGCCAAATACATCTTGATAGATTAAGTAGAAATAAGAGGAGGGGCTCATACAGCACAAGGAGGTGGCAGGAAGCATGAAAGAATTGCTTATCTGGGCTGAGGAGAAGGGGTGAAAGAAGGGATTTCAGTATGTTTGCAGAAAAATTATTACAAAACAAATAAGTAAAATTCAGCCTACATGCACAATACTATTTTTGCTGAAAAGTGTTACAGTTAAGCATGAGGTATGACCTTATGGAGTTACACAAATGAATTTGCAGTTTGCATCTTTTTGCTGTTGGTTGTGGTGGTTTCTACCCTCCCAGCAAGAGAAATGGAAGATGAAAGCAAGCTACAAGGCAATTTTTATTTTCAACATAGTTTCATGATTTTAAGATTCTGAATGATAACTCTGTAAATCTTCTCACTTAAAGGTACTACACAGTATGTGCCCAGAATCACAGAATCACTGCAGGAGTTGGAAGAGACCTCAAGAGATCATCGAGTCCAATCAGTTGGAAAACAGTTGAAAAGTCATTTGTGACTTCTACGCAGTATTAATATGTTCATAAGAAACAATGGTTAAATCAGTGAAGTTTCTCTTGTCTCTATCATACTTTTCAGAAAATGAGATTCAAAAGCTGTAGTAAGGCCTACGGAGTACAAATAGTAAGTTTTTGTCAGACAAGTCTGAAATTCCCAGTTAGACAAACCTCTTCTGGCAAAACACGTATTAATCTTCAACAAGCCCTCATAATTTACCTTTAAATCTGAGAAGGAAACAAAAATAATTTTTTCTCATTGGGCTTCTCAGTCACCTTTGCCAGTCTCTGTCATACTGGCCCCAGTGCTGCATGATCATATTAGCAGTAAGATAATGTGAATAAGTAATACATTATCAAATGCTACTACGTTATCCAAGTTATCATGTTGATACTCAATAAATACTCTGCCTGAAAAATTTCTTGCAAGTATAAAACAGTATAAAATAGTTTCGGATTTGTGTCTCCTCAGTTTCCAAATTGGCCAGTATATGATACATGAAGGTAGAAAACTGTTTTAATTGCTTATCTTCCTTGAAATTTATAGAAATCTAATGAGCTCATGATAGGTCTATTGTTCCATTCCCCACACTCAGTACATTCAGAATACTTTAATACTCAGTTTCTTTGTGTGATTTACACTAATATTTTTACATTGAGGGTATGAACAGGTCTGTAGAGCATGTGAAACAAATTTATAGCCTTTGGAAATTACTGACTCTTAAAGTTTCCTAGTAGTGCCAAATTTCTGTTTTGTTTTGTTTTTTTTTTCAAACTACCTTCAATTATAAGGAATATAAAAATAAATAAATATATTGTAGAATGCGGAATGGCAGAAAATGTCTGGGAATGATTTTCAAGACAGCCAGCAAAACAAGTAAATTGTCTTTGCTGCAAGGACAATTGACCATATTCTAGTTGAGTAATATAATGCTTTTTAGTCATGTCTATTTTACATTAGATACACAATTATCTATTTACTGAAGAAGGGATTGAAACCCAAAGTTTCTTTATTCCAGAGGAAAATGTTCACCACCTACCTGTGAAACTACATTTTCTAGTATTTTCTTCAGTGTCTAAAGGAGGGCTAAAAGAAGGAAGGGGACAGACTCTTTAGCAGGGCCTGTTGTGATAGGACAAGGGGAAATGGTTTCAAACTAAAAGAGGAGCAATTTAGATTGGATATAAGGAAGATGTTTTTTATGGTTAGGGCTGTGAAGCACTGCAGGCAGTTGTGCAGAGAGGTGGTGGATGTCCTGGCCCTGGAGACATTCAAGGTGAAGCTGGATGGGGCTCTGGACCTGATCTATCTGCAGGTGTCTCTGTTCATTGCAGGGGATCTGGACTTTAAATGCCCCTTCCAACTCTAATGATTCTATGACAGTGTCTTCAAATGTCTTCTAGTTATGTTAGACACAACCTGCAGTTCTGACTTCTGAAGCCCCTGAAGCTGGGATGTGCAACACAACATAGATCTCTAAGTAATGTAATTATTATAACCTGTCAGGGCAATAACAAATATAACAGAATAATTTGTATTCTCTTTAGACACTTACTCATGCAAAATTCAAGCATATATTCTCATTATATTATTTTTATTATTTTGAGAGTTTGAGTTAGGAAGGAAGAAGTGAGTTCCTAAAACAACTGTTTTCTTTTCCATTTTTCTTTTTCTATTTTCTTTTTGTTCCCCATTCTCTTTTTTTTTTCTTTCTTTTTCTCTTTTTTCCTTTTTCTTTTTTCTTTCGGAATTCTGAAAACAATCACTGTGTTATAGTTACATGTTATAGTTACTGTGATATAATTACATGAAGAAGTAAAATTATACTGAGCCATACCTGGTTGAAGATGACCCCACGTATACAGTATACATAAAACCGTAGAAGAAGACAATGAATAAAGTGGGAAAAAAAAAAAAAGAATGAAAGAAAGAAAGAAAAATGATTTCATCATGATGGACATTTTAGTAATTATTCAATTATTTAAATCTCTAGAGAATATTCAGAGTGGACTATTAAAAATGTGAGCAATATTAAATAAATTCCCAGCTCCATCATCACAGAGATTATGTTAATGCTCTGTCTTTGCTGATGATTCTGTTGTATTCTTTTGCTCCAAAGATTTTATAAGTAAGCCTCACTCTTGTCAAGGTCTCACACAGGGAGATCCCATCACAGGACCAAAGCTGTAATTCTCAACTTCCACTTCCCTTGCTTGGTTTATCTGTTGAAAGAAATTTTGTGTGTGAACTGGAGAAAATGACATATATATTACCTGTTTCAAAAAAAAACAGTCCTGTTTTATTTTCTATGATTGTGTGGAATTTGATTGATGATCAAAAATGTTGGAATTCAAGCTAACTTGGGAAAAAAGTAGTACTCAGTGGAGGACATATAATAAAGAGCAGCTAAAAATAGTGACAGCAATCACCATAGAGCCTGA
Organism: Tympanuchus pallidicinctus; assembly: GCF_026119805.1. Lineage (NCBI taxonomy): Eukaryota > Metazoa > Chordata > Aves > Galliformes > Phasianidae > Tympanuchus > Tympanuchus pallidicinctus. The sequence goes on along the minus strand of NW_026294618.1, from coordinate 39,346,734 downwards.
TAACTGAATCTCAAGTGCCCCACATAAATACTGTTTTTAGGTACCTTTTATCCATTCTACAGCAAGAGCCAGATGCCTGATATCTAGTACGTGAGCTTATATAAATTTGTTCTTTACTTGGTCAGCTTTGCAATATTACTTTGTCTCAAATTTATACTTTGTTTTAAAAAGTAAAAATTACAGAAAGAAAAGCAAGCCAAAACTGAAACAAAACAAAATCAAACCAAATCCAACAGAAAAATATTGAATTCCAACCTCCCTGCTCCTGGAACAATAAAATAGATAGGTCAGGTCCAGAGCCCCATCCAGCTTCACCTTGAATGTCTCCAGGGCCAGGACATCCACCACCTCTCTGCACAACTGCCTGCAGTGCTTCACAGCCCTAACCATAAAAAACATCTTCCTTATATCCAATCTAAATTGCTCCTCTTTTAGTTTGAAACCATTTCCCCTTGTCCTATCACAACAGGCCCTGCTAAAGAGTCTGTCCCCTTCCTTCTTTTAGCCCTCCTTTAGACACTGAAGAAAATACTAGAAAATGTAGTTTCACAGGTAGGTGGTGAACATTTTCCTCTGGAATAAAGAAACTTTGGGTTTCAATCCCTTCTTCAGTAAATAGATAATTGTGTATCTAATGTAAAATAGACATGACTAAAAAGCATTATATTACTCAACTAGAATATGGTCAATTGTCCTTGCAGCAAAGACAATTTGCTTGTTTTGCTGGCTGTCTTAAAAATCATTCCCAGACATTTTCTGCCACAAATTAAGACTTATTCTCCTCTTCTGTTTCCATGTAATCCAGAATTATGATTAATACTGTTCAGTGACCCAAGCTGAAACTTCTTTCATAGCCAAAAAAGGCACATTGCACATAGAAGATGTTTCCATTGACCACTCTGCTGAATAGCTAATGAAAACTAATTCCACTTACAACATGGAAAGAACAACATGTAGTGTAAATTATATTGTGAAATCTGTCCTCCTAAAGCAGTAATATTTTGGAGGCTTAAATCATATAGGAAGAAGGAGGCTGGTTGCCATTTGTCCTGACCAATCTGTATCTCAGCCTACCTGAGAGTATACATGAGAGATTTCATTTCTATTTTGCAATAACTGCATGAAGCATGAGCTGATGAAGACCTGTGTTTCCAGATGGACTTTCTGCTCAAAAAGTTTCTTTTTCACCCTTTTCAGTATAATTTTTGCTCTGTCCTCCACTAGGTATTGAAAATGAGCAATAGTTTTCTTAAATAATAAATTAAAAAAATATTATTTTTTAAAATAATAAATAATTTTTTTTTTTGTAATAAAATAAAATAAAGTAAAATAAAATAAAATAAAAAATCCAAAGATTGCATTGGAATATAAAAGCAGGAGAGTAGCTTGTAAAACATGATTAGCACAGCACATAAAGACAGTGTGCCTCAAAAAAGCTTCTTTTACTAATGAGCAGTCTTGAAGAAAAGCGTTAGTTCGAATTCCTATTCTCAAAACAGAAGCTCCAATCTGATGTTTTTCTGTGAAAAGTCTTGGGAGATATGAAGCTAACACTGGCAGTCATTTCAGCAGATTTTGTTAACTATTTTCTGAGTTTACTTTGCTCCTAATGCTTGAAATGCTTCCTTTGTCAGCTTCTGTGACTGATTAATTTTTACTCCATTCATCATCGCTCATCCAAACTGATCTCAGCTTTTGATTCTAAGATATTTCTAATTTACTTAAAGCTTCTGCAGCTGTACTCTATCAGTTTTCTTTACCTCAGAAGAAGTGCTTGAACCCTTTGTCATTTCTTTTTTCTCCCACCTGTTATTTTGAACAAGCTAAACATTCTGTATAACCAGTCATCAGAGCTTTCTCACCACATTTTTGCTGTGCCTGTTCAGTTATAGTTTTGGTTGTGTATTAAGCATTCCAGATGTCTTGCTTACTTCTCACATTTCTTGCTCTACTTTTCAAAGCATTTAAGTTCATTGCGTAAATATAATATCAATAGAGCAATAGGAGGAAGAAAACAAGAAAATAAACAAACAAAACAGAAACTTTAAAGAAAAAATAATGAAGAGGGTATTGGCTCAGTTTCCCCAGGTATTAGACCTGCTTTTCATGCTGTTGTGTGAACTTTCAGCTACTCCTAAATTAGCTAGATGCTCAATGGATTAGCAGATGGCAAAACAAGTTTCTTTCCTCTTTTCTCACCCACTGTCAATAAAATTCTAGCATACAATCAAGAGAGGCAAAAGCTTGTTGGCAACATTGTGTTGCAGCACCCATTTACAGAGCTCACTTTCCTTGAATCACACCTTGTGAGGAGTGAAGAGAAACTCTCCCATGCTCTCTGCTCTTATCCTTTTTCCCACAGCCTCATAACAAAATTCAGTGACTCCTGAATTGGTCAGTTAGGAAAAAAAAGGACATAGTGTGCACGTTTATAATTCATGCTTCATGAAATAGCTGTGGGTCCAATACAAGCTCTATTCAAAACATGCACAGTATTCCTGACAGTGTACATACACAATTTGTTCCACCATTTCCTATCTTTGAAAATGTGATAAAGCAAAGATAATAAGCTTGTTTAATACAGCAATGTACAATAGTACATTCTGTTCAAGGAATATTTTCAAAGACAATTTCAGATGTAGTCACAAAAATAAAAATATCTGTGTAATATTAACAGTCAAGAAACATCTCTATATGGGGATATTCTTACTCATCTGTTATATGTATTTATATAACATTTATTATATTCTACTAGCAGTGTAGCTGATATGAACAAAAATGATAACAGTGGAAGTTGGCCAGTTTCATACCACAGATTTTAATGCAACACATGTGTATTGCCGAGTTCTTAATTCTCTAAGGGCAATTCTGCAATTATGCTCTGAAGCATTTCTAAATTTGCAGATTTAGACGCTTCTATTTATAAGAGTTAAACAAATAACTTTTTGATGAAAGCAAACGTGCACTAGTTAAGTATACATATAGAAGGTATATCCAATGAGTGTATACAAGAGAGAAGACAGTAAATATCGAAATCTTGGCTCTAAATGTCCTGAAAAGCAAACTTGTTACCATAAAGCAGATAGTTTGGGGCTCATCAAGGTGCTGGAAGGAGACTATTGTAACGCTTTTATCTCAGGATTGGAGCCATTTTGATGTCACCAGAAGGTCATCGCAAAATTTCACCACAAAAGACATCGAAAATAAATCAATCATTTCTGGGCCAAAAGTACTGTTCAGATGTGGACTTTTAAGCTTAATAACAAAGAACAATAATTGATACAAAAGAGTGGTTCAAGTATTATTTTATTCAATATCAATGTGCCAATATTAGCTTCCCTTAAGACAGTATATAATTTTCCTGTAAAAAAAGTTTGCTGCAAAGATACATAGGATGAGCAGCGGTAATTAGATCACCTGCTGTCCTAACAGAATTGCAAGAATTTATCCACTTTGGCACTTAGCTGTGCAGATTCCCAGCCTCCACTTACGTTGGCTCTAGCTCACTTTAACAGTGCATGCTTCTAACCTTTTAAAGTTGACAGTCACAGATGGCTTCACAGAAGTTTTTCTGGTATATTGGATAGAAAAGCTGGTTTGGATTGGAATCAAGCTGTTTATTGCTGAGTATGATGTAACACACTGATGGTGGTGAATCAATTAGGTGTTTCTGCAATAGCCTACAAAGCAAAAATAGCATCTACTGCCAAGCAGTAAAATTATTAAGTATAAAATCTGGAATCTATTTTTTTCAGGTGACTAGAGAGAACATTATGTTCTAAAATCATCTGGAGTTCCCAGAGAGCAATCCAAATTTATGGCAATGTAGGTGGGGGACTCATCAGCTGATGGGGTATAATGGATGAATTATGTGCTAGTCGTAGTAAATCTGGATCTATTGTCATTCTCTGCACTCTAGAGACCAGATTGTCACAGACTGTTTGCATACCTTTCGTCTTCCTCAGGCACAGGCATGCTTTATCTTGAGCTTATAGCTGATGCAACAACAGTATGTTCTTGTCTCTGAGCTAAGTTACTTCACTCTTCTGTGAAGATTTATCTCAAACCCAGAAAATTTAGAGAGATTTCCTTTGAGCTTCAGTACATACTCTTGATATTTTTCTATCATGCACACTCAGTAACTTCTATCTGTATAATTTAATGTTTCTGTGACAAAATAATCATTGTTTTAGTCTTTTCTTTTTCATTACTTGAGAATGGAAAGGTTTAGTCGAGATATTAATCCCCGTACTACAAAGTATAGTGAACATTCTAGTCTAGAATTCTGTAATGGTCAGTATATTGAGAAAGTTTACAGAGGTCATAGCCCTGAAGTTTTTGTTAACAGAAATAAAATAAAATAAAAGGAAAGAGAAAAGAGAAAAGAGAAAAGAGAAAAGGGAAAAGAGAAAAGGGAAAAGAGAAAAGGGAAAAGAGAAAAGAGAAAAGAGAAAAGAGAAAAGAGAAAAGAGAAAAGAGAAAAGGAGGGGAAGGAAGGAAGGAAAGGGGAGCAGAGGGGAGGGGACAGGAGGAGTGGTTAGGAGAAGAAAGGAAAGAAGAGGAGAGGAGGGGAGAAGCGAGGAGGGGAGGGGAGAGGAAGGGAGAGGAGGAGAGAGGAAGGGAGAAGAGAGGAGAGGAGAGAAATTACAGAACAATAATCTAATATAGACTCAGAATTTACTTCCTTATACCACTGGTGTATTTACTGTAAAGATTCTGCTAGTAGGGTATAAAATTCAAGCCTAATCCATTAAAACATTTTAAAATACTTAGAAAAGCATAACAATGACATCTTATGCTTTTAGAATCACACAATCACCAAGGCTAGAAAAGACCTCCGAGTACACCTAGACCATTAGTACACCTAGGCATTGTTGAATTTTGTCACTCTTTTTGTCTTTTGTACTGCTGGAGAATGCCAATGATTTAATGGCGTTAATTAGGAAGTAAATAAACAAATCATCAATCAAAATTGATTTTTTAAATATATCCAGCTTATAAAAAGAAAGACAATTTAGAGTTGAGTTGGTCAGTAGAATGGGAATGCATGAAGAGATTCTTTTAATATATGCCTCCTTATCCAAGTGGGATCTCCATATTAGCCTCATGATTAAAATACTACTTTCTTTAAAGAACAAAAGGCACTTTCTCAATGAAGATGTGATACAGAGATAGGATTTCTTATTTTGTTTTAATTTGGTCAAATTTACGGAAGAGATCAAAAGAAAGAAATTTGATACAATTTCCTGCATGCATATTCTCCCCTAGCACATCCATCACATTTCCCTGTCTTTAAATTCACTATGTACTTGTATTTGAATTTTGAATACTTCATTCTTTCAGTACACTGACTATTTGACAGAAAAATCCTTCTGGCACAAAGTCACATTGCAGCAGCCAGATATGCTAATCAGTATTAATACTAATGAGTATTAATTTGCATCAAACATCACTTAGATTTAAGCAAAACACAACCAAACAAGCTTCGTTTCCAAATTCCCTTTCTCTGAGTCATTAGTGGCCTGATTCCAAACATATTGATTGAAAAACCTTAAAAGCTTTAAGTAGGCTTTGGACTGAGAGGTCAAGTAACCACATTATAAATCCCGTTATTTTTTACACTCTCTTTCCTCTTGACCCAAAATTTAAAAAATCAGGCTATTCAAAATGCTTGCTGTACACAGCATATATTCTTGGTGAAAATCTATCTATATTTCAGGTACGAAATCTTGGCATAAAATGAAGGGACGGATTTCACTATCCTTGTATTCATTGGTGTGGTAAACAAGGTTTCAATTATACCTTAACCCCATTAGGTAAGATGCAGTATTTCTGGTTGACTCCTTCAACCAATGCATTTAGGAAATTCAGGGGCCTCTGGAAGGTGATTCAGAATGCCAAAGTATACACCTCTTTCCATTGGCAGTATATGAAATCTACAGAAATAGCAGCTGTAGTTACATGGATTCCAGACTACCTAATCTACTCTGAAATACCTGAAGTTTAAGTCTTAGTATGGCCAATTGTTTTAGTAACAGAAAATGATGACACACCTTACGACTTTCTCAATAATTTTGTACTTAAGACACTTGCTTAGAAGTGTGAACGCCAGCTTTAGGATTTCCATTTGTGGGTAGTAATGTCAAACTAATACCTCCATGGCACTTTGCCAGGAGCAGTCCTTGTAACCTGAACTATTCTGTTCGGTCACTACCTCTTGAAGCTGGTCATTATGCAATTAGTGTAAAAGAGTCATAGAGCTTAACTTTTGCCTGAGATCTGTCAGAACTGAACACCCACACAGCATTTCTTGGAAGGTTCATTCATTTAAAAACTCCTGGAATAAAAGTTGAAGAACCTTCTAGGATCAGGACAAAACCATTGATCTTACCTACATAATCTAAAAACCATGAAAGAAAGACAAAAAATATTTCCTTTTCCACATTCCTCACCTGCAATTCTCACATTCCTGGAGACACAGTGTCTCAACCTGGATGGCAACACTAGCTGAGAAAGTATTCCATGCATCTTCATATCAATTGCTAGTACATTTTCCTGACAATATAACCGCTAATCTTGAGATTTGCTCAACTTTCCTCCTCCTGGAAAAGTGCTTTGGTCAATGCTATTGTATAAACAGTAAAATATCCTATCACTGTTAACTGATGCTTACTCAGTAGAGTAGCACTGGAAAATATGTGAAAAGTATCCTCTCTGCATCTGGCCTGAGGCTGCATACCTTTGAAGGAGCCTGCATGACTACGGCACAAAAATACTGTTCCCCCCAACCTACAATCCTCCTGTGTTTTGCAGAAGCCTGAGCAAAAAGTCATGATGTCCCTTCCCATTTTCTACATATGATGTTCTTATGTGAGCATTCTGTACTCTTGTCATTTCTGCTATTAACATCTGTGCTTATATTAGAATTTTTCATGGACCATGTGAAGCCACAGTACTTTAAGTTACACAATAAATCAAGTTAATGTGAGACAAAACATCACATTGTCACACATTTTCTAAATGAAAAGTATATGTGATGTTAAAAGTCAGGTCTTTTCATGTGTGTTGTTTTGTGGATTTTATTTTATTTTAAAATTATTAGAAAACTGTCGTATTGCTTTCTGGAGTTTTGCGGTTTTTTTGTTTGTTTCTTTGTTTTGATTTTTTTTTTCCTATCTAACCTATTTAACCTGAAGTGGTAAGTATATCTTCTGAAGTATGTTCAATGGCCTGACTGTAATTGAGGTCTTGTAGTTTCTGCAGCCTTCGTTATATGAAGCTCAGAAACTGAAATTCTAACATGTCAGTTAAAATCTTGATCAAGTTTTAACATATCAAACGGTTGATCTATAATAGATTATTTTCCATGATCTTTATATCTGTGTTTAGTTGTTCATAAACTACTGAGTTAATTGCATTTCCTAATTATAAGAATGTTACAAGGTTTGGCTGAATTAGTGTCACAGAATATGTGAATTTACTGCAGTAAGTTATGATCAGGCCACATTATTTTGCACATAAACACATCTAAATATTCTGTGAGAAAATTTGGTGGTTTTTAAACATGCCTGTAGTATAACAATTCATTTCACCATTTTTCTTAAGTTAATGGCCTTCCCCATGTTCCTGAAGAACATATATTTTATACCAAATTTGGCTATGCTATTACACTCAAACAAAATGCATCAGTGGCCACTACATTCACTTTGAACTAAATGAGGTGGTAAAACATTGGTGCTTTATTGATATGAAGTTAGGGAAAAAACATAACAGACATCAGGCTCTTACTTCACCTCTTTCGCCTACAATTTCCCTTAGAATCTCCTCTACAGAAATGAGGAGTGATACAGCTTTCAAAATGTCATCCTTTCCTAAGCTATTACAATAGACAGGACACTGATTAAATTAACAAATACTTCATTCTCATGATTCTTTCCTTTTCATAACTGAAACACACATCTAAGGATCAGATTCAGAACAAAATTCAAACTGCTACTACAGTGTAGGCTACTGAAGCTAAAAGCAAAGTCATGAAAACTCTCTCTCATTGGTCTTGAAATTTTTAACCAGTTGAACCTCAAAAGTTCTTGCTTTATGACTCTGATTATACCCAGAAACTGCTCAGTTTTGGCATGTTCAGTAACTCATATTGGCAAAGCTCAATAATGACTCAAGCTCCAAAAATCTATCTAATGATCTGAGCAAGTTTTTGGAGGTATCATATCTTGTAATTATTCACTGAAGACAGATATTTAATACATTGATATACTCAACATCCCCAAACATACCGATGATCTCATTTGTCTTTTAAATCGGGAACAGAATTTTTTTAAAAATCACTTATTTATAGATGTCATCCAACAAATGCAGAAGGTGCCTTTTCAAGAACTTCAGTGCACTGTTTCTGTGTCTATCAGAGAGGGCATTCAAACACTTCAATTGTGATTGTGCAGGTATATCAGGGACATGAGAGGGATGAAAGTTTTACTAAAAACTATATTGTGGGGAAAGGATTCGAACTCCTCCGGTCTTGAAGGAGACCACGAAAGCAGGTTTAACTCTCAGTAAGTTGCCTGTGTTTGTAGTGATACCTGTGTTGCAGCCAATCCTTTTCAGGAGCATGAAAACAACAAAGAAATACTTCCAAAACACATACCAGATCCTTCTGAGGGCAGAATTTGTTTAGATGGGTGAAAGAGTTTGTTTAGTGTCACTGGCACTTAGATACCTCATAAAGCAAAATGCCCAGGATAGAAGTAATGGCAGGAAGAGCTGCTGTATTTCAAAAGGATAAATCTGACTTTGTCATTGGAAAGAAACTGTATCTAGGACTGGGTGCTGTTTCACAGAAGATGTTTCTTTAAAAGGAGCTAGTATTTTCTTTCTCCTTCATTAATTCTGAATAGTTACATACTGTCTTTATCCTGCTATGCTGGCTGCAACAATTCTCCATCTAAGGTGTCTACCTATGTCAGAATGCTCACATTGGCCTTGCTGATAGTTGTGGATTCAGCCTCTCTAGAATTTAGACATGACTCTCAACCGAAATTGTTCTGCATGAAAACAGTTTATGAAAAGCATTGATAAAATTGTCTTACCAAACTTACAAGTTCTTCAAGGAGCCAAGTGAACTATAGAATTCACCAGTGGTTCATAATTAGTAATAAATTAATTTAATCATTAAGAATATGGAAACCACAGAATCTTAGAATCATTTGAGTTGGAATGGACCTTTAAAGGTGAAATAGTCCAACTGCCTTGCAATGAACAGGGACATCTACATCTTCATCAGGATGCTCAGAGCCCTATCCAGCCTGATCTTGAATGTCTCTAAGAACAGGGCATCAACCTCCTCTCTAGGCAACCTGATCCAGAGATGTGTGAAATTCTTTCATATGAGACTCAGTTCAGTTTCAACTGAACTGAATTAAATAAATTGTTGAACAATTCCTCCAAAATGAAGCAAGCTTCATTGCTGTGCAGATGTCCTAGCCAATAATATCGGTTACCAAAGGAACTCACGTGCATCTCCAAAAGAAAATGGTCAGGGATTATTTCTGCCATAATACTCCTTGGTTTCTTACATTCTCTACTGACAATCAAAAGGCAGTGAAAATGCATTGACATCATGCATCACAGTAGAAAGTCTTGTACAAGCAGAAAACTGTTTATAATAAACTCTTTCTAATAAACTTCATGGATAGTCTGCCCTGGTGTTATGTAAATGGACCTCATTCAGTTTGGTAAAATTCAATTTTTTATTAGCGCAAAACAGTTACACCTAACTTTATTGATATCACTGGAACACTTACTTTTAGAATAAAGCTACTTATTTCAAATTATTTTGGAAGTAAATCATTTTATAGGTGAAATACAGTCACTCTAGGATTGTTGCAAATTATACATTTTACACAATGCATTTTTTCTATTTCCAGTGTTGCATTCTTCTGTTCTACTCCATGCCAGTATGAGGACAGCGTACTTATACTGAAATGAATTCATAAAGTCAGTTAAGCAATCAGCAAGAACTGTGACACAAGTTTGGAAAACCTGGGAAAGTGGAAGAGTCAGATTTGTTCAGCTAGAGAAAGAGAGTATTCTAGATACAGGTCTTCAAATGTGTAAAATGTTTCCCAGTAGATTTCTTTTCCTCAATAGGCAGGTATTACATTACGTAAGGAAAAAATAGTTGGACAAAGTCAGGAAAACTCCTGGAAAATTAATTAGTTTATCACTATGATTTTGAATCTATTCTACATACTTCTACATACTTGTAAGACTTAATAGGCACATACCTTTCAGTATTTGTCATATTCTTCAAAAATTGCTACACAGTTGAATCAATATATTTGTTTTCCATACTCATAAGTTTATATTTGGATACACAGAGAAAAAATACACCTAATTATAATCAATCTCAGTGCTTTTCCTAAGTAAATATAGCAATATCTGCTGCCAATATATTTGACAGGCACTTGAGATATTATAATTTTAACTTTTAATATTACAGTATGAAAAATCTGTTTTATCTGACTTGTTATATACAAATGAGGATTTTAAGGATTCTTTAAACCTCAAACATTCCAGAAGGAGTCTGAAATGCTGTGAGAAGTACTTATTCTGAATATTTCAACTATAGTGTAATTTCTTCAAAAGTTATGATTTCTGAAGATCTGCATTTTAAGTAATTTAAAGAAAAAAATAATAATCCTAAACTGAAATAAATTGCCTTCTCCAAGGAGTGATATGAATTCTCATTACCAGATTTATATATAATCTGACTTTTTTTATCAAGAAAGTTAATACCCATCAGCTAACTTAAATGATTACAGTGCTGTGCAAGCATGTACTTCTTGCTAGAAATTGTTTCACTGTGCTTAAAATAAATTTTCACCTTAGGCTTGAAGAAATTCAGTGACCTCAAAAAAAAAAAAAAAAACTTTCCAGTTTCCAGTACACAAAAAACTTTAAAAAATATTGATTAATTGTTAAGATTTAAAAAACTCATCAAGACAGAGCTTGCAACTGCATTTTGCTCAAACTGCAGAGCTTATGACTGCATTTTGTCTTTGCTGGTAGTTGCCAGCAGCTATGAATACGGAGATTTTCTAGTGAAGTACTTTCTCTATTCTTGTCATTCAGAAGATGGCTTCAGTGTTTCTTTCAATAGAACTGATGATCCTGTTGTGCTTAAAAATAACTCCCAGTACCTAGCACTTTTCCTTATTTCTTCTACGTAAATGAATCATAGGTATGATCCTATGCTGTAATAAGCTATAGTCAAGCACACTTATCTTCCATTAAATACTATTTTGAAATAAAAGTATGAGTGATTTTGGAGATCAATGGACCAAAAGAAAAACTGTAAGGGGAAACAGTCTCCTTATATTTTCCATGAAAAAAAACCAATATGCCACAATATGCGCAACTGATTCAAACTCTGTACATCCTTGTGGATGTAACTTTAGTTTCTCCTACTGTGATATAAGGCAAAAAACACTTTGGCTCCTACCTTTTCAGATACACATACATTGCCACCTAGCTCTGAGTTAGCCTTGCATCGTTGTCCTGCTTGCATATGTGGGAAGTCATTCTTGCTTGTTCCTTTACTTGAGAAGAGCTAGCTGCCACAAACCAAAGCCACAGTGTATTAGGTCTCAGTCCTGCAGGCTTCTCTGTTATCAGAATTGGAAACATGTAGACCATGTGTCAACTTCACATCTTTGAGATCTCTCAACATTAAGCAATAACTAAGAAGATGCAGATACATTTGAAGGGATTCATAAAGTTAACAAGGGCAGAACAGTTAGCAGAATATATTTGCACAGTAAGACTAGAATTCAAAAATGCACAGCAAGACTAAAATTCAAAAATGCACAGCAGGCATACATACTATAAAGATGATCTAGATAAGTATTGGAATGGATTGCTTCAGCACACAAATGCAGCTGAGGATTAACTATAGATTTATCTTCTTGTTCAAACAGAAATCTTTCCTTTTTTGAATTTGTACCTGTGGAAATACAAGAAAGACTATTCAGAGCAGCAGCTGTGAAGCAAGATAAGCAGCATGAGAAAGCAAGGCTGACAACCAGTGACATCTCTAGAACAAGAGGAAAGCAAAAGAAATGGCACATGGCCCTGACTGGATAAGCACCTATATGTGTTTGTTGAATACTTTGTTGACATGTAAAGGCAGATGGGAAAGTTGTTTGAATGGATGGGAAAGCTAAAAAAGGAAACTTGTGAATGTATACAGGTTACGTGAGAACGATTTGGACCGTTCACTTCTGAGTCCGTGCCTGGTTGCCACATGTACCCTTCACTAGTACTGCTATGTCAATGCTTGTTAAATAGAATCATAGAACGGTTTGGGTTGGAAAGGACCCACAAGACCATCCAGTTCCACTTACTGGAAAAAGAATTTACCTGCAGCATAGTCAGGACCATGGTGTTACCGCACAGAACAAAACACTGTTCCTTTATAAATATGTAACTTCTATTTAAATATATCAATTCCTCACACTGTAATAACAGAGGAATGCTACCTCAGGAGATTAAATGTGTACAAGTATATGAGGCTGAACAACAAGCATCCCAATGTCCTGAAGGAAATGGCTGATGTGGTTCCCAGGAGGCTCTCCATCATTTTAAAAAAATCACTGCTCTCAGGTGAAATTCCCACATATGGGAAAAAGGGAAAAAAATACTCTCATTTTTAAGAAGGGGAGAAAGAAGGACCCAGGGAACTACAGGCCAGTGAGCCTTACTCTGCGCCTGAGAAGGTCTTGGAACAGGTCATCCTGGAAGAAATGTTAAGTCAAACGAGGGACAAGCAGATGACCCAAGACAAACAGCATGACTTCACCAAGGGCAGGTTGTGACAATCTGGTGGCCTTCTGTGATGGAGTAATGGCACTGGTGAACAAAGGAAGGGCAATTGATGTTGTTCACCTGGACTTCTGTAAGGTCTTTGACATGGCCCCATACCACATCCTTATTTCTAAATTGGAGAGATACAGATTTGAATGCAGAGAAAGAATTGGTCAAATAGTCATAGCCAGAGGTTTGTGGTCAGTGGCTGTATGTTCAGGTGGAGACCAGTAACAAGTGATATCCTTCAGGGGTCCATTTTGAGACTGATGTTCTTCATCATATTTAACAATGGCATAGACAGTGAAATCGAGTTTATCCTCAGTAGATTTGCTGATGACGCCAAGCTGAGTGATGTAGTTTGCACAGTAGAAGGAAGGAATGTCATACAGAAGGAGCTGGACAGGCTTGAAAACTGGGCACACAAGAACCTATTAAGGTTTAACAAGGGCAAGTGCAAAGAGTTTCATTTGTGTCGAGGCAATCCCAGATATGCATACAGACTGGGAGAAGAACTCATTGAGAGCAGCCCTGCAGAGAAGGACTTGATGATTCTGGCAGATGAAAACCTGGACATACGCCAGCAGTGTGCACTTGCAGCCTAGAGGGCCAACTGAATAAAAATTGGAGTGGCTAGCAGGAAGAGGGAGGCTATTGGAGGCAACTGTACCCCTCTACTCTGCTCTTGTGAGGCCTCATCTGGAGTACTGCATCCAGGCCTGGGGCCTCCAGCATAAGAAAGACATAGAGCTGTTGGAGCAGGTTATGAAGATGGCCAAGGTGATGAAGAGAGCTGTAGCACATCCTCTGTGAAGAAAGGCTGATGGGAGTTCAGCTCAAAGAAGAGAAGGCTCCAGGAAAACATAATGGAAACCTTCCAATATTCAAATGGGGCTGATAAATAGGGGGGAAATCGACTTTTTACACATAGTAAATATGGTAGTGATAAGTAGTGATAGGACAAGGGGAGATGACCTTAAATAAAAGGAAGGGGGATTTAGATTAGATGTTACAGAGAAATTTTTTGCTCAAAAGGCGGTGAGGCACTGCCATAGGATGCCCAGAGAAGCCGTGGGTGACCCATTCCTTGAGATGTTCAAGGCCAGGTTGGATGGGGCCCTAGGCAGACCAACCTAGTGGTTAGCAACCCTATCCATGGCAGGGGGGTTAAACTAGGTCATCCTTAAAGTCCATTCCAACCCAAGTCATTCTATTATATGTTTTTGGGCACAGCACTAGGCTCTTGTCTCTGAAGCCATGTTATATACAGCAGCTACTGAGAAGAAAAGTATGCAAATAAATGCTGAAGACATTTCTTTGATTCTGTGTCAGCAAGGAAAATAGCCTCATCAAGTCTAAAATCATGACTTTCCATGCACATTCCTGCAAGCCCTTCGGCCATGAGATTATAAATGATCTGAGACATAAATGAGTTGACTGAAGGAAGAAAAAGGAACAGGAAAATGAATACCTGACTGATCTTTTATATTTCTCTAAAAATGTTAAGGGTGGTATAAAAATATCTCTCTCGATGCATGAAATCTTTGCACTAGAAACTGATTTTTTTATATAACATACTCTTGTTTCTAGTCAATGGTAATACGAAAAACACATATTCAAGCAATAAACAACTGCTTACTGGAAAGAATATTACCTCAGGTGATCTACATATGAGCCAGGATGTTCTGAAGTACCAATTCATTAGCTAAAAAATGTAAGGGCACAGAGGAATTCATTAACATTTGGTACTGAGTTTTCAACAAATATTTTTCATCTTGTATGCTGCTGGTGCATGCTTCAGCACTAATAATAATTCTCTCTAGTTATGTATTTTGCAGATGTAAAGTACTTGGGGTGTAAAACAGTGTCTCGCTCCAATTTATAGGAGGGAAAGGAGGTTCTTTTAATATCTGTATACCCAGTGTGAGATTAAGAAACAACGGTTCAAACACTGGTCCGACCAGTTTATTACAAATCTTAATCAGGGAGATGAGGAAGGGGAGGGCAGACACTATTACAAATTAGGGTGATGAGGAAGGGAAGGAGGGTGATAGGAAAGATAGGAAAGAAGAAGCAAAGAATTTTTATAGGAAGCAAGAGGGACATAGTCACCACCATGGATCCAGTGAGGTTTGTAGTTCAGTTATTGATCTTTAGTAGTGGTGGGTTGTCGGGAATTGTTGTTTTGTTGATGATGATGGTGACCACAGTGATGATGGCCCCTTTTCAATGGTTGTGCCAATTTATTTATAAGTCCAAAGTGGTCGAGTCAACTCTCTGGAGTGACAGCTCAAATCCAAACTGGTTGAGTCAGCTCTCCTTGGAGTGGCAGCCTCTGGCTCTGGGATCTCAGCAGAAACTCCTTTGTTTCCATCTTCCAGGTCTTGCCAGCAGATAAGAGGGAGCAGGGATACCCACCTGCATCCTGTTTTTCACAGGACACGATGGTATCACTCCCCAGTTTTCCCATGCCAAGCTGGAGCTATTTAGTCACAGGCCGGATGTTCCACCAGTAAACACTCCTGAGCACTCTCTTCTGGAGGCAAGCAGCTCTGGAGGAAGGTGTTTTCAAATGTCCACAAAGTGATGTCAATTTTCACATGGTAGCACCCATCACTTACCTCCTTAACAAATCAATCAGAGTCTTATCACAAGAAATACCTCAGGAAGCAAGCTGTGAGCCAAAAAACAAAGAAGGATTCTCACAAACAGAGATTTATTATGTAACACTAGGGTTATACTGTTTTTATACTCTTAGGCACATGGGACCAGCAGGCATATCTAAAGAAAACATGAAAGAACAGAATCAAAAAAGTGTAGTCTGTGCTTGCTCTCAGTGTGGCAACTATTACTTTTATTCCAATTCCCTCAGTTTTACTGTGAACATATCTACCTGGGACACTGCTATCTGAGTAGAAAAAACTTATTAACAAGTGTTTTCTTTCATTATCCATTTTTCCAAATTCATTATGCATTGCTACACAACTCTGTCAAAGAAAAGGTGATGGCTGGACTCTACACACCAGTTTGTTTCCACAGAATTAGTAGTAAAAAGTATTTGCTTTGTAGGGGAGGGGAGGGAGTTGTCAAAATGTATGCAGAGTTTTGATCTTTTAAACATTTGAACCCCATGAAATGCTTATTTGTTAGGAATTTTGTCTCAGATATGTCTCTTCTGAGGTCCCCAGGCAGAGATGACAACACCCTCTTACTCTCCCATCCCCAAGAACAGTTTCTTTATAAAACCGACCAAGCTCAATTTAGATACTTGGTAGATCTTCGGCCTACTGCACTCTGCACAGGAATTAAAAAGATGTGGAAAACGATGTTTCGCAGCACCACCTGGTGGTATTGACTTATTATAGTTACTCCTTTAGTCCTGGAAAGCATCCTAGCTGTGCTGTACCCGTAAGAAGGTAACAGCAGGAGAACATAGAAGAAAGCAGTGCAGAGTTGTATCACTGCTCATAGCCGTGCCTTTTTGCAGGGAAAGGGGAAAACAGGCTAGTTATTTGGGGCTTTGAACTAAATATGCCTTCAAAGAATTGAGCTTCCATGTAGAAATGTATCTACAAAAAAAACGGTAAGTAAAATGTAGGTTTTTCAGCCCTCTTCTTCAAAGTGATAAAGAAATTTTGGTCAGGAGGACTATGATGTTTTCAGAGAAGTACATTCTGAGTCTTTCAGCACAGTGGAGGGATACAATAATGAAGATAAACTCCTGTGAATTACATGGGACATTTGCTGTTGACATCTAAAATGTTAGAGCGTGAGAACAAGAAACTAGAGGCCTAAAGGCTTGTGACTTGCTTCTGAAAGTCACCTCTGGGTGGCAGTTCCTCTGTATCATTTGATACCCTCCTTCCCCTTGCTACTTCTTTTCCCTCCATATAAGTTCCAGCTTTGCCTTTCTTAGAAAGCAGCTTTGCCTGTTTTAGAAAGTAAAGAAAATTATCATGACATTATTTCTGATTAATCCACCATCTCTGTGTATTTAGTAGACTTGAAATTCATCTCTGCAGTCCAAGGGAATTTGCAATAAGCAAAGAACTCTGCTATCTTCTCTTCAAGTGCTTCCAGTCATTCTGAAATAATTAAAAATCAGTGTACTAAAAAGAGAACAAGAGAAAAAAATGAGCACATAGAGTCCAGAGTACCAGTCTACCCTGGTTAGATCTTAATTCAAATTACTTATTCCACTTATATCCCTCTTCCAGGTAAACATCCCTCAGATCAGCTAGGAGCCATTTTTCTTCCATTGCTTGTGCCAAACCAGACATAGTGGATTCTTGTGCAGTTCAGACAGGATAAGGTTGCAGCATGTTGCCAGTCATGAGTCAAAACTGTTATGAATCCAAAATAACTGTTAATTTTGTCTATTGAAAATGAAGAATAGAAAGAAATTAAGTAATTTTCCTCTCAGTCGGTATTTTCTTATTTGCTGCCTTATTTGCTTGAAGGTACTCAGCATCACAAACTGCCAAAAGAATCTCCATTCTGTTACCATATCTGCAGTCTGAATATATGAATCCATACACAAAATTTTGTCCAAAAGGATAAAACACCACACTTCCTAACTGTGACATCAGCTTTCTCACCACACTGAGACCTGTTGTCTGTCCTCCTGTAAAGTAATTTAAGATATACTCTTTCCAATTAATTTCCATTTAAGCAAGGGCATGTATGTCAGAAAAACTGACCACTTTAACATTGTTTCAGTGCTGCAGAACCTGTCTTTAAGCTTGGTGAGATGTTCCAGTGGTTTTGCTACAAATTGATATCTTAATTCCATTGCTCTTTTTTCTCTAATTCAGTCTCCAAACTCAGTTTAATTGCATTTCTGTCTGGGCAAAGGGCTTTTACTTCTAATATTTTTTTTTCCTTATGTTGATAACCGTAAAATGATGACATTATAAGCTTCTGATCTTTTCTTTTCTAAAGAAAACCTTTTCTTTTCTAAAGAAAACAGATTCAGTCTCTTCCCTTCACCCCATGACTCTCTCTACGAGTCTGTTTTCCAGGCTTAAGGTTGTCATCCTGCTTTTCCAAGTCTTCCATGATTTTGCTATGCTGTAAAAACATTTAAATGGCATAATGCTCCCTACACCAATTTAAGTGAATATCTCTTCTTGTTCTCTTCAGTATTTATTTTGATATTTCTAAGGAGTGTATTGGCCACATTCATCTGTCTTTATTTGATTTTCCACACTGACCTGTACTGATGTCTGCTTTTACCATATAATGCTTTCCAAGAATATTCCATCCTGAATCAGACCCTCTGCATATGAACTAAAGTCCTTGTTCTGGGCTGCTTGTCCCTACTTCTGCAGACCTATGCCACCCACCACTTTGCTGTGCTCATAAGATCACCATAGATGTTCAGCAAGCATTGATGAATGTCAGTGGGTGTCATCTTTTTTCACACAAAGGAATTCAATTCCACTCCTTTGCTTCATACGCACTTCCATGCCAGATGCAACTGAGCCAGACTGCCTCTCCGCACCTGTCTGTTGCATCACAACAAAATGTAGCAGAATTGTGGTGGAAAGTTTCAGCCTCTACAGCCATACCATCAACATCTGCCTCTGATGTTGTGGACCAACATAATGAAATAGGAGGCATTACTTTCAGAGCAGCCCTCAAATTACACATATTATTTACTTTTAACCTGGTTCTGCCAGACTGCCGTAGATTCATTTAATTTCTTTTAAGGGGAAATTTTCTAACCGTGATCTTTAGAAAGAGAAGGGTAAGAGCGATGAAACCTGCAGCTATGCTGCACATCTCCATTAGAAATTTTGGGTGCAGCTAAAGCATCCCAGATGGCTCAGTCACGGGCACAAAAGGCAGCTGGCAGCAATCTGAGAAGCCTTCATTTCCAGAGCACATCAATGACAAATATGCCCCTGAGGCTTCCACTTTCCTTTGGGTGTAAAACATACACTGCTGTTTCCCAAATTGATTATTTTTCCCAGCAGCCTTTCTCATGTGTCTGCTCCAATGAAGCACTTCATGTTTCTTATACCTCTATGTATAGAGCTGCAGTGTTCTCAGAGGGATTTTTTCTGAAGCAACTCAGAAAGTTTGGGCAAGTTTTTTCTACAGAATATGAGATGCTAATATAGTTAATCTGAACCTAATCAACTGATAGATGTCTTTGAAGTGAGAGGAATCAGGTGCTTTACAGCTAATTAATGTCCAACCAATTTGAAATATTTTTGCTGAAATGATGCTGAGGTGTGAAAGGCAGTGCTGGGAATAATCTGTCAGCACTGGGGTGCTGTCATAGCTTAGCTTTAGGAGTCCTTAATTCATGTATTTATTGAATATAAAGTATTAAGATTCACACACACACACACAGAAGAGGAATAACTGCTAGTTGAATTAATTGTATTCACATACTCCTATTAAAGGAACTAAAAAGTTATTTATGACACTGTCTTTGCTTATCAGAATCAGAAACAGATGCTCTGCTTTGAAAATCCTGAACCAGAGCTGCCCGATGCTCTCTGTTCTAGTACAGCTCAGCAACTGTGCCACAGTGCAGTGACACTCACTGTGACATGAGGCAGATAGGATCATTTCTGCACTTCATCCTAATTGATTATGAGGGACTCTGCAAGGTTTAAAGCTGCATGGATATAAGTGTTGTGTAACTCAAAGTAAGCAATGAGATAGGTGTGAGATAGGATAGCATGCTTTCCAAAGATCTCTAAAATGCATTCACAGAGTGAAATTTTGGGATGTTTTTTGCCTGTTTATTTGTCTCTCCAAGGTTACTATCATGCTGGGTTTTAGACTGAGCACTTATGTGAGCTTTCAGCAATGGGCTACATGCTGGGAACCTCTCCCTGTCCTGCTGAAGTCATTCAGCAAACCAAAGGCCTGCATGGCCGCAGGTGAATGAGCTCCTGCATGAAGGCTGGAGGGGCACAGCACAGTCCTAACAGGTGCTGGGATCTGAGGGAGTCAGGGTTGCTAGGACTCTGCGGGTTCCAGGTACTGCTGCCACTTCAGGGACAAGGAGGGTGAAATTTCCTGGGGGCTCCTAGGGACCTCAATGGGAGTGAGGGGCATCTAGACGGAGGCTGTTACAATTTTATACACTTTGAGGGATTTCTTTCTTTGTAATGATAAATAAGTAAATAAGTAAGCAAATAGGTTTAAAATCTCACTTTGGGATTGATGCTTATCTCATCTTTAGTGCAGGGGTGTTTCCACATTTAGTAAAATCTTGGAGACGTTTGGCTGCTGGGGAGAAAGGCAAAGGTTGCTAAACACAAAGTCATCTTGGAGAGAAAGATGCCCTTGCATGATCTAAGCCAAAGCGCTTAGGGCAGCGTCTTTACCAAGAAGAATGTAGTAACTCTAAGAAAAGATCTGTGGGGAGGGATGGTTGTATTTTAAGTCAGCAGTTCAACTTGTAAAAAGAATTATAGTTTTCCATTCCTTTCAACTCATTGGGACGGGTCAGAATGACCTTTCCATTAGTCATTTATTGTTTCATATTTATTTTAAAATAAGGAAATATCTTTAATTTGCAGCATAAATTCAGTATAAAAAAAAAGGAATATAGAGGGTTTTAATAAGGGCTATTGTGCAACATAACTGTCAAGCAGTAAAATCAGGATTAAAAATTAAATGGGGCCATTATATTTAAATATTGTCTATTTCATGACACATTGCCTTATTTTCTATGCATGTTAATATCAGACTTATATGAAGTCAAATCATATCATGTGAAGAAAAATGTTTTTCCTTAATAGTTGAGCTCCAGTTCATTCATCAGAATTAAACAAATAAACAACTGCTCTGTAATGCCAACTACAGGGTAATTAGGGATTTACTAAAAAAAAATGCTATGGGAGCTTTTCTTCCATTGAATTTATTTTGGTCTTGCATATAAATCTACAAGCTTCTGCTACAATGTAATCAAAATTCTATGATTCAATGAAAATATAATATATTGAGCAACATTTTCAGCATTTTCTAATCAGTATATTCTTCTTCTCCCCCATCCCTCCCTCACCCAAAATAAAAATCGATCTGTCAAAAAAAATAGAGACAGTTATCCACACCAGTGTTATTTTAATCCAGCTGGGTGGGCAGTAGACTGCAAGAGAAACCAAAGAAAGACATAGGAGCTTTGCTGTAAGTACAGGAGGAACATGCAGAAGGCTTCTTCACTCTCCTACTAGCAGATAGTGTACCACACACAAAGACTAAAGAAGATTATGTCTGACATAGAAGTGATGTCATACAGTTAATCTTGATCTTGAGTTTCACAGTTGATCTTGAATTTCTGTCCTTCACTTTAACTACGTGAGTCAAAGATACAGTGGAACTGTTTTTACAATGCTGAAACATGGAATCATAGAAGCAGATGAAGCAGTTCTCCTGGCTCCATAACCATCCCAGCAGTTTAAAAGGCAGAACAGATCCTAAGCAATTCAGAGACTGTTTCTACCATCTTGTTTTACTTGGTACCCAGTTCCTTGCTGATTCTGAAACTTTGCACTGTGTTCGGGTAATGAGGATTGTTCACTATCCAATCATAAAAAGCTGTGAAACTGTTTAAATACATGTACTGCTTCATACATTAGGTCTTCAGCCCCAGTGGATGTCAGTGGGAAAAAATAAGAAGTAACATCTAACTTGCTTTTCCAGCACTGGTCTTGCCATGACGATGCAGATGGGGTTATTGCATGAAAGTGGAAGGGTCTGTTCTTCACTTAAATAAAACTATTTCCACTGAACTGTTGATATACACTATCCTTCTGAACAATCTCAAGCTTTATATTATTTTTCATCCCAGAAATAAGAAACATAACTGCATCACTTACAAGAAGGGCATAGTTGATATGCAGAAAAATTGGCTATTCTCTCACATTTGTGTCAGCAACTTGGCTCAAACCACAGCTTCTGATTACTTTGACTGCTAAGCAATAGACCTTCAAGGTAAGCATAGGCAAAACCAACAGCAGCATCTCAGCAGTGTCAGAGTCCTAGTACACTCACTGAAACTGACAACAGTTTTGTTAAGTATAAAATTAGGCAATTAGGCAGTGCTCAGAGCATGCTTATTCTAAATAATTCATAGGCAGAATTTTTAAAGAAACTTTAACAATGAAATCTTTGCAAATGCCACAGGATGCATATGAAACAAAGAAATGAAGATGTTTCAGTATTTCAGAAGCAGTTGAAGAAAGGCTAAGCGAAAGCAGGATAAATAGCATCCTTCTGTACAGTGTTCCAAACATTATTTTGATCTAATCACAAGCTGCCCCCTTTCAATATATGGGTTGCATTTTTTCACCCTACATTCTGAAGAGAACACTTTCAGATCTCATTTGTTTATTGAAAGAGAGGCAGTGCAAATCTTTAACTAGCATTTCTAGAGAGAGAGTTTGCAGTAGAGAGAAGATAATCTGCTTCATGAGATACATTATTTAAAACAACCTACTTTTATACTATTCCCACCTAATGTCTTTTCTGGTAGCATTACTTCTGTCTCTTCCTGAAGACTTTTTTTCTGCTGAACAAAAGTTCAGCAAAGCTGCAGGAATCAGAAGAGTTGCTCCCAGTGTCTTCTTTTAAATCTTCAGTGCATTTGAATACAAGGCCTCACTTTCAAGAGCCCTGGAGTATTATTACATATGCAAAAATAAATCTTTCAGTAAATGTCTGATTAGAATTTAATCTTATAATTCTTTGAGGAAATGGTTGACCAAGAAACTTCAATAGGTAATAAATACTGTAATCAAAATGAGCAGTATTTTGCTCAGAGTTAAAAGAAAGTGAGGTTTACAAACATATATGAAGAAGAATCATTGAATTTCTTAATGTGAATTATAAATGTACGCAGAGCTGTATGTGCTGTTTAATCAAGCAGTAGGACACACCAGAGGACATGCACTGAATCAGTGGAGCAAACAAGAATTAAATCCACATCTTCTAGTCTTTCTGGTATACAAGCAGTGGAGAAAAGAGCAAGATAAAGGATCAAAAAGCAATGAAACCAGAAGATGCATTTCCTTGATTAAAATGAGGTGAACATTTGTCTGGTACCAAACTGCAGGACAGTGTAGCAACCAGATGTGAACTTGTGCTTCAGACAAAATCTGAGCATGCCACAGGCACCAGAGAAAGTGAGAACAGTGATAAATGATGCCAAACCCAAGTGAAAGCAGCATTAAGGTTCTACAGCTGGCTTTTTCCATGTAGGAATCAGTCTGGAATGGAATGAAGCTGAATAAAAAAGCACTTATTTTGTCTGTTTGTTATTTGATTAAGCTGTCACCAGTTCTGTCTCTATTCCTGAGAACAGAGCTGTCTATATTCCTTGAGAATGCAAAACTTTTGGATAAAAATCGCTACTCTTCTTGACTGATCTTTTCTCCAAAAAAATATGCTGTGTTACTGAAAACAAATCAGAGTTAATGTGCACTCATTCCTTTCATAACCATTTGCAGTTATGAGAAATAAATTCGTACTGTAAATTCTATGTATTTCAGGTATCCAAACCACCTGATTATACATATTTAATAAGAAACACAACTATATACTGCTGAAGAAGCAAAAGATTAGACACCTTTTATAAACACTTCTGTAATGTAGAGTATAGCATATACAAGAGAAGTCTTAAGGATATTCATTAAGTCAGAACTCTTCTGTCAAAACTATTATGTCCAAATCTTTACTCAATTTCATTAGCCAGTTTCATCCAGAGTTCAAGAAAAGTTCTACTCCATGTCCTAAATATGTGTTCTTTTCCATTCTGGGGAGAGAGGCAGCAGGGAACAAAATTAAGTTATTTACAAAGAGAGTGGTGAGGTGCTGCAATAGGCTGCCCAGGAGGCTGCGGATGCCCTGTCTGTGGAAGTGTTCAAGGGCAGGTTGGATGGGGCAGTGAGCAGACTGGTTTACTACTAGATATGAGGTTGGCACTCTGCCTGCAGCAGGGCAGTTGGATCTTGTTGATCCTTGAGGTCCCTTCCAACCCAAACCATTCTATGATTCTATGATTCTACAAACTTCACCTTTATGGTAAATTTATGGGCAGTTTGTTTCTGTGACCTTAAGTGATGAACACAATGGACTGTAAACTTCAGCTGTAGCCCTATGTTACAATATTTAAAGAATTTTATTAAGATCAGATACTATTTTTCTCCTTTGAAAACTGTACTACCTACAATTATTTCAATGAAAGAGCTCTATTTAACTTTTGCCCATTTACAGAAGCTTTCTATGATACAAAGCTTTTTTATCTAGCATGACCTTGCTTCTGGAAACAAGATCCTTAGCTTCCGCCAAGGATTCTCACATGATGTGAATTCATGTTTCAAGATTTTTTCACTGTAGAAAGTAAAATTGCTGAAGTTGCTGAAGTTTTCTGGGTCATAAAATATAACCCAACATTCTAAGGGATTTTTTTCTTCTGTATAGCATGTAATTTTCTTCCAACTGTCTGATGCTACCATAAATTCTGCATCCACACATATCATCAACATAAATATGGTAGTGTAAGGCATACATGTTACACTCATCATGGATTAATAGGCAGATCCCATCCCTACATATTGGAATTACAAAAATTTCCAAAGGCCTGCTTATGAATGACTATATGTTAGCTGTCAAGCTTTGGTAAACTTCCCTTGAAATTACCAAAAATCTGATGGCTGGTGAACTGAGAAGCATTCATAGTCTGAATGCAGAAGAGAGGAAATGTAGAAACAGTATGTCTGAAATGAACATGATGCAATATGAACTTTTAAATGTATGAATGAATAGAAAGGAAAAAAATCATTGAGTTTCTAAAAAATTAATTATAGAGTCTCTAAAATAATAGAATAGAAGGAAACTGAGAAAGAACAAAGATATTTTTTGCTCATAAAAGGCCTTTGTCTAACTTAAATAAAAAATATGAGAGACAGAGGGAACACACAAAGACAATTACTTGAAAAGAATATAATTTAAACCGTATTTGTTCAATAAAATTACAAGCATTCAAATTTATTGTCATGAGCATCTATACATAGGAAAAAGATTTGAAAATAGTGCATTAAAAATTTAACATGGTAGTTACAGCACAAAAAGGACAGTCACTAACTCAGACTCTTCAGATGAATTTATATTTAAGACACAACTATGTTTTCAAAAATAACCACACCAAACGCTCACCTTCCTCTAAACAAAGCAGATTCTACTCAATGACTCGTCTTCAGTTGTCTTCTCTTGTTATGATTATGATTTATATATTTTCTCATGCATGCATTTTAATTTTTTTCAGCATTACAGAGTCAGTACTTCTAAGAGAGAAAGAAACTAGATTCTTTCTCTAATAATTAAAATTCATATTTATTTACTTCCCCGTAAAAAAAAAAATGCATCTCTGTTGATGTTACATCGTAAAGAAAGAACCTTGGAACTCCAGCTCCCCAGTTTTCAGGTCAGCCACCGAGGAAGAAACATTTTAAGTGTTAAAGTAATGTTATCTGGAACTTATTGAGAGAGAGTAACTGAAAGTCCTAATGAATTTCTCACATAAGATTTTCCTGTGCTCTGAGATCTAGTTTAAAGATTATTATAATTCGATGACTTTCAGCTGTCCTTCCTTGTGTGAATAAATTTCATCTCTATAGATTAACAGATGGAATTGAGATATTTTGCTATTAAATTAAAAAGAAAATGGTAGAGAAACACTACAGTTCTCCTAGCAAATCTACTTGGCAGACCAGCTGTTGGGGCAATGGATATGGTTTTGTGTGAAGAATGGAATGTGATCCAGACAAACCTAATCATCCACATTAGTTTGACTTGAAGTTTTGAAGAAAAGATATCAAGAGAAAAGGGAATGAAATACACTTTGAATTAGCTATAAAGCATTTCAGATTAACTTGATTTTTAATAAGGTAACTAATAACAAGTGATAAAATAGATTTTCTTAAGTTAGAGATTGCAAAGAAGTGTTGCAACACTTATTGTTGCAGTCTGAGTCTTCAGTTGGACTCTCAACTGGTAGTAAAGTCACCAGCAGATAATTTCTGAAAGTGCTGCAGCACGGCTAATCTGCTCAGATCAAGGACTTCGTTATAGATTTTACATGTTATCATGCTGGAATTCATTAGTTCATCCAAAGAAAAATCTGATAAGTTACAGAATTATAAGATGAGGAGAAAAAAAAGTTAGCTAAAATGTGGATGGTTCTTGATGATGTTGATAAAAAACAAATTTTCTTAAAAGATTTTGAGGAGAAATTACTTAATTAGGAACTATTTTATTATAGGGCCAGTCAGATTCCATATTTTTTCCCAGAGACTTGAGGCAAAGTGTAAGGTTGTGTGAATGTTATTACTAATGATATACTGTAGAGATTTGGCTGATGTGATGAGGATGTAAAGATAGAACTAGTTTAAAGATAGAGGAAGAATGAGAGCCATAGAAATACGGTCATACTCAATAGCACAGACCCACATAATTTTCTTTTATAATAAATAGGAAACACTGCTGCCAGTTGGAAAACAACAGAGGAAAAACTCCTGGGATTGCTGTGGGCTGCCAATAGGCTAAAGCTGCTTGAGAGGCACACACAGCTGAAATGCATGTAAGGATCTGCCTTTCCGGAGAGAAAAGGGAGTTGTTAATACCCTTCTCCAGGCTTTACAACAAGACCTGAAATGGAATTCTTACCAGCTGTTTCCAGGAAAGAAAAACTCAGACTGAAAAACAAAAAACAACAACAAAAACAAACAAACAAAACAAACAAACAAACAAAAAACAACAACAAAAAAAAAAACAATTGCTAGAAATAGAAGAAGGGAGAACTCACCTAGGATTCTTTAAAAAATGAAAGAAAAGAAGGTTTAGAGATGCATATTTGCTCTCTATAAACCAGGACTAAATATTTCAGAAAAGCTTTATTCTGCTGAGATGGAAAAGATCTCTGAACTGAGACACTATGCTGTCTATTTATTCTGTTTTCTAGGATTCTAATTGTTTCAGAAATTCTTTTAAAAATAACATAATTTTAAAATCTATATATGTTAGAATACAAGACTTCTCTCAGTGACACTGGCACAGAGATTAACAAATGTCTTTCTCACATGAGTGCTAGAGATTCAGCTAAGATTCAGCTAAGTAGTAATACATTTTTGGATCAAAATATCTTAGACAAACATGTAGTTACTGCTTATCATTGCTTCAACAGATCAGATAGTTAATTAATTGGAATTGAATACTTCATTGCTAAGTAAGATTGAGTGAGAGAAGGCATGGAGGCAAAGGTGTAGAATCTTTTTCAGCTACTAGAGGAAAATAAACATGAAAACAAAAATGTTCCAAGGTGGAGCACAGTTCATGCTCATTAGCTTGAAGGGGCTAAAGAATTGTGTTAGGCAGCTATAGGGCTGCTGCTCTTGGACCTGTGTAGACAAACTCCAAACACGAGACCAGAAGGGAAGTGACTGACCTCACTACTGGAAATCGAAAAACTTCCAAGTCCAGCTGGAAGTGTTCGGCTTTTGTGGTGTAGCATTTGGGATAGACCTGGGCAGGAGGATGACTTTAAGGCCAATGCTATCTGCTGTTGTAGCCCGTGAGGGATGACATTTACACCTTTCTTATTTGATGAAAGGCTATTTGTTTGTGTTTGTAAACATGTAATTCTTACAAATCATCTTGTCTTTGATGTGTAAGATCACTTGCAAATTAATACTTCAGCTTCTAATTAGCAAAGACTCTGTGTCCAGAAGGAGATAAATAAAATGTTGATGACAATACACAATGCAGTTAGAGAAGATAAATAATGACTGATGACAAAACATAATGCACTTATCATGTTTCCCAAAGTACTGACTGGATTCAGGCAGTATATAGATTGTCACATTGTTTTGTCTGCTCAACACTTATTTTTGCAATGGATTAGATTCATTGAAATCCATTTATTTAATTAGTTTAATCTGTAGAAGAATTAAAGACAAGATAGATGTCCAGACTTGACATATTCACTGATTTTGCTGAACAGCAGCTGTGTTTTTGCACGTTTTCCATCAGTATATATATGGATACTTCAGGGATATAAGTTATCCACAAGAAAAGCCCAGCTAATATATGCGGATTGACAAATTTAAATCTACAATAGGACAGTAGAAATCATTGAACAAATGAAAAGAAAGAAGCTTGAAACAGAGGCTATAGCTATTATTTTCCTTCAGTGTAGGGTTTTTTTTTTTCCTTTTTTTTTCATAGTTTTTTTTTGTTTTGTTTGTTTGTTTTGTAATGGGACAGTTTTTGCAAAAGGTAAGAATCTCTGCCTTAATAAATGATAAAACAGTTCTAAACTATAAAAAATAGATAAAGTGATTTGATATTATAAGGTTTACTGCATGAACTACCATTTAAACAGCGAGGTCTCTGAAAAATATCTACGCCTATAGAGAATGATACAAAAACCAGTAAGAAAATACATGTCTTGCAGGCATAGTGTTCTGAACCTCAGAGTAAAGTATGGAACAACGGGTATTGCAATATAACTTTATGCCAATCATGGGACAGCCAAGGAGGGAATTTTCCCTACCTTTGGCTCTGATCTCCTTTGGGCAGTTCCATTTGAAAGTCTCATCTAAACACAAAACACATACAGAATATTTTGGCCAAATTTAATTTGTATTAAGAAGCAAGTCCTATGTCTGTCTATCCGTTCTACTCCTTCTCAGCAGAAGTTAGGTAGCTTTAAACTGTTCACTATATATTCTTTGTAGATTGAATATAGCATAAAGCCTTAGAGTATGGAATATGAGATTCTCATTCAGAGTCCAAAAGTTATTTCTCATTTATTATGATTTACCCTATTAATGTGAATTAAAAGGCATGTGCATGCAGTTTTCAGATGTTTTGAAAACTGTGTTCAGATGTAATAGTGTCGTTTGATGTCTTAAAGGAAACACAGTTAGGGGCTTTGCTTTTCTGGAAATTTTACATCCTTCAACTTTCACAAAGCTATAGGCATTAGAGGAAAAAGATCACATGCGTCATTCTCTCCACAAGCTCTAGTCATTAGTGCCAAGAGATATACTTTATAGATGTCTGGCTTTAGTTTCAGCATCAGAGCCAGATGGCAGTGAATCATATTTCATAATTTATTAAAAATGTTTGAAATAAATACTTTTATCTGGCTCATTCTCTCTAGCTTAAATTTGTGTCTTTGGAAATGTAGTTATTTGATAGTTTATAACATACAGTGAACAAAACACAAAAATATGCAACTATGAACTGTTCTTGAACAGCTCCTTTTAGGAAACAATTGAGTTAGTTAGACTTCCATACATGGTTTCTAGGTAGCCAGGAGGAATTCTCCCAGCTACAGATACTTCTGTCTGCCAATGAGAATGAAAAAAACAAAAAAACCAATAAATCAAAGAGGAGATGAGCCTAGGCAAACAGCTTACAATAGACATCTAACTTGTAAATGAAGTTAGGTAAGTTGATTCCTATATGATGGACACTCAAATAATCTTTCAAATAATTAATTAAAAATATTTCATAAATGTCAGCATTTTTAAAAGATGATTTGTATTTCCCTGATTTATATAGAATAAGGCAATTTTAAGTCGAGTTCTTTTAACGACTAGTGTAACATTCCTCCAAGCCTGCAGTTAGGATTGCATTAAATAGGAAATACATTTTGTGAAAGATATCTAGGAAAACACATATTTCATGAAAAACTACATAAGTACATTATGAGACCTATGAGATCAGCAAAAACAGACTGTCTGTACTTAGGTGGGACACTGCATATGCTTTTAATTGAGTAGTGCACCTTAAGTAGGTTAAACTTTTTAAGACCATCTTTAAGTCATGTAATCACCTTTGATCATGTTTTTTGTTTGTTTGGTGTTTTTTTTTTTGTTTTCCTGGAGGATCCTTCCTCTTTCAGCAGTTTCCTTTTTATATATTAAGCACTCAGGGGCATTCTATCTGCATCTATAAAGCAAGATTCAGCACTGGGTTGACTGCATCACCTGAACACTCTCATCTCTCCTCTCACTTATGTTAGTTCCTATGCCTATCAGACCTGTGCTTTCTTTGAACACCTAAGAGTTCTCAAAGGAGAGCATAGATAATTGTGCTACTGTTAATAAATTAAATATCCAATTAAACCTCACTGGAAACCAAAGCAATAAACCATTTGTATATATATTTGAGCCTAAAATGTTTAGTCTGAAACATCTTTTGCTTGACAGACTTTCCCTGACTTTAAAATAATGGTTCCAGCCGTGTGCTTGTCAGGGTGCAGGTCAGTTTTAAGGCAGCTGCTATCAGCAGCATCCTTGAAAAACAAGATGGTAACTATGTCAAATAATCATTTTCATGTTCCTCAATTTATTGCTGATCTCAGAAGAAAGCTATTGCTGATACCTACATCTGCAATGTGGCTATAGCAGATTTAGTTCACATCATTGGCATGCCATTTGTCATTCACCAATGGGCATGTAGATGCAGAATTTGTTGCTTTTAAAAATCTTTATTAAAATACATTAAGAGTAAAACACATACACAAGATTTTATCATAACTGCTGATTTCAAAAACAGATTCACTGTTATCTTGCTCTTTAGGAAAATGTGATCAGATTCAGGAAAGTAAAGCTTGCTTTTGACTGAAGGTATTTTTCATACATCATAGAGAGCACAAAGAAAAAAGACAAATTCCCTGTGTAGCATAAAGCACCAGTCAATCAGTAAGAAGATATTCAAGAGAGAACTTGGAATCAGAAGGCAGGATAAATGGGAAGAATGGTTTTTATTGAACTTATAGTATACATGATAGCATGTATCCATGGAAATGGAATGTAATCACTAAAAAGTGAAGGAAAAAAAAAATGAAGAAGTTTAGGAAGTTGAAATTTGAAAGTCATAAATAATTTTGAAATTGATATAGTATGTCTACTATACAGAAGCTAAAATACTGCATAATATCAAAAGTTTTATTTTGTTAACAAGCAGTTAAAAAAAAAGAGCCTAGAAACCATAATTTCTTTTGAAATTCAATTTTAAAATCCCCATTTTTCCATTTATTTCTGAGTAATGTGACAAAAAAAAAGTCTTACAATTCTAAGGAGTTTATATGGAGTGGTAACTAATTAGTCTGTATGGAGAAAAATCTTTATGAAAAGGACAGGTAAGTATTAAGGCATGGAAAAGACATGGCCTCCTACTGAGGATAGGCAAAACATCAAAACTTGATATAAAAATTATCTGATGTCCCAAATCAAGCCAACTTTCAAAATACACCTATTTTTTCCCCCAAATTCCTGAAATTACTGACTGTGCATTCATTTCTATTTTGAAGCAAGTCTCTCCATCTCAAAAACATTTCCATAGGGAAAACTTTTCACTTTTCTACCAGTCACTGGTGATACCCATTACAACAGTACAGCCAAGAGAGATAGAGAGTTTTCAGATAACAAGCTCCCAAACTACTTAGTGCTTGATATTCTCAGAACATCACTTTTGAATCCACATGGGAGCTTTTATAAGGTAAAAAGATTAAACAATTTATTTTGAAAAAAAAGAGCAGTGTATCTCAAATTTTGTTTGAAGTCACAGTGAAAGCAAGAAACATGCCTCTATAAAGCTATGGGTTATGTAACATCATGTTCTCTTTTGCATTTCTCAAAATAATAATAATAACAATAATAATAGGGCATTTTTAAATTGAGACAGAAACATGCCAGAACTGAAAAGGAACTTTCAAAATGGGCTTGAGCTGAAAAACTGACTACTCCATATATATCAGTATCTACAATATTGCTAGATAACTTTTTTAATTCTCAGAAATCCTCTCCTTCTTAACAAGAGTGAGCTATGTAACACACTATTCCAATAGAGACTTTAGTATTTCAGCAATTCCCTTTGAAAATCAAATTTCATCATTAAATCTTAAGATGTGGAAAACCAGACATTCTCTCCATGTAGCTGTAAGGGCAAATTTACAAAGGATACAATGAATAAAATTTACTTTCCATTACTCATTTCAATATGAAATAAAAACAAATAAGGAAACTGCAAAAAAATAAGAAAGTTACATATGTATAATACATTTAAGAGAAAGTTTCCTAAATTGACATCAAATACATTTTAAATACAGATTCATATTTATGCCATAGGCAAATTTCTCATAAATTAATTCTGAATGAAACCTCGGTACCAGAACTTTTGTCTATCAGATATGAGACAAATTCCTGAGCAGCAGCTCCCAGCATCTGTTCTTTGTACGAACACATAGACATCAATCCCAGTACATTTTACCCACATGTAGACCAAAAGTAAATCTGAAGATTAACTGAAGATACCATGATGCAAAGGCTTGTCCAAGAGAAATCAGACATCTACACAGCAAGAAGCTTTTCTTCTGTCCCAGATACTGATATACTCTTAAGTTGTATTCTGAAGAGAGGAGAGATAGGAGAGAAGGTGGTCCAGTACAATGTCCTACAATGAAATTGTTAGATGAAGCACTTCAAGAAGCTGTCAGATTTTAATTTTAAAATGACTATTACCACATTAATGACTCCAAATTAAGAAAAAAACTTTTTGACCTATGCCATTTTGAAAAAAGAGCTAAGTCTTAAATCTTCCAAATAACAAATGAAGACTTGTTATTAGTCACACTATTCCTTATTCCTGTATGGCACATAAGACATAACTGCTAAAGCCCACACTAGGTTTTCTTAGTGTGGCAGGAGGCTGTGAGGCACATCTCCTGTACCAACAGTCCCCTGGAGCATGCCACCCCCCCTGCTCAGCTCCCTTCAATTCTGTCAGGCTTCCCAGTTGTCTGTTTCCTACTGTAATATATAATAAGTAATTGCATTTTTCATAAATATCCTGCTTCTGTGCACAAGAAATGTTCTATGTGCAAAGACTCCTGCACTCTGAGAGTTACACAGGATATTGGTATATTTTGAAGGCTACATAAATATTCATTTAACCAATTATCTTAGTACTTCAGGCATACAAGTGGAGAGGTGTAGCTGGGAAGATAGACTTGGAGTAAGGAGCTCTGTGACAGCTGAGAAGAGGTAGGCAGGTGTTGCCAATCTTTGGAGCAGGCAAGATTAGCAGGCATGAGAAAATGTATTCGTGATTTGCCCACTGTTGTAATGTTGCTCTAAGAAATACTTACCAAGGCAGTACGGCTGAAAGGTTGGGGTTATATCTCTATGAAAATCATGGGCTTTCAGATATTTAAAACCATAACCACTTGATTTGCCATGGACTAATCCATTTATTCAGTCTTCACACTAATTTTTCCCTTGCTCCTGGTTTCACTTCACAGGCACTCACAAATTCCCCAGCCAGAGGAGAAGGTGAAAGACATTTGCTGCATCTCCTGGGCAATTTCCTTTTGAGTGTAGTACACTTTGCTGCCTCTTGGAGCAATCCAAACATTTTAACCAAATACAGATAGTATGTTCATAATTAACACTAATCAGATAATTTATGCTAATTAGTAATATTGTTATATAGTGATAATGTTAGACCGTGGGATGTCATAAATTATAGGTTACGGTAAATCAAGAGGCAGGAAGAAAAGAAGTGAGAAAACTTCCAAACTCTCAGACAGTTTCCTTCTTCTTGTATTATATGTATGACAGAAGAACGACCACACATTCATGGACTTGCTAGAAATCAAAGATGACATGGAGCTAGCTACATTAACTTGGAACATTTGGTCCCATAAAATATTTCTCTTTCAAAGTGTCTTCATATCTTTCATGATCATGTCGAGTACCTTTGGTGATGGTTGGTTTTGTAAGCATTCCTCCAAGCTGCATTGTGACACCAGCTTTGGCAGAAAGACAAGAAGTGCAGTATTAGGTGTGGGTAATAGACGTGGATACTTGCTGCCCTGTACTTTTCTAGAGCTTTGCAGGCTCCATCACTGCCTTCTCTTCTAACTCTCTGTGTCAGAGACACAACTCTGACTCTGTTATTGTTTTCTTCAAATGAGAGTTCTTCAGACTGTTCGTTCCTTTTAACAGACCTTCAACTGATAATTACTTTGGCAGATGAGAGCACGTCTGCCTTTAAGCTCCACTCTCTGAAGTCATATTTATGCTTTATTTTCAGAACGACATTTTTTGCCAAACATACATTTCACTTTTCAATTCACAAATCTATCATCAGACAATAGGCAAGACTGAGAATTACATCTGAACTGCAACAGCCAACGAGAATCTTACCACTGCAAAAGAATGAAGACAAAAGCTGCCTTATAGCTCCTTAGAGTAAGATTTATTTCTTATTGCCTATGGAGAGGTAAGATATTTCTGCACAAGTCAGACTACTAACACAATGGT
The DNA here is from genome assembly GCF_026119805.1 of Tympanuchus pallidicinctus. Taxonomy (NCBI): domain Eukaryota; kingdom Metazoa; phylum Chordata; class Aves; order Galliformes; family Phasianidae; genus Tympanuchus; species Tympanuchus pallidicinctus. The sequence goes on along the minus strand of NW_026294618.1, from coordinate 39,312,502 downwards.
AAAAAGTTTGAGTTGCAGAGGGAGAAAGAATCATTCACATTTACATTTGCATTTACCTTTGCATTTACTTTTGCACTGAAGTTGTGCCAATTTCATTCAATTCAGCTTAATGATTTCCTTTTTACCTTCAGGTTCTGTATGTGAACTTTTCTGGTCCAATGGCTATTAAATATGAAAATTAACAACTCAGGGAAAAACTATATCCTTTATAATCACATAATGGTATGATAAAATGTTCAGCAAAATAATTGATCCAGAAAGTATGAAAAGTCATCTTACAATATGTAGCAAAATACGAGAACATAAAGACCAGATTTTACCATCTTCACCCACAATCTGCACTTCACTTTTTAAGAATCCTGTGAAAACTCAGCTGTGGACCATGTCCACGCAGCATGAGGACCCAGAGTCAACTGACACAAGAACAGTAGCAGGCACCTCTCAAGCCAGAAGATGTGGATTCAGTATCTATCCCAGGCTATGAGTATTCCTTACCACATGCCATTCTTTCCCTTAATAATCTTCAGTGCCTAAAAAGCTGTTACTAACTGCACTAGCTGAATAATTACTAGGCTGCACCTGCAGGGGTCAAAACAAGACACATTCACTTGCTGCTAAGCTCTGAGCTGCGCCATTCCCTGATCCTTTGAGCTAAGACAATGCCATCTATTAAGTCACATGTCCACGGTGCCTTAAGCGCTGCAACATTTTGTGTTACTCTGAAACTCTGTAGCTTGCTTTCTCCTGACAGCTCTGCACCCGGTCGGTCACCCAAGCCGCCACAGCAGCCTTTCCCAGAACCTCTGGGGCAGCCCCTTCCCCTCATTCCCACGCTGTAGATCATGCACTGTTATCCTACCGGCCATGCACCTGCAACCCAACAGCATTGTTATGGTGGATTCTCATGGGAAGTGATTGCCACCAGCGTGAGAATACTTCCTTCTTCCTTCTTTTTCCTACCCCGTGGTCAAAGGTTCTGGTTGGCATTAGTGGACCCAAAAGTATGCATGCCCCAAGTTTAACAGCAAGGCAGCAGGCAATCTCAGCAAAATGTTTTTGCAGCAGGACCATCAGCATCCTACCAAAATGCAATAGATTAAGTATATCCTGATGAAAACTATACTGGTAAAGAGAAAGCTTTATGGGGAAAACCACCTACTTCATGGAGCAGATACCCAAAAAAGATGCTTGTCCGGAGACTGGCTTTACTTCTCTTCCCAGCTGATCACAGTGAAATATTCCCTTTTCACCCCCTCCCCTTTGATTTTTATTTTCCCTAAGTGAAACTATATGCCATTAACTACAGACCCTGCTAAATAAATCCCTCTGCATGTGAAACTACTTCAAAAACATTTGTGTGCAATACACAGTTCTTTATGAAAGGAAAAATGACCAATATCTCTGTGGTTAGTTACACTGTAAGTTAAAGCAGATTGAAACCTTCCTGCTAAGAAGGAAAAACATATGAAGGCATTAAGAAGTTTTTGTGTAACTCACCTCTAAGCATTAGCTGGAGTTCAGTCTCCCATGAATAGCAAGCATTAGGCATGTCTCAATGGTGTCCTGTCATCTTCCATACAGCCAGAGGGAAGAGCAGACTGCTTAGGTGCAGTTCTTATTCCATGACAGCTATAATGTCACTTCTCCAGGCTTTCACCTCACTTCCTATTTCCATCTTACACACTTTCATTTTCTCATAAATACCTCCTTTAATTCACTGATGTTTATTTTACTACACACTCTAACTTTCTCCACTATTCACTCTTTGAAAACCTCTCTGCTGCTCATTTTTAAAGGGGCTGAATTTTTCCCTTATTTTGTTTGGAGATGTTGTTTCGCAGTGCTTGAAAAAGAGAAGTAATCTCAAAGCATACATAGCACACCATGCTTAAATTGAGGTCAAATTTTGTGCAAACCAGGACTAATTGCAAGTTTTAAAAACCTTAGAAGCCTGTAAATTACCCTCAATTACACTGATCCTGTAAGCAATATCACTGTCAGAAACTATTTATATGAGGCAGACAGTGAAATAGGAGAGTTGGTGCACCAAGAATGGTACAAATGAATTCTTACATTGCCAGTGCGGAGGGTTTCTGAAAAGTTCTTTCTTAGCAGCCTGAAGTTTTTTATAGTCACAGAAATACTGTAACACCAAGCTGTTATTTGTCACCACCATCATGATTGAGAATAACAGCATGATGATAGGCAAAGCTTTTTAAGAAACCATATGCTAGAAGAGCCTTTTGCTGATTCTATCCACAATTTTCATTACTTTAACCCTATTTAGTGCAGCAACCAAGTTCTTTTCGCATCTTATACAATGATAAAGTATCTATTTCATACTTGTATTCAAGAAATAGTGAAAATAAATTATTATCACATTAAATATGAAACTTTCTTGATGTTATGGTATGATTCCTGATCTTCATTGGCCCAACAGCAATGATAACAAGAAACAGTAGTGATGCTGGTAGCTTGCTCTGGCAACTTAACAACATCTCCAGTTATTTAATGGTATTTATAATTCTTTTTTAATCTTCTAATTTTTTAATCTAATAATATCCTATTTATTGGAGTATTTATTCCACAGTCCAATGAAATATGAGGCTTCAACCTAGAAAACACATTCTGCAGCATTCAGTCACTGATAGCTTCTCTCTCAGCTACACTGGGCAGTCAATTTCTCCTCCTCTATAAGTACTAAAAATAAAGATTCCATCAATATTTAAATGTGGGGTTTTTTTTCCTAATCCTTGCATTTTGAAAGTTTTAAATGTTCTACCATGAGGGCAACAGGATAAAAGTTTGTAGAGAAGTTGCTAACAACCAATCACTAAGAAAACTATTTTCAAGTGGTTTAGATTCCTGATGCTTTGTCTTTCTCATAGCAGCTAGTAAATCACACATTTTCAGCTACATTCAGAAAACTGGCATTTCAAAAGAATTCTGTGACTATGATTCAGTTTCCAGACCTTTTAAAGTAAACTGAATCAACCTAATTCCCACAAGACACATGTGTTTGCTGCCACTACCTAAAATTCTTCTATTATTTTACATGAAAAGAAAAAAAGAGAGAGAGAGATGTGTGATATAGCTGAAAAGGAAAAAATGAACTTTGTGATCCATTTTGTAAAGGCTGGTAATAAAATGGATATTTCCAACTCAAATCTTTCTCTCTCCTTTTGTGTGTGTGTGTGTGTGTTTGTGTGTAAAACTTTGACATCCATGAGTTTTCATTAATTTGCACTGCTTCTTATTAACTGAACAATTATGTATTTATTGATAAATGAATTAACTGCAGTCTTTTTCCTTAAGGAGTATCACTCTCATTTCTCTGTGATGTTTGGGTTCCTCCCCTACCCACCGTCTCCTGATGTCAGAGATTGGGTTCTTCTACCTACAGTTTTGCTTGTCACAGGGAGAGAGATAAAGGATTTGTGGCTGAGGTACACCCATGGTCTGGGTGGCAATGAATTCAGATGCCATTAGCAGAACTAATCACATATCAGGATAGACCATAACTGGTCTTATCCTTGAACTGGAAGCAATCTGACAAGAATCAGCCCTTTTCTGGGGTCTCTACCATGAGATCTTGCTGTGAGAGACATAACCGTAACAACTCAACTGTTCACACTGAAGTGAGGTCAGTTTGAGCCTGGTTTGTGAGCTTCCTTTGATTACATCACCTTAAAGACGTTACAGAACAATCCCACACTTTCCCTCATGCTGCTTTCCAGAGTCCAGTGAATCTGAATATTAAAAGCAGTACCAAGATTTAGAGCAATGGAAACTTTCAGCCTCCATTAGATATTCTCTGGTCTTGTGGCCAGACCCATGGTGGAATCCAGTATCCCAGATTCTGCATAGATAAAAGATCAAGTAAAAAAAAAAAAAAAAGAAGAAAAAAAAAAGAAAGAAAGAAAGAAATTTAATGTTAGAATTCTTTACCTTTTCTGAGTTTATTCTAAAATGATCTGACACAGATAGATCTAGAGATAACTCCATGCTCTGTGACACATAATTATTCCCAAACTGTGAATCAGTGGTCATGTTACTAGGTAGTCTGACGTCATCTGGAAGTAAAAAGGTGAACCAAGTGCAGAATTGTACCCAATCTTTCCACTCCTGAAGAGACATAAAGGGAAAACACTATTCATAGCTCTTCCTGTTTCAGATGCTCTGCATAGGCTGTAAAGGCTTTGCAGGTAACAAACCAAAAGAAATAGTCCTAAATCATCATGTGGACACAACGTCGTGCAACTTTTCAGCACTTCTAGTATTGCATTCTGTTCCTGTAAGGGATGGAATTAAGAGGAAGGAGCAAGATAACCCAGATAGAAGGAAAAAATAATAACTGAAGACCTCAGCTGACCTAAGGACAGCATGAAGGTATGGCCCAATCTTACACTTCTGATTGTAGGAGGGTACCTGCTCAGTAGGGTTAAATGGCCCTGAACTTAAGGAACTCTGGGAGGGATGAAGGCTCCAGATTTGGTAGCAGATACCATACCCTGCAGGGCTGCAGGTCAGGTGCCTCCAGGATACACTGTCACCAAGTGAGTCTCTAGTTCACTTACACAGAAAGATGGGAGAGTCTGGGGAAGCCTAAGCAATACAAGGAAACAGAAGCTTGAAACATTTGAAATACAGATTCCCAGTTTCAGCAAAAGCAGCAAACACTCAGGATCTTTACCTTTTTTCTGTTCTTCCCCTTTCCCAGACCTTTTGAATCAAAGAAGATTATTATGTGCATGTTGCCTCCACAAAGGAGATTTTCCTCAAACTTGTTTACCTTCTAAGTGAGCTGCAAGAACATTCAATCCTTAATGCTTGTAAGAATGATAAAATAGTACATTTCCATAGGCTCAAGATTTTTTTCTTTTTTGCCTTTCACATCATAGATTCAATTTTAAAGTTTCTATCCTTCAGAGGTCACAACAGTGAAATGGAACCACAGAAGCACCTCATGAAATTATTCTGACAGAAGAAACATTTACAGGACATTGGAAGCCCTCTTGTGTAGGAAAGTAATAAAATGGCTGCTTTAATTCTCTGTAGCTGAAAATAAAAAAAACTCTATCTTCAATATTTTTATTTACTAGTTACTAAATGCTCCATTTCAGTAATCGGTAAAGTATGATAGAGACGACTACTTTTCTTTAGTATTTTGGAGTGTCAGAACCTGTTTTTGCTGCTTCCTACACTTCCTAAACAAGTAGTTCATCAGATAATAGAAGAAAAAAAGTAAAATCTTGCTGAATTTAAAATAGCTCTAACAGCTGAAAAGTAGGTAATTTAGGTTTTGTTTTTTAATAATACTACTGAAGGAAATATGGATCTGAAGGGAAGGATACTTCTATAAGTCTAGTGAAAAACTGCACAAGGCCATATAAAGGTGAAGTATTGCTGGAGCCACATGACCATTAAGTCAATGTTCTGCTGATTGTATTTATTTTCTCTGTAGTTTTACTATACCACCACACATAACAATAAGCTACAGTAAATATTAATCATTTCACAAAGCTATTTTCAAGATATTTATTTGCAGCCTGGACTGAAAGTTATCTATATACAAACAAGGGGTACACACATGCTTTCAGATAATTCCTTTTTTTTTTTCCATGTAACATGCAAAAAAAAAATACATAAAATGCAACATTTTTTATCAGGGCTTTTGAGACCGCATTACAACCATCATCTGGTTCACCAGATCAAGCTTTTATTATATTTGAACTTATGGCAATAGACTGAATGGGAAAATATTCGGTCTTTATATCAAAGTGTTCCAGCTGAGAGTTTCCAAACCATCAGGAAGCTAGCCCAAACTATACTCCAGGGCAATGTGGGCCTGAAACTGCTTCCAGAAAAGTAAGTGTCAAAGCTTTGGGATTTTTTAACATATCACCTGTTACATATACCGTGATGACTACAGTAATCCCACTATCCAGTCTAAAATGCTGGCTGCATGAGCAAACTGGATGCCTAAGTGAAACTGGATAGCTTAGGAGTTGGTAATGGTATGATATATGCAGCACTCCTTGTCCAGTAAAAGCACTTAGCAGACTTACTGCATTTTAAGCATGTAGACTGTCTAACAGAAATTAACATAGGCATGTGGCGATGTGATTTGTCACATTGGGGCCCAAACTTTCTATCTTAATGATGCAACCATCTGGAGTTGAATTTACAGGACACATTCAGCCCACAGGTATGTGCCAAGTGGCAAGATGGAAAGGAGATGACTGTGCCCAGTTCCTAGAAGATATGTGGTTGGAAATAGTCACAGATATAACTAGCATTCAAGATGTGATTTTACTGAGGAATACAATTGAAAGACTGTTCTAACCTTCAGAAATATTTCCTGGAGCTTAATTTTAGTGGGCTGAGCTTGTACCCAACATGTATTTGAGGCAGGGTTGACTATCGGGGCCACGCTGTCGTAGAGCAGCATTGTCTTCTATACTTTGTGCTGTCTGTCACCTCCTTCTTACCTTTGAATAAAATCTGCATCACCTGGGTAACCCTTCAGAAGGAAATACTATCATCCATAACGATAAGCAATCTCAGTAATGCAGTGATTTCCTGTTTGTACTGGCTAAAGACTTTCAAATATGCATACAGCATGTTTGCACATGTGAATATTTCCAGGCAACTTTTCCACAGTGTATTATGTAAAGCTAAAAGTGATTTTCTGTTCAGTAATTCAACTGAACTATGTGTGATATAGAGATGATCCAATTGTGAATTTGAATGGCAAGCGTTACAATCATTAAATCAGTTCTGCACATACATAAGCAAACTAACGAATTAATATTGTCTCAAATATGACTTGAGAGGTACTTGATAGATTGAACTTAAGATCACACTGCCTCAGAGCAGCATTTGTTAATGCATACTCCACCTTTCCTTCACCCCTAAGAAATGTTGTGATAACCTGTCTTTAGCATCTCTGAAAGAGAGAGAAAAAGAAAAAAGTATTTTCCTAGGCTTATTAACAGAAATATAAAAACTGCCAAGGCCTTTGTATTTGTGCCTGAGGAAGTCCACAGTTCCAAGGGCCTGTTGCCACAAGTCCATGGGCTGCACTCCCACATTCCAATTACACAGGTTGCAATCAACATGTCTCAAATCAGAATGCTTAAATTTCCATCTTCAGATTTGTAGGACTATATGGGGATACAGAAAAGAAAATGTTATTATATGGCAGAACTGGCAAAGCTGGAAAAATGAAAGGAGTCAGCATGCTGCTACAGCTTTTTTAAGTTGCTTACTCTTACAAAAAAAGATGTGGATTTCATAAAATAACTCATTTTTCTGTGTGTTTTGATCCCTTTTTTTTTTTTTTTTTTTTACAAATTATCAGCACTCTGTTGTCTTCCCACCCAGGAGGAATGAGACCATGCTCATTCTGTTCACATTTTTCATCACCACACACACTGCCACACTGTGAGTTTTGTATGCAAACCATGAAAGAGGGCAGGCTATGTCCAAATATCAACCATCTCACTGCAGTACCTAATTTGACATAGTTTAGCAGGCAGATCACAGAATGACAGAATGACAGAATTTGTAGGGGTTGGAAGAGACCTCCAGAAGTCATCAAGTCCAACCCCCCTGCCAAAGCAGGTTCCCTACAGCAGGTCGCACAGGTAGGCATCCAGGCAGGTCTTGAACATCTCCAGAGAAGGAGACTCCACCACCTCCCTGGGCAGCCTGTTCCAGTGCTCCATCATCTCACTGTAAAGAAGTTCTTGTGCACATTCATGCGGAACTTCCTATGCTGCAGCTTATGTCTGTTTCCCCTTGTCCTATCTCCACACTGCTGAAAAGAGTCTGGCCTTGCCATTCTGCTCCCTACACCTTAGATATTTATAGACCTGGATCAGGTCCCCTCTCAGTCTTCTTTTCTCAAGGCTGAACAGACCCAGCTCACTCAGCCTTTCTTCACAGGGGAGATGCTTCAGGCCCCTCACCATCTTCGTGGCCCTCCGCTGGACTCTTTCCAGGAGATCCCTGTCTTTTTTGTACTGGGGAGCCCAGAACTGGACGCAGTACTCCAGATGAGGCCTTACCAGGGCAGAGTAGAGGGGGAGGATCACCTCCCTCAACCTGCTGGCCACGCTCTTTTTAATGCATCCCAGAATGCCATTGGTCCTCTTGGCCACAAGGGCACACTGCTGGCTCATGGCCAGCCTGTTGTCCACCAGGACACACAGGTCCCTCTCCACAGAGCTCCTCTCCAGAAGGTCATCCCCCAACCTGTACTGGTGCATGGAATTATTCCTCCCCAGATGCAAGACTCTACACTTGCTTTTGTTAAACCTCATCCGGTTTCTTACTGCCCAGCTCTCCAGCCTGTTCAGGTCTCACTGAATGGCAGCACAGCCTTCAGGCTTGTCAGCCAATCCTCCCAACTTCGTATCATCAGCAAACTTGCTGAGGGTGGCCACCATCCCCTCATCAAGGTCATTGATGAAGATGTTGAACAAGACCGGACCCAGCACTGACCCCTGAGGAACACCACTGGTTACAGGTCTCCAACCGGACTCTGCACCGCCAACGACGACCCTCTGCGCTCTGCCAGTCAGCCAGTTCTTAACCCACCTCACTGTCCACTCATCTATCCCACACTTCCTCAGTTTTGTTATAAGGATATCATAGGAGTCAGTATCAAACGCCTTGTCGAAATCAAGGTAAACTACATCCACTGCTCTCCTCCCATCCACCCAGCCAGAGCCAACATCATAGAAGGCTACCAGGTTGGTCAAGCATGACCTCCCCCTGGTGAACCCATGCTGACTACTCCTGATAATCTCCTTCTGTAGCAGTTCTCTGGAGATGGCATCCTGCACAAGCTGTTCTATCACCTTTCCAGGGACAGAGGTGAGGCTGACTGGCCTGTAATTACCTGGATCTTCCTTCTTGTTCTTTTTGAAGACTGGAGTGACATCGGCTATCCTCCAGTCTTTAGGAGGTTCCCCCATTCTCCAAGACCTCTCAAAGATGACAGAAAGCTGTTCAGCAATGACCTCTGCCAGCTCCCTCAGCACCCATGGATGTATCCCATCATGTCCCATGTATTTCTGAACATTGGTGTTGCCTAGGCACTCTCGGACCGCCTCTTCCCTGACTGAAGGGAGGTCTTCCATTCCCCAGACCCTCTCACTAACATCCAGGATGTGGGAAACCCGAGGGAGAGCTGTTTCACTGAACATAACTGTCATAGCCATATAGCACTAAGAATATAGAAATTAAGACTTTCCAAGATTTGGTCCTGCAGTCATAGAGAACATGTTAAATCCACTACTTTTTTTTCTGTGATAAGAGTGGTAAAGCACTCTTTACAGGTTGCCAGAGATGGAGACATTCATTGTCTGTACCAGCCCCTGAGAAACCTGATCTAGGTGTAGAAGTCCCTGTTCATTGCAGGGAAGTTGGACTAGATAATATTTAAAGGTCCCTTCCAACTCAAACATTTCTATGATTTTATGATTCATTACATGGCCAAGAAGAGGCGCTTTTGTACATAAACCATCTTTCTCCCAGGAGCACTGCTGTAGCAGCCTCCTTGGTTGCACAGCGGAGGAGTCAGATCACCAGAGGACATACATTCAGTCTACAGTGAGCAGCAGTGAGACAGTAAATCACTGAATACAGTAAACAGACAGGTAGATGAATAGAGAAAGAGATGGGTAGGTAGAAAATGGACGACATTATCATGCTGGCTACCTTCTTCATTGAAGAGCAAGAAGGTTTTTTCATAGGAAAACATGTTAAATTCCTATAGTTCATCTCCAATGAGAACACAAAAATTTCATTGATTTATAATTGACAAATATCATTAACCTGTAATAAGTGAACTATGCATTCAGAATTAAGATCAGCTAAAACTAGGCACTTAGAAACATTAGTATAAACATGTATACATTTCTAAACACTCATCTATATCTACTTTCACAAAATGGTCCTCTTTGTAACTCCTTTCTCACTGCTTAATCTGGCTGGTGGTCATTCTTCCCTTTGTTATTAATTACTACGAATAGTTTGAGGCAAATATGTTTTCAGACAGCATTGGGCATCCCTTTCACACCCTATGAATACCTGTTGCTATCCCAGCCAGAGGAAAGACCTAGCAGATATCTTCACAAAGAAACGAAAGCCCTTCTGATTACTTTGTAATCATAGTGCTTCCATTAAACATCTACTATCAAATCCCATTACCTAGGGAAATCATTTTACTGAAGATACTTAGGTTATATTTTACTGAAAATACTTAGGTTATTAGGACCTCTATTTCAAAGAACTTTAAAAGAGAGAAAGAAAACTCCAGAAACAGACAATGTTTTGCACTGTTTTGTCATTATGCAGATTGATTTTATAATTCCAAACCTTTATCATGTTGCTAACAATGATCCAGGTAAAATTTAAAATTTAAAAAAAAAAGCCTTTTTGTTGTTTGGATGGATATGAGATAATGAAACATATTCTGTAATTGGATATCGTATTTTACAAACTGAAAAGAAGTACCTCTGGAAGTAACAGCATAACTGTATGAACTGTTTGTTCCAATTGCTCCAGTCTCAGCCTGACTGTCTTATTCATACCATTCTCTGTGTAATAGGACAGATGGAAAGACTAGCATCGTTAACTAGCATGTTTTTTTAGGTAATTTGTACAGAAAAGAGAAAAAATAACAACAATCTTAATAAAATTAGTTTCAATCAGATCTCTAAGACATATATAATGGTTTCTTCCTTTGATCGTAAGTATTTCTAAGCATTTTGTTTCAATGAGGTTTTCATTTTAAAGTAATCCACACTGGATTTGTAAAACATCACCCTGCTTCCTTGTTTTCTTGAGCAGTGCAAAAAGCACTGCTGGAGAATAATCTCAATGTTTAATAAATCATTTTGCAGATGAGTAGAGATGTCTTCTACCCTTCCATGAACACAGTCATTTAAGAAAAAAATAGATCTTTCTATATTGCAAACACTGTTCTAAATATACCTTAGTTGAAGCCCTGATTCAGCAAAATACTTATGCACCTGCTTCTGCCTATTCAATTCATCTGGATTTAGCCGTACGTTTGAATACTTTGACAGGACAATCTTATGGTCTCTGAGAATATCAGAGTTATTTAGCTTTTTGTAAATCACTTCATGGAGACAAAGAAACCTGTTTTGTGATATGATCTACTACTTAGTCTCCCTCATGGCTTGGGATTTGGAGGGGCTTTGGATGTTCTGAGGCTCGATGCTAAGTGGGAGGAATAAAGACTCTTAAAGCTGCAACCATCACATCAGCAAATTAATCAGATAAAGCTGAAATTTGAGCAAAGATGCTCCTGACCAGACTTTCAAGCTATTTGTCTGGCTTAAGACGTGAGATCAAAATTGAAGTCTTGCTTGTGAGCCTGGATTTCCTAATTCTTTCAAGTATTAATCATGCAGAGGAACAGAGAAACATATAATTTTTATATAGAACATATTTTATTATAGAACATATAATTTTTATGTAGGTCTCACTGTCAAGTTAAAAGCTGTATTCCAGAGGGTTAGGAAAAGGAACAATTTGGAAGAGGGCAGCAAAAGGGAGGATTCACAACATTAAATGTCCCAGATAGTCAGCCATTCCCAGTGAGGACTTTCTAGGCTGGGAACATGGAGCTGGGCAGAAGAACTTGGCCAGGCTGGGAGGGAACTGGGGATATGCAGCAAGCAGCCTGGGGCTGGCACCCTTTTCTGGGCTCTGGGAAAGGAAGGGTGAGAAATGCCTTCTCAGCCTGTTTGGCCCTTATGTAGCTGCATCCCCTAACATTCATCCACTTTTCCCTTTCTATGATTCAGGAATGGTGGAATAATAAAAGGGGGCAGGTATCACAAGAAAAAAAAGGAGGAAAAAGAAATTCTTCAGTATAAGAAGAATTGGAACATATTCTTGAAATTGTTTTCATTAAGAAAGAGAGAAAACTGAGGGGAAATAATTAACAACGAATGGATTCACTTAAAGCTGAGGAGAATTTTTTTTTTTATTTGTGATGCTTTTAACTGCTGCCATTCATTAGACCAACAGCAAAAGAGAACAAAAGTAAATTGAATAGTCTCATAATCGGCTCTATTTAAATAAACTGGAATAAAGGCACACAAATAAGAAAAATTAAATTAAATCCTTGCTTTTAGCTGGAGAGAGAACTAACAATTGCATTCCCAGGACACATGCCATTTTCTCTGAAGTTTATATGTAAACTCTAAAAATTCACTAAGCTGTAATAGCATAAAAAAACCTAAGCTTTTTTTCAGCACTTCTTTCTACATCTAATTTGTGTGGTTAATTAAAGAAAAACAATTTAACTACCAAAATATTGATATACCTGCTTTGGAAGCAGAGATATACAACCAGAAAGAGAAAATCATTTACTTTTTTTGCAACAAAATCTTGTTCAGGATTCTGCCGTACAAGAAACCTGCAAGGATCTAGACTTTAAGGTTTGATCCTTATGAAAGTACAACAGTGAAATATTTGTCATTTTCACATCTTATTTTGAAAGAGAAAAAATTAATTTCTGGATTGGCAGCACACAAAGTTTTAGAAAACCTGAACACTGATAGGTACTTCCTTGTATGTCCTCAGCTTTGACTTAGACTATCCGTAGACATAACGGAACCAATTCGATTACCAGCTCTATCTCAGCTGTAACAATATGGATTAGGTGCCTATTAGACATACACACATTGACTTCTGGATCTCTGCATTGTTTTAAAAGACAGTTCTGTAATAGAGCATATTAGGCAAAATTCATGGCTTTTCCATTCTAGTGCAAATTCCTTTTCAGTTTTTTTGTTGTTTTTTTTTTTTTAGTATAAATTACAGGATAAATCTGTGAGTTTATCCAACTACCTCCAGCAGAAAGTACAAATGAATAAGTTCTATTAACCCTTTCTCTAAGTCAACATTTCATTAGAGAATTGTGAAATACTTCTTTTGTTTGTGTGTGTGTGTAAGTCACTATGATACTATATTTTATCCATTATTAGGAAGATAAATGAATGGCCACTTCTCAGAATCTCATTTAAATATAAAGAAATGGCACACGATGCAATTTTAGAAATTCTTTTTAGTTCTAGATTTATCTCCAAAACTCAACATTCATGAAAAGATTTCAAAAAAATAATGTATATTCAGTGAGTCAGCTTAAGGCTACGACCAAGTGAAAAATTTGCAGCATTATTTTAAGAATTATTTTTCTGCTGAAACAAAATAACTTGCAATGAGATCTGCTGTGAGTGAGAGCTGCAGGCAACAACAATGGACAGTCTTCTGACAAAGACACTCAATGAGACTGTGAAAACCTTAGCACAATTCCAGTCTTCAGACAAGCAGAAGGTCTGCTACAATGGGCTCTGGAGATTGATTAAGGAAGTCTGTTTCTCCTACTTCACGTTTCAACATTATTTAAACACTCAGTTTCTCTAAAGCAAGCTAGAATTTGTAATTCAACCTCAGATTCCCTTGAGCCTATAGGAGAGACATCCTTAACTTGTGACCACCCTTGCACAACAGAGACTTGAACCATGCTGTCATCCCTCATAAAAATGTGACTAAATCCTTTAATAATAATGCATGTAGGTATGTAGCTTATTCTCAAGTGCAGTTGAGAAATATTTTGAGTAACTTGGTGTTAACAGCTGATTATAAGCTAACTCATACTGTAGTACTTGAGTGATCCATTTATATCAAACAGTTTGATCAAACCATTCTTCTAGGTCAGTAACACTAGGAAAACAGTTTTCTTCTATCTCTATTAGTTGTACAGAAAAGAAGCACTTGATTTTGAATCAAACCACCATTTGTTATTTCATGCTTCACCAGAATGTAATTTAACATACTATAATATAAGACTTCTGGCAAAATGACAACAAGATTTTGTCATCCTTCTGCTAACCTTTAGTGCTAATGAGCGAAAAATCTATGTCTGGAACAATCGGTATCTTTTACTGTAGACATTTATATTAGAATTAAATTAATCATACCCATTTACTGTTTCTTCTAGTGATCTAAGGGACCAGTTTGGATTAGACACATGCATCACAAATGCAATATTCAATTAAATGAATCATGTCTAACATCGATTTATGAGTGGAACATGTATAGTCTATCCATAAGTACTGAATATTATTTGTGCCATTTACTGTGTTATTAGAAAGCTTTCAAATGTTATCTTGATGATTCTGAGTCCAGATTAGAATACAATATGATAAAATTCGTATCAAATAGGCAGTTGTAAATAAATAGGGGTTTGTTCTTACAAACATCTGGTCAGCAAAACAAAACCTGAGTTATTTGCTTGAAATTTTTCATCTTTCAATGCTGAGATTGGAAATAAGTTTGGAAAAGTTCATCTTAGACTTGATGTTAGTCCCACTGAGACTGTAAAAGCCAGCCATTTCTGTACTTTGTCTCCTTCCCACTGCATAATCACAGTAGTGAATATAAAAAAAAATACATTCTTCACTCTTCTAGGTCTGTACACATATCTTGACTCAGCAGACTAATACAGTGTATCAGTATTACATTAAATACTACAATGTTTATTTAGTTGGAAAAAAACCAAAACTAACTAAATAAACATCACTTTTCTTCTGCTCATGAAAGAAAATGTAAGATTCGTTATTTTGTACTTCCCAGGATCCAGCATTAGGTTGCTGGTGAGAGGGAGCTTTGTCAACTGAAGGAGGTCATTACAGGGGTCATATCCCACTTTAGGGTCACTTCTCACTGCTGCAATTGTAGCAATGACAGCATTATTTCTGCATCTATTTCCAACAGCCAGATTAAGAAAGTTTGCACCTGCTTCTTTTCCTCCTCCACTGAGGCACCCATAGAAAGGTCAAAGTGCTTCCAAGGACCAAGACCAAGGCATGCAGAAGGCTTATGCCTTCTGCTGTCCCCCACCTATGTCCTTTCACTTATTTGGTGTAAATTGAAACACTCTGTACTTGGCCTTCCAAAGCACTGAACTTTTTGCAACAATTCCACAAAAGCGTTTAAGTATATGCTTACTGTTACATGTACCACTTCTGCAGAGCTGCTTAATATGCTCCACAGCCTGCAATTCTGTTGGCGCCTTCCTTAGATAAATGATGTTGGTCATGCCCAGTATCTCAATTTTTGTGAAGGAGCTGAGATGTGTTTTGCCACAGGGACAAACAAATATTGCAGGTTTATAAAGTAGAACAAATTACATAGAGAAACGTACTTTAAAAATGTAATTTGTGCTGATATATGCAACCAGTTGAAAAGCGTAAGCTGGCAAAGTCAAAAGACATCCTAACAATAATTCAGACCTGATAAAAAGCAAACTATATTCAGTCACAGGCAAAACAAGCGTTATCTGAGCAAGAGTTACAGTGCAATGCGGAAGATCAGAAGTCTTACATTAGTGTTCTTAAAAAATATGGTGAAGTAAAGATTGGAAAAGACAGGCAACGATTTCAATGACTGTTTGAAATGAGTGTTTAGATTTGAGCAGATTGTTATGATAAACCTATAATATTTTTTTACAAGGAAAAGAACACTTATGGGCAGTGGGATATGTACGGTACAGAAAAACTTCATCCAAACTTACCTGGTTTCATTTCAAGAATCACCTATCTTGCAACTGTAGAGAATGTTGCACAATGGCTTGCACTTTACTATTTCACCTCACCTCACCTCATAATGTCTTAATGATCATTTAAAAAATAGTCAGGTCTGGGTCTAACTTCCGCTATCAGAATGACATAGGCAAAATCCACTAGCAGAAGGAGGAGGTCAATATGCACTTGTGGTTTTGCGACCATGTCCATTTTTCATGGTATCCATTTGCTATAATACTTTGAGAGTTTTCATTATCACCCCTAAAATCTATGGTTGAATCCGCAGAACAGGATTTTTATAAATCAGTCAGGTCTGAGTATTTCAGCATGACATGCAATAGAAAGAGATTTGATGATATATGGCTAGGATATCATTCTCTGAAAGAACTGAAAGTCTGAAACAAAAGTTGTTTTTTCGGCTTGAACACCCGGGAATTGTTCTTGCGTCCCAACCTTTCAGTCCAGACATGTATTTTCACTTCATAAATATTTTATGAGATGCTGTAAAGCAAGAGGTTTAGAAGTTTAAAGCAGACTTAATTTGCAAGGGCACGTTAACCTCAATCATTTTAAGAGTAAAGACTTCTGGCAACCTGAACTAGATATTGTATATGACTGTTCAGGTCCCTTGGACTAGTGAGATGACTGAGGTGACAAAATTCCCATATGGACACGAGCCATAGTGATTAAAAAGGCCTTCCTGCCTTCCTGAAATATGCTGTTTGGAGTACTGCAACCCAGGTACAAGACCTTCCACTCATAATTGTTGAATCTCATGAAGCTCCTCAAGGCCCACTGCTCTAGCCAGTCTCTCAGGACAGCATCCCTTCCCTCAGGCGTGTCTACCACAACACACAGCTTGATACCATCCACGAACTTGCTGAAGGTGCACTCGATCCCACTTTTGATGTCATTGATGAATACGTTAAAGAGCACTGGTCTGAGTATCGACCCCAGAGGAACACCATTCATCACTGATCTCCATCCAGATATTGAGCCATTGCCCACAACTCTCTGAATATGATCTTGCAACCAGTTCTTCATCCATTGAAAAATCCACTCATCAAATCCATATCTTTCCAATTAGGGGAGGAAGATGTTATGGGGAACAGTGTCAAAGGCTTTCCTGAAGTCCAGATAGATGATATCAGCGGCCTTTCCTTTGTCCACTGATACAGTTATAGCATCACAAAAAGCAATATGGTTGGTCAAGCAGGATTCACCTTTGGTGAAGCCATGCCGATTATCTCATATCACCTCCCTGTCTTGCATATGCCTTAGCACAGCTTCCAGGAAGATCTGCTCCATGATCCTCCCTGGCATAGAGATGAGGGTGACAGATCAATAGTTCCTTGAGCCATTCTTTCTACCCTTCTTAAAAGTGAGTGTGACATTGCATTTTTTTCCAGTCACCAGGGATTTCACCTAATTGCCATGACTTTCTATGTATCATTAAGAGTGGTTTGACAACTACATCAGCCAGTTCTCTCAGAACTCTGGGATGCATCTCATCGGGGTCCTTAGACAAATGGATGGATATTCAGGTTTCTCAGACAGTCATATCCCCACATACTTGGAACAGAACATCACTTCATTAAATATTATGCTGTCACATTGGAAAGAGTTTTACTTCATACCGCCTTCCTGAGTGCATAAAACTATCAGATGTGGTTTTGGCCAATGTACTTATACTATTATTAATTCTTTGTTTTGTATGATTTTAGAGCTTTTTCAGTACAGAATGAATAAAACAAAGAGAAGGTTTTGAGTTCTTTAAAACCAAAATGGATTGTTGGAAAATTTTTTCATCACTTCCAACATCTTCCTTCACTTTCCTCCACATGTCGTGTTTGACAGAATGTAAGTCATGTTCAGCTAACGCACGTCTTTCCAAAAGGTAAATATAATTGAAATGTGGATATCAAGATACGAAAAATACACTTCCTATGTAGATTTGTCTAATCAATAGTCACCTTCAGTATCCAAAATATGTCATTTGCATGCATCTGTTTCCATAGCTAAATAATTGGTCCTCATCACATTTCTGTGACACTGCTAGAATCAAATCACCTCTTCATATGCAACATGAATAACCTAAGGCAAACAAGGTCCTGGACTCTCTCACAGCAAGGAGCTAATTCCATTACTCAAATAATTTTGTGAATTTTTTCCTTCTTCATTCATTTTTTTATGTTCTTTTAAAAAGATGGTGTTGAGAGAACTAATGAAAGATGAGACATAGGGAGACATAATGCAGATTTTACACAGAATCTAGGTACTTAACCTCAACAATATAAACTTAAATAAGCATAAAGAGTTTCTATCACAACCAAGATATGCCTGATTGTAAAACACACTTTTGCATTTTATAGTAAGTTCTCAAAATTTTAAAATAATATGACCAGAACTATTTTATTCTTAAGGGCAGGGTGGTTAGCTCTTGTCTAACTGCTTATCTCTGAGGATCTCTGAGGATCTGAGGATCTTGTTTTGAAAGTAGTCAGAGAATTTTGCAAATGTATTTGTCAATAACCATTCTCTTCCTTTAGGGGAAATGCCTTAAGTTGCACCAAGAGAAGTTTAGGTTGGATATCAGGAAAACCTTCTTTACAGAAAGGGTTGTTAAGCACTGGAATAGGGTCCCCAGGACGGTGGTTGAATCACCATCCCTGGAGTGTTGAAAAACTGTTCGGATGTGTGCTCAGGGACATGATTTAGCAGAGGGTTGTTAGGGTAGTATGGTTACATTGTAGTTGGACTCGACTTTTAAGGTCTTTCCAACTTGAGTGATTCTATGATTAGTACAGTCTATTATATCCACTTGCTAGGATGTGAAAAATATAAGATCATTCTGTCTGAAGGAACATAAGCTATAGCTTTCCTTTCCAGGAGCGTATCTTAAAATCTAAATGAATTTAATTTTCTTTAATTTCCCCATGAAGGTCTCTCCATTGACAAAAACACATGGATCACTTCCTGCATGCCAAAGTGCAACTCATCATGTTGAATCACATCTCTGTTTCAAGGGTCTTCACCAGTGCTGGAACAACTGATACCCTGGATACTCACCTGCCATTTTGGAGAGTAATCAGATTTATTTTTTGCCTTCCAACAGAAAAATATATATATACATATTTTAGAAATTCATAGATTCACCAAATAACAGATATAAAGACTTCAGAAGAGTCTTGAGACATCAACACACCCACTCTCCTCAGGATAAGGCAGTAATCTAAGTATATATTATGCCTGTTGTGTATTCACTAAGAGCAATGTAATTACAAAAAGTGTACAACTTCTTAAGCAACCTTACATAGTACTTCGTTATTCTTACTAGTAGTACATATTCCTAATATGTAATCTGCTGCAATTTAAACCTATCACTTTTTGTCACCTCCTTCTTGAACATGGAAAACAGATTATTCCCTTTGTCTTTTCAATTGAAAATTGTTCTCATGCTCCCCCTAGGTCTTTTCTTCGATTGATCATCTTATAATTACTTTTTTTTTTTTCCCTAGTCTTCTGTGATTCTGATTTTCTCAGGACTCTTCCTGTATGGGTCAAATTTTTCTTGGACTGCATCATTCAGCAATGAGAGCAATGAAATAGTTATTTCTGATATCTTGCAATTTACGTTCTTGCTTATATATTGGAGAATGACGTAAGCCCTCTTCAGAACAGCATTCTACTGCTGATGCCTATTTGGCATTATTAAAATCTCAGTGGAAGATCTACTACTTAGCCAGCTATTCCCCAACTTATGTATGGGTAGCTGATCATCAAGACTGAATGTACCCTTTATTGGGTTAGGTCCTATAACTTTTCAGAACATCTTCAAACTTTCTGTCTAGTGAGCATGTTATTGGGGAAATGCTTATATCAGCAAATTAGAATTTTACAGTGCATTCTGCCATAGATTGGTCACCACAAGAGGCATTTGAAGAAAATCTGGCATTATGGATGAGGTATACGACTCTTCTTCAAAGAGATAAATATTTCATCTTTACCAAGAACATACCATAGGACGTGCCAATAAGAAGGGTTTTTCTGAGACACCTTTCAGAAATCCTCTTTTTAGATCTCAAGCGCTACAAATTGTTTTTGCACTTATCCTTAAAATCATTGCTGTTTTAATCTCAATCTGGTGGAATTCCCACTATTCCCACCAAGAGTGGCAAACTGGTTTAATGTTAAAGCAGCACTATGGGTCTGCAATACTCTTCTTTGACTTTTTTTATTAGGATAAAGGTGTGCTTCCTGAATGCAAAAGAAGTTTAAATGCATTTAATCACATTTACCATACTCATTTATATCAGTGTTGCCAGCAAGTTAAGGGGAGCTGGTACTTCCCCTCTGCTCAGCATGGGTGCAGCTCTACCTGGAGTGCTGTGACCAGTTCCGGGATCCACAGTAGAACAGAGATATTAACATAATAGAGAGAGTACAGCAAAAGACCACTAAGATGTTTGAGGGGCTGGAGCATCTCTCATGTGAGGTGAAAGAACTAGGACACTCAGGATGTGGGTCTTGTCAGTGTCTACAAATACACAAAAAGAGAGTTGCAAAGGCCCTTTCCAGTGATGCCCAGCACTAGGAAAAGACTGGGCACAAATTGAAACATGGTAGGCTCTGTCTGAATATCAGGAAACAATTTCTTACTGCATCCAAGTACTGGCACAGGTTCCACAGAAAGGTTGTGAGGTTTTCCTCCCTCTTTGGAGATATTCATGAGCAAGGTCATTAATCCTGGTCTATCACCTCTATGGGCCCCACTCAAGCAGAGATGTTAGACCGGATGGCCTCCAAAGATTCCCTCCGACCTCCACCATTCTGATTCTATCAATACAGGTTAGAAACAACTGAATAGAACCTGAGAAAAATCAGGGCTTCATTGTCAGGTAATGTGGTTTTCAAAGTGATATGGCAATTCAGATAAGAAGATACTCTAGAAAGTATCTTCTAGATAAACTTTAGAAAGATTAACTGGATATATATAGAATTATCTCCTATAACAATATTTCAGAAACGTGTTGATAAGGTTTGCTGAGACTCTCAGTAACCTCAAGATGTTGTATTTCAGTTTCCATAAATATTCAACTACTTTGCACTGGAATTCTTCACACAGTCACAGTTTCTTTATTCTAGTCATCTTTGATGGCCCTTCCAGTTTTCCTACTGGCACTGATAAAACACTTCTTTCAGCATTTGCTTTAACTTCTTCAGCTCTCGCTTTTTGTGTGTGCACCCCTTTCCAAACACTTTCCTGAGAGCACTTTATCTCTTTCTGTTTGCTTAAGGAATCTTAAATCATACAATGACTATTTAAAAAAGGTCTGGGAGAAGTTTGGTCATGAATGACAGGCTATAGCTGCTACTCATACCAGCTTGGCAGATAGCATACCCCACGGAGAAAAGATTTTCAATAGCAACAGTATAAATTCAACAGCTGACTATTTTTTGCTGTTTGGGTCAGGAACAGACAGCTTCACTTCAAATGAGTTTGGGAAAGGAATGTATGAAATGCTTCTAGCAGTGAAGTGTGGAAGTAGCAAACAATTAGGGTTAAATGGAAAGTGTCAAAATACATATTTTTTGCAAAAGACCTATCCAAAGTAGTTTAGTTTCCAGTCTACATTATATCTGTCTAGATGCAGCAACAAAAACCTGTAGGTACAATGACAAGGGAAGAATTTAGACTGTGCAAATCCGGGCAAAAGCAAGAATAGTATATAGTATATAGTATATAGTATATAGATAAACTCAAAATACTTATTCCCAAAGTTAGTCAGAGAGCATCACAATCCTATCATCTGCAGAAATTTCAGTTTAGCCTTTTGTGTAAGATGTATGTTATTACAAAATTTTAATTACTAGAGGCTGAGTGAACTGGGTCTGTCCAGCCTTGAGAAAAGACTGAAAAGAGACCTGATCCAGGTCTATAAATATCTAAGGTGTGGGGGACAGAGTGGCAAGACCAGACTCTTTTCCGCAGTGTGTGGAGACAGAACAAGGGGAAAAGGACAGAAACTGGAGCATGGGAAGTTCTGCATAAATGTGTGCAAGAACTTCTTTACAGCGAGGGTGACAGAGCACTGGAACAGGCTGCCCAGGGAGGTGGTGGAGTCTCCTTCTCTGGAGATGTGCAAGACCCGCCTGGATGCCTACCTGTGCAACCTGGTTTAGGGAACCTGCTTTGGTAGGGGGGTTGGACTCAATGATCTCTGGAGGTCCCTTCCAACCCCTACTATTCTGTCATTCTGTGGGAGCCTCATCCCCCACACCCACAACCCACAAGTCAAGCAAGGTGCAGTAAGATACTCTCACTGTTCCCAGCTCCTTATCTGTGTTAAAAGGTAAGATGTGCCATTGGAAGAAAAAAAAAAAAAAAAAAAAAAAAAAAGAAACCCACAACTCACTTTTAGAGACAAAATGAGAGAGTATTTTATGGGTAGTTCATCATCCAGCAGCAGTGTAGAATCATTTATGAATTTATTTCATTTTTCAGACAATCTTCCCAAATTTCTGTTTGGTGAGGAAACATGGAGGGATGATGACTCAATTTTTTTCCTTATATGCCAGAGGGTTTAGATATGCTGTGTTTAAAAATGATCACAATAAAAAGAAGTGTCATACTGATCTTCCTGTGACAAAAGAACAAATTAACAATCACAGAACCACAGAGGTCAGAAGGGACCTCAAGGGATCAAGTCCAACCTCCCTGCTAAAGCAGGTATCCAACAATAGGTCTCCATAGAAAAAGAACCCACAACCTCTCTAGGCAACATGTTTCAGTGCTTTGTCACTTTTGCTGACAAGACATTCTTCCACATGTTAGAACAGAAGTTCCTATGTACAAGTTCTAGGCCATTACTCCTTGCCCAATTGTTACACATTGCCAAGAAGAGCCAGGCCTCATCCATTTGCCTCACGCTTCCCTTTAAATGTTTATGAACATTTACCACATCCCCTCTCAGTCTTCTTTTCCTCAGGCTAAACAGACAAAAGTTACTCAGCCTTTCCTCATACGAGAGGTGCTCCTTAATCAGCTTTGTGGCCTTCTGCTGGACTTCTTCCAGGAGATCCATCTTTTTCGAACTGGGGAGCCCAGTAATAATAACATACTGTGTTTTTTCTCCAGTAGTCTATCTTTCACAAAAACAAATTCTAAAAATATGAGAAAAGGGAAGAGCTGGAATCTTGTGTTTTATGACCCAATTTAGATATTTTATCAGAATAAATACAATTATACAGTTACTTATTCCATGTTTAGGCATGGCATGTCTGAAAATGAGGCATCTGAAGGAGGCAAGATCTGTTAGGATGATGCAAGTGGAGTTAAGGACATATGGGACTTCAACTGGTTTCTGAGTCTTCATTTGATTTGGGTACACTATTTTTGATGTCGTATTTTATACAAGCCAATACAAAAAGCCAAACATCAGTATCTATGGAATAACCCAAATTGCTTTTCTGTATTTCTTTCTTAATTGATATTTTTCAAAGTCAGTTAACAACTAATAAACAAAACATTAATCATTCAAAAAACATACAGTATGGTGTCTTTGAAATGTTCAAGTCTATACTCCACTAAAATATGGAAAGACTTATGATCTGTTTCTCAAAATTTGTCATTATTTGGGCTGAACATAGTTCAGTTTAACACTTTAGCAGCCCACAAGTAATTCATGTTGTGATCTGAAGTTAAGCATAATTGCCTGAATTTGTCTAAAAAAATAATAATAATAATAATAATAATTGTTTTTTTAGATTACTTGTTCAAGGTTAGCCAACTGGGGACAGAGCTCACTAACATTTCCTAAATCTTGAAATCATTAGCCAAAGTAAATTGCCAAAAGCAATACATAGAATCTCAGGAAAAGTAGGAAGGGAACATCTGAAAGACACAATTTGTTTCGAATATGAACAGCACATCTAAAAAGTTTCTCTGAGATTACTTATCCCATCATTAAGTTCCTGCAATGTCTTTTTTTAGTTTTGTTGAATCAGCATTTTCCAAGAGTAAAACATTATGTTTGAAGATTCTTACCCATATGAGATCAGAAGAAAAATTTATAACCCAGGGAATAGATACCAGACCATGTAAGATAGTAATTTATTATATGACTCTGATAATATATTAATATAAATATCATACATAACATATGACAGTCAAATATAAGACAAACAGGGGAAGTTAACAAGACAATTCTTGTTTTAATCTCTGATGTGTTTAAAAAAAAAAAAAAAAAAAAAAAAAAAAAACACATCCTATCATGGAGTATCCAGGATTGCAGGATTGTGACCCGACTTGAGAAAGTACAAACCTAAAGAAAAATAGAAAAATAAGCAACTGGGTGTTCTCCTCCTCTCACAGAACCCCAAGCACTATTTTAGTGAAAGCTTGGGAAGCCCAGTGTCAGAACTCTGTAGCCAAACAAAAGGTCATAGTTACAATAACAGAAGCTCTATTTACCCTGATTGTGGGATGCTTTATTTGGCAAATAAAACAGCGCCGCCTGTCAAGTCAGGCTAATTAAATAATTCAATCTACCACTCTTCTGCTCTCCTCATTTCAACCCCCCTCCACAGTCCTTGCAGAATCAGTAAAAACAAATCTGTGCTCACTCCTCTGTACTCTTCTATACTATACTTCTCAGTGTTCATTAAACATCCACCACTGCAGGAGCATTAAACACCAGCATATGTCTGCTTCTACTCTCTCTGCAACAGGAGAGTAAATTGAGGGATTGTAACTTCTCAAATTAATCTGTCATGATTTGTGACAATTTGTCTGGAAGCCTCCTTATTTACCCAGCTAAAACAATATATCATTCAGAGTTGTTACGGTATCTTTTTAATTTTCAGAAGAAATTGAAGGGGAACCTAGATAAAATAAGTGCCAAAGCATAGTTAAAGCCAAGAGAAAAAAAAAAAAGTCCCCTTGAAGGAATTTGTCTTCAAACATGCTTAACAATTGGTGACAAATCCACAGTGCTTTTAAGTTGGTAACAATGCCTGCTGCTTGCACTAAAAGAGACATCTCTATAGGAACAATTCTTCTGGACACCTGAACTGAAGACATCCACAGCTTCAAAGAGCAAGCGATTGACCTTGGTCTCTGCAGAAAACATGAAGGATTTATTGTCAAGCCTGCAGAGCAGCCTTAACTGAATAGATTCTGAAACCCTTTTCTAGAAGCCAAAATAATTAAATCACATACAATTAAAGCCTCTGTGACTAAAAGTTACAGGTGTGGAACATACCCCATTGTCTTTGAGATAAATCTGATGAAAAAAAAGCTTGCCAATTTTATATTAGCAATTCTTATGGTTCCAAATTTCTATGAAGTTAGGATTTTCTCTAGCAACATGAAACAAGTCAAAACACTAGAGAAATCTGCATGCCATAGATGTCCATTCTTTAAGGCTTTGCTTTGGTTTAGTGTTACACCTGCAAATTTGCCCAATCGTTATTTTTGTAATATACAAATGACTATAATCTGTTACATTTTCGGTATAATTCATTTTCTAAATGGCTGTGGGAAATTCTTAGCACTTTTTAGACAAAAGACTTAATTATTATCTCTTTTAACAAAAAAAGAGCTTTTAAATAAAATCACACCAAGTAATTATAATTCAAATTTATTCAAAAGAATAAACTGAAATACCCTGTTATTTCCATATACAGAAAACAGGCACAAGAGGAGACTAGAAAAGCTTGACTAACAAGCTAACAGTGCTTCATTTGAAACAAAGAAAAAAAAGTTTTGACTACCTATTTTCATGAGGACTCCAGTGGCATCTGAAGTGCAAATATGCTGTAAACATCCCTCTTTAATATATCTTTGATTATTTTTAACTAG
Organism: Tympanuchus pallidicinctus; assembly: GCF_026119805.1. Lineage (NCBI taxonomy): Eukaryota > Metazoa > Chordata > Aves > Galliformes > Phasianidae > Tympanuchus > Tympanuchus pallidicinctus. The sequence goes on along the minus strand of NW_026294618.1, from coordinate 39,287,005 downwards.
ACAAACTTGTCTCAAGCATTCAGATCCACGCAAAAGGCTTTCAGTCTTAGACTGCTGCTAACATCAGTACTTTGAAGGATCAAGAACACTTTCCCTTTTTGTAAAGCAATAGAAAGAGCAGCAATGACAGCAGAGCAGCGAGGTCCTGGGCTACAGCAAGCAAGAATTTACTCAGATACAACAGTCATGGGGGGGGGGGGGGGGGGGGGGGGGAAAGAAAGATGCCGCTTACCTTCAGAAAGCCTCAGGCAAGCAGGAAATTCAGTTAGATATTTGTTCCTTCACTGCCAACCCTTAAGTGAGGTCTGGAAAGGTGTGGATGCTGACTCCACCCATTCTGATCACACAGGTGCACTGCATATACCTAAGCTCCCCTGGGTTGGCCCTGCTTCCCACAAGGTGCTCAATCACTGTTTCAAGCCATGACTTATCATGGGTTAGGAAGTCTTCCCATTCCACTTGGTAACTTTTTTCTAGTAAAGATTTTAAAGGAAAAAGCAAGTACTAAGAAGAAAATAAGGTAAAGGAACACAAATTTAGTTGTGAGAAAATGTAATCCATCAATTCTCAAAATGTTGTTAGTAGCTGAGATGTACTGCATTTGTACAGCTCCATAAAATACATACAGTTCCTTTCCTGCATGATTACAAAAGTAACTGAAAAGTAAATCATACACAATTTGTGTCATCTCCTTAACATTTTTTGTTACACACGGGTTCCTTTTACTATAGCTGCCACATTTATTAATCAATTACTATTCTTATTATTATTTTATTATTACATTCTAATACTGTCTCTGAAAACTCATGGAAGACGTAAAGTTATACTCCCCTACATAAATAGCTTACACTTTTTGACACGAGGTCTAAGAGGGAATGAACAGCAAATAAAGTTCTGAGAAAGGCAAAGCTTAGCTACTACATTTGAATATTTTGTTTAAACACATGCTTGTTTTAATTGCTCTGTAAAATGTTCTACAAAAATACAAGCTAGTGATTTCAGACAATGATCAACTACTTGACAGTTGTCCATACTGAGGATAATTCAGAAGAGAACAGAGCAGAGATCATTAACTTAATAACAGAATCTCTTACTCTTTCTTCACCTCTTTGACCAGATCTTCGTGTATTCTGCTGTCATCATGGCTTCATCAAGGGCAGATCTTGCCTGACAAATCTTGTGGCCTTTTATGATGGAGTGACTGCTTCAGCAGATAGGAGAAGGGCGATGGATGTCATCTACCTGGACTTCTGCAAGGCCTTTGACATGGTCCCTCACCACGTCCTCTCTAAATTGGAGAGGTGTGGATTTGAAGGATGGACTGTTTGATGGATTAGGAATTGGCTGACTGGATGCAGCCAAAGAGTTGTGATCAATGGTTCTGTGTCAGGGTGGAGGCCGATCACAAGCAGTGTGCTTCAGGGATCAGTCTTGGGACCAGCGCTCTTCAACATCTTCATCAGTGACACAGACAATGGCACTCAGTGCACCCTCAGCAAGTTTGCAGGTGACACCAACCTGAGTGATGCAGCCAATACTTTGGCAGGGAGGAAAGCCATCCAGAGGGACCTGGACAAGCTGGAGAAGTGGACCCATGAAAACATAATGAGGTTCAATAAGGCCAAGTGCAGGGTGCTGCACTTGGGTTAGGGCAACCCCAGGTATTTATACAAACTGGGGAAAGATTTCCTTCAGAGCAGCCCTGCAGAGAAGGACTTGGGGGTTCTGGTGGAGGAGAAGCTGGACATGAGCCAGCAGTGCGCACTTGCAGCCCGGAAGGCCAACTGTGTTCTGGACTGCATTAAAAAAGGGGTGGCCAGCAGGGAGAAGGAGGTGATTGTCCCCCTCTATTCGGCTCTTTTGAGGCCCCATCTGGAGCACTGTGTCCAGGCCTGGGGCCCCCAGTACAGGAAGGATGTGGAGCTCTGGGAATGGTCCAGAGCAGGGCCACTAAGATGATCAGAGGGCTGGAGCACCTGAGGAAAGGTTGAGGGACCTGGACTTGTTTAGCTTGGAGAAGAGAAAGCTCTGTGAAGACCTCATTGTGGCCTTCCAACATTTGAAAGGAGTGTATTTTACAAGGTTGGATAGTGATAGGACAAGGGGAAATGGACTTAAACTGAAACACGGGAGATTTAGATTCGATTTTAGGAGGAAGTTTTTCACGCAGAGGGTGGTGACGCACTGGTACAGCTTGCCCAAGGAGGTTGTTTAAGAAGGTAGTTTTAACGGCTCCCCCTGAGCCATAAAATGAGCCAGCAGGGAAGAAGACCGGCATGGATGAATAGGGAGTTATTCCTGAGGCTCCAGGAGAAAAAGAATCTACCTCCTGTGGAAGAAAGGATAGGCAATTCAGAAAGAGTACAGAGAAGTTGTTAAGATGTGTAGAGAGAAAATCAGAAAGGCAAAAGCCCACTTGAACTCAACCTGGCCACTGGGGTTAAATGGAACAAGAAACTCTTTTACAAATACATCAACAGTATGAGGAGGACTAAGGAGAATCTTCATTCTTTACTGGATAAGGCTGGGAATGTGACCACTGAGTATAAGGAAAAGGCAGAAGTTCTGAATGCTTTCTTTACGTCTGTCTTTAAAGGTCACGCCACTTATCCTCAGGGTACTCCACTGTCTGACCTGGTAGTCTCAACTGGGGGGCAGACAGAACCCCCTGCAATTCAGGGGGACACAGTCACAGACCTACTACTCCAGCTGGACTGTCACAGAGAGTGGTAGTGAATGGAGTTAAATCCAGCTAGCAACCAGTCATGAGTGGTGTTCCCCAGGAGTTGGTGCTGGGGCCTGTCCTCTTCAATATCTTTATTGATGACCTGGATGAGTACATTGAGCGCACCCTCAGTACGTTTGCAGATGACACCAAGTTGGCTGAAAGTGTCGAGGGTGTCCTACAGAGGGATCTGGACAAGCTGGATAGCTGGGCTGAAGCCAATGGGATGAGATTCAACAAGGCCAAATGCCAGGTCCTGCACTTTGGCCACACAACCCCAGGCGACGCTACTGGAATGGACTGCCCAGGAAGGTGGTGGAGTCATGGACCCTGGAGGTGTTCAAGGAATGTTTGGATTTTGTGTTGAGGGACATGGTTTAGTGAGTACTATTGGCGATAGGTGGTTGGTTGGACTGGATGATCTTGAAGGTTTTTTCCAACCTTGGTGATTCTGTGATTCTGTGATTCTGTTGTGGATGCCCCATCCCTGGAGGCATTCAAGGCCAGGCTGGATGTGGCTCTGGGCAGCCTGGTCTAGTGGTTGGCGATCCTGCACACAGCTGGGGGTTGAAACTAGATGATCATTGTGGTCCTTTTCAATCCAGCCATTCTATAATTTGATTCTATCTATCTTCAGTTTCCCACCCAGCCTCCTCATGCCTGTACAGAACTCATATTTTTCATATCTGGATGTATGAGTTTTGTCATAGACTCTCCCACCTGGGAGCAGTAGATATAGGGTTAGATCTAATTAGAGATATTTTAGTGTTAACAGTTGAGAAACAGGAGGACCGCTATTGCAAAGACAATGCTAAATCTAGACAGCCACATATTTTCTACAAAGTCAGAGATGAGTCAACAATTAATTGCAGCTTCTGCTCTTAACAGCTCTCAGGAGCAGTTTTATCCATTCTAGTCCTTGAGTGTCCCTTACCTCTTCTAATGAACTACAGAGCGTTGTTTCACCTTCCATGGCTCTTTCAACTCATAACCCCATCCTTTCATTTCTGGGAAACTAGCCAACCATGTACGTTTCCTGAGCTCTGTAGTTTTCCTTATCAGTTTTCTATATTTCATGACTTAAACTTTTGATTACTTCCACATTTATTTTCCGCTTATTAGATAGGGGAGGTTTTATATATATATATATCTACTTATAACTATTAATCACTGTATGATGACTTAGAGCAAACATGTTCTTTAAGGACTGGAGGTACGATCAGTCTGAGAACTGAGTATCATGTCCCCAGAAATTGCAAGGAGCTGTCCTAATATGAACAGCCAAGAAATTTCCAATTCCTTTAAGCTTATCTAGCAAACATTGCAACCAGCACTTGTATTTAGCATTCAATACACATTGATACACCTAAGTAAGGCAAGCTAGCTGCTTTAGTTCACATGCAATATGCACAGCTTTTAATACACATGTACAAGCAAGAATGTACAAGCATGAAAACTAGGAGTTTTCTGTTGAAAATTCAGGAATGTTCCCTACTGTGTTCTGTAACTCAAGGATACCAAAATTTTAAATGAACTTGTCTGCCACAAATATGTATCCAGACCAGTAGTTTTTGATCAGTAAACTCAAATAAATTAAACTCACATCAAAAAAATTATTCAATTGTCATTGTCTCCACAAAGTTCAATGATTTTGAAAGAAACTACACTTTTAAAGACTTAAGAAAATACACAATTTTTGTATGAAAACACAAAGTACAAGAATCAAAAGTTCAATTTGAATAATGAGGAATAATAGCCTGTATGAATTTCAGAAGACACAGATGGTAATTATTTTAGACTTTATGGAAGCAATTTTTCATGTACAGACAAGATTTTGGCAAGGCTTGGTTAAGTGAGTTGGACTGCAGATGTAATAGGAAAATCACATGTTAGACAAACTTGCAATTCATGAGCAAGATAGGACAAAAAAGTAGATACAGAATGGCAGTAATGACCTCCCAATCAGTTGTCAGTAGAGAAGCATGATGACAAGTAAGAATTTAATAGCAGCAAGTAGTGATGTCCTGAGTTACAAATCAGATTATAGGTACCAAGCCCTCCTGTTTAGCAAAGTGCTTAAGGACTTACCCAAAAATCAATGACCCTGAATTTTAATGAATTCTGAGTCAGATTCTTTCCTATGTGTCCACCTAAAAAAAAAAAAAAAAAAAAATCCACAAGTAATCCCACTGATTTCAGGCAGACAACTCACACCCTTAAGGCTGTTGCTTGGTCTCATCCTCATCATGTGCCTATTGACTGATGAAACCTTACAAAATATTTTGCTGTATGAAAAATAAAAACAATAATTGTCTCTCAGCATAAATCTGACATTTTAACTAAATACTATTTAAAGATTATTTTTATGAAGAAATATCTGAACCTCATGTAAAAAAAAAAAGATAAATTAATATTATCTATTTAAATCTACTGTATTTAAATAGAGATAAATGTTCTGTATCAGTTCAGCACTCAGGAAGCTAAGTTTGGCTTTCTACGAAGTTCTAAGCAGAAGAAAACTGATGAGCACAATCCACACTTCTGTGCATCTTCCTCCAACTGCCTGAACTGCCTATCCTCTTTTGAAGCAACTCCTGAGCTGCTAGGCTTTACAGCCTGGCATGGCAAGACAAACAGATCAGAGACTGTTTCACAAGCAGAAGTCAATTTAGAGGCAGTAGAGTTGGCATCAAGCTGGCAATTTTGACCACACACTCAATCAGAATCATCCTGTCAGCAATTTCATATAATTACTTTTTTAACTTGTGGTGAAAATTAGCAGACATATCTATTTTCTTCCACAGATAGCTACATGGGAAATGAGAAAAATCATATCTATCATTTAGCTAATAGTAACTTTTGTAGAGCTCTGCTTTTACTAAGGAGAGTAATTCATTGTTTTGTCCTAAATCTTGTGGATAAGAAGGCACAAAAGAGAACAAGATCTCCTATGCTTCTATGTGTGTTGAGAGCAAGAAGCATATACCTAGTTCAGTCTTTGTCAGCTTGCTCTAGAATTAGGTGAACAGAAATTCTGGAGCACCAGGATTTCAGAAAAACACTACGGGGGGAAAAAAAAACCATCAAAACACAAAAGTCCTATATGGGAACCTTTCTTCATACAGTTGAGTACACATCAGAGAAACACCAGGTGTCTTCGATCACTAAAAGAGATTACTGTCTCATTATTTATAAAAAGATGTATGCATGCGTGTGTATGTATGTGCATGTTTGTGACAGAAAGCTGTTCACCAATTTCAAAGTGTATGAGTATGTGCGCCAGATTAATAGCAGAATTTGGAAGGATGCAGGCAGGTAGGCTCTTCTGGTTTAGAGTTCTGTCCAGTGTTTTCTCTTGCCACTTTTCTTGCTTAGCTTTGGCCTTTATTCTTTAATACTTTAATTTAATTTCTTATGTTGTCAGACAAATACCAAAAGAGAAAGAGGAAAGAAAATTTTGTTAGAAAGACATCTTGTTGAATTCATATTTAGACTAGCTCAAGAATGAACAAAATATTACACAGCACGTAAGACCAAAACTTTGCAGTTCTGAGCCAGACTCAGAGGAAAGAGAATCCAGGAGTCAAACAGACTCTATGTTGTTGAGAACTTTAGAGCTGTGAATGGAGACATGATGACAACAACTGAAAGAATCTGAACTACAATCTAAGTTCTAAACATTTTTGTCCCTATTTCTGTTATTGCCCAGGTGCTAACAGTAATTCTGACTTTTTGGCACAAATTCCCTTGAAGATCCTAAAAGCAATGAAGTTGACGATCAACTGGAGATAAAGTAAATATTCAGCCACTGGAGAAATTTCTATATCTTAAGTTTTATGCACATCAGCTAGTGACTTACAGTCAGATTGTGGCCAGAACTAAAAATTGGGCAGTTTAGTTTAAACTCTTGCATATCACAGACTATTAAAATTTACCCACATATCCTTGAATGGAGCCCTGTTTCTTGGAATGATTGATTCTCACAGTGCATGCTATAAAGTATATGAGCTTTCTGACATGTAACTCACAAGACAAGTAAATCTGCCTTCACATTTAACAGATTTGCCAAAATACTGTTTATGTTGGTATTTCTAAGTGATGCAAAGAGGGAACTGCTATGGGGAAATGCTAAAACTTTTAGCGCTGTACAGAGAATATCTTCTAGGACATAGATCACAGTGGAACAACTCTCCTTAACTTAAATGTACATATTGCACACAAGCATATTCTCATCCACCCCTTTTTGCCTCCTTACACAAGTAAAACATGGACAGTGCCTTCCTCAGAAAGAGATCTGAAAGCCTCACAGATATTACAAGGGAACACTCAGCATGGAGACCTAGGACAAGATATTAAAGACAGATGTGGCAAATGCCAAATGTTCCCTTACTTGTGCAGATACATAGACAGGTCCTTCTGCAGCAGGAGGCCTGTCACAGAATGATGTGAACATACCATCTTGAGGAGAGAGGATGAATTCCAGTAATACTCAAACTTCCCATATGATGGACTGGAGATTTTCTGAGCTACATAGAGACTGTTCTAATTCCATGGTCTCACAGTACAGATCTATGATTCAGTATCAGAATAAAAGCTATTTGTTCTATTTTTCTGGCAAGGCCATTCTGATGAGCTGTGGATATCTAACAATTGCATCGGCTTGACCAATAAAATGCCAAGCTGCAGGCTCCTAAAGTTGTTTCCTCAAGAGTTTCAAGAAAAAAAATGTACCTCAAATGATAACTGTCCCTTAGAGAATGAGATTGGCAGTGGTAGGTCTTCTTATTCCTAAAGCCACCATATTCATTTTGCATGCTGAGAAAAAAATGCACCACGACTGCTCAGCAGACGCAGTGGTTTCCACAAACAATGGATCAGTGCAGCAGTATGACACAACTCTGTACATACACAGCACATGCTGTGTTTCTCAGTCATAATGAATTCATTATAAACACACAGAAAAAGAGTATTGGTACATATGCATCACAGGCAGTCTGCATACACATGGTAAATACGGTGCTTGAAAACGCCTTTGCAAAATTCCTTCTACATGTGTATAGAAGTAATAGGATGGGAAAAAGACAAAGGGGAGCAAGAAAGGTGACGAACATAATTGAGTAGGTGCCACTAAGGAACTGTCCTGTCACTAGCCGCCCAAAATTATATCCAGCGGGTGAAGATTTCCTGATGAATGAATTGCCCCCACAGGGTCTACTGTTAAGAGTCTACCTTTAGTTATTACGTACAGTGGACAAGAAGCTGGAGAATGTAAAGAGCCTAATATATTTATGACATTATACTTCCTATGTTTACACAAGCAGAGACCCTCTTCCCTCCTAGTTGCATTTTTATGGATGAAAAGAAGTAATCTTCTTTATTTTGAAGAAATCTATCTTACCATAGATTCTGAAACCAAATTTAAACATGGGACAACTAAAAGAAATGTGTATATTTACTAAAAATGTACTGTGAATGGATAGTAAATACAGTCAATAAAGTAAAAGCTAAGGACAAGAATGAACTCCCTCCACATTCCTGGATACAAACAAACATGCATGATTTTCCTCCCGTCACATCTCTAAACCAAGGGATTTTTTCACTGTGCATTTCAAATGCAATCTCATATGAAGTGAACCTGAACTTTGGGTATACTTTAGCCAACATTGTCAACTAGAGAGTACTTCTCCAACACAGGTCCCCAAGGTCAAGGGGAAAATGAATGGCATATGTGTTTACATTCACATAGGCTAAAATGTCTTACTGATTTGACATGCATATGGATTGCATATTATCATTGGATTTGTTGTACAGGAATAGGCTTTTTAGACTCCCAAGAGCTAACCTTCCTTGGGAATTAAATACTTGCTTAATTTCAGAGACTCTATTGATAAGTTCTCTGCCAAATAATCTATCAGTGTAAGTGTAAATCACAATGACTGCTAGTTTGATGGTGTGGAGGTGCCATATAATTGACTGATGTATATGGCTTGTTGCTTCTAATACATAAGTGAACTGCTTTGTAGAACAGAAAGTGGACAACATCTTGTGGTGAAACCAAACACAGAGCACAATTTACTTGGCAATTGGGAAACAAGGACATAACAATAACATCAGATTATTCAACTGCCATAAACAAATTTTGTTTTCTTGTGGGATTAAAGTATAACTCATAAAACTGACCACAAACAAAAAGTTCCAAATCTGAAACCTGAAGAGCCACAGGTAATCTCAATAGCAATGGTGTTCTTCCAAAAATCTCTTTAAGTCTATGTATGCTGAAGCTACAGAAAGTCAAACAAAAAAGAAGCATTTGCACATGTTATTGTTTGAGCTGACTGACATCATCAAATATCAACAGGTCCTGGCAGTGGATGCCTATTTTAGAATTCTGTGTTTGATTTGCTTTCAAGTAAAATGTCTTAATCCCCCAGGCTACTGTGAAGGCTACTCCAAAAGTACTGCCTCCTATTTTGTGATAATGTCCCACAAAGTCTGAGGCAGATGGTGGTGGTATGGCAGTAGAGATTGAAACTTCCCACCCATATTCTGTTACATTTTGTAGCTGTGCAACAGATGGCAGCAAAAAGGCAGTCTGACATAGGGGTGTCTGACATGGAAGTGCGTACAAAGCAGAGGTGTGGAATTCCTTCATGCAGAAAAAATTGCACCAATTGACGCTCATCGACACTTGCTGAACATTTTATGGAAACCAAGCAGTGGATGTGAGCACAGTGAGATGAGTGGTGTTTTTTTGCAGTGGCGACAGCAACATGAATGACTTGCCACACTGCAGACGGCCACGCATAACTATCACATCACCAAATGAAGAATGTCTCAATCATGCTTGTTTGTGTGAATTCAGTGGTGGTAACTATGTTAAAAAATACTGTTTTGTAGCTGAAAATTTGTGGTTTCCGTAGACATAAATAGAAGACATTATTATTGGAGAGACCAACATAGGTATATAATAGCAAATATGATTTGCAAAATCAGAACCATTTACTGATTCTAAATTTATTAAGCAATGTATGGAATGAATGGCAGATATAATTTGTTCTAATTGAATTTTAAAAAAAACTGTTTTTTTTTAATTCATTTATCTAAGTAGACTAAATTCAGGCAAATTTATCAAAAGAAATTTGGAGAGTAAAGCTTTTAATTTCAAATTTTATGTACTGACTACAGAAAAGTACTGACATTAGTGATACAGTTCAACCTGTTGTTTTTATAAGAGGTATTGATAACAAATACAATGTTTCTGAACAAATGGCTTCTTTGGTGCCATTAAAGGGAGGAAGCAGAGTTATTTTTCTATTTTAAAAATCTCTCCACGGAAATTTCATCTTCCAGGCCTGAAGTTTAAACACTTGTTTAGGAAAAGAAGCCTGGAATCAGCTCTTCCTATAGCCTGTGGGAACACTAGGTACCTTCTCAGGCAGTGCCCTAACAGCCAAGCTACACTGTTTGAATTAATCATAGAATCACAGAATCATAGAATTGCTTTTAGACCTTAAGTCTTAAAGACCTTTAAGATCATTGACTCCAACCACAACCTAACCACACTACCCTAACTCTAACAATCCTCTGCTAAACCATGTCCCTGAGCACCACATCCAAGTGGTTTTTAAACACATTCAGGGATGGTGACTCAACCACCTCCCTGGGGAGCCTATTCCAGTGCCTAACAATCCTTTCAGTAAAGAAGTATTTCCCGATATCCAACCTAAACGTACCCTGGCACAACATGAAGCCATTTCCCCTCATCCTCTCAGCTGTCACCATTGAGAAGAGACCAATACTACTCTCGCTTTCAGATATTGGAAGGGAGCAATAATGTCTCCCCTCACCCTCCTTTTCCCCAGACTAAACAGCTACAGTTCCTTCAATCTCTCTCACAGGTCTTGTTCTCCAAGCCCTTCGCAAGCTTTGTTGCCCTTCTTTGGACCTGCTCCAGCTCTTCAATGTCCTTTCTGTACTGAGGTGCCTAATTAACCATCCTCCATCCCTCATACTGGAGTTTTGTCACCACACCAAAAAAAAGCACTGTGTAAATATCAGGCACCATTTCCTTTTCCAAACACTTGAAAGAGAACTGGCTGTAGTTGTATTTTGCCTGGGGCTTTAGTCTAGGGGTAGATATGTAGTTTATGCTGCAAATAAGCCTAACAGAGGACCAAAGTGAAGATGAACCTGGATTTAATTAATAGTTGATTAACAAATTTTTAATTAGGATTAGACATTAGAGATGTTCTGGAGCATTCTGTCTGAGCCAGTTCTGAATACATGCCAAGGTGCCAGTAACAAAATTCAGGCAACAGCTGAAAAGACAGCATGGATTTTTTTCTGTTTCCCCTGTTTTGAACTTCCACACCTACAACTCACTTACCCAAATTTCACTTCAGCAATTGGGGGACAGGATTTGAACTCCTTTGTTTTGGAGAGGAGGTAGAGTACATAGATCTGGGACAGCAGTTCAGCAATTCTAATGGCTTATATTCTAGTGAAAGTTAAAGGGACAAGGCTCAAGGTTACAGAACAAATAGCTGTGTGCAGTAATCATAGTTGATAATACTTTAGGGAACTGTAAAAAGACAGTAAGTGTGACTCACAGTAGTGGATCACTAGGCAGGCTGAAAGATGGAGAGGAAAGACGTTTAGGTTACACTGAGACTTGTCGCTCTGAATTTTGTTCATTCCCCTCACTAAATTAGTATGAATGTTCCTTTAATGATTTCTCTATTTTTTTCTCGTATGAGTTTATTCCAGATTTTATCTATGCCATAATATGCCTTTCTTGCTTCCTTTGCTCTTCTTTAATTTACATTCATTTGTCTAGCAATACAAGAACAGCCTCTTGCAGTGCTCGCACATGGTTTATTTTCTTTCATTGAAAGCTTTAGAATAGCCTTCTTAATTTCCACTCTAAAATCTGCAAGATTTTAAGACAAAAAAATAAAATAAAACATACATGTCTCTCCAGCAAAATGTGTCAGCCACTCCAGAATACTGACAAGGGACTCACTTCCAAAGAATGAGTTATGATTTAGTTCCACAAAATATTCAAACTTTTAAAGGTCTGAGTGTTATAGGATTTCATGCTTTGGGGAAAGAAAAAAAAAAAAAGAGAAAAGAAAACAGAAGAACACATTGATACCATTCGTTGGACAACAAATTAGAGTAATATATTGCTGGAAAGTACAAAAGCTACACATGATTTTACAACACGCTTGGTCTTGCCAGTGTCATTAAAATACCATCATCGTGTTACACTGCAAATATATAGGATCTAGCAAAAATATAAAAATAGAATGCACCAGTATTTTTGCAATAGCAGAAGACACTGAGCATAATTTACATCAGCATAAACCCATGACTCAAACCATTTGCGCAGGCCCCTTGCAGGGCATTCTGCAAGTGAAGTGCTCCATCTGCTGGGTACCCCGATACTTGGTGCTGTATGCTCAGCCAGCCTCGGGACCGGAGCTCCCTATTAGCTGCATTTGCATGCACGAGCACTGCAAGGGTTTGGAGGAACTTTCTATTTAGAAAGAAAGAAAAGAAAAAAAGTAAAATAAATAAAAGACACACGATAGGGTTGCTTATCTTGTGTAGGGATTTCTTGCACTGCCTTACACTTAGCGAACAGGGTGCTTCGGAGCAATACCTAACTGTATGCATGAGGTATTTTTGCATTCACATTTCTGATATGATGCGAATGTGCAGAGAAGTGAATGTTCTTACATGCAAGAAAGTATTTTCCCACTAGATGTCAGTGTGCCATCCAGCACATCAGGTGTGAGACCACCCAAAATTTGTCTGGTACTTGAGCTCCATAGAAGTTAAGGTTTCTGTTTCCTTTCTATTTTTTTTTTCTATTTTTTCTTTTTTAGTAGTCTGTATTTAGGTTTAATGCATATTTCAAAGTACATCATTCATCTTGGTTTATTCCCAAATTCCTGTTTCTACATAAGTAATTTCCGAACTAGGAATTTCTGTTATATTAGATTCTGCTGCCTTGTCCCTTTTGGACTGAGTTGGTTTGGACAAGAGAATGAGATCTTTTCATCTTTGCAGTATAAAATGTCTTTCCTATAATAACTAAATAAACGCTATCCCTCCAAATAATACTATTCTATGCTGAAAATAAGAGATTAATTTTGTGTTTTGTGATAATATTGAGACTTGATAAAAATGACTTCTTTGTTCTAGTGAGGTTTAAATTGGCAAGTACCAGTTGGTTAATCCAATTTTGTGAGATTTTAGCTTGCTAAATACTAGATTATGCCTAAAACATACCAGGCAAGTAACCGACACTGTTAGTTTTCTAGATAATGAGAAATAATTTTTACTTTGAACATAGTGAATTAATTCATGAGCCTGGATAAAGGCTTTTTTTGCTAGAACCTAAAGCTGTCAAGTCCTTGTTGTGGTTGCTAGATTACATTAGTTGTGTTTCCCTTTATATTTTGAGCAAATCCACATGGGAAAGGCCTCTAGCAAGCCTTTTGTCTTTTAAGAACTGAGGGAGATCAGAAATGCACACAATCTCAGTTTACATCTACAGCAGCGTACCCACTGCTTGTTACAGTACTGAAATGAATTCACCTGTCTATCACAAACACCTCAACCTGAATGCTGTGGCTATGGCAGATAGCCAAGTTTTGGGCTGGTCTTTCACAGGTACATGTCAGAGAGGAATGATAGGTATTTCTTTTGAGACACTCCTGTGGTATCATGTGTTCTAATTGTATGTGATGCACGATAAATTAGGTACAAGGAGAAGACACCACAAAACAACCTGGATGGAAATCTAGGACTCTCACTTCTCTCAAACACTGCAGATTGCACTTCATTCCTTCTCCATCACTCACATGTTATCAGTTTCTAATAGACTTGAATTCCTCTCTCCTGCTTCTGTATATCCTAAGAGCTTGCAAGCTGTCACTCCCAAATGGCTTAGCAGGATAACCATCCGTCCTCTTCATCCCTACCAGAGAGTTCATCCCTACCAGATGCTCACTTTTCCCAATCTCTCTCCCTTTTTTCTTTTTTTTTTTTCTTTTTTTTTTTAGTAGCTCACTACTGGTAACACTCTACAGTACCAAGTGACTGTCTTCCTACTTAGATTTCGGAAAGGGGGGGAATTTCAAAAGTGCCAAGCAACATAAAAAAGATTTTATATTATTTGTCCATCATGAACGTTATTCCCCCTCCAGACCATCTTTTAAGATTTAGCAGTAAGATCCAAATAGACGTATTATCTTTTATTTCTGACAAATAAATTATTCCAGGGCTCAACAAACTCCAGAACATACAAATGAATATTGAATTCTCTACAATGGAAGAACTTGTTGAAAATTATTTGGAGAACTGTAGTATAAATCTGAAGGAATCACAGGCTACATCTTAGCAGAAACACAATCTCATTTTTAATTCACATTTTAACAACTTGACAAAAATATTGCTGGACCACTATGAGCCATTCAGTCAATCTGCAACAGCTCAGGAGTACAAGACATGGTGAGTTTTCTGCTTCCTGAATGCCTGAGTTGAATAGAGAACAAGACTGGATCTAGATCTCAGATCACAGGCTGTAGTTAATCTCATACTTGTATAAACTACATGGTTTTCCTGAGGGTACTTTTTTAATATTAATGTGACCCAACAGTCACTCTTCCTTGTCTCCCTTTAATGTTTTCCCTTGAATCAGCTTCTAACTTGAAGAAATGCATAAAAAACAATAAATAGTTATAAATAAGAGAAAGATACATAAATAATATACAAGATATGGGGCAGTAAAGTGTCTGTATACTGCTGTGCCTATCCTGCAGGAAACACAGATGTGAGTTGATTGTTGTGAAGCCATACATTTTTCATGAAGCAAAGGTTTGCAGGAAAAATAACAGTCCACTGATTCAGCTGGGGGAAATAGTAAAAAAAAAAAAGAAAAAAAAAATATGGCAATTTGGATATGTAAGCATTCCTTCAAACTTCTTTTCTGTGTTTCAGTGGAATTTTGTCATATTCAGAAAGCATCCCCAGGGAGTTCCTGGGGTAAACATCAGAGACTCACTGTCCCAGCACTGCATTTCACTGTAATTAACTGTGTTTGACGACAATGCTCTTACAGTCATAAGGCTATGCAAGAAATGAACTAATTCTCACCTTGTGTAGTAGTGGTATAGCTATATCCTTCACTTTACAGCAGGCACTGTTATCTCTTCTGCATCTATAAGCATCAGATAAAGTCATGACCCATCATACATCATATCCTTCGGAGAAGGGGAATTCTGAACACACTGCATTGGCGACTGTGGCTCCAGAATGGAGTGAAAGTATCCCACCACATCACAGCATGTCATATTTGAATAAGGAGGCCATCTTATCCCTCTTGCTGATCAAACAGAGAAATTCTTGGACTTTCATGGTTCTTGCATGGAAGTTGCATTTAAGTTGCTCAGGACCTATACGATTCCCACATACTTTCAATGCAGTATCCCTGGGACACTCCAGTGTCGCATCAGTTTGTTGGCCCACAGGATGAGGCAATTGTTAGAAGCAATTCTTTCTCAGAAAAGGCAGATCTGTGTCTTATGAAGGAATGATAGCATATAGGTAATAAGAAACTGCTTAAGACTTTGTTCTTCTGTACTTTTGCTTAGATAGCAGAAGCTTAATAGTGGGATGGCAAACTTTTAAACAAATCTAGGAAAACAACATTAGGCCAAATTCTGACAAATTAAGGACAAATTATTTAGAGCTAGATTAGAATAAAAAGGAAAGAAGTTTGGGCTCTGGCTACTTGTATTCTTACTGTAGACAAAATAGAGAAGAAATTCAGAAATCTTCTGCAACCAATGTTGTGTATAACTAACACAAACAGCCCATGAGTGGATTGCAATTATTTGACACAATTAATCTACTTATGATTTTTGGGAGGGATGAAATTAAGGATGGTTTGAAAAAGATGCTTAATGACAATTGCAGGAAAGTTATTGAAGAACAGCAGTTGGGGTTCCATTTAAGGTTAAAATACCTGCATTTATACGTCTACATTTGGGTATCCATATATGATGTGTCATAAACCATACACATTAATTCACAGCATTTAATAGTACTCAGGGGCCAATTCACTTAACCAGCTTCTAAGGGACAAAATCCCACCCGTGAGTTCAGAAAAAAAACATTTGTTGATAGTGATAAAAAGCTCGTCTTGGCTTATACCACTGCCCAGAGGCCAGGAGCTCACAACAACACAAATGTAGTAGTAATCACCACCCCTGAGAAAATACAGGGCATGCTCTTGCCATTCCTTCAGTGCCGAAAGTTTTATGAAAGGAGCACAAAAAAGTATACTATCTTTTCTACGGAGTTCTGAAAAGTCGGAAATATTCCCAGAGAACAGAGATAAGGTGGTATAGACACAGCATTGTATGGACATGTGTGCCATGGAGTGGAGTGTCCTGAGAGAAGCTTTTGAGGAAAGAGAATCTGCACACCCTGAAGTCTGCCCTAGTCTCAAGTAGCCTAAGTCAAACAACCTGCACTAAATCCCACAGAAATCAATGAAAATCCTTTCACTTTCATAGGTTTACCATGCCATTACAGAGACTGTCCTGTTCCTCTGCACTTCCTCCTGCCTCCTCCCAGCCTCAACTTTATCCTCTTGCTTGTGCCTCTTAGGAAAAACAAGGCTGCATAGATTTGCAGGCTCGACCTTTGTGAAAGGAACTCCTGTATTTAATATGCAGCTTGTAGTCATCGTTACCAACTTCAACAGCCATCTGGAGGAAAGTTTTGAAGCTCACTGACATGCTCAAGAGTGGACCTGATTGAGAAATGATGGTCAACAGCTGCCAAAGGGAAGGGGGATGGGAGCTGAAAGTTTTCACTGATGGCTCCCGCATTTCCCCACAGTGCTACTAGCAAGTAAAAATATGTCAGAACCTACCAATCATAACCAGTTTGCATTTCATAAATTAAAACATATCAGCTGTTTCTAAACATTTTATTTTCAGTCTTCTTTTGGTCATAATTTGGCCTAAGGACTACATCTGTGATGAATTCCTTGTAACAGGACCTTGCCATTTGGACTGCAGTTGTCATCAAAATATTCTAGTGTGTTCACAAAGGCTCAGAGAAATGCATTTTTTAAAACATTCTATCACTCAAAAATTAGTTTAAAGAAGTCACTTTTGCTTGTTGAGCTGAAAGCTAGTCTACATTGAAATTCAGTTTCTGCATTGCTCTGGTTAGAAACATCTGTGTGTCTGCATGTATATGTATAAATGTAAGCACAGCAATACAATAGCAATAATCTGTGTAGACAGTAAATATACATGTGTAATGTAGATTTCCAAAATAAAATCTCTCCCCAATATGCTCTCTTAGTGTTGCATAGCAGCTTGACGGTCCAAGTGTTTATTTTGAAGCATTTTTTCCCAAATGAGATTTTTATTTAAAGTCTGAGTCAAGGTGTTACTATTACCAGCAGCTATATGCTTAGTGCTTCCAAAAGGTGGAAGCAAGGGCAAGCAACTAGAGTGTAGTTTTCGAAAGCACACAGAGAGGACCCACCTGCTTTCAAACATCCCTATCCCTTTCCCAGTGCCACCCTGGGACAGCTGTGTGCAGCCCGCTTTGGCTGCTGCAGCTGTGACCTGTAACACCAGTGCCTGCAGAGCAGTTCCCTTCCAAGAGCCAGGGCCAAGATCTGCCTTGGGCAAGGAGCTGCAGGGGAGCAGCAGCAGGCTGAAATGGAGGCGGACAGCCGAGAATCTCGTCACCACTAAGTGCCTAATGGGTTTCAGGAGCTCTGTGCTTGTGGAAAATAAATAACTGAGCTTGTCAAGAGATCAAAGGAAAGCAATAAAAGCAAAAAAAGGCTGATTGTGACATTATTTTCTCTAACAGATCACAGGCCAAAGCCACCCATTGCCGTGTTCTTGACAGAGGCAATCTTACCGATACAAACTTGGGAGCCATAGATGATGTGACACATGGGAGCAAGGCTGCTCCTACAGCAAGGTGAAGATGGTGCTTTCTAGCCCTCTTAAAATTCCCCCTGTGTTCTTCCTGAGTATTTGTGTCACACATGATTAAAGGAACCTTCTCAACACTTAATGAGCCACATAGCAGTGGCATCTATCTGTTGGGTGTCTGTGCCAAGGTGCTGTGAGGAACACAGCTGGACCCAGCAGTGAAGATGGCAGCACCTCAAGGAAACATATTTATGTGTAGAAACTGCAACGGGAACACTAAGACCAAAGGAGGAGGAAAAAGAGGAAAAGAAAGAAGACAATATGCCAGAGCAGATATTCTTTGGAAGAGAGGAGAGGAGGAAAGGAAAGGAGTGGCTGTTCTAGCCCTTGTTAAATTGCATTTTTTTCTGTTTGCCTATGCTGCTACAGCATAGTGCTGCGCATGCTTGTCCATACATAATAATTTCCACTTGCCCAAGGAATCTCACACTACTTGTTAGTGTATCAATAAAAGTGGCCTATATATTGCAGATTAGAGCTAAGCAAGAAACAGATCTCTCAGCCTTCTGAAAGTTAAAATACTTTTTCTTTCTGAATGAGAAAAAAGCTAATGCATGGGAGGGTGATATCCACCTCGGACACATTTATCTGACATGTGGAAAGGCACATACAATGTCCTTCCTTATCTACTGCTCTCCTACTAAATTCAATCATCACTTTGCTATGTGTTACCCTGAAGTTCAAACTCACTCACTCCTTTTCCCTCTTCCTTGATCCTTTTTACTGCCCATGAGCAATCACTGCTTGTGATATTCAGAGCACTGATTTCCCTTAGTTTATCCCTGTCCCAGAGAATACCTAATATTTTAGGACTACCTATTTTTATCATTTATTTTTATTAAGCTCTCAGAGGAGAAATTAGATAAGTACAACGTCAGAGCTGCCATGCAAATTTGTCCACCTCAAGCCTGAGTCAGACACTCAAAGCACATCACCCCCAGAACCATTCTGCCAGCTATGTGTTCTAGTATGAAACTGCTTCTGGTGAACACCACTACCACAACTTCAGTATTCTTGTAACAAAGTTTAAGGGGAAAGAAGATCCTGGCCAAGTGCCTGTGTGGTGCACTTCCACCTTTCTGGCCTTTAATAACACTAGGCAGCTGGGAATTGATTTGGAAAGCCAGATAGCAGACACAACTGCTTAGCTGGAGGCATGCTCAGCTTCAGCTTCTATTTTTTGGTGAAGCTCTCATTTATCCTCATAGTCTCTGAAGTTACAGATACTTTGAACCCAACTGCTATTCCACATAAGCAGTATTTTATGTATAATCAACTTCTTTATTACATAACAACCAGCAACATCTGAAAGCTTTAAACATGTTCTAACATTTTCATGATAGCAAGGAAAGATTTATGGACAGAGTAAATATATTTTATTGGCCCAATGATGTAGTTGGAAAAATGCAGACTTGATTTTGGGCATACAAAAGTTTTTTACGTGTTTGTAATAGAAACTGCAGCACTACTGCTTGATGTTTGCTGTTTCTCTTAGTTTAGAAGTAGATCTTTGGTTCCTGAATGTTTGTCTGATTTCCCAGTGCTGTGGGAAAAATGTAGGTCCCTGTGAATCTCACCTTATGTATACCATTAGGTCATCACAGCTACTTTATGCAATTATTTTAGTATACTGTAAAGTTCAACATAAAATTAAATACCTACATATTTCATAATCTTGCTTTAGAATCATCATAGTACATTGCTTTACGACATTGTATTTGAATAATATCTTATCTCAAAACTCTTCCTGAACATTCATAACCTTTTACTTCCTTCCCTAAGTTGCATTTTTTAAACTCAGAATAAAATGTTTATTTGCTTTTAGGGCTCTTCTCTGAAATTTTCTCCATAAAGAGAAGGAAAATACACCATCTGGGGCATACTTTGTAGCTGCTTATTTGAGGCAGACCATTCAGAAGGAAGTAAATCTTTCCACATTTTAGAGGTTTGTGAGGGAAGGAATTTATCCACATTTAGCAGACACTGGGGTAAGTACATTCTTCTGGAAGCCACAGGTTTTGGGGGCAATAAATCCCTCCGTTTCTATTAGACAGGAGGCAATAAATCCTTTGATCTCTATCACACTCAATGATTTTACTCCACTCAGAATGTCCATATCACTGAGGTACTGTCTTCATTTTCCCATTTCCCTGGGTTCAATTTATCCTCCTTTTCTGAGTTATTAACTTTTTTTTTTTTTAGTTAATTGATCGTACTTCTCCGCTGTTCATTATAGGGAAGGGCACTCAGTTGCATTATCTGTTAGGAAAGAAAGAAAATACATTTTATTTTGTTTTGTACTTTCATCATCTGGATAAGAGAGTCTGAAGTAATACCAAAGTATTCACTCTCATAAGTGAATGATTCTTTCTCAAAGACACTGGTGCACTAAAGTTTCTTGAAATAAGATTTTCTTTAAAGAAGGGTCATTTTAAACTTCTGTCCAATTTCAGTTTCATGAAATGAATTCATCGGTTCAGACTTTTCCTTCCCTCAGATTTAGCAAGAAGCTTCAATTGGTTTTATGTTGGACTGAAAAACATTAGAAATCTAAATGCCAAGTTGAAAATTCAGAAGGAAAAGATTTTGCCTATTAATTCAACTGTGTTTTTTCCTTCATAGAAGATGGAAAGGCAGGTACCCTGCAGTTTGGAGTCAGGAGTTGGAAAATAAATCTTACTGACATTTTCTGGCACTACGGTATCTCTCAAATGTTCAGGATGTGCCTTAATTTTATCATTTTTCTCCTCCTCCTGCTTTTACAAGCCCAAAAGCATTTTCAAAAATCCATTCAAAACATAATAAATATGCACAAAAATGCTCTTTTAAAAGTCCATCCACTTTAGATGAGAAAGACAAATCTGCAACAAAACCTGCAACTTCTAGCACATAAGCCAATGAAATACACAGAAATTTTAGGCTACAAAAGTAGATTTCTGTCAAACAGTGACACCCGGTGGCCAGCCGAGTTTAACTGGCACGTAGTCTGATGCCGCACAAGCCCTGTACCTACTACTTCTACTCCTGGAAGACAGAAAGGAAAGTTCTTTCTGGCAAACAACTACCTAACTAGGAGTCAGAGTGAACATACAACAAACGAAACAAGCACGTGGTTGGATATATAACGCCTAAATATACCAAAATTATTTGTGCTTTTTTTTTTTTCTTCTGTTTTCCAGTGTTTCATAGCATCTTGTTAGCCATAAATACAAATATTAGCTAACTGAAAATGCTAGCATCCTCCATAGATGGGCCAGATTTGCCACTCTGTATATAAATACTGTGCCTCCTGGCATTGCCAGTCGTGCCTGTCCCTGCCCAGTCTCCCTGACTCCCCAGAGCCCAAGACCCCATATTCACCCCCTGGGCCATCATCCCCTGCTCTAAGGGTGCCACAGACCCCACAGCCCTGCCTCACAGTGCCCCAACACTCAGCAGTTGCAAACCACAGTTTTACAAATGAAACTGTCTCTGATTTATCACTTTCCCTAGGGGGGGAAAAAAAAAAAAATCTGAGAATTAGAGACACACTTCTTGAGCTTTGCCAGAGGAACTTCTGCAAACTTCTGTGAACAACATCACAGAGCGTAGCATAGATTACACTCCAGCCCATACTTCCATGAGTCATTTTTGAAGGATCTTTAGATCTGAAGCTGTCACTGGCAAAAAATTCTTTTACTTGAAGCCGTATAGGGTACTGGTGAGAAGTGGTGAGCTCTGCTCATACAAAACTCTACAACCAGAGGTTGCTCACTGAAGGCACAAAGAAACTGGTTCCCTGCTTCACACGTTCTGCCTAGCTCCATTTCAAATTAATGCACTAAAATAACATTGGAAAGAACCTATTTCATTGCTTGATCAAAGAGTGATTGGCCAAGACACTAAGGAGGAGAACTAATATTCTGTTACATTTTCTCAACTATGCCTTACCCTGTTATCTCTGCCCCTGACTTCTTTATATCCCTAAATGGATGGCAGAATCAAGTCATGTTGTCTTATATATGTCATGTCTTAAATAAGTCATGTACAACTTACTTGCTATTGTAACAAAATAGTTTTCTATAATTCATGTTTTTCTACTTATATAAAGAAAAGTTATGAGATTAAATTAAAGATGAGTGCAGCTGAAAAAATACATATAAAATGGGAATTTCCTAGTTTTCCTCTCATCATCTGAATCATACTGTTATATAAAAAATAAACGTTATCATAAATATATATATAAATGTTATACTACGTCTCACAGCTGGCTATGAATGCTTCATAACTATGCCAGGCAATGCTGTTACAATAACAAAAATATATACTTGAAGTCTCGGAAGAGATTTAACCAATTTTAAAAAAACTCTCATGCATTTTGTGATCTATATTGAAAGTATTTTCATGAAACATCAGGATACTGGGAGCTCTCATCAACATTAGTACTATTCATATGTGCTTTATTAACTCTTTCTGCTCTACATATGTTAAAATCACAATACAGTGATAACGTTAGCCAAATCCTTAAAACTTTGCCTGTCAGTACAAACTTGAATGTCCCTGAGGAAAGAATTTTCTGAAAGATAGCAAAAGCATTAATGGGATAGCTTCTAAAATTGCTTCCAGATAAAACAGAAGAGCTGATGTTAGCAGCACTCTGAGGTCCAAATCTACACCCAAAGCAAAGCATTAAACAAATAAGAGGACAACGATATCTATGTCAAGAAAAAAAGCAACACTGCTTTATATTAATTTTTTCCATGCAAAATCACTGGGGATTTGCTTTTATGATACTCACAGCTCTGCATGGAAACTCAGTTCTCAAAGAAAAAGAAAAAACTGTCTCGTATTTATTCAATCTTTTTTTTTTTCAGTTTTTTTTGCTACTCATATTTTTATTCCTTGTATATTTTTTCCCTCCTTGTTAATCCCCTTTCCTTCTACTGCCAGGTTCCAAGTCTGTTCCCTTGACAGTCTGTATGCCACAATCCTCTTTTCTCTCTGTTTCTATCCCTCTTCATTCTATTCTCCCTCCTTCCTCCTCACTTTTTATAGTTCTCTTTCTAGTACTACCTAAAGCTTCAACCATCCTTCATTGTACTTAAATCTTATCATGCTGCTAGTTAGTACATATTTTGAATGTCCATTATAGTCTCAGATTTCCTAAACTTTAGTGAGTAGCTATAGCTCCAGGAAATTTCTGAAGCTTTCTTATGTTATATTTTTGCAAGTTTGGCTGCTATAATTGAGTACTTTTTTGTGTCTTCTGCATTAGTATTCTGCTTTTTGTCTTCATTTTTACTGTCGCTTGGTGTTAACTAGTTGGTTGAAATATTTAGTGTAATTGGACAAGGCGACTTTTTTTGATAGAAAAACAGAGCCCTAAAGGTCCCAAATTCTGTAGCCTCAAAATAGTCACAGATCTTCCTTCTTGCCAAATGCTGCCCCTGGGAGAGAAAATTCATTTTGCGCTCCATTAGGCTCCACTGTCTTCAGTTTTCTCTGTCATTCCTGCCTGTTTCTTTCTCCAGCCTTCTTCTACAGGAGTTTCTGCAGTGCTTAGCATCAAAAGTGCAGTACTTCAGAAGAACCTGTCAGTGCAAGAATTTTAATCTGCAAGAATTACACAGCAATACCAGCTTGGGGCAATGTATCCTGTACACAAAGGCTTTTTATGTCTGGATGTTGGTCCCTGTGACCAATTACCAAAGCCATCTTCCTGATTTATTTTCATCATGACTTGATAACATAGTGGTGGTTACAAAGACCTGTAACATTTCCATTCTGCTGATGCACAATTTTGCTTTAACATGCAACTCCAAAAATCCTAAATAATGTCAAGGAAATAATATATATTTTCCTGTAATTCCAAGAGAACATGCCTCCTTTGTTCATTTTATCTCAACAGTACAATTAACTAGTATAAAATATCATTAAATAGTGGTGAGGAATATCACATGTACATTTTATTGTCTTAAGGTACTGAAGTATTGCACAACATCATTATGCAGCTAACTGCCCTTCTGAGTTGACTACACTCTTCATGATGTTGCAGCAATCTTGTTTTTGTGCTGATTTTAAGCAATACACTAAGTGAATGCATGGCTGATAGCCCATGAGATACACAGCACTTCTAATGTGAAAATCCCAGTGTTGTCCAATCCCCTCATCAACATCTTTCATGAAGATTTTGAACAAGACCAGACCCAACACAGACCCCTGGGGGACACCACTGGTTACAGGTCTCCAACCGGACTTTGCAGCACCAACGACGACCCTCTGTGCTCTGCCAGTCAGCCAGTTCTCAACCCACCTCACTGTCCACTCATCTATCCCACACTTCCTCAGCTTTCTTATAAGGATGTCATGGGAGACAGTATAAAATGCCTTTCTAAAATCAAGACAGACTACATCTACCACTCTCCCCCCATCCACCCAGCATGTGGCAACATCACAGAAGGCCACCAGGTTGGTCGACCTCCCCTTGGTGAACCCATGCTGACTGCTCCTAATAACCTCCTTTTCTCCCAGTTGTCTGGAGATGGCCTCCAGCACAAGCTGTTCCATCACCTTTCCAGGGACAGAGGTGAGGCTGACTGGCCTGTAATTACCCAGATCTTCCTTTTTGCCCTTTTTGAAGACTGGAGTGACATTGGCTATCCTCCAGTCTTCAGGGACTTCCCCCATTATCCAAGACCTCTCAAAGATGATGGAGAGCTGTTCAGCAATCACCTCTGCCAGCTCCCTCAGCACACGTGGATGCACCCCATCAGGTCCCATGGATTTGTGGACCTTAGTACTGCCTAGGCACTCATGGGCCTCCTCTTTCCTGACTAAAGGGAAGTCTCCCACTCCCCAGACCCTCTCACTAACCTCCAGGATATGGGAAACCTGAGGGAGAGGTGATTCTGTGATTCTGTGGGAGCCTTTTCACTGAAGACGGAAGTAAAGAAGGCATTCAGTATCTCTGCCTTCTCAGCATCCCCCATTACACGAACACCTCCCTCACTTATAAAGGGGCCCGCATTCTCTCTAGTTTTCCTTCTGCTGTTAACATACTTTAAAAAGTCTTTTTTATTATCCTTTATCACTTTAGCCAGATTCAATTCCAGGTGGGCTTTAGCCTTCCTCGTCGCATCCCTACAGGCCCTGACAACATTCCTGTATTCTTCCCAAGTGGTCAGACCCTTTTTCCACATTTCATGGACCTTCTTTCCTTTGAGTTTGCACATGAGCTCCTTGCTCATCCACACAGGTCTCCTGCCACCTTTTCCCGATTTCTTGCTCACCGGGACACACTGATCCTGAGCTTGGAAGAAGAGCTGCTTAAATGCTGACCAGCTCTCAGAGGCCCCCTTACCTTCTAACACCCAAGTCCACGCGATAGCTCCAAGTAGGTCCCGGAAGAGATCAAAGTTAATGGCACACTTCTGTTTGTCAGGATCAGCATGAATAACATAAAAGTTACATAACATTCTAAAAACATTCAAAAGATTAGCTGTTCTAATAATGGGGGACTGTCAGGACTATGAATAAGCAATGGAAAAAAAAAAGAAAAAAAAAAAAGCCTTAACCAATTAGAGGGAAATAGAAATATTTCCATGATTTTGAAGCTGGATAAAATTTTTTCACACATGTAAATAATAAAATCACTGACCATTCATTACAATCCAGGACACTATGTTTCCACAGTGGAAATTCTATTTTAAATTTTTGTTCTGATTTCAAGTTTTAAATCAAAGGAGGGTATCAAAAAATTTGAACAGAACTTCCTTAGAGAAAATTAATTTGGATCATTTTATACACTTCATTTAGTTTCCATTCAATCATTTCAATATATGAGTATGTATATAGATACTGGATATGTAATACTTATCCATATGCAGTGCATGTTGCCTAAAAGTTTTCACATGCACATTTGCTTTATTGCACAGTGATAATACAGTAGCATCAAAATCTGCAAGTCTTTTACAGCAGAAAAAAGCTTGAAACTAAGCATAATTGGAAAGAAAAAGAAAGAGTTGTAATCCATCAGATAGCTTATACACTATTATAATTTTCGTGTAGATAGGTAGATAAAATATAGAAAGCTAAAAACATTCAGAATTGCGCAAAGGTAAAATGGCAAACTATAAGAAGTTACCTTCATTGAATGCCATTGACACAATTTGGGAGCCTGCCATAGTTTTACGCTGTTTATTAATGAATTTTGTTTTATTTTTACTGTTTCTAAGGGTATATAACTCCTGATTCAAAACTAAAAGCAATTTTTAGAGGACTTTTGAATTCTACTGTTTTTATTGCTATCTGTAGTTCTTCCATGGCTTTAACTATAAAGATTTATGCCTAACAGTAAGGCTTTTATGCTTAACAGTTTCTTGCCAAATCCTGTAATATTACAAAAAAAAAGAAAAAAAAGAAAAAGAAAACCCTAATCATTAAAAGTGAAAGTAATCAGTACTTATATGCACCATGATCTTAGAAGACTGTCTCCAATGAATTACAGCATTGGTCTCTCTGGAAGAACCCATTATCCTGCACATAATTGAGTGTTTAGCCAACATATGGGACTTTAAAGATAAAATTGCATTTAACGCCTGCTAGAAGAACATCATCCAGTCAAAGGAGGTGATTAGCTACTAGACAGCAAATCAGGGCTGTAATTTACTGCAGTAAATACAGATGGAGACTAGATAATAAATTCTGAAACAAAATGAACAGACTTATAATTGTCACTTATAAAATATACTTCTTGTCTACTGAGGTCAAATCTACAGCTGACGTATATTCTTATTGTTTTGGGGGTTTTGGTTTACAAAAATAAAAATAAAGACTCTTAACAATAATTTTTCAATAGCCTGGTTAGAATTTAAGTAACAATTGTGTCAGACTTCTTTATACAGCAATCTTCCCCTTAAGGATAATTTGAAATACTTTACAAAAATTTCATTAAAGTTATAAAAGGAATTCATAGAATCATAAAATCCTTAGAGTTGGAAGGGACCTTTAAAGGTCATCTAGTCCAAGTCCCCTGCAAGGAACAGGGACACCCACAGCTAGATGTGAACACAGTTAATAAAAATGTTTGAAATTGTAAGTACTGTGTTAGAAGTTAGAAGACAGCACACAGAAGAGTGGCAAGGATCTCTTTTCTATTTTTCTGATAATCTGTGATAAAACATGACCATGATGATTTGCTGCTCTACACTTTGGGTTTTCCAACCTGTAAAATGGGGACAGCAATATCAGCTGGGATAGGTGGTGACTGCCAAGCACATTCACATGACAGGATAATTGCACCTCCAGGGATCCACAGATGGCTTCCACAGAGCTGACTACAAATGCAGTCCTGCAAGAAA
Organism: Tympanuchus pallidicinctus; assembly: GCF_026119805.1. Classification (NCBI taxonomy): domain Eukaryota; kingdom Metazoa; phylum Chordata; class Aves; order Galliformes; family Phasianidae; genus Tympanuchus; species Tympanuchus pallidicinctus. Next base: position 39,259,901 of record NW_026294618.1, on the reverse strand, counting down.
GGATAACATCAGTAACATCCTTTGCAGACAAACATGGCCTTAAGCATGGTGTCAGCTGGTGATCAAATGGCTCCTTCACAGCCGTCACCTGCTAGTGGTTATTGGATTTTTTTACCAGCTAAGAAGTATGGCGTGCTCAGGATATCTACAAGCAGTTTGTAGGAAGCTTCAGGTCTTCTAGGTATAAAGAAGAGTAAATTATGTAATTCTCTGAATTTATTATTTGAAGAATTTTCACAATGTTAGGCTCATTCCCTTCCATGAGCTCATATTTAAGCACACCTCAAGCATTTCCCTAACCATTTGTGCTATGGTAGGATCTGCTTGCAGATGTCCAGATGTGATTGTCAAGGATAGTTTGAAGAAGTAAATTACTTGATATCTAATGGAGATGTACACTGATACTACTTTGAAACTATTTGAAAACAATGTCAGAGCCTGATATGGTCAAAAATCACTTTGTCATAAATAAATATAATTTATCAGAAAGCACTGTCATCATGAATATGATAGCAATTAGGTACCTTAAAAAACTGGGTGATTATAATCCATGCAGGGAAGATGTTGCACACAGAAGATGCACTCAACTTCAAAACAAATGTAGGCTAACTTATTTGTTCTGGAGCGATACAGAAATAAAAGTCCCAGCTGTTGTAAAAATAACTTCCTCACAGGATATTCTGAAGAGACTGATGATCCTGAAGAGACGGTGAATAGATGATCTCCATAGGTCCCTTCCAACCCCTACTATTCTGCCGTTCTGTGACCCTGGGAGCTGCGTTAATGGGAGCTCAGGTAACATTTGGTGGGTCCATCATAACTTGCAGCTGCAGGATCAGAGGGCAGACCTCTGCAACAGCTCTCTTTGCCTAAGAGAACTGCTGCGAAGTCCACCCTGCAACTCAGAGGAGACTGATAAAGAAGGGCAGTAACATTTCATTTTCATTAGCAGTTTCAGCCCCAAAGGAAAGTGAAGACATTTAAGGCTTTATTCAGCTGCAGAAAATTAGACATCTGGTGCCATTCAAAAGGCATGAGGTTATCTGAGACATCCTTATGCGTCAGGACCCTGAGGATACGTGCAATCTTCCAGAGTGGCAACTGGAGGCTGACAGAATACTGAAGGGCACCTGAAGCACTGCGAGGTGTCTGCGGGTGGTCAAGTGAAACAGATCCCAAAGGCAGCAAAGCTGGTCCTGTCTGTTCAACCTTGAAGCCAATTTGGAGAAAGCAACCGTATCCTTATAAATAAAGTTCTTCTTCCAGGACATCAAAAATTTGCTGACCCATAAATGAAGAATTTGCAAAAAGGTGAAAGTGCTGAAAAGCACTGAAAAACATTGTAGCAAAATTGAAGATTACTGAGATTAAAAATAAGTCTAGTTTCCCTTAGACATGAGATGCCAAAGCAGAAGAATGATGTATTAAGGAAGCATAAGAACGCAAGGACAGTGGCCCAAAACTATGCAGGGCAGTAGTGAAGATCCTACATGCTGTCTAGAATACAAAACATAAGTGCCAAACAAAAAAAGAAGCTGCCATGCAAAAAATGGATTGTCAATTAAAATGTGTGTTTTAAAACCATGCCTGTGGCTGTGATTTTTTTTCCTGAAATTCTTTACAATTGTGACAAAACAACAAGCAAACAAAACACAAAGCGTTCCCTCAATGTTACATAAAACTCAATGGATATTTGTACCCTTCATATTGCCATAATCTACAAGATCACTAATATTGGTGCTTTTGTTTCTCCCACATCAGAAAAAATTCCTCAATTTATTATTATGTACACGTGAATTACCAAAATACTAACAACACTTTACACCATAAAAGTTCCAAAAATAAATATTGTCTTTTCATGGAGAAGTCTGCAGAAATCATTCCCCAATTTCAAATAGCAGACCCCAAATGCAATGTTTTAACTTTTAACTTTTCATTTAACATTACCACAGTTCAATAATACATTTCAAATTATTAATCATAGAACATCCCAAGTAGGAAGGAGCTCATTATTAGTTAATTCTTAATTAATTTTTAATTATTCTTACTGCCCTTCATTGGGAAAAGAATTGGAAAAGGATGTAGAAGTGGCAGTGAGCAACATTCCAGCCATCCAAGTCGCAAGTTGACTCATGACTGCAGTCACATTATTCTGTTTTTATGACAAACTTGAGATCCAGAACACTCTCCCTTACTGCATCTTCTCCTTTAACCTTAGTATAAATTTTGTAACTGTAGAACATTCTGTGTCACACAAAGATGAAAGAGTTTTTTTCTTCCTAAAGTTGTCATGGACGTTAATGAAGCCTATACGATAGAATCGCTGCTTAGATACAGAATTAATAAATGATTGCATCTCGTGCTGGAAAGCTTTGTGGGTGCATTTTACTAGAGGGTATATCATTATGCTTGTGTGTCATTCATATAAAATGTAAGCTGACATGAATTACAGTGAATGGGAAAATGATAAAAGTATGGATTTGTATGCAACATTCCTTTCAGAATTAAAATAATCAATAGGAAAGCAATTAGGGATGGCAGAAAAAAAAAACATACAATTCTTCTAATAATAGAAATAATTATGAAGAATATGTATTCAGAATTTTTTCATTTTTTATATATATTTTTGCAAGCTTTTCCTATTCTTTTATGTTTTCTTAATTAATGAGGGCACTTTATTGCTGCCAAGGCAAAGATACGATCTCTGAAAGGGATACTGTAATGACAACGGTAGGATTTTCAGCCTGCCACTGGTTTTAGGTGACTAGTATTTTAGGTGACAGTAGGACACAGTGTAAGGATGTACACGCAGTGAGATACCCAAGCTCTCTCATGTACTGAGGGTTCTGCACCTTTACATCCTGGAAGTCTCAGGAAGTGAGCTTACCCTTCCTCTTGGTAGAGTTAACTAGCACACAGTCATGCAAGGGTTGTGCCATATTTTTTTGTCAGAACACTGGAGGGTCCTTTGCTGGCTCATTCAAATACTGTTTTTCATTCTTTTACAATCAGTAGATGCCAGCACAGAGGCATACAGCTAACAATGTTGGCATTGTTGCATATTATAGATCCATAATTTTTATTTAATAGATTCTATCCCATTGCCAGTACAAGCAGTACATGAAGCATCAAGAAAAGCAAGTAAATATCTCTGATAATGAAATATACTTGTCCTTGAGATCTGTCATAATCCAGTGCTCAATGTCTGGAGTACATATAGATACAACATGATCCTGCTCTCCTTAAGATGAAAGAAAAGAAGATCCCCTGTTCAAAATGTTTGCACTGAGCTTGAAGGCAGGCTGAGTTGCCTGAGCTCAGAGACAAATTTGTTGCTAGAATTAGGTGTCCTAGTGTTAGGTGTCTAACTGTAGCAAGACTTCCCAAGTTACATCAAGTTGGGTACCAACAAAACAATGCAAAAGACTACTGGGGATTGACATGCAGTTTAACATGTTCCCTGCCATGCATTATACAAAGTGAAGATTTTAAAAGCCCAACTTTTGTACGCTGATTTTTAAAGCAGAAAGTTTAGTTCTGTATTAGTAGAGTTTCTGGGCTGGCCTTTTGTCTCTCAAAAGGAGCGTCTTTTAAAAGTGTCTCTCCCTGGCATCCCCACTTACAACACTGGTGGACAAAGCCCTCAGAGTGGCTGAATGGAACTCATTTTGGATCAAAACAAATGTAAGGATTCCTTCCAGAATTAGTTTGATGTGACTCAGCTGCTAAGAGGCAGCCAGTCCTTGGGAACAGGTGGGACACAGTTTGCACAAGAAGCTAGAAACTTCAGTACTGACTTACTCACTCTACACCATGCATGAGCCACACTGAGGGCCAACTTAGACCTACACAAAGACGACTCATTGCAGTAAGAATAACAAATAGCATGGCTGATAAATAAAGAAGTACCTAACCACAAATTCCACTTCAAGTTAGTACTTAGAGTTAAATCCAACTCTGAAAAGACTTTATGAATATATTCTTCTTGTTCTTTCCATCTTTTTGATCATATCTACACTTTATCATCAACCCTTGCCTATGCATACAGGTGTGTATGTAGCATAGCATGATCTGCAATTTGTTTTGTTGTATGTAACTTTCATGGATTTCTAAGGTATGTTTTGGAGCAGTGAAGTGCTTTTTGGAATAAGAAAGATAGAAAGCACAATTTCAGAGATGATACAGTATATCCTCAGTATAGTACTGTATCTGACAAACCTTTACAAAACAGCATTGATCTCAATATGTCCCCATCAAGCAAGCTACTGGGAAGTCAAAAGACAAAGAAAAATTATATTGGTGAATAAAGAACACCGAAATTTGTATGATTTAGCTGTCCGCTCTGTGTTTTACAGAAGATACACTGAAGAGATGAAGAAGCCTGAGGTAGGTTTTGGTTTTATGTCACAGGATGAAGTAGGAAATCTTTCCTTGTACAAATGTGCATCTGAATATGCAAGAATATTATGCAAGTGCTGAAAATGCTCTCAGGATGCCAATTCAAAAACCAGAATGGGAGGGAAAAGGAAAATAAAAAGACTAGAAGAAAAAAAATATTGTTTTCCACATAATATTCCCATTCTTAATTAACAGACACCTTCACATTCTCTGTTAAGCAATGGGAGCCATCGAGCAGAGGAGTACCACAGAGTACATCATGGTGCTGCAGCCAGCAGCAGATGGAGCTCTCTGCTTGCTTTTGAAATACCTTTTTCAAGTTTCATTTCGCTTGAACACTTTTTTTTTGTTGCTCATTACAGATTGTCTAATATATTGAAAATATGTTCAATACACTGAAAATCAGAAATAACCCGAAGCAGAAAAAAAGAAATCATAAGGTATTGACTGTGTGACAGTACCACATTTTGTTTTGGATATTCATGCCATATATGATCTCTAAAAAGCCACTGTTGCTTTGGCCTAATTACAGTACAGTCAGAGCAATTTTTTCTGTAGTTGGATCAGATCCAGAATAACGCTACATCTTCTAAATATTTAATTAATGTACTTTTAATAAAATGTACCTTTTTAATAAGAATTTGGCTACTCATTAATTAGTATGAAGGAGATCCATCTATCCCTAATCATATTGAGCAAATGATTACATGCCAAATTTTGTCCAAGGTTTAATGTGAATGACTCAGCATTTTAAAATACTTGTTCAATACAGTTTTTCAGTGAGGTGAATTTGAATTACAGCACTCACCCGGTAATTATGTAGACCAAATGGTTTCTGTCTTCCTTAAAGTCATTACAGAAGAAGTCAGACATATGCTTGGTGCAAGATAGCTGACAGAACAGGTGGTGGCATCCTTTTATGCGACAGCATCACCAGCAGGAGTCCCAAGATACAGGTGCACTGAAGTCTGAACAACTGAACGTTTGCTGCACTAATTTACTTCCAAAAAATATCTTAATCCCCAGGCTATAGACACAGCCTGCTATGAGGATTTTGAGAAAGTAAAGATAGGATAGCATTCATGGTTTCTGCAGGTAGAACAGGAAAGAAATTAAGGAGTTGTGGGATTGGATAAAGAATATATATATATATACAAGGTATCTTAGTTGTGATGACCTTCACTAGAGATTCTTGAGAGGAATGGCTCCTCACTTCTGACCACTTTAGCAGATCTCAGCTTAAATACCTTAGAAATGCACATTTGTTCTCGATTACTTCATGATTGATTGCGATTATTGTAAATATCTCTTTGGAAAATAAAATCATTTCCTTTTCATTACATTAATAACTTCATAACTGCAGAGGCAAAAAAAGAAAAAAGAAAAAAAGCAGGTTGTGATGCATTCCTGTAGGTAGTACTGCTATTTTTACATCTACAGTCTGGTAGCAGAGTATAAAAATCAAGTAGTACTTGGTACTGTGCAGGTGGAGCAAGTTTCCTGCTTCTGAAAGATTTTCTTTCTTCAGTAGCAAATGGACTGTGGTTAATCTATAGTAACCCAAAAGCTGATGCCCTCAAGAGTAAAAGTGCTGGGAGCAGCATTGCTTGAGGAATTTCAGGAAAATAGGTAGGAGAAGAAACAAGTTTCTGAGATTGTCTGGGATCAAGTTAAATACAGAAGCCACGTAACTAGCTAGGTAGTAGATATCTTACAGAATATGCTGGGCAGGTTTGTTAGCTTTGCCCTTTTGGATTAAATTTGAAAAGAAACCTCAGTCTTAATTCTGACCTCCTGGGAAGAGACCTGGTTTAAAGAATTTGCAGAGTAGTAACTGGCAGAGAGGGAAAATCCAGTTGGCTGCCAAAGGCTGCTGAGGTCTGCTGCAGGAATAGGTTACAGAGGGATCATGATGGTAGAGAAATTGAGCTTTTCAGACTGGAGAGACGGTCGTGTGGATGCTGAAGCCAAACATAAAATTGAAATAGCCAATTCAGCTTGGAAAAGCCTACTTAAATACTATTATATTAAATTCCCTGAAAGGAGAGTTAATTCTGAAAATACCTGCACTGTGGGGTTTTTGAGTCTGCAAAGTGAAATTTAAACAGCAAATGAGCATGAAATGCGATTAAGTATTTCCCCCAAGAATGCTTGTGTTCTCCAGCTGTTTATCACTAGAGAATGTGAGTTTCTGCACAATAGTTTGCCTCCGTGAAAGAACCACACACTGCAGCTGAATAACACAGTGTAACAATTTAAGAAAAAAAAAGTTATTTGTTTGTTTTGGTTTTTTGTTTCTTTGTTTGCAGAAAAATTGAGAAACTACATAAATTTTTGCATTATGTCTGTATTTGTGCTTTTGGAACAACAAAATTTCACATTTGCAATTTTTGTGGAGAAACATGCAATTGCAAATCCTACAACCCTAGCTGGCACAGAATATATGCAATGCACTGGCAAGTAGGCATCATAACACTGGAAGCATTTTCAGAGAAAAAGACAGTTGGTGCAGACAGGGATGACAATGTAATAACCACTTACAAATGATTTATGCACACTCAATCTGGAACGTATATTTCCCAGCTGGAGAACCTGTGGTTAAAAGGTACAGGCAGTTTTTACATGAGTTACAATGCGCAGAAAACCTTTACAGGATAATCTCAAGCATATCTGTAATTATTTAGATTACGCATTACTGAATTTCAGCTGACTTTTACATTCGTTTCTGGGAGATCAACCAAACTGCCTGTGTACCTGCATTAAGGTCATACACCTATTTTTAAAACCTTTGCATCTATCAACAAAGAACCTGTGGCCTCAAATAAGTAGCAGCCAAACAGAGCAGCAAAGGTGCAGTGACAGCAGGGATACCACTCAAGAGTGACAAAAACAAAAGTCTTGCACCCCTGTGAGCATCCAGGCTGCAAAGGCCATGCGTGTTTCCACCTAATCCCAGAACAGACAAGACTGTGTACCATTGCCTCCAACCTTCCATAAACAGATGTAAAGTCTCTTAACATTGTCTAAACTCCTGCAGTTAGCATGAGGAAAAGTATATGAATACAATTAAAACAGTATCAGTGCTTTTCAATCTGTTTTCCTAATTAATTCTGGGCTGCCCTGAGTTTGGGACTTTAATGTGCAGCACATCTGCAGGTCTGCAACATCAAAGCAACAGTAAAGACAAAAAAAAAAAGGAATTAAATTAACATCCACAAAGCACCTTATGGCTAATAATAATACATCTAATGAATGTAAGCTTGAAAACAGAGCAATATTAACAGGAAAATACAGTATTAAAAAATATTTCCATGCTTCTTCACATGATGGTTTTTCAACTTGTAATGGAAATGTATGCTGTAATACACTTTAATCCCCATTAATAGCTGGCATGGCTTTCATCTTTCTCCCTGTAGCACGGTGGCCTCTTTCTTTGCTTCACCTGTGACAGAAAAACTGCCTGTATCTTTATTGCCTTACCTGCTCAAGAGTGTTTACAACAAGCATCTACTATCACTTCTGGGAATTGGCCTTGTAGGTGGCTCATTTTTACAATAAAAAAAAAAAATGAGGACTCACTGAATAATCAATCCACATCACTTCTTTTTTAACAAAACTGAAGAGGGAAAAGGGATGTTCCCTTGTATGCCATTTAGTGGACAAGCATGTTGATCACAATAGCAACCTGGGCCAGGGCTAAAGGATGCTTCTGACTACAGAAGGAGAATTGATGCCTTTTTTAGGAGTGCAGAGAGACACAAGTGGTGCAGGAGGCTTAGATCACAGCAGATTCTGTAGTGGAGAGAGGAAAGTGGCACTGCTACAGTTTGGTCTCTGTTATGGCAACAAGACATCCTTTCAACCCTATCTCTGGCTGTCTACTAAGTGAAGTTATACTGACTATTTTAATTAAATTGTTTTATTACATGAATAAGAGTTCCAGAATGAAAATGCAGAAAACCATCTGGAAAGTTATAGTAGGTATGAGATCTGAACCAGAATTTTTTATCCAATTATTTTCTACATCTTTTTCTGTGTCATGTAACATTTCTGTGATCTTCACTTGTGCCTAAAGTGGAAATGCATGAAGTGCAGATAAAGCTTCAGAGAGTGACAGAGAAACATGATCTTGCTGGAAACAGATTTGAATTATACTTGGATTTTGATCAGTAAATGTTTAAGACAAGAAGTATGCAATGACACTGAATTGTGTTAACAATTTAACTAGAGCTTACCAGTAGGACTGAAAAAAGTAGCATAAAAATTGCACTTCTATTTCTGAACTAATCAATATCTCAGAAAAAAATATTAATCACATTGTACAGTCATTGGAACATAAAAACAGCAAAAAAGATCTATCTTAGTCTGTAAGACAGAATTATCAGGAGGTGTTCTCAAGCCAAACATTACTTGGAAATAACTACCCAAACTATCAGGACATGTCAGCATGCAGGTTCTCTTATTTCACCACACTTGTTGCTCACATTATCTTAGCCTGTGCTATGGCATACATGCAATAATTGCATCCCAGCTGCACTGCATATGCTACCTCTTAAGACTGTAAAACAGCAATTCTGATTGAAAATATACACTGTCTGGACAAACATTTTGCTTTACAACATAGTTTCCAAGCTCTTTCTGTAGAATAGATCTTTGCAAGTGGGTTTGCAAACCGGAGAACAGAGTGATCTCTTCCCATACAGTTGAGAAGGAAGTGTAGAGTAGTTTTTGTTTCCTTTGCTTGAAGAATAACTGTGAGAAATCTGGAGATGTGGTAACATCTCAACGATACGAATAACCACAGCCAGTAAATCAATCAGCACAGCCATTTTATCTTCATTGACATATTCTACTTCTAAACACAGTGTGTTTAATTAGGGTCACAAAAACACAGGTAATGAAGAAACTCTCATGTGCCTTAAAGCAGGTGTTCTTTCAAGTACTGAGGGCTGCTCTGATTATGCCTGAAATACTGAGTGGAGTGTACCGAGTGATTCTATTTCAGCATGAATGCCTGCTCCAAATAACTAGTTGGCTTGCGTGAAAAAGAACAAGTAGAGGAATGTTTTGCACATTTTGTGACATATCCCTTCTCTCTCTAGATGAGAGGTTGCCATGATACAGATGAGACTCCTTGGATAATTCTATACTCATTCTTCTTTCTTTTTTACTTTTTTTTTTTTTTTTAATTATCTGGGGAGCACTGATCTATTAGAACTATAATGTTTAATTGACAGTTTGTTTTGTTTTATACCAAAGTAAATAAATGTACATGGAAACCCTGTTAAGTATAAGCCTAGAATTTCTCTCCTACTCTTGGAAGAGTTCTAGCTGTTGTCAGTGGCATTTTTGAGTAAGACAAATATCTGAGCCCAGTATACTGTCCTACGTCATAGATGGGGAGACCTACACCTTTCCATAGATTCCTATCACCATTGCAATTACCCCTAGCCTCCCCCCCTCCAGCTTTTATGCATCGCTTGTATACTGGGATTCTCTTTCAGGGGAGCAGCCTCCTCCTATACTTGGGCATCTACCTTAGAAACTCATTCAAAAGGAGCATAATCCTAGATTGACTGACTTCTGTTTTAGACTTTTCAATTTATCCTTTCCATTTTGCAAAAGAAAATAGCTCTCCCTTCAGTTATTTAATTAATTTTCTGTATTCAACAGACCAGCATTTTACTATTTGGATCTCAATTTGTACTACTGGAGAGCTAGATTGTCTGTGAGCAAATCAATCATAACCAACAGTTCTGCTGGTGAATAGCCTGCAGCAGTAATGTGGCTATGTTATTTCTGTGAATGGTATTTGGGTATGAAAATCTTACATTCATTGAATATTTTTATGTGTCTTGATCTTACCAACCCCAGCAGCTTTTTAGAAACCACTTATAATTTGCAGTGAATACCTTCTATCAAAACCAGCAAGTAAATGTTTAACATAAAATATTTCCAAGCAACTATGATAAAACTTGTGTTCTATACCTTCTATTCTTTACTGGAACCACTGTTTCTGTCAGCCCTTGAACTTCCTTAAGTCAGAAGCTGAAACCTAGCAAGGTAGGTAATTATCTCCTATCAATTTCCACTTGCTCCCTTCCACTAAAACTGTCACTTTTATGCAGAAGGATTATAGAATATAATGCATCTGGAGAATGCTACAAGAAAGATCTGCCGCAGCTCATTTCCCAAGGCTGTAAGCGATCACTCTGAGAAGGGTTTTTTAAAGGTACCTGAACATGGAAAAGCATTTAGACATATCTAAACATAAGGATGGCTACACATTCCTGATTCTTGAACAAATAATTGTAAAGATTTTGTGTCTGCCAGTGTCTTACTGCCTTGAAGCCTACAGTGTTTTAATCTATTTGAAGGCCAATATAAGCAGAAAAAAAAAAAATTATAGCCTTCATAGAACAGGCATTTTAGCCTGTCCTCTACCGGATACAGAAGTCATCCACAACTTTCAGGCACCTAGCTGACAGAGCTCAGGCAGAGAGCAGCTGGTTGGAAGTGATGCATTAGGAGAGCTAGTAACACTATGACATCTCTGTGTCAGTCAGTCACCTTCCATTCCCTGGATTCCTCCATTTCTTTCTCCAGTGTACAATCAATGAATATACAGATGATATAGCATATACAGGAGTTTGGCTGGTGTAATATTTATACTTGAGTATGAAAGAAGGATGCTCACCCTATCCTTGGCTCATGTGAGAAACTCCAGTGGGGTTTCGACTGGCAGTCAGCTCTTAAATGGGTCTAGAAGAGGTGGAGCCAGGCTCCACACCTTCCTGCAGCACAGGTGAATTGCCTTCACCTGTGCTTCCATGGCTGATTCATTCCTTGCTTCAGATGATTAATCAGAGGTTCAGGCCGTGATTCAGCAGCCCCATGCACTCCAGTCAGATGGTCCTTGAGCTATCAGAAGCAAATATGAAGAGGGACAAAAAAGAAGTAAGAGGAGGATTAGCCCTTGAGGTAACATTAACATAACCTGTCAAGGAAACATAGACTAAGAGGTCAATAAGACGAGGCTGTAAATGTGAGTAATCTCAGATGGCCTGTTTGTTTCCAATCACCATTTGCGATGCCCAGACTAACAGTTGTTATCCACATCTACACATATTTTAAACCTCATGTATTCTATTACCAATCCATGCAAGTCATTATTTTGATCCCAACATGTTGCTCTCACAGACCATATTCTCTGATACATCACTGCACCCACTAGCCCTGCTCAGCTGAGCCCTGGGACCTGGGCTTACCAAAACACCTGCACCTACCAAGTCCCTCATAAGACCTGGGCTTTAATTTCTCCTGTAATTTTCCACAGAAGAGCATAGCAAGTATCTCCAAATCTTCCCAAAGTGGGGAATGAGGAGGAGTTCAGTCTCCACTGACCATGTGTGTTATTCTGCAGTCAGTTCTGAACACCAAGCTGTAGTACAGGTGTTTATTTCTAATTATGTCTGTTAACTAGAAATATCTTACTCAGAAATGCATGTTATGTAGAACAGAATGGCAAATACCACCATCTTCTGATTCAGAATAAGATTCAAAGGTGTTCTAAGGTGCCATGCCCCTTTCATCTCTCTATTAATAATTACTTGGCTTCCAATAGTATCTCATATTTCTAATTCCAAAGGAACTAAAGAACTTGCAGACTCTATTTTCACTGTCCAATAAGTAAGGCTCTAGTAATACATAAAGGATAAAACCTCAGGGCGGTAAGCCATGAGAGATCTGTGCAGAGCTGACATGGATAAAAACTGTGTGCATGGAACAAGGCCAATAAATACAAGAACTTTCAATGTTTGACTTCTAAATGTTTCTACTGGCTTTTTGTGGATAGGTTTAATGCTATTATCCATACCCTTAACAGAATATTCAATAAAGTGTATCTTATAACACACTCTATTGAATAGTGTGTACTGACAGCTAGGGACTACTGCTCCAACCCTTCCACTGAAATGAACCAATTGAACCAATGTCATTTTTCTCCAACTGAAGCCTTTCCACCTCATTTTTATCTCAGTGACAGCTCTACTCCAGTAACCACCATTTGCACTGACAACAATCTCATTCCACCACATGCTCCACTAGTCAACAATAGCCACTTTTATTAATATAAAGTAGTTTCTGGGAATTTTGTTCACAATTTCACAAAAAAAATGTAGCTGTATCAGATGAAATGTACCTTCCTCCAAATTGCTTCAAACTTGTCATCTTCTTTTCAGTTGTAAGTGAAGGATCTGAAAATTAGAGCCACAGACTCTCTTCAAAATGTATTTATTTATGGATGTGTGTATTTGAGGACAGTGCTGTGCTCCGCATTTCTTCTTATTTTACTGTTTTTAGTTAAATTCTTGCAAACCATGGATGCAATCCTATTCAATTCCTTTCCATCTCATAATCCAGCTGAAAGCTAGGCAAAACATTCCTGCAGCAGAAAGCCAATGTAGATGTTAACAGAAAGGGAAGCAGCATGAGAGGATGCAGAACTTCAGGGGAAAGGTAGTGGATCACTGAGAGACCTCACTGGGCAAATTTACTGGAATGGATGCAGCCTGACTGAACATTAATATCATAGCCATCCATTAGGGACACATGCTAATTATCTGGGTCATCCCAACCCGCAAACATTTAATCTCTTGTCCACTAAAGAAATACATGCTTACATTCCAGATTCGAATTCCAAGTATAATAGTTAAAGGGAAGACACAGAAGGTCTTTTCAAAATCTTTAAGGTAGAAATACATAAATATGCTGATTTAGAATCAAACTGGTAAGAACAGATATTACACATGATCTTAGCCAAAAGGCCGAGAAATGTTATCATACAAGTATAGTAAGGGCAAAACACAAGACTTGTGTTATATGAGCAGCTATGGAGGCGAAGAGCAGTGAATCATGAAGAAACATCCTAAAGGCAGAAAAATGTTTGGTGCCACTGTTTACAGTTAATATTATCTTCTATGAGTTTGTACAGATAGAGAGATGCTATGAAAATTAAATAGAGAGCTTCTGCTTCTTCACATTTTGGCATTTCACATTCTTTCTGCTGAATGCATTAAGGAATCTGCCCAAAGGCCTGTGTGCTGGCTGAAGCACAAAAGCCACCTTGGAAAATTTCAGAGGTTTATGAAAAAAAAAACAGGTTATGTAACAGAAAGCCCATCTATGATCATCCTTTTCCCTTCTGAGATTGCTGAACCATTGCCTTACTACCAGACTCTCCTAGGATCAGTGTACCTCTCCTCTTGTCCAAGTAGTCATAGAAAGTAGGAAACAGGAAGATTAAACAGAAAGAGAAGATTAGAAGAGAAAGGACTAACTGTCAGATCAACTGGAACACAACTGTTTAAGGCTTCAGTATTTCCATCCTTATACGTATTGTTTCCTTCTCGCAGATTTGGTTCATCCGTTTCTTCATTGTCTCTGTTATCCCAGCGTTTCCCTCCCTCTCCCTTGCTCTTTACCTGCCATTTTTCCTTTGTATTTTCCCTCCCACTTCCTTGTCCTCTTTTAAAGACCAGAAGTATGTGCAATGTAGACATGTTTTTTTCTCTGTCTCTTTTGGTCATACAGCTATGCACAGACAGAAAAATCTATACAGTTCAGAAGGCAAATCAAAGACACTTATTACTCCTGCATTTGGAGCAGAGTATGGTGGTGCTTGTGATTATTTTCATAGCTTACCAGAGTTTGGGACCTGAGAGCTCTACTCTCTGTGCAAACATGTTTTATCTTAGTGTAAATGATCCACTGCACCAGAGCAGTGAAGTTGCTTCCTTATCCCAGACTTGTAGGTATTTTAGGCTATTGAAGGCCAGTAGGAATGTAAGACCAGACTTAGAAATAGATCTGATATGCTGCAAGAAGGTAATGTAACCATGTACAGGTGTAATGTCCTTGTAGTAGCCATTCAGAAGGATACTCAGGGCTCTGTACTGGTAGTGCATCAAGCCTAGAAAAGAGAGAATTTTTTTCAGTTATATTGCATTGCTATTTTCTAAATGGCCCTCTCATTTCCTGACTGGATAGATGGACTCTTTTAGCTAACCTGAGATAGAAGAAAGTATCACTAAATCTACTAGAGGAGTGTTTAGCATTATGAAAGAAGTCTGAATTATGAACCAATTTATGAGGTGCCCACCTCACTGATGGTGGTGGGGAATCCCATCATTCCCTGTTAGACAGGTTCCTGGAAGGACTCATATTCCTTTTCTGCTTTTAGCTGTCACATCTCAGATGAAAAATGGAAAAACAAGAAATATGTAAATAATCAATTACACATGGCTGTTATATGAGGAAGTAACTTCATTAACACTGGGCACCATGTGAACGCATCTTGTGATTTTTTTGATCAGTGATTGTTCCCTCTGGTATGTAACACTACTAAACTAATATGAAAGGATACTAGCAGATCAGAAAAGAACAATTTGTCTTGGGTACTGACAAAAGTGACAGTGTCACTGGACATAACACTGAGGTTTTAAAAAAATCTTAGCAACGTGCCAGAGCAATGGGATGAATAAATGAGACATGACTCTTGAATCATACAAAATGAATAACAAACCAGTATTTTTGCTTTTGTAATACTTGAATCTCTGTTTTGAAGCAAATTTAGATGACAATCAGGTTACAAGGATGCTGATATTGTTTATAATGTAGTGTCACCTCAAAAAGTCTTCAAAAGGTCACTCAAAATATTACATATTCAGAGATAAAATTTTCCACATACTTTTAATTTTAGCTCTTTGTGTATACGTATCATAATACAGACTAAAGCTACATTCTGAAATATATTTCTTCCACACAATTCAGTCCTGGTCAATGATTGAAAAGCCATTGCAATGCACTTTTTATCTTGGTTCTTCAAGTTTATGTCTCTCATGATTTTGGGCTGAGATGGAGTTGATTTTCTTTGCAAAGGCTTTTAAGGTGTTTTTTATTTTTCATTTTCATGAAAACATTGGTGATATCACACTGATGTTTCAATTGTTGTATAGCAGTACTTATACAGAAGCATATAATGGTGTTTCAGCTCCTCTTGCTGCCTTGCCAGCAAGAATATGGAGTGGCAGAAAGTGCTGTGAGGGCACTCAGTGAGGACAGCTGACCCAGAGTGACTCAAAGGGATGTTCTGTAGCATATGATATTGTGGTCAGCAATAAAAGTTGGGGGAAATATGGAGGAAGGGGTGACATTCAGAGTGATGGCATTTGTCTTTCCAAAAAAACATTGCATATGTTGAGCCCCACTTTCTTGGAAGTGGCTGAGCATCTTCCTGCCAATGGGAAACAGTGGGTTAATTCCTTGTGTTGCTTTGCTTGCTCGCACAGCTTTTATTTTATTTAGCAAATTTTTATCTCAACACATAAGTTCTTGCACTCTAACTCAGTGAAAAATACAAACAGTGTGCCTTAAACACATTTCTTTTTGGGATTCAGGCAGATTATTCTGATCTGTAATGCTGTAACACTTCCCTCTAGTCAGCACTCACAGTACCAGGCCCTTTTTTCTCTCTATACAAGGCAAAATCCATTTCTCACTTTCCAAGATCCTAACTTTAAGGATTTAGACACATAATAAGTCATCCCTCTTGAAGAAAAAGCATGAGAATCTAGGTGAATTATGGAGAATCACAGAGATATTATAAGGCCTCAAACATGGAGGATCCAATCTGCGACTTGTCTGGGAGTGAGGATAAGTGAATGGGACTGTTCCATTCTGAGTCCTTCAAAAGCCTGCTCCGTGCTTCATTGTCCTCGCAGGGAATTAGGCCATTTGCTATTGAAAAGCATTTTGATAAGATTCCTGCAGTATCTGCAGGATCATATGTGGGTATTTACTAGGGAAAGATGCAAAGTGGAGCAATTCATAGCAGTGAAATTCTTCCACATCTTGTATAAATAAGAGAAACAAATTCAAGTCACTTTATAGAAGGATCTTCTACTCCAGCACCTAAAGATTTCTGCTTGTGTGCTTCAACCTAGCTGTAGATGTTCCTGTTCATTACGGGGTGGTTAGACTAGCTGACTTTTAAAGGTCCCTTCCAACTCAACCAATTCTATGATACTATAATTCTATGATACTATAATTTTCAGTATGAAAGGTCAGAAAAATCTGTTGGATTGAGTCAACATTATAACATGAAAAAGAATTGCAAATGCATTTAAACATTTCCAGGCCACTTTATTGGTCTGGTGATGGGAATAAGTGAGATACAGACCATGTGCAAACACACTTTAATGTGTATTGTGTATGTAAGACTTTAATGTAATTAGCTACATTAATCTCAGAATTATATGTATGTATGTATTATATGTATTTTATTTTTTGTATTTGCAAACCTCAATGACTTTTTGCAAGCACTGCGCCCCATAATATTTAAGATACTCAAGATCTTAAGATACTCTAAGATACTTAAGATACTTAAGATCCTAAGCAATTAGGACAAAACAGAATTAATAAAATCAAATCAAAGTATCTATATGGGAGAAGGAAGTCTGCAGCAAATATCAGTATTTTTCCTTTTAAAATGTTTACTGCATCTAGACAGAGTAAGCTAGCTAGTGATCAGCATTGCAGGAACTAGTATTTTGACAACACTGTGTCATCCTGCCTAAAAAAAAATACTATTAATACTATAAGCATCCCCTTAGTGATGCTCTTTCAGAAATGGATTAAATAGTCAATCAAGTTCAATGGTTTTCTTTGTTATGGAATTGTATACGGCATATCTGCCAAAAGTCATTGCTACACATTCAAAAGCATGTTATTACTTCCCTGTTAGGTCTTGAGGACAGACTAGTGTTCAGCTGGTTTTATCTAGTCCATCTTTCTATTTATATTATATTAGTATCTAGAACTCCTATCGCAGTTAGTTTTTATCATCTGAAAACATGGAATGAAAGCAATTGGAATTCTTTTTGTACTCATTATTTTTAAAGTTTTCATGTTGATTTTTGTTAGGCAAGAACGGTTTGAATAAATTCAGGACTACATCTTCGCCTGGTTGAAACAAGTGTCTAAAATTGACTAAAAATGTTTTGATGGCACAACAGTGCGGCTTAATCGTAAATGTAAGTGAACAAAGTCCTTACTTTGCTTTATCATTAGCAGAGTCATCATCTGTTGAAAATCTAGATCCAAAAGCATATTGCACAAGCCTCCTGAAATTGCAGTCATCACTTCAGAAAAGGATATCCTACAACTTGGCCATTCTACATATTGCTATTCAGGACAGCGATGTTATAAATAGCCTTTTTACCTGCTCTAAAATTGTTTGCAACAAAGTTTATTTAGTAAGAAGTTAGCAGCATTTTACTATTCCCTTCCATACTATACAGTCATTTTCATGATCATATTCAGAACACATAACATGGTAACCATTTTATCAAGACACCCGCAAGCAAGTCCAATCTTTATATCTGTACATCTTGGGGAGGAGGGGATTTTTATTAAGATGGTTGAGTGGGAAATACTTTTTTGATTCTTAAGGAGGTGTATGATATCTCTTTGATGTGAAGGGATTTAATATAAATAAAATGTCAGGAACAACTGCAATTTAGGTGCCTAAATTCCATACTGGTATACTGGTCCACCACCAAGCATTCTCCATCTCCACTCTGTTCTATACCTGTAAATGCATTTGCAATTTGTGCTCATATTAAAACACCTTATGTGCCTACATTTTATCACTAGACGTAGACATAAAAAAAGTTACCTGATACTGCAATTGTTCTTTTGACAAAACCTCTTAACAAATCAGAAAAGAATTTCCCATTTTAAGCATTAAGAAGTTCCAAATCATTATTTTCACAGATAAAATATCATGAAATAATGACTAATATAAACTGAAATGCCTATACTTCAAAAACGTTTTAACAACCTTTTTCTTGTTAAACATTTATTTTATTCTTAAAATGAGAAATTATTCCAAACCAAGAAACACGTCACATTTTGAAAATGCAAACATGAATATTTGGCAATTTTGAAGGGGAAAAGAAAACAACTATAAACTCTCCAAACCCAACTTTTTTCATTGATTTCAAGTAACAAGTATCCACTGCAACTTTCTAATTGTTCTGTTTCTCCACCATGGCTTTGTCTCATGTTTTGCCTTCTTGAAAGCTACTTACACATGCTGCTTATGAAGGACAATGCTGGAAGTACACACTCTTCATTCAAGCATGGGAGCTGAGAAAGATGTAGGGGTTCACAGTGCAATAATCCACAGGCTGCTGGACCTGAACTTATTAAAACTTGCTTACAAATGTGTACTTGATCTTCAGGTCAATGAGCCAAGTTCCATCAGATGTCAACAAATCAAACACATACTGCTGTTCTGGAAACCCTGGGAGCAGCAGTGCAATGCCATCCCACCAAATAACTGCAAAGCAGTCACCTTTGTGCCCCTTTCTTCATATTAAAAATGTGCATCCCCAAAATTCTGATTGTAGTCATCAGAAATAATTTTGTCAAGCTTACTTTTTCTGAACATGTGCGTGCTCCGTAGAGATGGAGTAAACAGTTTCTTGTCACTGAATTGATTTACATTTACTCTTCAAAACTGTGAGGAATAAATCTGACAAAGCTATTTGATCCTTGCATGAAAATGGACTTCAAAGCTGAATGTGTATTTCTGTTCATTTTACAGCTACAGATTTCCAGCAGAAAGTGATTATGCCTCTGATTACCGATGCCCATTGTAATAGCAGTTTCATCTAATGCTTTTTTAGAATTTAATCATTGTCTTTTGTTGACCAGTACAACAGTACAGAGAGCTCTACAGTATTCATAAGAGGCTAGCGTAATTGAAAAAACAGACCAAATCTACTGGATTTTTGTAATGCAGTAAAACGTGAATAGGAGAATAAAGATGTCCTCAATGTCTGGATGCGTATTGTTACTTTGAAGCTGCTCGTGGTGACTGCCACCATAGGATCAGAGGAGAAGCTAACACCCACTACTTTAAATAATTATTGGATTCATTTTCCTCATTATTTCTCATTCATTCTATTTTGAGCACCACCCCACTTGATGTTATAATTAGTTATCTGAAAAACCTTTTGCAGAATAAATGATTCTGGCTGTGTAGTATCAGAGATATGACAACTATGTGTGTTAGGCAGAAGAAACAATTTAGTCTTCAAAATTTAAAGCAGGGATGAAGGTGCAGAAAAAAAAAAAAAGAAGTCCAGTTACATCATCATGTGACTTTGTACATCAAATCATTTAAGTCCACATGTTGATGGATTCTTTTAGACGATATAGATAGCCCGCATATGCATACCAAGTCTCGAACATACAGATGCAAGTTCATCACCAAAATATTGAAGGATAACAGTGATATTTGCTGTATTTATATTAAAAAGAATCTTAATGATTTTTTTGCCTGATTTCATACAAACATGATTTAAATAATAAGGATTTTTTTTTTCTTTTAGCAGAAGGGCTTCCTTAAAGACTTCTTGCTTTCCCTCCTTCACAGAATGAGAACAAACTGAAGATTGCCCATTGCATTCAGTGACAATGCTCCAAGACTAAATGATAAAATTGAAAGGTTTTTTGAGGACTTACTACTGTCTATTGATGTAAAATTGTAATGACCATGGAATTAATGACAAGATGATGTGGTAGCATGACACAGCTTTTGCTTTTCTCTACTCACTTGTCTACTCACTTATGCAAAATGGGTCTGCATCCATCTTCTTTCCAAAAACTACATGATAATTTTAAGAAGTGGTGTGACCAACCGCAAAATAAAGTCATTCAGAGTGATGGAGAATATGAGCCAGATTATCCATTGCCAAGTGACAGCAGGGTACCACTTCTGTTTTAGCATTTTGATTTATATTATCAATTTTTTTTCCAAATAGAATATCCTTCTAACCTGTCCTAGCAAATAAAAAAATAAAATTAAGCCCTTCCCATTGCCTAGTATTTTAATTACTCATATGGTATAAAGTCAATATTAGTGTTCATGTCACATTCAATTATCTCCCTCCTATGTCCCCCCCATTTGCTTTTCCATGTGTTGGTTCATCACACAATGCTAATTAGGTCACTTCAAATGGACCATAATTGACAATGGCACTTTTGCAGGTTTTTATTTTCACACAGAAAATCTGAGAATAAATTAATGACCAGCAATTTTGACAATTACGGTCAATTAAATTTGTCAAGATCACAATTGACAAAATTAATCTATATTTAATATTGAAAACTTGACATTAAGAATGCAGCCTTAGAAAGGAAGTCCAAAACAACCAGATTTAAGTGACAAATATATAACAATGCATCATTTTTTCCAATCTCATATTTACATGTTAATATATTTTAGGTCTAATACTCCAGGAGTAGACAGTTACCAAGAAAATGTTACTGAAACTCAAGGATACAAATTAGAGAAAAAAATTCTGGAGTGGGCTCAGGGGTGACCTTATTACTCTCTACAAGGGAGGCTGTAGTGAGGCAGGGGAAGGCCTCTTCTCTCATGTAACTAGCAATAGGACTAGAGGAAATGGCCTCTAGTTGCACCAGGGGAGATTCAACTTGGGCATTTGGAAATACTACTCCCTGAGCAGCCCAATCCAGTGCCTAACCACTCTCTTGAAGGTGGTGGTGGATTCACAGCCCCTGGAGCTGTTCAAGAACCATTTAGACGTTGTATTGAAGGATGTGGTTTAGTAGGAAATATTGGTGATAGGTGAACAGTTCGACGGGATGATCTTGGAGGTCTTTTTCAAGCTTGGTGATTCTACGATTCTGTTACAATGTAGGTATAGAAAATTCCTATATTGCATTTTCAGTGCTTTAACCATATATAAACTTCATCTGAAACCTTATCTACCATGACAAAAGATCTCCATAATGTGCCTTTTCTCATTCCTAGCTTGATTGCAAACAATTGTAGTCAGACTGCAGGATGCCTGGGCAATTAGCACTGACAATGTTGAACTTCAATGTGAACTTCTGGTGCCATGCACTAGAATTTCAGATTTTGTTTGCTTTCTGTGCAAGATAGGTACACTGATAGCAATCCTTTCTTCAGGCTGCACTTCCTCTATAGTCATAGCCAAAAATAAAGCAGAATTAATTAAATGAAAAATAATTAAATCAGAGTTTAAACATCAGAATTAAAGTGAACCTATAAAACACAGCACCATCAACATAGCTTGTGATATACACACACAAGAACCAAATGCATTGCAAAATGTTCCTTTTCAGGAAGCTTTGGAAAGAAAATTGTACCAAACCAAAACCAAAATTTCCACCACGGGATTTGGAAATAAATCAAAAAGTAATTTAACAGTACTTCATTTAATTTAAAAAAAAAAAAAATTGCTATCCAAAATCCTGTTTATTTTTACTACCATTTGCTTGACTACATTTAGCCCCAGGGATATAAACAGGTCAAACAGTTACATTAATGCAATTCACACAGGCTTTTTGAAATTAATCCCCCACACTTTGCAACACCCAGGAAGACTTCTGTCTTCTGTGGTCATTTGGAAGTCATTAGTCAAGCTAAACAGCCATGAAAAGCATTGATGGGACATCTTAGTAAAGCAGACAAAAAAATCCTTGTTATCCAGGATATATTAACTGTATGTTTAACATGGAGCTAGTGTTTTATCAACTGTAAAGCAAGATGGCTTGACAGGCATTGATACAGTTAGAACTGTATTATCATAGTCAACTGCAAATTGAGGATAATAGCTTGCAAATCTGAGAATAGACTTCATTAGCTTCCCAGGCATGTGCTTGTCTCATATTCAATGAATATTCCCATATTCATTTTGACCTAAAGTAGCTAAGTTGGTATAAAAAAAAGTAACAGTTAATTAAAGCACTGAGTTTCCCAGTTGAAGTATGATGTCTGAGTTACTATTTTCACAACTTAGATCTGCAAGTAAATGTAGCTGGAAATCCGAGTTAAAAGAGGTTGAACTCCTATATGTTTCTCCTTGTATTTCTTAAAACATAAGGCAGAATGTGATAACAACCATGATGTCTGAGCAATACCTACTATTTGTGGTGTTTTGTAGGAAATGCTTTCATCTTTCTCTACCTAAACTATTGTACTGGATAGAGAAAGTCGCCATGCCTTAAGGATAAAAATTTAAGGACTTCAGTTTTAATATGAGTATTTACTCTTCTAGAGTACTGAAGTAGTTCAAGCAGAGATAGTGTTCTGAGTGAGGTAGTATTAGGCCAGCATGGAAATAAGATTATTTAAAAGCTATTTTAAAGCAACTTAAAGTGACAGCTGGAAAGAAAGATAACAAGAAAAGAGAGTAAATTAAAACCTGTTACAAGCAGAAATAATCATAGAAAAGCCAGACATTCAAAAGAGCTTCACATGCTGTGTCCCATATTTGGGTACCAACACAAACTGATGGATATTCCTCAGTCTTGAACACTTCTGACAATCTGTTTTCTTTAGTCAGGTATTTCTTCTTGCCTGTTCTGATTAAGTCAGATCAACTGGAGCACAGAATTCTTCTGTCTATGCTGTGCATCATGGCTTTTGACAAATCAATAGTGGTAACTGCATGATGTCAACTCATTCCCTAAATAAAATGCAAGAGCACAATCACTGCAAACTAAAAAGTGAAATATTGTAAATATTTCTGTAATAGTAAAGGTTTCTCAATGAGCTATGCTACAAGAGTCTGACAGAACTTCCCGCATTAACTGAGACCTTAAACCCAGCATTTCTTTGAAAAATCCTTTGTCTTTTGTGTTTTTTGTTTTGTTTTGTTTTGTTTTTTTTAAACAAATTACAGAATCCATCCAAAATGAGAGAGACTTGTCTGAGTCTCCAAAAAAGTCCACTTGACTCTTTCCACATACATGCCTTTACATATAGAAAGTAGGAACAAATATCAAAGAATTTCACAGGCTACTTAAAAAGAAGCAAACATCAGAGGCTAGCATTGGGGAACCAGCTAGGTAGGCTAACTTAGACACTGGCTTTCAGATAACTCAATTTAGTGGTCTTTTATTCCACCTTGATTTTTCAATAGAGCATGCCAATTTTATCTGTCATTTATGTGTGATGTTTTGCACTGTGCTAACAGATATCTGCAGTAACCTGGCAGTGACCTGAGGGCCAGTGAAACATGAAGTACATGGAACTGTGACCATAGGACCCATATGGCATCTGATATTAGCAATTGCAGAGGACAACATATCTGACATTGGACTTCCCTGCTGAGGAGCGTATCTCCTTATATTAACTTTAGCACAATACCAGCCTTTCCAAGATAATGTCTGTTTCTCTGAATAATTTCATTATTATCACATTACTCATTATTACATTCAGTATTATCACATGTTCCTATTTCACAGAAATACAGGATAAAGAAAGGATCTTTATGCAGCTGAAGTACAAAATTCACAGTCAGAGCAATGAGGTTTTGTTCCAAAAATTTTGATGTGACATTGCATCACTTTCTCAGTTTTCTCAGTGATAAGTCCTCAGTAACACCCACACCTAATTTCGGGTTTTGTGGAGTTGTTAGTCTTTGGAATCAGAATTGGTCATCAGCTGAATCAGCACGGCTGTTTTGGCAGAAAACTTAGATTTCCAGGAGTGCTTTCCAAAAGCTCCTTTTAGAAAAATCAGCTCTGGCAACACTTCACTGAAAATGATTATGTTCAATCCAGTTCATCAGTGTTTGTGAGATTATTTAAAATACTGAAATAGAAGCTGCAATCAAGAAGTACAAATAAGATGTTTTTACCTGAATTCATAAAGAATCATTTGACTGCTATATAAGAGTATGTATTCATTTATTTTTTAAACAAGGGACTGCAAATGAAGAAACTCATCATACCGTGAAGTGTAATATCTATGCCAAAGGATGAGGGGGAAGCTTTGAAGTTGTTGCCACAATTATACAAAAGACTCCTCAGTACCTCTGCGAAGTTGTACAAAGGATGAAACTGAATATGCTTTCATATAGATAATGTTTCTTCTGATAGAACTGAGCACTTTGTAGACAGTGTCAATAAGATATAAATACAGCCTCTTGAGCGACACAAACATATAGGTGAAAATTACAGAGAACTGAGACCTTTAAGGAAAGGTCTGCATCCAATGTTTTTACAGCACAGTTGATGCAGCTCAGCCATCTTATCTTCCAAGGAGTCCTTTTCTTTTGCTGTTAAGAGCCTTAGAGAGCACAGAGCAATTCTCTATCATTCCCACATGGTAGGGAGGAACAGGAATTCCATCAGCAGACCCACATGCTTTGAACTGCCCTCACCAGCTCAGCTTTTCTTCTTGTGCTCCTACTTAGAAGCAAGCAGCAACAGAAAGATTCAAACAGTGAGGGGCCCAGGAGAAGTAAGTACACATAAACTGTACAGACAGCCCAGGGGTGACTCAAGCGGCTACCTGTACACACTGTATTTACTACCTCTGGCACAGGGCCTGCGTGAGGGGAAAGAAAAATCTTCCTTTGCAATAGCTGGTAAGCAATAGTGGAAAGACTCATTTTGGAAGGGCAGTACCAACTGGATGTACTGACAGAAGAGCTGCTTTCCCAAATAGCATTCTCATTCTTTTTGTTCAGTAGTCTTAAACATACTGACTCTAGCCCAGTTCAGGAAGAAGGGCATCTCTGTTCTTCTCTACTAGATGTTTATGATATGATAAAAAGGCAAGCAAAAATAGTTTGCATAAACACTTCGGTGACATAGAACCATGTTTATCTGAAGCTGTAAGCAGATATAAGACATAACAGCCAGCTAGAAAGACAGGACAGAAAGCAGAAAGGCTTTGCTTCCAACCACAACATAAATCCTACTCCTACATTTTTTAAGTGAGCATCCTCACAAGTCATAGTCTTTCCCCAAATTCGGCTGTCCATATCACACACATATGTTGCAAAAACAACAGCTATAGTGTTGGTCCTCCTAAGCAGTAAAATTGCTGCTGAAAACTTCCTTACAATACCAGGTAAAACATCATTCAGAATATGATGTACCCCATAGGAAAAAAGTTGACTCACCCAGCTGGTGATAGGGTTTCTAGCTATAGAACGCTCCCCCTCAGAAAAAGACCTTTGTCCAGAAAACACTTCCCTTGTGAAAGCTAGCCTTTAAATGAGCCCAGATCCTAGGCCCTTCCCTTCTGGTAACATGGGAAGCACAGATGAATCACTTGCACCTATGCTTCCCAGGCCAGCCACCCATCCTTTCACCACGTCAATCATCAGTTCAGGCTATGACATAACAGTTGCCCTGTGTATAGGAATTCTGCAGGCAGGTGTAGATACTTACGCACTTTAAAAAGCTATGACAAAAGATAACAGAATGAAGCTTGGTTTTCTTGATTAGAGAAATACAAATTTGTAAGACTTCTTCTAATTTTCCCTAGTTTTTTCCTCTTTTCATTTGAAAAAATTCTTGAAAGAAATTTGGGCCGCTCAGACTTCAGTTCAATAGTAGCAACTGTGTCCATTAGCACAGACAGGAATCACAGACTAGACCTTCAAAAGTATGTGAGTGAAATGAGATGAGCAGGTTATAGTGATTTTTAATTCTACCTCTGTTCCTAAGGTATTTAAATACTACTGGGGATTTCATGTTATTTTTCATTTTTCTTTCTCCTCCAAAGTGTTGTATGGGACAGACTTCCACCAAAGGCCCCAGCCTTGTTGATATGGGAGTTGACAGCTGTCAGGTTTTTCATATGTAGGCATGCAGTAAGACATCAGATCAGAAAGCTTCCTTGGTGTCTTGGAAATTCTGCCCACCTTGTTGACTTCGACTGGATACAGGATTGCAAGAGACTGAGACCATTGGACATACAGGAAAAATCACCAGAGTCTGCATGCTTTGCTCATTCTTTCCTTCTCAAACAACAAATGAAATATCCCAAATAGCATAGGAGAGATGGATACGAGAGAATTCTGGATTTTCCTGAGACTGCTCACATGGTGTGAGTTTGTCACAGTGCAGTGGGAAGGGGCACAGTTTTCTTCTGTTTGGCCCATATGGCCTCACTGAAATCAGAAAGTTTCTTTAAAATGATGTTAAAACAAGGACTGAAAGATATGACAAACTGTTCTTGCATCCTACTTCCCCATTCTGAATTTTGAATATTAACTTTGCCATGTGTAACTTTCCCTTTAACTTGCCTTATTCAAATAAGAGAGGTTTACTGCATAATCAAAGGAGGAAAATCTTCTTTCTATTGCTGTGAGTTTTAAAATCTTAATTTGGAGATGATTCCATGATGTAGTTTCAACTTCGGCCATGAATTTTCTTAAATTATACTTACAGCTCTTTGCTGTAGTCTCAGATTGGTGAAAGGACAAAATTTTCTCTTTCCTTAGAATACATAAATAAACACTGTTAATTAATATTTTTTTTTTAATTGAGATGTCTTAAGTGGTATTTTAGCAGTTATAACTATTAGCATTTGTAACATCATGGCCTCCACAAATACAAAGTTTAACTATAGCTGATATCTTTTATTAAAAAACAGTTTACTCTGAAATACAGTTCACAGGACTTCACTTAAGAAAAAAGAAATCAGTAAATATATAAGAGAAAAAAAACATAATTTTAATGTGCATTTAGCTGTTTCTCCAATCTCATTGCTAAACCATTCATATCATTTAAAAACATGCAGAAATAAGGTCAGCTTCTGGTAGATCATGTGATTCTGACTTCACTGAACTACTGTTCTGTGATCAGCTCCGTATGTGTCATCCTTCTGCTATGTAATTTTGTTTTCAAAGTCTAAAAATGTCATTAAAGTGACATGTCTGCAGACCACTATAACAGACCAAACACTTTGCAGTTGAAGATAAAGAAAATCACAGATATTAATCATTAACTATTGCTTTGTAACTACTGTTCTATCATCAGAAGCATCCTGTCCCCTGAGAGAATAAAGTTTCCAGGAACATACACTGTACACACAAGAATAATGTTATTGCAGGCATAGAGTTTCAGGTTTATCTTAAGTTTCCCCACAGCGCTCAAGTTTTCCGTGCTTTTCTTTTTTCTTGGTATATTCTTCATTCAAACACCTTGCCTTCTAATTTCGTAAAAGAAAGCTAAGTACAATGGTTTTCACATCACTCTCAAATGTAATGCAAGGAAATGAACTACTTTTAGAAATGTAGAATACAGGTTATTCAGACAATACCATAATCTTATAAATTTTAAGTTTTTCAGATTTGAAAAATACAGTAACATTTTAATAATAAATTATTTATCTCATAGGAATTATGAAAAAATAAGAAGTGCTTGATATTCTCCTTTACTCCAAAAATTTTTAATTTCAAATACATGTTATGAAAAGAAACATTTACATTAGAGATTACACTTATGTAATTCAGTGTATATTAATATATAAAGTAGCAACTGGATTCTTGGCTCATAATTTTGTGTGTTCAAAAATTGTTGTTGAATGAACAAATTAAAAATGAAGCGTTTCAGTTTTGCATCCAGCCTTTAAAAATTTAGGTCAAACTAGTAATTTAGGGAACATGATAAGTAGAGATCATCTGGAAACCACCCAGGGGATCATTTCAGCTAGTACTGCCACTGTGTTTGAAACAAAGTTCAATACCACGTTGTTAGTATATTCAGATATGATATTTAAAAAAAGGCAATTCTGATGTGACAGTGTTTACTGAATGACAAAGGTGTTTAGGGGTGTAAAAGAGAGTTTTGACTGTGCAGGTGTTATGATAGTTAGTGACTGGAAAATAAAATGGAGGGGAGGTTCTGTTTAAGTCAAAAGGCATCTGGAGAAAAGTATCTGGCTTCATTTATGAAGCAATGAGCTACAATCTGGCTAATAATTCTTAAAGCAAAGTCCTTGGGCTATAGCAGATAGTTCTATGGGAAAAGAAGTGTAACGTTGAGTACAGTTCAAACAAAGGAGTCTGAGGGATGGGAAATACTTAGAGAAGATTAGAAAACTGAACAGAGGTGATCACACTGCTAAATAAATGGTGTCCCAGGCTGAAAGAGCATGGAAGGAAAAGTGAAGGGACGGAAGGGGATTAAACATGAAGATAAACATATAGATGGATCTTCCTTCTCAAAAAGAGAAAATAGAAAAGAAATAAGAGTGACGTATTAGAAATTACAAACAGAATAAGTGACTGTAGCAGTGTCTACTGCTTCTCTTTCTTTGAAACTAAAAGAAGCAGATTCAAAAAAGGCTGTAATACACAATGTTCCTTTAAGCTGTGGAAATCTGTGCTGCAAGATTTTTTAATTAAGAAAACTAAAAATCATCCAGAAAAATCCAGGAATAAAATCAGTTTAGAGCTAAATGTTATTCCCATATTTCTGGAGTTCTCTGGACCACAAATCATTGCAGAAAGAATGCCCTGGGGCAGTATTGCTACATCCTTTGTTCTCATCCTCTCAGCTAGGCACAGTCTGACTGTAGTAAACAGTGTTAAATGGATATTTGCTCTGATCTGATGGAGAATTGTTATGCTCTGAATGGCAGATGAGTTGAGATATACATTACAGATTTGCAGCTCAGATAGCAAGTTGTTTTGGAGGCCCTATTGCTTTGCACAAGGAAGTTTTGGAGCTGCTATAGAGCAGTGATTTCACAGCAGATCCTTGACCACCTTGGTGTGCACCACTGGGTGTTCAGAGTTCAATTCAGGGCCCACATGGAAAGCCATAACCAAAGAGTTCAGCCTGCATCTGCAACAGGCGTTGAAGCCAGTGCACATGCTGAAGCAGAAGTTTCCCTATGGTTTGAGCCATGCAGAAGGCAGGAAGCCAATTCTGGTCTCCCCAGGATTTGTGCCTTGTCTTCATATTGAGTTTTAGATGCAGTCAGAACAATCCAGGCCCTGTGATAACAGATACTGCTATATCTAAAATAGAGAAGATTGTACAACATCTACTAGCTTGCCATCAGAAAAAAAGAGGGTCTTCATCTGCTTCCTGAAGCTGAGAGAACATCTGGGGAAAAGCATCACACTGTACTTACACTCTTCTGTTGTTCCTGCTCTTGGTTACTCCCATAAACAGGATGCTGACTAAAGAAACACAACTGCTCTCATGTTCTCACGTGGAGTTTTCCATTTTATCTGGTCACATTTAACAAATTGTCAAACATGCTTCACACGAAAGTGTGTTAAAAATAAAAATTGAAAATTAAAGAAACTGTTAAAAAGCTAAGGACTGAGACACAGCTTATTCTTCAGAACACTTCTCTACCACTAACCAGCAGGGCTTCATCAGTCCAACTGAGCCAGTTGTTTTCCACCTAACAATTTCTTTCTTATGGATGCTGCCCTTTTGCCCATGGCAGCAGTTGCATTAGCGACAAATGAATTTTACAGGCATGCTACAGATGGTACCTAACTGTGGTTCCTACCTAGATTATAGTTCTGTTTTGTTGGGCTTTTTTTTCTGAGATGGCTAAGAAACAACAATATAAAACAAATCTCTGCAGAAATCTGAAGATAAGAGCCTTCAAAAAGAAGAGGCAGGGACATACAGTTAGTCCTCAACCACCTGGTCCCCTTTAAACTTTGCTAGCCTTTTAAAGCAGTGTTCTTATTCCTTCTGTAATCCAACCTTTAGCCAAACACTCTGGGGTTCTTTAGACAGTTACTTCCTTAATAAATCTCATTTTAAAAGATGAAACTTTTTAATACAGAAGTTGTGTACAAGATGAAAGTCCATCTACGTTACACTTCAATTTTTTTTATTTTTTTAATCAAGATGCTATTAAAAGGTTCACATCAACATGGGGTAAGTTTCACAGTAAAACTTCTTGTCCATGGACTTTCTTAGCCACTTCATTCTGTCTCACTCATTGGCCCATGGTACCTCAAGTTTAGTAATATTCAAGATCTGCAATTCATAGTCTATACTTTGTTTTTTGGTGTAGGAGATTGAATAAGGAATTTTAGCAAGACTGAGCCACGGGACTGAGTACTAATGTACTCATTTTAACATCCATAAACATCCAACTATTTTATGCCCTCCATACATACAAAGCAGAAGAGAAGAAAAGTGTTATCAACATGTGAAATAGTTTTCAGTGAATACTGATTCAATACAAATGTGGAAACCTGAATGTTTTTCTTATTTTTGCACAAATATAAGATGTTTGTGTAGGCTAGCTAGCTTGTGTAGCTAGCAGACAAATCGAGATAAATATCTGGCTGCTGATTATCCCAAGCAGCTTTATGAGAACCATAATGAGGGAGCTGATAAATCTGGATTAAAAACTAGGAGATTTTTAATTTTAAAAAATACTTTTTAAATTTAGTAAAAATACTTAGTAATGTAAATGATAAATGCAGAAATGTGTCCTTGCTTTCAGCAACCACTATGATCTGAGCTATTTGGGTTCTATTTCAAATATTATCTCTCTCACTATTATTTATACATTTGATTTTATTTTACTATAATGGTCTCTCTTCAGCTAACAGCAATCTTTTTCTTTTTCTTTTTTTTTTTTCTGAGTGGATTTAAGCCATCAGGTAGCATTTGCTGTGATATATTTTTTGTTATCTCTTCATTAAAAACATATTTTCAGTAATTACTTGAAAGAAATATACATATCTTATAATTGTATCTAATTTCCTGACCTTCAGAGTGTCAAACCATGTAATTAATACACTTGTAACTGGTAGTTCATATTTTAGGGATGATAAGATAACATTTGAAAAATTGCATATGAAATTTTGCTTATGATTTATCTGTCTGTGCTGGCTTTATACATGTTATTATAATTATTTACCATCAAAATGCATATATTTATAATTACAGGAAAACACTTTTATTTCATTCCACATTTCGGGTAACCCATTCAAAAACTGCATTTCCCTCTGTCATGAATTCATGCAATCTTATAATGAGTTTTTCTTTGAAAATACTTAAAGAGAGTTAAAGTGTAATAATATTTCTCTTCTACAGAAATCTGTAGAAAATGTTTCCCTAATTCATTAATATATTTTTAAAAACCTGAAATAAATTGAAAAATTACATACTTGCATTCACATACACTTGAAGATGTTATCACTTGACCTAAAACACATTGTAATGCCAAATTGGGCCAAGTGAATGGGTTACCCAAACAAAAAACATAGAAATTTCTCTACTGTTAAGCTTACAGATAAAAGGAATTAGTCACCTTTATTCTCAGTATCAGAAAATTTTAGAAATATTGATTTGAAAAGCAGTGTAGTAACACTTCTTTAGAAATGCTTTGAAAGAAAAATAAAATATTAATGTCTCAAAAGCTCTTATTTGAGCATAGTGTTCCTCTAACTTTGAGTAAACAGCTATGGATAAATGAGAAAGAATGAATATATATCAAATCTACTACTATACACGTGATTATTTTTTAATGCAATAAATGCATTTTAATGCTTTTTAAAATAACTGCAAGTTTTAACAGTCTTTGTCCTATATTTAATACTTTTATGAGTCTCATATGTTCTAAATTTCATCAGTCAAATATTTATTAACGTGTTTTCTTATAATACTGAATATTATAAATATAATATTATATAATATTATATTAATATTAATATAATATAAACATTATAATTATAATGTAAATCTTATAATACTGAAACACATGGCAACTAATAGCTCTCATTTATGCTAAATAACTGGTTACACTTTTTAATATATTTCACTTATCTAATATCATCAGCTGAATAATATTTGTATTTAAAACATAACAATCTCAATCATAATGATATGCTAATGTGAAACTTCAGATAACATTCTTAAATACACACAAAAACATGAAAAATATTTATTGGTCACAGAGTTGCAGCATGGAATTTTGAATATGCCTACCATTCTTTTTAATCAATCTTTAAAAAGAAATACTTTGAGCTTTCACTCAGGTATGTTATCAAGAAACCTCTAAGGTTATGTTTCGTTGGTTCCATAAATGACAACAGTCAGAGTAGAGGAGTAACACTATACTATAGAGGTAAAAAAAAATCCATGATTTTTCCAATAGAATGTATATTATACCTAGCTTAAGAAAGGTAGAGGACATATCATGAATGTTATTAGAATCAAAATATTATATTTAATATGAAATATTTCTAGTTCCTTTGCTGAAATCTGACGTTTTGAAGCAAATAATTCAAAATAGCCAACATTTGAGTACATTGGTTATAATTATCCAGTTAATTATTTCCTGTTCAATCATAACCAAAGTATTCCTTATCTCCAAAAACAAACATGTCTTCTTAGTAAGGAACACAACACAGTGCCCAAACAAGTTTGCAAAACAACAAAAAATTGCATTGCTTTAGCCTTCACTGAGTCCTTTTTTTTTTTTTTTTTTTTTATTTTGGCTTACCTCTGAAACGAGCTCTCCAGTTCATGTTCTTCTCAGATGCTTTTGTAGTACACTTCTACTCAGCTAAGACCATTCATACATATGCCCTGGCTTTATTTATATCATTCATACGGAAATACATTGCATTAAAGACCCTCAGCATAACAGCGTAAGAAAATTGTGATGGTAATGAGAACACCATGTTCCTGAAGAGCTTCATAAAGCATAAGTTATTAAGTGAGCACTGTCTTGAACCCAAATTCAGCTAAATAAAGATGAAAGCCTGTCAAAAAGTAGAAATGATACCCTAACAAATTGACAAAATTAATATATTATTATAATTCATGAATAGTTTAACCATAAAATTAAGTGGGCAGATGTACTGTTGTTCTCACTTTAATTGAATTTAAAAGTCTCTCTATTGCAGGCACAGATGTGTAATCATATTTTCATAAATAATTGTTTAAATGACAATCTAAAGATTCAGATATTGTTAATATATAAAATGCATTCATGAATGTGGTGCTGTAGTGTAAAACAAAAAATATAAATGCTGCCATAGGTAATTATTAGTCATTTAGCTGTCAGTTAGTCAAATCAACTAAAAGACCAATTACTCTGATGATACACATGTTGAGAGGCTGGTTAAAGTAGAGTTCATTGTTGGCATTAGGTCATGTTTGGCAAATTCTGATTCTACAACAGGTTTTCTGTTCTGTTTATGCCTTTTTTTTTTTCCTGTGAACTATTGTAATAAGGGTATTTTGCATTTGAATTCATATACAGTAACTTGTCCTCTAATCTCTTAATCTGTTTAAACCCTCAAATACAAAATGCACGCTTTCTATATTGGACATTCTTTGTAACATTTATCTTACTAGAAAAAAGACAAGGTTTAAACAAAGATGCAGATAACAACACAAAATGTTTCCCACAAATCTCTTTGTTTTGTACGTGACTACAGAGAGCTGAGTAGGTCACGTAAGAAATTCTGATTCCAAATGACAATGAATTGTTCTTAAAACTTCTACATCCTGAGTATAGTCATACCTATCTTGGAAGATGCTTCCTGTCAGAAATATCAACTCTGAGATGCTATTTCAGATGAATGGAAGTAGTCTGAGAGAATGTATCACTCAGCTGAAAATCCTGATATTATCTGCTGCTTACAGAGATTTGCTTACGGAGGACAGTCACTATAACATTACTTCTCAAGACCCATACTAACATCTTTACATTTTATTTTTTCTTTAAGTATTTTTCTTTAAGTATTTTTCTTTAAATATTTCATGAGTTGTTGTGTTTTTTTTCTAACATCCATCTAAATCTATTGAAGAGAATTAGAGAACAATGGCAGGGTTTCAAAAATATCTCCCTGTTCACTGTAACTTTCTGAAGGTTTGATTTGGGAGTATTTGTATTGGGTTTTTGTTTTGTTTTGCTTTTTGCTGCTTGTTTTCTTAGGTACACTGCAACTGAAAAAAAATACATCTACTTATTTTCTAAAGAAACATTATACAACTTCTGAAGAACTGAACTAAAGAAACATTATACAACTTCACTGTTATATATCGCTGAGAAGATAAATTAGGCTAGCTTCTAAAACACTGAGAGAAAAGGAATCTGAATTTGGTTTTGAACCAAAGTATTTAGCACCACATTGCTATATCCTTACTCAGGGTACCTATACTGTGTGTGTGTGTGTGATCATCCCTCCTTAAAAACAAGTAGCACTATCAATTAGTTCACATTTATTAATCTTATTTCTGCTGCTACAAAAGATTTAGAAAAATCAAATATATATTCATAACTGGTAAGACGAAAAATAAATCAAATTATTTTTAATTCAGTGAGATTCTGAATCTACCAAAAAAGAAATAAAGACTAGGTGAATTCCACAGCACTTTAAACTTTCTATGAGAACAGAGGTTATATGTAAAACAATAAAATTCATGTGTTCATAAGTACCAAATAAGACAGAGTCACTGATTCCTGCTTGGATGCTACGTATATATATAAACAATGAAAAACTCTTAAAAAAATGCCTCTTGTACACAATAATTGGCAAAATTACACTTTCTTTTATTACAAACTGTAAACACTTGCAGTTTCCTTGTCCATCACTAACTTCCTGAATTGCAAATTAAAAGCATCATCATTTAGCATCTCTATTTGCTAATGTTGTAGAGCATATTAGTTTTAAGCATCCAGTATGTTAATATGTTTTGCTTATAATGTTTCTGACTATCAGTCTTCTTGAGACTGAAAATCCTTTCATCAGAATATGATTGGATTGTAATAGAAAACTAAAATTGTCCTAATTTATACAGAAACATCATTACCACTGACGGAGCACTCAGTGATGTGATTTGACTTAAAATACAAGCTTAGATTAACTAGTACTTGCAGTTATACAACAGCAGAAATTTTATTTGGTTCAATTTATTACATTAGAATTATTTACATACAAATGTACATTATAAAGATAATGCTGAGGTACACTTCCACCTCATTTTATGTCAGGAAGATAAACACTACAGCTTCAAACTGTTTAACTGTAATAATAACCAAAAAGATCAGTATGAAATTTGAAATCAGAAACTACTAGTGATGTAATTTATTTAAATGGAGAGAAGACTTAAATAATAACTGCTTAATTATCGCATGGGTGATGTTCTGCTGAGTATTGCAATTAAAAATAAAACATTAACGTTCCACATCATTTTCCAGTAAAATAAATAAATATGGGATATATCTTTTTATAACAATCCTCATGACAATTATCCTCTATGGGATGAAATTGTATTAAATAATTATATTGTTTTTAGAGCACAAGGATTATTTCAAAGTGATTACACAACGTCTAATATGAAAGGGAAAATATATTTTTTAAAAATCCATAGCTACATGATCCAGGATTAGCAGATCCCAGGCAATACTATATTTCCTTGGACTGCAGACCCTCAGGAGGATTAAGCAAATATATATATATTTTTTATTTTTTTTATTTTTTACTGTTTCAGGATACAGTCTCTTCCGGGAAAAGAATTACTAAGCCTTTTTCTCCTAACATTTTATACCAAAAAAATAATTGGCAAATAAGAAGAATTTAAATTCTGAGAAATGAATAGTAATGAACTGATAACTAAAATATTGCTTAAAGGTTCAAGTGCACAAAGATTGCAATAATAATACTATTCTGTTAAGCTATGTATACTTCATCGAAGCCAGCGGAAAGGAAAACATACCATATCACCACCATACCGCAGGCATTTTCAAACAACCTAGTGCAAATTCAAAGCTTTCTACGGCTGCGCCCAGTAAAACAGCCACAACTATTTTTAAATACATCAGGAGTCCATGACCCCATAAGTAGTAACTTCCCTTTCTTGATGGAGCGCGCATCTCACTTTTGTAAGTGTCAACGGTTTCTGGCTGGCTGGCTAGATACCACGGCGTACTCTGCTTTTCTCCCAAAAAGGCCATGTCATTCTTATACAACTTAATCAGTGACTACATACAGGAAAGCAACACTGCAGCCTTTCTGATCATTTTAATGAGGACCCCTGGCTATTCAGTCATTGAAATATAATTGACTCGCTCTTCTCTTATTTTCATAATAGACACTCCAACCTAGACCACATTTATTTTGCTATAAGAAATGTCAAGAAAGATTGGAAGTTTTCTGAGTGTCCCCATTAAAACTGAAAACATGCCACCCTGTCTTTTGCATTAGCTGCAATCATTTTGTGTAGAACTCATTATGCAGATAGAAGATGCAAATGTTTCATCTATCTCACATCTAACCAAACTGCAAGTGCCAAGAAAATAAGCACAAGGAAAATAATTTTCTCTTTTTATGTATGTGCGTGCGCCTGTGGTGTTTGCATTGGGTCACAGTGCCAGTA
This sequence comes from Tympanuchus pallidicinctus, assembly GCF_026119805.1. Classification (NCBI taxonomy): domain Eukaryota; kingdom Metazoa; phylum Chordata; class Aves; order Galliformes; family Phasianidae; genus Tympanuchus; species Tympanuchus pallidicinctus. Next base: position 39,223,256 of record NW_026294618.1, on the reverse strand, counting down.
CTCATGCATGCATGTGCACATATGTGCTCACAAGGAACATATACACAGCTCCAAGACCTAATATTTTATTTCAGGTTAAATCAAAAGGTTGTGTAGTACCTGATCATCACAGGTGAGAAAGAACATCTTTCTCAGCTGAGAATTGTTCTACATAACAATAGCTATCACTTTAAAATCAAGCGAGTAGCAGAAACCACTGAAATGCAAAGATATCTTACATTGGAATGCATTCAGTATAGTATATTAACTAGAATAATGTGTGTCTACAATTCAGATATGTTATTTTGAATAAATCCTCGTCACTCAGTATGACCACCCAGTTCACTCAATAAAATACTATCTTGCCCTGTGCTAAGTTCCACTCATATCTGGCTAGACCGTGACAAAATCATTTCCCATTTTAATACATTATTATGTAGGATACTTAGCATGAGAAGTCATTCATTGTCAGCTTAAATATGCAATTTTCAGTGCAAAGCAGAAGATATTTTTAGCCATCAATTATTAATGCACACAGCATCTCACTGATCCCACCAGTAAGTACTATACTTATTACTGTATTTCACTTTTCCCTATTTTTAAACACGTGACCACACAGGTATCATTTCTTAGCACATTACAAGTCCCTTTGAATATGTCTCTCATACACCTCATTTTCCTTGATTTTCTGGTTAGGTTTTCAGGCATCTATATTCCAAAACCTTCATAGTTTCAATTAAGCATGGCATAGGCTTAACAATAAAAAGTTAATTAATATAATTATAACATTTGTAATCTGTATTTGAATAGGGAAAGAGGATTATTTTTTCAAGACATAGACAATTGCGTTCTGTTATTCTGTTATATGGTGTTACAGGGGGACAGAAAAATCATGCTTTACCTTGAAGAAACAGTGTAGTAAAACAGAAAAGGGAGGCAAAACCGATATTTTAAGTCAATATTTAATGTCATACATTATAACCTTTCCTCACAAGAGTCATGACAATTCCCTTGCCCATTTCCAGAACAAAACCATGAAAATATTATTCTTTCTGGCATATTTTGCACAGTTCACGTTTGATGTGCTTACACTCAAGGATGGCGAAGGAGCATTTCTAGGTCCCACGTTAACAGGGTGCTGTGCACCAACCAACCATGGCCACAGTGCGATGGGGCTGTGCCCTTCCCATCTGCCCCATGCTGTCTTCCCCTACAACTCAAAGACACTGCTGCACAGCACCTTCAGGAAAAAAGCTTTCTAAGCATCATGCAAGCTATCTATTTGCATGTACAGCCTGTCACCAAGCCATGGCCCCCACGCTCTTGCACAGATTACTCTAGGCCTGGCAGAAATAATCAGCATACAAGAGGGAAGAGAAGAAGCCCTAGGCTTCCACTGGATCAAGATCACTGCACACGTTATTGCTACTTCAGCAACATATGGTTGTACCTCACCAAGTACATTATGCACAGCAGCAGTATTTGGAGTATAGTAAATAAAGGTTTTTGTAATGAAGGCATTAAAATGAAGTATTAATACACTGGAATAATGTTATATAATTTAAACGCCTTAAAACGGCATTATTGAAATTATGTTTATTTTCCCTCTAGCTCAAGCTGCTCTTGAGATTTTACATGGAAAATCTCCATACATTAAAATTTCCACCAAAATTATTTTTTGTGGAAATTCTTTAAAACTTCTATCAGTTTTCTCATGATAATTTCATCTTTAAATCAGAACCGTTAAAAAAAATATATATATAAATATTTGTTTCTAGCCTGGCTAAATATTCAATCAGGACTATAGCATAACAATGAAAAAAAAAGCAGACAAAGTTTTCCTTTCCTGCCACATTGGTCAGAAAGTACCAACCTTCACAAGCATTTTGCTTGAATCGTCTCAAGTAAAGATTTGTTTGTCCTAGCAAATTCACATGGAGAAGGCAGAAGTCACGCACACATGGAAAAGACCAACTTCAGGAATTGTGGGTTTGATTCTATTTCTGGGTTGTTTTCTCCTGTGTCCTGGGAAAGAAAAAGACCCAGAGACCCCAGCTTCCTTATGTCTCGGTGTAACAAAGCAACTTTCAGTCAGATCTACTCAAGACAGTTCTCCTTCAGACGATGAAATTTAAGGACCACACCTGCCTCCCAGTGCTGGAAGTTTGTGTTGTATTCCACAGGGAGTGCAATTTGGAAAGGTGATTGTGCCAACATGGACAATACAAGCTTGCCAAGACAAAGACAAAAGCAAGTTTTGTCAAAGCACAATGACATTCCCCTCTTGCCTTTCATCACCAAAGCTCTCAAACAGACTAATGGAAAGGAGAAATTATATTGTAGCCGAAGCATAAATAAGGAACATATCGCTTAGACAGTCTCTGCTGAGTGTCCAAAAGATTGAATGGATTCTAACAGGAATTATGCATCACATTACTACTGTGAACCTGAGTCCTACCATTCATTTGACAGTATTTTTAATAAAAAGCCAGCAAAGGCTTCAGGAAGGTTTCAAGATTGTTAAAAACAGATTTGGAAGCTGGAAACAGAGATAGCCACGTGGTTATGATACAGTGACATATTTGTCCTTCTTTCTCTGTTCCATAATTTACCAACAGGAGAGATAAGACCCATTAAACATGCCTCCCTAAGCTTCAGTATTTGTCCATCATTAATTGGAATTGCTGGCCTCAAACAATAATACATTACTGTCCTTCTTATCATTTATAATATGTTTCGAAATTGGAAATATCTGTATGCAAATATATATATACAGATACACATATATACACAGATGTATGTGCAAGCATCAAAGACCATTGTAGCAATGATACAATATGGTCAAGATCATATTGAAATCATTATTTTTGCCTTACAAGTGGAAAATATAGTTTTTGATAAAAGGATCATCCAGAAGTGCTGCTTTTGAGGAATTTTCATTCAATCCATAAATTTGAAATTTTTTGTTTTGTTTTAATTTATAAAAAAAAGCCTCTTTCTGTTTCTGAGGCAATTTTTGTGTTTTTGTTTATACTTTGTAGTATTTTGGAGATGCACTCTGTCTTGATTGATGTTTTTTGTTTTTCCTCATTTGAACAGGGAAAGCCTAGGGCAGTGGATGTCACTGGGAGTCAAGGTGCCTCATAGACAGACATGCCTGCCTCCAGCTAGTCTACAGATCTGGTCCCTGGCAACTCTTGGTATCTCCAAGGAAAAGTGGCAACTAAAAAAAGCATTCTGAGTATCCATGTTACTGATGTAAACACTTACATGCTTCTGCAGCCTTTAATGTCCTCACACACAGGATCCCTGTTTAGGTATCTACAGTGTGAACATCTAAGCTCATCTCTCTAAACATTTTTTTGCTATCAATGGCACTTTCAGAAAGAGATTCATCTGATATAATTTTGATATCTCAAGCAAGACAAAACAAATTATATCTAGAAGTTCATATGTCTCTCCACTGGCTCTGAAAAGTGTAGGGTGCCTCTCTGGGATTTGGAAAACTGCACTGTAGGTGTCTGTGTTTTCTTAGATTAATCCCATTGCCTGTTGCTCATTCAGATGGGAATTTTTGCATGCTCTATCCCCATGGGGAAGCAGTGATCACAAATACACCATAAATATATAAATTAATCAATGATTCTGAAATTTCAGACATTTAAGATCCTGTGGGAAAATGTGCTCTTCTATCCTTATGTACAGCTGTGTTAAAATACAAATGAAAGTATCTTCCAGATAGTTGAAGGCAAAGGATTTCCTGTGAAATACGTGGCACAAATACAAGTCCACAGTCTGAGTTAATGGCTCACTATTAGGATCTTAGGAATTTTGGCTGCCTGAATACAGCTCCTCTGACTTGCCCTGGTATTCATGTTGAGTAATATTTTACTTTGCCAGTTGTCACACAGAAGGCACTGTTGGAAGATGGCTATTTAACATCCACATTTCCTGAAAATATAGAAATGCAAAAAAGAGACAAGCATGCAGAAGCAAGTCTCCTTACTGTAGGTATCATGAGTGTCTCTCTACAAAACTAAGGTCAAAGACACATACCAATATGGTTTGGGTTTTCAAGTATAATCAAGTTGACATCTATCTACACTGATTACCCTTCAGAAGGGAAAATTCTGGAGGTAGGGGAGAGGTTTTTTGCTCTCTGGTGGCCTCAGATGTATCCTCCACAGTGAAGTTTGTGCCTATAGGCACAGCCCTGAGAAATAGGTGATGCAAGAGAAAATATTCTGGAGGCCTTATGCCTCAGAGATGTCTTCCCTACTCCTGCTTGCTCCTCAGGGAAATAATTTGTTGCTGGTCTATACCAGCAGCAAATTACAGCAACCCCCTTGCAATTCAACTTGCATCTGGGAGCTGGAAGAGGCAGGGGAGTGAGGGACAGAGGGCTCTGGCCTTTGCCTGACCGTCTGCCTGGTGAAGTACTGGTACTATTTAGTCAGCTTTCCAGCCATTCCCCAGTACATGATGCAGGGGGAGCCACAGCCGCTCTGAAGCTTCATAGCCCTGACTGTGCTGTTTGTCAGGCATGCTTCAATCTGCCCTCTTATTCTGACTTTTACACAATTCACACCCTTACGAGAATTTACAAAAACACAGGGGCAAGACCCCTGTCCCCAGAAACCCATTTTGTATTTTTGTGGCTCTGTTCTAAGTCCTTGGAAAGCCAATCAGAGAAGAAATACTGACCACCATTTATGTAGTTTCCAAATGGGTAAATAAGATTTTTCTTTATGCCTGTTATGTCTTTATTACGTTACTCTTCAAATGACATTACTATGGTAAGATACATCAAGCAAGTCTGACAAGTTACTAGCAAATCTTAATATAGATTGCACTTCTATTTTTCATTTGTGGTGGTCATTTTTCCGGATCCTCATTTTCAACAGTTTGTGTGATAATTCAACTGGCTTACATTGCTGTTTGGTAATCAAATGGGTTTTAAATCATTGTTACAAACACAACTCTGTCCTCATTGCTGAAGGCATTAAATAAATATCATCTTATTAAGAGGAGGAGTGCAAAGATATTGCTCTTGTTTTACTGGTGTGTACCCAAGGCAAAATCCAGAGAAACAGGAAACCAGGCTCTATAAATTATGTGCAAGTGCAAGTGGTACCCTCTGACCTTGAATACATCTCCTCAAAGACTGTTTGCCCTGTCTGCCTGCCTAATTTTGCCAGTGGTGTTAGAAAAGGGAGTGATGTCTCATTTTTTAACATGTTAATTCACACAGAACAGCTACATTGCTGATCTAAACCACATAGAAAAAAAACTTCTCATATCTTTCTATTTCTACTTTCCTGGTCTCAGTAAAGACATTTGTTTTGATCTTTGCCTTGTACTCGCATGTGAATAAGAGATTAGTAGGAGACATTTGGACGTTTCTGTCTGGGAATCCTGCCGTCAGCTATCACACTTGATGCAAAGCTAGTGCATGGTCTCTTGGCTGACTTCATTCACCCCCATCTGTTCGGCTGGCTGTGTGCCTGCTCACAAGTCAGTCGGCCTGCTTCACTAGGACACAGGTGCCAGCAAGGATGGACAGCACATGCAGTATTACAACATGATGTGCCTTCCTTAAAGGAAAACTGTGATTTGTGGCACTAATGTTCTTGGAATTTCATCTCACGTTGTACCTCAGTTTTCAGATAAGTCACTGAAGAGGAAAACTTACCATCCGCAGGCTAACAGAGAAACTTCCACATGCACCTCTCTTCATCCATAATTGAAATCCTCTCAGTTTCTCATTTGAAAAAGAAGATGGTATGTAGCATTTTTTCTATTTTCTCCATGCTGGCTTTACTGTATCCACAGAGCATCCTTGTATGACAAATTAGAAGGAGCCAGTAAATCTGACATTCTTGCCTGAATATCCTTATTGAGGCTTAGAGTCATAGTATCACAGAATCATAGAATAGCTTGAGTTGAAAAGAACCACAATGATTATCCAGTTTCAACCCCCCTGCTACGTGCAGGGTCACCAACCCCTAAACTAGGCTGCCCAGAACCACATCCAGCCTGGCCTTGAATGCCACCAGCGATGAGGCATCCACAACCTCCTTAGGCAACCTATTCCAGTGTTTCACCACCCCCTGTGTGAAAAACTTCCTCCTCATATCTAGCCTAAACCTCCTGTCTTATTTTAAAACCATTCCCCTTTTCATTTCTTCAGTGCACCAAGGATAGATTTGGATAATAAATTGTAAGTAATTTTGTCCTATGAAGTTATATGCAGCTGAATATTTAAAAAATATATTTTTCCCATGGCTATGAGCTAAAAGCTATCCACTTAAGTTTAGTTTATTAGATGACTAACTGATCAATAGTTTACACCAGTTAGATAACAGCCTAACACCTTTTTTTTCAGTCTTGCATTACAGATTAGAATTTTATTTGTGGCTGCTGGTGAGCTGAGTAGCTTCTCTTGCTGCCTGTCATCTGGTGTCCAGCTGCTTTCTCTTTTCCTAGAGCATGCCTATGTGGTCATGTGCAACAATCATGGTCCTTTTCCCCAGAATGACCACTTCACCTGTTTTGATTGCAATTTGCATTTTATATGACACAAAACTTTAGTTACAGACTACAAAAAATTAGAGGGGAAAAAGTAATGAGCATAATAACCTGTATTTTGACATATTTTTGCATACTTAAATTATTATACTTACCCACCAGAGTGTTCGCAATTTCAGGTATCAAAGTGGCACATATCCATGGCAATTTACTCTTCTTGTGCCAAACCACATTACTCCCCATTGGTCCCTTCATTCACACATGAATATAACTTTTAGCTATGTTGCACCGAAATTTTAATTCAAGCAGTTTTACTTAGTCACTGCAGACATACACAGAGATACAGAGAACAGTGACAATACCACCCAGATGAGTAACAGGCTGGAGACATTAATGATCAAGTAAAGCCCAGTTCTGCACTTAGACTGTAGAACTTGGTTGGAATCCTCAATTACTTAAATAGAAAAATACAAAAACAACTAATTTGTATTGTGACACATCACCTGTGATCTCTATTAGATAACAATCTCTCTGAAAATATATTATTCTATTTCAATATCATAAGCTAAATTCTCTCACCTTTAATCAGATGAGACTCCGCATTGCTGAATTTTGGTGTTATTAGTCATAAAAGTACTGTGAATGGTACAGAGCTTGTCTTTTTGGAGAGTTTTTAATCCAGTAGTTCTAGTAAGCTAGGACAGAACTCTATGGAAAACGAATTGACTATAACAATCAGACTACAATCTATTAAGATATAGTTGATATGAACATCTCCTCCTCTTCCCTGGGGTCAGGGCAGAAGGGAAACAGGATTTCAGTCAGCTAAATTGTCAGAAAGTTGATCTTCCCCTCCTTCCTATTCCCCTACCTCAAGGCCATTTGCAAACTGTAGTGTCAACTCCACACTCCTTCAGAGATGGGAGACCAGAGCTGCTGCCATCCATGACTGATGTGTCTGACAGATACACAGCAACGTCAGCAGCCAGCCAGCCGGCCAAAGCCATGCCCAGCAGGAGCCAAAACCAAAAATCTTTTTCTCTCTCAGAACACTATATTCAACTGCAGTCCAAAACTTGGCATACACAACAACCTATCAGCTGCCAGTTAATTCTGTGTATATTCTTACATTTGGGTTTTGAAAGTCAGAAAATTTGAAATTAAAAAAAAAAAGGGGTTGCATGCTAAGAAATATGCCACAGCTTGGTGACCTCCACAAATCTTTGGGGGCTCGCTTTACACCAGAGTGTCTTAACATAAGAGAACATTCAAGTTTCAAAGTAAGATAGGCCAGTTCTGAAGCTTGTGTCAGAGCAGACAGAATTCATTTGGTACATTACTGCAGCCAAGATTCAGGCACAAGTTGGGGAAAAATGGTATTAAGCTATCTTACAAAATTCTGTAGTAACCAGTTGAACTGCATCTCTTTATAAATATGCTTTGCTCCCAAGGTATTAAAAGGCAAGAACAGAAATATCTCCTTGAATAAATGAAGAGGACAAGGCACAGAAAAAAAATGTATCTAACAAGTGAAATAGCTTTTATAGAATAATTTCCGAGTTACTAAATCAATGGAGCAGAATTAAGTTAGAGGATGAATCTTGGGTTATACTACAAAAACAGTGGTAAAACAGTCATACCTTTTCATGACAGCTTGGAAACTGGCAACTTTCAACTCCACATTCCCAATTATTTTGTGAAAACTTGCAGCAGTCCTTCTCAGACCCTGTTTTATTTTCTATTACTATGTTTGCATTCATGGATGAGTAAGCACTCTGAAGCTGTGAAAAACTTTAACTGCTACTTTTCCCAAATGTCTACTGAACATCAGCACCAAAAGATGAGAGATTCCTTTTGCTATGGGCTCTTTGTAATTTAGCCATGATGATCAGTGTAGTTTAGCCACCTATAAGACTTAGGAATATGCTTTTTTGGGGGAAATATATTTAATGTTACATATCTATATATAAATACATGTTATTGGTACACATACAGAAAATCAGCAGCTCTGTTCAAACTGGCAAGTGGCTTCCCAAGTCTCCCATGTATTTATACTGAGAGCTCTAGAAACATAAGCATTTCCAAGCAGCACTTGGAAAATTGAGGACAAATAGCCAGCAATATATATATATTTTTTTTTTTTTTTCTTTTTCCCCTGCAATTAGAATTCTGTTTAGATAGAAATGATGAGGGAAGTAGTATCTGAAAATTCACACATGAAAAAAAAGAAAATGAAAAAAAAAAAACAACCCAAAACTGAGAACAGTTTTGCACCCTCTTGAGAAAAGGAAATCAAGTAGACAAGCTTTTGTGTTACAATTCATTCTGACATAATTTGTAACAGCCAGGAAATTAACACTAAACAATGATACTCATAATGAAAACATTGTGAGAGAGAACATTAACATAATACAGAGATCCTTGCTGCTGGTCTACCCACAGCTAAGATCCAACCCCCACACACAGGATGCTCAAGTTAGAAAAAACAGGCCAGGTTTCTCGCTACTAATCATTGTTGAAAGAAGTGCAGTGTGCAGTAGCAGAAGAAAAAGATGAGATTAAATTGAATATTGCACTAATGAGCATGCTTTCTCTGATGAAAGATTTTAATGTAGTCTGTAAATCCCTTTCTCTCTTCCACATGCTTATCACAAATGTCTCTGTTTGGTAAACTCTGTAGCTGAATCACATGAGTAGATGCCAATAGACATGTATTTAGAGCTGTAACTAAAAAGGATGGAAGTGCTTTGACTCCAAATCCTACAATGCTCAGCTTCAAAGCACCTGCCCCTTGAAATTATTTCCAATCCCTGTGCCCATCTATAGGATAAGCAGGCCCTGTTAGGCAGTGTCCATATTAGCAAGTAGATCTGCCCAATGGGAGCCGACCTGCAACTCAGAATTGTTGATGCTGGAAACCCAGCAGAGCATGAATGCACAGGGATTTACTTCAGAGCATCTCAGTCTGTGATAAACTGAATATTCCAGTAACAGAACATGCCAGCAGTTTTCCAGGATCTCAGCTTCAGATTTTGTTTCTAGTGAAAGAAAACAGACAGACCACCCTGACAGTACTCTGCAAATGCATAACAAGGACTAGGAATGAGGCATGAGTGAGAGATTCAGCTCAAGAATACACTCCTGATCCAAATGAAAACATTAATGCAAATGAGGAAGGCTCTTTTTAGTGGTGCCTAGTACCTGAACAAGAGAAACAGGTGCAAACTGGAACACAGGATGTTCCCTCTGAATACCAAGCAGCACTTCTATGTTATGCAAGTAACAGAGCCCTGGCACAGACTGTCCGGAGGAGCTGCAGAACCTCCTCTTTGGAGAACTTCAAAAGACACCCAAATATGGGCCAGGGCATTTTTCTCTGAGTGTTCCCACTTGGTCAAGATTTGGACCAGGTAGACCCAGAGGGCCCTTCCCATCTCAACCCTTCTGTGAAACATCATTGCATGCCTCAAACAAGGACATACCAAAAAAAGCTGCACCACAAGCAAAGAACTGTGAGGAGCTACACAGCACAGCAAGCAGAAAACATCAGAATACCTTACATCTATCCATCTTTAGAGATCATGTGTATGACTGACAGCCAAGTCAATGCTTCTAATCTAATTCAAAGCCAGGAGCTTCCAAAAAGCATGGTGCTTCATTGTGATGGAAAATGCAGTGAATCACTTCAACCCCTTTATTCAGTGAATCTTTAAGGCAGAGAATCAGCCTCTAGATACCATCAGTGCACACCTGCACAATCACAATCACTGACAAGCTGTAGGATTTAACAGACAGCCTGTGATCTGTTCTCTCAATGTACTCATTGGCAGAACAGGGCTCTGACTTTTCCACTGTTTTGTGGAAAGGGCTGCTCAGGCCCATGTTTTGCAACCTCTACCTATGAGAAGATACAATTTCCTATGAAGTTATTCTGCTATATATAAAAAGAGTTCAAAATTCATTGAGGTTTAAAGAAACAAACAAAGGAATAAGGGATAGACAATAGACTGTAAGTCAGCTATCTTTATCAACTTCTTGAGAAAAGCACGACAAAGCAGGATTAAGCAGAAGCAAGAAGATAGCGGAAGAAAAAAGAAATCCCACAGCAGATTTTCGTAGATGTGGTGAGTAGATATGCACTCTCCAGAATGATCTCTGGACTGCTGAATGTTCTGTAGGAGAAAAAGGAGAAGAAACTGAACCTAGGCCCTCTCTGCTCTGCCTGAGCACCCTGCAAGACTGAGCACTTCTGCTTAAGGGAGAACTATGATTTCTCTTTGCTGTACTTTAAAGCCAGATGTTGATGGCTTAGAGTGGAGTTCTTTATGTGGGCACTGTTGGCCATGCCCTGGGAAGGCTCAGCGAGCTCTTGTTCCTAAGGTTGTGGAGGTGATGGACCACTTGGAGATGCCCAGAAGGCTTAGGAATGAAGTGAGACTGAAGAGATAATTCTCTATGGTCTGCAATTCAATGTTGGAGAAAAAAAAATCTATCAATTCAACAGACTTTAAGTGCTGCAAGTTTTAGACAAAAGACAAGAGGTCAAAACTGCAGCATTACTGAAGAGATTTTTATAATTTAACATGGGTGTTGATTTATTTTCAAATTAAAGCACTCATATATATCATAAGTTAAAATTATTGTCCACTGAAGATGTAAATTTAGCACCTATATCCTGCTTATTTCTGTCTTAATTGTAGTTAGCAATAACTTTACAAAGACTACTAAGCATTCTGCATGCGTTAATCTTTTCAACAGTTTACCAAGTAAGCCTGAGATTCTCTTGGTGAGTCTGAGAAAGGGGAAAAATAAGACAGCAATTAGTCAGCAGCTGTGTTTCTATCTTCCTTGATCCCACTAAGAGGAAAAAAAGAAAGCAGCTGTGAGCATCAAGGGAAATATTTGGTCCCAGCGTGATTTACAAGTGGGTAGAAGTTGCTGTAATTCCCCAAGGTATGCTCTGCTAACTAAGTAACACAAGATTTATTGTGCCTTACAAGAGGCAATTGGCTCTGCACCTTTCTTGTACCAGCAGCAGTTAGCAAGTTCCAGCTTGGAAACAATTAAGAATCTACATCTCAAATGATACTTGGCTCCATAGGCTAATTTTTTTATACTCTCTTATACTCTTTCAGCACCATGCAGCATATAACCTACTGAAGTTTTATCCGAATTGGAAAGTACTGATGTAAAACTGGATAAAGTTGAAAATTCTGAACTAGAGAGAGTAGGTAGCAATGGAATAGCAGCTTCTGTTTTTGAACTAGAAACCTCAAGATCATTTTCTATTCCGTTTTTCTACTTACACAATAAATACTTCAAAAGATAACAATTCTAAACATCCTACTGTCATCTCTGCTAAAAAATTTTGTTTACAGATTATTCTGTAATAAATAGTGGAGTGGACTTTGGCCATGTCAAAAATAGCTATTAATTGACTCTCATTTTGAATCACATGGTAGTTTACAGATAAAATTATGTGGCTGTGTGACTAAAAATAATACACAAAGGAATTGATGCAACTAGATATCTGGCATTCTGTACAAAGAATCAGGAAAACTATAAGATCCTTGTGTTAGAAGAGCTACATAAAATGCCATCTGCAGTTTGGCATGCACTAAGGAAAATATTTTCACAACCACAATCACCAAAACAATGTTACTCATCTGAACCAGCCCTGAAGATTGAGTGCAAAAGTGAAGAAAAACATTGTTTGTGGGATAAATCCCAACGTTGGTGTAATTGACGAAGATATTAAAGACAAAGATATTTAATATCTGAAGGACATCACTTGTCACTGATTTCCACCTGGACATTGAGCCATTCACTGCTACTCTCTGGATACGATGTTGCAACAAGCTTCTCATCCATTGAACAGCTCACTCATCAAATGCACATCTTTCCAATTTGGAGAGAAGGATGTTGTGGAGGACCATGTCAAAGGACTTACTGAAGATAAGATGACATCAGTGGCTCTTCCTTTATTCACTGATGCAGTTACTCCACCATAGAAACAAGGGCAGATAGGACTTGCCCTTGGTGAAGCTGTGCTCTTCCCTTTTTTCTTTTTTTTCCCCCCTCCCTCTCCCCCAGCCTATACTACACTTGAGAGAGTTTGTTAAATCAGATTTGTTGCTGGAGAACAGTATCATTTATTCTGCTGGCTGTAACACCTCTAATACTGTTAATAGTTTATACTAACATTCCTTGTAACAATTTTCTCTAATCATAGCAACAGTGCAGGATTTCAGGGAAAAATTGAATAGGAGCCAGGAACTGTACCCACTTTTCTGCCCAACTATAATACCTCCCCTCTACATGATATCTCTTCCCACATTATGTAGCAGCGCTCTCAGCTTGCTGGCACTGGTCAGAGGTAATTTGAAGAGGCAAGCCCGCCTCCTGCTGTGACTCCTTCAAGCAGCCCTTCGGGTCCCTTCTCCCTGTATTGCTCCACTCTAGCTCTCCCCACCTCCCCAGTTGCTGCCTTCTCTGCCATACAAACAGAACTGCTTGGCTAAATGAGATCTGGTCAATGTTCCCATCCCAAACAAAGCAAAACAACAACAACAAAAAAATCTTCCTTCTCTCAAGTGCTGGGGGGTTAAATAACCTCATTGGCAGATCCAGCTGAGAGCCTGGCTGCAGAAACAATGCCAGAAGCGGTACTGAGGGAGGAGGGTGAGAACACACAGCTGGGAGAGGCGGAAAAAGAGGTGGAAAGCCCTTCAGCCAGCCCTGCCTGCAAAGGAAACATAAGGGAGAATTGCAGGTGTATTTTAGGGGCTGAGAGACAAGTTAAATTCTATTAGTAGGCAGGTCAATTTAAATTAAGAGTGGAGTGATAGAGAAAACAATGTAACAATAGATGAATAGGAGACGTGGGGCAAGTGTTTTCTTGGAAACTGTTCAGTAGATGAATTATTTTCTGGCAGGAATACAAGAGGGGGTTTAATTTCATCTTGTTCTGAGTAACTACATGCCTGATGTGGGTAAAATAGGAAATAAAATATATTATCCTTCAGTTTTGTTCTTTCTTCCAACTTTGTCCAGTAATCTCTCATTCTTTTTACTTACTGGAAAACTAGGAAGCAGTTGAAGACTGCCTATGTAAAACTGGGTGTTGACAACCACCAAGTGAAGGTGAGTACTTTTCACACTGGCAAAAATACAGTACAGTTACAAATTATATCAAATAGGAATAAAATCTGATATATATTTGTGTCAAAATCTTATTCTTGATTTTTAATTAGAACTTTATTTTGCATGTTTTCTGTACTGTGATCTCCACTATCTTTTTCTTTTTCTTTTTTTTTTTTTTTTTTTTTCAGTATAATCCAAACACTGTGTTAGCAACAGAAATCAACACCACCACCCCCAGTTTTTAAGCAAGCACATGAAAAAGTGAGAAATGTGATATGTTTGACTGAAATTAGAGTAAGCTGAAGGAGGGAGAGGGCAGGAGAAGTGTGTTCACATTGCGTGGTGGCTACTTATAGCTACTCAGAGGCAAAATCAGTGCAGGGCAAAGAAGAATGCTCATTAAAATAGTGAAAGCACTGTGCAGGATTACAGAGGCCTCAGAGGTGAGAACAAATTGTGAAAATACCTACAGGAGCTTTAGCCCAAAAACATTTTTCACATGGCCAGTTAGCTTATACCAAGTATGAAGAAGAAGACTGAAAAACAATTCTATAAACATCAACCAGCTGCCTTCTACCTCTACCCAGCAGCCTACAAGACAAAACATGGACACCTGTAGATAACCATGAGAGTTGCTTCCAACAAAATATTTATTTTACCACATGGCTGGAGTAGTTTTGCCAGATCAATCTGCAAGAAGATTTACACTGTGCGTTGTATTTCCTCTTTCAAACAAAGAGTGAAGCCGCTTGCTACTGACATAAAAAAAAAAAAAAAAAAAAAAAAAAAAAAAAAAACCAGCTATAGCTCTGTCACAGAGCAAAATTGCTTCAATAAACAAGCGTTAATTATGCACATTATGCACTAGATAATACATGTGAGCCTGTCAGCCAGTAAACAGCTCCATCTTTGAATAAGATCCTTTTCCAAATTAGGAGAACCAAATTACACAAGCTGACAGCTGTTTGCTGACCCAACTAAAACAATTTGGTGGTTTCAGCTCAGCTCCACGTGAACAGGTGCCTGCCTCCCAGAAAACATCAGCCCCATCTGCAGCAGGGCCAGGCAGCCTCAGCAGGTGGACAGAGTGTCCTTCAAAAGCTTCTCCTAGCCCTGGGATTGATCTCCCCACTGCAGGCTGCAAGGGCAGGCTGGGCTGCCTGGCATGGCATGGCCGTCAGCAGCCACCCAAGAGCACTACTAAGGATATTAGTTTCCTGTCATCCCATTCTAGCACACTTTGGCTAATATAACAGAAATCACTAATCACTAAACTGACGGACCTTTAGAGTGTCTGGGATGTCATAGCCCTTCTTAGTGCTAGCCTAAGGTTTGTCTGGCCAGAAATCCCTTTCTGAATTCACCATCCATGGAAGTGTTCAAGAGCTGTGTGGATGTGGCATTGAAGGACGTGGTTAGTGGGCATGGTGGGGATGGCTGACAGTTGGACTAAGTGGTATTTTCTAATCTTAATGATTCTCTGGTTCAGAAATAATGGGCTTGACTCTCCATGCATTCCCAGTACATTCATGTGATGTATGAGTAAGAAATAAAGATCTCACCATTTCCTTGAGGTTTTCGTTATGCTCTAAAACAATAACTTGCACTATGCTAGGGAATTAAGTCAGCTACTTTATATTTATTCTGCATGCAAGAAAACTTCTGCAGAAAATGCTTAAGTATTCAGCAGAATCCAACTATATACATCAGGTATAACTAGTTCAGAGACAGAATTGAGACATCCCAAGCAACAGAGTCTATACTTAAGGCAGTAAATGTAAAAATTCAACCATTTTCCACACTGAATTTTAAGATGTCAGGGCATCTTTCTTTACAGTGAATTTCAGAAATTTTACTTTTTTCTCTAGCTAAGGACAGAATACATAAAAGAAAGACTCACAATATTTCTGGAATAGATTCTCAACTCTCAGTCTTTTCACTGGCTGGCAAAAAGGAGCATTAGGACCACTGACACTCTGAAACGATACCTTGTCTGGAGTCTCAGTAATTAAGGAAGCAGCTCTGAAGGCATTAGTATAAAATCTTGTTTGAATAAAATTACTTGTTTGAATGCTGCCCTATGCACTTTACTGGTGTCACTACCACCTCTCCTTGCTTCAGAAACTCTGAAATTGAATGGCAGGAGTTTTTTGTTTCTGATGCATCTGTAAATAATTAGCATTTCTTTGTTGAACACTAATTGTGTCTGCTATGCAGCTGTGCCAGCATAAGTCTCAAAATAGATGTCACAAACAGCCACGGTCCAAATCATCTCCTTATTCCCAGCTGACCCCAGAACACTGGTGCTGTAAGTTAAAGAGTAGCATGGCCTCAGGGGCCAAATTCACCTCTGGGTGAATATCTACTGTTCAGTTTTATGAGTGGTACATTAATTAATCAGCCTTGCACAGTGTGAAGCTGCTGTTTGTCAGGACCACTCATGATAGCTGGTAACGTCTTCACCCAGCCCTAGTTTTACCATGTCACTTACCACAAATATGATGAGCCTCACAGCACTTGCTCAGCAATAGCATCATTTTGAGTTTCTCTTCTGAAAAAGAGGACACTTGTGGATCCCATTGCAATGCTCCTTTCATTTTCAGCACTCTGGATTTTTCTAATTCTCTGTCAAGCTCGTACTCCCTAGGTACTGGAGAGAATACTTCAGCACCAGTAAAAGAACATTCGCCACACCTCTTACTGCCTCTGCCACTATGTAAATCCAAGTGTTTCCAAGATTTTACAGCTTCCTAAGCCTCTAGCTGTCCTATCAATATCAGCTTTCACTCGTGCTCTTATATTCTCCTTCCTTCATCTACCTTGGGTTTGCTCCTCAATTACCCTCCAGCTTCCCAAACTATGGACAGTGTATGTCTACCACACCACTCATCTCACCTGCACTCCTCCCACATATCACACACACACGGTCACTATCTTTTCTCCCTCTCTGATTTCAATTCCTCTAATATGAAATCTTGCATTTGAGTGAGACAGATTATTTTTGGTTCTAATCTAGCAAAAAATGGACACAATCAACCTCTTCCATCAGCTTTTGAGATCAGATTATTTCCTTCCACAGAATTGTAAGAACATGAAGTATTTGAGACACTTCCAAGCTGTTGTTATCATGTTCTAGATACCTTCTCATGTTTTTTGTTTGGTTGGTTTTTATTTGTTTGTTTGAAAAGACTGTAAATTAATGGATACTTAGGTCATTCCTCAACTCAATATTTCACTGAGAAATCATCTGTGAAAGAAAACAAAAAGGAGTCCTTTATCTTCTAGTGTTCTTTTCCTGGACATGAATCTCTGGACATGAAATTCTTTCCTAAGCTACCAGCACTTCCACTTCCTCAACCTCTGCTTTCCCTCACGCTTTCAAATACATCTTCTCTTGCTTCTCCTTCCAAACTAGCTGTTACTGGATCATCTCATCTATTGAATCCCTTTATTTCTCCCTCAGTCCATTAAATTCCCCTCCAGATTTTATTGATCTTTTGCTTTATTTTCCTCTTTTCTATAGCAAATCATCACCATATGCTTGCTCTATTGCTGTTCATTTTTCCCAAGTGAGATCTTCTTTTGGCTGTTGTTCCAACTTGGCTAGGTCTGACTCAGTATGGCCTTTCTCATGTTAATCTCAATTGAAAGTACATCCTGACACTCCACATCTAACTGTTTCCATGCAGTACAATATCCTACCCTGTTGCTGTGACATTCTATCCACAATATTTTTGTTCTCTGTCCTAAGTTTAACAGAATCAAAGCTGAATTCCTGCACACAAGCTCTGAACCACAACTTTACAATGCAGAGATAAACCATGTCCAGGCTTTAGGTCTTATTCAGACTCTCATTTTAATAATTATATTAAATGCCCTCAACTTGTGAAAACAGTGCAACTGAAATGATTCATTCTCTATCACTTTGACTGTCATTCCCATGTATTACCTTGCTGCTGCTATTCCCCCTGTCATGCAAAACCTCATACTTAGCCCTTCATTCTTGACTTCAGGAACTCAGATAATTTTACTTCTCTCAGCATCCCCATGCCTCTTTCCTTAATAATGCCAGAGAAGAGAGAGGACAGTGGTGATGGTTTTTATACCCGTTTGTTCCATCCTATCTGTTGTTGGCACGATTGGTCCCATCAGTGATATTGCCTCATTCTAATACCTGATTAAACTTAACTCTTCTCATAATGTTCACTTTCAACAGTTCATGTTGTTCATACTGGGAGAGAAGTATGCATAGGAGAGGAGTGCTGAAACTGAAGTGCAATGGAATTTTGGTAGTGAAGCAAGACTGACCAATGGATGGAGGTGGATTAGCTAACATTGTTTAAAATGAGGGGCAGAGTGGGCACCACATGAGCCCACTGTTGAGTACTGAGATGGAGCCCGATGCAATACCTTCCTTCAATTTGTGGATTCTTTTTTAGACTTACGAGGAGAGAGTGTACTATACCTACAGGTAACCATGCAGCTAACAACCTGGCTATAGCATTTATTTAGAAAAGATGCACTCAAACTGGTACATAAACAAAGAATGCTGTGTAATTGGGACCCTAATTAGGATTTTGTGATAGCCGTCCTGAACTGACCTGTCTTCTCACAGCCACAGTAACTGACTGCTGTTGGCCTTACACCACTTGTGGATATTGGGAAGTCTGTATGACCTGGGGCCCTGGCCAGCCTTTCCTCTTCTGGAGTTTGAGTCATGCTTACTCAGCAGCAACTCCAGCAACTCCTGGATACAACTCAAGGAGAGCTAATGCAGCTCAGACAGAAGTTCTCTATCTGCATCAATTCTATACTAACATAAGGCGATATTGTTTGATGAGTTTTAATTCAAAAGATTTTTTTCAGTAGTGAAGTCAGGAGCTAGAAAGGTTAGGGAGATGCATGAGTGAGGAATAATCATGCAGTGCTAGAAAAACAAAACATTCTTTGCAGTAGTAACTTGAGGGCAACTAGCATCTTTAAGAGCTGACACGGCATAGAACTGGCTAAGCGTTTACCAATTTAAAAAACTGAATACCACTGGAAAAGTTGATTTACTAGACAACAGGTTGTATTTTCTACTTAGCCCAGGTGAACCAACTAGGAGGAGAAAAGCCCAAGAGCACTTTCCTGTTCATAGCTAATATTCCCATTCTCAGTTATTTCACAGATCTGAAGTGATCAGCAGCTCTTCATTATTTTTATTCCTTTTCTATTTTTATTTTTATTCCTGCTCATTCCCACATTGTTGAACTACAAATTAGATTTATTTAGCTTTGAGATGAATGTTCCTAAGCTGGCAATGTAAGCATTTTCTGACACATTATATGTAAAACAGAATAAATACCCTATGTATTTAGACTTCTTTTATATATTTTTTTAAATAGCTAAATGTAACTATGAATACTAATTCAAGCTACTTTCTTTCCAAGCCAGATTTTCCTCCAAACATTTCCTGAATTCTTCTTCACTTTTGAGTCAGGAGTCTGATTTTTAAATGACTAACACTTTACAATCCAAGTGAGTAATGAATGAGCCCATCACCAGCTCCCTGACTATTTGTGTCATGAAGCTGTCATCAATGCGCCCTGTAAACGTGGCTCTGGGCAGCATGGGCTAGTGGCTGGCGACCCTGCCCATGGCAGGGTACGAAAAGAATAGCAGAAGTACAAATAAAACTTTTAAAATCCCCAAAGAACATTTAATTATGACCAAATCTTTTTTTGGTAGCAGATATCGAGCAATTAGTGATCAGTTTACAGAATGATGCCCTACAAAAATTACTTTCATGAAGTGGTGAATAATACTAATAGGAAAAGAATATGATGGAAAGAAACAATAAAATTGGGATATGGCTGAAGTCTAGACCTCCTTGGCCTTTGCTCTGTAGTCTATAAAGTGGCTGGGGCTTCACGATTTATGAAATGTTTATGCTTACATATAAATTAATACGACAATTAATACAACAGTGGCTGTATGATATTCAAATAAGATTTCCATAGGTTACATGAAGAAATTAAATATTTGATCTCCCACCTGCAACTGTGAAAAAATGTAAAGTAACCATTGAAGCTCTTGCCTTATGAGTGGTTGAAACCACTCATAAAGCAAATAACTCACTAACCAGAATATTAAATGCCAAATATTTTTTAGTCAGCAAAATTTGTTTGTGTGGTTAAGTGAATTCTGGGGAAATTCCAAAGTCTAAGGGAAGGAAGTTACACTCACAAATGGAGAAATTATAGAAGAAGACCATTCACTAATTATACAGCAGAATTTTGATATCTGTTTGAGGCAGAACCATGAGGAGAGAAGTATGGAAGATAATCAGTGTAAAAAGGAACATAAGTAATGATAATCAATAAGATTTTGTGAGAAGGTCGGTCTCAACGCCTGTGAGTACACTAGTGTTTTTATGTAAGATGTTTTTTGAGTTTTCCTACAAGCTATGTAACTTATTCCAACACAGCATTTTGATTACATAGAAAAATAGATTAATCTGCAAAGTGGACAAAAAGCTAGTAATGCAACATAAAAAAAAAATTGTTAACAGGAAATAATGACCTAGAGAGAATATTTATTTTCATGTACTGCAGGGATTTATTCTTAAAAGTAGCTAAAATCATAAGGAGAAATAATAAAATAACCAATGAAAAACTTTGCAAAGTGAATATTACTTAGACAACTCAGTTATACACTACTGATATGCTTGCTATAATGAAATAATACTCAGAGAAGGAATTTATAGTAGGGTGCAGTTCCTTCATGGAACAGATGAAGGCACAGTGAAATATTACAGTTCAAATCACAATTAGAGAGGAAATTTTTAACAGAAAAAATGCCAAGCCCTGAAACAGCCATACATGTGGTTAAATTTCATTCCTTGAAGTCCTCAAATTAGAACTGTATTTCTTTTACAGAAATAAGGCATAGCTCAACAGGTATTACAGGCTTAGTTACAGACTATTGGTTGAGGATTTCTACATTTGTGGTTTGACACAATCTGTCAAACCATGCTATTACCACCAGATTTTAAGACCACAGAGACAAAGTATTGGTGATTTACACAGCTAAAAACATAGAATGAAGATATTTCCTTGTAACTGTGATTTCTCACCAATTTATTTGTTGTGTATCTTATACTCACATGTACTATAGAAATACCCTATGATATTGCTGTAATCTCCTGGAGGGAAGGATAGTTAGATTTTCTTAGGTTTTCAGCTGGTGGCCAGGCTTGTAACAAAGCCACTAACTGTCACTGGATCACATAAACGGATTTTCCCAAAAGAATCCAAGAATGTCTTTCTCTCATTCTGAACTGAAAGAAAACATATTTTTAGATCAGGTCCATACAGTACTGTACCCATACATCCATATGTACTAGATCCATATTAAAAAGCAGCAGAGGCCACATGATTGATGTTTTCTACAAGTAAATATTTTCATGATCACAGGCTAGCAGCAGCTCTTTACTGGCATCAGTGTATAATACATTTGCACAAAATACCAGACTCAAAGTTGAGTATTTCAGTTGCTGGACAAAATTTCAGATCAATATGTGGCATCTGTGGGACATACGCTGCTCCATCAAAAATGTGGGTAATTCTTATTCAGACATTAACATCTTCTGTCTGAAAATAAAAAATATCTAATTATCTAATATCGTGAAGTAGCAGATAAGATGTAATCCATCGTAAACAAAAATAAGCTGGAAGGAATACCCCTGGTTGCCACAAACATAGTCCAGTGCATGAAGAGTGATAATTCACTGGAAAGCTCCAACGGGAGCTGCAAGAGCAGAGGTCTGTTCTGCACAGAACTCAAAGCAGGTCACTAAATTACAGCCTGTCTTCCATGTGGCACTCTAAATCGTGTGCATGTTCCCATAAATCCATCAGATCTATATCTCAGATAAGCAAAATAGAGTATTTTCTGAATGACTTATCTTGGTCAACATTTTTTTCTGGAAATGTCGCATGTGCAAATAAACTTTTATGAATCTGCATCTGACTGCCACTAGAATAGACTTATTTTTAAAAACATGGAATGTAATTCCATCTTTCCTCGTATTTGATTTTTTTTAATCTATAAAATGTTTTCTCACATAAAGAACTTGAAGTAGAATTAAAATACATTAAATCTTCTTGCAGAGTGTTGATGCTAAGAAGCATTTTTTAACTGTTTACATAAGAACGCGTGGGTTTTGTTTTTTCTGAGAGGTGGTTCTGAGAAACAGTAGTTTTAATCCTTCACAAGCAAAAAAAAACCACAAAAACAAAAGAAATCCCTACTGATACCAACCATGGGGACGATTCTTCTGTAACAACCTGTGGCTTGTCTGCAGACCATAATTAGTTAGAGAGATCATGATATAGAGCCTCTCCAAAGAGGATAAGAGTGGTAGTTCTCTATGGAGAAATAAAGCAACCTTTTGTACCTGGTAATTTAAGGAACAGCAACAGGCTAATATGCAGACAACGCCGGGTGTAGCATGTGGTGTGGTTCTCAGCAGAACAGCAGGCCCCTAATGAGGTCTAGTAGTGGATAGCAGCTGGTAAACTCCGTGCTCAAGCAGGAGGCTCAGAGAGCTTTTATTTGCTAACAAAAGGCTGCAAATTGCTCAAAGGCCTGAGTAGGCAATGAGAACATGTTCATATGGTCAGCCAGTATATAAATTTTGAAAACAAATATTACAATATATGTACTTGCACTGCAGTGGTTTGTGGTGGAGTTTTCGAGTTCTGGAGGGTTCAACAATAAGTCAGACTCAGGATTATTGCTAAATTTTGTCCCCCTAGAAAGTAAAGCAGTTCTTCTCTCCACATTGCAATGACTGGACTACACACACACACATCTAATGTATTTGCTCTTAGTTTCCAGCATATAATAATTTCAGATGAGCATTGCACAGATTTTGTAAATTAACAAATATTTTACCGCATTCCCCTGCCACTTGAGTCTGAGATCTTCTAAAGTGTAACAGATGGGGAAAGATAAATTATAAACTAGTCAAAGAGCTTTGACAAAAGATTTGATAACCCTTAAGTTCAAAGATCAAGTGTTTGAACAAGATCATTAATTGAAACTTGATGAGATTTAGTTATGCATCTGAGTTTATTCTCTGTTTATAGTGTTAGTGTAATTCCATTGGTCCAAAATGTTTAATTACATGTTATAAACATGTTCCAAAAGTATCACACTGCCTCCGAAAGATTAATCCTTACTCTCAACACAGGACTCACTAAAACTCAGCCCATGAGGAACATGAAAGCTGCTTTCCCTCATTGCAACAAATACTGATATAATTGGTTGGTTGTTTCCTGAAAATTACATAGTGGGAAAAAAAATCAGCTTGTGATTAAAAAAAAAAAAAAAGGAACTGTACTCCTCATTATCATAAGAAAGATACAACAACATTATAGGTAAGTGACCTTAACTGCTCTGATGGTAACAGAAAGCCTGCAGACGAAATGCACTCAGAGAAATCTGGTCTTCAGCTTCCCATCTGCTATGAATAGGGCTGAGGTTCTACGTTAGAACCTTCATTATGCCAAACAAATGCCTTCAAGACATTTAGCTTATCAAGCTTTAGCTCAAAACTTGAGCTCAATCTTTTCTTGGTTTGTGAGATTGAAAATTACTTCAAACATAGCCTGAAAGTTTCTCTCGCGTTGTTCCTATTAGTTAAAATCTGAAAAGCACCATAAGTCTCCGAGCCTTAAAAATGAGGTGAAATGATTGCCAAGCAATACATCAAATGCAATTACACCACGATGGTACAATCTATTTCTCCATTAAATCCTGGACTTTCTGGGTTCCCATCAGCTTTAGCAGAAGCAAAGGCTGTTTTCCTCTCTGTACTGCAAAGTAGTTCATGTGCCATGTGCTGGGAAAAGGGGGGTGAATGGGACTCCCTCAGAGCTCCCTTAGATATATAAGATATATAATATATATAAATATATAAGATATATAGATATATAAGTTGGGCTGCAGCTAGACTGTCCCTCTTAGTCACTTTCAGCAGATACACTGTAGGCACTAAAGGAATCAGTTGATACAAAACAGAAGTAGCTTATTTCTATCTAATAAGTATGGCAGTTTGCTTGGGGTTTTTTAAAGTACAATCTCCTAAACAGGATCACAACGTAATATTCTGTAATCATAATGGTGTAAAAAAAGGAACCCCAAAGCAGAGCATAATTTAACTAACTCTTTTGCAGGAAAATATGATTATCAGAACTCACTGAAGTTAGACCAGTGTGTAATCATCAGCAGCTTTCAGAAAAAAGGTGCTACTTTAACTCTGATGAACTTAACACAATAGCATACCTTCTGAATATGTTCTCATTTCTGAGTATTTGTTATGTATTCAAAGAGCTTTCAGTGCAAACCAAAATCTCAGGGCTGCAGATCCTGACTTTTAATATTGTATTCACAAAGGCAATGCGTTTGTCATGGTTTCCTTCTCATATCTGTATTTTAAAGCAGAAAATCGAAAGATTTTTTGTTGCATTTAACAATAACGTAAAGCGATTGATAAATATGAAAAACAAATAGTCAAGAATGTCTAGACATGAAGAAAATGATAATTTGGGTGTGTATTTTTGAGGATTTGTAGACCTAGGAGCAGATTTCTAAAAATAAAAAAAAAGATTACATGCCAGATTACATCAACATCCATTCAGAAATACAGGTAGCCCAATTTAAAATGAAAAGCTGGCCCACAGAGACTTTTCAGTGAAGACTTACACAGGTGTATGCATACATGCTCCTGCACCATGGAAGTACATATATTAGGATTTTGCTGATGATTACATTGAGGCCAAAAGTAAGTCCTTAAAGGTTATGTAGAAATTAAAGTAGTTCAAGCTTGTTTTGGTAAAACACTTATTATTGACTATTGTGTTACTTGAGATATAAAATGCTGAAAGATGTGTAGTCATATAGATCTGTATTTTATATGCAAAATAAGTTGTTAACTTCAGTTTAGTTACTGACATAATGGAAGCAGAATTTAACACAAAAATATGTGTGGAAAAGATGGAAGTAAAATCAGCCACTTTTAAAATTCACGTATGTTTGTGAATATTACAACTGTAGGAATATAAAGATCAGCAGCTTACTTCATAATTGCAACGTGTATGAAAAATGTGTAAATATATGCCTTTTATTTATATTAAAATCTGGTATGACAGATTATTGTATTACTGTAAAGAGGCACAACTTATGAATAACTGTACTGTAATCTTCTACAGGTAAAAAGAGTAATTTCCAAAATGAGCCATGGGTTATATGTTCATAATAAGTGAAAACAATTTCAATCACCTCATACTCAAGAATTACTAAATCACTGTTGAAAGTCTTCAAGTTCCATAGAAAAATAAATAGAAATTACAAGGTCATTTTAGTCTTTTAACTATATTAATCGACTTCATTGTTTCTCGTGAGTAATCTGTCTCATTCTAATAAACATTTTGCAGCACTGCATGGCAACTGGGATATAATTCAAAGGCAATGGCTCCCTGGAGGAAAGTTTGAGATGGGGCCAATTGCCAGAGAGAGCCCAGGATGAATAACAGGGGTGAAATCCTGGCCCTATTGACATTACTCCCAATTACTTTAATACGACAAGATTTCAACCCTGGGGAGAGAGAACAATTGCCATCATTGTAGTAAAAGATACACTTTACTGCTTGTTTTATCCTTTCATTCAAAAAAGAAAATATTATTTAGTTGCAGTGAGGTCTCCTCAGTGCCACTGCTTTTCACTGCAATACAGGGCTCTTGTAAATAGAAGTGTTATGCACTTTATGTATTTATTTTCCCTCCCCAAAACCTTTCTCCAAAAGGCTGTTGAATCAGAAGCACTGCAGCAGACTGCTGATGATCTCATATGTTTGGACTTTGATTTTTGGGGTTGTTGTTTGGGTTTTTTGGTTTTGTTTTTGTTTGTTTTTGTTTGTTGGTTTTGTTTGGGTTTTTTTTTTTTTTTCCTTCTTTTTTTTTTTTTTCCTTTTCAATCAATAAACCAGTTTCAGATCATCTGATGTCAACTGTGAGCAGCTTTTTTGTTTGGTTGGCTGGCTTTGCTGGAGGCTAGTCCTAAGGACCTGGCTGTATAAAAGCATCTCACACTCAGAAGGAGCCTCTCAGCCCTGTTGTGGCAATGGCATCTGCTTTGTGTGCGAGGATGTGCAGAGAAGCTTAAGTAAGTGTGGGAAAACAGCAACTGCAGATCAGGATTTGCCATAAGGCAAGACCTAACACATAGCTCTTTCTGGTTCACCACAAACAGATGGAAAAGCATATAATAGGCTTCAGCTAAAAGTCTTCTGTTCTATTCTGTTTCTTATGAATATACCATTGAGAAATTAGCAAACTTGTTCAAGAACTCAAGAACACTCACAGAGAAAGTAGCTGCAGGCCTGCAAAGCCTCTTTCTATTATGATTTTCATATAGATATGGGAGATTCAATGATTTAAAGGGAATTTTGTAGTTCACAATGAGCACACACATTTTTAGATGCTCCAGTTTGTAATCAACACAGTAATTTTTATCAGCAAAAAGCAAAATTAGACTCCTCAAATTCACATCCTGAGAACTCAAATGCAAAAAGGAGGGGGGGGAGGAGAGGGTGTTCTTCTGTAGAACAGAGCTCCTTTCACCCCCATTTAATTTTCCCTATTATGACATTATGGGAAGGGAAGCAAAACAAGTAGCAGCAAGAGACTGTGTAACTTGTGGTTGCTCAGTGAGTCTCAGGTAAACTCCTTACAGATAAATATAGGCATATAGGACTTCTCTTTTCAGCTGACTGATAAGGGACTTTTCCTTCTGCCAGAATCAGTAGTTTAATTTGCTGAGACTGATCTCAAATTCTCTTTCCTGTGGGCAGAGCACATTTTTTGGGGTGTTGGGGAAGGAAGAGATGAGAACGAACAGAGTTCTTCCTGTAGTAAGCTGTGTAGGGTGGGCAGTTGTGTTGGTTTACTCCTCCTATGATCCCCTAGCAATTGGAGAACCTGGGGGAGGGAGAGGGATCTGAGACATAGGCTCAGAGAGTATGCAGCATGACAACTGTCCACAACAAATGCTGACAACACACAGGAGCCAAATCTCCTTTAGCTCCCAAACCATAAAGACAGGAAAGAGAGAATCAAAATATCCAGGAGGATGCAGTTAGGCACCTTAGCCTAATTTCATGTCACCTCTACAACTTTAAACATCTCAGTTAGTCTCCCAAACTGCATAACTCACTGTCATAAGTAGGCACTTCTGCATTAAGTTTCAGCTTAGTACAGACAATAGATTTCAGAACTGTATTCTAAGAGTGCCTATTTCCCTTTCTATCAATTGTGAAGGGAGTCTATTGCAGCTAACTCAAACACACATATCTCAATAGGTATTGTCCACACTCTCCCCACCAGTGCTGTTGTATCCCTGCACATATCTGGACAATTCAAGAAATGCTTTGTGCTCTTTCTGCCAGAGATATCTTGTGTTTAGTCTGCAGTGGGGCATTTAGTAGCAACCTACATACATCTTCATCCTTGATTTGCCCAGGAATGTTCTGCTTGCCCCCATGTGGGGATCGAAGTCATATTCACTACTAAATGCAACCTGTGTTGCATTCTGTATCACTAATGTTCAATGCAAACAGCAATCAAGTTAAAGAATTTTCTCTCATTTTGTCTTTCCCTATGTCTGGAGAAATGAAATACACACCGATGCTTGCATGCACACAGATGAAGAGCCTGAACATCCTTCCTCTTACATCTATGTGAGGCCACTGGAGCAGAGGAGTTGTTATCACTTTCATGAAATGAAAGCGAATTTGGCCCATTGGCAGTTTCTCAAAGCTGTAGTGAAAGTAATCAGCTTTCAGAGGCAAGCTGGCCTCCAGAGGCAGTTGTAGAGGAGCAGAGAGATCTGTCTGCCTGTCCTGGTGCCTAGCAAGAGATCACAGACAGAAATTTTAAGATTGGTGCCAAATGGCAACTGTTCACTGTGCTTACTGTGCTTATTATCCTGCATGGGAAGAAATTAAAGGAAACCTACCATGGGAGTGCTGCAGTTGTGGTGCAACTGAGTGCCAAGCAGTGGGAGTAACAGCAATGGCTGAGCCATCTACTGCTGAGATGCAGAAAGAGCTGTGCTTGGCCTGCTTTTGCCCGAGGAAAGGTCTGGCGAACAGATGGAGAGATGGGCTTATGCTCTGCCACGTTCTGTATTATGGCAGCAGCCTCACTCTACATGGTGTCTAGCTACTGTCAGAGCCTTTAAGGGCCACTTCACAACCCAGGGAGGGAGTCCAGCCAACCTAAACAAGAACCACTGCAGGAGTCAAATTGCTAAGGTCTGAGTGGAGAACAGTAAGGTAATGCAGTTCCCAAGTGAAAAGGCAGAGTAAAAGAGCAAATAGCAACTTCCAAGCTGTAGTACTGGAGAGGTACAACCTGAACTCCATAAAAGCTACAGGTAAAAATAGCCCTCAACCCAAACTCCTAGGGACAGATAGCCCATGAGGTAAAGCCTTCTGGTTTCAACCACACACTCCCCTAAAGCACAGGCTCAACCACAGGTGGGCACAGCTGTGGGATGATCACAGCTAGAAGACTGAGCACAGCCGGTGGTATGATCAGCTGGCCTCCCCACCCTGCCCCTTGTAGCACAGCTGGACAGCAGGGACTCATGCTCTGAGCTTTATGAACTGCACCCACTGCCCTACCACCTCAGAGGTGTTACAAAAAGCATTTCTGTATGCAACAGAGCAGATGAGTTGCCCAGATATTAGCACCCTATGTCTGACAGCTCAGCTGAAACTCTGCCATCCATAGGCAATGGGAGCAGCCCTTTCTCAAGCAGGATTCCTGGTGCCCAGAAACACATAGGATTATTCTTCAGCCTCTTCCCAGCCAGAAATGTTCTCTTCTGTTCTACTCTCTGTTTCCACAGATTACCCAGGAATTTAGATATATAGTAGCTAAATTTGTCTACTATCACTTAATGGGTTCAAAAGTCATGGGGGAGAAGGTCCATGCAAATGTGCTCACATGATTGTATAAATATTTTTCCCATGTATAGTTGGGTAAAACAGCTCTGTCAGGACATGGGGAAGTGTGAAAGAGCTTTCTTTCATGGAACCAGGTGATAAGCTCTTTGTTACAGTGAACTCTTCTTCAGAGGAGACAAAAATATTTTTAATATACCAGAGTATCCACTGCAATGTTCTTATCTATACCATTTCTTTGTGTTTAATTGCACATCTCTAAGCAAATTTTTTAGCTGTACTTGATCTTCATATTTTAATTATATAACAGTGTAAAATTAACTAGCTAATACCTTAAATTAGTGTTGTGGATTTTCAGATACTTATATGGAAAATATACAGGGCTGTCTCCAAGAAAAAGCTGTGCTAAAGTATAGTGACCCAGTTCTCCACAGAGCATGTAAGAGACTTGTAATGTGTTCTTTCTTATATTCTCTCAATGTTCCTAAAGAAAATTATACGCATTTACAAAGAAAGCATATAAACTGCCTGAAATAATATGAATTTTAAGGAAATGTTAAGGTTCAGGAAAAAATTGGTGACTAATCATACAACTGTTGAATATCTTTAAGCCCTTGTTTCCCAAGAGGCTGATAGAGTTTAATGAAAGTAAATAACATGGTGGTCTAATTAAGCAGCAATTATTAACTGAAATTCTATTTAACAAAAAATAATCTTGTTTCTGCTAAGCAGTCATACTTGCTTCAGCAGCTGATAAATAGACATTAAGACATAATCTTTTTTTTTCCCAGTTATTGCATAACCAATATACTAATTTCTAATTATGGGTTTGTCTTAGTTTCAGCTGGGATAAAGTTGTTTTCTTCAGAGTATCTGTTATTATGCTATGTTTTGATTCTAGGAGAAAAACAACGTTAGTAACACACCGCTGTTTATAGTTGCAGTTCATCACTGTTGAACAGAGCCAAGGCCATTCACTGCAAAGCACCTAAGAAGTTGGGGGGAGGGGGAGGGGAACAGAATTAGAACTGCTGAATTAAACTGGCCAAATGAATATTCCATACCATATGACATGCAGGAGTTTTGAAGGGAGTAAGAGCTCATCTCTTCTCTTCCACTGCTCAGGAGTCTAGCTGGGCATAGATTGGGAATGGTGAACAATTGCTTGTGCATCACTTGTTATATACATTCACACATATGTATACACATATATGTAGTCATCACTATTATCCTTTTCATTTTCTCTGTCTTAGTAAATAGACTGATCTCAACACAACTAATGGTTGTGCTCTACATTTTTTTCCAATTCTCTCCCCCATCCTACCAGGAAGGTGGGCAGTGAGTGAATAACTATGTGGTGTTTAGCCACCTGCTGTCTTAAACCACAATGTTCCTTGCATGCTCATTTTTTCTTAATTAAAAATCAGTAAGGGATATAAAGAGTTCTCATTCTCATTTCTCCTTCTACTTTGGCATGTGTGGCAAATTGATGAAAAGAAGACCTGGATTTGGCTGACTTTTCAGAAGTGCAAGGTAGAAGAGACCCATCTGTATACAGAAAGGCATGGGAAATTCTGTTCTACAGAGGTATTACTGTAGGTATTTTTTTTTTTAATTTACCATTTAAATATGGTGCTATTAAATCTCAGCCATAACCATAAGACAGGTCTTTCAGTAAGGATTAAAAGGAAGAGGTAAAGGTCATCAGAAACAATGACCACTGTTGCTTCTTGTGCTTATTTCCCCACTCCTCCCGACTGTAGGTTCATAAAGTCAAGCACCAGCTTCCTTGAGCAATTTGCAGACAAGAAGAAATCTGCCAGTTTTCATGAAACCTTCCTGTACAAACACAGAGGTCCATGTAGATCTACTTGTCACAACATAATATATTTTAACTCTCTTCCTTCTCAACAAGAGGATTTTGTAATCCTGCCGTACCTGGGCACTGCATTTCCAAGAATCAACATCATTCACAAGAAGCACCACATATTTCTATGACTGCAGAGACAATAATGTTTTGTTTGAGCAGTAGACAATTCATTTTCAGTAACATCGCATGACAATCAAAACCTCAATAGGAGGTTTTTGCCTGAAAGAGAGTAATGGACACAAACTGGAACATGGGACATTCCTACTGAACACCAAGCAGCACTTCCATGCTGTGATGGAGCACTGGCACAGGCTTCCCAGGGGCTGGTCTCCTTGGAGATCTCCAAAAGCTGCCTGGACATGGGTCTGGGCACTCTGCTCTAGGTGTTCCTGTTGGAGCAGAAGTTGGGCCAGATGAGCCCAGAGGTGTCTTTCAAACTCAACCATACTGTGATTCTGTCACATTTACAACTATAGCAAGTGGAGTCAAAAATCCTAATTTGCACAGAATGTGGCAACAAGAATTCATATAGGCAAATGAACTTGAGCAACTTCTAACTTCTGCCTTCACTAAAAGCTTTAAGTGCAAATATAGCTTCACTGCAGAGTCAAATTTGTCTTAATTTGAGAAAAATCAGGCTGTGTTACAGTTTTGCTAAAAAGCTCAAAACTCTACGGCTGGAAGCAGGTTTTGCAGTGTTACCCTCAATGTTACATTATGTTGACCATCTAAAACTTGAGTCCCAGCAAAGATAGTCAGCAGTATGGAAATAATTGATGCAGGAACTTCTAAAAAAACTGAAAAATGAAGTACTTATTTCCCCTTTCAGTAATTCATTTTGTTTCTTCAGCACTCCAAGATTCCTTTTAGAGGTGTCTTCAGCAAAATGAATTTGTTAAGTTCTCTAGGATATGACAGCATAACTTTGAGTTTGAGATGTATGAGATCTCACAAACCCCCTTGTGAAGCACAAATTTTTGTGAGTAATATCTTCATATGCTAAAGTGAACAGTTTAACAAAGTGCCCTGAATACAATCAGTTTTTAATACACCTTAGCACAGGAGCCTTTATTAGAACTTTGTACTTAAAGATGCTCCATTTCTTGAAAGCCTGTTTTGGTTTTATTTTAACCTTGCTACATATCAAAGTACAAAAATGAAGCTTTGTTCCTGCTGTCAAGACAACCACAGCCTCTTCAGCAGAAAACAAAAAAAATCAAAGACTTGTAGAATGCCAGTTGAGTTTGAATCTGAAGGCCGCAGTCTCTAAGCACACCTGGTACTCCCCACAAGAGCAGGATACTCAAGAAAATTGAGGCTTCAAATGAGCTTCCATCTAACAACCTATAATTTCTCTTTAGGGAGTGGGGAAAATGTTGAAGGAATATTCATCATGACAGCCCCTTTGCTAAAGCGTGAGGAGCAGTTCAAGATGATCTTCAAAATGCTGCAAGACAAAAGCCTCATTACACATAATTACTGCTTACCCGTACCCCAGGCTGATAACAAGTTTCTTCTGCCAATTTTACTCTATCATTAAATGAAGAGGTGACTAAATTATTTGACAAATCAACTTTTCTATGCAATTTGGAGTTTTTGACCTCAGGTAGAACAGAGCATTAAACAATGAAGTGGCACGGTAACTTTAAAATTGCAATATCCATCCAAAAATTAGCTATAGAAGGTAGGAAATATTCAAGTTAATTAGTCAGCTGGTACGTATTTGAAAACAAACAAATGTACATTGTGGCAGTATAAGGTGTGCCACAGCCCACAGCCAGTGAGTTTCCTCCTTCTCCCTCCTAGCTAGAAGAGCATTCCCAGATTCAATTGTTCCTGATCTTCCACGTGTCCTCACGGTAGCCCAGTGTGCTGATGAATCTCAGGAGTCTGCTCAGACTGATCAAGGCTGCCCAGGTGATTGACAGTGGATTCCTCAGAAGAAAGTTGCTTTGCCCCTCTCAAGGCATTTGCTACAAGGCAGCACTCGTGGGCTAAAGATGCAGAAGCTGGCTGTGTGCCCTGCTCCTGTTTGGTTTACTGATGCAGACATTGCGAATTTCTTACAGTCATCATTTGAAAAGATTTTTTTTCCTGTAATCAGGATGTTGTCATTGCCTGCTTACCCTTTTTTTGTTGTTGTTGTTCTGAATAGCAGATGAGCTATGTCAGTCACTTCATTTTTTTTGCTGGAAACCTTTGCAATGTCAAATTTTGCAACAGAAAAATCTGACAGAACAAAAGAGTTGCCTGAGTGAGACTACCTGAATTTTGTTTGTTAAAATATTTCTACTCAAGCAAGTGTAACTAAGAACTACTTAGGTTCCCCCAAATGTAAAGCCTCCTATTTGTTCCCATGGAAACTACAACAGATACAAAAAGTACAATAACACAATTTGATAAAGCAAATTCTCAGCTACAAAACACTATTATTCAACACAATCACCACCATTACCTATGAATGTTCACCAGCAATGAACAAGAGCCTGAATGCTGCATTTATAAAAATCTGCACCAGTGGAGATGACCCACTGTTTCACAGCTACTATGATGGCATTATTGCTAGGAAAATGTTGCTCATTTTCATCAGCCCAAACAGGTGGAAGTCAGAAGGTGCCAAATTCAGAATATCTTCTCCTATCAGAAGACTGTGCACATCACTTTACCCACTGAGCGCTGCATTTTTGACTTTTTCTTCAATGCAGAATTCACATCATCACTCCATGGACTGCTGTTTTGACTCCAACTCATGGTGACGCTACATCTCGTCACTGGTAATGATGCGATCTAGGAAACTGTCACCTTCAGCCATTTTTTTACTCAGTAGGTCCTGACAAACCTGTTCTTTCTATTCCCATGTGAACATTCGCCAGACCTACCTGTTGCAAACCTTGCAATATTCCAACAGTCCCACCATCATTTCAAGTGTGCTGAAGCTGATATTCAGTTCTGTACACAGCTCCATGCTCATAATCCGCCAGTTCACACAGATGAGCTAATCAAGGTGCTCTTCATTTTGTAGTGTGAGAGCTGTGCATGGCTGACTGAAACACTGCTGTTGCCACTGCTGAAACACACCACCCACCACCTCACTGTGCTCACATACACTGTTTGGTCTCCATAAACATTCACCAAGTGTCAATGAACGTCAGTGGGTGTAATTTTTTCTGCACAGAGGAATTCAGTTCCACTCCATTGCTTCATGCGTACTTTCATGTCAGACACCATTGTGTCAGACTGCCCCTCTGCTGCCATCTGTCACATGGCAACAATATGTAACACAATTGATGAGAAGATTGCATCTCTGCTGCCATACAACCAGCATCTTCTTCTGATGTCGTGGACCAACATACTAAAATAAGAGGAATTTCTTACAGGCCCTCATATAATAAACAGTATCTGAAGATTGAAATTGTACCTAGCTCCATACTTACAGCTCAATATGTTTTAAAAATTTGTTGGTCAAAACTCTAGCCACTCATAAGAAAAAAAAAATAAATGACCCCATGAGTGAAGAAGGCAATTAGATACCCAACAAATTCCCAGATAATGATGAATACACATGGTATTGCCAAAAAAGTACTGACAGATTCTGTTGTGGTTATGGTGCCCTTTGTTGTTAGTCTGTCCTTCAGAAGCTGAATATGTTTGTTTGGATTTTGCCTTTTCCTTCTGTTGCATTAATCAGCCAGTCTGACTAATGTTACATTCTTCTACATTTTAGGTGCTATAAAAAAGAAGGAGATATTTACATGCAAACCTTAAGAAGCAACATCCATCTTTTTTTTTTCTTTTTTTTTTTTTTCAAGCTGCTTCTACTCTGTGCATTCCTATATGAGGTTGTAGGAAGAGGGGAACTTGCTTGCAGGACAATGGGCAGCTCCTGCCCAGGCACCAGCCTGGAGGCTTGACAATCCACCGGTGGTTTATTCGGAGTTTAGGTGCTGCTGAAGTGAGAATAAGGCTGCATGTGAAAGTCACATCAGGCAAGAAGCCCAACTTTCTATGAAGTCACCAGGAGACACTGTTTCAGGCACGGCTTCTACATGACACTAGTGTGCATTGCTGAGAGAAACAAACTGCCGGAGTATGAACTAGCAGTTGAGGGGGCTTAAGGCAGGAAAAAGCAAAGGTCAGACAGATGGACGAGTGCTCTGACAGAGTCCTAAACTAAAGTGCATAAACTACCCAGCACAATCTGAGACACTGTTACCTCCACAACCAAAGGAACACACGGCCCTAACTACAGACAAAGCTGCCATTTCTTCCTTCCACTACACGATACCCTCCCAAGGTACCCTCCTACACTGCCTCTTCCACTTTGTCCTTCACCTCACCTGGTGAGCTACCACCATCTCATAGGAGTAGACCTCGTAAACAGAATCATACTTTTCCTGATTCGTTTGCAAGACCTCTTGGCCAGCCAAAACAAAACTGCTATCCAAAGCAGGTGTTGGCAATAATTGGCTCTTTCTAAAACCCCTGGGTTGAGTGTGAAATGGTACTATGGATGCTAATTTCTCTAATATGTGCATGAACTATTCTTTTCTAAATCCTTTATTTTACCACATGAGTGCTTTGTATTGAAAATCCCACGCTGTGTGGTTTCACACAGGTTCTGCTGTGCTCTCCTCCCTACTGTGATTCAGTGCTGGTGCTTCCCACCACTTCTTATTTGCATTGCCATAACCAATGTACAACTGTACATGCGCTCTTTATAAAAGCAGAAATTGGAAAGCACTGTTCACTAGCAGCTTTTTAAAAAACACATTGCTGAACTTGAATGTCCTGCTTTGCTTACTGGTTTTATCTAAACTAGTCATCTAAACTATGTAAAGTATAAATTGTATTACTTGCTCTAAAGCATGGTTCAGCAATTAGATAGACTACATGGGAATCTCTCTTGTTTCTTTTCTGTTCCTACATTTAAAAAGCTACCAGAAAAGAGTCAGGTTTTATAGAAAAATTCTAATTCTACCCATAAGCAGCCTAACACTAGTCTTTCACAAATGGCAAATATCTACTACCATGCCCATGATCCTGCCTCTCAGAGGCTACCAAGCTCATTTTCTCTCTTGTTGCTAACATCACCACTCTGCTCCAAGGGTAGACATTGTGAGTCTACTGGTCTAACTACTTAAAAGTATTAAGTTAAATTTAGGCAAGTTTTTCTCTAACAGTCTTAGCTACTTGTGTTTCTAAAATGCACATCATCAATCTTCATCACTTGCAACTTTTTCATTCTCTCCAACTCTGTAAATTGCAGTATTACCTTGTTCTATAGTTGGGGTTTCTACCATGTTTATGATGTCTGGAATCCAACAGAAAAAAATATATTTTATTTTTCAGGTTTATGTTTTCAAAGTATTGCATAAATCTTCATTGAAAAGTAGGACTAAAATGACAAATATGCAATTGTTCTTTCATGAAAAATGTCCCTTCTTAGTAAATGGGCTTTCTTCAGCATTCTGTATTAACAAATTCCTATTTGTAGTGATTGCTTAATTTCATTAAAATAATTTCTGTTAACGTATTTGAAATACTGGATAGGAATTTTATATGTGATGCACACACATGGTGAGACACATTTACCATGGTAGTTCGAGAAATAAACCTTGTACACATGTAATTCTTGTTTTGGATTGCAAGGCTGTGCCACAACAGGTTCATCAGTACTTGCTGGGTCATGGGAACTTTGTTATTGATTATGAGCTTGGTGAGAATAGAACGAGTGCCAAAGCTGATGGAGGAAGAGTTAAGAAAATATATTTCAATCTATAGTCTTCTTGGAGTACAGGCTGTGCTTGGGCAAATGATTTTCAATGTATATTCTACATATGATAGTATATGATTCATAGGAATATATGACTTAAGTAAGAGTGCTTTTTATGGTACTGTTACTATGTTATATACAGGTGGCACTGGTAGAAACACAAATTCTTCATCTGGAGGTATCTGTTTAGGGTGATTGCTGCTTTTTAGTTTGATGAGATGAAAAGCTTTTTCTGGGCAAATCTAAGGCCTTCACAGCATTCCTGAGAATCAGCTGCAAATTAGAATGTTTTGCATATTTTAAGAGAACTTTGATTCTATGGGATTAAGTTTGTTACATTTTTTTTATATAATCATTTATATTCTGTCATTTTCTGTGATGGTCACAATGTCTAGAAAGAGCAATTGGATCGAAGTGCACTTTAGTAAAAGACTGATGAGATTATGACTATATGATGGTAGAAAACTATGAAGTCTGTATTTTTAGGGATTAACTGTGTTCCGATTTCATCCAGAATGCTACACTTCTACTAAGAAGTGCCTTCAAAGGATGCTTTGAACCTCATCCCAAAGCATCAAGATTTCAAGACTCGTATCTTAATGATTCAGAAGTTTTTAATCAATTGATCAGTTCCAAAAATCTAACAGTTGCTTTTGTAATCCACTTTTGGTTCTGGTCCTAAGCACCCCACCTATGGCAGAAATGGCTGTAAAGCTGAGTTTCCTTCTCCTTTTTACCAACTTCTGATTTCAAATGCTACTTATTTTGTTGTGTTCACATTTTGAGAAGATAATGTGAACAAAGTTTTCCAGGTAAGAGCACAGCAGTTCAATACAGTAATCAGAATATAGGTCAGCCTTTTCTTATCAGTGAGAGAAACATTAATAAGCTCTTGGCATTTAAAGAAACAATCTTTTCCCTTTCTTTCCTTCTTTTTTTTTTTTTGTTTTTATTTTTTTTTTTTATTTTGAGTTTATTTGAACTTTTTTTCAAGCTTTCAACTTGTATAAGAAAAAACCTTGGAAGAAAATTAAAATTTCTTTTTTAAACACACTGCAATTTGTTTATATTTTCAAGCTTTTCAGTATAACTGCATTCACACACTGAATGTGTGTGCTGTTTAATATCAAACAATTGTTTTAATGCCATTTCAAGTGTCTGGCTGCTAATTAAATGTTTTATGAAAAAAAAAAAAATGACAGCCCAAATTGTGTAAAACTTCATCTACATCTGCTTTTCCTATGAAAAGGTGTCCTTGGAACAACTCCAGTATATTAAATAGAGAACTGTTTATTACAAATAAGATAGTCATTTACCTGCAGGCTTTATCATGAGTTACTGTGTGTTATATTCACCATCCACTTGCTATTTAAGGTAAATAATGTGATAAAAAGAAGGTATTATTTGAACTCTACTTAGAGGTGTTATTTCCTGGTGGTTTTGATGTTTGGTGATAGACAAACTTCTGTTGCATGTTTAAAGGATTCAGGATGAACCAAAAAGTTGCCATGTGTCCTACCCACATTCAGCAGAGTGTCATCACAAGCAGAAACACCTGCAGGTTTCTTCAGGACAAAGATCATTCTCTCATAATCATCATCATCCTGATAAAGTCTCTGAGGGAGGTGGTGAGACAAGGTTCTGTAAGCACCAAAAGAAGGCAGACAATAGTAATATTATCACTTCATATTGTGCATTAACTGTTCTGCGGCCTTCTCAATATCTTTAGGAAGACCATCTTATATGGGAAATCCAATTTCAGGGTAAAATTATTAATATTTCATGTCGGAGAAGTCTGGCCAAGAAGTTTGTCCTAAATAAAAGAATTTTCCTTTCATTGAAAAGATAACAGCCTGATGATAGTTAATAATGCATCTGTCTGACCTGTCCTAAACTGTACTTGCAGTTTCCCTGGAGCCTCCCTGTGCTGTAACCTCCAGATCTCCCACAATTTGAAAAAGAGAGAACAGTCATTTCAGTGCTAAAAAGGCCAGATACCCTGAGAGGGATGTATTCCTTAAGCAGCTTGCTCACTGTCATATTTTTAACAAGGAATCAGTGAATGGCATGTCAACATGGAGAGCTGGCTCTTGGTGACTCCTATAGAAGTGGGACACTGAGTGGTACTGTAGCTCAGAAGTGGGGAGTTGGAGA
This sequence comes from Tympanuchus pallidicinctus, assembly GCF_026119805.1. Lineage (NCBI taxonomy): Eukaryota > Metazoa > Chordata > Aves > Galliformes > Phasianidae > Tympanuchus > Tympanuchus pallidicinctus. The sequence goes on along the minus strand of NW_026294618.1, from coordinate 39,184,795 downwards.
CAACCACAGAAGGCTTTGAGTTGAAGGGAATGTTCTTCCAGTTAGGATAAAATTCTTAGACAGACCTCTCAAATCTCAAATAGTAATAATTTTACCACCACACAAAGGATATAAATAGAAGCAATATGGAGTCGACAGTGTTAAGAGCAGAGAAAGTACTGTGGAGAACCAATCATGTGGAACATCCTTTGCAACGGTGTGATGCACCTGCTAGGAAACTGGAGGGTTTTATGTCTTCTCAAAGCTACAAAAAGCCAAAATAAACCACTCAATAATTACTGCTCAAACTGGCAATTTTGATGCATTTAAGAAATAAAATTTTATTCTATCCAAAACACACCAAAAGAAGAAGTATAATAGCAAGCATATCACCTCTTCTTTCACAACATTTTATGTATGTTTTCTAAAACTCTGAAACTCTGAACCAAGCGTATGAAGCTTGCAGTGCAAGCAGAAGAATACCTGGTACTGAAAAGACAAGAATAATGCAAATATTTATTTTGCTTTCTTTGTTAGCTTTCTCTCATTAAGATTCTTTATTTTAAAAAAAAGAAAATGGATTCACAAATGTGCTTGTTAAGTACTCCCAGAAGTCCTTTAAGGTAAATTTTTCACAAAGAGGTTAGAGAAAGGCTAAAAGAAAGCAACTTCTGTCTTCTTCTGCTAAAAGAAGACTTCTGTTTTTAAGAAATAGAGCTTAAGGAGTCACCAAATAGATAAGTGTTTGATAGAGGTGACAGAGATGTCAGAAGTGTCACATTTATTCTGACTGATTGCCCTGCCGTTATTTTTATCCACGTCATTTCTACAGTCAAATTTCTTAGGGTACTCAAAGCAAAGCACAGTCACATGAAGCACTGAAAACCTTGCTCCACATACTGCAATATGCTGCAGGTCTTCCCAGTGTTTCAGAAAAAAAAAATGCAGAAATTGATGTATGTTTCCACGGGATAAGCTCTGTTCTTCCAGAGCTGGAATCAGTTTTGTACAAAGTGGGTGAAAAAGGCTGAGATGAAATGCAGTATGATTTCCCCTGAAGATATAAAAGACTTTGTCTACAAAGTTAGAAGAGCAAAGCACAGCACATCGGGCAGTGTTCAGTGAAGACAATTGTCAGCTTTTCTCAAAGGCAAGTCGGAAACATAACTCATGTTGGCATAAATACCCTTTAAGTTTGAATCTATTAAAATGTGATAGCTTCAAAATCTAAAGTATTGCCAGTGCTTTTCAAGAATCGGCTAGAGAGAGTTGAATTTATATTGAATTTTGGAATAAAGAAAATGTTAAGACTTATTGCAAACATCAAAAGTAAATGTAAACGTTGAGAAGTTTCTTCCAAATGAAGTTGAGTGCCATTTTTGCTGTCACAAGTTCAGACATATGGAAGAATTTTTGCCTCAAATAATTGTCTTTCTCAAAATTATCAAATTATCAAAATAATACATGTAGTTCATTTGGAAGGAGAACATTCTGCTACTTGCAAGATAAACATACATTCTCACTAGGAATAAATTCTGTGTCACAAATCCCCTGATCATTACACAGTTCCACTTCTCAAGCCATAACCAAACATACAATGTGGACTGCTGACAACAAAGAAGACTTTCAAATACATATGAGATGGAAATGTTAAAGTTTTAGTGATTTGATATTGCAAGATTGGTTTTAGTTTTAGCCTCAGTAGAGGTAACTCCATCAGTAGCAGAACAAATAAGCCATTACCACTAGCTGATGTTTCCTTACCTTCCTGCACAAGTCCAGTGTCACAAAAAAAAAAAAAAAAAGCCTTTGCACAGTACAGTTCAAACCACTGCTTTAAATTGTTGCATCCCCTCACTGAGCTCACTTCAAAGCAGTTATCTGCACAGTGGCCTGGATTTAGGGCTCTCACCACCTTCAGGAAAGGTTCAGACAAGGCAGGGGAGATTTTGTTTCACTATCAGACCACAGTGCTTCTAGACCTTTAACCTTTCCAATAGACACCTCAACCAAAACAATATAGAACTTTAAAACCTCTAAGTCTGTACCTAGATGGGGACAGATTAGGATCCAGAATCAAATGTTCAGTATTACAATGTTCAGAATTAATTGTTTCTTAGGCAACTCAACTTTCTTCTACTTATTTCACTCCTCTGGCCAGCCATAACACTAATCTGCACTGATGAAACACAGCCCAGACTGCTTATCCTTTGGAAAAGCACACTGCACACAACAAAGTTTCTAAAATTCAAAGGGCAATTTTCAGAGCACAAATTTTGAGAAATTTTCATGAGAACAGCAGAACAGCCAAGTTAAGTTCAAAAATATTTATTCACTCGTGTTATTAATTCAAAACATGGGTTATTTACAGCTTGGAAGAAACAACGCTGTAGGAAGACTTGTTTTTCCAGTTGTCCACCTTCTTCGGAATATTTCTGCCAAAGCAGAATCAAATCTGTGAAAACACTGAAATACAGAAAACATCTTTTTTGTTCCTGTGTTGGGTTTATGTGTTTATGTAGCAGGGGGGCTGCAGGGTTGTGCTCAGTGAGCAGCGCTGCCCATGTGTGAGCAGAGCCAGCTCCAGCTGCTCCAGAGGGACCGCCGCTGCCAGAGCTGAGCCGTGAGCGACGCCGGGTGCGCTCTGCGAGAGCGGACGGAAGGAAGGGACGAACCGCCGTGCGACAGCAGCCGGGAGAGGGGAGCCGACACGGGAGAGAACGGCCCCGCGGGCGCCGAGGCCGGCGCGGGAGGAGCTCCGGGCTCATGGAGCGACCACGGAGGAGCTGGCCGTTCCCTCCCAGCACACGCGGGCAACCTGTGCCTCACCACCCTTACTGTGTCTTCTTCCCTGTGTCCAATCTAAATCTCCCCTCCTTTAATTTGAAACCATTTCCCTTGTCCTCTCCGTCCCCTTCCTTCTTGTTGTCTCCTTTTAGGTACTAAAAGGTTGCTCTCAGGTATCTCTGGAACTTTCTCTTCTCCAGGCTGAACAACCCCAGCTTTCTCAGACTGTCCTCATAAGAGAGGTGTTCCACCCCTTGGATCACTTTTGTGGCCCTCCTCTGAATTTGCTCCAGCAGATCCATGTCTCTCCTACACGCAGTGGCTTTTACTTCCTTCCCTGTGGAAGTCCTCAAAGCCAGGCTGGATCAGGCTTAGAGCAACCTGGTCTAGAGACAGGTGTCTGTAGCAGGAGGGTTGGAACGAGATTATCTTAATGGTCCCTTCCAGCACCTTTCTATGATTCTGACTCTATAACTCCTCATCTGGACACTCCAGGTGAGGCCTCATCAGAGCAGAGCAGAGGGGCAGAATCACCTCCCTGACCTGCTGGCCATGCTTCTTTTGATGCAGACCAGGATACAGTTGGCTTTCTGGGCTGTAAGGGAGGCACATTGCTGACTCATGTCCAGCTTCCCATCCACCAATTACTCCAGTCTTTTTTGGCAGGGCTGTGCTCAATCTTTCATCCTCCAGCCTGTATTGGTTGCCTCAGCTGCCTCAATTGCAGGTGCAAGACCTTGCACTTGGATTTATTGAACCTCACAAAGTTCACCTGGGCCCACTCCTCAAGCCTGTCTAGGTCCCCCTAGATGGCATCTCATCCCTCTAGTGTGTGTCAACTGTTCCACAAAGCTTGATGTCATCTGCAAACTTGCATTCAACCCCACTATAAGGAAGGTGCACTCGAAGCCATGTGGGATCAGTTGGGGAAAGATGGCATTGTGGGAGGAACCCATGTGGAGCAGGAGCAGAGAGTGACTGTGGAGAAACTAAATTAATACACTGAATTCTGCAGACGTTTGATCTCATTTGCAGTTGGGATCATGACAGTCTGATAGATTCAGATGTCTTTTTTGTACCAGTTGCTCATTGTGTCGTGCCATCACAAAAGTGATAATAAAGAGATTGCTGTTTCTTGCTTTTCTCACATGTTATGGGTGATACAGTTATACAGAATTATCCAGCAGCTCAGCTACTTCCTGCTCAAGATCAGCCATCTGAGAATCCTCCACCTTGGAATGGTGTGCCAGACTGCTAGTGAGCACCAGCTCCCAGATCTTCACCAGGTTTATGTTGAGCATCTTCCTTCTGCCTCAGTAATTACAATCTAGGCGCAGTCCATGGCTGTGTCATTTACAGCAACCACCTATAGCAGTACTTTCCCAGTGCAAACAAAATAAAAAGGCCAAAAGTATCATTCTCCCCCAGCAATAACTGGGATACAATCAAACAGGGAGCTACGGTCTTACCCAACCGTAGTCTTTTACCTTCTGTCCAAAAAAAAAGATACATTTTGTGTATATAAAAACACATATATAGCATATATATGAAGTATATCTCATTCTGATTATAAATCTTCCTGTTATAGGAAGTTAGTAGTTAATAATTGTAATAACTGAGACTGAAGAGTAAGTCTTGTATATTTTCTTTTAAAATATTTAGTGTGCCTTCACAAAAAGGCCTCAGAGCATCTCCAGTAGAGTCCAAAGGAAATGTAAAAACAACACGTGCTGCATTATGTCATCTGCATGCTCTCTACTGTACTCTACTCTACTCTGCTCTCTACTCTTAAGTAGTAGCAGTTACAGGTAATTAATAATTGCTTATTTCTATTAACATTAAAAACAAGATCAAGAACTGTTCTTTTTAACAGTGGCACATTTCAACTAGCTTGCTGAGAATTCTTGTTTCTATGGCCTGGGCTTGACAGACTGAGAATACACCCAGCTGGTTTCCAAACCAACACTTTCAATAGTCTGAGAAAGGGCTGTGTGACTTGTCATGAAAACAGCTGCCTCTGTCTCCCCAACCAGCCAGGAATAAGCTGAAGAGAACAAAACCTTGAATGAAAACACCTCGACTTTTCATGCAAGGACAAAAGGTGGTCATTACGCATACCAGGAAGGTTCTTTTATAGCTGGTAATTACATATAAATTGGAGAGTTATAATAAAAAAAAAAAAATTATTTCTCTCCTCATTTACCTAAAATGTGGTTTCTACAGTCATTATATAATTACTGGTATTTTTCAGTAACATTATTATGAACAAATGAGCTAGTGTTTCTGAAATAATCATAAAGATGCAAATAGTGGAAGTTCTTTATTAGAGCTGGTTGTTCAGCACGACGCAAGTGGTAAGAAAAGAATATTTTCTTGAATACTAAAAACTGAACTTTTTCTAGGTGTTGAAAAGGGATCAATTTCTATCTTTCTACCATCAAGAAATAAATTATACTTATTATCTCTGACACATTATTTCAAGCTCTCCATTTCTCTCGGTTTCTCATTCGTTCAGAAAATGTCTCCTGACCTCCAGCAGTAAACCTAATATAAGAGGTAGAAGGACCACAGAAAAATCCTGAAAGAATAGAAACAGCTCCCTACTGTCACTGCTGTTCTTTTCCAGAAAAGGCCAGTCCACCATGAAATAAATGTTATTCATTACATTTAATCAGGTACTCGTCCACGTGTGCAACTATCAGATATTTGAGTGCAAGCAACCACAAGCAACATCTCAATGAAAGAATAGAAAAATAAATTATAAGTCTTTCTTAGACAATATTTCTCCATGAATGACAGCCCAGAGAGCTTTTAGACAACATAACATATCTGAAAATGTGGTAAAGCAGAGAGAAATCCACTGCGTGACCCAGTGGCAGTCCTTCAGACTTGTGTCTCCTGTCTCCCAGCCCACAGTCTGCCCGCCGTGTGCTTCTGCTCCTGTAGCAGAAGCCATTTCACTTCCAGCAAGAAGCTACAGACTGGGTCCAGAGCTGAGGAGAAGAGATGAAGGTCTCACTTGTGGGGCAAGGCAGTGAGCAAGACACATATTTTTCAGGACTGGAAACTTCAATTCCAGATCACTTTATAGCAGAGATCAGAAACACTAAATAGAAATGCAACTCCTAATCAATCCTCACTGCAATTTCTAAAGGTTGCAGAAACAGGCTGTAAGTTTTAAAGAGGAAATAAGCAATGGTAACAGAAAGACAAAAGGAAGAGAAAGCACTGCCCTGACTATACACTGCAAAACCCATTGTCTGGTGAACAAATTAAGACAATATCTGACACCAAAGTAAAGTCAGCATCAATATGACTACGCAGTGCTGAACACAGAGAGATCATTTCTTTTTGTGATATACTAAAATAAAATCTGGGGTTAGACTAGATGATCTCTAGAGGTCCCTTCCAGCCCTACAATTCTGTGACTCTGTGTGACTCTTGATAATCCCAAAAATTAGTAAGTATTAGTAAGAATTTTAGGAATGTGAGCATTTACTTTCATGCTGTAAATGTACCAGATGTTAAATCCTGGTGGCAATTTTAATATTATTATGAAGTTGTTCATTTGAGTTGTTCCTGTGAATGCATCCAAGACTCCCAGTCACACTTCTTCATCCATGTTGCTGGGACCTTTGTCATGTTTGTAGACTCTCAGTCATGTCTGCACTGTCCTTAGCATGTCTCACCTGTCCTGAGAGGTCTCGATGCACACCTGATCAGAGCTTTCCATGTCCCCTGCTGAACCCTGTGAATCCTTCACAGCCCTCCATAGCCTTTACAACAGGTACATCGTTACTTTGTACACCAGGGGCTAGTATGGAGGAACACAGGAAACGGGGCAGCTCAATGGGTTATCACCCTTTTCTATTCCTTCCCCATGTTTTGTATTATTGACAAGCATAATACAGTGCACAGAACATCTGCTCTGTAGGACCGGCTCATCTCAGCACAGGAAGAGCCTCCAGGGATGCAGCATATCTCACGTCACATCTCATGTAGTCCTTTGCCATCTTCCCAGCACGTGTCCTCAAGCCTGGTCTCTCTTTCCTCGGAGGCAGCCCGTGAGCCTGGCTCTGCATCGGGGGCGCTTGCTCTTACCCAGGGACATGGCCAAGGCTGGTGGGGAATCAGGGGCCTTCTCTCGTGAGTGCATGTTCAGTTGAATCCTGAAGCTAAGGTCCTTCCCCGAAGCGTTGTTTCAAGAGATGAGACACATGTCAACAAGTAAGATGTGGGGTTGTTTGGTTTTTTTTTGCTAAAAACCTCTGCCACAGTCCCATATCATAATTTGCCCTCAAAGAGATAATGGAAAAAGAGCAGGCCCTCTTAACACCCTTTTAATACTCTGCAATTATCTAACTATTTTCATAGATGGTGATCTGCCTCTCCATTTAAAATACTCTGAGGTCAGAGTCAGGATTTGGGCTGAGGACATGAGACTCAGAGGAAGACAGCAATGTCCAGAGATGTCTCTCAAAGGAGGCAGACCCCAAAAAAAACAGCTCTCCTCCTGAGCCAGTAAGACTGAGGACTAATTGCCTAGGTTGACAGGAAAAAGTCAAGCTGCCTTCTTAAATAATTCTAAGAAAAAAAAAAAAAAAGATTTTGAGTAAAATATTCCCTGAGACTTTCAGACTGTTTTATCCAATAGGTTCTGCAAAGCAAAATGGGCATCTCTTCATGGAAAGAGGAATGGTCCTAAAGCAAAGTTTGGAGCTGCAAAAGGATCAGAAGACAACTCTCTGAAGTACAGAAACACTCCTTACTGTGCACAGTGCCTGACACTTTCAAACACTTTCCTCAGTAAGCTCATTTTGAAGGCATCTGAGAAAAACAGAATTGTGACCAAAAAAGTGGTTCACTGACAGTGAGATTCCTGTCTAATCAAAAGATGCTGTAATTCCTCTACAACATCCATGCTGTCCAACATGAGTGTGCTGTACTGTTGAAAACTTTACCAGGTAGAGTGTTGTTACTTACACATAGTGCATTCTCTTTATCCAGGTGATGCTCATAGAGAGCACACAGAACAGGCACACTGTTATTTTTTTATTTCTTTCTTTTTACACTTTAATCTTCTTCACTAAAGAAAATCAGGTGTCTGTGGCCCAATAAGACTTTTTAATTATCATCTTGCAAAAGTAAAAAAAAAAAAAAAAAGAAGAAGAAAGCCAGGAAAGAAATCAGAAATGGGGACTAGGATCAGGGGGCAGCTTGAGCCAGGCAGAAGCAGGCAAGAAATGGACTAGAAGATGGAAAAGAAAGACAGATGGGAGTTAATTTGCACAAGACCTTGAAGGAAAAAATGAAGAGTCTGAACTGTGCTGTGCGTGGAACACTAAAATTTGAAGGATTTCTCCGTAAGCGTTCACACTGAGGGGGATGACATTTGAAAGCCTTAGCAAGATATGAATTTGGACAGCACTTTAATTGTCTTTCTGAGAGAATGACCCAGGTGATCTAAGCCTGAGGATTGTTCTTCATATTTTTTTCCCCATCTATGGAGTCGCTAAATAATTATGCCATTATTGTGATTGAAATCTCACTTCTGAGGAATTTCAGCAACACCTGGACATAATGGCATTAGCTTCAGTGATTAAATTTTCTGTGGCTGCTTTAGTAATCAAGTCTTTGATAAGATGAAAGAATTCTGCCACAGTCACTTTTCTGACAACCCCACTGGTCTCTGTTTCACTAAACCTTAATTTAGTTCCTTTTCTCCTCCACACCCATTCTTACCATTGTGCTGATCACCAGACAACAGCACTGATCACAGGATGTGCCAGCTGAGGTGACAGTTGAAACGTCTTTGCAAATGTATCCTAGTTCTCCTCAGTATCTAAACAAGGTTTTTTCTATGTTGGAACTAAGGACCCCAAAAGGATCTTTTCCCATTCCAGAAAGAGCCTCTGGAAAGGTTGGAGTGACACTGCCTTCCTTCACTCTGTAGGTCTTGGATGAGGTAAATGAGCTTCACATCTCTCTTTGTCACTGCTTTTCTAAAAGCTCAAGTGTCTTTCCAGGGTTATAAGCTAACTGACTTTAAGGAGGGTTATTACAATAGAATGTCAAATCAGCCTATTTTGCAAATTATCACATATGGAATTTTCAAAAGATCCAGAAAAATTATACACCAAATGTCCATTGTAATCAGTCCCTCAAGAGTCGGACATGGAGCTCTTTGAGTAAGGACTCAGCCAGCAGGCTCAGTTATGCTGAAACGTAGCTGATGTAACAAGAGTTGACTGAACTCCAACAACAACTCATTGTAGATGTGGGCAGGATAGCACAAAGGCAGCATAATGTTAGAAGCCATGTGACAATCTCTGCTTTGCTTTGTATGGAGGCCACACATGCAGCTCTTCTACCTCCAGCAAGTTTAAGTGCAAGACTGCAAGTGCTCAGGCGAGCCCATAGACCTATTGAGAGGAAGACTGATCACAGGTCTAAGCATGCATTCCCCTATGGATGCTCAGATACTTCTTTTTCTTGGAAGAGCACCATATGGCCAGGGTACAAGCAGCAAATTCACACCAGAGCCCACTGTGCACAGGGTCCTGTCGCATGCCAGAGGAGTAGAAGGGATTTATAGGCAGCTGGACTCTGGCTTGCTCTTGCAGTAGCATTGTTCTACATGCCAAAACTATATCCAGTGCTGTTGACATACAGACTTGGAGCAGGAAAATCATGATGCTTTAGGTATGCTGTAGATGGAGAGTCTATCACAAAAGATATGTGAAATTTGTGTAAATTCCTATTACCTCTATCTCAGTTACCCATTTTCTTTAGACAGAAGATATGCTTTGGGACTAAATAGAATTGTGCCACTCAGCTCCTCATTAGTTTTGGCATCTTTCAGAAGTGCTGCAGACAGAGGCAAATCTGACTGTTGGAACAGTGCAGAGGAGACATCAGGCAAAGCAGGCACACAGAAGACTGTGCCAAAACAGATGAGTTTATAAAGATCACTTTGCTACATAGTCCATTTGAACATTGTACATGCCATGTCTTTCACCGTGCATTCTTCAAACTATAAATAAATCAAATTGACACATATTCAAAATCTAGCACCATCTGCCGCATAGAAGGGGAAGACATTTTAAAAGCATAAGAAGGACCTTTTCCTTTACTTACATAATACATCTTAATCAGTGACAGGTGTTTCTGCTTTCACAAATTCCTAGCTTGACTTAAACATAGCAAGTATTCCAAATGAACTATTTCAGGAACCTTTCTAAATGCAGATCCTCATTGACTGCTACTTTCTGCACTTGGATTCTTAACTCATTTACTTCCAAAACACAGGGCTGAGTACAAGCAGCAGGAATGCCTCCTCTGACAGGTGGTGAATCAGACAGACCTACGTGGAAGGGATGCACGTAACCACATATAGGGGTTATGTTTTAGGCATAAGTTCTTCAAATTTAAGATAAACTTTTTATTTGCTAACTGGGACAAAAAGTTCCCTGCATGTTGTACAGAGGTTGTTTCTTCTTTTAATTTATTAATCACATTTTTCCACTGTTTATACACATATCTTGACAATAGTTTTTTTTTGTTTGTTTGTTTTTTTCATTAGCTATGACAAAAGCATGAGATGCCTTTAATTCAGGAACAAAAGTTATGCATTTTCTTCTGATTTATTGCCCCCAAATAAAGACAAGATCACTGACATTCTAACTGTTTTTATCTCACTCTATAGTTCTTGGGCAATCATGACAAATATTCTAAAATTAGTACAGGCTGCCCTGAAAAACCAAGCATAAGTGCCTTATTTCCCCTACTTACCACTACAGTTTACTCATTCAGTCACTTACCTTTCACTCAAATTCTCCAGCAGCTAAGCTGTCTCATTTGGCTTTAGCAAACAGACTGCTATGGAAATACTGAAATCACTTAATGTGGCAAACTTGTTTACATCTTCTTAAGTTTCTCACACCAGCACACTGAAAAATGATTCTGCTTTGTCCAGAAGACATCAGTCTTTGCTACTTGGCTGTCAACAATACAGACCACAGGGACATCAGGTTGAGATTCTGTTTTAAAAACAGAAAAGAAGGAAAGCAAAACAGCCCACAGCACATCAGTGCACTGATGTGATGAATTCTGCCCTATGCAGAGCTGAAGCAGATTTCTGCGTAGGCTGTGACCCCACAGCAGCTCCCACCGTGGGCCATGGGGAGCCATGAGCCCCAGCCTCAATCCTGCCTCAGCTCTCAGCACAGGCAGAAGGCGATCCCCAGTGTTCTTTCTCACAGCCAGAAATGTCTGTTTTGCTCATTTCTACAAAGGCCTTCTCTATTGATGAGAAAAAAAAAAAAAAAAAGGATGGGCTGTAGGCCAGACATCATTGCAGAGCTATTTGTCCACAATCTTAAACTGCTGCTTAGCTGCAAATGGGCATTCTTAGAAGGGTTCTTTAGCCCTGCGCGGTAGCTGGCAGGTGAAGTACCTCTGAGAACCCTGAAGTACCCAGCCTCTTTGGCTTTTCAATCAATATACTCAAAAATGCACTGCCTTTTTCTTGTTTTGTTTTGTTTTGTCCTGCTTTGTTTAGCTTTGTTTCGCTTTGTGAGCTGCTGCATAGTTTAGAGCAGAGATCTGCAGGGCTCAGAGCTGAAATGCATTTTTTTGTACTTCAATTTCTCGACTAGAGCTAAAGCACATTGCTCACACTACAAGAACCAGAGATATGCTTCGATGTGAACTTCCCCAGCAGGTTTTACACCTCACACAGCCGTATGAGGGGTGCAGAACAGCATCTCTTCCCCAACTCTGCCTCTGCCCTTCCTTCCTAATGCTTTCTCCTTGCAGCTGTTTATTTGTTTGCTGTGAGGCTAAAAAGATGCAAACTGAAGGAAAGGGGCGTTGGGGGGAAGCTATGAATTACTTCTTAGAACACGGAACCAACCGTAATTTGTTGACATTGCTTTTCTAATTCACATTTTCCCCATTTCAAAACAGGACTTCAAATCACCTGGTTCCAAATCGATCTGATCAGAGGCAAGCAATCCTTATTTTCTAAAAAAGAATACAGATCCAAGCCCTGACTGGAAAATATCCTGGGAATAGAATGGTATGTGGTAGAACAAGGAAGATAAATATACATATGTGTGAAACATGAAACAAGAAAAATAACATGTTCAGGTGCAGGTCTACAGAAAGAACTTGTGAACTTTGTTCAGTGTTCCATAACATTTCGTAATATCAGTGCTAAACATAGCTGAATACATGCCTCAGATCTCCTAATCTACTTCTTCTACTGTGTTTTTCAGTTGCAAAGAATCTTCCACCTCCTATTTCCTGAAAAATACAAGTTTATAGCATCCGACATGCTGTAGGGAATCATTCCTCATTGGACTGACTTTGAATATACCTGAAAGCATTTTGCTGTTCCCAGATTTTATCTGCTATGGTCCAATAACCCCAGCAAGCTTGAACCTGGCCTTGACATGCTGCTCTTTACCTCCAGGTGATAATTCGGGAGGTAACTGCTCTCAGCCAAGCTTAAGATCATTCTTTTCAGACAGTTTGGAGGAAAACAAGAAGATCACAAACAATCCCTGAGCTTCTCCCTTCCCTGACATGAAGTCACGCACAGATTTTCTCCCTTCCCCACGTCTCCCTGTCACACAGGCAGTCTGAACCCACAGCTTTCTGCTCAGTCCATCAGGTATGAATTTGAAGACTATTTAATATTGGAAATAGAACCTAGAGACAAATCAACAGGTTCAAAGCACATTTCCAAGCATTCAACTTCCAGTTAAAGCAGAAAACAGTTCTACGGAAACGCAGCCAGCATTTATGTACGTAAATCAACTTAGAGGCTTTTCTGAGCCTAGATTTTGTTTCTTGGCTGCTTCAGAGCTGCATCCTTGGAAAGACAGCCTTAAAAAAACACTCACATCTTCATACCTGCAGCAGCATAAGGCTCAGAGATTTCTGATCAGATCTCCTCTGTGCAGGTGAATTTAGACATGGGCAATAGTGCAAAAGGCTTTGAAAACGCATCCCTCTGTGTGTGCCAAGCTGCTGCCTTGCTCAGAAGTGATCGAATCCTCCCTGAGAGCTGCACCAGCTCCTAGCCCCGCACCTGAACTCATCTGCAGTACAGCAGGCTACATCCACCTCTTTTGTCACTTATACTTTGCCACCCGTATGTCAAAGAGTTCAACAAATCTTAAATGATTTTGGGGAGCACTCAAACGCTGTTTTCTAAAGCATTCATATTCGTTTCTATTTATGTCTGAATGCCATCCCGGTGTGTGCACCCCTCCTTGCTCACAACATCCAACAAGCACGTCATGTTCCATGGTTCACTTGAAAACGGAGCATTGCGTCGTTCTTTGTTCGATTGTACTCTGAGAACCTCTGAGCTCTCCCATTGAAAAACAAAACATGGAAGCCCCACAATTAATCTCCGCGGCCCTTGAGCAGACAAATGAGCGATATTCAATCAGTGATATTTTAAAGGAGGATTTTTCTCCAGCCTCACCATCATTCTTTCCGCCTAGACTTGACAAAGAAGAAAACGTTTGGATCAAAATAGCGTTTATTTCTCACTCAAAAAGCTCTCTTTTTCCCGTGAACGTGGAGAATTCTTTTCTCCGTACTGGAAGATGCCTCCGACCTGCATCTCCTCTCGAGCGTGGACTCGCCCCTGGCCGCCTTTGTCTCTTCTCGCCCTTTCACGCAGGGTGGTTGCTGTTGGTGTTACCGGCTGCGCTCCCGAGCTCGCGGACCGCACCGATTTTTTGCTGGACGGATCCTGCTCGCAGCGTGGGCAGCCGGGCACTGCGCTGCTCTGATGTCACCGGTGTGACGCCACAGCGAGAGTGACGCGTGATCGAGGCGGGGTGCTCCCTTCGGGGGCAGGGCAGGCACATATCGGCGCGCAGCCCGGGCCGCCCGAATGCGGGTGCCGCCGTCGGTGCCATAGCGGGACCCGGAGCTCGGCCGGGGCGGTGGCGGTGGCGGGACCCTGCGCTGCCCGGAGTGCTCGGGGCAGAGCGTCGGTCCGGCGCCCCGGTGGGTATATAGTGAGTAGGTGGGTGTCCAGCCCAAACAAACAAAAAATCCTAAATCCTACGGCTTTTCTAACTACAACCTCTATATGGAATCCAAGCCCGGCATGTGAGTTTTCATTTCCTATTGCTGTTGGGCATGTTTAGCTCTCTGCAAGCAAAGAGGGAGTCCGTCTGCAGCTGGGATTCCCTCACCCGCTGGGAGCAATTCGTGTTTGCCGTCACCTCAGCCTGGGCTGAAATAGGGCCCGGCGCCAGGAACTCACGGGCTCATGATGTCCGAATGGGTAGCGAAGGTTCGTCAGCTGCCCGGGGGCAGAGGGATTTACATAGAACAGAGAATTCTCGACAGTTTTAGCTGTGCGCGTTGCCGGATTCCCACCCAAGGGAGGCACAAGTTGACTGATGATCATACCAACAGCGGTTCTAAGGGTTGGTTTTTTTTGCAGGTTTTACAGATCACTAATGGGCAAAGCAAACTGGTGGCACGGAGCCCTTAGCATCTCCGCACAGACTTTGCTCAAATTATATATATATGTGTGTATTATATACACATATATTCGAGCCGTGGGCATAGAGAAAAACGAATCGAGCAGGTTTACTCTTTTGTTTTTCCGGGTGACGGAACGAAAATATTCGGAGAAATCATTCATGGCCAATGGGAGGGTAACGCCCGACCCAAGGAGGCTGCGTTCGGGAGTTCAGCCGACCTGCCCCCTCGGGGCGTTACACAGAGACCTCACTGACAGCACGGACAGTACTTTGCCTGCAACTTTATTTAAAAAAAAAAATAGAAATAAAAATAAAAATACTGGCATGACAAACCGGAACCAGAACCGAAATACTGCTTCCACTGTACATCATTCGTTAAAAAACAAACATACAGCACAGTTGTATTCTACCAAACAGAGAGTGTGTATTTCCTTTGAAATGATATAGTGCGTGCTTTAGATTCATGCTTCTCGATATTTATTTTACATTTGTTCCGCAAATATTATCTCTTATAAATAACTGCCACTCGATCAGATGGTGCACCTGCTACGTGCGGACCTCTCCAGTGCTGCGAGTGGGGCTTTTTGCCGCCTTTTCTCTCCCTAGTTTTCGCCTTCGCTGTTTTTTCCCCAGACAGCTGTCGGTATTCGCCCACCGTAATCGCAGCAATGCCGCTCCGTCGGGACCCGAGCACCGCGGCGGAGCCCACAGCGGCGCTGCAGAGCCGGCACCGCGACTCCTGCCGCCGGCACCCGCGGGAGGAGAGGACGCAGAGAAGAGCCGTTCCCCAAAGGCACAATTTCCTCCAGGCGGCGGTACAGCAGCGAGGGGCGGTGCGCGTCGCTCGGGCCGCGCACCGGGGCTGCACCGGGAGCCGGGGCTCGGCCCCGCCCCAGAGCACCGGGGGCTGTCGGCACTACTGCTGCCGGGTCCTGCCGCCGCTCTCGGGCTCGCTCTGGTCGTCGGTGAAGCAGACGTCCACGTCGCTCTCGTTGTCAGTCTTTTGGTCGCGCTCGGCGGGCGCGTAGCCAGAGTCACTGCGTTCCTCGGCCACCTTGCCGAGGCCCTGCCCCGGGTGCCGGGATTTGACGTGCCGCTCCAGGTCGCGGCGCCGCACCAGCACCTTGCCGCAGTACTCGCAGCGGTAGGGCGTGTTGCCCTCGGCGTGCAGACGGATGTGCTTGTTGAGGTTGCTGGGGTCCCCGAAGGGCCGCAGGCACACCTTGCACTTGAGCGGCTTGTAGCCGGTGTGAGTCCGCATGTGGATCTTCAGCCCGTACTTGCGGGAGTACAGCTTGCCGCAGTACAGGCACAGGTGCCCTGCCTTGGCTTTGCCGCCCGCCGCCCCCGCCGCTCCCGCGGGCAGCGCCTCCAGCCGTCCGCGCCCCTTCTCGGCCGCCAGCTCGGAGAGCTGCTGCGTGTGCATGGCGATCTCGCGGTCGATGCCGGCCAGCGAGCCCAGCTCTGCGGCGTGCAGCCCGGTGGCCGGCCCGCCGAAGTACGGCACGGCCTCGGGGTACTTGAGCAACCCGCCCAGGTGCAGCTTCAGCGGGTAGTAGGGCGCTGCGCCGTACAACAGCTCCCCGCCGTACACGGTGAGCGGCATCACGGGCAGTCCGCACTCCCCCGCGTACGCCTTCAGCCCCTCGAAGGGCGGCAGAGCGAACCGCTCCAGCGCGCCGCCGGGCAGCGGCGGGTAGCGGCCGGGCGGCAGCGCGGCGCCGGGCAGCCCGCGCTCCAGGGGTCGGAAGGCCGAGGCTTCTTCCAGCGGCGACAGCAGCGGGAATGCCCGCAGCCCCCCTCCGCACGCCAGCCCTGCCGCGGCGGCCGCGGCGGCGGCGGCGGCCGCCGTCGGAGGTGCGGTCTCGGCCGGCAGCGCCCCGCACTTGGGTGGCGGCTCGGCGGCGGCGCGGCCCGCCTTCAGCCCCCCCAGCAGCTTGGGGAAGCCCGCGGCCGCCCGCGCCTCCTCCCGCAGCGGCCCGGCGGGGCGGAAGGCGGAGCGCGCCCCCGGACATAGAGCCAGCCCGTTGCCGCCCGCCGGCCCCAGTAGCACGCCCGGACCGCGGCCGGCACCCACGCTCATGTCCAGGGCGCGCTCCTGCTCCTCCTTGCCCGCTGCACGTCGGGGCTTGACCGGCGGCGGGGAGGCGGCGGCGGCCTCTCGTTTGACGGCGTCTCGCGGGCCGCAGCCAGGCGGATGGGGGCCGGCCGCCCTCGAGGAGAGGCCGAAGGCGGCGGCGGCGGGGGGGGCGGCCGTGCTCGGAGTGCAGGAAGGGCCGCCCGTGGCTCAGCGCGCAGTGGAAGTGGACGTGGGCCTTGAGGCTGTTGGGGTACTTGAAGGTCCTCCAGCAGTACCAGCAGATGTAGCGCTCCTCCCCTGCGGAGGGAAAGGGCAGCACCTTCAGCCCGCGGCCCGCAGCCCCGCTCCCGTCCCGCTCCCGTCCCGCTCCCACCCCGTGGCACTGCGCGATGCGGCCCCGGAGTTCTCCCGTCCGGGCACGGGGGGGAGCAGCTGCCGCCGGGGTCGGCTGTCGGGGGTGGGGGCCATCTGTTGGCGCTCGCAGCAGAGGCGGCGTATGGCGGGGAGCCGGCCGCGCCGAACAAAGGCCAATCTAATGATCGTGAGCCCCTCATTACGCGGCGAGACAATATCCGATATGTATGGGCCATATGTAATCGTTCCCTTTCAGAGGACAATGCCCTTTGTGCCCCGGCTCCGAACATTTCGGATCCTCTCAAGCGGAAGAGACCCCGGTGGCCGCGGCTGTTCGCTGCCGGCCCGGCCCGGAGCGCCGCTTCGTTCTGCGCTGCCTGCGGGGGGCATCCGCCGTGCGGACGTCTTCATCTTCTCTGAACGTGTCCTTTCTTCCTGCCTTTCATTCTTCTTTTTTCGTTCTTTCTTCCTTCCTTTCTTTCGTTCCTTTCTTCCATCCTTTCTTTCCTTCATTCTTTATCTTCTTCCTTTTTTATCTCTTTCTTTCTTTCTTTCTTTCTTTCTTTCTTTCTTTCTTTCTTTCTTTCTTTCTTTCTTTCTTTCTTTCTTTCTTTCTTTCTTTCTTTCTTTCTTTCTTTCTTTCTTTCTTTCTTTCTTTTTTTCTTTCTTTCTTTCTTTCTTTCTTTCTTTCTTTCTTTCTTTCTTTCTTTCTTTCTTTCTTTCTTTCTTTCTTTCTTTCTTTCCTTCCTTCCTCCCTTCCTCCCTTCCTCCCTTCCTCCCTTCCTCCCTTCCTCCCTTCCTCCCTTCCTCCCTTCCTCCCTTCCTCCCTTCCTCCCTTCCTCCCTTCCTCCCTTCCTCCCTTCCTCCCTTCCTTTCTTTCTCTCTTTCTCTCTTTCTCTCTTTCTCTCTTTCCTCTCCCCCTCTCTCTCCCTGAACCTTTCACTTCCCCTCCCTCTTTCCTTGATTTCTTCCCCTCCACCACCCATACCCATTTCCCCATCCCTCTACCATCTGAGCCGTCCATCTCCAAACATCGCTCACACATTTTCAACATCCCCGAAGTTCCCTCAGCTGCTGCGCGCCCCACACGCTCCCATCCACTCCTCCCTCAAGGCTCCACGCACTCCAACGACCAACAAGCGGCCGAGTACCGGACAACCCTTGGAGCCCCCGCTTGCTGGGCAAAACGGTGGCGTCGGGACGGACGTGGAGCGGCACAGCTCTCGGACAACGCCATGCCCAGCTCCGGACGCCCGTTCCGTTGCCCGTTTCCAACGCGCACTGTTGGCTCCGTGCTTCTCAGCGGCATGGTTGCGTGCACGGCTGTCCCAGCCCAGAGCGGGAAGGGGATAAAAAAATAATAATAATAAAATAAAAATAAAAATAAAGTATATCGAAAAAGAAAGAAAATCGGCTCTATCGCATAACGTTAAGATCAATTCGATTGGGTTTCGTTTGTTCAAGCTTTCGAAAATATTGAAACTAACATGAAAATTTCTTCCACTCTGTTTTTTGGTTGTATTTCTTTTCTTTTTCTCTTTTTCCCCAGTTTTCCATCCTTAGCATTAGAGCTTCAGCATTCGAATTCCGGCCCAGCACCAATCGGGCTGGGAACGGCGGGGCCGTGGGGTCGGCTCGGACGTGAAGGTGGGTCCCGCTGCTGTCCGTGGGGGGTGCAGAGCAGGGGCTGCCTCTCCGGGTACCGCCTCGGCACATGGAGCCATGCGAGAGTTCCTGCGCGTGTTCGACGGCAGGCGGTTTCCCAGCGTCAGTTCCAGCGGTTCCGGAGCGCCCGTGGTCGCGTCGAGCGAGGCTCGGGCTGAAGTTTTCCAACTTCCTTCCCCCCATTTCGTGCATTACCGCGTTGTCACTGATTCTTCGCAGAGTAAAGATGAGGGGTACAATTCCAGCTGAGAATCGGTTTGCGCATTGAAGCGAGTGGTCCAGGGCCGCTGTCTTTCCATTCCCAATGTCCTCGGGCGTCTTAGGGACATTTAGGGCCGGTTTGAGCTTCATCGAATGATCCACCTTCTCACTGACCGCTGTTCTGCCCGCGTTACACCCCGACACGCGCGTGCGAGGCTCCGGCCGGGGCACACGCGAGGGGGAAACGATATTTCCACGTACACACACCTCCCCTCCAGAGGCACTTAGCCGCAAAGTTGTTTCCTACAGCCCCACCGCGCACTCGGCGATGTTAAGTTGTGCCCCTGCAAGAGCGCCCCGAGGGATGGGGCCCTGCCGTACGCTACCGCGGATCGCCCTTCGGAAATCGGCGACGGGGGGTCGTGCGGAGAGGTTTGAAGTCCCCGTGCCGGCACGCTGCTCCGATGCGGTTATCTCGCACTCACTCACCACCCGTATTGCACGTGGGGACCCGGCAACGCGTCCCGTACCTTTCTCGTCGTGCGTGGGGGTGGCGGTGAGCGGGATGTCGAACCACTGCGCCAAGGGGTTGGAGTACCACACGGTGAGCTCCTCGCCGGGCTGCACGTCGCGCAGCGCCCGGTAGAAGATCTGCGTGGGGGCAGAAGGGGCACTCGGTCAGAGAGCCGCGGGGGCGGCGCGGGGAGCGGCGAGGGACGGGCGGGGTGTACCTGTCCTCCCGGCAGGTCCGCGACGGCCTCCAGAGTCTGCTCCTGGGCGTTGCGGGCTGCCCGGATTAACCCTATCCACTCCAAAGCGGAGCTACCGGCTTCATCGACCAACTCCCCTCTCACCATCCGCACCTGGAACACAGCGTCGCCGCCGTCACTTCTCTCCCGAGCCGGGGCAAAAAGATCCCAAGGGTGTCACCTGTGCCCCCTGCGGCCCGGCCCCGTTCCTACCCATCGGGGCACCGTCGGTGTTTTCTTCACCGCCATAGAACCTCTGGGACCGGCCCTGAGTGAGCTCTGGGGATGGCAGACCCGGGCCTGGCGCTGGTCTGCAGCTGCCTGTAGCAGCACTGCTCTAAATGCCCCCATGTATGGTGATACTGGACACTCGATACTTTTTCCTTTTTTTCCTTTTTTTCCCCATTTTTTCCCATTTTTTTCCTTCCTCCCTCTTCCCCCTCCCCCCCTCCTTTTTTTTTTTTTTTTTTTTTTTTTGTTTGTTTGTTTGTTTGTTTCCTTTTTTTCCCTTTTCTTCTCTTTTTTTTTTTTTTTAGGGTTTGTGCAACCCCTGGGTCCACGCAGAGAGAACGCGCAAGGCACGGGGACGGGTCGGGGGCAGAGGGAGAGAGGAGCGGGTGCTGCGCAGCGCCGAGGTCCCAGCAGAGCCATCCTTCATAACCTGCTTACCCGTACAAAGGGAAAATAAAGTGCCCATCCGCCGAATGACCGTGCAATAAAAGTCATCGGAACAAAGCGCTCTAGAGCGACGAACTGAGGGAGCCAGATGAGAAATAAATTTGAGCGGGCTGGCAGAGCGTTTAAAAACAATTAAAGGGCATTAAAAACCCGAGCGGAACGCGCAGGGGGTGGGAAGCGGTCTGGGCTTTCCGCCCGCACCCACAGCCTCGCAGACGAGCATCCCCCGTAGGTCCGAGCCCGGGGCAGGCACCGGGAGGTTCTGAGCTCTGCTTCTGGGCCCTGGAGCTTCCCCGCTCCCGGCCGTGCGCCGTGGGCTCCGAGGAGCGCAGTTCCACGGGACGGGGCGGGTACCGAGCTGCTCCGAAGCCGGGAGAGGGCTAAGGGGTAAGGGCTAAGGGGTAGGGGCTAAGGGGTAGGGGCTAAGGGGTAAGGCTGTCCGGCCGTGGCAGGCAGCGGAGCGGCAAGGGAGAGGGGAAAGCAGCTTCTTCTCCCAAGCTGAGCGCAAAGCGAGGTCCGGCGGTGCGGCAGACGGGAGGGAAATACCTTTTTCTTGGGTCCCGGCTCTCGGCGGTCGGACAGGTACTTGCCCAGTTTGAAGATGCCCGGCACGGGCCCCAGGCGCAGCCCGGCGGGGATGCAGCTCTCGGCGCTCACGCTGATGGCCGGAGCCCGGCTCGCGTGCATCGCTGCCTGTGGGGCCGAGCGCTGGGGACCCCGAGCACTTAACGGGGCCGGGGCCGAGGAGGACGAGCGCGGCGTATCTCCGCCCGCAGAGTGACGCGGCCGCGCGTGCGGGGCGGCTTTTGAATGGGCGCAGGAGGGGGACCCCGCGGCGGGCGGGTGCTGCGGGGCCGCGGTGAGAGAGTCGGCTCCTCGAGCAGCTGCGGGTCCCATCCGCGAGGGTCACATGGAGCCGTTCCCTCACCCTCCCGCATAATCAGGCGCTGTGAATGGGCGGCGAACAATGGGCCGGGCGACCTTCCCATTCCTAAAAATCCAATTTGTCAAGGGCAAAGAAAAGGCGCTGATGAATCAAAGGTCTGGAGGGACCATTAATCCTCAGCATGGGGTATTGTCCCCGCGACAGTTACGATATTTTAAGTGACAAATCCACTGTATAATTTCCCCATAAATTTTGCTTCCTTTTATTGTTCCCCGACAAACCAGTTTTGGAAAATAAGTGACTACTTTAAGTCTACTTGGCTGAGCCCTTTGAGGTTTAATATACTTCAAAGATTTTTAATTCTCTCCCCTCGGCTTTATTGTAAAGGCGATTAAACAAAGAGATGGGGAATGTTTGGAGGACTTGTTAACTTCTATTGATCCCCGGCGTGTGCCATACAGAAGTTGGGCAGGTACTTGATGGGAAAACACCAGAAAATACCTACACTTTTTTCTTTCTTTCTTTCTTTCTTTTTAAGGACGACCATATTACCATTTCAGTGAATCGGGTTCAGGCCGGTGATCCCTTTAGCTCTGCTTCGATCCTTAAGGGAACGGCACCAAATGTGTTGTGCAAAACGACGTTCTGCTCTGCGGGCACCGGGGGGCTGCGATAGGGAAAGGGCTGCGCCGGGAACAGAACCGACATCACCGGGAGGCAGAGCCCGGCCCGAGGGCAGCGCGGAGCTCCGCGGGCAGCGCACGGCCCGAATGTGTGGCAGCCACAGGTCCCTTCCGCGCTGCGGTCTCCTGCGCCGGCATCGCCTTGGAAGGTGAAACCCGACAGATAGCGGCTGCACTCACAGCCACAACGAAGCAGACCGAAAGCATCCTGCTCTTATCGGGGCTTTAATTAAGATAAAGAGAAGCGCTGGGATTAGGTGGGGTTATGGCTCGGGGCGAGTAAAATCGCAGGGATTTCTCAGGAATTGAGAAAAGTGCGCGGGTTTTGCAGTGTTTTAGCGCACACGCAGCCACCCACGTATGAGGAATAAAGGGAAAAGTGAGATTTCCCACTCTTTCTTTTTCAGCCCTGCCTAATTCACGGCTGCAAACGTTCTATCTCCACACTTTGTAACTCCCCAAAGGGAAAGTCCGGAGTATTTCTCCTTGGGGAGAAGTCGCGGTCGCAGGTTTGATCCACTGATTTCAGAAGAAGCTGCAGCAGGTACGGAGCTTTTTTTTGGTCTTTTCTGCTGTGTTTTTAATAGTCACGCTGAATAAATCTCAAAAGCGAAGGGGAAAAAAAGAAAGAAAGCAGCGTATAGATGTGTATCCGGCGGTAGGAGCCGGGTAACTGAGTCTGCTCCTCTTAGGGTCTCTGCAAGATACAGCCCGGTAAGCTGCTTCCCACGCGCCCATCATGCGGCTTCCATCGGAATTTGCTCACCGCACTCACGGCTGTCACCTCTCAGAGGCCACAGCGCAACTCAGACAATTCCCCGAAGCGGAGGGCTGCTCTCACCCTTCTCCTGCCCCACCGAGCAGCCGTATGGGGACGGACGCGGGGCGGTACCGACCGCTGATCCCTCCGGGCGCTGTCTCCCGTAGCCCCGCGGCAGCAGAGAGCGGGGGTCTGGAGGGCACCGGGACAGCAAGGGGAGTCCCGGCGCTGCGGCGGGGTTTGCCCGACTGGGTGGGATGAGAGAAGATGAGGAGGGATGGGAGAAGATGAGGAGGGATGGGATGCGATGGGGTGAGATAGGATGGGTTGAACGGGTTGCAAGGAACGAGGTCGGAAGATATGGGACGGGGTTGGACGGGACAGGGTGGGACGGGACAGAACGAGACGGAGCGGGGCGGGACAGAGAGGAACGGGACGAGACGGGATGGGGTTGGACGGAACGAGACGGACGGGGTTAGACGGGGCCAGACGAAGAGAAGAGAGATGGGACGGATTGGGACGCTACGGGACGAGACGGGATGGGGGACGGGACGGGACGAGGCGACGTGAGACCGAAACGCTGCCATCGCCGCTCCGGGCACTCAATCAACGCGGCCCGTGGTTGTGCGTTTAATAATGCTCCATCTGCGTGCGCACGAGATAAATGTCGCGCCTGTCCCCGGCGGCATTGATGATTATCGATCGCGGCTCGCCGGGACCGTCCCGGGAAAGGGATGGATTCCTTTTCACTGCAGTGGGGATGGGCGGCGGGGGGAGAGGATGTGGGGAACTGAAGATGACCCCTTTGATCAGCGGCGTGAATGGGGCGAAAAGGATAAACAAGAAGCGGAGGGCGATAAATTTAAGCCATGAACATGTCCCCGTAACCTCTGGCCCAGCGGCTTTGGGATGAGACCCGCGCTGAATCCCGGAGCCGCGGCGGCGGCGGAGGGCTCCGGGCGGCCGGGGGACCCCACTGCTGCGCCTCGGGAGCCGCCGGGCCGGGCCTTAATGAGTCAAAGAGCGTGAACGACACGCGAACAATTTTATCAATAGGACCATGTAAAGGCCGGCTGTGAGGAAAGTTATTTATTAATATAGCCAATTGTGGCTGGTTCCCATCCACTCCGCAAAGAAAAGCCCTCGCTCGGGAAGCATTCACACCAGTTCTCCGATTTTTATTCTGTTCCGTGGCTCAAAGTTGAAGTTCCCCAAGTGAAATAAATTGTCCACAAAAGAGGAAAGGAACCACATTTTCTTTTATTTTTCCTTCCCTAAAAAGGAAGGGTGAAACCGATCTAATGTGCCCACTGGAGCAAGCTGCGGCATGAAAGGCCGGGTGTTAAAAGTAAAGGCAGCCTTTGGAGCAAATGGGATGGAAAATTAAATGAAATTAAATAGCTTGAACGGCCGTATTGTCCCTTATTAAAAAGACACATTAATTACATGGTTTCAGCTTTATTCAAAGACAATGTTTAGACTCAATCAAAACATTCCGCTATCGCTCTTTATATACTCAAACCGGGCTGCCGGAGACGCCTTAAAGCGAAATCACTTTTGCCCAAAGCCGCGGCGAAAGTTCTTTTCCGCGGCGGCCCTTATTTATGCCCAGCGCTGAACTGCCGGTGCCCCGGCGGAACACTTTGGCACACTGTTCTCCGCCATTTAACAGGTTGCCCCGTAATGAGGCATGAATGTTAAGGAACAACAGTCATCCAAAGAGGCACAGTTGCAGAGAGCAATGTCCCACCAGGGAGCTCCATTCAAACCATCAAACCGCTCCGGCACAGAGAAGGTTCAACACTACATTCAGACCGGAATGAATGCCTGTATACAGGCCCGGCTCATTATGCGGCCGAGCAGCGCGGCGCGGGCTGTAACGAAATGCTGCAAGTTCATTCCGTAGGCGGTGCTCCGGGCCCGCAGCGCCGGTCCCGAGGTGACCTTCGTGCGGGGCGGCCGTGCCCGGGCTCCGCTCGGGTGGCTGCGGGGTGGCTGCGCGACGGAGCTGCCGGGACCAGCCCCAGGCCTGCCCAGTCTGAACCTGTTGCTCTTGTATCCTTCTTCTTGCTTTCCCTTTCCCTTTCCCTTTCCCTTTCCCTTTCCCTTTCCCTTTCCCTTTCCCTTTCCCTTTCCCTTTCCCTTTCCCTTTCCCTTTCCCTTTCCCTTTCCCTTTCCCTTTCCCTTCCCCTTTCCCTTTCCCTTCTTCCCCTCTCTTCCCCTCTCTTCCCCTCTCTTCCCCCCTTCCCCTTCCCTTCCCCTTCCCCTTCCCCTTCCCTTTCCCCTTCCCCTTCCCCTTCCCCTTCCCCTTCCCCTTCCCCTTCCCCTTCCCCTTCCCCTTCCTCTTCCCCTTCCCCTTCCCTTTTCCTTCTTTCCCCTTCCACTTCCTTCCCTCCATCCCCTCTCCCTCCCTCACTCCCCTCTCCCCCCCAAGCCCTGCCCACCCCTCTCCCTCTGGCCCCGTTCCGCCGTTCCTCCCGCACGCGGCTCAACGCTCCGTGCCGCTCTCGGCCCCCGCCCAGCTGTGCGGTGCAGACGGGATGCGGGTGGGATATTAAAGCAGCTTCTGAATGGTGATTGAGGTTCTATGGGAACCCCGGCAGATGACAGGATCTCAATTTGGTATTCTTATTGTTAATGGCGAGCAGCAGCGGAGATCGGATTCAGACACATTTTGTGCTACTTAAAAATTCCTGCGTAGGGGCCGAGATTTTTGTTTCCTTTCGGCCGGCCTCAATTGGAGGCGCAGATCGCGGCACGGCGCATTCAGCGGCCGTCTGAAGCCGCCTTTTAACCGGGCTCTCCCCCCGCAGCCCCCGGCGCATCTCTCGGTTCTTTCGGTTGACATGGTGCAAATAAAAGTCAGTCAACTTGTTGCTGAATTGCAATGTTTCGGTGTACCTTATAAATTCATACCTTTTCTCCCTCGATCGCCTCAGAATGAGCCCCTGACTCAATTCGATTTTCCTTGCTGCTGGGCACATTTAGGAGAGGGTCTATTTGTGAAGTTCATTTCTAGGCAAATGTATTCAAGAGCTGATTGGGATGAATAGGACCGTGTGTCAGCCGCCCCTAATTGGGATTAAAGCACTTCGGACCATATGCAGAGAGTGACAGAAATTCTCAGGTTTCATTGTGCTCAGACTTCCACCCGCTTGGACACTGCTACGGGAAAAGCAGCGTTTGTGAGGGCTGCAGGGAGGAACGGGGAAGGGAAGGGAAGGGAAGGGAAGGAAGGGAAGGGAAGGGAAGGGAAGGGAAGGGAAGGGAAGGAAGGGAAGGGAAGGGAAGGGAAGGGAAGGGAAGGGAAGGGAAGGGAAGGGAAGGGAAGGGAAGGGAAGGGGAAGGGAAGGGAAGGGAAGGGAAGGGAAGGGAAGGGAAGGGAAGGGAGGGGAAGGGAAGGGAGGGGAAGGGAAGGGAGGGGAAGGGAGGGGAAGGGAAGGGAAGGGAAGGGAAGGGAAGGGAAGGGAAGGGAAGGGAAGGGAAGGGAAGGGAAGGGAAGGGAAGGGAAGGGAAGGGAAGGGAAGGGAAGGGAAGGGAAGGGAAGGGAAGGGAAGGGAAGGGAAGGGAAGGGAAGGGAAGGGAAGGGAAGGGAAGGGAAGGGAAGGGAAGGGAAGGGAAGGGAAGGGAAGGGAAGGGAAGGGAAGGGAAGGGAAGGGAAGGGAAGGGAAGGGAAGGGAAGGGAAGGGAAGGGAAGGGCCCTACGCCATGCACTGAAGTTCTAAACTCAGAGATGTCAGGGCCTATGCCCACTCCCCCTCAGCTTCACACGAGTGACCCTGCTCCTATGTGCCCCATGCTGGCTGCAGCCCCAGAAGAAGCAGCAGTGAGCGTTTACGAACAGCCCGCTGTGGGTGCCTTGGATGAGGCATAGCTGCATTCAGCATCACTCGGGTTAACGACTTAAAGACTCTGCCGTCACTTATAAAAAAAATTATATCCTTAATCCCCGAGGAGAGAACCCTAACCAGACGAGGAGCCCAGACAGCCGGCAGGGCCTCTGTTCCCAAGGGCCGCTTAGTGCCGTGGAGGCACAGGGCCGGTGGCAGTTGCCGCCCGTCACAGCCCCGGGCACAGAGGTGCGGTGCCACGCAGCGCCTTCCTCCCGCGCTGGGTACGGGCTGTGGAGCTGCGGCTGCCCCGGTGGGGTTTT
The DNA here is from genome assembly GCF_026119805.1 of Tympanuchus pallidicinctus. Lineage (NCBI taxonomy): Eukaryota > Metazoa > Chordata > Aves > Galliformes > Phasianidae > Tympanuchus > Tympanuchus pallidicinctus. The sequence continues at coordinate 39,158,301 of NW_026294618.1, read as the reverse complement.
CCTGCAACGCCTCGGCCCTCCCTCCCGTCCTGCTGCACCGAAACGATCCCCCGGGGCACAACGCGTGGAGACGAGCTCCCAGTCCGCGTGCTTTGGTAAAGATGATGGTGGCACCAAACAGATCACACGGTTCTTCGGCCTTTGGGAAAGCGCTGACTTTCCATTTCAGCATAGGCTATATCATTATTATTATCGTGATTATTATTATGGATTATTGTTATTAAAATGGAAGCTCCAAGGAGCTCTGTGGTGCTCAGAGAAATCATCGGCAAGGAAGGAAGAGAGAGGGATGGGCTGCTGGGAGGAAGATGTCAGTGCAGCGGCACCAGGGAGCAGGGCAGGGCTGGCTGGTAGCGATGTACGGGAGAGAGATGGGCTCTGCCCGTGCGGAGAAGAGCTGCGGGGGGGAGCAGACTTCTTAATGAGAGCGTCTAATGCTGTAAAGGCTTTCGTCATCTGCGTTTCGAGATACGACTCCGAGCAGGAAAAATATGGAACTTTAGCAAAGATGTGCCTATCAGAAAGCGTTGGTTACACTCTGATAAACATCCCCTCGTGGTGAAATTGGTGGTGGGGGCGAGAGACAGGGGAAGAGAACCCATCTGTCCCCACGGTGTATGCAGCTCCTAATTAGTGCGTCTGACAGACTGAAAGGTCTTCCCCTGGTGCCTGCTTCAAATGACTTCTTCCCAGTAAAGATATTCGAAAGTATACACAGAAAAGTGGAGCTTAAACTCACGCTCACATGGACTGATTTTAAAACACATCATGAAGCCCTTCCCTTCATTTCGGCACTGTGTGTTGCAAAGCAGAAATATGCGCCAGCTCTGACAGCTTCAGAGTTATGAAACCAAAGAAACGTATAGGTGTCAGCTGTCGGAAATAATATTTTTTCGTTACAGTCTGTGGGTTTATTTTATGTTTTTCCTCTTCATTGTTTGTGCTATTTAAATAAAATCTAAATAAAATTATTCCGTATTTCTGCGCTGCTGACGCTGAGCGCAGCCCTCGGCTCCCTCGGTGTCACCGTCTTTAGGGCTGAAAAATCAAGAGTGCGTTTGAGAGAAGGCGATGCATTAACCTCAGAGTTTCCCTCTCGCATGGAAAAAATAGGGCCACACATATACGGAGGGGTTGTCTCTTCCCAAACTACCAGGAAACACACTATTTCTATTTCAATATTTGTATCATGCACTTTTTTCTTCTTCTTTTTCTTTCTTTCTTTTTTTTTTTCTTTCTTTCTTTCTTTCTTTCTTTCTTTTTTTTTTTTTTTTTTTTTTTATGATTTTTTTTAAGAGAGGGGGTCTCTTCAGTGAACTGACCTCTCTAAATCGCTCTCAAAATGAACTCTCCTAAAAAAATCGGATTTGATTTAAGCCGCATCTGAAATATCAGTACGAAAGTAACTCCTAGTGTTAAATTGCACAGCTACTTCTGCCCGAGAAAGGGCATTTGTCACCTCTGTGTTTAAACGCATACCTCGAGGGGTTTGAAGCCAACCTCGGACGTGCATATTCTGCTGCCTGCCGGGAAGGGTTTTCCGCAGCCGCGTTGTCCCGAGCATCCCCCGGGCTTCGAGGCTCGCTCCAAGTGCACGGATACCGCTCTCGACGGCGTGCCATGCCAGGGATGGGGGAAGCCCCTGGCACCCGCCAAGTCTCTTCCTGCAGCTTGCGCTGCGCCTAGGTTTATTGCTGATGCAAAAAAGAAAAAAAAAAAGGGGGGGGGAGGGGGGAAAGGGCTGGTATTGACAGGGACAGAGAGGCCGAGCACGCTTTTGAAATTCCGGGAAAGCAAAAATCCCTCCGTCTCCGGGGCTGCGCTCCCGGGAAGGGGGAGATCTGGGTTTTCGTCACAGAACACCTGAAGCTGTCCCCCCACACCGCTGTGCAGCGAGCCCCGCTCCCCTCGGCCCTCATTTCCTATAAAGATCAACGTGATCGGCACTCAGCCCCGGGGAAGCCGCCCCCAAGCTGCGGCGCAGAGTTGCGCGGAGCGGCTGCGGGCTGCCGGCGGGGAGAGGGGAGCGGGCTGCGGGCTGCGGGCTGCGGCCCGCTCAGTCCCTTCCTCGGCTGGGACCTCGGAGGCAGATAGCGCATCGTCTGGGGCCAGAGGTAGGCAAACGGCTAAGTCCTCACTCAGAGGGTCTGCGTTTGGCGCCGGGAACTTGCTCCTCCCAGAAAGGAAAGCCCTCCCCGGCGGGACGGGTGCCGCTGCGAGCGAAGAACCGATGCGTGCCCAGCCGGCAGCCCGCGCTCTTCACTCCCAGGGCAGCCCCGGGATCCACGCGAGCCCGGCTCCCTTGTGCGGCCCCGCACCGATCCCCTCGAGCCGCCGGGCCGAGGAACTATCCCCAGGCGAGCATCAGCCCGACGTAAGGCTGATGCGATGCTCCGCGCCGCATATGTTCCCTCTGTGTGCGCTTTAGTGAGAGGAGGTGGGGTTAAACGCCGCGCGTTCGTGACCCAGAAATGGAAACCCCCTGCAATAACAGGCTGCTGCTGCTGCTGCTGCTGCTGCCCGGGAGTGCGGGACGTTTTTTAAATTGATTTTACACGCAGGTGGCTCCAAAATAGCTGCCTTCACCAAGGAGCTCTCACCACGAAGCTGAGGGTTTTAATCATGACTGTCTCTTGTTTTTGGTTTGTTTTTTGTTTTGTTTTTTTCGTTTTGTTTTTTTTTTTCCTTGTGTGGCGATCTTTTCATCATCTAATCAATTTATCCTGAATGTCTTCCACACGAAATATTGAATAGTTGCCTTTGCTAGGTTCTCCTTTTCCCCTCTCTGTCCATGTGTTGGGTGTGAGGGTGCTTCAAATAAAGGAATCTCCAATATAAATCATTCTTCCCTAAAACTGCCGTTTAAAAAGCAAAAGTAAACGAAACAAAACAAGCTACAAATCTTCAGCTACGTGCGTTACTGAGAAGCTGAATTTTTGTTTCACAAATATATATGTATAAACATTATTCATGGATACTTACTACCGGTTTGACATGGGGTTACATCCAAAGTCAGCACTCCTCAAGTCCACCTCCTTCACTGCAAAACATAGCCTAAAAGACCACCATTATTGGGAAAAATAGCAGACAACTGTCACATTACCTAACTTACTGAAGTCGTAACAAAGGCTTCCATGAGAAGTGACATAACAGAAGCTGGAAGGGGTTTTCAATTCCACTTACACTTCTTTTGCAGTTTCCCTCTCCTTCCCCGCAATGTCTCACATTCTCGGCTTGTTCTGTGGAAGCTTGATTAAAGTCAGGAAAGCTGAGTACCACTCATTCATTTCCCGAGGGGGTATTAAACAGAAGAGGGCAGACACGAATGCTTATTGTCAGATCTGTGAGGAGATACAGACTGTTTTCTGTTATTATATGAATACGTAAACATGTAGAAAATCCTGAGAGCATTGGTGACAATGTTTTTGTGTGTATGCAACTAAGGGAAAGTGCTAAAGGAAATGCTGTGCTTTTTTCTATTTTTTATTATTGTGGAGGAGGACCTATAGAATGGAAAGAAGGGCATCATCCTTCACTCATTTTTATGCTATTTACCACACATGGATTGGAATGAGCATGTATTTTGTCAGAAAAGAATCTACACAACTGTTCTGCGTATTTTTATATCCAGTGATGGACTAGTAAGCATATGCAGTGTGTTTGTGATGGGCTTTATTCAGTGGGAAAGCAGGGAACAGATCAGCCAGAACTGACAGATAATTTCATCTCACAAATACGACAAAGTATAATTTTACCTGCAGGTTCTTGGCTGTGCTTTCTTTCATCCCATGTCTGCCTGTCCCTCAGAGCAGCAGCCAGGTCGGGGGCTGAGCTGGAGACATCAGCACACGCAGCAGCACTGCATGTCTGCTTCATGAAATCTTTGTTTTCCTGTTCTGACAGAAACACATGGAGAGGATATGGTAAATAATGTGATCTCCTAGAAGAGAAAGGCTGCAAAGCATTGTCCTGTCTGCTCCTCACAGTGTCCCTTCCCAGGCATGAACTTCCCAACTGGGCCTCCAGGCACACAGACCAGTGTCAGCATCCATCTCCTCCAAGAAACATGGATGGAAAACTGTGTATGGCTCTCAAGAGACTCTGCATCACATTACATGGCCCCACAGCACCCATGTTGCCCTTTTGGGTTCTCCTGCACCTTTGGAGAGAGATACATTGGAAGGTTGGGAAGGACACCTCTTAGCACTGGGAATGCTGAGTGCTGTGCTTCATTGTGGTGGGATGTCCCTTTGTAGGGCAATGAGAGGGAGGCTGAGTGGGGCCGCCCTCTGGGTCTGTGGGGCAGGGAGGGTTTGCTCCTCCATATCTCAGTGCTGATGTGGTTTGCTGCAGTGCTGTGAAATGGGGTCAGGCAATACAAGGTCTGTCCTGCTGAGAAAAGAAGACTGGTAAAAGGGCTGGCAAAGTGCTGCTTTTCCTGCACTTCTGTTCCTGAACTCCTGTTCCTGCAACCCCTATGCAGCTAGGTACAGAGCAAGCAAAGTTGTCCTCTATGCCTGGTGTGCAGCATTGCAGTGATATTTATAACAGCTGTGGTAAGTCTTCTGCGCAGTCCCTACTGTTTATTTCCTGCAACATTGCAGCACACAGAAGCACAAATCACCACCATGAAGTGGCAAATCACAGGTATCGGAGCAGAGTAAGAAAAAGGCAACCAGGCAGGTAGAGGATGGTGAGACAGAGATGCCTGTTTGATGTGAGAAGCAGCAGCATGAGTTCTGCTGCTATTTTTGTGGTTTTAGTGTGTTGAGTGAACCAATGGTGGGCTTCTCTCCGTGCTGTCTCCTGGCTGCTGTGAAAGGTAGGCATGATGCAGCTGTAGGTGGCTGCAATCAAAAGGTGCGTGCTGGTGCTGGCAGTCAGGTTTCCCTCTTTGCAGTTGTGGTGCTGGAACAGTGAAATAAGGGCTTTCCCATTTGCATTTTCACATCCTCAGCAAGCTCTGCATGTCTGGCTGGCTTTTTTGAGAAATGTGTAAAGTCAGAGAGCTTCTATGGAAAGCCTGTGGAGCTTAAGCTTCAGCTTTCCACCATGTCTGCTTACACAGTGAAGGGAGAAGTAAGGGAAATATAGCCAGGGCTGTATGCAAATTCTGCTTCCTTACCTAACTCCTCATCTCACATTCCTGCATTTAAATAATATCTCAATTCCAGATTCTTTCTGACATATCTAGAAACGTATCTAATTGAAGCCCAGAATTTGGAAAGTACTGTCCTTGCACAGACAAATGCACTGCCTTTCTCCACTTGGTAGCTCCTCAAGGCACCTTCAGCACCTCAGCTATATACCAGATACAGAGCAGCTCAGTCTGGCGGGCCCGGGCTTTCAGGGGTAGTAGGTCAGTGTAGGGACAAACACTGAAATTGAATGAATAGGACTATCCCCCAGATACTCAGAAACACATTTATTATATTCCCAATGATTTGCATATTGCAAAAAGTTTCTGTTACATTTCATTGAATGAAGCCATTGCCTGATGAAAGGTGGTGGTGCAGAGATGTTCAGCTGTGGCTCTGCGAACAGCCTCTCAGCTCAGGCTGCAAGAGCTCGGGGAGATGTTTCAAGAGGTAGATGGAGACGGAAGAGAGTACAGAGCATGAGGAGAACCCTGTGGTGCGCAAACAGCCAAGGCAGACTTAATTTTCTGAACAAATAAGTTTCATCAGACCGCACAAAGACAGTCTCCATGTGCTCACGGGTCCTGACAGCTGTTAGCAGCACAGAGGGCCAGCCAAAAGTTCGCCCACCTTGCTGAGGCCTCTGACAGATGTTCTGCCAGCTTCTATGGGCGCAGTGACAGGCTGAGGCTGCTGGTGGACCAGGGAGGCTCTCCCAAGGCTGCTGCCAGCTGCTGTCCATCGGTCTGGTGTCCAGGCATCCTTCCTCCTTGCACTCACCCTCAGCCCTGACGCTGGGGCTTGCAGGAGGGTCGAGTTTATACACAGGCAGACCCGCACACTGGCTGGGTGCAGGAAATAACCCCGCAAACACCTTCCAGGCTCTGAAATCATCGCTCCCTTCCTCTGCGGCCTCCACCACCGTACCCACGCGCAGGTCCAGGCCCAAACACACGCCCCACACCGGCCCGGTGCCGCCGGGTACGTTGGGGGGCCTCCCATCGCTGCCCCGCCGGGCGGAACCCGCGTTCGGGGGAACGCTCCGCAGCACCGCGTGTTGCCGCCCGGCGGCGGCGGAGCGGGCACGGGGCGGCAGCGGCCGCCTCCTTCCTGGTGCCGGCGCGGGGGCGGCGGCGCGGCGGGGCCGGGGCAGCGCAGGGCCCGGGCGCCTCCCACGGCTCCTCATGGCCGGGAACTTCTGGCAGAGCTCGCATTAGTGGGTGCCGCGGCCGAGGGGAGGGAGGGCGGGGAGCTTCGCGGTGCCGCGTTTTGGCCGTTCGTTGCCCGGCTCGGGGATGCGGGGCTGTTGGGGGCCTGCGGGGCGGGCGGGAGCCCGGAGCCGGGCCCGGCTGTTGAGGCGCGGCGGTGGGCCCGGCCTGCGGCTGCGAGTAGCCTCGGCTGGAGGTGAGGATGGCCTGTCTGGGTGGCGGTCAGCGAGGGCGGTGTTGGAGCGGTGGTTGGTGCCAGCCACGGGGCAGCTGGAGACGGCGGGTGGGATATATTTATCTTCAGCTGTGGCACGTTGAGGGCTGGGCTGCGTGGAGTACCGCATTCTGAGTACGTTGGGCTCTAAATGGATGGCTGGGGTGGGCTAAATATAGCATAAAGCTTTCAAGTAATTATCAGAGCACAACTTCTCTGCAGTCGTTTTGATTCTCTACAGCTATAGGCTGATCTCAGTCCGTGCTGGTGTTTTTGCAGATGCCTAACTTGTAAAACCTTAGGGATTATTTGCTTGAGGAGTTTGCCCATGGCTTGGCTAAAGATCACTAGGCCTTAGCCCCCAGCTGTAGTCTGTTAGTGTGGGAGGCAGTGTAGCATCGATAAAGAGTTACTGAAGTTATTTTCCTTCCCTTCAGTTTACAATGGATTTTGGATAAACAAGATCTACTGAAGGAACGCCAAAAAGACTTGAAATTTCTCACTGAAGAAGAATATTGGAAGCTACAGATATTTTTTACTAATGGTAAAATTGGTTTACTTTTATTTGTGCCATCTTATTGTATAGTATCTGCTGTGTCGAGATGTAAGTGGCTCAGAGGATGTGGTTTTCTTTACTACATTGCATATAGTTTCACAATGTGTTTTAACAAAGAGTTGGAATGCCTACAACATTTATTGTTCATTTAACTGTGTTAGCTCAGGAGGAATTACATATAACCTGGCTGCATATGTAATATGTTAACCTGTGGTAGGGCAAAACATAGTACAGTTCTGATTTTCAGGACATTCTATAAAAAAACCCAAAAAACTAAGAGAAGCAAGGAGAAGCTGGTAAGCTAGCATATTAAAGGTTATTGATGACAGTAAATGTCGAGCTGTGATCTTCTGAGGGATTATGTGGTAAGTATTTTAGCCAATGTGTGCAGTCCTGTTAAAAAGCAAAGCTCGGAATCTTGTTGTGTTCAGTTACACTCTTTGAAACCTGCACAGTTGCCCATGTCTGGGCCCATGTGGCTGATTCCCCAGCAGTGGGTGGCTCTCAAATTGCGCAGTGTTGTCTGCAGCCTGTTCTCCTAAAGAGTTTGAGACTTGTCTATGAAGTTATCTAAGACATGGTCCTGCAAAGCATTTAACCCTGTGAATAGCTGCATTGTAGTTTATCAGGTTACACAGACGCTTAAACTCTTTCCTATGCAATTGTCTGACTTATAAGAAAGAAAAAAATCTCCTTAGGAGAAGGATATTGCAAAGCACTAGTTTGCTTGCAAACAGCTGTTTGAACACTTTTCATAGCTGTACATAGGAAGTGCAGAACGCTTATCTTTTCAGCTATCTAAAAGAAAAGTTAAATGACTTCACCAAAGCTACTGGAAGAACTTACCTATATACTGAACTGTAACTGTGAAGGACACTTAGCCCACCTTCTTTCTTAGGTTAATGGTTTCTGTAATAATTGAGTATGCTCCAAATCTGATTTCTGTTGATATATTTTCATTATTGCTTATATAGCATCAGAAAGTCAAGCAAACAGTGATTTATCAGTTTGATCAATACCTGATGTTCCTTGAGGTTAAAACAGTTTCATAGCTTCCCAATGCAAAAAGAAGAAATAGGATACTCATATTTTTAAAACTGTATTTGTGTTAATTTTCACTATCATTAATTATGGAATGTGCCCTTTTTTATGTTCCACTTCAGTGATTTTCCTGAGTAAACTCTTACAAACTGCATAGGTCACTCTGAAAGTGATACCTCCTATTTATTTCCATGGAAACTACAACAGATACCAAGAGCACAATAACCCTATTTGATAGAGCAAATTCTCAGCTACAAAACATTGTTTTTCAACAGTCACCACTATTAGCTATGCATTTTCACCAGTGATCAACTAAAGCTGGATTATCACATTTGTAAAAATCTGCACCAGCAGAGATGACCCACTGTTTCACAGCTGCTATGATGGCATTGTTGCTAGGGAAAATGTTGCCCATGCAGTCCATCTTTCATCCATTTGAACAGGTGGAAATCAGAAGCTACGAAATCCAGACTATACAGTGACTGTTGTAGGTTAGTCCAGTCAAGACTGGCAGTGTGCTCCATAAAACTGGTATGGGACCTAACGTTATCATGTTGCAAGAAAAGAATTGATTTCTTTGTCCTGACTACAGAGGTTTAAGCCTTCAGCTTAGTTAGCATCACAACACAGCAGTCAAAGGTGATGGTTTCTTCAGGTTCCAGGAAATCCATGAGGATCACCCCTTTCATATCCCAAAAGACAGTGCGCATCTCTTTACCCACTGGCACTGCATCTTGAACTTTGATGGGGAATCATATGTTACTGCATGGGAACTGAGTCATGGCCTGAACCGCTGATTGAGCACCTGGGGAAAGGACTGGTCAGCCCTGGGAGCACAGGTGAAGGCAATTCAGCTGTGCTACCGGAAGGGGTGGAGCCTGGCTGCACCTCTCTTAGACCTCATTTAAGGGCTGACTGCTACTGTGGAAGGACTTCTGGGTGGAGATTCCTCCCTTGTGGTGTTTCCCTTGTGAGCCTAGATCTTCAGAGATAGGTGAGCACTTTTCCTTTTTCTCTGTAACGCCTTTTCATCATATTGATCTTTTTGATTGTTACGGTCACCGCTCCATGGCCTTCCATGTTGACTGTGGCTTGTAGCGGTGACACCGCATCTTGTCACCAGTAATGGTGCAGTCCAGGAAATGGTCACCCTCAGCCTCATATTGATTCAGTGGGTCCTAACAAACTTGCATAATGTGCTCTTTCTGCTCTTGTGTGAGAACATTCGTGGTATCTACCTGGTACAAATTTTGTGATATTGCACCATTGCTTCCAGTGCCTTGAAGCCAATATTCAGCTTTGCACACCATTCCCTCTTTGTAATCTGTCAGTTAATGCAGGTGTGCTGATAGAGATGCTTTTCATTTTGTGGTATGACAGCTATACAAGGCTGTCTGGAACGTGGCTGGTTGTAGAATCATAGAATGGCTTTGGTTGGAAGGGACTTCAGATATCATCTAGTTCCCAACCCCCTGCTGTGGGTAGGGCTACCAGCTGCTAGATCAAGTGGTAGATCCTACATGTCACTGCTGAAATGCACCAGCCACTGCCACGCTTTGCTCGCATCCACTCCATAAATGTTCAGCAAGCATCAGTGAATGTCATTGGGTGCCATTTTTTCTTCACGGAGGAATTCAGTTCCACACCTTTGCTTCATACGCACTTCCACGTCAGATGCCATTGTGTCAGAGTGCCCCTCTGCTGCCATCTGTCACATGGCAACAGAATGTAACAGAATATTTTTGGGAAGATTTAACCTCTGGTATGATGTCGCTAGTATCTACCTTAGATATCACAGGCCAACATAGTAAAATAGGAGAAGCAGCCCTCATAGATAAGCTAAATCGTTTGTGGTTGTCTTTTTCCTTGGTTCTCCGTGCCTTTTCTAAAGGAAGGTTCCTGACCCATGGTAGCTGGAAGAAGACTGCCTGCCCTGAGCATGTGTGCATGTATGAACATGGCATGCCCTGGAGGGGATGGTGTTGCTAGACTGTCACATCTTCTGTGGTCTAGAGGGATACTTTCATGGAGAGGACAGTCTGGGGTTGTACTGTGCTGATGGTAACTCATACAGCAGTTGCCATATTTGAGCCCTCAGTGTGTGTTGTGTTTTTTTACCTGCCTCTGAATTAGGGACCCTATTTTAGATATATTGAGCCTTTTACCTGTTCTGCATTATCTTGATATGGCTGTGACATGTTGATTCTGCTTAAGGAGGTGGTTGTTTCCCAAAGTAACCTGAAAATTACCTGAAGGGATAATTTCCTGCTGCCTCCCCATTTGAAAACAGTTGCTGTAGATCAGTAACTGATTGTGTGGCCATAAGAGCTATAGAGAGGGAAAATTATTATCTTCTAAGCCAATTCAAACATGAGAAATTAACGTTGACTTCTTTCTTTGGATCATAGAGTTTTAATCGAGTTTTTGGATGAAAAGCCTATTAAAAGATTTCTCTTTCTGGTTTGGTGCAGAAGCTGTAATGTTTGCATTATGGGCTACTCAAGACTTCTGAATTGAAACCAACATTTTTTACTTAAAAACCAAACAAATAAAAACCCTGAAACTACTTATTTGGTAAACATGAGGGAATAAATAATAATCCGATAGCTTCCTTTTTTTTTTTTTTTTTTCCAAAAATTTATTACAAGTACTGGAATTTTTCCTGGCATATAGAAGCTTCCATTTCATTTAATCTCTCTAGGCTTTTGTCCATTTTTTTTCCCCTAAGCCTCACTTGATTTTTCTCTGACAGCAGATGGCCTAACTGCTCCTGAAAAATCCCATGGGAACAAGAAACATATTTGGAGAATTCTGTTTAGCTTAATGTTTGGATTATTCTGATGCCCTAGTAGTAGGACAGCTTTGTAGCCCCGTGGTCAAATCAAAGTGAAAAATCCTTTAAGACCTCCCAGGATACACTGATAAGTATTTTAATATTTGTACAGGCATTCCATAGTGGACTTAACCTCCTTTCTGCAGTGTTGCTTGCGAGTCCTACTGTTGGTGGCAAGCTAGTCTGAATTAGGCATCCTTTATTTTTAGGAGAAGACTGATATGACAATGAAAGAACTTAAGTGGCTTTGGGTAATTGTGGTGGGTAACTAATTAATTTTTGTGCTTAAAAAACCAACCAAACAAACCCAAACTATGTTGCCAATAGTCAGTGTTGGTCAGGGTGGTTCTTCTCCTACACTGGTCCATTTTCTAGCCAACAATGCTCTTGGTATTTACATGTTTTAAATTGCTGCAGTGCTCATTAAATGAGAGCGCAGTGCGAGCTTGGATATTCCCAAGGAGGAAACAATGTTGGGGAAAAAAGGACTTTTAAAAGTTTTTGTATGCTTAACGGGAGACTAATTGTAGTGTTTATTGACAATGGAATTGTTGCTTTTTCCATCAGTGGTTGCTTCCTGGATAGATGCTTGCACATACACTTGTATATTACTTAAGTGTATATTCAATGATTTTTATTTTTTTTTTGGACGTTTCTGGTGAGGGAGGAAAACAAGAGTCTTCACACAGCCAAGCCTTTCTCAGAGTAATGGCTGTGGAAAAAAATATGGGAAGAATAACAAGTAACAACCTTGTGTTTGTCTGTGTTTCTCTCTGTCGTTTTCTATATCCAGTCCCAGCTCTTAATCCCAGCTTGATGCATCTAATTTGCTTGGCACCTTTCCTTTGCCTGGGAGGCCAAACAAGAGCTACCTGCACAGATGACACCAGGATTGTTTCTTGGCCAACTGGCAGAGGACTACTATGATGGAGCAGCTGACTGCATCCTCTGGTCTCCCACCCCCTCTCCCTAGACTAAATATGTCATTTCTTTAACACCTGCTGCCTCTGCCAAATTTAATGACCATGTTTGTGTTGGCAGCTTTAGTTGTTTGAAAAGCACATCCATTTTGCATGGCCCTGAAAAGCCACAGACTTACATTTCAAGTATTTTGATTTCTTTTGCTATGAAATGGAATATTCAATATTTTACCCTTTTAGATTCGCATTGCCGTCTACTTAAAATTCATGGACTTTGTATACGATGAAGTTGAGTCACTTTTCCTTTTTTAATGGTGTCCACAAGCTTCATGATGTGGTAGTTCTTCTTCACCTGCAGGTCTGTAGGTTTGCAGCTACATACTGTTTCACCTGAGCAGTGTGTGAGGACGCAAGGAGAAGGCTGTGTTACTGCTCCTTAGAATCCTCAGTACTAGCCGTGTTCTGAAATCCTTTGCTGTTTGGTGTCAAATTTTTTATAGAAACACAACTCAAGCTTTTTTTTTCTTTTAAGTTATCCAGGCTTTAGGTGAACATCTTAAATTAAGACAGCAAGTTATTGCCACTGCTACAGTCTACTTCAAGAGATTCTATGCCAGGTAGGACTGTTTATTATGATGGTACAGGAATAAAACGTGTCAGGCACATTTTGGTAGCCCTTTTAAATTTAGTATTAAAAAATAGTGCCACTTTTGTTTTCTGGATGGTGTAAAGCTTTTATGCTAGTAAAAGTTAACTTAAGATTTCAAAAGGAAGTGTGGTGCTCTTAATAGATTAATCATTCTACATGTGTGAAACAACATATTATAATTTTGTTGTAACATTTCAGATATTCCCTAAAAAGTATAGATCCAGTATTAATGGCTCCTACGTGTGTGTTTTTGGCATCCAAAGTAGAGGTATGAAGTATTACAATTTTTTAATGTGAAATTATGTGATGTATGAAAGTGAAAAAACATTCAGGACTTGCAAAATTTTTTGTCATTCTTCATGCTGTGGGGGTTAGACCTTCTGGGTATTTTTTTTGTGTGGATTTCTATTGCAATTTAAGAAAAGGAGACAAAAGGCCTTCAAACATTTTATTTAATATTTGATCTTTCACGTTTTTGTCTGAATTACTAACCCTGAAGAGCCTCTGGAAATTGGAAAGATTACTTTAAATGTGTGTTTTGCTATCAGTGCTTACGTATTTATGTACAGTGTATCTTAAATTGTGCAGTTTTTGCTTGAGTCTCCTTTCTCCTGTGCTTTTCCTTCTTGTGCTTATTCAAATTTTAAAACAAATTTGATTTTTCTTTTCTAATTATCTTTTTCCTTTTCTTATAGTGAGGGATCTTCAGAGTTTACCACACTTTATTACTTGAATGAAAAGCATGTTGTAGCTCACGTGCTGTGTTTGAGAAAGATCAGATCCATTAGGGATAGTGGTGAGAAGGCCTGAGTCCTCCACCAGTGGAGGTGAAGGTCCACTTTGAGGGTGGCTATAAGTTAGCATCAGCTAGGCCCTGTTCCTAGTTTTCTAAGAAATGGGAGAAGCTTTTTAGCAGTTTGAGGAGGTTCTGCATAATGGAAAAAAAAAAAAAAATCATATTGGCAAATCTGTGCTATGTTAGCAGTTATGATTTTAGAGGAGGAACCCAAATACCTAGAAGCGGTCCTACTGAACTGATGTTTATGTGTGGTGCTGTTATCTGTACAAAAGCTCTGATAGCTTTCAGTGTTTGAAAGAGATAAAGGAAAGGAGAAAGACACAGAACATGGAGAGAGTATTTTTTTTTTTTTTATCATCTTGTTGATTAAGCCTTTGATGAAGTCTACTCGTGTAAGGAAAATATGTCCACTTACACTCTGTGTTACAGCAGCTATTAGGAGGCATTGCAGCCTTCCTGATGCTAAGGCTTCTGCATCTTCAGAAGGCAGATGTAGCAGTAATGATTCTTGTATGTGCATCTCCAAAAGGAAAATTTCTAAGTAGAAATTTTTGATTTGCTGTCTGCCTCAGTGGAGAACCTAAGGCTTCATGGAAACATATTTAGAAAAGTTAGTTAATGACACCCTTATAAACATGATTTTCTTTCCAATTAGTCTAAAACCAGCACACCTTATTGAAGCTCTTTTGATTGTTTTATGTGTAGATTATTAGCAAACTAATCTTCAGGTATTGTGGCTGTAGTACTTTTCATATACCTTTACTATTCTTCATAACTGAAAGGACAAAGTAATAAATGGAAAAAACTTTTTTACCTAGATCATGTAATTTACTGTTTACTTTAATTAAAAAAAAAAAAAAGGGGTGGGGAAAAATGAAATACAGCATAAAGAAGCCCAATTTAGTAAGAGGCGGTTTTAATTCAATAATTTATTTAATATTTAATTTAATATTTAATTTAATAACTATTCAATTTATTTAAATTTAATTTAATAATAATAGTGGGGTAAGCGGTATTTCTGGTGGTTCACCTCATTTAACCTTCTTTTTCTTCAGGAGTTTGGTGTTGTTTCAAATACAAGGTTGATTTCTGCTGCTACTTCTGTGTGTAAGTATTAGTGATTCTCATTCCACCATAGTTAGGTATCTCTGTAGAGAGATTGGACTTTTTTTAATGATAACTATTTTTATTAAGTCATAGGTGGTTACACATTGGCTGCTCGAAGCCAGTTAAATCCATTTAGTATAAGTAACTTTTTTTTAAATATGGAAACAAAAGACTCTATCCTTTATTAGTTCTTGTTGATTCTGAATGGAGCTTGTAAGAAGCAAAGATAAAAATTAAATACCAAGGCCTATAAAACTAGAGTAGTGAACAGGCTTCTGAGCTACTCAAAGATAGAACTGGGAACCTAGGTATTTATTTGCGTATTTTACCAGGTATGTTTCCATGAAAGTACCTCTTTGTGGAAGTTTTGGTAGGCTTCATGCCTCCTGAGCTTTTTAATCCATTTTTTCCCCTGCCATAAAACTGAATTTCACACAATATTTACTTCTAAATATATTTTATAACCTACATATTGTTCGCAAATAAAGATGCAACAAAATCACACTGTAGTTACTTTATTTTCTCTCTTTCCCACTTTATATTTCCCATTTCCTGTAAATTTCGTGTCGACCACTGAGGTCTTAAAGCAATGGCTTCCTTAACTAAATGCTGTAATTTGACCCAGAAGGTCCAGCTGCTCTCAAAAGGCTATTCCTCATTATGCTCTTCAAAATGTAGGTCAGTGCTTTCAAAATAGCTCTTAGCTGCTGAGGGGACAGGTGACCAGCTGCATCTGTAGCCTCCACATGCAGTAACTATATCAATCCATGGGGCTGGCTGTATGACAATTCTACCACCAGAAACTGAAACGTGTCTTCAGTGCCAGCCTGACCAAGACCAGTACTAGGTTTAGCAAAGTGTTGCTATTTTTATAGCAGAAGCATCTCCAAGCACAGATCTGTGTGGCTGTTTTGACGCATGAATGAGAAACTTAGATGGATTTTAGTTGATTCTGCTTAGTCGTCTACTGTTGAGCTGTGTTGTTTCTGAAAATTCCAGGGCTCGGAGTCTTGTAGAAGTTGATTCTCATGGTTTTTCCTTCAGACCTAGGATTCCTGTGTGTCCTGATGGGCACTTGGCATTTCGTGGAAGTGGGAACAAATAAGCAACAGGCTTTTTCCATGCATTTTTGTGCTTATATTCTACCTACTTTTCCTGTAGTACAGTTGCTTCATCAGTACAGATCCTTTTTTTTTTTTTTTTTTTTTTTTTTTTTTTTAACAGAAAAGGAGTAAAAAGATGAGAATAGTCAAAGGAAGTCTAGCAAAAGAGAAAACAGCATAGTTGAGGTTGACTTGCTTTTTGTTAGGTAAAAACATTGGAACTTGTAGCACAGGCTTCCTTTGTAAGGAAGATATCTCGGATTTCTTGCAAGCTCTTCAAAATCTTTTCCCTGTGTTTATACAGCTGACTGAAAGGACAATTTCACATGGTTCCATCTCCAGCTTGCTGTATGGGGGAAAAAAATGGAAACAAAGTAGTTTATTTTTCCCTATTTATCTCTTTAACTTGCATGCTACTTGAGATGTCTGTTTTATTCATTCTTCTGTTATCTTGAAATAATGAAAATTTCCAAGCAGTGGACTAGTCTTACTGCCCTACAGCAGTTTTTCTAGTAAAGTCCACAACAGATCTACACGTTGAAGTTTTCCATCCAGAAGACTGATGTTATCTTCCAAAGTGAGTGGCATATGGATTCCCTGGAAGTAGCATCAATTTGTAGTTCACTGTCTGTCACTAACATAAGCAGTACTGTCCATTTCCAGGATGCTAAATGTTACTTGATTTCTATGAAGGCTGAGGACTTAAAATCTTTTTTAAGATTCACTTGCTGAAATCTCAAATCTACATCTTCAAGAGTACTTAATTTTCTTTGCTCGGTAATCTGATTTTTACGCTGTTTTTGCCACTTAACATAATTCTTAATAGTGCACTGAATACCTATTCTTGTAAAATGTATGAGGCTACTGAAGTATCTAAATGATCTAAATTGGGGATCGTCATAAGCTAGAACACTGAGGATATAGATGTTATTTGGGCATTGTCTTGAAGGCAAGAGCTTCTTGAATTGTCATATGCCTAAACAGCTGCTTTTGAGTGGGGAAAAACTCAAGGAGAAAAACACACTTGAAAAGTGGTAGTCCAGTGCCTAAGGCATTTATCTGCAGCATGTTTAATTGGCTTTTTGATTTGAATTTGAGCCTGTTTTTTGCCTATGAACATCTTTCTACCGGGTGCTTACAAGATCTCTCTCGGCTGGGTTCTTCTCCTTCCTTCCCCACACCTAGCCTTACTTTCCTAAGACTTTGTCACGTGCTTTACGATCTTGCTTATTGAAGGATCAAAAAGATTGCAAAGGAAAATTCCATTTGAATTTAGTCTTGGAGGTGAGATCCTAAAATGGTCTCTAGATTGCAGTGACATCGGTGGGCAGGCAGCCCTGTGTGCGTGGTTACTTGCAGGAAGTTAGTGAACTCAGACATCTAGTAGTGGTAGACTAGAAGGTTTAATTGTGCCCAAAACATCAGACAAATGTCTGGCTGAGTAACTGTGAAAACATGGGTTTGAGACCTATTTCTCTTGCCCTGTCAGAACCTTAAGTCTTACGATTTAATTTTTCTCTTTCAAAACCATGTTTTTATATTGAAAGCAGTTGTGCTTCCAGGTGGATTTGAAGGGCTCTATGCAGGTGGATTAATAGAATGTGAAAGAAGTTAAAGTGCATCATTTTTAACATGTTTTGTCTTTACTGTAGTGAAAACTAGGTTTTCATATGCCTTCCCGAAGGAGTTTCCTTATAGGATGAACCATGTAAGTATGCTGTACAAACTATAACTTGATCAAAATGAATGAAAAGACCAGTAATTCTTAGGAGGAACTCCTCTCCTTTTAAATTCTGAGAAGGAAATATTTTCACGCTAATATATGGAGTTGCTTGTATTTAATTTTGGATAGATTATCGAGAAAGATATTGTAATAAATTCTGTATAACTTCCTTTCTCGAAGCTGCTGAAAGGAATGCCATAAAGTGAGTGTTTAAAATACCGATGTTATACAGTGTGATGATAAAAGAGATTTGGCTTTGCCTCCCCAAAATATTCTTGTTTACAAGGACGTTGCTCCAGGGAAGATAAATAGTCCTGGCACCTGAGATGCTTCCAAGTTTATATGCAGCAACAGTTGGCTTACAGGAAGCTGTTTTGTTTTTGCCTATAAAATGTAATGTTTTTTGAAAAATAACTTTTTATCTATTATTCAAAATTTAGATTTACTAGTGGGTTTTGAGACATCTTCAGTCTCAGTCTAATAAATTCTATATGGTTTTCTTGAAACCAGTATTGATTTATGCTGTAGTGTTTAGGAGGAAAATACTTGTAATTTTTCTTCAGATTGTGGTAAATGCTACCTGTTTGTGATTTTGCCTTTCATCCTATTTAGAAAGCCAAATAATGTATCAGGATATAAAGCATTTAAACTGCTTCAGTAAAACCACACTGCTTTTTTACAGATAAAGGCAAATGGAAATATGTTTTGGGATACTGCTTATCCATAGCAAAAACAGTCCAGTCTTTTGCTCACTGTCACTCTCTCTTCACTGCCTCCATGGAAAAGGACTTTTTTTTTTTAATTGCTACAATTGGACAGAATATTTCATATGAAATTAAATATGAAAATATATGAAAGGGCCGTTTGGCATGTTAGTAGCCTGCTGAAGAAACTCCAGTTCTACAACAGGATTTCTTGTATTGCTGTTAAGTATAAACTGTGAACAAATTTCTGCTGTCAGGTGTCAAAGCAAGTCAGACAACTACAGTCCTTCACAGTAAACCAGATATGAAACATTCAAATGGATTGTTATGACTGGGATTCAGTTGTAATGACAATGCATAATCATAATTCCATTTTGTTTGCTTTTGTATATCCAACACTCCTGAATGCATTTCATATAAAACTACAGGTGCTGAGAATTCCTGTGTATTCATAATGTTAAGCTAGATGCCAGTTCTTTCTACTGTCTGAAACATGCTGCAGTTTAATTGTGATTTTACTTCTTTGCAGATACTAGAATGTGAATTCTATCTCTTAGAATTAATGGTAGGTGAGTTTATTTGTTTTCACTGACACCTTGGTTTACTCTTTATTTAAAATGCTTTTAATTTTTTACTATGGAATGTGCATGATGCTGTTGTCATCTTTTTTTCTTCCTCCTGCTCTAATTTTAGAATGGTGCTCATGCAAGTCTAACATTTATAGCATTCTGATGAAAATTACTCAACAGAAAAAATGCATATTGTAGTAGTGGAGATAGGAGTATGTATTGCTCACTTTTGGGAAGAGTAAAACATAAATTCTGTTTCCAGAACTGCTTTTTATATAACTGAGGTAGTTGTATATTATGAAGTCCTGGAACAGAGACCAGGGTGTTGGTGTATTTGCCTAGATGAATGGCAAGTCAGGAGCATAGAGTTGTATTCCTACTGTGCCCTCTTGCTCGGGGGGAAAAAAAAAGTTATGCAGGAGTCCAGCTTCAGCACAAGGTGTGGGCAGCTACCACTCAGACTGGTCTATAACTTGGTAATCAGAGTAACCTGCTAGCAAGTCAGATGCGGGTTTGAGTGCTGTGAGCAAGGAACTGAATGTAGGTCCTCGTGCTTTCTGAGGTGGTGCTGAACCTACTAGAGCAGTGTGTGAAAGGAGTACAACATTACATTTTCTTGCAGACACTTTAAAGGAAATCAGCTATAGCTGCTTTTAATAAGGGTTACTGTCCCACTGCTCTGTTTTATGGGAAAGCTCAAAGGATACGGCCCAGACTTACAGGGCTCAGGTAAAGTAGCACCAAGTTTCCACAGCTGGATTTGAATGCAGCTTTTCCCTGTAACGCGCATGCAGTTGGCTGCTCTCAGTCAGGGTTATTCCTTCTTGCATACACCAACGTGGGCCTGGAAAGGAGGAATTCAAAGACCTGGAAAATTTTTTTCTGCTTTCCAAACTAGTGTCAATTATTTTGGCATGCTTTCCATGTATGGTATTTAGCGACAGACTGCTTTCTGGCAGTGTTTTGTATTTCCAAGTGGGAATTACGGGTTTGTAAGCAAATGAGGTTTCACTGTGTTGCAGATGTGGCTTTCTGCGTCTCTTGGGGAAAAGACATTGACAGACTGGCATCCATGCTGTATAATGGTATTCTAGAGAGAACAGTGCCCTCATTATGGTAGGGTTAGGTGTCATAATGCTGCTTTAAAAGTACAGTAATTGATTTGTAAATCAAGTGTTTTTAACAAGAACTGACAACGCATTCTGCATTGTAATTTGAGTTTTATCTTGACATTTTTCCTAGGACTGCTGTTTGATAGTGTATCATCCTTATAGACCTTTGCTCCAATATGTGCAAGATATGGGCCAAGAAGACATGCTGCTACCTCTTGCTTGGTAATGAAGACAGCGGTTGATTTTAGCGTTTCCTTTCAGAAAGAAAGCGAGTGTTTAACAGTTATGCCTCAGAGATGGCTTAGCAGGCTAAATAATACAAGGGGTATACAAGTTAACCTATGCATGTATATGTCACTGGCTTAAATTACTGTTTTTAACCCTGTAATGCTTTTTACTTTGAAATGCTCTAGTTTTCATTTTTAGAACAGCTCCAATAGCACAGTTTTTTACACTGTTACATGGTGACTTTGTATAGATATTAGCTATTTTTCTGTTAACGTCATCTTTTGGTAAAAGCAGGATGCAGTTTTGTTTCTTAAATTTGGTTAAACAGAACTCCTTAAACATCTTAATTGTTTCTCAAATACAGACAATAAAAATACTACCTTTATTTTTGCCCTAATTTGCTTATTTATGGAACAGGGATAACTATTTTATGATGGAGGTGAACACACTGAAGAATTACATTGATGGTGTTACAATATAGTGTTTCCAAACAGACTTCTGCTGTGACTTCAAAGAAAACAATGGATGTCTTTAATAGGCTTTTACTGAGGGAGAGATATTAGTTTCTCTGTTTTGCCTTGCAGACTCCTACCATTTGATTAACTGATACCATTTGGGTAACTGATAAAATGTTTATAAACTGGCAGCAGTTTATGTAGTCTAAAAGAGCTCTCTTTGTTTCACACAGGAGGATAGTGAATGACACATATAGAACTGATCTTTGTCTGCTGTACCCTCCTTTCATGATAGCTCTAGGTAAGTAACAAAAGTAATGTCTCTGTCACCTTTAAAAAGATGCCTTCTGTACTTTGTCCCATCAACAAGCATTCCTTAAAACGCTCTCATAAGCTTCTCCAGTTTGTATTTCATACAGTACTAACAGCATAACTTTGCAACTTAGAAAGTCTTGAAGAAAAATCACATTTAACTGTTGAATACCGGCTGAGATTGTTTGCAGAGGGAGTGAAGAACTCTGAACTCTATAGAAATTTGCCTGACTGACAAAAATAGTGTTTCTAAATGTATGAAGAGTGAATAATTGAGTGTCTCCATCACCTGATATTTGCAGCTTGCCTACACGTGGCCTGCGTTGTCCAGCAGAAGGATGCAAGGCAGTGGTTTGCTGAGCTATCTGTTGATATGGAAAAGGTACTCTCGTTTTACCTCCTGCCTTTGCTACGGACTGACTAGAAATGTTAGCCATGGTTAAAACCTGTTTTGCATGTGTAAGATACTGATTTGAACTTCATTCAGCAATTGCATTATAGACTACTGAAATTAGGGAGGAGGGGAAATGTCAGGACATTTGGGTATCACCCTGCACTGAAAGACAAGACTGAACCTCTGCATAAGGGCAGAGCATTGCTGCTGTTGCCATTTCACAGACTGAAATAGAAAACAAATATCTTGTGGTTTTTTTTTTTTTTTTTCCAGAAGAAAAAGAATTCCCAATATTTATCGTTCAAGATTGAACTATATTATCATTTTTAAATTTTAATGCACATAATTTTCTGATTTGCCTTTCAGCATTGTGCCTATGAATTGTCTTTTTCTTCCTTTCATTGTATGTATAAAACATTGATGCTTTCAGGATGACGGGGGCTGTGACTTTATTCAGTGTTAAGCAAGGGTGTTCCAAGATGCTGCAGATGAGTTCCCTGACCCTGCAAGATGCATGTCAAATAATCCACTACATACATTTATCAGATTTTAAAGTGCAGTTTTCTCATACCAATAATGTTCCTTAACTACTTCCTTTTAAGTCTTTAGTTGACTTTCTGAATGCATACATCTGTAACCGACGTTTTGCTCCTGCAAGAAAGTCATACTCAATATATGCTCTTTCTCATTCCCCTTATCACACTGTGTCACTCTGCACATATTTTTCAGTCTAAGTTTACCTTTTTTGATCCTGAGTGTTCAAAATGGAATGGCAAATGTAAGAGAAGGTTTATGATTTTTCTCTCTGCCCTTGATTGCCCTTCATCTCGCTGGTGATATCCCTGCTTTGGATTTGTATTCCAGAGTTTGCCATGTATTTAAGCACAGTATGAATGCTATGATGAATCAAATCTCTGAGCTACACTGTCAGGCATGCAAAAGCAGATTGGCAGCACAGGAGAAACAATCCGTGTTTGACATGTAATGTTATCATAAGCTTGATCTTGAACATGTTTCAGTGTTTAAATGTCTCTGTTCTCATACCAGTGACTACAATCTAAGCTTGAACTTTATTATTTTTATATTATTATTATTAACACCATGGACCTCCTAGCCAAATGTAACTACTGTTTCAGGGATATATATTGTTCTAGCATTTGATCAAAATCCATAAACTGGGAAGAAGTCCACTTCATTAATTTAGTAAGTAGTGAAACAAATAATGAAGCAAACATGGTTTGTTTTTTGTTTTTTTTTTTTTGTTTTTTTTTTTTTTTGGGTGGTCCTGTATGAAGCTGGAGTTAAACTAGATCCTTGTGGGTCCCTTCCAACTGAGGTTATTCTGTGTTTATCCACCTTCTATGTAAAATATTGCACTAGAAAATTAACAGGAAATTAATATGGCCTCCAAATTGGTAGAGAATATTTATACTTCTGGAAATTGAATTTGAAAATTCAACAATTTTTATTATAAAGTATTGAGACACTTCTTAGCTCTTTATTTACTTATTTATCTATTTATTTATTTATTAATTTTTGGAAGTAAAGAATTCAGAGCAGTGTTGGTTTCATTTGTTTTTAACAATGTGCCCCTGGTCGGTATAGAACACAGACAGTAATCACTTCATTTGTAATCTGTGATCATTCAGCTACAGACATGTTGCCAAGTGTCCTTGTTTTCCCAGCAGTATAAAGCATAAGCAGCCCTTTGGCTTTAGGAGCAGAAATGGTTGATACACTGGGAAGGAAATGGAGTGGGAGAGAGAGAACGGTTCTGTTCAGGCTTCAGTTCAACAGTTAAACCAAAAAGCTCTTTACAGAAATGGTTGGTTGCCAGACCAGATAATAGCAGAGGCAGCTCTGTTTCTAACGTGAAAATTGTGCTTCTTAATTTGAGGAATGGTTAATTAACTGTACGCTGCAAATGATGACATAAATACCAAAGTCACTATTGTGATTGACCTAAAATCTTGTTTCTTTCAAATCAGATTTTAGAAATAATCAGGGTTATTCTGAAGCTGTACGAGCAGTGGAAGAACTTTGATGAGAGGAAGGAGATGGCTACTATTCTTAGCAAAATGCCTAAACCAAAACCACCTCCAAACAGGTACTGTACCTCCATTACTTACTGCACCTTTCATATGGAAAAAATAAAATACTCTTAGGTATGATGATATGTTTGAGGCATAGTGAATGATAGTGCACTGCAGGCTCTTCTGTTCTAAGTGTGCGGTCTGATTTTTTAGGAGGAGAATATTTGCTCTTTTGTGGAAAAGCATTAATGCAATTAGAATCTGATCAATGCAGTTTAAAAAGAGAGTGTTAGGTCCAATGACAGAGCCTGATTCTTTAGAACTGTGCCTGTTTGATGTCATGTTTAATTACTGTGATTAAATATCAGTATTTGGAACCTGCACATTCAAATTCTATGCACAAGCTTCTGTCATGGGAACTTAGGAAATGTTGATTTCAGGAGTGAATTCAGGATGGAGCTGCATCGGAGTATTTTGAAATTACTGTTCAAATACACAAATGTTTTTCATTTGCAAAAGATAGAAATGCAGGATGGTGCTGTTGTTTTGAGACGTGTCTTTTTGTGTTTCTCTTCCAAACAGTGAAGGAGAACAGGGTCCAAATGGTAGCCAGAACTCTAGTTATAGCCAATCTTAAGACATTCCAAAGAATTTCTTTACGGACCACTTTGACTCAAGACATCCTGGGATCTTTCCTGTGTTCATGAAATGGACAGAATTTTTTAATAACATCTTTGACAAAGAACTTGAAGAGTAAATAGCTTGTTTGTGTCAAGCATTTTGGAAGTTTTTTCTTTAAAACTGCATCATTTTCTCTGACGCTGGAGCAAAAGTACTAAGATTTCTCAGTGTAAGGAATCAAATATTAAACCAAGCTGCAAAAGGGTAATTCTATCCACTCAAAACAAATAGTTCATTACTGGTTTGGTTTGCTTTGAGAAAATTGTGGCTTGCCATTAAAAGTGATTTTTTTTTTTTTTTTTTTTTTAAGAGTGTTCTTGAAGCCTAAGTGTAACTATATTAATGACCTGTGTTGTCTTCATTTTGTTTGTGACTGAAGGAGGGTAGTGCACTGTATGTTAAACCTATTAATTACCTAGGGATTTGGTGATTTTTATTATTTTTTTTTTTTTCCTATCATCTGGATTTTCTAATAAGTGAAAACAGTCCTTCAGGAGCAAAGCACAGAAGAATTTGCAAAGAATGGTGTTAGAGTTTTAATGAAAACTGCAGGGAAGAAATTCAGTTCATTTTTGGGGGTTAGGAAGATGCTTGTTTTACTCAATAGATGTACTTGGATGTTTTTGCCTTGAAGTCTAGAAGCCCAACTTACCAGAAAAGTGCAATATGTATAGTGATTCTGCAGTTTTCCTAAGCATTTCAAGCATTTGGAATTTAAAAAACAAAACACCAACAATTATTTTTTTTGCATGTACTGTGTAAGTACAATTGGAGTATTTCACAAACAAATACAAATCTGGCTATGATTGGTTTTTTTATTTTTTTTTCTTTTGTATAAAAGATACACACTGTTAGTCTGCCTTCACTGTTAGTGTGAATTTGTGTGGCTCATTGAAGAGGTTATTTAAGAGGATCAAGCTTTTGGTGAGCTTCATACTGGCTAATTTTAATTGTGATCTTAGGAGCAACTCTTTAGAATAACTGAAATGGGATTCCTTGGTTGACTGCGTGCTGGAGAAAATGAGATTCCTTCAAATAGAAGGCCATATCCTGTGTTCCTTACTCAGGCAGATATCCCACTGAAGTCAGGAATTGGCCTAAATCAAATGTAATGATTTTTAGATAACTTCCTTTCTAAATAATTTCTGTACAACTTCATTTTGAATAAGAATGCTGATTTGCCCAACTATAAAAATTGAACAATAAAACAAAGTGAAGTACTGTTGCTGTCCAGCTTCTCCTTTCCTCAAACGCCACATTTCGCTGGTTTAAAATGCTAGGGAGGGTTCTACAAAATCTTCTGTGATGTTTTGACTCAAAAAAACTGACCCATTAAAAGAAAAGTGAACTCTGTTTTTGTAGATAATATCCCTCTGCAATTTACACCTCGTTCACTGAAACAGAAGTGTATTTATATGCAGCCAGCATGGCTACTTGTATTTAGTACTGTTCTAGTCATTTTTGTAAAAGATTAGGTAGTAAAATCCAAACCACTTTAATAAGATAGAAAAAACACACCGTGGCCTTTGCTACTGCTGTTGCCCTTCAACTGTACCTTTATAGACACCTAATTGATGAAGTGGGTTTGGATATTTGTCTTTGATGCTTGAAGCCTAGAGTGTTCTACTTGTGATGTGCACTTGGCAAGTAAAAATAAATGCACACTGACTGCTGTATGGACTTCGTAAGTATGAGCTGTTCTTCAGTTAAACATCAGTCTTTTCACATCTATCACACATCCCTCAAGCTTTTTTTATTTATTTAATTGGGGAACTTTACACAATTAAGAATGGACAGAGTGAAAAGTTTTCTCACTGCTAAAGAGCCTTTGCAAACTTTTCTTCATACCTTTATTATCTGTATGATCTAAATCTCAGAGCTAAAATATTGGGCACTTGATAACTAGAGGCATCTGAAGTAATTACTGTCAGGATGATGATGGTATTACCATCTCTGATTACAGTGTAAGCAGTGAAAGGCAATAGAGTGAGGTCAAAGGATCTGAATTCAGTGATGAGAATTACAAAACCTGTTTAAACAGCTTGGAAACTGTTAAGACTACAGAGAAAAAGGTTGGTAAATCTATTTCAATATTTTAGTTGTATGTTTTCCTTATTTTAAATTGCCTTTAAAAGGTGTTTAACAGTTGAAATAAAATCTACTACTAAGCATCAGAAAACTTACATTAAGATTTCTTAATGCACTGCATTAATTAATTCCACAAACCTCCTGCTCAGTTTCCTCATCGTCATCTGATGAGGCTGGATTCTGGGGAAGGCTTTCTTCAGGAGCAAAATACTTCTGCCCTTTGTGCTCTGCCCCTACTCATTGAAGTAACAATGGACTGAAGGACTCCACTGTGCAGCTGCTAAAATGCCAACTGGTCTGTGCCAAAGAATGTGATTTTGGGTTTTTTTTCCAATTGATAACAATTCTGCCCTTACTAAAAGGCTTGTGTTTCTTTTAGCCTCTTTCTTCCAAAATTTAATTTCTTAATAGAACTTAGTTTTCTAAGCCCAGAGAATATAGGATCTCTTGTTATGATTGGTTTGGTTCCCAAACAAAATCTGAAGGTTTCACCATATATGGTACTGTCCAATAGTATATGAAGAGTCAAAAAATCTCAGAATTCAAAGCTGCCAGCTGGAGCTGATCCTCTCAGAACAGGCACGTGAAAAGCTTGGTGGATGGAAGACACCCGAATTTGTCCTCAACAAATTCCCTTCTAGGGAAACAGGATGAACAGTGCGAGTGGCAAAATGGTGCTTTGGGAAAACTGAGTTAGAGTTTAGGTAACAGAAGGGGCCTCTTAATGTAGGTGGAGTTCTGGTGAAGAGCTACATTCAAGTATTACGTATGTATGAATGTGCATTAATGAATCCCTGCGTAACTCTGTATTACCAACAGCTTCAGCAGGCTATTCTGAGTCATACATAAGAAATTTGTAAACAGATGATGCTACATGAACAAATGTCACAGAGGTGAGACAGTTAGTTGCTAATTTTCAGAGCAGAACCAGAAATCTTGCTCTCTTTTTCCAGACATCCCGCAGAGTCGTAGACTTCTGCAGTTTTCTATAGGCTTTAATTCAGTTCAGAGTAATTCAGCTTTGCTAGTTCTCTTGAACTGCTAACAGCATTGAAACAGACAAATAAAAAACCCAATCCTTAGAATTATGACTATGCAGCTGTATAGGTGGGATGGGATGTGTTGTTTTTTTTTTTAACATTTCAGATGTACAAATTAATATACAAAGAAGAAAGCAGGGAGTTAGGTAGCTTCCTTGGATGCTTCACATTTTCCAATCTAAGATGATTACATCTCCATAATAACAACTTCAAGTAAATATAGACAAGTTCTCACTTGATACTGAGCTGCTAAGGAAAAAGAACAAGTTGACTGAGTGCTATTGCAATTTTGTGCTCAGAAGCAGACCTGTGTATGTAAATGGACATACTTCTAAAATAAGGAATCACACATTTTGAACAGCAAGTCAGTTTCCCATTGTATGCTCTTGATAACATGGCAAAAACTTAAAAATATAGCTATACATGAAGAATAGTACACCTGTGCTTAGGACACTTACAGCAATTCCATTAAACTGCAGTTATTCTAAACAAGCTACTCAACAAAGTTTTTTGGGAAGGATAATTTTATGCATGCTATCACCATTTATTTAAAGTCATAAAGCAAATCATGCCAAAATCCTAGCAGCCAAAAACATTAAAAGTCTTGTCACTTTCTTCCAGCAAATAACGTCGTGCAGATTAAAGGCTGAACAAATTTAACATCTTCTATTCATCTCATAGAACTTAATTGAAACAAAGCAGTTAATATGCATGGCTAATGAAATGCCCATTTACATGAGGGGAAACGTTTGTATTCTGAAAGTGGAATGTGGGTAGCTTAAATGCTAAAATCTACAAAGCATCCTGATAAAATCTACAAAGCATCCCGAAGGTGGGGCAGGAGCTGGAGGATGTCATCTTCATTTTTTCTCTAGAGATTCATGTTTTGCCCAGTCCTCAAGGCCACCAGCATAGTGCTGAACTCTGAAAGTATGCAGAAGATAAATATCATAAAGGACTCTCCTATCAATGTAGGAAAAGATAGGGAAGAGAAGTCACAGAAAAAAAGCACAACGAAATTATCTTAAATACACTTGCACATTATACAATGAACCAGCCAGAAATAAGGGAAGTCAAACACTGCCTGCATCTAAACAGTATATTCTGTAGGCCATTTCTTCCAAATAATGCAATGCTGGAGATCAAACATCAAGCAAGTAGTGGCAGATGGATCAATTAAATAGCTTGCCAATGAACTCACTGTAGTGGGACATTATGTGACATTATGCCTAATACTTCAGATGTTATGAAGTAAAAACACACGGGTCTTTAGTCTCTTGCAAACATACATGCTATACAGATCTGATATAATCCTGGGAAAAAACAGTCGTGATTAAAAAAGAAACACCATGCAAAACAATCCTTCAGTTAGGCAGTATGAAAAACAGGTGATAAAGGTTATTTTGCACTTATTTAAACGGCAGATTTATGAAACAAGAGCATGGTTCCACACTTTTGACTGTAATTGGCAGAAATACTCCAATTCTTGAATTGCTGCTCAGCAAAAACAGGGGCAAACAATCAATTTTTGAAATTTCTGCAGCCTTCTAGTCAGTGAGATGCCTTCTGTTGAGACCCTAACAACTCCACCAGTCAAATGCTACCATTTCTTTCACTCCGTCAATCTTGCTGTCTTTTTCACTAGTCGCTTCACTACTTTGTAAACAACACACTGCTTTACTGAAAGCCATACTGGAAGTCATATTTTATCACCATGAAATGTACAGGTGAACTGTACAGGTGGAACAGCAGTTTCACAAAGGATATGTTTTCATAAACTATCTAAGATTTTACTTGTACCAAAATAAAAACTATTCTACCTTTCCAGTCATCCTGCATGTGAAGATCAGTGTTATGATGCTGTACAAGTGGCATCTCAGCAAGGAATAAGTAATAAGTAGAAAGTGCTTCCAACACCAATGTGGTCCTGCAGCACATGGAATCACTTCCAGCATAAAAGCAGAGTTGCTGGGGGTTGTTTCACAGGATGTCTCACTTTGCTGTAACACCAAATACCATCTTTCAAGGTTCAGAAAAGGTACTGTTTGGCAGTTCTCTACCTATAAGATTAATCTCTTCATTCAGTTCCACGTCAAAAATATTACTCACACCCATTGGAAGTTGAGAGAGAGTTCTGATGTACTTACTGGGAGAGGTCATAGTAATTTCATCCTTATGCATGATTTCATGCTTACCTGCTGAAACCCAGGGATGCAGCAAAACTCAGTGCTTGTCTACTTCTTGTTCCTGCAAAGCAGGAGAAAACCACATGGTCTGACTTGGCAGGCATCTTCTGATTGTACTGCTCCCTAAAGTCTGCTGGATTCATCTGCAGAGCTTCCACTAATTCATTCACTGGGAAATAGAAAAATAAAACAATATAGAAAGTCTCACTTATTCTCTGTCCACCAGTAGATCTACATTCTAATGTTTCAAATTCCTCTGGGAAGATCTGGGCTCCACTGCTCAAGAAAGACAGGGATTTTCTAGACAGAATCCAGTGGAGGGCTACAAGATAATTATGGGCCCTCCATATGAGGAAAGGCTGAGAGACCTAGGATTGTTCAGCCTGGAGAAGACTGAGAGGCAGTTGCATCAACGCTTATAAATATCTTAAGGGCAGGAGTCAAGTGGATGGGCCCAGGATCTTTTCAGTGGTGCCCAGCACAATTAGTACAAAACTAACACAGGGATTTCCATACAAATATGAGGAAAAATTCCATAACTGTGAGGGTGACAGCACTGGCACAGGCTGCCCAGAGTGGCTGTGGAGTCTGTTTCTCTGAAGAAATCAAGACCCACCTGAACTCCTTCCTGTGCCACCTGCTGTAGGGAGCCTGCTTTAGTGGGAGTGAGACCAGATGATCTCCAGGTCTCCTCCAAACCCTGGTGTTCTGTGATCATGCGTCCATAGCCTTGCCAAACTGCACCAACAAACATTTCCAGGCAGCAGTGCGAGTATCTTACATGGTATGTTGATGGACGCCGGGATTTTCCCATCTCTCTCAATCTCCCACCTCTCTCGAACATCGATGTGGAGGACGTTTGCTTTCTTCAGGTTCTTGAGCTCCTGGTAAGACACGCTACTCTCCCTGTCGGAGCAGAGTCTGGGGGAACTGACATGTACCGCCCTCGGCTCTGTAAAAGCAGCACAGCCCGTGAGCGCACGCCGAGCTCCCCCCTGCTACCGGCAGCAAGAAAGCGTGAAACACTTCCTCAAGCTCCGCGCCTCGGGTGATCCCGGGCCCCGCCAGCCGCCCCCGCCACCCCGGTCCGGGCTCCCCATGCCGCACCCTGCCTCACCGGGTGCTGCCCCCCGCCGTCCCCAGCGGCTGCCGCCCGCCGCCCGGAGGGCCAGCACCGCCCGGCACCGGCACCAGCCGCAGGCTGCCATACTTCCGAAGATGGCGGCGACGCCGGCCCGCCCTGCCCTGCCCTGCCCGCTGCTGGGGGCCCTCCCCTCCGGCAGCCACCGCTTTGGAGCGAAGGGATGAGGGACCCCCTCTCCTTCCACGTGTTTTTGTACGCACACCCCGTACCGGTGATGCCCGTCCTCAGAGGCAGGCGTGCTGATCATCTCCCTTCCTAAAACGAGGACTGTGTTTTGAGGGCTACAGTCTTCCCTAATGAGAATTTTCTTTTTCCAAACGAGAACAAAGTGTTCCTCAGAGCTGGAGAGTGTGACAGATCGAAGCTGGCACAAGAGCTGGTTCCCCAGCCGCCCTTCTGCCATTCCCATATGGCCCCATGACGGGCATTCGCAAATGTCTCTTTGGAGCAGCATAGCTATATGTGAGTTAAAGCTTTATGCGCTTTCCGTTTTTAACAGAACACAGGGGGGTGGAATGCTTCCTCTTTCGAGTCATGTTTCATGTGCGTACTTCTAAAACAGCCACCCAGGTTTCCGTGTGTTGCAGTTCGGACTGTAGGTACGAGTGGTGGTGTGTCAGAATGGTTTGCGCATGAGACACAAATTCGCATCAGGTTGTATTTGTATGAATTAGTTTGTATGGCTTTGGTGTGACCTAGGATCACACATACACACACACAGAACACACTGCCCTGTGTGCAAAAGCTGGAACAACTCAGAGGCTGGCTTTTGAGGGATTAGTTTGAAGTCAGAGTGGCTTGAGCCAGCCACATTCCCATGGTTACTGAAGGGACAGGACAGGGGATAGCAGTAGCCCAGCCAACGCTCCGTGCTGTGGTACTGCATGAATCACCATTTCCAATAACTTTTCCATCTTTTCTACAAAAGCAGCATACTTACTGTCTTCTCACCTTCGTGGTACTGCCATTAGCATGCACCCACCAAACTTACCCACTTTCCCACTCCCCTTAGCACCATAATCGTGCTTTACTGAGCGCTCTTGGTTTTCCCTGCTTTCTCTGCTTTCACTTTACTTTTCTCTCTGGCTCTGACGGCTGGTGCTGTTCACGTTTCATCCTTCCTCACCCCTGGCCTTTCGTTTTCCCTCACTACATGATATCTATAACAAGTCTTCCTACCGCACAGCTGTAACTTACCCTCGTTTTTCCTGGGATGGGCATAAAGCCTTCTGACCTCACCGCACAGAGTTCAGTCTGTGCTTCCCTAACCATCTCCTCAGCGCGTGTGCAACGCAGCCGCTGCAGGTCCTTGTTTTCGGAGTGCCCCACAGCACACCCCTTTCCCTCGGCGTCTCTAGAGCCACATTCCCCGCACGCTGCCCGCCCCAGGCCGGCTCCTGCCCCGCTCACCCAGCGCCGGGCCCGGCCCCTCTGGCGCAGGAGGCGGCCGGGCCGGGCCCGGGGGCGGGCCGCGCCGGGCGGAGCGGAGCGGCGGGGCCCTGGCTGCGGCCCAGCTTCCTCCGCCGCTTCCTGCCGCCGCCGTGCCTGGGCGCCCGCCGCTCGGTGAGTGCGGGCCGCGGGGTGGCGGGGAGGCCGCCGGCCGAACTCAGGAGGGCCGTGCCCGCGAGCGGCTTTTCCCGCCGAGCGGATGGCGCGGGGCCACGGCGCGGGTGCGGACCGGGGCAGGCCGGGACCGATTCTCTCAGCCATGGCGGCGGCCGGCGCCGAGACCGCGGCCTGGGGGAAGGGAAATCGCGGACGGGGAGACGAGGCGTCGGGTCTACGCCGCGGGGCCGGGCCCCAGGGCGACCGGCCGGAGATCCCCGTTCCCGGGGTTCCGGGCGGCGCTGCCCGGCGCCGCTCTCACGTAGCAGTGGAACGCGGCTGGTGTGGGCTCGTGCTGCCTCGCCGGCTGCCAGCTGCTGGTGTCCGCCAGCCGTCAGCGGCCCGAACGCGCTGAGCGTGCGGCGAGGTGAAAATAGCAGCATCGGGCCGGCCTGCCGAGCTGCGGCGAGCTCCTCGGCGAGATGCCTGCGCGGTGAGAGGGAACCAGCCGCCGCGCAGTTGGTTGGGTTTAAGCATAAGCTGCGGTCACTTCGCATTAGGCGAGTGAGCGGGCGCGCTCCGCAAACGCGGCTGTGACATAGCGCTGCGGTCCCGTATCGCGATGCCGTCAGGCGGGCTGTGCGCAGCACTGACAGCGCAGCGTGTGCCGGCACGGGGTGGCGGGGAACCGTCGGTGCGCACCGTCCCGGGCCGGGCCTCCTGGGCCGAGGTGCGTGTTGGGGGCCGGGCGGCAGCCTGCCCGTGCTCTTCGTTCGTCGGGGTTGTGGGCCCGCAGACTCGCAGCAGCTGCTCTGCAGTGTGTATTTGGGTTCGTATTACGATATTTTTTTTTTTTTTTTTTTTTTTAACGCGTGGATGTTCGCAGAACTTCAGTCCTTTGTCATCTGTAGGCTTTACTTCAGGAGCTCACCCTGTTCTTGCTGTGGGAGTGTTACCACTAATAGGATGTGGCTGCATATTAAGCACAGGAGCACGAGAATAAACGTATGCAAAGTAGGAGCTGATAGCGTTCACTTCAGATATACTGTGGCATGTGGTCCTTAGGTACAAGTGAATTCTACTAGACAGACCTTTAGTACGTGAAGACTCAAACATTTCACCCCCCCAATTTTCTAGCATTTTAAATGGAAGGAGGGTAGTGGCATGCACATACACCAGATTGATGGCAGAGCATGCCTTGTAAAACCGTTCTGCAGCTTACTATGGTTGTAAATATTTTGTCAGATTTCTTCATGAAATATTGAAGAACTTGTGTTCTGTAGTTTTGTTTCTGCCTGATTCGCAGAAATGCAGCTGGCATCTCACAGTTCTGCTGCGGTACATCAAGGACAAGTCGTTCTACTTTAGGTGTGTTAGCAAAACAAACTGGGGCAATTTGTATGTAGGAGGGAAGTAGAATGAAATGCTTTGCTCTGTGCAGCAAGACTTTGACTTTCAAAGAGCTCACACTAGTTTTTCATAGTCCTTTATGCTGTCTGTTCTACCACATCAATTAGCTCACTCCCACAGCTTCCAAGGTAGATGCAAAGCTTTGCGTGGTCTGTGGTCTTCGTCTTCCTGGGACCTGTTCCAGCTCAGGTGGGGAGGCTGTATGATACCAAGGCCTCTCAGCTTGTAGTGTGGGCTTCAGTCTGCCCTCTCAGGCGGTGTACTACAGCCACAGTTCCTTTCTATTATGTGACTTGAAGAAAAATTATTTTTTAATTTTTCTAAGACTGCACAGACATTTCATCACACTTCACTCTTTATTGGTATTGCCCTTCATTTTTTCTTTATGACATCTTGAACAACTTTTTGTGGTTTTTGTCCCACAGCCCTGCCAGGATGCCATGAGCTCCCTACTGGTTCTCTGGCTGTTTTGGCTGTTATTCCTCATGTGCTTGTGGTGACGGCACTGCTCACGTTCTGCTCACACCACGTGGCTGCTGGGGCTGTCAGCACTGCCAGCACATTGTTGCTTCACAGGGGAAGTTCTCTGTCGGGCCAGCATAATGACTTAGAAGCTACAGCTCTTGCTAAGATACTGATGCATTTCTGTTTCTCAAGGATATTCATGGATCTGTAGGAAAATCCATGTTAGACCCTGAACATGTCAGCCCAGATGCTTTTCCCTCTTGGTGTATTCGTTATTAGGCTGGATATTGGCAGGAATCCCTGATTTTTTTTTTCTGTCTGAAAGTTTCTAGCAAAACCTTTGGTATAAAATGCTAGTAAAAATATGTCATCAAAGAACTGTTCCTTTTACCCACTCAATCCTTTTATTTACTTGGGTCATAAACCCAGTTTTGGGCTCTTTTCTCTTCCTGTTTCAGGGCACATCTCTTTTCTCTCCATCGTTAAAAGCAGGTTTGTTTTTTTTTTTTGGTGGCAATTAGGTTTCAGTGGTGCATACATGGAGGATTGTGTAGGAGGCAGACATGAACACTGACAGACTGTTTGGCATGGACAGATGAATAAAAAAGAGTAGTAAAAATAAGAAATGCCATGGGATTTTCACTCTCGCTTGGGAAGTTGTATCCAGTGGTCAGAAGGCTCTGTCCATCTGATGTGCAAAAAGTACATCTGTGTCTCACTCTGTGAGGACTCCAGTCTTGTGTCAGGACTGGCGTTTGAGCTCCAGTGATGGTGTAGGATGTGTGATGTGCCTTTGGGCTAGGAATCTGGGAGATGACACTCTGAGAATTTCAAACGACGTTTTCCAGGGGAAGAAGTGTTGCTGCCACTACCAGTCAGCAGTTCTGGTCCTATTACTGCTCCAGCAGGCAGTGAGGGCTTGTTTGTTGTGAAGGTTTTGGTGGCTGTCAGAACGCACTATGTCCTGGCGGCTGATCGATGGCACTGCCCAGTTGCTGACTGTGATGGATGTGGTTCTCGCTGCGATTGGGTGACATTTGATCTAGCAGTGAGTGAGCCAAAATGCCACAGGTGATGCTCTGAACAGACATCCAAAATAGATCAACTTGCAGCTTGCATCAAAACATGTCGCAAATGTGCTCGCAGGGAAGCTGGCATTACTGTCCTGGGCCAGTCAGTCATTTTACAGTTAGAAGGAAGCTTGTAAAGTGCCATTGCAAATGTGCTACAGAGCATCTTGACCTTTTGGCTTAATCTGATCAGCGTCCTGTGCTTTGGTGATAGGCTGCTGTTGGCAGCTGTGCCATGAAAGCCCTCTGCCGATTTTTGGAATGCTATATTTAGTGCCTTTCCAGTATGATATAATGCTTTTTTTTCTTTTTGTGTGTGTGTGTGTGTGCTAGCAACATAAACTGATATAGTTTTAATTGGTAAGTTTTAACACAAATGGTGAAGTGGTTAGCATTGAGGATACCTGAGATGAATTGAGGTCCCAGCTCATTTGAATTCAGGTGCTCACTGTTGGGGTAATTCACTGTACTGGTTTCATAGTTAATGGCCAGTTCTTCTGGGAGAGTCTTTTCCATATCCAAAATAGTACCTGGAAACCATCTGGAGGCTTTTGGTTCTATTTTATAAGTGTGCTTAGATAAGCTGATGGTTATTAAGTCGTTTTTATCTTACTGTTTACATTCCAGTAATGCAAGTGTTATTCTCCCAGATAATCATGAAATAGGAGGAGTGTGGTGATAGGCGTTATGCAGATAAGAACACATAAATACAGCACTTGGCTGGAAGATCTGGCACACTAATTGTAAGATGGAAAAAAACATAGATCTTGACAGATGGAATGGAACATTGGTATGGGAGCCGGCAGTGTGTCAGGCTATTGCTGATTTGCTGGTGTGCTTCAGGTTTCTCACAAATGCCCTAGTGAAGGTACAGCATAAGAAAACGTACTGCCAGTGCAGTGAGTTGTCGGAGTTGAGGGAGGAGGTACTCAGCTGCTACGTACAGTGTGCAAGATAAGATGCGAGTAAGCTTTGAGGATATCAGCAACAAAGTTTGTACCTCCACCTCCCCTGCATAAAGATCTTGTGGAGAGGAGTGACTTGTTTGTTTATTTTTCCCCAAAAGAGAAGTGAAACACTAACCTGATACCTTCTATTGCTCCTAGCTCTACTCAGTTTCAGTAAAACATAATGTTTAAAAAATAACATTTATCTTAGGAATTACATTTGAGTCTTTGAAGTTTCTAAATACATACTTCATTGAAAGGGCTATGTTAAATATAGGCTATTTCAGGTATACCTTACATTAAAAATAATCTAGGTGTACCTGAGTTTAAGTCAACAAATTTAGCACTGTTACCTTCTGTTGCTTGTTGGCACTTTATCAAATCTGAAGCTTTTAAAATTAGGCAGGCAGATTGTTCTGCTGCTTTTGAAGTGTTTTGATCTTTCTAGAAAGGTGGAAATTAGCAGTTACAGAGAGGTGCTTTTGATCTTCATCAGCTTTTTGTAGGCAGACTGCCATTACGAGTCATTTTAAAAGTAAAAAATAAACCAAGAATAGCAAGCAATGATGGTTACACTTCAAACTCTTGTATGCTGAGCTCAAAGCGTCTGAACAAGTTTGGCAAGAACTACTTCTTAGATTTGTATGGAAGGATTATTTAAATGGATGGGATTTGGCTCTTTCTGTATTTATTTTTTATTTTTCCACAAAACTGAATTATTTTTATTTAGAGAGGCTGGGTTGGAAAGAGGCAAATTGTGTGGATATTGCCAACATTTTAATCCTCAGTGTATCTAGTTCATTTTGTGTTTACTTCCCCTCTGCCTGCTTGTCTTGAATGGATTGTGCCTATGATCAAAAGAAATGTAGAGAGTTTCTTTCTTGCTTTCTTCTAAGCTGTATTTTATGGTTTTTTTGAGGGGATCTATTTTTGTTCAGAGTTTTCACTCCTATTAATTTTCAATCTTTTGTTTCACATACACGGAATCATTTCTGAGGAGTAACTTCTGAAGCACCTTACAACTCTTCTATCTCTCAGCTAAATACAATAATCAAATTCCTTGCATAATCACTTTGATCCTACATTATTGGTTGTGATTTAAATTATTATATTCAGTTTTCTTCTTGTAATGTTTTTAGACCCTAAATGTGTAGAAGGAGGTTGAGCAGTGCTGTGTATGTACTGTGCTGCTTGCATCTCAGACGCTTGCTGAATGGCTCCCTTTTCTTAGCCCTTCATCCCACTTCTGTGGGATGATTCAGAAATCAGATACAAGCCTTGTGTGGTCAATCCTGATATTCAGTGGCTTTTCCAAGAACTGTAGAGTCAGTAAACATTGCCTGATGGACGCTTCTCTGTTTGTGTTTGTGAAAACTGACTCATCTGCTCGTCCTTGTTACCTTTTGTTCAGCCTGCTCTTACTTAATGAAGGCAGAAGTGTCTCCAGATTGGTTGGTGGATTGCCAAAATGTGTGTTGTCAGTGCTTGGATTTTATGTCAGCATTCATTCTGATACTATCTTGATTATATTTTGTCAGAAGGGCCTCCTTTCCAATTATTACAGGTTTGATGCTCTTCCTTCCACATGTCCCAAAGGCATGCTGAGAGAGGGTTCCAGCAGCGAGCTGCTCCTGTCTGTTCCATGTGGTGTGCTCTGGCCTGTTGGCCACAGGGGTTCAGAGGTGGAAGAGATGTGCTTGCATTTCAGCTAGTCAGGTGCATAACTGTTCTTTCATGAAGATATAAGGGGACTTGAAATGGACCAGTGTGAGCATGACCATCAGTTGGGTGAAATTTGTGGTTTGGGCAGTCTTAGACAATCTGTCCAAACAGTTAAAAGAAATTCTCATGCTGAAACAAAGCGGTAGATAATTACATCAACGTTGAATAACCTAAGCACAGTTGTGTTCCTTGAGGGAGGACATCTTGTTGTCTTCATTATTGGCTCTTCACATAATGTAGTGTAAAATC
Source organism: Tympanuchus pallidicinctus (assembly GCF_026119805.1). Classification (NCBI taxonomy): domain Eukaryota; kingdom Metazoa; phylum Chordata; class Aves; order Galliformes; family Phasianidae; genus Tympanuchus; species Tympanuchus pallidicinctus. The sequence continues at coordinate 39,120,656 of NW_026294618.1, read as the reverse complement.
ATCAGTTTTCTGACAGCAGCTGTATCAGCCTTACTGTCTGATGAACATCACGATGAACCTTGTGCTTGGTTAAGCCATGCTGCAACAAGTGATGGTGGGCAGTTTCACGTGAAGCTTGTTTGGGTATTAGACGATGACAAGGTAGAAACGCACACTTGAAGTTGCTTGGCTTGAAAGCACCTTTCTCTGTTCTGTGATACATGTGTTGATGTACATCAGGGATTTTAAATTTACTCAGTTATAAGTAGTCAAGAGCTGGTATAGTCAGATCTTTCTTACTGTGTGAGCACAGACTGCAAATCCGCCAAGTCAGCAACCTGAATTTAGTAACACTGCTTACTTGAATGTCTAGGCATTTGAAGCTTTATGTTGTTAGCTACAGAAAATTTAAAGATCTACAATTTAAGATCTTGATGGCATAAATTAATTGCCCTTATATATTGTGGCCAACTACAAAAAAAAAAAGAAAAAAAAAAAAAAAAAAAAAAAAAAAAGAAAAAAAGTGTGTTTTAACAGGCTGAAGATATGTGAAGTTACCCGTGCAAGGAAGCAGAGAACAGAGGTTATTCTTACTCTACAGAATCCCAATTCTTCCAAAATACTTCTGTGATTGGTAGTGAGGTGTTTCTGCAGGAACCTAGCAGTAGTGTTACGTGCACAAGTGTCTGTCCAGGTTTGTAGGAAGCCTGAAGCAGTAGCTCTAAGGCATTCCTTGCCTACTTCACCCCAGTGAGGGCTGCTCGCGTGCTAACAGTGGTGAGTCCCAGTGGCTTTCAGTGTTGCAGAAGTACAGTGAAGATTTAAAAACTTGATTAGACAACGGCAAACGTATTTACTAGATCTATAATGAGAATGCATCTTTTGCTGTTCCTAAATGTGAAGTGTTGCAGAGGTTTATTACATGTCAGTGTGGTAGCACAGCTAAAAAATGTTTGGTATTGGTGGATCAAATGACTTTATTAACCTGTATGTGGTACTACAACAAGATGTCGTTGCTCTTCCAAGCAGAATGCCTCACAGATTTGCTGTGCTTGAGTATTTGACTGTCTCACGTTGATATGCTTTTGTATCTCAAAACATAAGTTTATTTGTTTTTATGAAGCACGTCATAAAAGACATCCCGCAAATGAAACCACAGAAGCTGTGTGATGCACTGCAGTGCTGATTCAGTGAATTAAGATTTGGATTTTGATTAAGTAGCTAGTGCACTGAAATCTCTGTTAAATTTATTAGTTAGTGTAAAATATTTATCATTCAGTTCTTTGTCTCTTAGGACTCTCTTAATAATTTCTGTGAGTGTTCATTTGTGTGGATTCTCTGATGTTTAACAAGGGGGTCAGCTCACACCGTAGTTGGTGATGACACACTGATGGCAGTTTTGTAAGAATTGGAAGACATTTGTCTTTTATTAAACCATCTGAAATTGTTCAAAATATTTTCAGGAACATGTACAGGTAAATGATGACAGAAGCCTTTCTTACAGGAGATATGTTATGGAAGAGATGTGTTAAGGAAGGGAGCTTTCCTGGTAAGATGTGGCTGGGACTGTGTAGTAGTTTAAAATGGTAAAAATAAATAAATCTCACTATCTCAGATATTTAGCATTGCTGCCTGGAAGCACATGTCCCCTGTAGCTACAGATACAATTTATAACATCGTGTAATGTAACTGATCTTACAGCATTCTTTAGAGTTCATTCCTGACATATTCATATTTTTTTATCACAAAGTAGGTGACATTAGTCAAAGTCTAAACCTGTGTTCCTGAGGCTTGAATACATGACGTGCTCACATGCTAATAGAGTTTAAACTTAACGATATATTTAGGCAATAAGTAATTCCTTTTTATCCTTCCTAGTAAGTAACAGATGCGGGTGAAAGATCCATCAAGAGCTAACCCTGAGAAAACAAAGAGAAGCAAAAGGCCTAACAGGCCACAGGATGAAGACTCTTCAGATGATATTGCAGGTAAATACATTAAATGATGTTTTGCTCTAAGGTTGAGGGCTAATAATTTCCATGTTGACTGATGAAAACCACAACTCATTGGTACCAGGAAGTACTTTTATTGCTTGAATTCATGACAGGGCATCTTCAATCAAGTCTTTACTTTGTGGTTGTTACACTGCATGACTGTCCTGAAGGGTTGGTCTTCCATGACAGCCATTTCAGAACACAGTAGCAGTCTTTTCTCATGCACAGAAGATCAGATGCACGGCAGGGGGATTTGTGGCTGAGCAGAGAGCTTCTGACTGAACTGGGGGGCAAAGATGAAGCATAGACAGAGTAGAAGCAGGTTGAATTGCAATCTGAGGGGCTTTGATTATGTAGGGATGAGATTGGGTAAGCTTCATTGGTTAGAGTTGAATCTGATGCAGGAAGTGATGGTTGAGAGGGGCTTCTTTTGGTATTGTGACATCAAAATGAAGGCTGAGTGTGAATGTGCAACTTGAGGGTGCAGGGCACCTAGGGACAGGGGACATGGGAAAAAGCTGAGGAACTCAATCTTTTCTTTGCCTGTCTTCACATGTAACAGTGTCTGCACTCAGTCTCCTCTGGTCCTTGAGCCTAGTGGCAGGTTCTAGGTTGAAGTATTATCTGGAAAGAAGGCAATTGAGAGCTGTTATGCAAATTGGCATACGTGTGTTCATGGGATCAGGTGGAATGCATATGAAGCTGATGAGAGCTGTGTGATGTTCTTGTGAGGCTGCACTCATCTTCATAAATATCTGGATAGCAAACTGGGAGAGGAGTTGATATAAAGGAGGGTAGGTTGTCTATTGAGATTGGCTTAGGCAGCTAGAGAATTGAGCTGACAGAAACTTCACGGACTTCAGCAAAAGCAAGTGGAGAGTCTTGAGCCAAAATAATTGCATGCAGTTACAGTGTGGGAACCTTTACTGTTGCTGAAGTTAAAGATTGTGCTCCTTTCATGTACATATGCTCTCCTTCCTAACTGTTATTTTCAATTGCTCAAAGTGTCATTTTCTTTAGGCTTAACCTGCCAGCACGTGAGCCAAGCAGTGGATGTACATCATGTGAAGAGAGCGGTAGCTCAGAGCATTTGGTCAATATGTTCAGAGTGTCTGAAGGAGAGGCGGATGAGTGATGGTGAGCCTGTGGCACCTTCAGACATATGGCTGTGTCTCAAGTGTGGCTCTCAGGTAAGCAGCTGTTCTGAACTCAGGGATGGATAAGCCCTGATTTTCTAAAGGACATTACAGATATAGATCCTGTTGGCATGACATCTCATTACTTTTGGTGAAACAGTGTTACTTAAGTGCTTAGTTGTGAGAATCCATGCTTCAGCTTTTTAAATAGACTGGGATGTGGCCTTGTGTTCTTTGCTGTTTTTGTCAGTATTTTGGGGTAGCTTTATTTATGTGCAGCTCTGCACCTACAGGTGGTAGTTCCCCTCTTCTCTGTACTTCATCTACGTGCTTTTGCCACATATGGAAAATTAGCTCCAGGAACTGTACAGTTGCAAAATACATCAGTTGAGCTGGCTTATGTGACAGAAGATACTGCAAATACGAATGAACAAATAAGTGAATTTGCAAATTGCTGAATCAGTTTATACTACAGACACTCAATTGCTAGATTTGATTGAACCCAAGAAGAAGGAACTGGGTGGAAGTGAGAATGCTGCTTTCTGTTAATTTTCTATTAAGGCTAATAGTATGGATCAGTTACAATGTCACTTTGTGGCCTCAGAGTTTAAAAGTGAAGGTCCTGGCCCCAAGAGCTTGTGTAGATTTCTGGCCTGTGACTGAAGTAAAGGCTGATTCTGAAAAATGGAGTTTACAAGCAGCATCATGCTTATTTCAGCTGATAGTTGCCTAGAAAGAACATTTTCAATTTTGTTAAACAATCTACTTACAGATCTTTCTATACAATAAAGACAAATGCCAGCTTCTACCAGGATTATCTGAATATATTTAATTTTAAAAAGAAGCATGCTATTACTAGGCTTTGGAAGGCAGTTAGCTAGATCTGAGGAGGACTCGTAGATTAACTCTGAAAAACTATAGCTAAGGAGATCTTTTAAAGGAGTTAAATCAATGTGCTTTTTCATGTTTATGCAGTCAGTGGCTTCTAAAATTCACGTCTTATTCAGAAACCAGTATTCCTCCTTAGTCTTCTAAGTTCCACTCTGTAGATACTTGAAAAACTACATTTTCTCTTGAATTTGCTGTACATAAGTGTTTTATTCTGAGTAGTTTTTTAGTGGGGAAAAAAAGAAATGAACAACACCACAACAGTTTATATGCCTTTTGCATTCGCTGTTTGGAATGCATGAGCAATCTTGAGCAGTGAAGGTTACCTTGATATTCCATGGACCAAATGAGCTACACAATTATTCACCTTTTTTTTGGTAAACCTTTGTAAGTGGCATAATTGGCTTTATATTGACAATACTCATTCAGAAGATAGGAGTTATTTCTCTTAATTCAAAACAAGCTTAATATTTTTCCTAAGTAGAAAATATGAGATACTATTTTTGTGTTGTAATGAGTTTTCCTGTATTAGAAAAAAAGAAAGTGTGCTTTTTTTTTTTTTCAAAAACGTTAATTGATGTCTTTGTCATTGGATTATTTTGAATGTTAAACCCTTTTAGTTGTTGAGAATGAATATTTTTATGCATTATAGCTTTCTGCTTGATTTTGAAAAGTAAAGTTTTTATAGCTTATTTAACTAATATACTCTTTTCCCACTTCCCTTTTGTTCTCACTATATTAATGTTTCCATTTTTAGGGATGTAGTAAGAACTCAGAAGGACAGCATTCTCTAAAACACTTCCAAACAGCACGCACAGAACCTCATTGCATTGTTATCAGTCTCAGTACATGGATCATATGGTAAGAATAAGTAGGAAGGTGTTCATTTATGCTTGTATATAAGGTTACTCCTAACTAAGAGCGCTGTCTTTTTATTATAAAGAGTACTTCTGGAAGATAAAATAACCTGTTTATGTAGATCTCTGAAGAGCAAAGAGGCAGGTTTTCTGTACAGAAAATTAGTTTGTGCTTAGGTATGTAGAGAGATCACAAATCCAGTAAAATAGAAAGCAGTTTTGGTAAGCTTCCTGCCTGCCTGTCCCATGAGAGCTGCTTTTTCTTTTTATCTTCTTCTTAGTCTAAACACGGGTTTGTTCCTGTCAAATGATATTCATCACATCTCCCACCTTTTTCTTGTATGTCAGTTGTTTTTAAGTAGGCAAAATGTACACTGAGTTGTGGGCTGAGATGTGATTTTTGCAGTGTGCTTTATTGCCAGTGAAGAAGATTACAGCATACTAGCATAGTAGTTTGAGAGTCTGTTGTGTTGTGTAGAGAGTTGATCGATTTTAGGAGTTTGCTTTTCCTGCTTGTTTCTATCTGGCTACTTGCAGGGCTTTTAACTGACATTAATTAAATCTGTTAATTTTGAAGTGAATTAGGGCTGATCTTTACATCAGAATGTGTATGGGATGAGGGGATTTAATTTTATTCCTCTTTTTAGCGCAAAGATTTGAGACCTAGAGCTTAAGTAATTTGTGTAAGATGTTTTTAAAGGTCAGTTAAAACTTGGAAGTGAATACAGACAACCTGAATTCCAGTGCATTTCCTCTTTTGTTTAGGTGTTATGAATGTGATGAAGAGCTGTCAACACATTGCAACAAAAAGGCTTTGGCTCAGATAGTTGACTTTCTTCAGAAACATGGTTCCAGAGCTGAACCAAGTAAGTATACACAAATAGCTGTATCTGGAACATCTGTAATGTACTGTCTCTAAAAATGAATATTTCAAATTTTGAGTCATATTAAACATTTAATTCGAAAAGTATATATGAGTATGGGAGTATAATGCAATTTTTAATTGCATGACTATTTGGGCAAGTTATGCTTATCATAGTGGTTTTTATAAACAATTGAATTTCTTTTATTCAGCACAGTTAATTCTTTCAAGTATTTTGAGCACTATAGGATGGTTTTCCCAAGCTTTATCTTTAATGAAGAAGTACCAGTTTGTTCTAGAGAAAATATTATACCTTAAGTAAAATGCCATATGAATTAATGCACAGAAGCTACCTGGAGGAATTAACGAATTGAATTTTAAAAGAGTAGATGTGTAACATCTCGAATTTTTTCTGATTCTGATTTGTTTTCTGTAGTTAATTAAATTTGTGTAAGGGGATCTTTATAGTACTCTATTGTTGAGTGTAATGCTTTCTGTTCTTTGATGTAATTGGATTGTGATGTAATGCTTTTTTCTGTTAATAGAAAATTATGTTAAATTATTTTCTTACTTGAGGAGCTTCCTATATTTATCAGTATATGTGAATATAGATAGAACATTGTATGTGTGGCCCTCAACTGTCTGCTCTTGAGAATCCTTATTATTCATCCCTACTGTAACACACACAGGAGCATTTCTGGCTTTTGATTTATGAGAGACATCAGATTCCAGGTTACACACACACACAACACATCACATCACATCACACCACACCACCCTCCCAGTCTGGTTGGAAGTAAGATTGGAACAGAGTGCCTTACTGGATTGAACTACATTCTTCTAGCTTCATATGCACAAATCCTGCTAGTTCTAATAGGTAATTCTTGAGGGGAAAAAAGTCTACATGTCACTCAGAAATTCATATTTTGTATTTTATCTGGTCACAAGTTCTACACTGAGTAATTTATTTGTAATAAATTTATGAATTGCTCCTTTTTGCGTCATTTTGCCTGATGAAATGAATGATGAAAATGCTGTGTGTGATTTCACTTTTATTCATAGCTACAGTTTCAAGCTTTCATGTAGACATAAATTGCTGTTGCAGCTCTCTTGCAGATAAAAATGGAATGTTTGTTTCAGTTAAGTTAATGGAAATAATTTCATTCTAGCTTAGAACTTCTGGGTAAGACTTTCAGAAGTGATAGGATTCTTTGTGCTTCATGTTTTGGAATATTAATTTGTGAAATTTGAAGACATCTAAAGCTTTCAGAGTTGAGGGCTTAGAAAATTACTTTTCTGTGAAATGTCTTAAATTAAGCAAGCACAATTCCAAACTAGTTCAGAAGAAGTAGGGTTGTCTTAACAATCAGGAGATTGTATTAGAGCAGGGCAGAATGAATTTTCTCTATATATGGTCAGGATTTCTGCAGGGTTTGTTCTGGCCTGGGTCAGTTCCCCGGTGTACCCCACTGCATGCTCATTTCTGCAGCAAAAGGCTGCTCCATGTGTGGGGATGGCTGCTGGAGGGCAGTGGCGTTGCCTGTGCTGTTCCAGACAGGCTGAGGCTCACCTGCAGAAGTAGGAAAATATGTGCCCTGAGCTGGGATGTTTGCAGCCTTCAGTCAGGAAGTGGCTGTGCCAAGCTGTTCAGTTTGAGCTCTGGCAGTATTGGCCCAAAGGTACTTTGTTGGGCTTCTTCAGGCGGCGATTAAAAGAGGAAGAAGCTGTTTGACTCACATGGTTGGTTGTTTTGGTCCCAGCTACCCCTGGAAGGTGCTAGGAAACACTGATGCATGGATGAATAAGTAATAGGTGTGTAAGCAGGAATTTCCTAACCGATCTGATGTTCTAGTTTTACTTCCATAAATTCAACAGCAGTCTTTTACATCGCAGTTACTTTGAAGCACCAGGTGCTTGCACTAGAGAAATGTAGCTTAAGAGTTGTTTTTTTTAAAGGCTAGAATACCTTCTCAGAATCATAGAATCATGAATATGTATTTTAGTAGAATCAGAGATTAAAGCATAATTTGTGCTGTTCAGAAAACAAAGGACACAGCAGACAGCAATGAATTTAACTCTACCACTCATGACTTACCTTTTATTTTGTTTTAGGTTTAGCATTTCATTTCATGTTACAGTGATATTTTCAGTGTAAGTTGTCCTTTAAATTCTTTTTGGTTTATTTAAAAAAAAAAAAAAACAACATATATTTTGTATATTAGTCAATACTAAACTACTGATTTTAAACCTGGAAATACAAACTATTGTCAGTTTTACAGTGCTTGTTTCTCACAACTTTTTTTTCATTTCTTTAAAATTAATTATATGCTTTTTCCCATTGCTTTTCTGTTTCTGCCTTCAATTAAAAAGGGCCTAATTGAACATATTTACTTGCTTTTCATACCCCAGTGTTGCACTGTAATAAAAATGCATCTTATATCTGGATTTCTGTATATTCTAATGACTGGTTGGCAGGGTGCTTCATTACAATTCAAGTAGCGTTGTGTAGAAAATTCTACAGAAATGCAGTATGAGCACAGATATAAGTAACAGATGAAGGCTGGGGTTTTTTCTTTTTCTTTTTTTTTTAAATTCTTGAGAGCACGGGAGTCATTTAAAGATAAAATAAACAGCTTCAGTGTGTAAGGGAGAGTTATATAGATTTCTTAATTAATGCAGCCTGGAAAATAAACAAAAGCAAAACGCTTGTCATTTGGTACTAATGTGGTGGAATAGTGTGGCAGCAGGATCCCTGCTTTTCACTCAGCCTCTCATAAAGATTCGACTTCACTTCAGCTGTAAAAATGTGCAAATTACATTACTACTACATGACTGACTTTTGTAATTACATTAAGCGATTGAGATAAATCCCAGTGCTGGGTTCCCAAAAGAATGCTTGCAGCTGTGTGATTTTCGCATCTGATCCTATGGTTTGTTGTACCCAGCCATGCCTGCTATTTTTTTTTTTATTCCCTTTTTTCTTTTATTTTTCTCCCTCTCTCTGTAGAGGAGTTTGTTTGGTTAAGAGGTCATGTTGGGCACAAGATGGAAGAATAAAGCAAGATTGCTTTCTAGGGTGTACCACCCAGAAATTTGTTTTGTGGAAAAGGTTAGCAGGCCGTGATGATTTTCACAGAAAGGCAGGTGCAGTATTGTCAGTGTGGCACACTTGTGAGCTTCACATGGACATAATGCACATGTAGTACACAGAAACCATGCTGAGACATTGCTAGCTGGGTGCCTGCTCATTTGCTGGAGAAAAGAAATTGTTATGAGCTTTTAAAAATGAATATTTTCCTTTATAAAAGCCAAGCTAGACATTGGTGAAGACATAGGATTGCATACTGAATTTCTTTATAAAGCAGTTACTTGTTTGTGTGGCAATAGAATGAGAAGAAAGAATATCTATTCTCAAATTCTGTAGTTAATTTTGTTATTTGGAAGGTAAAGTGGAGGAGTAAGATTTTGGTAATAAGTTCAGCTGCCCAGCTTTTGCCAACAGATGAAAGCTGAAAACTTGATATTTGCCTTAGTTGATGGAAAAATTAAAAATACATAACTTTACAGTATGAATACTGGGTGTTAACATGCCTGGAAAAACAAATGGTATGAAAAATCTAAATGTAACTAGCAAAATAATGCAGAATATGTTGACTATCCAAATTTGAAGTGTACCTCAGCAAAAAAGACATTTCCGTTGTCTGTCTTAAATTTTTCACAATTACTTAACTTGCTATAATAAAAAATTTTTTAGACATTGCCATTTTTAGCCGTAGGTTTTTCCCTTTCCTGTCTGCGTGCTTGCTGACTTGTCAGGTGTAGCACCAGCCATCTGAGCATGGAGCATCAGCACTGATGGCTGAGTAGGTTACTCTTCCACTCTACGTGCATGAGTTTTTTAGTTCATAACAACCTGGCAGAATCATAGAAATAAAGTTGGTAGGACAGAAACCCCACAAGAGGAATCAATCCTTTAGAACATGAATCTAGTGACCATTTATGATTATTACAATGCTGTTTTTCTAAGGGTTGGATTCTCATTGTTGTACGGTGTTGGAAAAAAACCAAAAATTTTAAATGAAAAAGGAGTGCCAGACAATTTGGTAGCATTTTGTAAAACATGCATGAGGAGAACTTGGTAAAAGAAAGGAAATCTATTAACCTTGCTTTTGCTATGAAGACCTTCAACTGAAGTACTGCAGTTCTATTCAGTGAAAAAGGCTTGACCTTGGAATAAAAGTGCATATTCCTGGAACCCTCATTTTTAATTAAAAAAACAACAACAACGCAGCAACAGTTATATTGAAAAGATGAGCAAAAATGCTTACTCCCCCAGCTGAAAGAAAAATTGGATGTCATTTACATTTTTGCTTGCATACCATCTGCACCCCTAGTCACATTTCACTTTCAACAAGAGAGATATAAAAGTCCACATAGGCTGCAAATGTTTGTAATGCTGGAAGGCAGATATAGGCCCACCGATAAGTTTTCTGAACATTTTTTGCAAGTGATTGTGCCAGCACTATGTTGCTTTTGCATCTGGGTTGGTGACTTGTCATTTATGAGCTGAATTGTTCTCTGCATCAAGTCGGGGCTTGAGCTCTGTCACATACCTGTAAGGCCAGTGCTGTGCAATTGTGATGTTCCCTTCCCTCAGAGCCTACAAGGTGAGATGTAGATGAGCAGAGGGCGCTAGAAAAGCTGAAGAAAACAGTGGCATAATATTAATTGTCTGCTGTGCTGTAGGAGAGAAGCAGCTCCTGATGGCTGCTCAGGTCCAATGCCCACCTTGTCTGAGGAAGGCAAAGAGGCTGAGGGGACCTGTATCAACTCTAAAAGACGTAATAGTGAGTTGCATACAGAAATGAGGTGATTAATTCCATTACATGTGTACTTTTCATCCACCTTGCTCTTGGTAAGGCTTGCAGGAGTTCCTCTGTAGCAGTTATGCTGCCCGTGGCTGGGTGGATGGCAGTTCTTCCTTTCACAGAATGCAATTCAGCCAGGAGTTGTAGGTCCTCATGTACAGCAGTAGTTTTTTTTGATAGAGTCCTTATCTTAAAATTCTTTTATCTGTACTGGCTTAAAAAATCCCTTTTCATATCCTAGAGCACTTCTATGAAAACATTACAGAACTGCAAGATTAGGTCAGGAGGAATCTGAAACAGTTCAGTGCAAATTCACTTTAAAAAATTACGTATTGGTCTTCTGATTAATAACAGGCTTGTAGCCGTGGGTTAATATTGCAGAAGGACCCTCCAGCCCCAAGCTGTGGAAGTACTAGCTATCGCAGGCATCACCAGCATCTTCTATTAAGACTGGCCAACTCATCACATGTCAACTAAACATTCAGCTTTAGGCCTGTCTGTCATCTATCCTCAAACAAGGGACGCTGAACAGAGTTCAATTAAAAACCGCCGTCCTTCCTCTGGCTCTTCGTATGTCCCTAAAAATGTCTGTATGGAGTAAGCTAGATGGCAGATAGTGATTGTAATGGCAAAGCAGTGATTTTTTTCAAAGATACAGAAAGCTAGTGAAATACTGTGTGGAATTAGCTTGTGAAGTGTACTGAAAAATGAAGAGATTATAATTAAAGCCTTCTTAATGAAAGGAGGTACCTAGATTTCTGTAACAACGTACAGGCCTCTTCTTAATTTATTGCTCCTTCTCATCCCTGTGCTAATTATCCAGCTTTGTGACATCGTATGGCTGGTTCTCATGCACTGTGCTTTGCAATCGCATTTTCTCTTAGTCCTTATCACAAAACTGGATGCTGTTGCTTTGTTTTTCCCCCTTAAATAATTCATATGTGAGATTCAGCAAATGGAGCCTTGCTACTTGTGTGAAGTTTCCATTTAACCATGAAGTGAAATGCTTTTATCGAGTTTGCCCTGCAGATATGGTCCGCTGTGGCAGTGCTGTCCATATTTGGTGGCTGTGCAAGGAGAGCCAGGTGGTGCTGCAAAGCGTAGCACAGTGAAGCGTGGACAGATCTAGGTTTGACATTTGTCATCCTGTACTGCTAAAGGGAAGAGAAAAATCTGCTTTTCCATATGCTTATGCTTTAATTTTTGCCTGCAGTTTTGTCCAGATGGCCTTGTGAACATTGTTTACTTTAAGATGCTGTCCCAGATGTTTTTGAATGCCGATGGATAAATGCAACAACTGTGGTATACTAATACACAAATTATTTACACAATTTTGGCTTTTTTTTTTTTTTTTTTTTTTTTTTTACTTTTTAACCATCTCTTCTCCTCAGCATTTCTTTGTGCCCACACTTTTCCAAAAGGAAGAAGTCTCCAATAATATTATCAGATTTCTGAGAGCGAGGAGTGCCTTCAAGCTGCATATACTTGGGGCTCCCTTTCTTCTGCTAAGGTGCTTTTGGAGCTCTTTGTGGATGGAGGAGCATCAGACACTGTAGAATAACCCCCTTGCAATGTAAATTAAAAACTGTTACTGTACATAGCCCGTGAAACGGTGACTGTTTTTGGGTGTGAGCAGCTCTCAAGCCATTTGTTGTTTACTGCATTCAGAAACACGTTGCTTTTCCAAGGACAATTTAGTCTCTTTCTTTGCCCTTCTCTTGTGGAAAGAAGAATATTTTAAACCTTTGTAAGCAGTGTTACTCAGAACATTTAAAAATATCTTTAAACAGCGAAGCACCTCTCGCTGCAGTTTGACAAACTCAGATGCAATTCAGAGAAATAATTATGCCTTGACGGCGCTGCAGGGTGCAGGCAGACTGCATCAGAGGCTTGTTGCAGATAAAATATTTTAATGACTTGTTTTTTATTTAATTATATTTTTTCATCTTGTAAGCAAGAAACTATGCAGAACCTACATTAAAGAACCTTTTGGCATGAGCATTTCATTAACGTAAATAGGCTGGTTAGTTATTTCCCAAGAACACTTTAATGAGATTTCAATGTGAAACTCATTAGAACAAATACGTGAATTCATATGTCAAGGCATAGATTGCAGCATCACAGTTCTTGGCATCTATTAAGTCCATAACTCGTTTACATTGACATGCATTGTTAATCAATATTTAAGGCGCTGCAGATGTCAGTAATGTTCATATTTAGTCCTGCAACCATGACAATATGAAAGTTGCTAGTAGAATTCCAGGCTAAATATTGTTATCTCAAGTCTTTCCGTTACCTCTAGGCTACAAGTTAATGACTGTCTAACTTTGCTGCCCCAACCTATTTAAATAATAAGAGAAATAGGAAAACGCACGGATGTTATGCTGGTAGCATATTCCATTGCAGTTTTATAAAATTCTTGTGGTTTGAAATTAAAATAACATATCCATTTTGGTTTTACTAGCAACTCCTCAGGCTGTTACAAAGGGAGGTGGGTGGGGGTAGCATTTGAGAAAACTGATAACAACTCAAATGGAACTGCCTTGGCCAAGTCGTACCAGACAATTTAAGGAAAGCATAAAAATTGGTAAAGATGTGCAGTACTCAGGTGTAACTTTTGGTTACCTCTCCATAAAGGCACCAAAAAACAGCCCTTGTGTGTGGTATTTCCAGTGCATCTAAAGAACATACATTAAACTTCTTGTTGTTGATAGACTAACAGAACCTATTTTACTTCTTTATTTTTTACATAATGAAGAAGCTAAAGTCTTAGGAGATGTTCTAATTGTTGTGTAAGGCACTTGTTGGATATATGTAGTTGTGGGAATTTTTTTTCCCAGGTTTTAACTGTTGATGTCTCATGTTTTTTAAAGGCTTTATGAAGTGGCTTAGTGTGCCATTGGGGTGTCTTTCAGCTTATGTCAAAAACAATAAACATAATCCAAAGAAGGACTGAGTTGTTTTAACTATCCAGTAATCAAGTAATGCTAATCTATAGTTTAATTACAGGTTCATCAAAAATCATACGACTCCGTGATGAAAGCAGTGAAACAAGTGAAATTCTGAGAGGGAAAGGTTCTGGTAATGGTACATCAGTTCCAGTTAAAGGAATAAATAATTTAGGAAATACGTGCTTTTTTAATGCTGTCATGCAGGTAAGATGGAATGCTCATGCAGTTTTCTCTTTATAGACTTCAGAAATGTGAATTTTTATAAACCATGGGCTTTGTGAAAGGTTCTGAAGGTTACCACTTTCTGCTTTCAGGAGGCCCTTTTCAAATTCTTTCCACTCCTTTCTATCTAAGCAATATTTCCTTTCATTAAAAAAAAAAAAAAAAAAGAGTTCCTGGATCAGTAGCATTTTTCAAAGTATTGAGACAAATGAAAATGTCATGTGTGATATGCTGCATATGTGTGTGGGTTGTACTCCAGCATATGGTTTTATTTGTAGTTCAGCATCAGGCAGTCATGAGTAATGCACGGTATTTAACGTACTGGTGGGTGTGAAAAGTGGTACTTCATGCATATTTTTATTGATTATAGCTTTTTCTTTCCTGACCAGAATGAACTATCTGAGTAAACTTTTATTGATCTGAATGTATAACAAATCCAACATCCTAAAAATAGCAGCAGCTTTGCTAACTTTTATATTGAAACATCTTAATGCCCGCTGGTTGGACAGAGCTATTTATCTGCAATCAGGAATGAGCAAATGAAATTAAATTGCTTCAAAGGTGTTCTGAACTGGCACACTTCACTTAACATTTATGATTGTGGCTATAAAAAGTGAATTTTTAAGTGTATAATTACTGCAAATTGTTCTCTGAGCAGACGAATGGCACTGAGGAAACCTGTCATCTGCAGCAAACATTAACCAAAATAAAGGAAAAAAAAAAAAAGCTGTGGTGCTATGAGGAAGGATACAAATTTTAACAGAAACAAATGTTTTTTCTTATTAGTGTTCTCACCATCAAAGAAACAAAAGCAAAATAAACAAGCTAACAAAAATGTTGTTCAACGATAACAATGTTATTAGTAGGAAAATACTCGAAAATTGTAGCAACAGAATTAGATACAATTTTAGAAGCAGTCCGAGATTAGTGATAGCTCTGGTAAGGGTGGTATCTGCTTTTTCTACTGATTTAAACCTCAGTTGCACATTATTAAATATGTCTGGTTTTGTCTAACCCTGAATATAGAATTTATAAACAAAGAGAGCTGGATAGTAAAAAAAAAAGATGTGTTCTTGGATTTGTTTATTTTTTCTTTCAGAATTTGGCACAGACTCACATACTTAATGAACTGATGTACGAGATGAAGGAAAAAGGAACAAAGTTAAAAATCTGTCATACTTCAGACTCCCAGTTGGTAAGTATGCAGTGAAAAATATGGATTTGGGCAAATGTGGGAAGAAGCTGCTGCAAGGAAATCACATCTCTGTTAAAGATGAGCTCTTACTCTCTTGTTTCTTTTTGTCTTTGAATTGTAGACAAGATTGGGCATTGTCAGGGTGGTATGGCTATCTTTTAGTAGTTCAGCCAGTTTATGATGTCTGTGACAAAACCAATTGTTCTGCCCTGAAGGAAGGAGAACAGCCACTTCCTTTCATATTTTGTAACACTGAAGTAGCAAATAATTCTTGACCCTAAGAAAGAGTGGCTTATGTTTGTTTCCCATTTTGTTTCTTCAATATGTGTGTGTAATACAGGACAGAGTATTTCTGGCTCTATAAAGTGTTGATGAAATATTTATTCTGGTCTGCCTCAGCAATACATGGATGGGGCTTGTAAAATGTAATGCATGCTTCCCAGATGGAGTGTTAACAAAATACTAGTGTAGACTAAACGTCTTGTCCTCAGAGGCATATGGGAAAGAAACTATTGTCATTATGATCAACAGTTCCTTGTTGCTTCTTAGAGATGCTCATTTTCATAATATATTGTTGGCAGGTGAAGTAAGGATAGTGTTCCTTTCCCTCTGGTAGTTAAAGACAGTACTTTGCAGAGTTTTTGTTTTTGTTTTTTTTCTTTTTTTTCTTTCTTTCTGCTGGTTGCTGGGAGCTTTCTGGTGGTGGTAAGGATTGAGAGGTGGGAATCTTTCAGACACTGCTGAAATTACAAAGATTTCTGTATATTGTTCTCAGTGCTGCTCATAGCTTCTCCAGGCAAGAGCAGTGTGAAATTCATTGCACTGTTACCTTTCTTACCGCTAATGGCAGTTCTGAACAGCAACACGTTTCACCAAGTTATTCCCCAGCCACAACTGAAGTCTGGAGCTTGTTTGTGCCTGGAGGCTTAGAAAAGCAGTGGTATGTTGGCTTATGTGTGATGTGAACCTTACACAGCCATAAGGTTGAAAGATTTATTTTCTCTTTAATGACAGTGCTTACAAAATAAGTAAGCTCTTTGGAGCACAGAATGTATTTTGTGGTCTGTGTATGTCAGCAGAGGATCAGAGGACTTTAGTAGCCTAACTGATTGTAATGGGGAAACTGCTAGCTTTGTGCTTGGTAAAGGGTATTTCTCAAGTTTTGGTAGTGCATGTAATGTGATGCGATTACTTTATGTGTTTGTGCATCCGTAAAGCCTTATATTTTGTTCAGTTCTGTTTTTAAAAGAGGCACACACTCTAGTTGTTTGTCTGGAAATTGTAATCTGTTTTTGTGAGGATCAGGAGACCAGTAGACATTGGGACCAAGGATGAACCTAGGGGCATGTGAAGGAGTGCCAATAACCTGCAGCTTTCTGAACACAAGTAGCCCCAAAGCAACTCAGAAGCATGTTTTGCTTCTGGTCAGTTCCCTGCAGCCCTGGGACCTGCTGGGAGGTGTGAGTCTTAACCTGGAGAAGATGATGCCATGTCCTGCAGGTTGCCCCAAAAATGGCTGGTCTACACTGGTCTGATGTCAGCCTCTGCTTGTGAACTGCAGCCTGAGCCTTTCTGGGGCTCAGTTCCTGCGGGAGCAGGGTGGGCTTCTGTGGCTGCTGGATGTGTGACAATTTCGGTATGCAACTCTCAGCTCAGTACACATGGGAAGAAGAGTAAAACAGATAAACCAAGGGGTATATAAGGCAAATTCCACTTGGCATTTATATTTTGAAAAACAGATTGAGTAAATAAGATTTCATTATGTTTGTTACTAATTAGTTTCAGAGAAAAAATGGAAGAATGTTCCCTTATGGATAGCTTTGATGAACCATAGCCTGGCAAAAAGACCTCACTGTTTAATAACTCAGGACTTTTTCTGTAAACACTCCTATATTTCACTTAATTCTGGGAATAATGGACATGCTTGTTTAAAAAAATTACTGGTTAACAGCCAGTTTGTTCGCTGAGAATTTCTTGGTATTGTTATTATATGGTTTAGTTAATAAGTTTGCTCTTTCACTGTCTTTAGGTGACATCAAGCTTTTTTAAAGAGTCAAATTGCCCAAGACTAAAGGTTACTTTGCTCTTTGTGATAAATGTATTAACCTGAAATAAGACTTGTGTGTCACTCATTTTGAAGTTGATGCATATTTTACTTTTATTTGAAGGATCCTTTGGTGGTAAACCTCTCCAGCCCAGGACCCTTGACTTCAGCGATGTTCTTGTTCCTTCACAGCATGAAAGAGGCTGGAAGAGGTCCTCTTTCTCCCAAAGTACTGTTCAGCCAGCTTTGTCAGAAGTATGTACTGCCAGTATCTTGCCAATTACTGTTTTTTTCCCCTAAATTTATTAATTTACTGTGATGTATTTTTAAGTGTGTAACCATGTCTGTTGTGCTTTCTAGTATGCTCTTAGCTTTTTACTGAGTGGTCCAGAGAATATCATCTTTGTGTTTCAAAGTTGCCAGATTCCATGTTGCACTCCAAGTTGTAATTGCTTTTCATGAAGTGCATGTCTCAGCCATTAACTGCTGACAAGCAATGGGCTTTCACTGGGGTTTAAAGAAGTGGAAGAGGATTTGCTAAAACAAAAACGAATACCATTAACTTTCAGGTTTAGTTGAAGGCTGTATATTAGGTTAAAGTTGTGCTAGTACCGTTCAGATGCTTTGGGGAAATCCAACAAACTGACCTTTTAAATAGGAAACCTCTGCTATGATGTCTGTCCTTGGCATCATTTCAAAATTAAAAAGATTCTAACAAGTAAAGATGTAAAGCAGTACTGAAATGGCTTATGACACCAGATTGCAAAGAGCTTAGAAGTCCTAAAGAAGCCCCTGTTTCTTGGTGTGGAAAATGCTTACAGTGGTGCTTTGTAGTTATCTTCAGTTATGATGCAAAAAGTCTTGCTTTTTAAAACACCTGTGGAGGACCCATTTAAAAGCTTTTGCAGATATTTTAATATTTACAAGCAAAATAAGCTGTAAAAACAGCTTAAACATAGCTGTGCAAAGATGGGTTTAAAATATGCGATAAAGAAACACTAGCTTTTAGGCTGCAGTGGAGACCATTTAATTCAGAAACAGAAACCACCTAATACACTTAATTTATCCTCCTTAATATTATACTTTTTTTTTTTTTTTTTTCTGTTGTACTTATTTTTGGTTCTTTTGAGTTGTAAAAGGAAGTGTATGCAAAATGTCCTTACAGTGACTTTGAATCAAATAGTAGTGTTCTCTATTTAGCATCATCTGCTTGAAAGAAAAATATACAAGGAAGTTATGTTCTTTGCTCTCGTGTTTTGAGGATGACTCAAAAAAGTAATTGTAAGTACAAAACTTGGTAAAGAAGTAGAAGGGAAATTGTTAAATAGGAACAGTAGCTTTTTCTCTGTTAATACTAGAGTGGAAGAGAAAAGGACATGTTAAACATGTTTTGAAGCCCAAGTCAGAAGAGTGATTACAAAGTAATAACAGTGCACTGCTCTTCAGATGACATTGCACTTTTGAAATCACAGCTATTTTGTATTTGCCTTCTGTTTTTATATTTGTGTAGTCATCAGGTGATGAAACATTATTAAATCCTAGAATCTGTTTAGCCTTGCAAAACAGACCTAACTGAAATGAGTCCTTTCCTGACACATGTATCAGTAATGAAGGCCACATCCTGTTGGCACGAAGTTATGTGTACAGGGACTGTAAGTGCCTGCATGGTTAGGATAGAAGGTTTGATCTCGTGATTCTTTTGTTGTTGATGGTGGGCAAGAGAGAAGAAAGGGAGAATTTCAGCAGATTCAGCAATCTGCATTGTTAGTAGCAGAAGAAATGGGAGTCTTTGCAAAATGAATACATTTACTGTCTATAACTAAAACAAGATGCATGCAGTGTTCTGTCATGCCATTTTTATGAAATCTTTTTTCATTTTTTAAAGTTTGGCTTTCCACTCCTTAGCAAAGCTGAAGTGAAAGAGATAGGATAGCAAAACTTTGGGAGTCCCAGCTAGGAAGTCTGCATTGCTGCAGCATTCTCCTCAAGGTGCTTTCTGCACTAAGACATTGCGTTAACGAAGCAATTTTAGAGACCTGCATTAGCACAAACTCTTTTTACTTAACAAGCAATTCTGCAAGCAGCAGCGTTGTCCTCCTGTGTGGATTCTCTGCTGTTTGGAAAGGTTCAACTTGCTAGAGGGACACATTATTTATAGTTTCCCTTATATTACTAACTAGACTCTTACTTTCATAAACTTCAAAGAAATATAATTGTCATCAGTTTTGCTTTAATTTGTCTATTAGCCTCAAAAGTTATGAAGATCGGGTGAGGGAAGCATACATGTGCATGTTCTCACATGGATCCCCAGTGGTGCATGTTAGAAAACTGTGTGGGTGAATGGATTGTCCTTCACTTCCTGCTCCTGAAGAATCCTTGCCAATTCTCACTAGAAATATTACTTGTGTTATTTAAATGTAACCCATTTGTCGTACAAAACTAAGGACTCAGGGAATACAGCCTGGTGTAGTGGTTGGCAGCCCTGCACGTAGCAGGGGGGTTGCAACTAGATGATCATTGTGGTCCTTTTCAAACCAAGACCATTCTATGATTCTGTGATTCCTTTTGGTCTAGAATTTAGGTTGGATTCTGAATTCTGTCTCCCCTCTGACCACTTACAGGTCTTATATGGTGACTACTAGGTGAAATAATTTGAAGACTTCAATAACAAGAGATTTTTACCTCAATTTTACTTCTCTCTAAAAAATACCATCATTTGTACTTCTGCAGATCTAGATAAAAAGTTTATGTGTTTCATTTCAACTGAGATTTTTAAAAATTTTGGCTATTGTATTTCTATCAACTTTCCATTTTTAGTTGGAATGACCTGTATCTGTACATCCTCAAAATAGGAGCAGGGGTTATGTTTTGCATCTTAGAGCTAAAAGCTTCCAGGAGGGTAAAAGCTCAAACAGCATCTCTGCTAAAGAGACAAGAGGATGAATGTGAAAAGAGAATAACTGCACTGAAAAAATATGTTGATATTTCAGAGAGAGTTGTCAGAGAAAGACACATAGGCTAATGCCAGGGGAAAAGAGCACAAGTGAAGGACATTTAATGCTGTTGTTTTAGCTTTTTATATTGCACATGGAAGATTTCTGAGTCCAATTGCAGCTTGATTTCAGTTTTTTAACTTCTTTCCCCATCAAATATCTCACTGTCACAGTTTCACTATGCAGAATATGACCTTTCTTCAGTAAAGAGATTATGAAATACTTTAGAGAGAGTCTAAGATGCACTTGTCTGTGATAGTAGGAGTTGGAGTCAGTGACTGAGGAATTACCTTTCCAGCCCTGAATTTGTCTTTACCATGACATTAGTCTGAGAAGTTGCTTATAGTGTACTAAACAGGGAGACACACTGAGTGATTGTGCAGAGTTTAGACTTTTGAGTACGACAGTGATTTCCCAGTAACATTTTTATCATGTGTGGCAGGAGATTGGTCCTTCAAAAATGATTGCTTTTCCATAGTAGCACAATTTGGATATTTGTATTTATATATAAATTATATAAAAACACACTAATTTATTTAGCTAACTAGATACCTCAGGTAAAGCACTACTGTGCCTGGATGCTTGGAGAAGAAAAGTGTATTTCAAGCTTTTTTAAACACATCTATATTTACACTGTTCTGTTCTGATGGGTTTGGGATTTCTTTTTTGCACCCCTAGCAGAGTAACGACATATTTTCATGTTGGATCAATTGATGTGAGATAGAATCATAGAATCCTTGGATTTGAAAGGGATCTTTGAAGGCCATCTCGTCCAGCTCCCCTGCAATGAACAAGAACACCGCAGCTAGACCAGGTTGCTCAGGGCCTGAGCCAACCTCTCACTGAAAATCTCAAGGGGTGAATCATCAACCACATCTCTGGGACCTGTGCCAGTGCCTCACTGCCCTCACTGTAAAATACTTTTGCCTTATATCTAACCTAAATCTACTCTCTTTAAGCTTGAAAACATTTCCCCTTGTTCTATCACAACTTAGTAAATAATTGGTCCCCTTCTTTTCTGTAGCTCCCTTTTAGATATAGAAGAGAGATAGAAGAGATATAGAAGCTGTATAGTTTAACACATGACACTTGCCCTCATTTGCAATTCAATTCCTGAAGAACTTCTGAATTTGATATCCAGAGTCACTTTTTTTATTTTTTATTTTTTTTGGGGGGGGGAGGGGAGCACTTGTCCTTGTAGGATTTCAAGAGTTTGTCTGCTTCAGCTGTTCCAGGATGAGTTTGAGTGCTAGCACTTGAGTTAGACATCCTTACTCAAATCATTTGAGATGTGCTCAGTGGGAAAAGAGCAAAGAAAGAAGCAGGGAAGGAAGTAAGAACATAAAGGAAGAGGTGAAGTCACTTAGAAATGAGGCTAGGTGTGGACAGGAAGCTTGTAAAGAAAGGGAGCAGATGCTGCCTTGTTCAGTTGGCAGCCCTGTAATGACACTGAGTGGAATCCTAGAGCCTGTAAGTGGGAACACTCTGCAAGTGTACGTGTATTTTCTGCTCAAAAGAAGAGATCTGGGGACATAGTCCTTTCAGCTGCAAGCTGCATCTTTAAGAGTCCAGGGAGATCGCAGAGTGAAGTTCATCATCTTGTGTATGAAAGGGTATTTATGGTGCATTTTTTTTTAAATAACAAAGGGAAAAAATGATACTGAGTGTTAATTTTGTCAAGTGGTGGGGTAGCCAGGTTGAAGAAGAGAGGAAGAAGAAGAGAAATGGATGAGTCTTTCTATAGCAACTGTTTAGCGTCTGGTACTAATTCTTCCACTGTTAATTCTGTTAGTGTTGCAGCTGTCAGATGTTTTGCTAGGACAGATTGCGAACATAGCTACAGGGCCCTTCTGTTTGTTTTCCACTATTCTGAATATTAGGATTGCAGACTTCTGACTTATCTGGAGACTTAGTGACTAATGCAACATTTATGTATTAAGAGGACATACATTTTATTTCCCTTATTTGTTATCAAGAGGTACTTCTGCTGGTGGATGAAAGTGTAGATTTGTGTAGCGAGTAAATCTTGCAGTATATAAATTAATAGTCCAAATAGGAGTTATATAATGTTAGAAAAGCTGCTTCGAATTAAATAGTTATTTATGGTACTATGGTACTATATTGCTGCATTAACCCTGGGAAAATATTTTCTTAACAGAGTTTTTATTGGTGATGACTAAATCCACGCACAAAGTTTAGCTTTTAGTTACTTGTTTTTCCTGATGAGTATTAATCTTTCCTTCTCATGCACAGAAGGTAGAACTCATGGTAGAGGTTTGTATGGAGCTGACAGAGCTGAGATCATAGGCATTTAGGACTGTTGATTAGTTTTGGAGAGAAGGCTAAAAATGTTTGGCGCATTCCACATTTGTCACTTCTGAGCATTTCTACTCAGAAGAAACAGGTAATTTTGTACCAAACTTAAGAAGTGAAGAAAAGGAGACTTACTAGCTATAAATCTTTTTGATACTTTTCTTTTAATACTGTTGTAGAGAAAAGTTTTTCTTAAAAAAAGATGTGCAACTTACTAATTTTGACTATTTGACTTTTGCCCTTTAAAGGCAGTAGCAGCAGAACACCAGGTTTGTGTTTTCTTGACCAGTAGTGAAGAATGACTTCTGGTCCCAGTTTTACCATTGTGTTCCCTGCTGATAGTGCTGCCTCATGTTCTGGGTCTCTCCGACAGAGGACGCTCTCTGGCAGAGGAGTCTGCATCGCCTCCTGCAGCAGAATGTGAGAGATTGCACACTTTCAGTACAGTCTGTTGATTTCCACAATTTCTGAACACAAGAGAACATGGATGAGATTTATGACTGCAGCATAGACTAATTGCATAAGTAAGTCGTGTGCATTGGTAGGATTCATCTGCTTTTGCTCTTCAGTTTCGGGTTTGCTTCTTCCATTCAGGAGGAAGAGCTGTGCAGCATTTTGGGCAGGAGAAGTGTTTGTTTCTTGTGAGGTCTTGATGAGCAGAGTAGGCACTGATTGTAGATACAGTGAAGAGGGAAAAGAATAATTTCCTTAGGTGTATCTGCAGCTGGAACATCCGTGTTAACCAGAACAGAACATTGCAAGATAAAGCCCTTCCAGAGCTCTATGGAGAGGTGGCAAAGATAGCAACACTTCAAGTGAAGAGGGACTTAAATATCAGGAGATCAGACAGAAGAGGAAATTTAAAAATGTTACCGCAAGAGAACACAATGAATGATAGAAGATAAATTAGCGATACGTATTTAACTGCCCTCGTAAGAGTTCAAGGAGCTGCATGAAAATGGAAGGCAGCAGATTTAGAGCCAGAGGGAGAAAAAAAAAAAGTCTGTGGGTTTTTTGTTTGTTTGTTTGGTTGGTTTTTTTAGGTGTTTTTTAAATTATTTTTTGACGTTCTATATAACTAACCTGTACAATTTGCTATCATGGAATGCTATTAAAAATATCAGTAATTGAAGGAAGAAAGAAGAAGGGGATGTTCATATAAAGGGAACTTTTCTGTAAGGTCTTATAGCTTTATGCACGGACCTTGTGTACAGAGGCATTTACTTGGCTACCAGCTGGTAGACTAGAAGAAATTTCTGCAGGAAAGGAAATTTCCATTACTTAGTAAGAGGAACTGTATTTTCTCTGTGGTGGTTAAGTGGGAAATGGATCTGTTCTGGCATGTCAGCTATTCCCTCCGTTCAAAGATAGCTGTAAGAAGGGCTTTTTGCTCATACATTAGAGTTCTTGGTACACTGTAGTAACGGAATGATACCGCATTTCCTTTGAGGGGAGTGTAAGGGAGGAAAAGATGAAGCAAGTCATGCAGTACATCAGAATGAGAGCTAAATCCTGTCCATGCCATCAAGATGGGACAGGCACATCTCTTGTTTTTTATCTGGGTTACATGTGCCAAGCCTGTGGTTTTTTTCCTGTGCAGCACCTCATGCTGAATGTTTACGACTCTGTGTCGGATCTGAGGTAATAACTTAATTTCCCTTAGCAAATAGAAGATAAGAATTGAAAGTATAAATATTTAGAGGACTTCAGTTTCCTTTAGCTATGTATGTTATGGTGTAGTTTTTGTTACTAAAAATGTTACAGGAAGTTAGATCATCATGAAAAATATTTTGGTAAGTGATAAGCAGTTGTAACTTGTCTCCAGATGAGTAGTGAGAGGATAGCTAAGTAGCATGTATGTGGATGTCACAGTTGTCCTTCAGCACTTATGGCCATTAGCAGGAGTTCAACCTGTTCTGTCATTATACTGCTGACACTGTACAACAGGTTGTATCGCATTGGCACTGGCTTCCATATGTCAGCACATCTGTGAGCGGTCAACTCAACCAACCATCTTAAAGTCCCCCACTTTTGCCAAGGATCTTGCTTGAAGCATATTTTCAAGGAGACAAGAGTGCACATCTTTTAGTTGTCAGATTTCTATGTATCAACATGGATTAATTCCTTTTTCCTCCCAAATACTAGTTTATAAACGTAGGAGTTTTCCAGTAAATGCATTATGTCATATCAAATCCCCTGCCTTACACCTCTTGTTTTGTTTTTATTTTGTGGCCTCCTTCTGAAAACAAATTTACTAGCATGAAATGTTGTTCTATGGAACATCGGATATTTAGAATTATACATGTTATGTAGAATTCAGCAGACACTAATGACCAATTAGCTATATGTCAGTACTAATAATGACATCATTTTTCAGTCAAAATGAAGGACTCATATCTTCATAGCTTCTTCGCAATCACTTTCTCTGACATTTAAAGCGTCACTTACATTCCCATCATCCTGTCCCCATTAAAATCCAAGCATGTAGATTTATGTAAGGCTGGATGAGGATTTAGTGCAAGCACAGAGAATGTAAATAATCTTGCCCATTACAGATGCACTGTGTGCTAATAAAATGAAAGATTAACTAGTGGTGCTCCATTGAAAACAGCTGTAGTTGGGTTCATTTTTTTCCTTTCACCTTGCACTAATAAAACTGAATGGAATATACAGATAGACTGTTTTGCCTTCAAATATCATTAAGGAAAATACTTTTAATCAGAAGTGAATATTATCTGGTGTTTATCTGTGGCAGGTTATGCTGTAAACTGTAAACAATAACAAAAGGCATTTGTGTGGCTTTTTTTTTTTTTTTTTTTACTTTGCATTGTAAAATTAACTTTGTGATGTGTTTCTACAATTAAAAACACCAACAAACGCTCTCCTGTAGGTGTGATGGAGTTTTTCACTGCTTCTTTATCAAGCAGATATATATCTGTCTCTTCCTTTGCTATGTTTTGTAGCCCTGTGGCTGTGCTTCTGTGACCAAAAAAAAAAAAATCCTATTAGTATAAAGATCTAGTTTGTGTCAGTGCAGTAATTTATTCTGTCACTATATACAGGAGCTATTAATATGGATATGTTGGAGGAGATATGCTGAATATGCCTTTTAATTCTCACTGTGTCAGGAAAAGAAGACATTTCTTATAAATAAAAGAAATAATAATCATGTGTATAACCAGGCTTGTCAGACTTGCACTGATCTCTACAAAAGGGTTTTTAAAAAAAGATTCATTGCTTTCTGGCTATTTAATGAAAGAAGCAATGAGAAAACTGTTGTAGGCAATTGAAAAGTTAAAATGTGTGCATGTTCCTCTAAATATGTGTGCAAGTTAATATCTCATTTAATTTTTGTAATGCAAATTGTGTGTTTTCTTGGATTCAATATAAAGGTTTAGTGCTTTTTGGAATGTTTTGCTTTAATAATCAAATTAATTGGAAATAAAACATTTGATGTGAATAGCAGCAAAAGGCTGCATTTTAATAGTGTTAGTCCAAAGTGTTTCATTTCTTAGGAGGAGTACTTCAAGTTTGAATTTAGTGATATTTTTGAAAAATTTGGAATTCAATGTTTAGGTTGACCTGCACATGCAAAAATATACAGCTTTAAAAATTTACCTGCTTTGCTGTCCAGTTTTTCTGTAAACCTTTTCATAAAGCAGTGTCCTTAAGTCATTTTAATTATGGGTGTTATCAGCCTTCTCTCAAAACGCAGATCACACGCAGTCATGCTTTTTGTAAACGTGAACGTGTTGTTTTGCATGTGCAAGGCCAGATTTATTGCACTTAATTTTAGGCACTGACCTTAGATTCCTAGCCACCTTAGCTCCTTCTCCAGTTACTGTGCTTACATCGCGCTCACAGGGGGCGACTCAGGACTTGGACCCTTCTATCACCGTACTGCATGGAGCCTCAAGACTGCTACATCCTAACATGACATCTTGCCTAGATTTAATTTTACTACTGTAGGCACGTTGCAAGTCTGATGCTTTTTCATATGGTAGCCTTTAATTTCTGCTACCCACGAGCACGAATTTTCCAAAGCCAACCTGGGTATCTGTATCGTGTAAGTAGGAAAGAAGCCTCATCTGCAGGAATCCTAGGACAGCTAAAGAGCATGGCTGGGCAAGAAAGATTACTGTGTGTTGAGAAAATGCAGATAGATATTTACAGCTCAGTGCACTCGTTAGTCAGAGCATGCAATCTGGGGCTGAACGTGAAAACTGGCTCGAGATGCATTTCATAAAATTGAATAACCGAGTATGTGGTTGGTTTTTCTGTCCCCTCTGCCAGTTTGATCAAATTCCTGCTTGAGCTCTGCGCAGCCAGTTGTCTCCTGTGCTAGATTTTGGAAGATTTTTAGCACGTGGCTCAGCCTACACATCTTACTGTGCAGCAAGGGACGCAGCTGCCATTTGGTGGCATTACTGGAAATAAAACAGAGAAAAAAAAAACACTTTCAAATCCCATTTTAGATGAATCAATCCAAGACTTTAATTAAAAATCTGAGGATAACTCGTTTGGAAAGACAGGCGTGTTTTGGCCAATAAATCATTGTTAATGTAAATAACAGATTATTTATGTGGAATATTTGCACAGTTTCACGAGGGATTGCAAGAAGCTAGAGATCCAAATTGCTATGAGAAACTATTGTTGTCTCAGTACAGGTAACATCTGAAGTATCTATCCCCATACTTATAAGTGTGTTGTATAATGTTTATGTAATCAATACCTGCAAATTATGGTACTTACAGTGTATTTAAATACTGTGAGCAGTACACAAGGAATCAGCAGTTTTGAATACTGGTGATGTAGACTACTGAATGCCTGTGTCACAAACAGGCAGAACATCACCCCAGAGCAGTTGACTGGTATGTTAGTAGAGTTTGAAACAGATGCTTTTTCTCTTTTGCTTTATGAGAGCCATGTGGATGCTGCTGGTGGTCTTTTTTTACTGGAATTGCCTTTGCTGTGTAGTCTTCAGTTTCCATGTGTCCGGCATAGTGAAGTGCAGCAGTAAATAATGGGCAAGTGCCAGTGTTCCTTTTGCGTCCTTGGGCTGACTGGCAAGCTGGCTGGCCTCTCTTGGTGCTGGTGCCAGGCACCATCAAGGAGGACAAACTGCTCCAAGGACAGGAGAGGCTGAGGGAACAAGGGCAGCACCAGATGTATGTTTTCTGGGGCATGTAGATTCTTTCTGTCCAGACTTTTAGTTTCTAGAGATGAAACATACTGAAGTTCATCTTTTTAAAGATGATTTATTTCTCTGTTTAACCTGAGTAGTAAGCTTGTATTATTGTAGAAGGTGGGCTTGTGATCTGGACATTTCAGACACTCAGTATCGTCAGTCCAAAAGCTAGTGGTGTTACTATTTATGGAAAAGCAGTGTCTTCATCGATTGCAGCTCTAATACATTATAGCTAGTGGGGATTTCCAAAACTAAGCGATCTTCATTTTGTCCAACTGCAGTGTGGGAAGGAGGGCTGTAGCACAGTTATACAAAAAGTGCTGCCATGCACCCCACAGACAAGATTGCAGGACAGCTGGAGAGTTGGAGCCCTGCAGCCTTCTGCTGTGAGCCCTGCAAATGCTCGGCCTGAGAGGCTGCTTGCTGCTGTGTTGGGGGATGGCCACAAGGAGCTGCCCTGCAGGAACAAATTCTGGTGGGCCCAGGGCTAGCACGTGTGCCATCCATGCTTACAGGTGCAGCATGGGAATGGGCTTTAAGGGGTTTTACCAAAGCTTGTGAAGTACTAGAGGAATGTATCTCATTTTCTAAACTTGATTAACGGGAAGATAAAGAGCTTTGTATCATGATTTTCATTTTAATGCCAGCTATTCCGATTAATAAAGGAAACTGTGGTGATAGGAAATACAGCAGTGTTAATAAATGACAGTAACATATTAGATTCTTCATGATCTTCCATGGTTTGTACGTATAACTTCTTTGGTGCACTCAGGAATTGCAAAAGATCTAGAATTTGTGATGCTTTTGTGTTCAGTATGCAGTGGGAGCAAAATTCCTGATGCACTTGGTTGTTCTGATGGATGCTTAAGAAGGGTTCCTTTGAATTAGTGTAGAGTGGTGCATTTTGAACCTCTGTCATCTGTTCAGTGTTGTTTTGGTTTTTTTTTCTCTCAAAACTAATTGGGTATACAATTCTTCAAGCAGCTCTGGGAAAAATTATCAGGTGTGTACACTGGTTTATTGCCTGCTTTAGCAGACCTGATAATTTTTGGTACCTGGACTCAAATGTATTGTGTCAATCAAAACCTTTGAAGAGATTGTCCCATCAATGTCAGGCTTTTTCCATTTTAGGTCTGAAGCTATGCTTTATTTGCTCCTAGTCATACTGTACGTTTTAATGCAAGCTTCAGATACTAAGTATTGCAGTTTATTAGACTATAGAACAGGAGTTTGAATGTGGCTGTGGTGTGATTACCATGGCATGTGGTTCATGATGTTAAAAGGTCCTTGTGAAAACTATTGTGAAGCAAATATAAGAGAAACAGTTACCTGATGATATAAGAGCAGCTAACTCTTATGCAGGGAGTGTAAGCTGCAGATTAATAGAGTGGCTGGCTTGGAGCTGATCTTAAGAGATAGCTATAGATACTTTTGTTTAAGAAGTTAAGATTTATTTTTATTTGGATTCTGACCTGTGCATTTTGCTTGTCTGTGTGCAACCTTATAACTTCTCTTAGATTTCAAGGTAATCTTTTTCCAATTTAGATTGTCAGGCTGCTTCTGTTTTGCTGTATGCAGACTTCATGCACATCTGCTGTGATGTGAGTTGCATGAGTTAGCTGGAGTGTCCCATTAGGTCCAGTACAGATTGCATCCGTTTGTACCTCAGCATCCAACAAGAACCTGGCATAGATATTGTCTCTCAGTGTAACTGTAAATTCCTTACTGCTTCTGTTGCAGGGCCCCTCGATTTAAGGGATTCCAGCAGCAGGACAGCCAAGAGCTTCTGCACTATTTGCTGGATGCAATGAGGATTGAAGAAACAAAGGTAACACCTTTGTGTGTGTTTTTAAAAAAGTCAAGAAATACTTGCCTGTACTGTAAACTAATTGTTATTCCTCAGTATTCTTTGTGTTTCCATTGTTCTTCATGTTTTAAAGATGTCCTTTATAAAGAAGGTGTGGCTGTTTTTGTTATCTTGAGAAAAATAATGACTTTTTAGGAAGATGATGCAGTCGTGTTCATGTTGGTATCTTAAAATTGCTGATTGGAATGAAAGTTTCGCTGAGCAATAGAAAGAGTGTGGCAAGTAGATCATGATGACTTTGGGAGTGTGAATTGTTCTTCATTTATTAAGAAAAAAAAGAACAAAAAAGCCCCTTCTGAGGATTCAGGAAAAATGCCTGTGAGGATAAGCCATGGGACAGAAATTAGCAGCTCCAAGAAGTGAGTCAGCCCACAATTGTCATAGAATCCTATTTCACTGAAAAAAGTAGAACAAAAATGAAATCTTGCAGAGTTTCCTTTATCTTAAGAAGGTGTTAAGAACTACTTATTTTATAAATAACATGCTATGTTCTATTAAAATCTACGTCTGAGTATGTTAAGTATAGAACTAGTTGTAGTAAATGAAAAATGTTCCCCCTGTATCTTTTTTCATGTTTCTTTCCCTTCATTGTTTTTACCTCCTGCATTGTTGGATACAAGATAGTGGTTTTTTGCTTGCTTGAACTATTTTGATTGTATCTGATTTCATCTGCCTTAGTCTTGGAACCTTCCTTTCAGATGATATTGTGGTAAATAACCTTCTCTGAGTCTAGTCAAAGGAAGGTTCTTAAACATTGTACTGACCAGCGTGCTTCTCTTCTGTCTCATTTCATAACGCAGGGAATGTAACGATCCTGAGTTCTTCTGGAAACAAAATATAAAGCTGTAACAGAGCCCAGTTTGTTACACTAGAGTAACACTGAATGAACCCTGACATCAGTGTATTAATAATAAGCAGAACTGAACTGCAGGGTATAAGACCCGACTGTTGACATTGTCACGGTTACAGGACGGTATCAGTGTAGGCACACCGCAGAAGCAGGTGACTGCTGCTGCTTTTCCTATTCAGTAAGAGCAGTAGCTGTGCTTTTACAGTAGAGGGAAAGTCTTGCTGCTGTTTGTTAATTTTCATGTAATAAAAGATGGAAAGTATATTTGCTTCACAGTCGTGGATTTGCCAGAAGCAAGACCATTGCAGCCACTAAACTGCTTCTCTAGTCACCACTCTTACCCCTGCCATCAGTCTCTTGGCCCATCAGTGAGTGTGCCATCATTACAATAACATGTGTTTTCGGTTGTCTATTGAGTCATCTGTTAGAGCTGGACAGCTATTGAAGCTACCATAAAAGGGTAAGGGGACACGCTGCGAATTTAAATGACCTTTTAGGCAGCAGAGCACGTCTGCCACCCTCAGCACTGGGCACATAAGGGCTGGTCCCACCCTTTCTGCAATTACACCCCTGTTTGCCTGCAGTGGTGCGTTACAGCAAACACTGACTCCGTCACCTCGGGCTGCTCGCCACGGGTCACGACTAGTGAAAGCTCTGTCTTTTTTTTTTCATCTTGTATCTGGAGTCTGTAGATTGTGTGACAAACAGAGCGGGTCAGGGCACGTTCTGCTCTGTGCCAGTAGGGAGCGGCATTGTCAGCCCTGGGAACTCTGCAGCTGCCCGCTGCCCAGCCCCACGCCCCCCAGCCCGCTGCTAGGGAAGGCTCCCAGCATGCTGCCTGCCACCAGAGCCAAAAGTGTGTCCAGCAACTGCCTGTTCTTCTGGGCACTGCTTGTAACGCTGTGCTCCAACAGAGGCATGCATAGGTGACAGCCTATGCTCTGTGCTCCACCTGCCAGAGGCCTGGCTTAGTGCTGCAGGCTGGCCGGTGCCCCTGCTGGGAGTCTTGCGTTGACTGCCAGGGCTCTGAGGAGAGATGTGTATAGTACAGAGCATGACATGAGTTACAACAACTTATATAGCTCCCACAATTCACATTCCACTTTTGCCTTTTATCTGTTTTCCTGTTTCACGAAACAGCCTTCTCAGAGCAGTGTTGAACTTTTTCCTGTCCCCGTTAGTGTATGTGTGTACACAAGTGGGTTTTGAAGATAAAAGGCTGTCAATATGACGATAAAAATTACATCCTGACCAGCGTACCCAGCAATGTGGGCTGGAGATTGTTTCACACCAGGGCCCAAAGTAGCTGAACCCTGCTGCTAATTGATTAATGTCTGCTGCCATTGTCGGCAGCACCCTGCCCATTCAAAGACTGTGTTTTTCTTTGACCTAAATAAATGGTTCAACGCACTAATCCCAACAAAAGAGTCGCTTATGGCCCTAGACCCATTTGTGGTGTTCAACTTTGTGAATTATCTATTGATTAGCCCTTTTAGTATATTGTTGGCTTTAAGATGAACAAAGCTGAGCTTGGGGCAGCGGGAGTTAATTCACAAGCCAGGTCACATACTCATAAGGTAGGAGTATGACTTATCCTGATGGGTGCCTGAACTGGAAACCAGACCTCTGGAGCTGCCTGCCATCGTCACGCTGTAATCGATGGCTTGAAAGTGCACTTTGCTGTCTGCAAACACAAGTTATTTGTTAGCTTTTTTCTGCTGGTGCACAGGTTTTGTGTTACTCGTGGAACGGTTGGTACCACCATTTGTTCGTAGAAGGGTGCTTTGCTCTCTAGTTGTGACTTCGATACCATGTTTCATTGTAAATGTCATTTGCACCCTGACATGGGAAGCTGTTAGTGGAGTTTCTGGATTGGAAAACAAGTACGTTTATCAGGAGAGGAAAACCAGGATTAGGCAAGCTGCAGTGTTCTCTGGTGGTGGAGTCAGCACAGTCCTCTCCTTCCCTCTTCACAGCTCATCACAGGATGGGCAGAAGCACATTTTATATGGGCACGTGCTAGCAGCATACACATCCAAATGACTCATAAGAATACCTCTTTATCCCAGTTACAAATTGAGAAATATATTCCCTATTTCAAGCTGCAACCACTGCTCACAAATAAGGATATATTTCTTTCTGATTCTTGTTTAAAAAATGTAACTTTCTGGGATTTTTTTTTTAATAGCGTTGCTGAATTTTATATGAATTCATAGAAAGTTCTGTGTATGTTTGAAGATTTTCTGACATATCTTTGAAATGTACAGTGTTAGAAAATAAACAGAAGTAATAAATGGCTGAAGAAAGTCACAGAAGACTGGCAGTTGAAAGGCTGTTAGCTGCCCTTAGTTGCCTTTAAGTATTTTGTATCCCAGTCGATCGGTAATAGACCATTTTTCTGGCAGTATGGTGTTGGTTTATTCCCCTAACTGTGGAAGAAATGAAAAGCATTTTTTCACTGACAATCTTATTGTTTGTTGATAGCCTCTACAGCTGCTCCTTTTTGCAGGGAGGAAATTTTGAAATGATTACATACTGAAGCTAATAAGCTTGTTTAGCTTTGACAGTGTTAATGAATAACAGTAATAAGTTATGCTTCTTTTAATCATATACTAATCGTGTTTAGAACGTTTACACTGTAAGTACTTGCTCATTTTTTTTTAAATTCTATTGCTTTTACATTACAGCGTATACAAACTGGTATCTTAAAAGCATTTAATAATCCAACAACTAAGACAGCAGATGAAGAAACTAGAAGAAAAGTCAAAGGTATGAAACACTTTATCGAATCACTTTTAAAATGTAGAAGTTTTAAAATACTGTTTTCTTCAAAGCTAACTATAGCAAACAGCAGTCTGAAAGTACTGTAGTGTTAAAATGTTTTATTATGTGTTATTCTAGTGCCCCCTAGCGCATATCTAAAGTATAGAGAGCATCGTATGTACAGACTGCAGCCAGAATAAAAGTTTCCACTGTATTAGTAATGCCTTCTGTAAAGTTATATAGAATCTAGTTTTGCTCTCCTAAATAGCCTGCTGTTTGTTTGTTACATAGCCACAGTTACTGTATTGCTCAGAGAGGCCACTTAACATAAGCAAAAGTTGTTTCTATCAGGTGGCTGATACTGTGAGCGCTCGAAATACAATTACAAAACCAAAGTGGGAAGCTGTTTCAAAAGAATGCTTGTTTTTTTTTTAACAAGTTTAAAATCATGTTTCTTTTACGTATATTCAAAAAATGTAATACTTTTTGCTTAATTAAAGTCTAAATAATGATGAAGCTCTTTTGAACGTTGGCCTTCCCAAATCTGCAACAGTTGAGACATAGAACTACGTTCTTTTTTCTTTTTTTGTGTTTTCTATTGGCTTTTTTTTTTTTTTTTTTTTTTTAGTTTTATAGTTTTGAAGGCTGTTTAGAAAAATTGACAGCCTGTCTGCTGTTGTAGTGCCTGTATCAAAGCAATACAATACTGTGTATATACTATATATTAAAACTGAGATTATATTTAAAGGCTTCTTGAGAGATACTGTATGATTATTTTGTTATAGCAGGTGGGGAAAGCGAATATGAAGAGAATTGTATCACTGAATAATAGATGTTTTTAAATACTGAAATACAGTATATGATGGCTTAGTTACTGTGTTGTGTTTAAAAACTTTTGAGTATCTTTAATAATTGTGCTTTCAAAATAAATCTTAGAATTTTGTTGTACTTATAGTGTGGCATTGGATCTGTTATTTTTCACATTTAAAAAAAGGCAATGTTTTTTCAGCATATGGAAGAGAGGGTGTGAAGATGAACTTCATAGATAGGATCTTTGTTGGTGAATTGACTAGCACTGTCATGTGTGAGGAATGTGAAAATGTAGGTATTTTGGAATTTGGTTTAATGTGGAATAGATCACATACTGGTTTGATTACATTGTCTTGAAAGTATAAAATTGTATTGCCAATTTTATACTTGCTTGTTTGTCTGTAAAAGCAAGACTGTTGACAGTTTCTCATTTATAATAATAACTTACTTACGCTTCCTTAAAGCATTATCCTCTGCAAACCTAAGAAGAGGGATCATTTGAATTCGAAGTGGTTTCAAATAGTGGGCTTCATTTTGCATCTAATTTAAGTCTGGAGGTTCCAAATTCTGTAATTATCTGTGTTATACTACAATTTTTATTTGATATTCCTAAAATGCTTACCTATCTTAAAATATAAAACCTCCTGCCCAGTCTTCTGGGATATACCTGAAAAATGGGAAGTACTTGCTTTGAATTAGTATGAGTGGGGAAATGCTAAAATTACTTTATTTTCTTTGTGTTTTTTAGAATTAACATAATATCTCTAATGAACAGCATATTCCTTTCATAATTAATATTACTGACATTTCATCATAAATGCTTTCCATTATCCTTATGATTTTCTTAACTTTGGAAAAGAAAAAATCTTACTTGCATGACTTTTTAAAACTTAATACTACATTTGTGTTTGGTTTGGTTTAAAGCATTATATTTAATATTATAGAGATTAAGTAAATCAGTCAATCTGAATACTTGAGCACAGTTCTGCAGTGCCAGGTAAACTTCCCTGTGTGTGATGTGCAGATTAAACTTCAATGTGCTTCTAGTACCAATGAAGAACTTCAGCTGTGTACCAAATAGGCATCGTATGTGTTTTGTGTGTACCATTTATTTTTGTTGGGTTCTTATGTTCTGCCTGCACAGGACTCAGGGCTTGGCTAGCAGTAGCTGTATGAGGACAAGCTTAGCAGTCGCTTTCCTTCGCTTGCGTTGGCAAATATCTTTCTGACTAGTGCTTGTTCCTGAAAAGTCAGCCTCTAGAGGAACCCTAGTTTGAATATTGCTCAACAGCCAGCAAGTCAACACAGTTAAGACAGTTCTAACCTCATTTATTGTTTTACTGGAATTTAAACCATGCTGAGTCCCTCACACAACGGATAAATGTAAGCTTTTTGTTAAGAGGAGCCTCTGGTCCTTGTGTCACAGATGGAAGATAGGGTCATAGACATCAGAGAAGGGCAACGATGGCAGTAACTAGAGGTATGACAGTGTTCAGTAATTACGTACACACTGTGATGTTCTTTTTAAAGGCTTTCTTTTCAGTCTTTCATGAGGTAAGATAAATTAGTTTTGGAAGGAATGTGAGAATGGCAAGGGAAAGAGGTTAAGAAACAGGCTTGGTCTGGATGTTGTAGTCAGAAAGTCATATTTCCAGTTTCAGCTTAGAATTTATGTGGTTTATAGAGCAAAAAATAATAGTGCAGAACAGACAATAAGGCATTTTGCTGAAAATAAAAGCACTGCTTTTTCCCATTAATTGGCTTTATTTTGATAATTCCCAGTGTGTGTTGCAATATGAACATTCTAATAAAACTTTTGGCTGCAATCAATAAGCCTGACATCATCTTCCCTGTGAATGCCAGGTTACAGCTTGCCACCTAACTGCCATTAACCAGTTCTTGCTGCTGAACAACATACAAGATCAGTGCCTGCACAGAAATGTCCAGGTTCAGGAAATGCATAAAAGTTAGTTTTTCTTCCGAATTCTACTGGATTTGCTGTTTCTGCTGTCCATAAAGTTGTGATCCATCTAGAAGATCCACATGAGTTGAAAATCTGTCTGGAGTTCAGAGAATCTGAGCATCACAGTGCTTCTAGGTGTGGCTTGTGCCTAGAGGAATGGCCTTGCCTTTGTGTCTGTGTGTTGGAAGTCCATGCTGTGTTAGAAAGAAAATAAGAACTATTCTAAAGTTCTAAAAGATAGGAAAAAAGCTTGTGGGAAGTTCTTCATTGTAGTTTGATACAGCTTGTAAGTGATTAGCTTGTTGTGTAGTTTCAGATAATAATTTGGTTTGGAAAAAAAAAAAGGTATGTGCTGAAGCTGTGCGTAGTTCTTTGCACTCAATGTACCTTTTCTCTTTTTCTTCAAGATTTCAACAGTAAAAGAACCTTTCATTGATCTTTCACTTCCTATAATAGAGGAGAGGGTAAGATACAGAATACGTGATAACTGTTGTTTTCACTGGATTGCTTTATGAAGATGTTTCTGTATGCATACGTACAGTTCTGATTTCAAACCTAGAAATGCACGTTTGTCTATAAACGTGTGCGTACTGCCTGCTCATTATGTGATTTTTGTATACATATTTATAGAGAAAAAGTCATTTTTTGATTAGGATGAATGACAGTGTTATTTACAGTATATAGATCTGAGATTAGTTTAACAGTACTTTTAGCATATAAATTGATTATAAAATTCTTCAGAAAGGTCCCAAAAGATAGATTCTAGCTTACTGGTTTGCAACTAGGGAGCTGAAGTGCAAGGTTGTGATGCACAGGATGTATGAGTTGGAGTGAAAATGGATTAACTTAGAAAATATTTGTTCTGGTGTTTTGTCATAAGTAGTTTACAG
This sequence comes from Tympanuchus pallidicinctus, assembly GCF_026119805.1. Taxonomy (NCBI): domain Eukaryota; kingdom Metazoa; phylum Chordata; class Aves; order Galliformes; family Phasianidae; genus Tympanuchus; species Tympanuchus pallidicinctus. The sequence continues at coordinate 39,084,023 of NW_026294618.1, read as the reverse complement.
AATATCTTTGTTAGCTGCAGAGGGGCCGTATTCATTTGAGGACTTATACTTAGTTTTTGTGTGGGATTTGGAATTTTTATTTGGCAGTAAGATGATGGATTGAGAGTGGTTCTTCCCCATCCCTTTGCATGTTCACATAGATTTAAGGAGGAGTATTTCATGTAATATTTGGTCCTTCATAAAATGTACTTGTTTGCAAACACCAGTTTGGTTCATAGCAACATAGGTTACTGTTTTCTAATGTACAGAAAACAAACCCACCTACATTAATCACTCCTGTGCCGTAAAGGAATGAAAAATAGGCATATATCCTTTCCTAAATTCCTGTCTAATTTCTTAGGTTGCAAAACCTGTGCCTTTGGGAAGAACAAATAAAAGTAAAAGTGTGCATGAAGCAGATCTTGGACAGTATACCTGTTCTTCCATCAGTACACTGAATAATCAGCCCAAAATTGCCAAGAAACATGCTTCAACAAAAGATAAGGTAAGAACTTAAATACTCTAACTAGCCAGCCATTTTGAGTTTGTTCTGAAGCTTCTAGGACAACAGGAGACGGAATATTGACACCTGCAATTGTTTGTTCACCTAGATGTCAGCTATTGATGTATGTCAACTACATGGATTAGTTGAAAAATATTTAGCTAACTATTAGAAATGTGAGAGAGTGTAGTCATTGAGAACCATTAGATTTTCAATTACAGGATTGTGTTCACAAGAAAAAAAAGATCTGCACTTTAATTTCAGTTGATGTTGGTTTAGATTTTCTGTCCAGCTTTCCTTTTATTGTCCTCCTAATTTGTTTCTGGCAGCAGCCCCATGAATTGTAACACTAGCTCAGAGGGCAGGCAGGTCTGTACTGGAGCCATCGGAGGGATTAACTGCCAACAGGCACAACAAAAATAGTACCAACTCCAGAGATTCTTGGAAGCTGAGAGTGGGATTTCCATGGAGCATTTGGCCTTCAGTAGCCCAAGCAGTTCAGTTCAGCCCCTCTGTCCAGTCCTTCCTGATGGCAGCAAGCAAATACACTAGCTGAACAGAACTGTTTGTTTTACAGATTAAAATTAATCTGTAGTAAGTATTGTGCACTTTCATTGTTAATGGAAGTGGGGAGGGCTTTCAGTGTTTATTAATACTCTTTCTTTTGTTTGTTTTTTTATTAGTAAGCCTTATATTCCATATATGATTATGGACAAATAGATTCTATACTAGAGGAGACAAGGAAAATTCCAAAATAGAATGAGTAATAAAATTAACGCTGTTGCATAAAAATGTGACTACTGGATGGCATCCAAAATTAAGAAAATAAAATATAGTTTGGATTCAACAAACTGGGCTAGACAATAAAATATAAGGGAGGAAACAGCTTTCAGTAAGAAGTGATAAAGTGATACATGAGATGGCTGTCTAATTAGTGATTCTGTGTTCCCCCATGTTTTTGGACGTGTATTTGACATGACTTTATTCATCTTTTGAATGAATTTTGTTGTAATAAAGCATTAAAATTTCTAATCTAAACCAAGCGGTGTTGAATTCAGTTAACATTTATTGACATTCTATGACTTTTGTTAATTGGTCTGTAAGTTTGCTTGTGAAAATCCAAGTGTCCAGTGGGTGTTTGTGCAGGTAACAGAGTATCTGAACATTGGTTGTTATGTTTTCTTTCTGAAGCGAGGAGCTTCACGATTTTAAAAGTTATGGGAGTTGAGCACTGTCAGTAATTTCTGACAAGTTTCTCTCCCTCTTCTCTACAAAGAAAGTAAACACAGCCGAGACAAGTAGTCCTAGCAGACAGTCGTGTTTGGGGGTTTTAATGACTTCTTCATTTGGATTTTACTCTTTTTTGCTAAACACTGCTACTTGCTTTTAAGTTCAAGGACTTGAATTATGAAGTAGTGTTCAGTGTGATTTTAAGCCCTACTTGGAAAAATATTTACAAATATTATTTGCCTTTTATGTTGACTTCATTTGGACTTAGTTTTAAGCTTTAAGGATGAACTTAAGTAACCGCTGAAGATTCCTTGTGAATATATTTAAGGAATAGTCTTAAGATAAAGATCTTCAAGGCTTCAAGTTAGGCACTTAACTGTGGTTCCCAATATGTTGGTACCTGTGACTCAAAGTGGGATCTGAAACTTCAAGATTTACATATGTAGGTAACAAAGACAGTCCAGAAGTCATCTCTACTACATTGGAATATACCTGGCAACAGTTTTAAACTGAAAGAGTCAATTTAGATTGGATATCACAGAATCACAGAATCACCTGGGTTGGAAGGGACCTCAAGGATCATGTAGTTCAAGGAAGACGTTTTTCACTCAGAAGGAGGTGTGCTGGCACAGGCTGCCCAGAGAAGCTGTTGGTGCCCCATCCCTGGAGGCATTCAAGGCTGGCTGGGATGGGGCCCTGGGCAGCCTGATGGTGGTGATGTCCCTGCCCATAGCAGGGGATTGAAAATGGATGATCTTTAAGATCCCTTCCAACCCAAATGGTTCTGTGATTCAGTGATTCTAAAGATAGTAGGAAATTCTAAACATAAAGTCATGACTATAATTATATCCTTACTGCTACTTAGGCCCATGACCAAGTGTGCAGAAGGTATTTCTGTCCAGTTAGCCTCCCTGTTATGGAAGCAGACCATGAAATTTACTTTCTGTTGTTCGTTCTGTCTATGGAAGGCAATGGAAGGAAAAATGCTCATTTCTTTAGGAAACAAACCAAATAAAAGAAAGAATTGCAAATAACTTCAGATTATGGCAGCTTAAAGTACTTCTAAACCTATAGTAGTCTTTTTTTGACAGCAAAGCTTTTTCTTCTTGCAGTACAAAAAAAAAATCAGCTTCAGACAAAGTAAAATATACAAGTAAAGAAACACGTTGCTAGAGATTATTTAATTCTAAGACAAGTGTCTGCAAGGTGAAATGAATTCTCTTCTGTAGGTGCTCATCAGCTAAGTCCTCTAGTGGAAGGCCAGCTTAAACATGAGAACCTTTTAGAAGCTTAAGTTAGATTAAAGGAATACTGCTTCACATGTGCCATCCACAGCTGTCGCTGTGATTGTAGGAGGTATTGATTTCACAGTAAGTATAATGGTCATAGTTGACTGGTATGGAGGTTTCTAATCCTATATTAGTTTAAACGGATCTTAAGGAGATCAAGTAGCTTAAGCATGTGAAAGATGGAGAAGATAAAATACTAGATTTCATTTGCTTTGAATTTGTCATCTCAAAAGTTGTTTTAGATCACAGGTATGTTTTCTGTTTCTCCTGTGTACTACTAAAATGCCATAATTTACAGAATCAGTTGAACCAGGAGAGAAGGCTTGCCAGAAAAGCTTCCTCTAATGAAGAAGAAAGAAGCCCTGTTATCATTCAGGAAAGATCCAAAAAGCCAGAGCTGGAAGATAGCTCTAGTGTGCTGTACTCCAAAGACACAACTGTGGAGTCTGCCATGAATGGGAGTCAGACAGAGGGCAGCGAGAAGGAAGCCAGCCGTTCTGAAAGCAGCTTTGATGCAGACAGTGAAGCCTCTGAAAGTGAAAGTGCTTCTAAGCAAACAGCTTTTAGCTCATGCAGCAACACATCTGCTTTGCATGTCAATCACATCAATGTTAAAATGCCACACACCAAACCAAGTGACAGTAACGATGAGAAGATTTCCAGTGCCATATCCAAACTCAGTTTCTGTGACACTATAAACGAAGATGAAAAGTCAAGCTTTGGTGATCCAGGTTTATCGAATAATTCCATGTTCTCAGCAGACAAGTCCTCGTTGTCCTCAAACCCTCAAAACGCTTTTCAGACACTTTCCCAGAGCTATATAACCAGCTCCAAGGAGTGTTCTGTCCAGTCCTGCCTTTACCAATTTACCTCTGTAGAGCTGTTAATGGGGAACAACAAGCTTTTGTGTGAGAGCTGCACAGAAAGGAAACAGAAGTATCAGAAGAAATCCAACTCCTCAGGTAACATGCTAATATGTGAGCATTTCACGACCAGGTTGGATTGGGCCCTGGGCAGCCTGGTCCTTTACTAGATCTGGAGGTTGGTGGGCCTCCCTGTGGCAGGGGGGTTGGAACTTGATGATCTTTGAGGTCCCTTCCAACCCAAGCCATTCTGTATTTCTGTGAATCACTGTACAAAATTTTCTGTCAAAACCTGTGCCACCTCTGATGTTTCATTTTTCCACCATGTGCTTCCTCCTTGTGGCTAAGCAGAAAATGCAAATATTAGAACGTAGCTGTAGGTGTAATTTAGCATTTATTCTGCAGTTGAAATATTTTACTTCAAGCATGTTAATTATTTTTTCAGGGGAAAAAAAAAGTGCTGGTGACATGTTCTCTTAATCTGTAGCTAACAGCAGAGCTGCTTTCCATGAGAGCCCCCATTCAGTTCCCACTGCAGCATAGGCCACAGCTGCCAATCCTTTGTGGTCAAGCCAGCAGGTTAGGAGGCATCCTGAGGAGGACCTTCTCTCTTCAGACCCTTCTCAAAGATGAGCACACAGTGTGTGCTTTCAGTGAAGAATGGAAAAGTAATCTCTAGCTTAGTGGCTAGGACTTTGGCATGGATGTAGAGACCTGAGCTTTGCATTTATTGTCCCAGTGATTGTTCATTTCAGGTGAAATGCTTTCCATAGGAAAGCTGTAGGATTATGGCAGCAGATGCTGCATCTCAGTGTACACAGTGCCCTAGGTATTGAACGTGCTTCTGGTTTTGGGTCTGATTTGTGTCAGGCAGATCGAAGTAATGCTCAGGCTTGGTAGGTTTTTCTATTGAAAACAAGAAGAATGAGAAACTATTTTTCTGTTACTCCACAAAATTTCTGTTGGAAAACATACATATGTGTAAAGTCATTGCAACATAAATCTGTTCTTCTGTCAGAAATTAAGAAAAAAAAAAAAGTTCTGTGTGATTGTCCTCACTTCACAAGTTCTTGTGATGTTCATGAATACAGAAAAGAAAATGGAAGGTGTCTACACGAATGCTCGGAAACAGCTACTGATTTCTTCGGTTCCTGCTATTCTTATTCTCCATCTGAAAAGATTCCACCAGGTAAAATGCCCAAACCTCTTCTATTCCTCTGCTGTTCTGGTGGATGAGCACTGTTTAAGTGTCATTGTGCATTTTAATGTTTGCTTTTTTTTAATGAAAGACTGTTCTGAAACATGCTTGTGGTTTTTTAAATCTCTGATACCTTCAGAGTGCATTTAGCTATTCAGATGTATCCAGGGAAACCTTTTGTGTGTCTGTCATACTTGTGTGTAGCATGCAGTATATTAAAGACATAATGGAGAATGTTTCAATAAGTTCAAATCTGATTCTTGGTTTGGTTTATTTTAATAACATAATAATACATATCAGCTTTAAAAAGCTTCCTAGTCGAAGTATTTATCATACAGTCTTTTTTTCTCTTTGTTAAAGGCTGGTTTGAGTCTACGGAAAGTAAATAGGCACGTGGATTTCCCACTGATTTTAGACCTAGCACCATTTTGTTCTGCTTCTTGTAAGGTATGCATTTCAATCTCAATTTTTATTGTGCTTCTAACAGTTGCTATTTCCCTGAACACAAGTTAACTGGATTGACTATAATGAAGATGATGATGATGATTATTCTTCCTTTCCCATAGAAATTACAGGCAGTGTTTTCAAGCAGTGTACTGAGAATGTTAGCTGACTGAAATTCCATTCATATCAATGAGTAGTATGAATGTTAACTAATGCTGCTTAAGCTGTGCTGCCCTGATGGTTTTAGTGTCTCTAATGGTGTTAAGGACAGATACTGCTGCTTCCATGGCAACTGAATTCAGTTAACAGACTCATGAGTATTTTTAATAGATGTGTTTCATCACTGGAAATGCTGTAGATGTCGATCTGTTTTTTTGAAGTAATACTGTTGAAAGGTAATGAAGATATTTGTAATATTTACTGTGAAATAATTCATTGTTGTTTTCTGTGTTTCTGGGAATACAGAACGCTACGGATGGCTCAAGAGTGCTGTACAGCCTTTATGGAATAGTGGAGCACAGTGGGTCGATGAGAGGTGGTCATTATGCAGCTTATGTGAAAGTCAGAACGCCCTCCAAGAAATTACTGGAACATATTTCCTCCACAAAAAACGTTCTAGGTATGTACAACAGAACTTCCTTCCTTCCTTCCTATGAGTAAAGCCAGCTCCTTTTCATTAAGATTTCAAACTGTTTTAGCTCAGAATGTTATTTTTGGGGCCCTACAAATAATTCTGGTTTTTTTCTGGTACACGTGATGCATGACCTGCTTCTATATCAAACCTACACACAGCTGAGTAAACAACAGAATTTTGGTTCAGTTATTAAACAGAGAATTGATGGAAAATGCTCCTATTCTTCCTAGTCAAAGCAGTACATAGCACTGCCTTCTAAATTGTAAATATTTGATAGATTTGGTATTTCTACTGTAAGAATTGAATCCACAACAATTTAATTTTTTTTTTTTAATATACATTTTTACTCATCTTACCCATCTGTTAAGAATTGGTATTTTTTAATGCTTAAAAATCTGGAATATTCCGATTAAATGTGAGGAGCAAGATATCTTTCCTTGTAAGGCTTCTCGTGCTATTTGGCGAAGAGCATGCCAGTTCTTTTTGATGCTTTGGTCATGCAGAGTGAAATAAGATTCTGGGATACAACCTGTTAGTGAATGATTTGCAGAGACAATGTTGAGTTATCAGAGTATGTTAAATGTATTTATTGTTTCCCTTCACAAGGGAGCAAGAACCAAGCACACACTTTGTCTATCCTGGGTATTATCACTTTGCATTTGAAGCTCATTTCCCACAAGCACAGTGTTTCAAAATAATCCTTGGAACAAGTCTCCCTCAGTCTGAGCCTTCCCATGCAGTAATTACTAGAACTGATTATGTCTTTTCTGTGCTGTTAGTTTCACCCTGATCAGCTTTTGAAATGTGATTTTTTTTACTGCTTTTTGAAACGTCCATTGCTTTTGTTCGATGATGATGTGAAAGACAACGAATGTGACTTCCTTTGCTGTTGCATTTCAGGTTTAAAAGAAGCCATGGGAGCATCAGCAGGACAGTGGGTGTATGTTAGCGATGCCCACGTTCAGATGGTTCCAGAATCACGAGTACTAAATGCACAAGCATATCTGCTTTTTTATGAAAGATTACTGATATAATTCTCAACAGTTTAATTACAAAAAAAACCTAACAACTGTAGTGGTTATTTAGTTTCTAATTTAAAGCTGCAGTAGAAAGAGTACCTGTAAATATCGTGCCTTTATCTTGCATAGAATTTACCATATGTTGACTCTGAAATTCAGTCAAGCTATTATAAATATCTGAATGGTTCCTTTAAAATATGCACTTTGTCACACATTTTAATTTTACAGTTAGAATGTAAGATGATGTTCCATCCTAGTGAGGTCAGTGGAAACTTTTGTTGTTGATTTTAACAAAGATAAGCTTTCACCCATAGTTCTAGAACAGGTAAGAATAAAAATGCTGATAGTGTTAAGTGCCTGGATTTGCTGCTGTACAGTAACAATATAAAGTACTTGAACTGCTTTTCAGTTGAGTCTTTATCCTTCCCATCCCTGGGTTGGATGTCTGCTGTTAGGATTTCTGCAAACAAGTACATGTCAAAGCGTGTAGCCTGCAGATGTAGTAATTTGGGAAGCAGTGTTTCCAGAACACAACAACAATAGATGTCTCTGGGTAATGCTGCAGTGCACTTTCCCAGTGTGTTGTTGGAAATAGGTTGGGAAAGTATTAAAATATTGCTTCTGCAGTGTGACAGTGTAGGTAGTTAACACCTGTTCAGCTGTCTCCAACAAGTGCTGGTAGAGCCGTGTACTCCTGTTTCAATGTAAATATATACTGTGGTGTGCATGTATATATTCTCTAAGACAAATATATACCTGTATATATGCACACCATAAACCCATCAATATATGTTGTCATTTTACCTATTAGGATAGGAAGGAATTGCAAACACTTCTGTATTTAGTAAATTTTCAAATTCATGATTGTGACAGATGTACAGCGTATGATGAGCTTGTGTATGAATATGTATGGGGTTTAAGTGTAGCTGGATATTTCTGTTACTTCTGGTTCCAAACATTAATTTGTTTATCTGTTCCTGAATATTTTTCTCATGGGGAGTAATAAACTATAAATTATTTTTGCACTGTGTGTGTGAGTTGGACAGTAAATGATGACTTGTGCCTTCTGATGCATCTCTGGACTTCCCTGTGCCATCCCTGGAGGGCAGCAGGTTCCCTAGCTGCAGAACTTCCTATTGTAGGCTGGCTTGTGTCCATTATTTTGACTGCCCAGTCTGTGATGTTACTTCTTCCAGTAATTTCTCATTTCCATCCCAGCTAGATACCGTTTAAGGTCAAAATCTGATGGGGATTTTGAAGCTATGTAATTATTTATTCAATAAGTAGTTGCTTAAATACAATTTGCTTCTATAATTATTACATGTCTGGTTGAGCTTGCAGTTAGGTAGAGAAAAACCTGCATTTATTTCTGTTTACTGTTTTCATTTATAGAAATGTTTTGCTGTGAAAAAGCTTGCTATTCCTTTTACCATCTCTGTTATGTTTTATCATACTCGCGTATCTTTTCTATTCTCTAGTTCTCTTTCAGAGCTGCATTCCACTTGCATTCACCTCTTTGCCCAAGAAGATAACAGATTTGCTCAATCAAAACTGCTGAGGTATATTTTATAACAACAGTGTTTTTGCAGGCATTAAGAGCTAACTGTCCAGACAGACAGAATGAGCTTCTGGTCACTCAGGCTTTGAAAGGAAAAATTACTGTAGCTAGGTAAAAATTAGGCTGTACATCTTGGTCAACTCGGTCATTTTTTTATCTTTACCAATTAAAATTGTCTCAATTTACCCAAAAGAGAAACTAAGCAGACAGGTTTAACTATCTGTATTCCAACTAAACACATCTTAATCTGTGTCTACACTAAAACAGAAAAAACAAACAAAGAAACAACACAACAAAGTTTAAACTGGAGTTGGTTGAAATGTTCTCTTTTACCTCTCCCTCCACCCACCTTCCTCCTCTTTTCCTGAAGTTGATCGAAACTCAGAAATATTTTTGAGCAAGAATTGCAGCAACTAGTCACTAAATTTCACTTCTGTGACTCAGTCTTACTTAGAGACCACAGATGGGGTATATTAGACCCATCTTAAAGCAGAGACTGACTAGATGAGGTCCTGAACTTCGAGGTCTTGCTGACTTCTGACTGTGTATAATTACCGAACTTAAACATGTACCTATAGCAGTGTCCTATTTGTTAACCTAGAACTAGTTCCATAGAGGGCAGATATAAGAGAGAAGCAGCAGAACAAGGTTTTCTTAGGCTGTATTTTCCTTTTTAGTGGTATTTTTGGGAAGCTTTCATTGAGGCAATCTTTGTTTCCTTTTAACCAAGATTCACTGCTGTTTGAACCGATGAAATCTTCCCAAGTGATTAGGATGCCAGGAGGTATGCTGACAGGATGATTTCCTCAATAACATCTAGAGAACATTTTCTTTCTATTCGGGTATTTTATAGAACATGGTGGGAAAGAGACCAACCTTTCCTGGTCTGGTATTAAATGGGGAGATTGGTGGCCCTGCTTGTGGCAGGGGGATTGGAAATTAATGATCCTTGAGGTCCCTTCCAACACGGGCCATTCTGTGATTCTGTGAGACATTAAAAAAATCCAGCACTTTTAACAAAAATGGCCACTGAAGCTTTTTCAGTTGAAGAAAAAAGCACTTTTAGCAACAGCCCCAGTCATTTCAGAGTTGGGAACAAATGTGAAAATATTGTAGAAGAAAACATTCTGTAAAAATAAGTCAGTGGATATTAGAATGAAGGATTCATGACTCAAGAGAATGCTAGAGAATAGAAAAGATGTGCGAGTTCATGCTCAAGTCTCTGTTAGAGTATCCTTCAAGACTGGAATTTGGCTGCATAGCAAATGGTTATACATAAATCTGCACTCTGAAGGCCTGTTACAGTTCTTTCTTAGGAACTGCAGAAGTTCAGAGCTCTCCTGGAAAATGGAGATGGACAATCCTATGTTTATTAAAACGCTAACCATGATTCTAGAGCCTATTTTCAAAGCCTAGGAAACAGTTTCCTAAACCGACAGATGTGTGCACACTACTGAAAAGCCACAGGTTTTCAGAATTTAACTATTCTTCCTTTCATGCAATCTTTTCCTGTTATGAGTACAAAAAACCTTTTGAAGCCTCCAGCATCTGCTCTTCCAGGAGATACACCATACCTTTTTTTTTTCCTGGGCACAGCAGCAGCCTTCTTCCTTATTTGGAATAGCTTAGAAAGTTCTTTCTCTTTGTCTCATCCTTGCCTTTGCACCACTGTCTTCATCAGCTTCACTTGTTCTTTATATTTTGGCATTTCAATTAGCCTCTGCGTCAATGACTTTTCCTTCATCCATCCCTAACCATAAAACAATGCTTCCTACTCATCACTTGGATACTTTGAATTAGCAAAACTCCTATTGGAAGAGGTACTCCTAACTGTGATCTTACCTCTCCCTGCCGCTATACTGGTTCTATCTATAGGCAGCAGCACAGTTATCTGAGATAAGCTGACTCCCAAGCAACTGACCACTCACACAACACTGCCTTCAAACCAGTGAGGAGAAAAGCAAAGTAAGTAACTGTCCACCCTTCAGTAAGAAAACTTAATTTAGGAGGAACGTGTGAGTTGCACTTGGAGCAACTGGAGCACCTACAAAAGTTTCTCCAGTGATGAGGCATCAATGCAGATGTCTTTGGCACTGTATGCCATTTACTGTATTTGGCTAAAGGTGACAAAAAGAATTACACTAACACCAATACATATGCAGACATAATGCCTGTATTAGCCTGTTCTGAGAATGTCCTACAAATACACTGTGAAGGAAAGAAAGGATGAGGGGAAGGCAAACAAACAAAAAGCCCTATGATTCTGTGCCCAAGATATGTGCACTGTTATTGTCTTTGTTAAGAACATGAAATCCTCGCAGTCTGTCAAACCTCTATTCCCTATTCCCATCTGTACCTTTCAGTGTGCATCAGTGAAGTGCTCTTGCTTGTGGATTTCAAGTAGTAGCAGGTGAGACTGGTTTATAAATTCATTAAAGGGCTAAGATGCCTTAACCACCAACTGCTTCTCTTTGGACTTCTTTTTTTCATACTAAAAACTGAATCATGAAGGGACATGAAACTCATGCGACTGTTCTCAAGGTAACGTGTTACAAAATTCTTATTTGAACTTATTGGAAACAAACAGAAAATTCTTAGGAGATCATTTAAGATGTGCTAAAGACATCTTAAAGGACAAAGCATTAGAATACGATTTCTATGTTGGCAAACATCAGCAAATCAAATTTTAGTTAAAAATAAATGATAGCGTATTTCACAAGACACTTTTACAGCAGGTTTGCTTTGCTTTGCTTTTTACAGCAGGTTTTATATTCCTCAGTTGTCAGTAGCTGGTTTTTGCTAAGCCCTGTACAGGTGTGTTTGTACAAAGACCTTCATAGAATCATAGAATGGCCTGGGTTGAAAAGGACCACAGTGATCATCCAGTTTCAACCCCCTGCTACGTGCAGGGTCGCCAACCAGCAGCCCAGGCTGCCCAGAGCCACATCCAGCCTGGCCTTGAATGCCTCCAGGGATGGGGCATCCACAACCTCCTTGGGCAACCAGTTCCAGTGCGTCACCACCCTCTGGGTGAAAAACCTCCTAAGAGAGAAGGAAAGCCAGATGAAGAAGAGGCCATTCGTCTTCAGTAGAATCAGTTCAGTCTTGGTGTTTTACAGTGGATTATCCTTCATCTGCATCTATCTGCCATGTCTTCAGGTATCGTTTTGCCACTTGTGTTAGCTCTTTTTACCTCTCGCTTCAGTGTATAAATAAATTGCAAAAAATGATAGGAAAGGGATTATTCAAGATTATTTGGAATTTTTTTTTTTTTGTGTAAGGCCAAGATTATGAAATATATATTTTCAGACAGGCTGTTACTTCAAATCAGAATGCTTCTTTGTGCAACGTTAAGGTGTCTACACGAATGGCATTTTTGTAATAAACAACTGTAATTTAACTACTTTCAAACGACTTGGTATCAATTCAGTCTGTACAAAGTGAGTACTTCTATGTTCACAACATTCATATAAAACGTACATTTTTTGAAGCGCCAAGGCTGTTCCTCACATCCATTGCAGCCTCAGGTACGTTTCTGGTACAAAACATAAAGACGTGGTACTGCTGTCAGGGAACAAAAGCGCATTTATTTTGAGTAGTTTCTGACCCCCGCGCATCACCCCGTCCAACCCCAGATCGCCGCTGCGGGCCCGCCGCCCCGTCACGCAGCAGCACGGAGCAGGGCCCGCCCACCGCCGCGGCTGCCATGGAGAGCGCCGAGCGGCAGGAAATTGCGTGCTGCCCTCGCTAAAGATGGCGGTGGCGCGGCGTCTCCCAAGGCCCACCGCTGAAAGAGGGCCGCGCCGTTCCGCCCGTCTGCCCTTAGCAAAGATGGCGGCGAGCGGAGTTCCCGTGCGCCCGGCACGGGTCACCGCCGTGACGCATTCTGCTTCCGGGGCAGCACCAGCGGGCGCCATATTGTCTTGTTCGTGAAGACGAGAAGCGAAAAGAGGGGAGAAAGCGGCTGCGGTCACGGCGGCGCCTGCGGCGGGAGGCGGGGGAGCGCGTAAGTAGCGGGGTGGGCAGCACTCCCCGCGCTCCGGGGCTGGCGGGTGCCGTACCGACCCCACCTTCCGCCACGCACCTCCTGCCCGGGACGCACCGCGCCAAGCAGGGGGCGCGGGAGGGCGCCGAGCGACGCGGCCGGAGCTTCCCCCGCTCCGAGAAGCTGCGGCTCCGCGTCGCCTCCGAGTGGAACCCGCCCGCCGAGCCCCTCACCCCGCGCCCTCCCCCCGCCGTCCGGGCGGCCGTTGCGCATGCGCGGGGGGGAGGAGGGGGAAGGGAGGGGGAGACGGGGAGGACGGGGCTGAGGGGCGGCCGCCGCCTGGGAGCCCGGTTACCCCGTGCCACGCATGTGTCGCCGCCCCGGAAGGTCCCGGGGGGCGTCCCGGGGACGGCGTTGGCGAACGGGGCGGGGGGCGGCTCCCCGGGCCTGGGCGCTCGGAAAACGCGTCCGTCTGGAGCGCCCCGCGCGTCGCGGCAACCCTCGGCATTGCGCTCCGCCGGAGCACTCCCGTTAGCGGTACTGGTGCACGCGGCGGCGCCGGTAAGGTGCCTGAGCGCAGCCCGGTACCTGGGCGGGCGCTGGGCGCTCCGAGCAGCCCCTGGTGCTGAGCCCGCCTCAGGCGCCGCTCCGCACTGCACCGCAGCGCCTGGCGGTGGGCTGAGCGGGGTGGGGGGCCGGGCCTCGGGCCGGCGGGGTTTGTCGTAGCTGGAACTGAGCCGGGCTCTAAGCGAGGGGCGGCCGTTTTCTTTTCTGCTGTAAGAGTCACACTTGTATGTGGCTGCGTGCGAAACGCCTTCGCTGAACAGGGAGCTGAGTGCCAGCTGCCTTCCCGTGCTGCCTGGACACCGCTCCTGCTGTTGTCTCTCACCACGTTCGTTCTCCGGTAGAGCGGCCCTTCTGCTGTGGGGCTCAGTGGTTTTGCAGAGCTTCACAGTCCCCCCAGCTCACAGCTTGCCACGTCACCCGCAGTGCTAGAGGAGACTTAACTGTGTTTGGCTGGCAGTGAGGTATGGCACTGTGCTGAGGAAATGCCGGTGCAGCAATACCCTCCCTGCTTGTCATGTCGGAGGTGTATGGCAGTCAGAAATCTGCCTTTGGCAACCAGTAACTGGCAGTGCATCTGTGGGCAGGGTGTATTGGGTGTCGGTGCTTCCAGTACCAACTGACGCGTTCCCTTGAGCTGCAGTTATAATTTGGGATAAAATCCATTTGTGAGCAGCAGGGAATAGCTGCTTATCTGCTTAGCTTGTGATTTCATCAGTTCATCAGTTGTTGATGCTATTTTTATATGGAATGCACTTAAAGGAGGAAGTTGCTAGTAGACTGTTTTCTTCGGGGAAAAAAAAAAGTGCTGTTGCATGGATATCTGCAAGTCTAGCATCAGGCCTTGTAGAGGAATATGTGCAAAAAAGAATCAGACTTTTTTACTGATCCCAGTTTACAACTCAAACTGTTTAAGTTGCTTTGGTGTTTCTGTAGCAGGGTTTTAGCAATGGTTCTCCTCCTCGTGATAATCAAGAACATGTTCTTAAATCTTCAAAATGCAAAATATAAGTAAATGATACCCGAGCTGCGATATGTGGTCCTTCTGCTTATTTAAAAGGGTTGGGCTTCAGCTCAGTGGATATGTAGGTTTAAGTTTAAAATAACAGCTTGGAAGCTACACTGCTTGAATGACTCACTGTAGAAGTTCTTGTACAACTTTTGATTTGTTTTATTTGGCCTTTGTTCAACTAACTTCATTTTAGTGGTGCTGTAAACGTTAGTCAGACATGCTGATGTGTGAAATGGGTCCTGGAAGAGTTTGTAGGTACTGAGTGATCTGGTTTCATAATTCCTTTTGTGGTGTTGTGTCTTGGATCCTGGTGATGCCCTTGGAAAGCTTTTGTTCTTTGGACTGAGAAAGAATAGATCCTGAGATCCAACATTCTCTTGATATGCAACTGTTAATGGGCTAGGAGTGTTACACTGCCTGTTTTGGTAACAGATCTCAGGAGAAACATCGGGGTAGTTTCTGATTCTCAGGAAGAGAAAAGATGGCATTAAGTACTTGCAGCAGCTTAGGGTGATGCTGTAGATTATGTCTTTGGCCAACTAAGAGGGAGATGAATGGGAGTAAAAATCAAGACAGTTATTTTAACCTTTTTTTTTTTTTTTCAATTATTGCAATCTTAGCTTACTGCTTAAATGTTTCATTTGTAACTGGCAGTTGAATATAACGTAGTGGCTATTTGTTGTCCCAAACTGGTCTGGTTTTTTGTCTCTGAATAATAGTACACATGATGTTCCGAGCTTGTCAACTTGATTGAACAGAACAGGCCCTGTGTGAGAAAGGCTCTTGCACAAAACATCACAGAAGCATAGAATGGCTTGAGTTGGAAAGGACTTCAGGGATCATCAAGTTTCAACCCTCTTGCTGCATGCAGGGCCACCAACCTCCGTATCTAATGCTAGACCAGTCTGCCCAGGGCACCATCCAACCTGGCCTTGAACACCTCTGGTGACGGGGCATCCACAACCTCTCTGGGCAGGACAGTGATCAGGGCATTCGGGCTGCTGTTCTCCAGGACCTTTGCTTCTGAGACCTGTCTGTTTTCCTTTAGGTCCCTCTGCAGAGCCTGAGGCTGTATGGGGGATGGGATATCTTTTTTTTTTTTTCTTTTAACCTAGATATGTGACTGATGATTTGAATATCAAAAAGGGCAGGTCATCTTTAAGCTCTGCATTCCAAGACTGTATAGTGTAGGGATTCTCAAGCATGCTGCATGCCCTGTGGTTTCAGCTCCTTTGCTTATTTAGGAAATGCATACTTCTCGGCTAAAATGCAGTGCCAGCTCAGAAGGCCTGTGGGACCAGGTCTTTAGTCACCAAAAGAAGTTCTGCAGCTACATTTTTAGAGCTCAGATTGCAAGTAAAACTTAACAGACCATCTCATGTCATGTGTGGACTTGTCGTTCAGGGTTGATGAGTAACATTATCAGAAAGGTGATGCAGCAGCCTCTTTTCTGCATTAGAATGCACTTGATTATTGGGTATGGTTCCATAGGCTTCAGAACCATCTGCCTGTTCATGTTCTGAATGTGTGGTCAAATGGTGTCCTATGAATTCCTAGCCTTGATCTCTTCAACTCATAAAGCAGCGTAAATTGCCTGCCGCTTTCTCCTAAGGATAGTCTGAATCCTAGGCTGTTTCCCGATTTCTTGGATTTCAGGTAGTTTTGTATATTCTTTAATCTTGTAAGAAATAACCTATTTGATGTCATCTTCCAAAGATCCATTTTTCTCTGCTAAGATATTTCAATTTGAGGAATGTCCTGGGACAAGCCATTAAGGATCTCTGGGTCTCTTTTCCTGCGGAAGCTGTTGATGTATAAGGTGTTCTGTGTAGTTAGGGTGTTGTGTAGTGTTCACATGGGAGAGCAGTATATGTTGCTAGTAATGGGAGCCTCTTGGAACAGGCAAGAAAGTGTCTGCTAAGCGTGCTCTTCTGGCCACCTACATTTAGTTATCTTCCTGATGCTCTTCTGGAGTGCAGCTAACTTCATAAGCCCATGTGCTTCACACTTTGGACTGTCTGCAATTCAGACTATCCATTAGCTCTGTTGAATTTTGTTTAAAGACAGGTCTTCCTTATTATTCAATATAAAAGTTATTGGTATTTTCAGTTATACTGTATCCAGTGTATTAATGTGTGCAGTGAAGACAACCCATCTGTCAACCTGGAGGCGCTTTGTGTTTTAACATTCATGGGACTGAGCCTCACTCCTCAGGACTGCTGCTTTCCTTTGTTGAGTGGTCTAAGCAAGGATAACTGCACAAGTGTCCTGCAACTGTCAGTTCTGGGTGATGGATTTTACGAAACTTCTAAGGTAGAGAGCTGTCTGAGGGATCTGAGTGAGTTTCAGTTCTGTTGATTGCCTTGTTTAAAAAAAAAAAAAATGGTCTCATCTTTGATGTCCAAGGGCAGTTGCTTGGAATGCCTCTGGGACCTTCAGCAAGCACTGTGTCACTGGGAAACCTTGCTGCACTCAACACAGTGCAATTCCCATTGGTATGAAGGTCCCTAGCTTGCTAAAACATACCAGTGCTTTGTGGGGAGTGCTGGGGGGGAGTCTCCCACAGCTAAAAGTGAGCATGAGTTACCACTCAGAGCCCTGATTGCTGGTAAGTATCTTCTGTTTGTGTCCAAACACATCACACAAACTGAAAAATAAGCACTGTACATTATATCAGAAAATGCCTTATTTTGTGGACAAAAAAGCAAGGTGAAGAAGATGCTGTTTTTCCTAAAAGGACAGGTTAACATGTAGGTACTGCTAAAATTCACATTGTGATGGGAGAGAGGACTGAAAAGATACCTTCCAAAATATCTGTTCTTAAGCTAGCTTTTTTGTTGGATAAAATACAGAAGTGTAATAGAGTATTTGTCAGCAGCTTTAAATTTTGCTGAGTGCTGTTAGCCCTTGAAGGTTACTGCTGCTAGGGATCGAGGTAAGTCCTACATGTAGCACTCTGCCAGCTTTTCTTGCTGGAAAGAGGCTTTCACCAGCATTACTCAAAGGTGGCACACTTCAATGCTAGTACAAAAACATCAGCAGGATCAGCCTTTGGCTCAAGTTCCAGCCTTAGAATAATTTTCTAAACACGCAACAGGATGTATTTTGGACTGTCTGCTTTTAAAATCCTTATCAAAATGTTGAGATATCATATTAATGTTCCATAATCTTTTAAGTACACATGATTGTAATTAAACGTGAATGGACTGGGAATGTTTCTGTCCTGTGATCGTGTTTCTGTATAAAACAAAAAGAATCCTGAATTGGCTTCTTTCTTCATTGGTAAACAGATTCAGGTTCCTGTTCTGTGATCTGACAGCAGGGAAGAGTTCTTGGAGCGTCAATAAATGTTCTTTTGTTTATTTGTGTTTGCTGGAGAGAGAGGAAGCAGAAGGGCTATATTCAATTAAATGGTAGAGTAAAACAGCTGACTAAAGGAATTTTCATCCATCCTCAGAAAGGAGGACAGTATGAACATTTACCTTTGCGAGTAGGTAGCCATAAAATGGATCCATTCTTTGAGTCTGTTTCCTTTTCAAAGCTTGTGTCCACCGTTGATATTGGAACCAGAGTGTCTTAGAGGCTTCTAGTTTGATGTACCCCCTCTGTTGGTAGGGAAGTGTTGTGCTCATGGTTAATTCATCTGCTCGTTGGCTTCCCCGTTTTCAGCAGAAAGCAAGGCTTGTGTTTCACTGCAGTTTGGTTGCTCCGCTCTGTGTTTGGTTTGGTATCATGAGTGGGAAATAGGCTTAGATCAGTCTGTTGCTGTTAGATGAAGTCTTTCTTTCAAGCCATACTGATCTGAGATTTCTGTAAGAAATTCAAATTTGTTTCTGATTTGTGAGGCAGCATTTTAAGTTAGCTTTGGCAGTGTACATTTTAATTAGATGAGAGAGGATGTTGATCCTCTCTTTTTTTTTTTTATCCCTTCATTATTGCTGCTTGTGGTGTCTCATGAAAATTATGCTTGATTCTTGTCACATTTTGATGAATGGTTTAGGCTGTTTGAAGCCTTTAAGCTATTGACTTGGTGGAGGGGGAGCCTGGTTCCCCCCTGCCTCAGTATTAGGGTTTGTTACCTTGCAGTAAATGTAAAATTGCTGAGGAAAGGTTATGTTTTCTTAGGTGTGAATTGGGAGCTCATTTAGAAGTAGTTTGTGCTGCTTGCAATTTATGGCACTCATGTTTAAGTGTCATTTTTGTTAACTCTGACATCTGATTTTTGTTGTTAAGAGAGGATGTCTTAGTCTGGATAGATATGTTTTTATTTTTGGTGTCTTTTAAAACATGTCTACCAAAGGAAAAGGCAAGGATGATGTCTGAGGCAATATTGAGTGTCTCTGAAGAAGTTTGAATTATACTCTTCGCAGTAAGTATGCAAGCAGCATACAAAGTAATACCAGTTTTTTATAAAATCAGTGACATCAAATAGTCTCTGTGCATGTAACTTTATGGATGTGTGCATCTAAGATTTATCTATCTTTCAGAATTTGATAACTTCCAACAAAGAGTTAAAGCCAGTTCAATTGCCTCTGAAACATAAAAGAAGCTGAGGTGATTAAATAAAGGAATACTTGGCAAAGCAATTCAGGAAGTCGATAAACCACCTTTTAAATGCCTATAAGTCTGCAGGAAACGTTCTCATCGTTTTGATTATCTTGTTTACTCTATGCCAGTAAGTGAAAACCTGGGAGAAGTTAAGGGAGACAAGCAGGGAGTAAAAAAGGCAGGGAAGTCTTTCAGGAACAATATTAAGTAAAGATGTTCTGCTGGTTCTGTTTCTTCAGTGGCTGTGAATTGTGCATATTAAAATGTATCACCTTGTTTTAAATGCAAAAGTAATTTTTAAATACTGAAAGGATTTGAGCACAGTTGTATTTTCTTTTAGCTGATGTATGTAATGATCAGTTTTATTAAATGTAAATGTTTTGAGATACTGATTTTTGGCCCTTGAGTTCAAAAGTGGACATTTCTCAGGATAGCAGAGCAAATGCAAATGCAATAATGCAGTACAATATAAATAACTTCCAGGTGCAGCTTCTAGACTGAAATGAGCAGTCTCAAATACGATTTTAACATCAGTCTACTCTGGTTGACATCACCTGAGTTAAACCAAGTGCTGAAGTTGTTTGAAGTTGCATGCAGATGTTGCTGTCTGGGCATTCCATTTTGCATCGAAATGCCCTGCGCTCTTGGTGTCTTGCTTTACACTCCCCTACCTGATTTCTCTCCCCAGCATAGCAGCGGTGGGGTGAAGTAATGTCTCTGAGGAAAGCTGGAAATGCTGGGCCATGCTAAGTTGTGGAATGATGGAGAAGATGCTGACAGATAAAACCTGCAGCCAGCTCAAGTCGCAGAACTGTAGGGATTGGAAAGGAGGATGGAACTGGAGAACATAAAGTCCAATCTCCTTGTGAAAGCAGGTTCTCTTGGTAGCTGCTTGGTTGCAGTCAGGAGTTGCTGTGGTGGTGGCAGGTTATACAGAGGAGGTAATACAGAGGTATTCGTGCTTGTAGGAATTTGTTACGTTGCATCCTCTTACACTCCTAACTGGTGTTTCAGTTTGTGCTTAGAAGAAGAAGGAGAATACTAAACAGCCTCTTCTGTGCAGAATTGATGAGAAAAAGGTGGCTGGTGAGTGTTTTAAAAGGTACTTATGTTTATTGCAAACTAGTTCCAAAATCTAGTATGTCTGAGATCTTAGGGTCATAGAATCATGGAATCATAGAATGGCCTGGGTTGAAAAGGACCACAGTGATCATCCAGTTTCAACCCCCTGCTACGTGCAGGGTCACCAACCACCAGACCAGGCTGCCCGGAGCCACATCCAGCCTGGCCTTGAATGCCTCCAGGGATGGGGCATCCACAACCTCCTTGGGCAACCTGTTCCAGTGCGTCACCACCCTCTGGGTGAAAAACTTCCTCCTAATATCTAACCTAAAGCTCCCTTGTCTTTGTTTAAAACCATTCCCCCTTGTCCTGTCCCTATCCAAATAGGGAATAGTGGTATCCAAACAGGATAGAGGTATATTTTTATAAAATTGAAATTATTGACGAAACAATCTACATATTTTACTGAATTTATTTTTAGTGAAACCTTATTGTCTTTCTCCAAAGTGGCGACACCAGAATTGTTTAAATCTTTTGTTGGTGTTACCAGGGGATTTAACAGCTGGGCACAAACAGTAGGGACCCTGAAACTGCTCAGTTCTTTAAAGGCCAGTGGTTAACTTGAGCCACAGATGTTACTATTTAGTTTTGGTGTGTAAACAAGGTCATTTTGAGGATGAAAGCAAAGCCATCTGGATTCTGGGTGGGAAAAATCAGTTAAGAGGAATAAGAAACTTTTTTTGTTACTTACTGTAGGGTGAGTTACCTTCAGGTATGTGAATTTTCTTCTCATATTCAGTGTGCAAAGTGTCTGTGTGTGCATACTCCGAGAACTGTGTGTTGCAGTAGCAGCTTAAACGTTGCAATAAGTAGCAGGGTTGTTCCCTTGTTGGTCGCTTCTTTGTATTCAACTGGTGTAAGAAAGCAGACCTCCTCGGTACAGATCAACACGTAACAAAAAAACAAAATCCAAACAGCTTTCACCTTCTGAAAGTTTGAATGTGATAAAGATGGCGCTGAGAAGAAATATATATATATGTGTGTGTGTGTGTGTATATATATAGACATACATGATTTAGCATGAAAATATAGGAAAGGTGATAGCGTGCATTTTGCTTGGTGCTCTCCTTTGTTTCTGGTTGATCTGGTCTCATTTAAAGCCCCCCAGAAGGCATTTGCAACTGGTTATGTTTCTTATCCATAGGCATGTAATTTTTATGCTGGCTCAAAAAAAAGGTGACGTACAGTTTTTCAGATTCAATGATAACACTTGACAGAAGTATGTAAAATACCCACCTGCTGCATTCTTCTCAGCATGACCCATCGTCCCCCAGTTTTGCCTACAGCTTTTTGCTGCTGTGTATTTTGGAAGCAGTCGCTCCCTTCCTGTGCAGTCATGCAATTATTTGTGAGTGCTCAACCGCTAAGCACGAGCTCCCTTTGCAATAGGATCGCCTGTAATTGCTCTCTTTGTGCCTGCTGAAAGCTGGCTCTGTGTGGGGATGTGTGTTTATGTGGTCATGGCTGTTTTCCTGACTGTCTGTCCCATGGCATCAGCTACACTGAGCTCATTACTTCTGTGTCCATGTGTTCTTCATCGCACTTGGCTCTGAGCTGTGTCCAGGCCATATGTCGTGCTCCTCTGATCTCGGATTTTTTTGTTTTGTTTTAAGTTTGGAGTGTTTGAAACAGACTACGTGGGTATGCTTCAGAGCTGGAGAGGCTTTGGATGCCCACTGTAGTTCGTGTCTGTGCCTGGTTGAATCTGCCTGTTGTCCAGCTCTGCTCTCCTGCTCAGTCTGGCTTTCCCTCTGATAGAGTTGCATTGTTGTCATGTATGACATTAACTCTCATGGCTGTGGCATGAGAGACACAGAGCAGCCCTGTAGAATTTAGTATTACTCTCTGGCAGCCCAAAGGGCCAGCCATACTCTAGGATGCATCAGGCCTAGCACTGCCACTGGGTGAGGGGTGGGGTTGTCCTGCTCTGTGCTGTGTGGCTGCATCTCCAGTACTGGGTGCAGTTCTGGGTGCCGTCAAACAAGAAGGACCAAAGAGCCAAAGGAGGCCTGCAAAGATGGGAAAGGGTTTAGAGGAGAAGATGTATGAGGAGCAGCTGAGGTCCCTTGGTTTGCTGAGCCCAGAGCAGAGGAGCTGAGGGGAGGCCTGATGGTGGCTGCAGCTCCTTGCATGGAGTGGAGGAGCAGCACTGAGCTCTCTGTGACAGCGACAGGGCCGGAGGGAACGGCATGGAGCTGTCAGGGGAGGGCAGCTGGGGGTGAGGGACAGGGTCTGCAGCACAGGGTGTTGGGCATGGAACGGGCTGCCCAGGGCAGTGGGCACGGCCCTGAACTGCTGGAGCTCAAGAAGAGTTGGGACAATGCTCTCAGCCATAGGATTTTAGTTTTTGGATTGTGCTGTGTGGAGCCGGGGGTTGGATTCTGTGATCCTTGTGGGTCCTGTCCAAATTGGGATATTCTGTGACTGTGTGTTGAATGCCCTGTGGAATGGCATGAGGATACACTGATTGAGTAGAAAGCCTGTTGAGAAGTTGCTAACAACATGCATAGGGTGGAGGTGGAGATGTAGTCTTGTTGCATTCTTGCAGTACTGGGATTTTGGGAACAGGTCATGGACTGAAGGATTCCTAAAGCAGCGTTCAAGAAAGCTGTTTGGGGCAGCATAGGTTGCCACACTTTGGTCCTTCACATAGAACAGGTTAGATGTGTACAGGAGGCACGTGTGAAAGCAGCATGGTTTGCCACTGTAGACATCCCTCCCTGCACACTGCTGCACCTCATCCACTCCCCCCTGCTGGGTGGGGGCTGGCTGCTTGGGGGCATACAGCACTGTGCCTGGAGTGCTTCTGATGATTCTAGGGGCCTGTGGTCAGCATGCACTGTTAGGCAGGTATTTTTTTCCTCTCAGATTTTAAGGCATATTTTACAGTGCATAAAGTGGTTATGGACACCGTCTTGAACCTGTTTAGTTTTCTAGCATAATTAATGACTTTCTTCTACCTCACTTAACAGCCTTGCATGAATTAAACTTGTACACAAAAATACACTTTTTTTTCCCCCTAAGATTCAGACAAGGATGTCATTTAAATAATGTCTTATGTAGTTTCAATTTCTTTAAATTACATTTACTGATATAGATCTTCTCTGTCATGTCTTTCCTAAAACTTCATTTCATGGTTGATTCTTTTTGAAAACAAAGAGAAAGCGTACTGGTCCTCTGAAATCTTACCTTGATATTTTCAAATGTTACTCTGAAGGGTGAACCATTTTCTCCAGCTTAAAATATTAAGCCAGCATTGCTTCAGCTTGCTTTGCAAGGCTTAAATATATCTGCAATTATGTAAGTTTCAGTTGTGTGATATTTCATGGGCATCTATTTAAACATACAACTGTTATTTTTAGTTGAAATATAGACTATATAAAGACTTAAAAGATGTGGGATCAACCTTGGCAGCAATGGCCTTTGAACCAACAGCAGTGGATGCAGTCATTTCAGCACCAGCAAGATCCAAGTAAGTATAGAGAAAGCTTTGGGGAATAAATGATTTTTATGCTGTAATTTATATTTTTGAATCTTTGTTACAGAGCATGACTGAAAGATGCTTTTTTAATCTGCTTTCAAGATAATATATTTATGTTGCTTTTCTGAACGACTAGAAAGAACAGCGTTCAAACATTCCAAGGGTTTTGATGTCTTTAGTACTTAATGTGCAAAATACAGGCAAACTGAATAATCCTGGACAAATTATCAGCATTATACCAGTCATACAGATCTACATCTGGGCCTTGCATACTTTCACAGTATCCCTTTCAGTTCTTCAGCCACACTAAATCATGACAGATCTTTTTGTTTGAGAAATTGCCCTTTTGTCCATTGCCTCTGTGGCCGAAGTATTCATGCAGATGTATCCACAAAAAAAAAGTGTCACTGCAAAATTAGTATGGTACTTGTTTTAGGTTACAGCAGTGGTGATCATGATCTGTTGTTTGGATTCCTCCCACCCCCATCCCATTAAAAAAGAGAAAACAAAACAAAACTACAGTTTAAATAATAGAACATGAATTTGTTTAAATTGAGTGTGAGGTGACAGCAATTAAATGTATCTGGAGAAATGCAGCAATGGATATGAAAATACTCAATGTACTTGGAGACTGACTGGTTTAACAGTGTTTTTTGTCACTTACGTTTCTGCATCTTCACAAGAGAGATCTCTTGACTTGATGAGAAGAAGACAGAATGCTGTCTTCAGACAAAAGTGCCATTTGTTTAACTGCTGGTAGGAGAGATAGCGAAGAAAGAAGGGGGAGAGGACTGTAATGTAAAATAGCATTCTGAAAACATGTTACATAAGAAGTATACATTGCAGAATGTGTAGAATATATCAGTGCTTAGAATACTTGAATCGTTATGAATTTAGAATTAAGGCTATATACGTTTCTTTCTGACATCAGTATTATTTCACTTGTGGAAAAAAAACAAAACAAAAACAAAACTATTACTACCACCTACTCAGTGTTAATGAGAACGTAAAATTTGCCTTATTGTATTTTGATTGCATGTAGGGAAACTTCTTCAGCAAGTATGTCCATTTTGACACTTATTTTGTTTTACTGTACCCTGTAAATTAAGTTTTAATGGGGCTCAGGGGACTTGCTGAAGGTAAACATAACCAGCATCTCTTGAACAATGGCAGGTGTAATTGAGACACAGCGTTACATTTAGAAGATGTGAATACTAACCTTCTCAACCTCCTCTGTTCATTTTAGGCCAGATTGACTGGGCTGCCTTAGCTCAAGCATGGATCGCTCAGCGGGAAGCCTCAGGGCAACAAAGTGTAGTGGAACAACAAGGAATGATGCCAAATGGACAGGATATTTCAGGAATAGAGTCTGGTTCAAACAACCATAATAATTTTCAGGGGGATCCCAACTTCAACAGAATGTGGCAGCCAGGTTTGCTATATTTCCCATTTGTTTCTTCATTCTTCATGTGATGAAATTTTATCTTTGTCAGGCATTTTTGTGCGTGAATTTGCCCTGTCTCTCAGATATCAGCACCACCACTAGCATCATCTAATTTACTGAGTATCGTAGCTGCTGCTTCTCAGTCTTCAAAAGAGAGATGGACATAATTTTGTGTGTAAAATGTTTTTATTTTGTTTTATATATCACATTGTCATGCATTTTTTTCAGTTATTTCAAAAGTACAGTTGATTAAAAATTTCTGGTAACGTTGGTTATGTTGAGCTCCTTAGCACTTCTTCAAAACTGTAGTTTTGGCTCACTTGTTAAAAAAAAATCTCCATAAAACAATAGCGACTATTGGGTATTTTCAGCTAAGACTTTTTCTTGAGGTTGTGTTCTGAAAATTATCTGAAGGGTTTTTTTAATATCTCCACAGTATAATATAATTTGAAACTTCTGAACAGTGCAGTTTGGAAGCCTGCATACATATTTTCTCAGTGGAAACTTCATTTTGTACTTAATTGAGTTAATAATTGGAACAGACAAACCTGAATAGTTGCAGCCAAAACTGAAATGATTAGTAAGAGCAGGGTTTAGTAGAATTAGACTTAAAATGTCATTGGCAGTTCTTATGTGCCCATAACAAAAGGGAGGCAGACATCAGGTTTCACTTAAGTTTAACCCCTCTCTTTGGGCTACATATTACAGTAATTTTAACTTCACAATGTGATGGTAGAGTATGTTCTAGCTATATTCCTGTGTTTCTGTGTCCGTTTTGGATTCAAAAGTTTGGGTGTTTTTTCTTTTTGGTTTTTTTTTTGCATATTACTTAGAAAGGGACAAAATGGCAGCTTGAAAGCCAACTGTGTAACTAGCATTATGCGTCATAGTTGCCATGCACCAGGATGTAGTAGAAAATACAGTCTGTAAGTAGTAGCTTTATAGTGAATATAATTTTTAACTGATTTCCTAAGAAAATAAAGCTTATAGCCACGCAAGCTATTAATTCCTCAAAACCTCCGAATCTTGCAGGGGTCCCAGCATATGCTATGGCCATAAGCCTTCAAACTGAAATTAGTCAATTGTGACCGCAGTTGGAAGGCTTAGGGTCGTAGATTCTACATGCTAGGTGTTGGAGAATCCAGGGAGCCTTTCATTATCAAGACGCGTGATCTTAGCAGGATTTGGTAGTTTTGCTGCTCATATGTACTTCCACAGTAGGTTTTTCTAGGCCTATTATGCAAAGGAATCAAATAGCTCATTACTTTGAAGGCTGAAATGACGCAAAAGTTGAAAAGTAAGAGCAGTTCTTTTAATAGTTGACACAGTTTGTAAGTGCGAGGGTGTAGTTGATATTACTGGAAATCTACAAAAATTCAGTTTCTTCCCTCCCTCCTCCACACGTACATGTTCTGGTTCATCTACAGCTGTTTGTTTTTCCTTCACTTAGTTAAAGAAATTATCAAGACAATATAATACAGGCTATAGATTGATTATTTTCGTCACAACTTTATCTTCTGCATTGCTTTGAGGAAACTTCTGATAAATAAAAGAACACGGAGAGATTTGTGACTGATGCAAATCTTATTAACTTGTTATCAAATTGTATTCTAAATCCTAAACAGAATGGGGAATGCCTCACCAACCCCCTCACCCTCCTCCAGATCAGCAGTGGATGGCTCCAAGCACAGGTCAAATGGAAATTGTTCCTCCATCTGAAGACAGCAACAGTCAGGACAGTGGGGAGTTTGCATCTGACAACAGGCATATATTTAACCAGAACAATCACAACTTTGGGGCACCTCCCGATAACTTTGCAATGGGGCCAGTGAACCAGTTTGACTATCAGGTGAAACATATTTGTTGCTTTTATATTGTAGACGTGCAGAGTCCCTTCCGTGGATGTGTTCCTCTAATATCATCTAGCGGCGACTTTCATTCTTCAGTTCTACAAACTACAACAGAATCTGTTATCTGCTAAGATAGGTTTTCGTTGTTGTTGTTGATGCCAAATAATTCACAGAAAAAGACTTTAGTTTTCTCTTCTGTTGAGGCCCAAGATGTTTTTTTTTTCTAGACTAATAATGAGAAGTTGACTACAGTACTAAAATGGATCACTGTTTTCCAGCATATGAACTAAAACTGAGGTGGTGCTTTGTTTGTTTTCCTAAAAAAAAAAAAAAAGAAAGAAAAAGAAAAAACCAAAGTATTCACTTAAATATGCTAGATAATGTACCATGGGGAACAGTCTTGTATTTGCAGGGAGATAGACTGGGTGATCCATTGATCTTTTCCATATCTACTGTGATTCTTTGAATAAACAATGGTATTTCTTAAAAATCCACATCCACTTTTTTCATGGTTCTGGCATGTAAATTGTGTAGCATAATAAAATTGTAGGTGGTATTAGCACTAATAACAGAAGGGGCATTGGACAAATTTTTAAACACAGAGCTTTTGGATCTTTCCCCACATTTCAGTACTTATCTCAGAACTTCTGGTACAAAGGAGAAGTGTTTCAAAAAGTATAGTTTAGTTTATCTTTTGTTCCTGAACAAACCCAAGGGAAGACTGGCGGAAACGTGTCTGGCTTTTGGTCTGCTTTTTTCTATGATTCATTATTCGTGTAGAGCAGTACTGATGGGAAGTGAACCATTCACTTTCAAATACACCAGGTTATAATAATTCCATCTGTCAACTACTATGAGAATAAATCTTAAAATGAGTTTTTTAGATCCTCTAAATACTACAGGAAACTTGTTTTGCAGAGAACAGCGCAGGACTGCTCAACCTCAAATTGTAGTAGAAGAATTCTTCTACTGCTATGGACTTACACAGTCAACAGAATATAATAATAATTTTAAGAAAATGATATGGTGGCTTTCTTCCTAAACGCTGCCCTCTTAAATAGCTTCATTAGGCTTTTGTGGGTACCAAATACTTCTGAAACAAAAAAGGAAGTGACAAAGAATCCCATTCATTTATGTCTCAGAACTTGTTACTTTTGGATTGTATACAGCTTGCTCAGATTCCAGGATCTGTACTAAATGCTTATATACGTGCATTTAATATTTTAATCTGCCATACTGATAACATCTGTGAATGATTACTGGAAAACCACGGTGCAAAATTATTTTGTAATAAAAACTTGAGCTTTTCATTTTTGTCCTCAGGTTGTAAGTACAGAGATACATTCATAGCACAGCTAGAGTTTTAAACTGCATGCTCTGATGATAAGTTTGCAAGGAACTGCTGGAGACAAGTGGTTAGGTTATTATAGGGCTTAATGTTTAATACAATACGAAAGGAGATTGAATGAAGTCTTTTCAACTTCACTAGTATACTTTCTAAACCCCAGTTTACTTTTTAAATATTTAAGGAAAATGTGTTTGTTGGGGTCCACAGAAAAAGAGATGGAAAGATCTTGTAGCCTAGCAGTGGTGCTTGCAATCCCACTTGCATGGATTTCTGTAGACCAGCTTGCGCTCGTATACTGTGTTCAACGTGAGGAAAAATAAACTGCATTACTCTTTCAGCATGGGGCTGCTTTTGGTCCACCCCAAGGTGGATTTCATCCACCTTATTGGCAGCCAGGACCGCCAGGGCCACCAGGTCCACCAGCACCTTCTGCACCTCCTCAGAATCGAAGGGAAAGGCCCTCGTTCAGAGACCGACAGCGTTCGCCTATTGCGATGCCAGTGAAGCAGGAGCCTCCACAGATTGGTACATGTTAACCACTCCTTAATGAGCAGCATAAGAACTGTGTTAGAAAAAGATCTTTTCAAAATGCGAAGACTTGTTTTATCCTTAATAAGGAAGAAAGGGAAAGAAAAAGCTATTCTGTTCTAAATGGTTTTTCCCCCACAACCACTTGTGTGAGTTGTTTGGCTTGGGGTGGAGGATTTGCTTGTGAGGTTGTGGGTTTTTTGGTGTATTTTCTTCCTTTGTTGTTGGGGGGGGGGAAGGTTTCTTTCAGCTTACAGAACTGTAAACTACAGAACTGTAAACCTCACTTATGTAGATGCTGTGAAGCGTAGAACTCTGCCTGCCTGGATTCGGGAGGGTCTGGAAAAGATGGAACGAGAGAAACAGAAAAAATTGGAAAAAGAGAGGATGGAGCAGCAGCGCTCACAGATGTCTAAGAAGGAGAAAAAGGAAAACGATGAGGCTGAAGAAGGGGATGGCCCACGGTTGCCTCAGAAAAGCAAATTTGTAAGTAGAAAGGTTTGGTTTTTGTCAGGTTTGTATTTACTGAAAGTGTTAACTTTTTGATCTCCTCAAAAGAGAAATTTTGTATTTTGGGAGCATAATGCGGTCTTTGAAGGGCATTTGAATTCCAAGTAAGTAGTTGAACGAGTTCACGTATCTGTATTTGGTAAATTGGGACCATTTAAGAAGCCTTGTGTTGCACTTAGCCTGGCCATTATTCCAGTTGTTTGCAGTTCTGAGCACCTGTCTGATAGTGAACTGACACGCAAGTATTTACTTCTTGTGGGGTGAGAGGCGCGTGTGATCATTGCAAGAAAAGAAAAATAATAGGGTTTTACTTTAGTAAACTTAGTAACTTTAATACAGATCTCAGTACAAAGGGAAATCAAATTATTTATCATAAATAGAAGCTGATGAGCTTTAAATCTGGTTTTGTTTTGTTTTGTTTGTTTTTTCTTCTTCCTGAAGTATATGATGGTTTTCTTGTAGGACAGTGATGAGGAAGATGAAGAAGCTGAAAACACAGAAGCTGTAAGCGTTGGGAAAATCAGCAGGAGTCCATCCCCTGTTCCTCAAGAGGAGCAAAGCGAACCAGAAATGACCGAAGAAGAAAAGGAGTATCAAATGGTACTAGTGATGGAATTCTCACCAGCATTGGTTGTTTTGTGGTATTATTTGGGCATAACAAAGTAAAATACTTTTTCTCTGCCTGATATTCTTGCATCATACAGTGAAGCAGTGTTAAATCTGCGTGTCTTTAAAATGCTGTCTTTCTCACATAGACAGGATATAGGTTATAAAAATTTACTTTTAGCACAGTAGGGAAAGAGTACAGTGAGTATGGTCTTTACACTGACTGCTTTTAATTCTGTAATTTTCCTTAATTGGACACAGTCTTGAAAACTTTAAGTGATTAAATACATCTATCTTAAATCTGTGCTTCAGTCACAGTTCATGAGAAAGGGAACTTAAGAAATGTATCCTTGCAAGAATTCTTCTACCAGTGACTTTCTCTGTGTCTGCAAAAAAATTGTGCAGTCGGTGTACAATCATGATTTCAAAGTACAACTGAAACCTTGTTAATGAGGGCCGTGGATTCTAAAACAAACTAAGGAAACAACAACAAACAACGTTTTATCCATGTGTTTAAATTATTGTAATTTGTTTTGTCTGCACATGGGCAGACTAAAGACCTTGAAGAACTAGCTACCAACATTTCATCTTTTTATAGCAAATAAAGACCACTGAAGTCCTATGCAAGTGACTTCTGGTGGTGTTTGCAGGATTGAAAGTCAGTGAGGCAGCATGCCAGACAGAAATACAACTTTTCTTTTTAGAAAGGATATATATGGGATCAGTCTAAGTACAGTTCTGATTTAAATATTGATTTTTGCATCATCTTTCACATTAGGAGCTGGTGCCCTGCATAAGTGTGTTTAATACATGTGGTTAGGATTTACCATCAAAATATAGACTGTTCTGAAAGTACTGGAGGTTTGGATCAAACTTAAACAATCTTAAACTTAAGTTTTTCAGTCATGAATAGTAAGAAACATGAAGGAAGTATTTTCATAGCCATCCAAAGTTCTGCGAGGCTTTTGTCCCATAATTTATTTTTAATTCCATTTTCTTCAGATGATGCTGACAAAAATGATTCTGACAGAGATTCTTTTGGATGTCACAAATGAAGAAATTTATTACGTGGCCAAAGATGTACACCGTAAAGCAACTAAAGGTATGCTGATTCTTTTTTTCAGTTTCTTCTGTGAATATTTTATATTTGCATGTCTAGAGAACATTGAACCTCCATAGCTGTTCCCCAAGAACAATTCCAGTATAATGCATCCGACTGATAGAGTTCAAATCCAGTAGTCATATACTGTTGTCCTGTGCAGTGTATTGTGAGTTACTTCAGTTATTCCATTTCTTTCATACGATTCATTTATCTATTTAAAATGGTACCTGAGTGTCAATGGCTCTTCAGCTGTAGCTGTTTCTTAATGCTATCACTTTTACCTCGAGTTCTTAGCTGTTCAGAAGTGAAAAGAAACAAACTTTGAGTCCTCAATTAGTAATCCATTTGCTTTCATTATTAACATGCTACTGTACTTGCATAATGTATTTTTTAATGTAACTACTGAAGCTTGAAAATGATGTGCAGATGCTGTAACTTGGAAAGTGATTTACGAGTATATATTTGTTCTCTTTCTCTTCACTACTAATTTGCAGTTGTAAGTCTTCGTGGTCAGAAAATCTAGAATTGGTTTTAAATGGATGATACGTTTTTAATGTTTCTTCTCTCCCTCCAAAGAACAGCAATAGTAGTAGATTTAACAATACCATAGACTCATGACTATGAAATCGTGGCTATTTGTGTTAACATGTTGTTCCTGTTGTTGATGTGATACAAAGCTCCTGCAAAACAGCTGGCACAGTCCAGTGCACTGGCTTCTCTCACTGGACTCGGTAAGTGCGTTCCTTATTTTTGAAAGGGCTTGAGGGAGGGGTTTCACTCTTGCCTTGCATTTCTAGAAACTGCATTTTGATACTAGATTTTAATTGTCTGAGAGTATGGGTTGCTTTCCAGTAACTTTATCAGCACCTCTGTTTATTCCACAGGTGATCCTAGGATAGGTTTTGGAGTAAAGGCCTAGTCAGTGTGAGTTAGTGTATGGGAATTTTGCTCTGATTTTGAAAAACATCTAAAAACATTACATGAATTTGCTTTCAAAATATGATTGTTTCAAGAACATGCTGAACTCTTCAGAGAGGGGAATACTGTTTTATTTTCTTTCTTGTTTTGATCCATCCGAACAACAAGGGAGAATAGGGAGAACAGTGATAATCATACATGTGTTACTGATGTTGGAATTTTTATTCAATTGGAAAACTATGTAAGCACAGAGGCTCCCATATCATGTATTACCAGTGCAGGAAAAAGAAATTCCATCTTGAGATGTAACAGCAAAAGATCTTTCCCAACATGCTTTTTATCATCTAAAACATATTATGCTGGTGTATTGATCAGTTATGTGCTTGTTACATGGAATTTTGATGAATTTGACTGATTGTTATAATCACGAATGCTCAAACTCAATAACCTCAAGCTGAAAGGTGGTAAAATATCTCCACATCACATGTTTAAATTGACTTGATGTTTCTTATCAGCCCAGTAATTATTCATACCTCAGAGGGAGAAGAAAGTCCATTTCTATTCTGTCTCTATGCCTGTTGAAGTGCAGTGCTCTGTAAATCAGTGTAGAACAATTTCATACGGCATTCAGAATTTCTGTAGCTTTGGACTGTGGAGGAGGCTGGAGCCACTTCTGTGTTTTCTTCTGGGAAAGATCCCAGGCATTTCACTCTTTCCCATCCAGTTGCTGATGGAAAGGAAGGCAATGTTCTGATCTTCACAGAGAGGTTTTTTGCCCTTCCATACAGTGGAAAAAGTATTGTGGTCACAGTGGTTGCGTGATGAAAATAGACGAGGTGTTCCAGAAGGAGTAGAACTGGACAGTAAGCATCAATGCAGATATGGGGGCCTCGATCACATCAGTCAAACACCACTGGCACTTAACAGAATAAAGTAACTTCTGCAGAGAGGAGGAAGTGAAGGAAGGGCAATGTTACTCTCCTCTTTGCCCAAAGAAGTATTAAGAATGAAGCTTAATCTTTCCTCGTGATAGACTGGACTTTATGCACGCAGGTGGACTGGGTGGTTATGGATCAGGAGACAGCGAAGATGAGAGGAGTGACAGAGGCTCTGAGTCGTCTGATACTGATGATGAGGAACTGCGACACAGGATCAGGCAAAAACAGGAAGCATTTTGGAGAAAAGAGAGAGAACAGCAGCTATTACTGGAAAAACAGCTAGAAGGTAAATAACATCATGTCTTCTCATTGTACTTGGTGTGTAGGAGAGAAAATGCATTTTTAAGCAAAATGAAAGAAGCCTAATTTACAAATAATGTTCTTTAATTAAAATGTATTGACAAAAGAGACTTTTTTGAGCAGTTTGATCAGAATTAGACTTTCTTTCATACCAAAAAGCCCCCTTCTAGTGCTTCCTATATAAGCTCTGACCTCAGTGAAAAAAAGATTACAGATGCATGCTATGGATATTATATAGTGCATAAATAATGGTATCTCTTTATAAAATGCATGTGTGGGTGTTTATTTACACAAACATACACTTAAATCTTTTGGAATCTCATTTGTGATTGGGGGATAAATTTTACCCCTCTGCACAAGTCTGTGTTTATATAACCTTAATATTTTTAATAAACGTAATTCTTAATGTAAACTTAAAGCTAAATGAAGCGCATTTAACTTGCTCCCTGAAACTTGCTTTTGTACTACATAAGTTTGTGCAGTGTGTCTTTTGCAATGGACAATTGTAGGCTACAGTTCTTTGAACAGTATTCTTTGTTGTAATTATGATTTGTGTCCATATGCCACGTCCTCATAACAAGATTTTTGGACCCAGTACTGGGAACAGATCAGTGAACCCAGTCAGTTCAGATTTAGCCTCTGAGAAGATGGCAGGGTTGACTTTAATAAGCAAATGAATTTGGGATTTACTTCTGCTCCTCCTTGTAAGGCAAAGCTTACCCTTAAAAGAGTAAGCTTATAAAAGAGTATCACAGTCATGTTGCACTGCTGAACAAGCAATCTAGAGAGACGGACAGATACAGTGGTAAGAAATCCATGTAATTCATGGTCTAATTTTAGTTGGAGGAAAAAAATGTGCTATTGTGATAATTTGGCTGTTCTTTTTTTTTTTTTTTTTTTTTTTTAAAATTTAATATGGATGATTTCATCCTTTTACTACTTATTTTAAAAGCCTAGAAGTAGACATGGATCTCTGTGTTAGCTAAACATTTGGTTTCCTTAATGTTCCTGTCTCTCTCTGCGTGTCGTAAGATTTATGCATAAAAGGAGTATGGGGTGTGACTGAGTTGTGGTCTATGACCTCTGCCTACCTACTCAAGGTGCCAGGTCAGACACACCTGTGTTGTGCTGTTCACAGAAATCTAAATCTAGAATGAAAAAGCTGATTCTGTTAAGTCCAAATAGTGAAGTCAGTGTCCCATTTGTAGAGGTCTTTAGAACTAAAGACACATTTTTAGTATACGCTGTAGCATCTCCTAAGCTATGCTGGTTTTTGCTGCCTGTATTGCTTACTATCTTCAGGGACCAGATGGATTTGTTTTCTGGGTTATATTTGACCATGAGTTGCTATTTGTAGTACTCTGTATTTCTGGATGCAGTTTTACTCCCTGAATTAATTATGGAACTTATGGCACACGTCAAAAGCCATTTTTTTGGCTAAGATATGGTTTTTTGTTTTTTTTTTTTTTGTGGACTCAATTAAAAACGAGGAGGGGTAGTGAACTTGGATGCTGATGCAAAGACTCTATTTAGAACAGAAATAAGTAGAACTTCCTTCAAGTTGGAAACTTCTGGAAAATATTCAGTCTGAATTTCTTTATTTGCTACATTGAAAATCTTGGCCCGTGTGTTCAAGGCCAGGCGGGATGTGGCTCTGCTCTAGTGGTTGGGGACCCTGCCCACAGCAAGGGGTTGAAACTAGATGATCATTGTGGTCCTTTTTGACCCAGTCCATTCTATGATTGCATATTTGCTAACTGTTAGGCTTACATATAATCACATCTGGTGTTAACTCCTTCTAAGAACGTTGCCATCTGTCTGGTCTTTACTTCTTAGCTGAATCTTTAGTTAATTGTCTACAAGTCCCTTTTTTGTATTGTTCCTCCCTTCCTTTGAATTCTTTGGCTAGAAAAATATAAAAACAAGGAAAAATGTGAACTGCATGTACCAGTGAACACTCAGAACTGATCCTTCCCCTGATAAAGCCATAACCTGAATGTTTTCTTCCAAAAAAACCAAACCAAGCACATGTTACTATGGCAGAAAGTAGTTTCTGTAAGATCTTTTTGGTTAACAAGGCCCACAGAACATGCAGGCAGCTACGGCCGACACTGTTCTGAGATTCAGGGGCAATGCATGCACTATTTGGGAAATACGCTTTCTTTAAACTAGCCAGTGATCGCTCAGCCCCACATGAACAGAACTGAAAGGGAGGCGGGAGGCTCAGGTATAGCTAGGGGAGTACTAGGTGAAGAAGACAAGGAGATTCTGGTGTGTAGAATGGCTGCAGGAGGAAAATGTAGGTGTGTATAAATGGATTTGGGAGTTCTCGTGGCTGATGGTAGTTATTTGAGAACTTTGTCTTAAACCACTGAAATGTTGAAGTGGCATCAAGTACTTCTGAAAGTTCATTTTTTCTTTTGTCTGTTTTTTTAGAAGAAAGGCTACAAATTGATAAAGTTTCAAAGGAGATGAATGAATATATGAACAAAGAACAAAACAGCATTTTGACATCACAGGAGGCAAAAGAAATCGAAGCAGATTTGGTTCATGACAAGAAAAGATCTCCAAATGCAATCGCACCCGATATAGAACCCAAAAAAGAGGGTAAAGAAAAAGAGAGGACAGGAAGGAGCAGGTCAAGAACCTCTAGCAGCGGTAGCACTAGCAGCAATAGCAGAAGCAGTAGCAGTAGCAGCACTGTATCTAGTTCATCATACAGCACCAGCTCAGGTAGTAGTCGCAGTTCTTCGCGTTCTTCCTCTCCTAAAAGGAAGAAGAGGCACAGTCGCAGTAGGACACCTTCACACAAAGTGAGGCGCAGCAGAAGCAGGAGCTACTCTCACAGAAATAGAAGAGAGAGGAGTAGAAGCAGGGAAAAAATAAGGGAAAGGAGAAGATCCAGTAGAAATCAGAGCGCTGAGAGAGGGGAGAGGCGGAGGATTCAGAGCCCGTCTCAAGAGAGGAGCTGGGATAGACGTAGGAGTAGCAGCTCAAGAGACAGGAGAGTGGGCCGTGCCAGTCGCAGCAGGAGCAGGGACAGGCGCAAACCCGAAGACCAGCATAGAAGTCCTCCTGGAAATAGGCACAAACACAAAAGTGATGGTAAAGATCAAGAGAGGAAGAAAGAGCATGGTGGAACTGTAGACAAGGACAGAAAAAAGAACAGGGAAAGGGAGAGAGATCAGGAGAAAAGAAAAGATAAGCCTAAAAAGGAGGAAAAAGAAAGCAAGGCTGGTAATCACGATGACAATAGGTTGAAGAGGAAAAGAGACAGTGAAAGAATTTTCCCTCGCAGTGAGACAATATCTGTGAAAATAATAAGACAGGATTCCAGACCAGACAGCAAAAAAGTTACTACCAAAGATAGCAGGAAGCAGTCAGGCTCTGAATCTAGTGCAAGGAGTAGTTCTGAATCGCCAGGAAGCAGTAAGGAAAAGAAGGCTAAGAAATCAAAGCATATTCGGTCATGCTCCATGGAGAAATCTCAAAGGTCTGGTAAGAAGGCAAGCCGCAAACACAAGTCTAAGTCACGATCAAGGTAGTATACTTTTTAAGTATTTTGTCTGCTTTTTTATTTTTATTCTTTTTTTTTTTTTGCTATTCGTCTTCATGTGTACGACATATGAACTTTTAAAATAAAGTATGGTATTTATTGAATTTTTGTAGGCAAAAGTAACTTTGGAAAATCTTTTAAAGCTATTAATTGTTAAGCCTAAAGTGTGTGTGGGTTTGGGGGTCTTTTATTTTTTCCAGTTAACTTTTTCCCCTTTTTTCCTCTATTTTTCAGATCAACAACTCCTCCTCGTCGTAAACGCTGAGGAATTAATGGCACCAGTGCTATGATGTTTAAAAATTCCATGAGTTATAAAAGGCTTGTCTCATTATAGAGGCACATTGTGGCTATGTAGGTGAAACCAGAACCCTTTTTTTAACGTGTAAATAGGTGTATTTTTTTCCAAATGCTGCTCTGAATTAAATACCTAATAGGATTTCTTTGTATTACATTTTTTCAAGAACGGTAGTGCTTAATAAGAATATAAAACACACCATTCTCTTTCAGCTGTAATGTTCTTAAAATTACTATTGAATGTACTGTGATGTCAATAAAGCTCTTTAGTTCTTTTTTTGTTTAAAGTTCTTGCACCTGGATTTTGTGTTAAATTGTAGAAAATACTTCAGAAAAAGGCAGCTTTTTTAGTATAACAAATTTTTAAAGTACTTGAGAAGAGACTTTTAACTTGTCACAGTATGTTATCCATGGATTCGATGAGATTCATCTGTTGGGTGGGGGATGTGGAAGAACAGAGTGTAGACATCTTCCTTTAGGTGTGTAATAGATTTTTAACATCCTTTTTATTCGGACTCTCAAGTAAATTTGCTGTGTGTGTAACATATGGGTCACTGTAATACGAGTGGTACGTAGACTGAGCCCCGCTAGGAATATGTGCAACGAACTGATGTTGTGTGACAGTGCTCTGGAACTCTATTCCTCACCCAATTTCCAGAGAAAACTCTGTGGACGTTCAGGGACATTGCAGGAACGAGGCTCACCCTGCTAGATGTTGATGAAATATATTTATAAATGGCACTCAGTGTGCTTTAGGAAACTGACAGTAGATAAACATGGCATTTTGGCACATGCTCTAAATGTATAGTGAACATTAAAACTGGTTATTTATGCTATTGTTACGAGAACTGTGATTCCTATAAGGTGAACACATTGGTTAGACAGCAACTTCACTAAATGTAAGTACAGAGATTTTTATCGCCATAAAGTGAACGAGATCACTAGTCACATCTTTTGGGAAATGAACTACAGCTGTTAGTAACAAGAATGTGAAATCATACTACTTTAAAAACAAAGAAACAAAGCCTGCACAACCCTAGGCCTCTGCCTGTTACAGAAGGCACATCATTTCAGGAGAAGGTCGGAGGTCTGTGCCCAGAAGGTCTGCTCTGATGCCGGTGGTGGAAAAGATAAAAGGCTCAGCATCAAAGTGAGAGCTCTTTGATGGCTGTGTCTTCTAGGGGAAAAAATTGCACCAGTGCAGCAACTCGCAAAGCATGTCTTCTTGGACAGATTAATCCATTTAACTACAAGTAGAATGCAGCTATGTAACATCTTTGCCAATACGTGTTTTTCATAATTAGATGCAGAAGCAAGCTGCTTCACTGCAAAGAATCACATTGTACCTATACGTCTATTAAGCAGTTTAATGGCTGTCGCATACACGCATGTTTACCAGAGCCCTGTTACGGATAAATAATTAGTTAGTTCACTTATAAATAACATGCACTCAAAATTTATATAGCACAGAGTAAGCAATCATTCCAAGCAGCAAAATAAGGCATAAATTTGTAATGCACTGTTTTTATTGGTATAAATGATAGTACATTGATCCAAGCTTTTGGTAGAAGTGAGTTTGTGCAGAGCAGGTAGTGTGGCAGATTTGGTATCTTAGGAGGACGTGGAGAGAGAGAAGAAAATTGAAAGGCAATTGAAGAAAAGCTACTGAGGAATACAGTTTCCATAGTGCATTGAATTTGATTTTCAGTTCAGATTTTCTATTATCTGTCTAACAATAAAAGAAAGACTGTATGAAAAGCTTGATATGCTCTGCCAGCAACTGGAATTCTGTCACTTCCTGTAAATATGAAAACACTTTATGGACACAAATGCACTTCCGTGGGTAGTGACTGTATGCCAATAAAAGAGCATACGATCTCTGAACTGTTTGGGGGGAACCTTACTGAGCAGCATACCTGGCCTGCCTGTGATTAAATGCACGTTGGTACTATGGCAACACCACAGCCATCGGGCTCCTTCCTGTTTAGTAACTCCCTTATGTGTGTTTTGTCAAGCACTGAGGCAAAATAACATCCAGTCCTAATTCCCTACGTTTGAAGTGTTCTTAAAACATGTGAATATATACTGCAAAAATGGGGATGTGTCGTTCTGGAAAAATCCAGATTGGATCCTTACTCTATTTTATCTTTCTAAAGCAACCTTTTAAAATGCTTCCATACTTGTGCAGTCTAGGAGATGGAGGCACACAATGTCGAATGCCAGCAACTCTGCGGGGGTTCCCTTGAAATATTTATGAGTCAAGGACAGTGTGGAGTCAAGTGAGAGCTGGTTTCCACGCAAATGCTGCTTTGAAGGCAAATACAACAAAAATAACATGAATATGAACACAAAGGCACCTGTTTTGCAGTCCAGGAACAGGCTGCTGTCATAGCTAGGCCCAATGGCAGTAAACTAACAGAGTCTAAAGCTTCAGCAGTTACAAGCTTTTTGAATTATGGCATAATTTGTGCTTTGGGAGAAAAATCTGTTGTGTCTTTGAGGGTTATTTTAAGGCAGAGGGCAGAGACTGGGCTGCTGCTCTTAAATGCTGTTGTCTTAAAATCTGCTGTTAATGCTGGAATGCAATAATGGTTCGGCTGCCTCCAGTTTAGAACCAGCTTATCCAGTGTGTGTGTATTTAATTACTTGTTACTATTCTTCTTTAAATAGAAAATATAAAAGCAATGGCAGCGTGTATATTGGCTCTCTTGTTCCAGACTGCCTGTTCTGCTAAGCGAATCACAGAATCATTGCGGTCGGAATCTCTCAGATCGCGCAGTCCAGCTGTCGGCCCATCCCGGCCACGCAAGTTCACCGTGCGTTTAGGCGCGGCAGACACAAAGTCGGAGCGCTCCCGCCTGCGGGGCGCTTCGGGCCGTAGCGGTTCCTGCACACCGCGGAGCAGCCGGCTCTATGTGCGGGCACGGCGGCTTTCCCGGGCCTTCCCTGCGTGCCTGGAAGGGCTGGAAGACCCCTACAGTTGTTAGAACAGCGAAATCACCGCACCGCGTCTCCGCAGGGGAAACGTACGGACAGCGCGCCCGGGCTCCGGCGCCGCGTTTTTAACCCGATGGGAAGAGCGGAGTTGGGGAGGGGAGCGGCCCGGCGGAACGGAAAG
The DNA here is from genome assembly GCF_026119805.1 of Tympanuchus pallidicinctus. Taxonomy (NCBI): domain Eukaryota; kingdom Metazoa; phylum Chordata; class Aves; order Galliformes; family Phasianidae; genus Tympanuchus; species Tympanuchus pallidicinctus. The sequence goes on along the minus strand of NW_026294618.1, from coordinate 39,044,083 downwards.
GAACGGAAAGCAGCGGAACGCCGCGGCGCCGTCCCCGTTGCCGGCGGACGCGCGGAGCGGGAGCGCAGAGCGCGGCCATGGTGCGCGGCGCGGGGACGTTCCGCGCCTTTGTCCGCGCCCTGAGCGGCCGGTGGGCGGCGGCCGGTGAGAGGGAGGGGGTTGAAGGGGGGCGAGCGGGCGGGGTCCGGTCCGGTCCGGCGGTAGGATCTGCCGCCCCGCGGGGTGCAGCGGTCGGTGCCGCGCAGCCCGGGCTCCTCCAGGGCCGCCGCGGTGGGGCCGGGAGGCGATTTGGAAAAGGCTGGAGAACGCGGCGGCCTCGGCCAGGCTGCGCCCCTCCCGGACGGGTTTCGCGCAGGCGTTTCGTGGCCGGTGCCCGTGTGCGTGAGCTGCGAAGGAGCGTGCAGCCGTGCGGTGAATCAGGGATGGCAGCCCTGGGGCTGTTTTATCCGGAAGCGTGTTTGTGCGGGCACGCTCAGAATAAACTGCTTTCCTTTCTCTAACGCAGCGATAACCAGTAGGTATTCCCAGTTGAGGCTGTGCGTACGTCCCAGAGCAGCGGTGAGAGGCCGGGTGGTTTTCTGCCCGCGAGCTGCGGAGCCGGCGTGTGCCGCTCAGTGCCCCGCTCTGTGTCTGCAGGTGGCCACGGCGAGCCGTCCTGCTGCACGCTCCCCACCAGCGCTCTCCTGAACCGTAATGGCAAAGTTCGGCTGAATCCCAGCAGCGCTCCGACTGACCTAAACGGCAGCATGTAAGGACTGGGGCTGGACTTAACGCTGTGTGACAGGGGATGGCATCATGGCATGCCTGAAGGCATTTCTAAATACCACAAATACTGGGAGTTGGATGAAGGCTTTTTTTTTTCTTTTCTTTTTTTTTCATCCTCTGATTATGAGGAATGTGTTTTCTCACCATAGTTCAGGTATTAGTTTCATGACGTGGCTTTTGTTGCTCAGGGTCACCGTGAGGAGGCTGCTCAGCACCTCGCAGTCGTCAGTGGATCCAAAGGAATTGAGGAAATTCCAGGTCCTGGCACACAGGTGGTGGGACGAGCAAGGAGAGTACTCAGCCCTGCATTCCATGAATGACATCAGAGTGCCGTTTATTAGGTGTGGGCTTGAAGACAGGTGTTTTTATGGGAAATATTTCCCTGCAACCTCAGAAAACACGGAGAATGTATAACCATTAGCAACACGTAAGTTAAATGCGTGTTGCATTTACTGAACTACCCTGTGTGTTTGCCCCTTTCTGCTAGAGACACTGTGCTGAACATGGGCAGCACCTACCAGCAGGGAAGCCCACTTTCTGGGATCAAGATTCTGGATGTTGGCTGTGGTGGTGGACTGCTGAGTGAGGTAAGAAACGGTGTGCTCCTGTTTTTCCTGTTAAAAAGCACGTGTGTTTTTTGAGTTAACTGTGATGCTGTTCCATTTCTAATCCTCAGAGAAGGAGCTCTTCTCTTCCAGTGATGCCTTAGTTAGCAGTACAGACAGGCTCCTGAGCGGTCTGCAGAACCTGGGAGCTGAGAAGTGGAACCAAATGGTTGCACAGGCCCCGAGCAGCGCTGCATCTCATCAGTAGATGATGGGTGGTTTGTAGCTTCAGCCGAGTGATCCTGGGAACTTGATCAGTATCTGGAATGAAGTGTTGCAAATAATCTCTCCCTATTTGTTTTTTTTTCTTCCCTAATTCATTCTGAGCAAAATCCTTGGTTTAATGAGAGCCTGCTCTCTGACAGGACGTGCAGAACCGGTGTGCTGCCTGGCTCTCTTAGGCTAATAACTGGTGGATTTCGGGTTGGAATAACATACATGTGGTCATGTTCAGCAGCCTGTTTCGGTTTCAGGAGAGGTGATGACTGAGGTGTTAACCTATGAGTAAGAAGACACTGGAAGAGCTTGAGTGACAGCCAAGCCTGCTGCTATCCTAGCAAGCATCAGTGTTCAGTTCTCAGCAGTGAGAAAGCCCCAGATATAATCACGTATTAAGTAACCATTAAAAAGATATGAGGATTTGCCGTTACAGATGGATGTTGAAGAAAGTAATGACAGTAATTAAATAAGGCATTGTTTTCCCTCTTTACATACTGTGTTGATTTTCCTCCTGTGTTTTTCTTCTTCCTGAGGGTGATGTTGGAGGAAATCTTTATTTGGGACAACAAAGTGGACTCAGAAGTTTTTCTGAAAAATACTGTATATTCTGGTATTTAGTTTTCTGTCGGAGAAAATTATTGCTCCCAATGCAGATAAAGCTAAGTGCTTTTATTTTCCCTTTAATTAACATTTGAAATAAAACTGCTGGGCCAGAGCTCGTCATTTATTGGCATTTGCCTTGTTTCCTGCATCACCTATGGACACTGTGAAATTGAAGGCACCTTTAATTAAAAGAAAAAAAACCTCTGCTTTCACGCGGAGAATAAATTACACTTTGTATTCTTAGCCTCTAGGTAGACTGGGAGCTTCAGTTACTGGAATTGATCCTCTGGAAGAAAACATCAGAGCGGCGGATCAGCACAAGTCATTTGATCCAGTTCTGGCCAAGAGAATACAGTACAAGTCTAGCTCACTGGAGGAGATTGTGGAGGAGTCTGTGGAAATGTTTGATGTAATTGTAGCTTCTGAAGTCGTGGAGCATGTGGCTGACCTTGAAATGTTTATCAAGTGTTGCTGTCAGGTGTTAAAGGTAAGAGAGTTCTTGCTTTCGTTATTGGAAGTGTTCTCTTTTATTATGGAGATTTTCATTTGAAGGTATGTGAGAATGCCTCCATCTGCATCCCTTTCTCCACTTGGGTGCACAAGTGCTGAGACGTGCTCCAAAGGTGTGAGTTCATCTTCCTACCTTCAGGAACCTGAAATTGGTATATATTTATTTCCCCTGTCCTGCCTTAGGAAAGTGTTAGTGGCATTACCTACTGTTGAGATACAGCTTTGCATCATAAATCTGGTTGCATCCCATTTCATCTAGGTAAAACAAGTCAGTGCTGCTGGGGATGGAGTGCAGTGGCTCAGACTGCCTTTAAACTGACTGTAATAACGTTTCTGGTTCAGAAGAAGCTCCTGAGTTGCTTATAAAGGGTGATAGTGATCCTCAGAGATAATCAGGTGTTGTTTTATTCCTTTTCATATCTTTGTAAAGAAGGATGGTAGGCCTGGTGTGCAAGCAGCATCTCTCTAATCTCGTGATGTTTCTTTTTGGTCATCAGAAGGAATAATAGATTATTTGAATGGAATTTTTAACTGATTTTTGGCCATCTGGGGACATAGAAATTACCATTTTTTTCCTACCAAAAAGTCTCTTAAATGCTTAGAATTCATTCCTGGCTTTGGATTTTGTCCCTGTCATCATTAATGCAAGCACTATGTTCAGCAGTCTGGTAAGTTGAGCAGTATTGCATGTTGTACTAAAGCTTCAATTTAAAAACAAACAAACCAACATAACACATCTTTGTTTTTACAACAGGTCCTGTATTGACTTTATGCCTTTCTTTTATCCATTTCCTGGGCAATATTATAACTGACTTTGTTAGATGGTTTCTGTGCAAGGAAGTGGTTTCTGATTAAGGTTATGTCACCTTGTAGCATATGGGCTTGTAGATAGACAGCTTAAGCTTTAATGAGAGTGAATTTAAAGTGTATTTTCAAATGAATGTTTTTCTGATTTAACATTTTAATATTTTAACTAGCCTGGAGGTTCTTTGTTCATTACTACAATCAATAAAACTCAGTTGTCCTATATCCTGGGAATTGTGGTTGCAGAAAAAATAGCAGGCATTGTACCAGAAGGAACACATGACTGGGAGAAGTTTGTTCCCCCAGAGGAGCTGGAGCGCCTCTTGGAAGCCAGTGAGTACTGGGCTGGGTGATGGGAGCATGGGGAGAGACTCAGTGCTTGCTGTAGGAGTGGCAAGGGGATAGGAGAGCTGGGGTGATTGCTGTTGGCAGCATGCAGCTTTTCCTGTGTGAGTTACTAGTCAGTAAGTACCATTTCTGTGTTAGAGACACTGCTGCGTGCTGGCTATTGTATAAACAAAATGGAGTTGTACGAATGCAGAGATTAGTCGAACAAAATCACCATTACAGCTGTCCCACTGTTGGACAGCTGAAGCAAGAAGGCCAAGGTTTTCCATCCCGTTCTGGTGGCAGGATGTACGCTCTGAAGTGGTTCATATCTTCTAGGTCAGGTTTCAGGAAATAACTGTATTGGCACTCCGGAGCTGCCCTGCTGCACTGCTTTGTTTGTCATCTTCCTGCTGGGAGGTGTTTTATTTTTGGTTGTGGCTCCATGTTCTTTATGAATATTATGTTACTAAAAGATTCCTTAAAGATTGTGGAGGTGAAATCTACCACAAGTACAGCAGTCAGTTCTTGAGAAGCAGTACCATGCTGATTTGATCAAAGCAGCTGTGGTTTGATGGCTTTTACAAGAGAAAAAGTACTGAGCTGGAAAGAACTCTGCTTCATTGTCCTCCTTCTCTAAACGTGCTTTAAAACCCTCTCACCAAATATTTCACTCTCCTTTAGTTCACTGTAGGGAACCTGATGTATGAGTATTCTCTTGGTAAGGCCTTTGCACAGCACCTTCCAGAGGTGCCATCAGGATCACGGCCCGACTCAACGTGCTGGTGCTTGTTGCTTTTCTCTCCTGAAAAGGAGAAGCAGGTGCAGTGGAGTGATTTGTTTTGACTGGCTGTTTGTTTTCTGCCTTGTCTGCTGCATCCTACTGGGACATGGCAGAGGCATGCAGTGAACTGAGAGCTGCTCAACAGGGAGTGCTAAATCACTCCTTGCTTACGCCAAGTTTTTGATTGCACTCTTCTGCCTTTCTTATATTTCCTCTTCTTAGAGGGATCTGCAAAGTCCTTCCAGAGACGTGCTCACATTTTGATTTTGAAGCATGCGGTGTCAGTCTGAAGGATGTGTCTGTCTATAAGAAAAACCAAAACTTTACCATTCACCCACACGTGGTTGGTTGGTTGTAGTGTATCTCCTTGCAGTGGCTTACCATACAGTGGTAATGGTGTGGTCATTGCTGCTGCTGGTGTCTGACAAAAGCAGACAAAAGGCTTGTGAAGCACAATTCCACAAGTGGAAGAAGCGTATTTCAGACTTGCTGTTCTAAAGTGTTTGATGTGGCAGTGACTCAGAAAGAAAATGTTTCTTTATGCCTTCTTACTTTTCTAGATGGCTTCTCTGTCAAGGCTGTGAATGGGATGCTGTACAACCCCCTCACGGGGTCCTGGAGCTGGATTGAAAGCACAAGCATTAACTATGCCCTGCACGCTGTGAAATCCGGGGGTCAGGCACAGACAAGCCAAACAGAGCCTCTCTCAGAGATGGAAAGTGAACAGTGCTCGGCCACAGCTGGCACCAGTGTGTGACCAGCTGAGATACATGCTGATGGACTGCCACCAGGAACAGAAAAGCTTTTGGACAGGCACAATAAAGCCTTTTGTAACAACAAGCTTGCTGTTTGCATTAATAATGTTGATGCCATTTTTGGCCAAATGTTTTGGGCAGTCTCAGAAAAAACAAGTGCCTGTTATCTCAGGAATCCTTTAAGATTGAAATGAGCAAAGCTCTGGAAGAAGTCTTTTTATAAAAAAAAGAAGTTTCAAATTGTTCCCTCAGTAGCTTTGAGAAGGTTCTTTCTTTGGATGATGATGTTTGTGTCATGAGGAAAACTCATCTCTCCGTAGAATGATAGCTTAAATGCAAGATGAGTTGGAAAGCACAATGTATGGGAAATGCTTTAGATATTTCAGTTACTCATGTATGAAGTACTTCATGTTAAAATTCATTTACATTTAAAAGCCACAAAACCACATTCACCACACTGTGCCTTCTTCCTGAATGGGGAAGGAGGATGCTGAAAGAAGAGTAGCAACCCTTTGCTGTTGGGTTGTGCTGTTTCTACAGCTGATCACTGCGGTGGAAAGAGAGTCTGACAGCCCAGAGTGCCTCTGCTGTCAGAAGTCTCATCGCCATGAGGTGGCTTTATCTGTGCCTATTTTAACCTTCTCCCTGTTCCCAAATAAAGGACAGTAAAGCTGCAGGTAGAACTTTACTAAGCAACTGGAGCTTTTTGCGAGCTACACATTGCATTAGTGGGCTGTCCTAGAATTGAAATGCCATACCTAGTCGTTTGTGAAGTTCTTGTGCCAGCATAAGGAAAAGTGTTTATTGAAACAGGACTTTCTAAATAAAACTTTTCTTTATGGTTATATCTCTTTTCTCCTTCACTTTCCCTTGGCTTATATATAGGCAAAGAGGTGGCTTGGCTGTGTTTTTTAATTTTCATCCCTGCAAACTGAAAATGAAACTTCTTCTGTTGGATATTTCACCTGTTGCAGAGGTTTAGTGGGCTAAATTACTATATTACGTATTTGTATTCTTGCTGCTTTGCTCCATGGTACCTCAGAATCAAAGCATTGGATCTAATGATGTATATAAGAATATAGTTAATTACTAAGGGAAACAGTAGTATTTCACAGATATCAAATCTGAAAGGACTCTCTACTGTGAATGTTTGTGTGACAGTAAATTCTGCTTTGTAATATCTGTGCTATAGTTTGGCTTCTGGGAAGAAAAACTATCTTGATGTGAAGAGTTCAGTGACGTAGAAGGCAGTATATAGGGCTCATGTATGGCATGGGCACCTCACCTACTGTTGCTACACATGTATAGAAACCCTGTCAAATGTGAGAGTTAAGTGGGTGGGTAGCCTGTTGATGTGAAAATGTGGTAAGGAAGCTAAGTCAAATAAATTTGCAAGCCTTTGGCTTTTCTGTTGCAAGTTGTTTCTAAGTATGGAGCCATAGTCTTGAGGCTTACAAGAGCAGAGGCTGAAAAAAAAGAAATGTTATAGCAGCAGGTAAGCAGCTGGGACTAGGGGTGAGGCAGGAGTGATTCTTGCCTTGAGATTGGGGAAAAAAGGTTGTTTTTTTTTCCAGCTTCTATATGTATTTGTTACCCCTTGAACCTCCTGTTTCCAGCCATCTGTTTCTGTAACACAGCAACAGATCTGATCGCACAGAGCAAAGATCTGATCTGTCTAAAAGGTGCAACAGAGCAAACTCTGTTGTTCTGGCCAGTCTAAGCTGTTAGCTCTGATTTGGCTCCTATGTCTGAGCTCTCCCACCCTGGTTCATGCACTACGTTACCGAGTCTGAAGCTTCTCCAAGTTGTTTGCACTCTGATTCAGCTTACTTGCCCAATAAATAATTATCTCAGTTTTCTCAGTTCTTTTTTTTGGGGGGGGCAGTGGTTGTGTTCTGGGAGAGGAATTTTTCCACTGCTGAGGACTTACAGCAGCCACGTGGAGAGATAAGAGTGGGGCAGGATGGCCCCTCAAGGGGCAGGATGCTTCCAGCAAGATGAACCTCTCTTGTAAAACTGCCCTTTCAGATAATAATTCAGATGTTAATTGCTCTCTAGCCTAATACGAGAAGTATGAGATCCTCAGAAGAGATTTGCATATAATTTTCTTTCTAAATAAAAACAGAACTTGGAAGTTTCCCTGATGTTTCGTTATGCTATCTCACTGTCCATTGTTCCCTTGTGATCAAGTCTTTTTTAGACCACTTTAACAGAACCTGAACATTTCTGTACACGTGTTTGCAAACATCCTGCATTAATTCCCTAGGGAGTGGAAGAAAAAGGGAGTAAGTAGTGGGAACTGAAAAAGGTTGTGACTGTGAAGGGAAAGGAGAAGCTGATTTCAGAAAAACTTTCTGCAAGATGGTCTCAATTCTGAAGTTCTTTCATTATGTTGAAACCTCAGCTTTAATTAAAAGAAAGAAAAAAAAAAGATTTCTCCAAGTGCTTCTTAGAAATGCTTGAAAGAAATAATGGCATGCAGTTGAGAGGTTCAGAGGCCAAGGGGCCCAGCTTCTATAATTAACTGGTCTGATAAAGAAGGCTGGAGGATAAGTGAAACAAAAAGATGAACCACCATCAAAGCGTTGATTATGTGGCTGCAGTGCTTTGAGAGGATCTCAGTTCCACCTGAGTCTTGTCATATTAACCCCTGCTGCCTTGTTTCAAATACCTGCCCCATCACCAAGCTCCTGGGAAGGAAAGTTGGGCTCCTCTGGCTTCAAATTGAACGTTGGTCACTTATTACTCAAGAGGAGCTGCTAGATCCTCCCTTATGGTGTTTCTTATGTTTAATCAGTCTAGTACTCTGATGCTTCCAGGTGGAATCCCACAGTAGATCTTTGTGCCCCATGTCCCCTTTATTGGAAACATACACAGTCACGATACTTCTTTGCTGTGTATTCCAAGGTGGTGAAGGCTCTAGAGGGGATGATGTGCAAGGGGTGGCAGAGGTCCCTTGGTTTGCTCAGCCCAGAGCAGAGGAGCTGAGAGGAGGCCTGATGGCAGCTGTAGCTCCTCACAGGGAGTGGAGGAGCAGCGCTGAGCTCTCTGTGACAGCGACAGAGCTGTGCCAAGGCAGGGCTCTCTGCCCTGACCTCCAGAACCCTCTGCCAGGCTTTGTTGAGTCCACAGAGACAGTAGCACTTAGCACACAGCTGCCCATCAGCATCTCTAAAGAAGGTTTTGTGGTTTATTTCTTCACTGCCTGGGAATAGATTTCTACTTTTTCTGCCCACTGTGGATTTTATTGCACTATCTCCTGCTTCATGATGGGATAAGTGACCAAAAAACTGTTATGTAATGCACATCTTGCCATCATAATCACATATTTTTCCCCAGCTCCAATGGAAATAGAATATTGCTTTTATAACCTTTTTAAAATCAATTAATTTTGCTTAGACTGAATGCTACCATAAATTTCAACAAAAATATAATTATTTTCAGATTATTTTTTGTGATAAAAATCAACTTGTTTTTCCCCTGCTTCCTGCAGGCTGTAGGATAAATCTCTGCCCATTTAATATTCTCACCAACCTTTGTATCACAGTGACTGTTTTGTATCTCCACACATCACCATTTTCTTGAGGCAATATAAAATGATGTCATGTTTGACCCTATCTAGAATGGCTAGGTTTTTGTCTGGGATGTAAAACCACCTGACCTGTCATAACTTACACACATTGCACACCCACCTCTCCTGATGACATCAATGCATTAGGAGCTCAGGATATATATATCTGATTTACATTTTATTGTGTTTTTATTCCCATGTGGAGTCACTCCAGTGAAGTCATTACTGTTCCATTAATAAATTTGAAACCTCTTGTGTCCTCATGAGTTGGGCCAACTGAAAAAACAAACCCGAAATAGCTGAAATTAAAATGTAAATATGGCCTTAAAATTAAGCAACTGTATTATATAGACTTGAAATAGAAATTATAGGAAAAGATTTGAGGTGTTTATTCTCCTGAATGACAATATGCACATACTGAGGTCACGGAAGCGTGAGTCTGAATTCCTCTGATGGGATGATTATGTTGCCAGTTGACACCTGAAAAGGAGGGAAGGTGGAAGCCATTGCCCTGAGCAGCAACTGCAGTGGGTTCCTGCAACTGTTCTGCTCTGGGAAAGCTTCAGATGTAAGATCCGACCACAGAAGTGTGCAACCTGCCAGCTGTCCAGAAAGCTCATATTGTAATATCATTAAAAATGACTGAGGGAACCATGAGACTGGTCTGTCAAACTGGGTTTTTTTTTTTTCCAGTTTACCTAGTTCATAAAACAGAATCATGGAATCATTAAGGTTGGAAAAGACCACTAAGGTCATATAGTCCAACCAATATAAATAACTTACAAATGTGGCCAGCTTAGCACTGAGCTGCCAGCCAGAGCACTGCCATATGCAGAAAGCAGGAAGCTTCTTGCATAGCCTTTTTTTTTTTTTTTGGGGCAGAAGAAGGAACACTGAGCTATTTTCATCATTTGGGGCAGTCTCATGGTGTGAGTCACCTCTGAAAGTGGCTTTATTTATCAGAAGGTGCGAGGTAAACTGGGACTTACATACAGGTCCTTCCATATAGAAAAGTATTTAGATTCTGGCTGTTCTACATTTTCCATGTATTTTTAGGCTTGTATTTAATCAAAGTTCTCACCAACTCCTTTTCTGCATATGAACTGAAATGCAGCATGAACGCTTTACAGCTACACCTTGGCTATTTTTATCTGAATAATTAAAGAGTTGTGTGTATGAAACCCAAGCTGCCCAGAGAGATCATTAATATTACAACAAAACAAACCCTGGCAGCAACCAGTGACTGTTTCAAAAGGAACTTGCAGAGCCTGCTGGCTATGATGAGCTTTTTTTCACATTCTCAAACTCTATCAAATGAGGTCTTCTGCAAGCAAGGGCTCAGTAAATTCAAGTTGTTTCAAGCAGAAGAAAAACATTTCTGTGCCCAGCCAAGCCTTCCCAGAGGATGCTCTGCCAGCATACAACACGAGGTCCTACCTGAGTGGCACTGTCACTGGGGCTGGCAGGTCTCCACACTGGCACTGTGAGGTGGTTTCTCTTCGGACAGAGCATCTCTAGGCAGTGCTTACAGGAGAGTTTCTTCTAAGCATCCAGAAAGAAGGAGGATCGCTTAACGCCGCGTTGCCTTGGGACTAAGCAGGAAACAATCTGTATCAACTAATGGAGCTGTTAAAGCATTACTTTGCTCAAGCTCTGGCTGCTTGGAAGGAGACAGCAGGAGCTGTGGGGTGGTGAGATCAGCAGCAAACGAGTGGTCCTTTTTCTTGAAGATCTGCTCTCCAAAACCAACCAACAGCAGCAGAGGAAAGCAAACCTCAGGTGAGGCAACAACGATACCCAACTCAGAAGTCTGATGAGGTCTCAGGCCCCGACATAATACAGTGAAGGTATAGACACGTGGATGTACATCTACTTGTTCTGATGTTCCTTGCCCCAAGAAGTGAGATGAGATGGATGACATCCAGCTGAGGGGCAAGCTTTGATTTTTCCTCCCATAAATGAGAGAGCAAGGCAGATCTTGTGGCCTTCTTCCAATCTGTGCACTGTCTTAACACCAGCAAGGGCACAAGCTGGAATGTCAGTACAGAGCACTGACTTTCTGAGTGTGAGCTGCTTCCTTCAAAGCACCAGCTTTGCTCACCTCATGCAGGGCAGTGCCGAGGTGAAGGATTTAATGCCTGCTTCCTGCTTTCCTCTCACACACAACTTGTCACTCCGTGTGCTGGAAATGATTTGGAGCACAAATTTTAAGAGAGCTCATTTGCCTCTGCAAATGTGGCAGCTGCGACGTGGATGCCCAAGACCTCTCCCTTCCCTCCCAGAAGCTCAGATCCCATCTGTAATTGGATCATTCTTATCTGTACCACAGGATCCTTACGGCAGCAAATGCTGAGATCAGCCACCAAGCAGCAGCAGCCCAGATTTATTGGGCTGTCTGCACTGAAGCAGATCTTAACCTGAGATTTGCAGTTGTTGGTGCAAAGAACTTTTCCTTGTCTTATTTGCTGCCCTAGTGTAACATTTAGCAGAACCTCATCATGTCACTGCTGCCGGTCTCCCTGCTTGCCTGTACTTTGCTGTTTGTGTACTGCCTATAGCAAGGAATGGCCCCAGTTCCATGAAGGAGCTGTGCCAGCAGCTCACTAAGGGTAAGGGAGAGCAGCAGGGCTTGAAGGGAGCAACCTGTGTGTGGAGTGGGGTTTGCTGGGACCTTTGGTCAGCATCTCAGAGCTGGCTGCCAGGCTGCTTGTGCACTGTGCCCCGGGCCGCAGGAGCTGAGAGCAGGCTGCAGCACACAGTGCTCCCACCCTGTGCACCTGCCTCGTACTTGTTTTAAAGCTGTTCTGCTGCCTTTCTGCTGTGCCCTTCTACTCCTGGAGGCGTTCTGCTCCCTTCTGCTGCTGACCTTGTCAAGCGTCAGGATAACAGAGCAAGATAAGCACTCTGTCTCAAGCATTTGGAAGAGGGCCTTGCTGTTTCGTGCTGTGACTGGGTACCAGTATGTTATGGCAGGTGTCCTTCATCTCAGCCACTCGCTAGCGCACGAGGCCCCGCTCCTCGGTGAGAAGCACAGCAGCGCGTCCCCTCTCACAGCGCCGCGAGGAGTCCCCCCAGCCGCAGCCTTGGGTCAGGGCTCGGCCGGGCAGATTCGTCCCCGCGCTCAGGGCGGCGGGTGCCCCCCTCAGGCCGCTCTGCGCACCGCCGCCAGCCCCGCGCAGCCGCGCCGCGAGGGCGGGAGGGGGCCGGCAGCCGGCGGAGCCGCCCGGCCGGGCAGGGCTGCGCGGGGCCGGGCCGGACGGAGAGGAGCGGGGGATGCGGGGCCTGGGCGCAGCATGCTGTGGGGAGTCGGGCTGGCGGCGCCTCGCTCCTGCGTGGCGGACTTGAGCCGCAACCGCAGCCTATCGCTGGGCTGGTGCGCGGGGCCCGAGGAGCCGCCGCCCGCGCTCTATGGGGGCGAGCTGGTCGCCTTCCCGCTGGCGGGCGCGGGGGCTGGCGGCACCATGGCGGCGCTGGGCTCCGACTCGTGGTGGAAGAAGACGCTGTACCTGACGGGCGGCGCGCTGCTGGCCGCCGCCGCCTACCTGCTCCACGAGCTGCTGGCCATCCGGTGAGCGGGATGCGGGATGGGGTGCCTCGGCGCCCCGTTCTGCCCCGCAGCCATTTTGCGTCGCCCGGCGCAGGGGCGCGGTGCGTCCCGGGGACCCGGCGTCCCGCCTCGGGGCCGGGCGCCGCGGGGAAGCGACGAGCGGGGGCGTCGGGCGGCGGCGCCGTGCCCTCTGCGGAGATGGCGGGCGGCGGCTGCCCCGGTGGGGGGGGAGCGGGAACGGGGGCCGAGGGCCGTGCGGAAGACGGGCGGCGGAGCAGCTTGGAGCGGGGCTGAGGGGCGGTGAGCCGGCTGGTGCCGGGATGGAACAAAGCCCGGCCCGAACACGGTGGAAATGGCCGGTGGCTGCTTCGGGGCGGCTGGAGCGGCGCTCACCTGGACGGGAAGGTGGCGAGGCCCGGTGTTGCGCCCCGCTTGGGCGCGGCGTGCGTGCGGTCCGCAGCCCTGCGGCGGGACGGGACCGCGGGGCCTGGGCCTCATCGCTGCTCCTCTTACGGGAGGCCGTGGCAGCTTCCCGCGGTACCCAGCGTGCGAGCAGTCGGGCTGCCGCAGCAACGACGGTGCGTTACAGCGGCCCTCGGTCTGACGAATAAAATATTGCGGTCGTACGTGAAGGGAGGATGCGTGTTTGGCCTCCGCTGGGATTTTTCCTTTGTGTGTTTGTAACGCTGATTTATGATGCATCCTTTGTTTTGGTTTGGTTTTTTTCCCCCCCTTCTTAATTTGTTCCGTTTTCTGGCAGGAAAGAGCAGGAGATTGATTCAAAAGATGCTATCATACTGCATCAGTTTTCAAGGCCCAACAATGGCGTTCCAAGTCTGTCACCTTTCTGTCTGAAAATGGAAACGTACCTAAGGATGGCTGACCTACCCTACCAGGTACATCCTTACTGTTCTCCTTTACGCCACAGCTCACTGTAGTTGCTTGAAATAGGCATCCCTCCAATCTTTCTCATGCAGAGAGATGTAAATATATATGTCCAGGTAGGTGACAGCTCTTTTGTCTCTGGTGATATTTGGTGTATAATCTTTAAAGTTACCACTTGAATGTGGTTGATGTAGAGCAGCTCTAGGTTTAATTGGTAAAGCAAAGCGAATGTTGGAAGTTAACTTGTCTGGAAATGCTAGGAGAATAGCTTGCAGTTCATTGAATAATACTGTAAAACTGAAGGACGGTGTTACATGATCTTTGAAGTTGTCCATGCTGAAGAGAACGAGGTGAAGTGGCTGCAGCTTCCTGTTTTCCAGAGGGTTTCACCCTGGTGCTCTCCTGGGAAGATGTGTCTCTCTTCTGCTTTGCTTGGTGTCACCCCATGTGGCCTCCCCTCCCATGTGGGAAAACAGGGTTGCTCTGCAGGCCTGTTCAGCTGCGAGGCTTTGAGTTGGGTGCGTGCTGTCTGGTGGTGTCACCAAGCAGGTTGTGCAGAAAACAAAATCTTTGAGACCTTGGATGGATCTTTCTGCTGTTTGTATAAAGCATGGAAGTCACTGCAGATGTCATATTTGTTGTTACTGTTGTACTGAGAATCTTAGGTGGAAGAAGTCTCTTTTCCCCCAAGTTATTTAAGTCTGGGCTCTTACTTCGCCTCAAATGCTCTGAGCTGTGGCTGAGTCGCATGCTCACCTTGGCTGGGTTCAAGTCACTTTTTTCTGCTGCACATCCAGGTATTATGAAGAATGTTTTGATTGCATCTGGTGTTTTGCAGAGGAGAAAAAAAAAAAAAAAGTTTGAGAACTTGATTTTGTATTTGTGATTGATATTCATCCACATTTGTATGTGATTATCTCCTTTATTTTGGATGTGAAAAGAAAGTCTATTTAGTACATAGGGCTTAAGCATTTAAAAGCATACATTTTAATGTTTACTATATTAAGATTTAATGGAACTTGAACAAGGTACTTCAGAGCATTTAGCAGGGAACTGGACTGGATGGCCTCTGGAGGTCCCTTCTGACCTCTGCCTTCTATGGTTCTGTGAGAACAGGCTGAGGGATGCAGCCAGAGACATACTGTGGGTCATCACCTTCCTGGGCAAGGGCTGCTTAGAAGGGGGAGAGTAAAGCTGAGCTGTGTTTTCAAAATGTTTGATGCTTTTCTTCATAAAGCTCGTGATAAAGGAGCCCATGGTGGGTGCTTATGGAAGCCTTTTGGTTGTTCCTTTATTTCATTATGACTATTAAGATTTGGCTATTTCCATAATCTAACGAGTGTTTGCGCAGCAGCACTGTGTTGTTTTCATACCAGGTCTGTGGAGATGGCAGAGACGGCAGTCTCTATGAGAAGAAACATGAGGAAAAGTAAAGCATAAGCTACAGTAATTGAAAATGTAGAGCCTAATTTCTTCTGAAGAGTACTATAAAATTACCCCAGAAGAGCCCTGTGCTGTGTGGTTTATAATTTCCTCTATAAATGAGGTTCTCAGGAGCTTTGTAGCCTGCAGTTCAGGTTAAAGTACTATGAGGCATGAGGGTGTTTTTTTTTAATGACACTACCATAGCTTTCCTGCTTTGCAGCTGGACCAGTTTTCAAGTGGAAAATTGGTAAATATTTGATGGCAATTAGTAGCAGCCGTAAGAATACTGAGGTTTCAAGCCTGAAAATATCCACTTGAGAACAGCAGATACAGGAACTGTAGAACTGAAATTTTCCCAAGATAAAGGCTTTTTTAGGTCATTGAAAGACATTTTCCGATTTGTTTGATAAACTATATGCAAAGAAACGTGAAAATCCTGCAACAGTTTTTTGGTTGTTTTCTTTGGGTTTACCCAAATCGACTCTCCTAAAAGAACTTCACCCATCATTTGCATTTTTAAAAATTGTGATATTAATGCAGCATTAACACAACATTTTACACGATGTATTTGTGTGCATGTATGTGGATGAATAATAAGAATCTGCTTTGGTTGGGTTGCAAATGACACAGACTGCAGTAATTGTGTGTAGTAAGCTCATCTTCAGCTGCTTCTGCAGAACATCAGTATTTGTGCGCAGGAAGGTAAATCGTACTGAAGGTGCTATGGACTTCATGCTCTCTATTTGGTTTCAGGTGTTGGGCAGTTTTGGTGTTTCTCCTGTTGATCAGAGCAGTCACCTGCACGTGCAGGCAATGTGGATTCTTCTGCTTTGTTCATCTAGGCTTGGATGCAGTAGATCAGAGGTTACATAATCCAGTATTCCTGCTGTAAGATTCTTGCTTGGGCAGAAGTCCCAGAGAAGGCTGAGACCAGAAGGTTTTGTTTTCTCAGCAGTGTTACCCATTCCTTCTGTTTTGATCTGAAAGGGTTGAGCTTCTGGGAGTGGCCACACATGGGCAGTGGTTGCACACTCGTGTTTTAAGCAATAACCAGGAGGATGTGCATTCAGGCTAAGCTGGAGCCACTGGTGCAGGGTGACCCTCTCTATCTTCAGTGAAAAAATGCGTTATTACTGCCGTACAAGTGTTACATGGAGGAGATGTGCCCATGTTCAGCAGCTGGCTAGTGCTGTGCTGGACAGCAGAGCTGTGTCCTCATAGATCCAATTGGAAGTGTGTCTGATGATATAGGAGATTTCTAAGTTACAAAATTGCTGAAGGGCATATAAAGAGAGATTTCTCTCCTGCCTGGTGAGGGAATAATATGTCTTTGAACTGTGGGCTCTTGACTGTGTTTTGCCCTCAGAGACAGTACAGCTATCTGATACAGGCAGTGAATTTGGATGTCCTGTCCCTGGAGGCATTCAAGGCCAGGTTGGATGGGGCCCTGGACAGCCTGATCTACTGGGTAGCAGCCCGACCCATGGCAGGGGACTTGGAACTCAATGATTTTTAGGATCACTTCCAGCTAAGCCGTTCTATGATTCTGTGAATAAGCATTTATAACGTACTAACACAAAAAGTGCTGCTCTGTGTGAGAGCCAAATTAAGGCATGATTCCTGTGATTAAAAACTTGTTTAGGATGATGGACCCAATCTTCCGAGAGATCTGACTGTCCCCATCCCCTTAAATAACCCAGGTCCTTAAATAATATTAAATTACATGGCATCTAATATAAAAATATGCAACGCATTGCAGGACCTGGAAATAATCATTTGGGGTTTTTCGTATTGCACAGAGTTGTTGCTCCAGTTGAATAGCTGCAGTTATCCTGGAGTGTTCATTAAGAAATAATGTTGCTTTTAAAAACACGGAAAGTTATATAAAAAAGCTTTATTCTTATTGAAATGGAATCTGAAGGGCCTTTTTTTTTTTTTTTTTTTTTTTTTTTTTTTTTTTTTTTTGTCTGTATGTTTGTTTGTTTACTTGCTTTTTTTTTTCTTAGAACTATTTTGATGGAAAACTTTCCCCTCAAGGAAAAATGCCTTGGATTGAATACAATCACAAAAAAGTGTCTGGCACTGAGTTCATTATCGACTTTTTGGAAGAGAAACTTGGAGTGAATTTAAATAAAAATCTTGGTCCACGAGAAAGAGCTGTTTCCAGAGCAGTGACAAAGATGGTGGAGGAGCATTTCTATTGGTAAGCTTGCATGAAAAGCCTGGCTGTGTTCTGCTGTCAGACCTGTACTGTTTGTCTAGGAGTGAATACTTATTTTGTCTTGGATACCCAACTATTAATTTCACAGCTTTTTTCACTGTGGAAAATTGCTGCTTCTTTCTGCTTGTGCTGGCATGAGTCAGGAGTAACTCCCTCAAGAGCTGCAGTGATGTGTGGGCAAGGTAAGGAGTTGGCGTTGCAGAAAGGAACAGCAGTGGGCTGTCTGTCTGTCCTTTTCCTATGACCTCCATGCAGAAGCAGCCTTGCTAATGAGGAGCAAAATCCAATGTGGCTGAAAAGATGGGAGGTGTCAGAGGGGAAACAAACAAAATCCAGCGTATGGAGTGAGTCTGAAATATTATGGATCTGTATGTGTGATTGCAATATGGATTACTGCCTCGTTACTCCCATTAGTAAGTATTGTTGGCATTAGTGCCAGTTGATAAGGTGCTGTACTAGTTGTGGTACCCCAAGAAGATCAAAAATGGATGTGATGGAAAACCTAAATATAGCTCTGCTGATACTTCATGCATTTTACTGATACCTTTGAATACAGTGTCTGTGATTTTTATTTTTTATTCTTCCTGTTCCCCCACCCCAACTTTTCAATCCTTTTTTTCCAAGTGTCCTTTCCTGATCCATAGAAGTAGCAGGTGAACATGGCATTTTGGGTATGGCATTGGATACTTTGGCAGGCGTAAGGCTTTTTCCCAACAGTTTGCTTTCTTGCATGCATTTGAAGTTGTTGTTGTACTGAGCCTTGCATTCAGACATAACTTTTTTTTTTCCTCTAGAAAAACTGTGATATAACTAGAATGCATTTACCTTTCTTCCTTTCATCTTCTTATTGAAGATCAGCAGCAACATGTGCACGCGTAGTATTTTGAATCATTTGTAACATTTCCTGGGAACAGTTGTAGCATTCAGTAGTTTAAATGCTATGATTTAAGAATGTAATCCTTAGCTTCCCAAAAGTATGACTTTCACTAGTGAGACCTATCTGCAGTGTCTTCTCAGAAATCTGACTGCAGCTCTCAAACTGCCGTAGTCTGCAAGTGTGATTTCTTCATTTTGTTGTTCCTTTTTTTCTCCCATACTTGTAGCTGCCAGAGGGAAGATGTGGCCTTTAGATCCCTTAATGCTCCATCTCCTTACCTAAGTGTATTGATTGTTTCATGGTCCACAGGCTTAACTGCTTTTAATGTAACATTACTGATGACAAACTTGCACAGCTCTTGTGTTTCTGAATTATAAATTGCTCTTTCCTTGGTGAAGCCATTGGCTGTCCATCCATGTTCCTACTGAGCTCATTCAGCCCTGCTGGGCACGAAAAAGGAGAGCATGGAACACAGGTACTACAGATTCAGGTGTTGAGCTGGGGCACTGAAGTAGATGGACAAAGCAATAAGTAGGAAAAAAAAATAGGCACGTGCCTCACTGTGTATCCCTCTTTCCTTTTCTCTTTAGTCATGCAGGTGAGTTTCCCAAGGGCAAATATTTTTTCACTGCAGAATAGAAAGACCCAGCTTTAAGTTTTGTTGTATGTCCTTGCAGTGAGGGTGTATGAGAGGGATGCTGTGCTGTTGAGAGCACACTGTGCTGGTTCTCTGTACCAGGCCTGAGCCAGAGCTATGAGGCTTCACACTGAATAACAGCTCTGACCATCCTGTAGTTAACCAGGATAAAGTCAGGCAGTAGCTGTGCAGAGCTTCACACTGGTGCTGAGCCTTCCCATTTCCCATCAGGAGCAGAGGGTCTGTTTGTGATGTCCTCAAGTCCCCTGGGGGGGAACTTGTCACAGTCATGGCCTTTCTGCAGAAAATTTATAAAATCAAGCCTATCCAGTGATATAAAATGTGATTAATACAGCCTCATTGCCAGCAGCGTGCAAAGTAATTTCATCATAAATAAGTAATGCTGTATTACATCAATTGAATGTACAAGCAAAGAACATCCTGTGGATTAGCTCTGTGGATGCAGCTAATCTGGGTGGGTGCTCAGCATCCTCCTGAAATGTTTAGCCTCTGCTGAACTGATTGCTTATCTTTGGCTGCAGTTCTGATTGCTTAATACCCCTTAAAGGTGGAAACTGCTGCTCTGGCTGGAGCTGAGAGCAATGTAGGACTGTTGTGAACCACTGCCCTAGGCTGCGGTGTCCGGCAGAAAGCCAGTGAGTGATTGGACATGCCTATTTTAGAGCTGGGATTAGAGCTTGTCTCCGAGATGCATAAGACTGGTGCTGGAGCTTCTGTCCCTGGAGGAAGCTATAATTGTCAGGCTTTTGCTATGTTTAAATCAGCAAAAGAAAAAAAACGTTTTAGCCTAGGTGGGGGTGAGGTTGAGTCAGTAGGGAAGAAATGGGAGAGCAGGCTGGTTCTGTGCTTCAGGGACTAGGCCTGAGGTCCTGGCTGTGTGCAGGCCTGTGTCATCTCCCCACGGCTTGTCCTGGGTCACCTCCATTGTCTGCAGTGACTGCCAGGGGCTCTTGAAAACCATTCAGAGGCATTACATTGGTTTTCCTTATTGTCAAACACAAGTGATTTGTCAATATATACACACAAATACATTCATTTCTTACTTTGTCTTTAAGAAGACAGTGTAAACATCACTAATGTATTGCATGTTTGAAGGACAGGAGGAGCATGGTGTGATAATGCAAATGACTGACAGATATTTAAACTTGCCATGTATTAAACAATACATGTTTAACATCAAGCCAATTATAAAAGTGACATCTCTCCTGCTATTGAGGATGATGATGCTTGAATACCACTGGTGGCTTAAAAGCCATTCTCTCTGAGAAGTTGCACAGCAGGTAAGGTAAGATTTGTGGAAGGAATTTATTAGAATCCTTTTCTGTATTCCACTCTGCACAAGATTTAGATGAGCAAAATAGCTTCCAGTTTGCATCCTTTTAAGTACCCCCCTTCCCCCACCCCTTTTTTTTTTGCCTCTTGAATTACTAGAGGGATAATCAAGCAAGCTGTTCCTGATGAGTCACTTTCTCTATCTCTTCTGATTTATGTATTGAGGCCAGAGCTGCTGTTACGTGTATACTTCAGATTTGCTTCACCCCTGTAGCATTTCTTTAATGCATTATGGTTTTATTTATACTCTTAAGAATTCACATATATTCTGGCACAAATGGAGGTGCTAATATTTCCCAAAATGACATAAAATAATAATGTCATCACATACGTTCTGAACTACAGTTAGTTTTTATAGTTAGTATTTATAATTATGCTGAATTAGGTTATATAGACAACATGATTTCTGGCTTTTCTTAATTTTTTGTTATTTTTATAATACTCTGCTAATGTAGTCTAAGCAGAGGAATGATGGTTGGAATTAAGCGCAGAGGAGCATGTTTTGGTGAAAAGCACAGATTAAATTAATCCTTGACTATAATTATTTTAACAAAGTGCTTGTAAAGCTAGTTTTAAAAAGATGTTTAGCTGTCCCTCTAAACAGGACTCTACCTTTTTTTTGTTTTTGCATGCTCAGAAGCCTAACGTTTTTGGCATAAACTGAGTGGTTTTCTGTTTAGCTGTCTTTGTTGCTCACATAAATTTGAGATTTGGGACATGCAACAACTTCACTCAGAGTGACAGGCACACATCCAGGATTGGGCTTCATGGTGTAGCCGAGGCAGGGTTACCTAAATCTGGTCCTCTTTGTTAACTCTTACCTGGCCTCAGTCTCTTCCAGACTTTCTCCCCCAGAACAAGTAAGTGAACGTTATGGAAATGTAGTTCTGTTTCACAGCACAGGCTAATTAGTTTTGTGGGAACCCTTATTTGTGCTGTCTCATGGAATTAAAGTTGTCCCAGGCATGGTTGATGGCTTGGTGCGATGCCAGCTCACTGGTGGAGTCAGAGTGAATAAAAGTCATAGCAGGTCTGGAGGGTCTGCTGGTCGTGTGTGACTGGGATGGTTTTTCAAAAATGCTCCAGCAGTCTCCTTTCTGCTTCCTCACTTTGTCTTGCCTTGTTTTTCTCCCTGCCCCTCTATGGTGACTCCAGTTGTGCTAAAGCAATTACAGCAGTGCTGCAGAATGGCCAGAAGCTGATGAGATCCATGCTGGGCGATGAGGGTCTTCATAATGACATGCACAGCTGTGCTATTAAAGAGCAGGTTCTTGCCATTTACTCGAGTAAATAGTATGAATAATAGCTGGCACACACAGATAATAGTTGTAATTATTTCCTATGGTTCGCATCCAGACCAGATTCCTTCTTCAAAGCTGTATTTGTCCAAGGGACTTTGTCCTCAAAAGTTGGTGATTTTGATATTTCAGTACCCTCTGTGTGCTGGCTTTGTGTTCTGCTTTCCTGTTGGTGCTCCTTTCTAAATCCAGTCCCGTTTCAAACTCTGCAGAAACTGGCCCAAAAACTTTAGTTGGTTCATCCAGTTTGAGTGCTGTTTGAACTAGATTGTGCAACATTTCCATTGAAAACATCAGTGAGATGCTGCTGTCACAATAATACAGTACAGGATGTCTTTTGGAGAAACTTGGTGAGAATAAAAGAAGTCCAAAACAATGCAGGTGCATTTCTGTTCTTTATTGTTAGTGTAGTTGCACTGAAACCTGCACGGGCCTCACTGTTGTTGACAGTTTTGAAGGGAATTAAAATGCCTTTTATCCTCTCAGAGAGTACATTTGAGTTTTAAGTGGCATTTTTTCAGCTGTTATGCCAAATACGTTCTTTTTACCTGGTATTACTAGTAATTTGAATAAGGAGTATATGGAAATGTAAAGATTAGAGCATTTTCATGGTGTTAAAGTAGTTGCTCATTGATGGTAATTCTAAATTCAGCTTCTGGTCATGGTATACTGGAATTTGAGAAAGTGTACGTGTGAAAAAATATGCAGGAGGTCTCTTTTTTTCCCTCTTATATTCAATTAGTTGATCCATATAGGCATAAAGAGAAGTGTGATTTGAAATATGGGCAAAGATAAAACTTAAGTCAAGTTACGAATTAAAAAAACTGATTTCCAGCCATAGTGGAAATGAAAGCATTTAATTATGAAACACCATTCAATATTTTACATACATGCATTTGCGACTTTTGATATTACAACTTCCTGAAGGGAGGCTGTGATGAAAATGGGTCTGGCCTCTTCTCCCAGGCAAATAGTAGGACCCGAGGAAAAGGCCAGAAGTTATACCAGAGGAGGTTTAGGTTGGACATCAGGAGAAACTTTTTCTCTCAGGCACTGGAATGGCTGCCCAGGGAGGTGGTGGAGTCACCATCCCTGGCAGTGTTCAAGAGGCATCTGGATGAGGAGCTACGAGATGTGGTTTAGTGCTTGTGGTACTAATAGGAATGGGAGGGTGGTTGGACTAGATGATCTTGCAGGTCGTTTCCAACCTTGCGATTCTGTGATTCTATGATTCCAACTTTTCTGTCAAGCTTCATTAGTCTATAGAATCACCAAGGTTGGAAAAGACCTACAGGATCATCCAGTCCAACTGCCCTCCTGTCACCAGTAGTTCTCACTAAACCATGTCCCTCAGCGCAACCTCTAAACATATTCTGGACACCTCCAGGGTCAGTGACTCCACTGCTTCCCTGTGCAGCCCAGCACCTGACCCCTCTTTTGGAAAAGTGGTATCCAGACTGAATTTCCCCTGGCGGAAGCTCAAGTCCTCATTAACATTTTTTCATACAGTTCACAGTGTGTAAGCCTACTTCTACATTTGTCAGTTTGGAAATATGTAATGGAACATGGCTATACATTCCAATGTTTCTTAGACCCTTGGCTTCTTGCATTTGTCACATCTACTTAAAGATGTCTCCAGCTCTTCTTCCAGTATTCCTTGAGCCAGTGACAGAAGCTGTATGGTCTCTCCTTTCTTCAGAATGCCTTATGTCAGAAGGTGCTGCATATCAGAAAAGTTAATGTTGCAACAGCAACAAATGACCTTTGCCTACAGTATTAGTAAAGAATGAAAAATATTATGTAGCTGGTAAGACAAATTTTGATGAAAAGATCTTTTGAAATAATACTGAAATAATGAAGTTGAAATCCAGCCTGAAATCCAGTGGAAGCCTTCAGAAAGGTATCTTGTGTAAGATCAACATCTTCATTAAGGGAAAGAAAACTCAGATGAGAGCTAATCTGATAGGTACCACCTCTGCAGCTTTGTGTTTTTTTTTTTCTTGTAAAGATTATGTCATGGTTAATCTATGAAGAGAGCGGAGATCTTTTTGAAGAATCACTGCTACAATATTTATGTTGATGCAAAGTACTGCTGGAACTTGGCCAAGCAGTAATAGAGTGCAAGGAGAACAGGCTGGTGGGAAAGGCTGCTTTCTCCATTTTCCTCTGTTTTCCCTAGCTCTGTGCTCTCTGGGCATTGCACTGTTACAACTTGGTGTTTGCATCCTTGTAGGACTCTAGCTTATTGCCAGTGGGTGGAAAACCTTCACGAGACGCAAAAGATGATTTCAGTTTACGGCCCCCTCAGTGATCTGCTGAAGTGGATTCTGTGCCATCTGACCAAAGGGATCGTGAAGCGGGAGATGTACGGTCACGGAATTGGCCGCTTCTCTGAGGAGGAGATGTACACACTGATGGAGAAGGACATGAGGACTCTAGCAAGTCTCCTGGGTAATGTACCACAAACCGCACACCTTCTCCTTGTGCCTTGGTGTGAAATGGCTGTATGTCAGCCTGGTCACAGCCACAAATAATCTCACTGCTGTCAGGTGGCGTTCACACTGCTGCTGTTCCCCGGTGCCACCTTCGCTCTTGGGGGGATGGGTTTCTTTCCTCGCTTTTTGTTACCAGACTGCCTCGCTAGGAGGGTAGATGGGTTGCTTCTCTGGGCACTGATTTGTATCTGGAGGAGCAGAATGTGGCCTTTTGAAAGTCCTTAGCAAATGCCACTTTCAGCTGGGTGTTGCTGCATTTGGTTGGTGTTAGAAGCTTCATTTAAAGCTGGTAGGAGATGGGTCTGTGTTATCAAAATGGATGGTTTTAGGCTTGCTGGCTGTTGTGGGTGGACAGTGCAGAGATTGTCTTAAGGTTGACCTCCCTCAGCCAGAACCGTGCAAGCCTCATTTCTGTAGTGTAGCTCAGGCTGAAGTCTGAACTAAAACTGTCTGCACTGTGCTTTTCACTTCCAGTCTGCTGAGAGCTAACTGTACTATGCTTTTGTGTAAAAATATGTATTTTGAGGAATTCATCTGCATATTATCCCTTACTTTGAGCTTGTCCCTTCCTTGGACCAGAATCCAAGAGGTGGTGCTGATGTGGTTTGTTGTTCCCTGTTACGATCCTTTCAGTGGTGGTTGGGCAAGAGGGGTCCTCCCTGCCCTGTCCTGGCTTCTGCACTCATCCTGTGCTCAAGAAAGAGGACAGAACATGTACTTGAACTGTGGGATGGACAGGAGGAGAAAAGGTAGCCAAGTAGAGGGCAAAAACTGAGTGCTTACTAAGCAATAGAGGGATGTGAGATGGTTTTTGTTCTTTCAGGGTGTTTGGGAAAGAAAAAAAAATTACAAAGGACCTAGAGGGAGCTGTGCAAGTTTTCTGAAATGCAGGGAGCTGCTGGGTTGGCAGCAAAGTGAAAAAAGAGTTATGGTCATGGACAGTAGGTGAGGGGGAGATTTGTTGGCACTTCTTTCTCTGTTGGCTCTTTCTCATGATTTTGTTATTTAGATTGTTTAAGGTTGTTTAAGAAAAATCGTAGATTTTCTTTTGAAGAAGCACTATTTTTGGAGGCCAAGAGGTCAGAAGATTTCAGAAGGTGAAGATACAGCAACTTTCATTAATTATTGGGTGGCAGGTGTTCATCACCATCAAAATCTGTTCACAGTTTGTCCAGTTTCATATTGGAGGATGCATGCTCTCAACCTTCAGGCAGGTGTTCCTTCTAGTCCTTCCTGCCCACCCTGAGCTGCCTATGCCATCTCCTGTGAAGATAAATGCTGTGATCAAACCATTTATTTCACTTGTTTTTGCTTGGAGAAATGGCTGGAAATCCTCAGACCTCTCTTTAAGATTCATTTTTCATTGGTTGGAAATAATTCTTCTGTTCTCTGGATAGACCTCCTCCCTGCTCCTGCACCTCCATATGTGTTTTCACAGTATGTGTTGCTTGTGGCAAAAAATGTGAAGGGCAGTCACAGAGCTGGCAAACTGGGCCACATCTGCTTTTTTTACTGTGTGGTGCACATTACCAGCAGGGGTTTTGTTGATTATTGATGAGAAGGTTGTGCCTCATGTGTTTTAGAAAGCCTTGATGGGCACCTGCTGTGTTATGGTTACTTTACTGCATTACTAGCTGAATATTGTACATTTCATTTTTATCTTCCTTTCTGAAATGAATGTTGTATTTAGTCACTGTGTTACTACGTTTGCCACTGTGATTATTGGTGTGTTTCCCTGCTCTTTGGTAATTGCCCTGACTTGCCATTAACACCAGCTTGTCAAGGCTTTCTCCAGCTGTTCGTGGCTGGGTCCACATACCCTTGGCCTTGGGTCATATTCTGAGCTGGGGACAGGAGGTGAGTGACAGACACTGTATGGGGCAATCTGGTCTAGAGGGAGGCATCCCTGCTTATAGCAGAGGGTTGGAACTAGAAAGGTCCCTTCTACATCAAACCATTCTGTGATTCTATGACTTGCAGCCTGACTGGAGGCTCTCCTCATTCGCAGAGTTGATTTGCAACCTGATGTTGCTTTAGTGCAGTTGCTTCCCAGAGTAACATTGTTATGGATTGAGAGTCAGACCCAGCTGAGCAGTCCTAAATTTATAGTGCTGTCAGGTGAAATGGGATTTTACACAGCGTATTACTGTGGTTTGGGGACCTGTTTTTGAGCTGTGTTTGAGATCAATGACTGCAGAACAACACATAAATACAGAAAGTACCCAACATTTACCCAGTACATAGTCATCAGAGAATAGATTGGTGCAGTTCTGAAAGAGCTGGGGAGAGTTAACTCCATCTCTGTATCACATTTGACATGCTGTGGGAAGTTATTATTCGTTACTTCTCTGTATTGCATTGCTACATCGTGGTGCAGATGGATAACAGCCTTCATTGTGTTGTATTTTAGAATTTGCTGCATTTTACTGCTGGACAGTTTTTCTAAACTCATTTAGTAACCCTAACATTTAATAACCTGCTGAATTACAGGCAGCTTCTGGCATAACGGGAAAAATGTCCTGGGGAGATGGGGTAACTGGATTTGGAGAATTCAATTACATACAACACTTCACAGGGTTTATAGCACTTTGGGCAGAGGCAGGGACAACGCAGCCATTCAGGCTGACCTCTGAAATGCCACATGATTCACTTGCTCTGTTTTCTTTCTTTGCTCCAAGTCTAATGCCTGTGCTGGGGAAGCAGGTAATACTGGATGTTTTCTTGTGAATGATGTCTTTAAAGATGATATTCTTCTCTGTCTTTATCTTGTAGAGGGGAGGAGGACATGTCCCCATTAAAATACCTTGCTGTTTTGTTTACAGGTGACAAAAAGTACATTATGGGACCAAACCTTTCCACTGTTGATGCCACAGTTTTTGGTCATCTGGCACAGGCCATGTGGACACTACCAGGGACAAGACCAGAGAGACTAATCAAAGGTAATCAAAGGTTTAAAGTGATCTATGACAAAAAAAAACAAAAACCAAAAAACAAAACCAAACTTTTGGTGGAATTTGCTGTGTTTAAGTGTGGAGCATTTTGTAGGATTTTCATAGGATTGCAGGAGTACTTCAGCTATCTCATTAGCTGTTCTCATGTTTGATATAGCATTTCTATTCTGTGATTTTTTTTTTTGTGTGTGTTTGTTTTCACTTCAATGTTTTGAATGGTAGTTGTTTCCCTTCCTGTGTTTGATCTTTTCCCTGTTTGACATAGCAAAGGCTGAGTGCTTATAAGGGATGAATGCTGAGTAAAGTATTAGAAGCTGTGAGCCAAATTCTGCTGAGCTAAATAGTTTCATTGACAGTAGAACTGCAAATACTGTTGTTCCACTGAAATGTAAGCTTTTGGTGTTATTAAGGACACTGGACAAGGAGAAGAATCCAGTCTGGCTTTGGAGTGAAATGAATTAGAAACCAATGTACCATATCTCCTTCCTCCCATCTCCAAATTTTGTTATTCCTCGTGGAGAGGTATTGGCACATGAAAGTCTGGTGGAAGATCTTGGCATCACTTTGTAGAATAAGCATAGTGTGAAAAATGGAAAGAATGAGGAGGAAAAGGGTGTGAAATAGCTGTAAAAGCAATGAACCTGATCCATAGACCTACTCTGCATAAGAGGTAGCTGCAGAGGCAACAGTTTGGATTTTCTCATTATTAAAGCTTTGATTTGAGGAAAAAATCCCTGTCATCAAGGGTTTGTGACTCGAGGGTCATAAATAGTCTGTACAGTAAAACCCTTGATGTCTGAAGAGTCACAGATAAAATTCTGAAGGGTCGATTGGTTTCAAGAAAATGTATGATGATTGTTGAAATACTTTGTGTCTGACAAAAATGAACAGAAGGTGATAGATGCAAGTTCAGGAGCAGTAGGGATGATGCTCCGTACCTATCAGCTGCTCATGCTGTGGTATGCTGTGAGTGCAGGTTTCACGTACACGTTCATTTTCCACTTAATGTGCTGTTATTTCTTTGTTGTTTGAAGTTTTTTAGTAGTTTCTTCTCTCTAAGCACACGTGTATGTATCTACACATGGCCTAACACACCCGTGCGGGCTGCAAATGCTAGAGGTAAATCGGAAAGAAAAACAAACCCATAAATTTATCTTGCGGGCAATGCTGCCATCTGGTGGTGTGGATACAAAACATCCAAATTCACAGTATTGTAACAAGTGAGTGAGCTGTGCACATACAGTTTAGTTCAGTCCTGTCTTTATAAACTACAGCAAATAAGCAAGAGTTTTGCTAGAACAACTTGCAGTATTAATATCTTGTCTTGCTTTATTTCTGTTGAGGTTGAATTTGGGATGGTTATTTCACTACATGCATACATGTTCCTTTCAGCATAGCCTTTCTCATTGTACGTAGGTTAATAGTATCTGTATTAAGTTATGTGAGAATTATAAACAGCCACTGGGAGGGTTGACTGGATCTTGCCGTTTTGAGACAAGGCTCTGATGCCTCTTTGGAAGGAACCTGCATAAATTGTTTCCAAACAATGCCAAATCAGCTGATAGGTTAAAGTTTTATTGACTGAATGTACTTACTGGAATGTGTTGTGCTGTGTTTCAGGTGAACTCATTAATCTTGCTATGTATTGTGAAAGAATAAGGAGGAAATTCTGGCCAGAATGGCACCACGATGACGATAACACTCTGTATGAATCTGAGGAAAGCAGTGACACAAGCAAGACTCACTCCCCCTTGCAGGACTTCAGTTTTTATTCAAGGACAGAAACATTTGATGAGGAAGGGAACAGTATTTCTCATACTCCTGACACAGATTACACTGGACACTCCCTTTTTGATTCAGATGTGGA
Source organism: Tympanuchus pallidicinctus (assembly GCF_026119805.1). Taxonomy (NCBI): domain Eukaryota; kingdom Metazoa; phylum Chordata; class Aves; order Galliformes; family Phasianidae; genus Tympanuchus; species Tympanuchus pallidicinctus. The sequence goes on along the minus strand of NW_026294618.1, from coordinate 39,015,584 downwards.
CATGGATGACTACAGAGATCACGAACAATGCAAATGATGCGTACAAGCATTTCTTGTTTTGCAGACAAGCTGTTTCTTGGGATCAGTTGGATTTATTTTCTGCTCCAGGTTGGGAGAAGGTTGGTACCACCTCCAGGAGACCATTGCGCTTGACTTGGCTGTCACTTGCTACCTGGACGTTCATTTTGTGTAATTGTTCAGGTGGAACCAAGGTAAACAGTTACTTAAAACACACCGTGGGCAGACTAGAGGTCCAGATGACAACAGAAACTTTCAATCTACATTCTTGCTTCCATTGAAAAACAGTTGAGTGGGAGAAACCTCCAGGAGGGGGAGCATTTGGAAGCTGGTTTCTGTTGATATCTTTACAGGAATGGGCCAAGGACAAAAGTGGAAGAGGCGTTACCGTCACACCTTTCTCATATGGAAGAAAATTATTGATGCTGATTTGGTGCAGTTTCAGGAAAGTTTTCATAGCTTTCTGCAGTCTGGGTGATCACAGAATGTCTGCAGGAATGAACTGCCCCTGGTTCTTTCAGAGACAGACAAGGAAGGTGGTAGGAAAATGTGTTCCTACAAAAAGAAACATTTTAGCATTTCTTGTTCTTTGCAGAAGGTTGAAATCACCTTCTAGAATGTTTTTATTCAAATGAAGAATGTCAGTTTTAATGTATAATCACCCACACGCTAATCTGGAAAGTGTGTTGGCCGAAGCCTGGCTTCAGGCCTTTAAATTTCTTCTGTGTTTTTGAATTATTAGATGTTTGTACTTCATGCCACCAGCTGCTACTGATGTAGAGAAATGGGATTCATTACTGAAAGCCTGGAGCATCTCGGCAGTGGGTGCTTTGTGTTCTTTATGCATCAGACCTTTAAAGTTTGCAAAGGAACTTGAAGTGTTTTTAGGTGTGAGGTGCTCTGTAAATATGTTATCCTGCAATCATATGCTTTAGAGCTGGCTGGGATGGTGGGCATTTGCTGGCTTATAATGCACAGTTCCTAAAGGCAGCGTGTGGAAGCAAGTTGTGAGACTACAGTGGCATCACCACGTATTCTGTGAGGATTTGCAAGAGTTGAGATAGTGACTGGGGTTGATCATAAGGCCTCTTTGATGGCATACTTGTGAATCTGGAGAACCAAAGCAAGAATAGCTGCACAGGTGCTGATGTGCTCTGGTGTCGGTGTGAAGATAAGAATGGATCCACAGGGTTGGCCCACCTGTTTGAAGTTAAGCATCTACACCTGTGTTGCTTGGTAGTGAGTGGTTGATTTTAATGAGAGAAAGCATATGGAAATTACAGATGATCCTGGTCTTTGTAGAAGTGTATAAAATCAAGTTTTGTCTGTATAAGTTGGTGGTAGCCTGTTGAAATTAGTTTAATCAGGACTTTTTCATTGAGTTACATTTCCATGAATCACAACCTCTCAGCAGAAATTTTGTCGTATGTTGATTCTGAGAATCAGGCAGGACACAACTACTTGCTGATGTTAGTTGCTGATGGTCCTAGTAGTCTGGAGCTTGAACTAACTCCAGCTTTCAAAGAACGTGTCCCTTTTCTGCGCTATAGAGTGTCTTTGACAGGAAGAAGCTTGTTGCAGGAAACACCCAGATAGCCGTGGCTCTGCAAGCAGAGGGGACAAAGCTGCAGTGAATTCCTATGTCTCTTCCATGTCTGAGAGCTACTGCGGTGAGAGCAGGCAGTTTGGTCTGAGGTGAGCACAAACTTGCATCTGTTTCCTAAATTCCCAACACGTTTGCTTGAAGCTGTGCTCCAGCCTCTATAATCATGGGCAAATCTCTATTGTCATGTTTGCAAAAAGAAAATGAACCAAAACTGAGGAGGGGGAAGGTATGATCCAGTTACCTGGGACCCTTCTTAGGAAACTAAGCACAGGAACAGGTCACAAGGACATGAGTCTTGAAAGCACAAGGGGCGATGGTCTGACATGCCCGTGAAACTTTACAGGTAAGTCAGGGCAGATGCAAACATTTAGGTACTGATATTCTGGATAAAAAGCATCTACATCAAGAAGCTCCTCTTAAAAATACTCATGATTTGGGAATTCTGGTAGAGACGTTCTCATTTGTTTATCCATCTTTTCAGCATTAAGAGAGTGTGTTTTCAGGTATGGAGCCCCTGCTGGCATCACATGAATCTCAGCAGTGAGTCATGGTTATTGAAAGATCAGCCTGAGTTCATCGGACAAAGTTGTATTAGTAATTTTCCTGGGCTGACGGTCTGTCTCTGACAGCGATGCTTGGGGCATCCCAAAAGGCAAACTGGTCAGAAGCCAGTGATGTAATTTTGCCCTCTCATATGTAAGCAGCTGCGTTTGGATATCACATGGCAATATGTGGCAGTGGGCACAGAAATTGGCATCACTGCCATGGTACAAAGCTGGTGTCATGCTGTGGCCTTCTAACATCTGAAAGTTTTCTTGGTGAGCGCCTAGTGCTTTACTGTACATTGTAGGGCATGTGTATGCATTTATATATATACACACATATATATGCTATTAAAAATACGTGTGTGCATATATAAAAATAGGTGAGTCAATATATGTATGTTTTGGTGCCAAAAGAAGCAGTATGGTAGAAATAATCTGAGGATTCGTCCTCAGCAGAGCCTTGACTTCGCTTTGGTAAGCGTGGTGATGGGCTTTGTTGCAGAAAAGTGAAACACAGTGGATCTGAAGGGGCTGTGGAGGGGGAAGGAACTTTTTGTTGTCAGCTGATATTTTTTTCAGTGAGGTAATCATTTGGGTGAATGTATTTTGTAGTGTGTCACATGCCTTCCATGTCTTAGGAACTACTCAGGTTATTTTAGAGAAGTTACTCAATAAGTAGCTTTCTCCTTATGACAGCTATTGTAGGTACTGTGTTTCTGTGTTTGGCTGTGTTTCAAACTAGAGGTGAAATTAGGAAACAGCATTTATTTAGGAATTAGTGTGTATAGTATTTTGTCAAGGTCTGGTAGTATATCCTTGAGTTAATTTATCCTTTCCAGAAGCAAATATTGACCGTTAGACGTGTGTTAAGGATTTAATCCAAGCCTTTCTCTTTTGGAAGCTGGCCTTGGCAAAATATTTATGGGGGAAAAATGTTTAGAAAAAGGAATTGCTTTGTTAACATCCATGAGAAAGTGTTGTCTTGGTTTGCGGGGTAATAGTGGGCAAGAGTTGTCTTTAACAAAAATGAAAGTTTTCAACATTTTGCTAAAAGGGCCATGCTTTCTTAGTCCTGCAAAGGTTTTCTCCCCTTGCTCATTTCTTTTTTTTTCATCTCCACGATTGAGGGGCTGTGCAAACCCTACAAACTGTCTGCAAGCATCTTAGAATCACATGGTTGGAAGGGACTCACGGTGATATCACCAAGTCCAACTCCTGGCTCCACGCAGCACCACCCAGAATTCAAACCCCGTGGTTGAGAGCATTTTCCAAATGCTTCCTGAACTCTGGCAGCCTGGGGCTGTACCCACTGCCCTGGGCAGCCTATTCCATGCCCACTGCTCTGTGGTGAGGAACTTTCCCTAATGCCTACCCCGACCCTCCCCCCCTGCAGCTCCATGGCTCTTTATTTCCCTTGGGCTCTTCATTTTATTTTGTCTGCTTTTTTTCTCCCCTGATCAAAACCGCATTGGAAGTCTGCTGCAAGCACCCCGCAGGCCCTCACAGTGGTGCTGCAGGGGCCAGGAAATCGTGTGGCACCGCAGTGCCTGGAACCGCCCAGGAGCGCCGACTGCCTGCTGTGTGAGGTATGAGGGCCTTTTGAAGCTGAAGGGTGGAAGTGACCACGAAGTTGTGCCTGAGATGATGCAGACCCTGCAAAGTTTCTTAGCGACTGGGGTCATCTTGTAGGGCAGCGTTAGAAAGGGTGTCATGAGAGCCAAGTGCATGGGAGGTGCTGGAGAGCAGAGCTGGTGGCGGTCCCAGCCATGACTGCGGGCTGACCTGGGGAAGAAGCAGCAGGGTGGGCATGGGAGCAGGCAGTGTGCATGAGGGCCATCGTTCATGAGCAGGGAGAGGCTCTTTGTCTTCACTATGGGACAGTGTGGTTGCACCGTTGTCTTATTTTGAACACTGCCAAATACTGAGTATTCTGTTTATTAGTGCTGCTGTGAGGGAATGATAATTGGTCTTCTCTCCCTCATTTAGCGAATGGGAATTAAAAAAATACTCCGTGTTCCCACTGTAGTTAAATTTAAAGCAGCCTGGTTTGTGGGTTTTTAATTAAAAAAATTCTTCTTGAACTGTGAATTGCAGTGCTAGATTGCATAACACTGTCACGTCAGGATGGATTTGTGTGTCAGTGTCAGCATTGCTGGCTCTGTCAGCAGAGCTCACTGTTACCAAGTGGGAAAAGAGATGCTGGGCTCTATAGGTCATACAGAAATTGTACAAATGTGGTGCTTGATTTAAGAACCAAACCAAACCTGATGTTTCAGATCTGGAGGACTGTTCCCATCCAATTACAACACTGCAAGTCACACGTTTTGATCTTTAAAACCTTGGCAACGTCCCTCCAGATCTGTATTCTCTTTGAAAAAATATTGCCTGAAATATTTCTGCAGCAATAGTTCAGGCACAAATTTCCTTTTGTCAGTGATGTCTGCTCAAGTAATCATGACAGCTTCATACTGTTTTCATTGAAAGGGTTGTATCTGTCAGATACTGAGCTGTACAAAATACTGCCTTCTGGAAAAGTGTGTTATGTGCAGATTTATGCAGGGCAGCTCACCAAGCAAAATTTCTATGGCAGGGGATGAATTCGAGTGGGTCTTATCCTTAGATGTTTGAAGAATTTGAATCTGTTTCCTGGCAAGTAGCTGCTTAGTCTAACCCCTCCATCACCAAATACTGCAAAATTATAAATCAGGCCTATAATCAATCAAAATAAAGCAAATTATGGTCTTTAAATGCAGAGTTATGTTGAACAGCCCTGTAGCTGGTATATGGAAATGGATATATGTAGTGTAGGGGTGAGTCATGCCCATATCTGTCAGTGGCTGTGATCTGGAACATCCAAGCTGCACTGTCTGATCTGTGGACAAGGAGGATTAGAGGGACCTTTGAATGACCACAGTGATTCTCAGCAGCATATCAGTGCTGCTGTATCTGTGTGCGCTGCGCCGTACTTCAGCTGCTTGTTACCACTGAGGACATAGTGGAGGGGCTTTCTTAATGCTGTGCTCAGGTGGGGCTGCTGCTGTGCTGTTGTCCCGTACCCAGGCTGTGTTCTGTGTCCTTGTGGTAAAGGCAAGAATCCCTTTTGATCTGGCTCCTTTACATGGCACTGCAGTGGCTGTGGCTTCCTTCTGATGGTGCCCAGGGGGGTGTGTGGGCCATTGTGACCCACTGGTGTCCTGTCAAGGGGAGAGCTTCTGCATCACCCCATACTGTGTTGGCCTCCTGACGGTGAAATGGGTGCGTGGAGTTTCAGGCTAGTGATTGAGGTCTTTATAGCTCAATCTTTACAGCTTCACCTTAAGTGAGAAAAGCATTGCAGCACGGATCAGCTCTGTCTCAGCAATTTTGGGCAGTGCTCTCTGATGGCCATTGTGAAGAGCTTTTCTTGCACGCCTTCCCTTACGCGCTAACATGAAGAACTTCTCAGCAGAGATTTTCACAGGTCCCTGAGGTGTTTGGAAAGAAATGGGATGTCTGTGTGCAGTATGGGAATCCTTATCAACGAAAACGTTCGGTGAGTCACTGTGGTGCTGAGCTGTGAGTACTGTATCCTGTTTGCCCAGCTGGCAGATTTTGAGGCCAGAGATAGTTATGGACGTTGAGTGTGACTCATACATAAAAAGGACCCTAGAATTTCATCTTAAAGATTTCCACATCCAGCTCAATAAACTTAAGCAGAAGTAGAGCATCTGCTTCCAAAAGGCATTCAGCTTCTGCAGAACAGCAAGATCCTGCCCCTTTGAAGTTACTGGCAGAAGTGCCATTGGCTTCAGAAAGGCCAGAGGTTTCCAACTGGGCTTCCAAGTGACCCAGAATTTATCACTTCTTTCAGTCCTTTGCTGAGTCACTTGGAAGCCCTCATGTAGAAATTTACCTTACCAGGGCTGTTCACTAGAGGAAGGCAAACAAGATGTGACACTGGTTGGTTGTTTTTTAAACTCTTAAAATAAATAAATAAATAAATCTTTTTAAGCTTCATCTGTTGTGATGATATTGTCACTGGGCACAGTGTATACTCTTTCCTTGCTTTTTAGTTTGTTCTTAAGAGTGGTCTTCTCTTGATTGTACAGGTTTTTATTTTTCAGAATACTTGAAGAATGTGGGCCCCAGAGTTTTAATGTTCAGGGTGCAAAATCAGCCAAGAACAAAGCATATATGGGTGTGTATGGGGGAGGGATGTGTTCAGCTCTGTACAGTGTACAAGGTTTTCCTAACAAAGTGGAGTAACACATTGCTAAATGAAGACTTTAGTGCTGTAGCTGCATTGTGTTGTTTGTTGATGAATTCACAAGACATGCATTATTTTAGCACTGTTATTATTACTAGTTTACAAAGCCATATTTAAAATTGTACACTTAATTGTAACATAACTTTAAATTGTGTACTGTGTTGATTCCTGTATGTATATATGAAAATCTGTATATTTTGTCTTTATGCCATATGTCATTGGTGTATAAATTACAAGTAATGGATCTAAAATACCTTTCTGGTTCGTGTCCTTTTTATGAATGTCTCTGCTTTCTGCAGGCCTGTGCACTGACCGTGACAAAGTGTGAAAGTGTGTGAAGCTGTAATGACCAGTGAGTTAAACCCACATCTCCTCAGGCAAATACCTTAGCCACCATCATGATGCGGGTCAGTTACTGTCACTGTTCCTCTCTCCCCTTGGCAATGCAGGAATATTTCCAGGTCAAGCTCAGGAGAAAGGACTGCACTTAGCCTTGGGTGTGAGGAGGAATCTCTGCTTCTTTCTCTTTACTCTGGGCTAATGCTACCAGTGTGAATATAAATAATTCTAAGAATGTCAGAGGAGTGTGTGTATCTTAAGATCATTGCCCAAAGCACTGTGCTGGCTAGTATCATTATACAATAATATTTTGGAAAAAAATTAGCATTTTAAAGTCCTTAGCCAAACTGAGTTTGTGGCCCTGAGCACAGTGTGAGGATGGAGTGGCGGTGATGAAGGTGCCAGACTGTGTTTACAGGTGCACTCACACCATCAAATTCACATCAAGTCCTGCCTCATTACTGCCTCGTGACTGATGACATCAATGCTGCAGGTATATACATGTATGTTCAGGTTGGATTTTATGGGCCTTTTACCCAACTTTCAGTTTTGTGACTGGGGGAGAGGACAGGTAAGTGAACTTCACTGACCTGAACATTTTAAAATTAACAAGTCAGGCCAAACCTTACTGTTCTGAGTATTTTAGCTCCTTCTGTTGCATTATAGTTTTATGGTTTCTGAAGTGGGTCTTCAGAGACTTCTCCACAAAGACTAGAAATGGCAGTGCATTTGAGAAACAATAAGGTAAAAAAAAAAAAACAAAAAACAAAAAAAGGTATTTACTTAGGTTGAAATAGAGGATTTGAATCATCAATATTGCAAGCTCAGAAGAGCTGGTAATACAGACTGCCCTTCCCAGATGAGCTCTCGGTTCTGTGTTGTTGAAAAAACTCTGTCTCTGTTTGTGTTGGAATCCCAAAGCTTTAAATTATGGTGTACAAGAAATATTTTGGATGTTCATTCCCTGGCTATTGTTCTTTTGAGTAGTTGAATAGGAAAAAGTCTGTGGTAAAGCAGTTTTGTGAGTTCTTGTGCACTGACCATTTAACAGCCAATGACCCACTGCAATTGCCAGATGAAGATGTTCACTTAAAACTCAGTAAAAGAGATTTAGGCTCACGTGTTTTACCTCTGCTAGTTCTGGGCTATGACTGCACATGCAGCTGCTTTCTGCAACGGCACTCATTAAATTATAGTAAGTGGTGGTAAGCCTGATCCTGCCTTCAGAGGGCACTTCTGAATGGGTGAACACCCTTGAGTTTGTGATGTGAGGAGGTCAAGGTCAATGAGCTTGGGGTGCCCCAGGGATGAAAATGCTCCTCTGCCTAGGGGAACTCCATACTGAAGTTGCTCAAGCAGTTGTTCTGTCACCAGCCAGATCCTGAGTGGGAATATTCCTCCTTTTTCAGTGAAGCTGTTAATTAAACCCAGCTGATCAGAAGTCTCTGTGCTGTCTTCATCCAGATGTCGCCATGAAGTTTGGTTCGCTTGCCCAAGGTGTTGGTATCCCATACATCCTGAGATGTCCAGATTGGGCACTGCCCAACTGGCATTGCCCAGAGCTGGGGTATTTGTGCAGGGCACAAGGGCAGGCTGCAACCAGGAATGGCAGCAGGAGGCTGGATAGTCTGTTTTAGGGCATCACAAACAGCTGAATGCCTGTGTTGAGGTGACTGGATCCCACCCTGAGTGATCACTTCTAAAGAAAATAGCGAGTGTTGGTAGTGTCATCAGTAAAATTCAATATTTATCTCATGATAAGACTCAGATTATCTGACTGACACATGTCCATGTAGAAGTTTACGAGCTCTGGGAGAGGCTTTGGTTGTGCACAGTGAGGTTTACAATCCGAGAAAAAAGTGATACACCGAGTGTGAAAAGAGAGCAGTCGAGTGACTGCTGTCTCAGTATTTGGCCATCTATGTTTATATTAAGGCTAGGCAATTCTGGGTGCATGCATTGCTGCCACTCACAGAGATTGATCTAAGTGGTCATCACAGCCAAGGGTTCCTCAGCAGGGCAGGAGCGAGCACCTGCTCACAGGTGGGCTCGACCCTTCCTGCTGGGGACTGTGCAGCCAAACTCTCTGGACGACATTTAGCTCACAGTTCGTACCCCACAGCCAGACATCAGAATTAACACCTCAAAACTCAACCTCAATCCTACCCTAAAATGTGTTATAGCCTGAGACCCCAGCCATCAGCAATATTTGGACGCTTTTTCTGAGTAATGATGTACCATTGTAGATGCAAGAAATTTGACAAAACTTTAGGCTGAAATGTTGAGCATCTGACAGGAAATACCAGAGTTAAAGTGCCATATAGTTTTAATGTTGTCTCTTTTTGCATGAGCACTGAGTTTCAGGTTTTGATTCTTTCTGTCTCTCACTACTTTTTCCTTAAGACCTCTGCCTCATCTGGTGCACTGGGTAGAGCCTAGTGAAGTAATGATGAGATGTTGGTTATTTCATTTGAAGCATGACTCCCAAATTTTATTTGCTGCACAGTATTCAAGCCTGACAATGGGAACAGAATGACTAATTTCCTCATCAACTTTTTTTGTGGCTGTCATCACCATGATTTCTGCATGCTTCAAAAATATTAACAAGCTTATTTTCACAACATCGCTATCCAAACGCTGCAATGGACAAGACCAGAAAGAGTTGTTAAGAGCCTTGAAACTAACTGAAGTAAACTGGAATACGATCCAGGAAGAGCCAGTGGATGGGCTCAAAGAGAGGGAAGCTATAAGCAAGTAATTGACATCCAAGACACTCTTAGCAGACACACTTTATGTGGGTTAGAGGGCCTTGGAGAAGTGCTGATTGCTATAGGCTGTACTACAGCTTTGTTTGTCAAAACATAAAGGAAATTATTTAAGGAAGAAATGCAACACAGAATAGTAAGATTTGGAAAGAGGAGTTATAGGCTGACACCCAACAGATGCTCTTTTTGGTCTTCACAGAAACCCTGTTGCAGCTGAGTGTGCTGCCCTTGGAGACAGTAGGGAAAGATGCTTAACCTTCCCTGTCCGGGCATGGAGACTCGGAGACTGGGCTGCACTTTGCCGCCATTTTGATGGCAGCATTCATTTGGGATCCACCTGGAGCACAGTTATTATCTGATAAGAAGCTTAGTTTTGTTGAAGGATCTAGACCAACACGCCAGCTACATCTACACATTCAGAAATTGCCACAATTTCACGTAACGTGATTGACTGTGACAAAGAAACCTAAATTATTCAGTGGGCATTCTCCGCTGCATGCTAACATGGCTCTTGTCACCAAAACTTCTGACACCTCCGAAGTGTGAATACACTCTTGCAGGAGCAGCCAGCAGGGCAGGGAGACCAGGCTGCTCCCAAGGAGATCAGAAGTGCTTGGAGGAGGAGCAAGGTGCTTGGGTGCCCGGGGCTGAGAGCAGGAAAGGCTCTCTCACAGCAGCCTCTTGGCTCCCAAAACTATTTTTGGTTCTGTAGCTGTAGAACATCGGTGATTCACTGTCACACAACAATTTGGAATGGGAAAATGCAAAGATGATGAAGAAAGTGATGATGAAGAAAGTGTCACCACGAGTACAGTTGGCTCCCAGATGTGTGCATCTTTTGTTCCTGTAAAATCAGAGTGTGAAGTTTGTGCCTCCTATCTACAGAATTGCTGTGTGAGTTGTGAACAGCCACTGCTTTTCCTCTCAGAACTCTGGAAAAGTCTGCTGCATTATTTCAGCTATAAAATACCACTGTGCATTTTAAAGGTAGGAGTGCATCTATTCTGTATTTTCAGGCTTAGTGAGATCTGAGCAGTGAATGTTCTCCAAGCTATCTTCTGAAAGTTAGTGCCATTCCTGTAAACAAATTCCTTGTTACTCCCATTACAATAATTCAGGAGATTATATTTAATGTATAAGAAACAACAAATGTGAATTGGGAAGTGCCTGGATTTCACTGCACCTCTTAAGAGCTATTAAAAACCCAGAGATTACTGGGGGATTGTAAGAGTGTGAGGATGCTATGGGAACTTTCTTGCTGCTTTAACTATTGTTAATTTATTTGTTTTCTACTATGAGGCCAAAAGCAAATCTTAACCAAAGGAGAAAAAGTGACACCATCTGAGAGACAGTTTATATAGCTCTGCACATTTCTGGAAACTACTCACAGAATCAGAAAAAAGAGCATTCTTTTTAGAGGCTGTTTCATGAAATGGTTCACAAGGCGGAATCTCTTACACAAGTCATTAAGGAGGCCTTCAGACTGTCATTGACAGCTGCGAATGTATTCAGACTTTTACAATGAGCCTGAAGATACAACAAATGAGGAGGAGTAGTATGACTGCTAACTAATCTCTCCATGTTTTTGGAGTTAGCTAACAAGTTGGATAGAGGTCAAGTACTGTGTAATGATTTGCCTTCTCTGTATATTTTTTAATCCTTAGATAGATTTCAGAGAGCTTTGGGAACATGCATCACCTGAGCCTGGCAGTACTAGGAAAATGTCAGAAAGGACCATATATATATAAAGTGTTGGCAAATAGCCATGGTTGGTGGGGAAGAAAGAGCAAACATTTAAACAAATGGGTTAAAAAAGACACTAATGATAGGAAGAGGATGCAGAAGACAAGCAATCATTTTGCAAACTCAGACCTAATGGTTGTTACGTGAAGTTTTATAATTCCACCTAGCAATGAGCTTTCCTTTCTGCGTAATGAAGGTGATTTAATGCTGCTTACCAGAACTCGCCTTCAGAGGCACAGGGCTTGGAGTCTTTCCGGGAGAGGAGGTCTCTCCCTGGGTACCTTTAGAAATGGATAGCAGTATTTCATGTGTCTATTCTCCTCTTTCACAGACAGAGCAGGCACATCCATGTTGTCCTCAGCATGCTTCCAGTGCATGCAACTCCGTGTTTAGTTGGCCACTATCAGCAGATCCCCTCCTTACAGGCACCGGGAAAATTTCTTCACCAGGAGCAACGGATGACTTTTCTTAGCAGTGCTCCCACCTGCCTCTATGGAGGCAGAGCAGGGATGAGTCTTGGTTGGAGATGAGGCCTAGTCCCCCACTGTCCTTTGGGAATGACCTCAGATATCTGCCACATCTGGAGCCTCCTATACTAGAGAAACCTCAGTCTCTCCAGTCCTACAAACAGCCCCTCAGATTTAGATTTTCTCTGTTTTATTTTGGGTGGTGAGATAGATGAGGTCCAAAGAGGGCTGTCTCCTCTGTGTTTAAAATTGTGACACCCAATGACAAGGATCTGATGGCTGCAGCACGTGGGCTCCTGCTTAGTTTCTAGGAAACAGATTGCTCTGTCATAGTGATGGTTGGGTCACTCTCTTATGGAGGCTGATGCCAGCCAAGTGTCTATGCAAATTCTGCGTTAAGCTTTTACCTAGGAAAGCAGATTCCTAGGTGGAATCTTTGAAGGCTCTGGGATGGTTTCTAACATATTATCTTAAAACTCAGTTTTTCTGCTTGTATATCTGTATAAACTTTCCTATTTCCATCCAGATTCAAGATAGAAGAATGCTTCAAAATGATGATGCTTTTCTGGAAAATATTTCAATTGGGATTGCTCTGGCACGAAGGCCAGCCTCAAATCTCATCTCTGATCTGATTCCTTGTTGGAAGGTGCCAGGGTCAGTTATTAATTGCACGTTGCCACAGTTCTGCACTGTGGTTAAAATGACAACGTGGACGTCAATCACCCTGATTCTCATCTGTTATAACAAAGCCCCGAATGAGGGAAGGCCCACCAAAGTCCCGGTTTAGCTGGTTTTTCATTCTCACTCTGTGTAATCTCTGTTGAACAGAAGTGCCATTTTTAACTGTAATCTAATCCTATTTGCTGCTGTACTGGCACTGAGGGTAGCTCATGTCATCAGGCCACTGCAAACATAAGCAAAAGAGGCTTTGTTAGGTAAGTAAATATTTTCTCTGCTTGATGCATGAATGAAACGAAACAGATATGAGTGATTGACTGACACCAGAGATGGCAGCCCCATGGATGCCCCTGCCTGCCCTACTGCAGTCAGCATTCTGCCCATACATACCAGATACAATTATTTTTTGTTTATGCAAAATTTTAAATGAGAGAATTATTTAAAGTGCTGTTCCTTCAACTCTTCTAACCTCTCCATCTGAAACAGGGTACAGACAGCTAGTCAACGTGCAAGCCAGGTGAGTCGTGTCACTGACTTTCAGCCATGCAGTGGCATCATCAGAAGCCATACTGAAGAAGCAGAAACAGATTTTTGATTTAGCAAAACAACTTCTTGAAAAACTGAAGTAGAGTTTTACCTTGTTTGCCTTCCTGCTGCTTTTGCAGCTCAGCTTCCAATAGCTGTGGCTGCTCCCCTCCTGTTTTTATAAGCCTGCACCTTGGTAGGGGGGGCTCCAGCAATGAACATTTCAGCCATAAATTTTTCTGCTTTCTCCCCCTGGGAAAACTGAAAGAGGCTCTGAAGATGTTGGAAGATGCTCCAAATATTCCCTGACATCTTTATTTAAAAGTTTGCCTGTGTAGCACTGCTTTTGATTGGTTGCTCTGAAAGTAACCCATCTGTTTATTTCCATAGAAACCACAACAGATACAAAGAGCACAATTACTGTTTGATAGAACAACTTCTCAGCTACAAAACACTGTTTTTCAACATAGTAGTTGCCGATTAACTATGCATTTTCCCCAGTGATGCACAAGAGCCTGCATGCTGCACTCATAAAAATCCGCATCAGTAGAAGTGAACCCCTGTTTCACAGCTACTATGACAGCATTATTGCTCAGAAAATATTGGCCACAGAGTTCATCTTTCAGTGGCCCAAACATCTTTCAGTGGCACAGAAGGTGCCAAATCCAGACTCCATGGTGAATATGGTAGGACAGTTCAGCAAAGATTGGCAATGTGCTCCATGATCTTCAAACTAGTGTGGGGCCTGGCATTATCATATTGCAAGAGAAAGACTGTCTTCCTCTCTGGAATTTTGAGCAATCAGCTTAGCCAGCATTGCAAGATAGTTAGCAGTCAGAGAATGTTTCTTTGGATTCCAGGAAATCCAGAAGGATTGCCCCTTTCCTATCCCAAAAGATGTTGCACATCACATTACTTGCTGAATAATAGGGAATTCATGCGTTGCCATTCCATGGGCTGCCATAGCGACTCTGACTTGTAGTGGTGACACCACATCTTGTCACCAGTAATGATGCAATTCAGGACACGGTCACTCTCAGCCTGGTATTGGTTCAATAAATACTGACAAACTTGCATACAGTGTTTTTTCTGCTCCTGTGTGAGTGCAAAATTTGCAATGTTCCTGTGTTGCGATATTTAATAATAAAAAAAAAAGCCCGCACTCAGCTTGTCCACAGTTCCCTGCTCATAATCTCCCAGTCTGTATGGATGAGCTGATTGAGATGCTCTCCATTTCTTGGTGTGATAGCTGGGCATTGGCCATTCAGAACATGACCTGTCTTTCACGCCGCTGCTGACACTGCTGAAACACCCCACTCACCACCTCACTGTCTCACATCCACTGTTTAGTCTCCAGAAATGTTCAGCAAGCATCAGTGAATGTCATTGGGTGCCATTTTTCCTGTTTGGAGGAATTCAGTTCCACACCTTTGCTTCATACGCACTTCCATGTCAGATGCCATTTTGTCAGAGTGCTCCTCTGCTGCCATCTGTCACATGGCAACAACATGTAACGGAATACTGGCAGGAAGGCTCAGCCCCTACTACCACACCACAACATCAACATCTGCCTCTGACGCTGTATGCCAACATAATAAAATAGAAGGCATTACTTTCAGTGCAGCCCTTGTGATTATGTCTTATAACAAGACGAGAGGTATGAGATATCCCATTCAATCTTGCCGTGTTTATGTGTCAGTAAGGCATGCATAACTCTATTATCCATGCCCTTTTCTTCTCTTTTTGCAGGCTCCTCACTGATGATTGTTTGCTGTCAGCTGCAGAGAGTGTTTCCTAACTCATTCCCCCCCTGCCCTTGACTTGATGGGTGTCTGGAGGTAGCTCGGTACTCCTGGCAAGCTCAGGTGATTCCCAGATTTCTTCCTGGTGACAAATGTGCCTATCAGTTTCTCTTTTGTTTCTAGTTCCCAATCATCTTACCTTCCTTTTGTGGTGCCTTTTGTGGATGCAGCTGCTGAGCACACTTGCTTTCTGGAGATGAACATCTTACACCTCAATCTTATGTGTTGACAACAAATACACTGCATGCCAGAAACACTGTTGGATCAAAACCCACAAAATGATGCTTCCAGCAAGCTCAGCAATTCCAATCCTACCCCTTTGGCAATGGCATGGGAAAATGAATGGGACTTTGTAATTCTGGCTTTGTATAATCCAGTCATTTTTCAGAGTCTCTTGTGTTATATTCAGGAGGCATTGAGGGTTAATCTCAGAGAATAATACCATTATATCAAGGGTTTACCTTGATTTTTTTTTCCATAAGAAGGCTCTAAAAATTGTAGAGAAGCAGGAATACATTGCATTTTCCCACGGATTTTAAATTATATGCTTGATATGCACTCTATTGATTTTGATTGATTGCTGTTATTTAAGTTAGAAATGATCTTTCAGCCGACAGCCGAGCACGAAGGGAGGGAAGACTCCGTAGAAACAGCCGGCTGGTGTTTGGGGCGCCGGGGAGCAGCCCTCGGAGGAGGCACTTCCCCGAAGCCAAAGCTTTGCGGGTGCTTCGCCCTCAGCCACTGGAGGGCAGTAAATGACCTGAATATGCTTCTCTGCTTTTATCTGTTTTTTTAATCGTTTCGTTTCCTTTCCACTGAAGCTCCTATCTTGTCAAGAAATAAAAATTTGACGCTGATGCGAGAAAGGGGATTTGATTTTCATTTCCCTCTGCGGGTTTGGCACATTTTCTTCATATTCTTGTTAGTTCAGCTTATCATCAGCGTGTGGAGAGTTTGTGATACCATCCCTCGTACCGCACACAGGGCAAGAGGGGAGCGGGGGGAACTGTTTGTACAACTTCTGTGTTTACACAACTTTCAAGGTCAGCTTTCCTTCCCGAGCTAGAAACTAATAGGGAGCCCACAAACAGTTGAATAGTTATCTGCGGGGCCCACCAATTGCCCTAGATGCACTCGGAATCCTTCCTTCTTGATTTAAAGAGCTCGCATTCAGCACAGCTTTCTGTCAACAAACAGCTTAATAAAACCACAGCTCCAGGCCCTCCTGTGGCTTGTAGATTTGCTAATGGGCAGCGTAGCTTTTTGCCACTGTGATATTTGTTCAAATCCAGCTCCAGCTAGCAGTGAGTAAAAGCTGTAATTACAATCAGAATTAGATATTACTGGTACAAAGAAAAGAAGGTAGTTCTCCTCGTGGTTACTGTTTGCACCCAAAGGGTCTCTGTGACGGACAAAGACAACGAGTGCAAGATCAGGATGTGCTCTTCAGCTGACCCTGTACTCCAATCAGACACAGAGAAGTTGGCAAATACTCGAGATCAGAGGAAGACTGGTCTAGCAGTGAGCAAAAACAGCTATATACTGGACGGACAAATAGTCCTTAGAGACCAAATACGGGTTTTACAGTTCACAGCAGAAGTGATGCTTGAAATATTTGGAGCAAGTTTGAGAGAACAAAGACTGTTTCTGTGGCATGCTGAGTACGGGGAGGATAGGAGAGCACCCACAGTGTGCCAAGGAGCTATGAAATATATGCCTGTGTCTCAGTGCGCCAGAAGCTTCTGGGCTGTATTCCCAGAACTCCTACTGACTTGTGTGACCTTGTGCCAGTCATCCACACTTGCCATGCCTTGGTTTCCCTATCACAAAGTGGGGACAAAGCTGAATTTGTCATTCTTTGATACCGGGGTGAGAGTCTCTGTTTGCATTTAGGCAGTATCATCTCTCAGGCACTTTGGAGTTCTTTGATTCTGCAGTAGAGAAGCCAGTCTTTGTGCTGATGCATTCTTTGTGCTGAGGCACTGCAAAAGAGAGAATGCCACAGCAGAGGCAAAATTCACACTGCTCCCTGGTACAAGCTCCACTGGCTGCTTCTAGAATATCCTGTCGTAGCTGGCAAAGTGGGAGCTCTGGGACTTGTGCTGAAGTAGTTTTGACTCTGTAACAGAGATAGGTAGTGCTCAGATACAGTGGCCAGAAGCAGAGCAGTAGGGTACTGACCCATGATTTCAGTTGGTTGGCTCGTCACCAGCTCTTGAGGCAAGGTTCACTGCCCAGACTGACAGAAGACACTCAGATGGTGCTGAAAAAGCAACAGGAACCCGTCCATTAGCTGTGAAGGGCAGATGAGGAACCAGTGAACATCTCATGGAAATCTCTATTTGCCAGCCTGGTGCTTGCTGGATCAGGCTCCACATGCCCACCGTGAATGGGTTGGACTTAAAAAGCTATGTATGTGATTTATCTCTGTGCTGTTTTACACAGGTTTACAAGTCTGGCTTATTTTGTAAGGGACTCCCAGATCTGTTGCTGGCCTTGTGTTGCTGCACATTTCTTTTAGCTGTAGGCTTGGATTACAGTATATGCATAATTGCATGTACACTCACAGAAGCAGGATTTCCTCATACTTGCATTGCTTTCACCATTTACCAATATCAAACTGAGCCTCCAGGCTCATACCTGGTGCACGTGAGCAAACACATACACAGCCACCAATAACAGATTTCTGGGGGAGGCAGGGAAAACATTTATTAAATTCTTTTTCCCTTTTCGGATTGGTTTCCTCAATATTCAGAGCAATAAGATTGTGGTGGAAACATCTCCCGATAACGTAAGTTCTAAATGAATTTTGTAACATAACAGGAAGGAATTCAGACACCATATCTGCAGAGATACTTGTTTGTGCAACCCTATGTTCACATGATGAGTTTTTTGGTAGTGAGGGGCTGCAGGGGTGTGTGGGCTCTGCTCACAGAGCCCAGTGCTGCCCTTGTGAGAGCAGAACCAGCTCCAGCTGCTCCAAAGGGACCACCGCTGCCAGAGCTGAGCCGTGAGCGATGCCGGGTGCGCTCTGCGAGAGCAGATGGTCCTCACTGTATGGAGCTGTGTTGGAGCAGTGCTTGGAGAGCTGCAGCCTCATGGAAACCCATGTGGAATCAGTTTGGGAAGGATGACATTCCATGGGAGAAACACGTGTGGAACAGGGGCAGAGAGTGACTGTGGAAGAGCAGTAGAGACAGAACACTGTGGAATGATCATAGCCACATTCCTTGTTCTCTGCTGCTTGAGGGAGGAGGTAAAAGAGGGTGAATGAGAGGAAGATGGTTTTAGTTTGCTTTTAGTTCTCCCTTGCTCAAGACTGTTAGCAATAGGCAATAAATTATATTAATCTCCCTATGTTGAATCTATTTTGCTCATGACAATAATTGATAAGCTATTTCCTGTCCTTATCTCAGCTCTATTCCATTGTATTTTCTCTTCCTCTTTCTTTCAGGAAGGAAAGTGAGAGTGGTGTGTTTATCTGTCCATCATGTGCTGAATCACCACAAACCTGTAAAAGCAACGTAGCATGGGGTCAGTAGCAATTCCAGTTGTTTTCCAAACTGCTGTTCCAAACTGCTGAATATTGCACACTGTCAGATGCTTCCTTGTGACTTATCTAACTATTAAAAAGAATATCTTCCTTCCTTCCTTCCTTCCTTCCTTCCTTCCTTCCTTCCTTCCTTCCTTCCTTCCTTCCTTCCTTCCTTCCTTCCTTCCTTCCTTCCTTCCTTCCTTCCTTCCTTCCTTCCTTCCTTCCTTCCTTCCTTCCTTCCTTCCTTCCTTCCTTCCTTCCTTCCTTCCTTCCTTCCTTCCTTCCTTCCTTCCTTCCTTCCTTCCTTCCTTCCTTCCTTCCTTCCTTCCTTCCTTCCTTCCTTCCTTCCTTCCTTCCTTCCTTCCTTCCTTCCTTCCTTCCTTCCTTCCTTCCTTCCTTCCTTCCTTCCTTCCTTCCTTCCTTCCTTCCTTCCTTCCTTCCTTCCTTCCTTCCTTCCTTCCTTTCTTCCCCTCTACTTCCCCTCTCCTTCCCTCCTCCCTCCCTCTCTTTCTCTTCTCTTTCAAAGTGAAGGTGAAGCAGTACATAGACATGACAAGCTGTTACCAGAGTGCGATGTTAATCTTGAATTGTAGCCACAACCTGCAATGACTTTAAACATTTTTCTATTTGGGTATTACGTGCAAATCACTCAGTTACACACCAGATCTTCTCACTTGACTTAGGAGGTTTGGAGGGGATGGTATTTCAAATTCCTCTAATTCAAAGCTGTGTGATCTGACCCATACTTTTTCACTCAACTGTTGTATGCTATGCAGTAATGTGTTCCCAGTTTCTTCTGCTTTACATCAGTGTTCCAAAGGTCCATAAAGTACGAGAGACAGGGATGTAGTCTCTCTAGTCCCTTCCACAACAACTTCCTATCGAGCAGATCAGCTTTAGAATGAAGGGTCTGAGAGAGTTCTTGTCTGCGTATATGTACATCTTTCTGTCCTGGGGAACTCATTCTACTCAAAACGAGTGTGCTGGTCTTGCAACATGGAGACTTGCCTGGAGGGTGGAAGAGGCCAAGTGGCCCACTCAGTAAGCATGGACGCCATTATTCTGTGATGGGGATTTAGGCCGTTCCTCTGAGCAGTGAAGGGCTTCAGTGCAGCTCTCTGCTCTCACTAAAGCACAGAATTCCTCATAGCAATACATCCATCTCAGTGCTGTTAGCATCAGGGCACAACGCTCTCCCCATTGCAACCTCCCTTCATGGGAGATATTTTGTGATGGGTTCCCACCATAGTGATCTAGTCTTGGGCAAAAATGACCACAACTACAGCCTAAATTAAGCGGAGAAGCTGGAAAATTTGTTGATCTGGATCAAGCTGGAGGAACAATTTAGTTTGAGGACAGCCTTTTTTGCCCACAGAGCTGAAAGGCAAATGCTTCTTTCAGGCTGAAAAGGAATGGTGGAAGAGTAGAGAGGGATGAGAGGTTACCAGGATCATCTCTGTACTGAGCAAGTTCTGCGAGAAGTCTGGTTTTATTGCTGTTATTTTTAAGCCACTAAATAAACAAGAAATATTAATGACATCAGTAATCCCTCCTGGACATATGCCTGGTCATTAATTTTCCTAAGCAAAAGCAACAGCATCACATTGTGTTGATGTATTTTCAAGAAAATATCACTAGCAAATAATCCTCTTAAGGAAGTGCAACTGGCTGGAGGCAATGCTTAGGGCTAAAAAACATAAAGTGGGCTCAGACCAAAACAACTGCTCCCCTCCATGCTACTCTGCTGCTGGGCCACCACCAGAATACTAATACAGGGTGGTCTGGCTAGCTAGGCAATGACTCACAGAACAGAAGATTTTGACCCCCTTTGGTAGAAAAAAGCTATGTTTGATCAATGAACAA
Organism: Tympanuchus pallidicinctus; assembly: GCF_026119805.1. Lineage (NCBI taxonomy): Eukaryota > Metazoa > Chordata > Aves > Galliformes > Phasianidae > Tympanuchus > Tympanuchus pallidicinctus. The sequence goes on along the minus strand of NW_026294618.1, from coordinate 38,995,452 downwards.
TGCCACATATTATAAAGGGTGGAGGATAAATCAGGTAGCAGATAATTACAGTGTCAAAACAGTAGATCAAGTTCATCCCTGGTGCACGCCAGTGGAATTCTGATACTTTTGGCCAAGTTTATTCAGTTCAGCTTTTACCTGCTAGGCCCACTGTAGGTGTTGCTAGCTCATTCCCAGCTGGCTTTCAAAGATTCTTTCAAACGTTACAAAATCTGATTGCTCTACATAAGTACCATTTTAATGGAGTAAGTTTAGAAGGCTGATGAAAGCTCTGTGCATTGCAGTCTCATTTTTTTTTTTTTTTGCATCTGAAGAGGGCTGTGAGGACTATCTTTGTGCAGAAATAGACTCTGCGGACTATTATGACTTCCTGAACAGTCACGGATGCATTTCAAGAGCCTGATAATAAGCTTGGAGGTGAAAGTTGCAGAGGAACAGTAGAAGGGACAAGGTTTTCTATTATCTTGAATTGATATTCCTCACCAAACACATTTCAAATGAAGATTGCTTTTAACCTTCTTGTTTTTAACCACTTTTGTTTATGTGTATGTATCCTTTTCCTTTGCTTATCAAACCCATCCTCCACTCTCTTGAATCCTCTTTTTCGCTTTCTTTTCAGGAAGATGAATGCATAATGCATTTAATTCTAGGAAAGGTTACAAAGACTTCTATAAATGTAGTTCAAAACTGCTAAAGTTTTTTAATCTTGTGATCTTCATTTTTGCCATTGTTTCTACTCTAATTCAGTTAACTTTTTCTACTTTTTTTTTTTTCCCTTTTTTTTTTCTTTCTTTTTTAACCATTGCTGCTGGGAAACGAAAACCTCAGGGAAGCCAGCACTGTGGGTTAGCTGGTTACTAGCATCTGAAGGGTTGGATTTTTCCCCAGTCAGATATTTTGGACAACACTGAACAAATAATTGAGATGACTATATATTCAAAAGTATCCACACTGTGTGGTCAACTCTTAAGGCTGTCTAGCACGAGTTCCTCAGGCTCTGGTTCTCAGAGCTCTTCTGCCTATGCTAGGTCTATATGGATTCTCTACCAGAAGAGAATTTGAGCTGAGTTTTCCAGCCCATGTATAAATTTATTAGGCAACAATAAAGCCAGTGGAGCAGACTATGTTCGTTTCCTTTGTCTGTTCACTGAGGGAGCAACCAGTTCTTATGTATCATGAAGAAATTATATGAGTTCTCTGATTAGAGATCTCTCCAGTGTAGAGTTTTGTAACAGCTTTGTAAGCCTGGATCTTCAGAGACGGATGTGTACTTTTCCTTTTTCTTTGTAGCACCTTTTCATTGTGCTTGTTCCCTTGTTATTTTATCTCCTGTAACACCATTCCATTGCACTGATCTTTCTGATTGTTACAGCATGCAACTTTGATTCTTTGCGGTGAATGAAATGCATGAGCTGTTAGCCTGAGTCTTCTTGTTATTAACAGCAGATGATAGAACTCCTTATTTGCTAGAGTCTTCTTAGCTAAGAAAGCATCTAGCTAAGCTTACTTCTAGTGAATCTGCTGCTGAGGTTTGGGCTGCTACACTGCTGGATGCTGCAGGGTCCTGATGTGCTTGGCAACTCTGTGGTTTCATTGCTCTGTGGCTGCTTGGGGCAACTGCGTACTAAGACCACTGCTTGGGTCTTCTGGAAAGGCATTAAACAACAGGAGGTCTGGGTTAAATATATCCAACCTAATTCAGCTGCCTTGAAGTTAGATGTCTGAGTGAGAGCTGGTTCCCTTATGGCTCTTGGATTTCAGCACTGGAATCAGATCATGAAGGATCCCTTTGGAGTCCTAGTTATAGTACAGGTATCTCCAGAGAGTATTTTGTATCATCTTAGGTGGATGCTTGCAACAGGGGGCAATGAATCATCACTGGCAACTTCTGTAACCTTTCAGTGATAATTAAAAATCCATAAATGAACAAGGTGAGGCTTTGCCACCTTTTCAGCACTGCAGGTAGGGCAGATGGATCTTTTTGTCACTGCTATGTTCCCACATTTCATTCCTTCTTTCAAAATCTTGGTCTTTCCTTGTTACATAATTATATCCTGTCTTTTGATACTGACTAGACTGCATTTTTTCTGTCACAGAAATGGGTAGGGAATATTATTTTATTGTTAAGATCTTTGGGGCCAAGCATAATTGTACATTTTTCTCTTGTGTGCCTGTAGTTAAAACCAGTTTACACTCTGGAATAGCCAGACTTAGGACGTGTTTATGAACAGCTTAATGCAAAAACTATGGTGTCTATGATTATAAAACCAAAATGAGAAATTCTTCCAGCTTCTGCAGGGGATTTGTTATAGTTAACCTTATGTATAACAGCAGGTCATGCTTCTCTGCTGTTCTTTGGTGAGAATGCTAGAATTTATTCTCTTTTGCATTACTTTAATCTTAAAGCAAAAGAAACCAGACTTAAACTGTATTTTTGGTCTTTGTGTTTGCAGAAAACAAAAAGATTGACCTGATGGGCTACTAGTTTTAGGTACACGTTATGCTGGGAGAATGACAACAAAAATAGCTTCAACACTCAAGTACCAGGATAAATATGCATAATCAAGCATAAATGTGTAACCTTTTCCTTCTTTGCATGTAAATTTTCAGTATGTGGAGAAAGAGAGATCAGTTGCACTGTTTTGTGCCCGGAAAGAGTGCAGAAAGGTGGACTTGGAGGCTTGGGCATAGAGCAGAGCTGGGGTAAAAAGGACGTGGTGTGGGGACTCACTGAACCCTATGAGCAAAGAGAAAGAAGTTTGATGTTCTGAGAGAAGAGACTATACCAAAACTAAGGGGTTGACATTTAGGTCTTGAAAAGAGGGTTTTAAAAAATAAATTAATAGATTGTGTTACGAAAAGTGAAGGTTTTTGTTAGTGGATGCAAAGTAGTTTAGATTATTCCTTCTAACAGAGTTGATCGGAAGGAATAATTTAAGATACTGGTAAATATTGTTGGGAGCTCAGTTCAGCAAAACTAAGAAAATACTTGGGGTAGTCTAACAGCTCAGTGAAAATGGCTGATCTGTGCGTGGCTATAGGGTAAAGGACAGAAAGGGGATGAATACTGAGCATATCTGACATGTCACAAAGACAAAAATGATAAAATAGATATCCAGAATTCTGATCTAAGTTGTTCTTCCTTTGTCTCAAAAAGAAGTGTGAGAACTGAAGCTGCTACCGGGTTGCAAAAGAGCTTGTAAAAATAGAAAGTGTTTCCTTCTGACTTAAGTTAAAATGACTGAGGCTGCTCAGTTTGGAAAGAAGACGAGGAAGAAGAAACATACTGGCAGGGAGGAAAATACCGAAAATGGAAGAAATAAATAGATCACATATTCTTTCTATTAATAGCAGATGAAATTAACATCCAAACTAAAAGGCTTCATTACTATCTAAGCTGCGAAGAAGTATTCTTTTAACAGTGCAAAATAAACTTGTGACACTCATGATGGCCAGCTGTCATAGAGCTCTAGGGCAGACAGCTAAGGAGGCATTCATTGTAGGGTCTTTCTGATTTTTTTTTAAGAGATCTTGCTGATAGCATTAAAGGTGATGAGGATGGGAAACATGCTCTGCATTGGAGCAGAGGAGAATTAGCAGTGGTTCATCACTCCTGTGAGAGTTCTGTCTGCTGCCACAGACCAGCCCATGAGAATATTTCTGCAGAGATGAACTTTATCTAACAATAAAAAGTCCACTGACCTGCTTTCATGCTGCAGTTCCTACAGCATGAATTATCGCACCCTCTTGTATAATTGGCAACATTAAGAGTGCTAAGTGAAATAATTAGGAAAGAATCAGATTTCACAAGCACACCATGCTCTCACTTTGAGGATTTTATTCATACCTCTTCCCCTCTTCTGGATAGCCACCACTCGGCTATGCTTCTGCTGAGAGATGTGGCAAGCATCTGCCTCAGCTGCCCTTGCCAGTCTGCTCCTGGCAGGGTGTCAGCAAAGCCCTCAGGATAATGTATGACATCTTCAGTGAATCTGGCCTTCAGCCTTTCAGCAAATGTGAAGTGAGACTCAAGCCAGTGGCACGGAGTTTTGCACCAGGTGTCTCTGGTACCGGGACTGGGGTTTTCCAGGGCTGGGGGCAGCAGCGTGCTCCTAGGCACTGAGTAGACTAATTGTTTTGTAACTGCAAGATCTGTATCCCAAATTAATGAAGATTGATACTGCTCCCCCAGATCTCTAGAAAAGCAAGAATAACTGATCTCTGGGAGGGCAGCCAACCAGAGCCATCCGAGTGTAAACACAGAGTTCTGAGTGGGTCATGTCGAGTTGGTGGGAGCGTGCCATCTTTGTTGGGTCAGTTTAAAACTAAAAGAGAAAATCCTCAACCATCTGGCAGAATGCAGCTGGCAACTGTGCTGGTTTGAGGTCTTTCTGCTGGTTGCAGGGCAAGAGAGAACTCACCACAGAGCAGTGCACACAGTTCATATGCAGCCCTGGGGAAAAACCTCCAGCGATGTGTTCCAGCTTTGACTAGGACTGATTCTCACAGATAACACTAAATTATTATTTGACAACCACCTATTCTCTTAAATGAAAAGAAAAAAGGAAAAAAAGAAAAAGAGAAGGAAATTCAGAGAGAAAGGAAATATGAAATGCTAAGTTGTAACTTAGGACAAGGCAAATGTGCAATGTAGTATGCTGCCTAGTCAGTCACTAGTCACCCCCAGTTCCTATGGGTGGAAATCTGGCATATTGATTCATGGAGGCTAGATGGATGCTTTCACATTCATTGGGTCATGCAAGAGATGTGTCCCTTCATACACTGGTTGGCAGGGCAGAGGAGCAGGGCCCTGTAGAAGACACTGTCCTCAGGGTCCTGCGCAAGCTTTTCCCCAGCAGCCATGTGTGACTGGCATGAGGGGTCATGCACACCCAGGGTGGGGATCAGCGTTGGTGCAGCATCTGTGCCTCCACACAGAAAACATCAACCTGTGAACACAAGACATGGAAATGGGGAAAGTGGTCGGGAGTAGGGAGTAGAACCTGCAATGCCATTTGTGGGTTTGTAATCTTTGCTGCCTTATGGTCAACTCTGAATATCTGGTGTAATTTGAGAAAGGTCAGGGAAAAAATAGTGGCCAGCTGCCTTCAGGCCCATGTCTCAAGCATATTGTCCCCTTTCTTTCGTGTGTGTCTCCAAAACGCCTACATTTCTCAGAGACAGAGCCTCTTTTTCCTATCCCCCTTCCTTAGATTGCTGGGCAAACCCACAGCCCTGTTCCTTGTCATGGCCCCCCACATTACTCTGGGATTGACCTTGCCAGCTGCTCAGCCTCACATATTGATGTGCTCTTACACCTCATTGTGTGCCAGCAGTGGCCTGGAATTTGCTCTTTTGGGCTTTGGGAAAGAGCTGTGAAGGTAAGGTCGTTAGTGAGAATGCACAAATATACGTGGAAATGATGAGTGGTAGAACAGATCTGAAACGGAGACATGGTGCTTCACAGACTGCTAAACTGAAGCTATAAGTAGTCCATATCCCTCTTCAGAGCATCTACTGGGAAAATACTGCAAAGCAGGTCCCAGCCCCTCTTTGTTATGCCTGCTATTCCTGCAACCCAGTCAAAATACAGATGTCTTTTTCCCTTGTGATCATTAATTTTCATACATCAACATAAACAATAAGAAAGATTAAGAAAAAGAAGTGGTTTATAGTCAGCTGAAATAAAAAGGGAGGGGGAATTAATATAAAGAGGAGGTTCCAAGGCATGAAGGCATCAGGCTGCCTACCGGGAACAGAAGGAACAAACACGGCTGCAGATGAAGATTTATAGGGAGATTTCTAACTGTGCTCAGTTAAAGCCATTTCAGAAAAAGAACTGATCCAGTCATTTAAGCTAGGCTTTAAGCTGGATTCTCCCTGCCTTAACACTCTTTTATTTTGGCAATTATAACATTTGTGTTTATCCGCACTTCTCAGACTTCAAGTAATCTGAAGAGTTTGCAGTAGCACGTAGTATGGAAGATTCAGATGCTAGAAACAGCTTATGTAGTGAGATTTAGTGGAGAGATACTTAGCATTTTTGTCACATTCTTTTCAAAATGTCACAAACAAATAATTTCTGTATTATTATTGCATCTACCAGTAACAGTCGAAGTAGTGTCACTGTGCTCAACATCTTTTCTGATTTTTGCTGTTCTTATATACAAGAGAGGGACCAAAATGGTGGGAATCACAGACTGACAAATGATGTCTTACCCACATACCAAACAGTCCTCTGGTAACAATGCAATTATTTCTAGCAATAATGGATGATGCCAATTAAAGCACACAACTCATAATTAATTTTGATTCTGCTTAACTGATGTTAAACTCATGTGTAACTCATTATTAAAAATTAGAGACATGCCGGGCTTTCAGAATGTCATGAACTTGCTGGTATTTGGAACTTATAGCCAGGTTACCCCACCTTACAATACAATGGATGCCCATTTCTGCAGAGAAACTCACTGTGTCTGGGCTGTAGGAGCTGGGCTCAATGGTGCACAAAAGGACTCAGAAATTAGGAATGCAGAATGAAGGAATCAGTTTGTGGTGGCTAGGAATGGTAAGAAACTTGCTTTCAAATATGTTTTCTTCAATTAGGAAATCGATATTTTGATGGAAAAAATGACATTTTCATAGAAACTGTTCCTTGTAAAATAAAATATCTGAACTATTTTCTCTTTTAGCAGACGACTGGAAAAAGGTTTTTAGATTCTCAGCAAAATTTTGGAATTCTTGAAGAAAAGCCTTTTCTAATCAACTCCCCATGCACCTGCCCCTCTGACTCTTGGAGCAGCTCCAAAAGGACAGCTCAGGCAGGTCAAGCAGGACAGCTCAGTAGAGGTCGTGCTTTGAAATGCCCTCTTTCATCTGCGTGTACAATATGAAGTCTGACAAGTTGTGCTGTCTAAACTTCCATATTGCTTTTTTTTTTTTTTTTTTTGCCATGTCACACTCACGCCTTGGTCAAATGCTGCCTGCTTAAGTTATTAGCATTGTAAACTCCTATTAGGTTTCACATGCACTTCATATGTCATTGGCCTCCAGCTGTTGGTGCTAGAAGAGGAGAACAGGGCTTGACCCAAGAAGGGGAGGAGGAGTGCTGGAGGAGACCCTGGGAGTGAGACAGGTTGGGAAGCTGTCCAAAGGTATGCTTGTGTAAGGAGAGGCTGTGGAAGGCAGGAGCTGCACACAGAGCCATGACCTATCACTCAGATGAGCAATTTCCTTATCATTTCACACTTTTGTATAATATCAGCCACATCTGATATGGCACAATAAGATAGCTCCTGTATGAGCATTAGCTCTTGTGCGATACAGGCACTTTCTGAACAAAACCAGACAGTGTGATGGTTGAAGGACTAACAGCCAGGCCTATGGGTGTGCTTCACAGTGAGGGACACACTTTAAAAAAATAGTGCTTGGGATACCCCACTTCAGGGGAAAAGGAGTTTGGATGCCTCAGTTGCAGCAAAATTGTCAAAGCATTTTATGTGGAAGAGATGACTTAGATGGAAGTCATTAGAGACTATGGAAATTTGATGGAGGAAATCTACATGGAAAGAACAGGAAAACATAGCTCCAAAAGTTACCTTGGCAGAAAGAGAAAGTAAATGCATCCCTGGAGGCAGAAGGTAGAGAGAGAAGGAAGATGGGATTAGCAGAAGAGTCAGGAGATGCTGAATGGCTCTGTTCAAGGTGAAGTGAAAAAAAAAAAGGCAGGAGAGAGAAAGCAGTGCATGAAGAAGTAGATAAGACAGCGATAAGGGAATACAAGATCCCCTCCTAAAACATTTCCCGTCAGTGCTGAGGAAGAGAGGCAGTTCTTTTCCATTGTAACTCTTACTCAGCCTTTCTGGAGCAGGCTGATTCCACTGAGCTGCCCTCTCTGCCGTAGAGGCAAAGCAGTTGTATGTGATTCAGCCACTGGGTAATGAATAGTTTAAAGGGGATGGAAGGTGGGAGCGTTGCTGCCACTGGTAAGGCAGTCTGACTCTGCAGCTGGGACCTATAGTAGAGAGGGAAAAACACTGAATTCTTCCTAGCATTGAAATACAGCTGTACATGACTTGTTCTGGACACTTCATCACTAGCTTTCTTTCCACCTCTTTCAGCTTGGCAGACTGTGTATTTAGAACTATTTTTACAATCTTGCTAGGCTCACCATGGAGGCAGAGCTTGGCCATTGTGGGAAAGCTTTGAGAACATTCCTTTCCAAAATACTTTTTACTGGGAAAACAGAAAGCCAGTCACATGAATTTGTGTGAAAAGCTTGCACTGAAAGACACTGATAACATTTCTTGTGATGTGCACTTATTCATATATACGCCCAAAAAATTTGTACATTCCTGTATATTTGTAAAATTCATGCATACATATAAACTTAAACACACAGAATTTAGTTTTAGGATTGTTATTTCTAGGAAAAACTCAGCCATGCTGACTGCACCCTCTTGATGAAACCTGATAAAAACAGGGTGAATGAGCCCCAAAGCCGTCACAATTTGGGAACCACACTGCAGCCTGCCACCCACCGTGTGCCGGACAGCTGGAGGAGAGGCTGGCCCAGCCTCCAGAGCAGGCTGATGGAGGGCTGCATGAGGTCTCCCCATCCCCAGGGTGGGGGGACAGAATGGAGGCCAGGTGCAGCCCCCACTGGGCCTGGTGGTGGCCAGGGCCGTGGCTGTGAGCGCTGCTCAATTGCACAATGCAGCAGAAAGCCACGCGATTGAAAAGGCTACAGATAAAATCGAGCGCGAGGGAAGGGTGAGAACGCGTCCTTTCTTCTAGCGATGACTATTTTGTTGTGTCTGTTATCTAACCCCGTAATTAGGATGGCATTCAGAAAATGCGAACATAGTTGGTATTCTTTTCATAACCCCCAAATCTTTGCATTGCTGCATGAAACTTTTGGCTTCAGCTTTTCCCTGTTCATTAACCATGCCAAAATTTTTAATCTAACACCACTGTTAAAGAGTGGCAGGCTTCCAGGGAAATATATCAGCCAGGCTTATTAATTTCATGCCAAGTGCTGGAGGCGTGAATGTAGAGAACGCTGTTTGACTTTGGATAATAGGAATCAGGCAGCTTAAAGGCAGGGGATAAAGATCAGGAGCCCTGTGTCTCCAGAGGAGGAGCAGGTGCAGGCTTCAAGCAAGGCCTTCAGGCCCAAAGGGGCAGCCAATGCTTAAAACAATCTGCAGTGCCTTTTTTTTTTTTTTTTTTGCTTTTTTTTTTTTTTTTTTTTTTTTAATTTGGCATGTGCCTCTCACAGCTTAACAGACCGCTGCTCCACAAAGAGTGGTAAACAGAGAAAGGGAAATTAAAAAGGGAAGTCCCTTGATAGACAAAAACAAATTAGGGCAAACAAATTACACAGAGTCAACAAATAAACAAGGGAACATCTGTGAATATATTTCCTGGATTTTCTGATTCTAAAAGCAACCTGAGAAACAGTAGAGAGATGTACAAAATTTAATCTGGGAGCCGATCCCCCTGGTCCCTCCTTCCTGAGGAAGGTGATGCTGGGGCACCTGCGGCATTGCCCCTTTGCTCAGCACTGCTGGGGACCTGCGCTGGGGCTGTCCCCATCCTGCGCTCTATGACGTCCCCATCCTGCCGTGGCCACACCAGCACATGAGCAGCTTCCCTGCACCAGCCACAGCCCCCGAGGCTGTGCTGCCCATGGGGATCTGAGTTCTGTTCTCTGGATCCTTTACATATCTCCTGTACGTCTGTATATACACGTATACACCTTTATACACCTACATATAGATGTAAATCTGAGTGTAGATATAGTAAACACATATAAGCCTAAATATATACCTGTGTATAGAGATACACATATGTGTCTATCTATGTACGTATAAAAAGAAATACATTAATAGATACAGAGATACAGAGACGTATCCTAAACATGTGGACTTTCTCTTCTGGGAAGTCTGTTGGGATGCCTAAGAATCAGAGATAATATCATTAAAAACCCAAAGCTGAGTAGAAATCCTGAGACAAGTTCAGGAATGAATTGGGTAGATCAACCTCATCCCAACAGCTGTATTGACTTTGTGTATGTATGCCATCAGAAAAAGTCTTTTACTCGCCACTGTGGGGATGAAAAAAAGAAAATGGAGGAAACTTGAATTTAGCAAACTTGATGCCTATTTTGACTTCTAGAAATGAGGAGATTTTTTTCTCTCTTTAGGAATGTTCAGAGAATTTCATGCAAGGAGCCTCGATCCACTCCTTGGATCCCACCTGACAGCATAAAACAAGCGTTTCATCTCTGCCCAGTGCTTTACTTGGTTCTGAATAATTTTGTTTCTTCCTCTTATATCTATTACATTAAAAGTTACTTTCAAAGGAAATTGTTGCATCAACAAGCACTCTGAAAACATGAATCAACTGTGCTCTCTTTGCAGCCCTTGATTTACCCCCTGCACAACAAGCTGTATTCACAGTGTTGCATAATATATTTCCCACGGTGGTGAGGCCTTATTCTGCACGTGGAAAGGACAATACTTAACAGGCCACTATTCAGCACTTTGGTTCAACTTGTTCTGTGCGTGGTCTCTGCATACCATTCAAACTCTGCAACCAGAAGTTGTTAATTTTCTTGGGGTTTTGCTGTATTGTCCATCACAATGGTTCATGGTGCTTCAAAAACCTTGATGGATAGTCACCACTCTAGAGGGCTGGTGGTGATTGTGGCAGTGTTGTCATCTTACAGATGAGGAGCACAGCAATGAGGAGTTGCATTTGGACTTGTTTTGGACAGTCAGTTTGTAATGCCTAGGACCTGGGCTTTATTTTCCTCAAGTGCTTGTACTTATATACAAAGCAATGCAGTCACTGTTGGCAGTTCTTCTTGTGAACCTCTCAGGTGGTTTCTCACTACTTGCTCAGTTCCAGTTTTATTTTCCAGTCTTGGTCTTTACATTTGGTCTTTGTATGCCTGCTGTTATGGCCTGTTTCCCTCCCTAATTCTTAGTCTCTCTTTTCTTGATTCTCTGAAGTAATTTACTGTCTCCACTGTATTTAATAGAGGTGGCAGCTGCTTCTTCTATGCCCTTGGAGTATTACACAGGAACATCACAGAAAAAATGGGAAAAACAATCCTCCTCTTTCTGTACACACCAGGCATAACTCTGCAATTACATTAATTGATCAGCAGTCCTCTGAGCATTTGGAGACACCTTAAAATGTCCTGACTACAACAAGAAAAAGATAAAAAAATAAAAAATTCAAGACTAACAAAAGTCTGGGGGAAAAAAAAAGGCACAGGGCATGGATAGAGCACATCTGCCTTACAGAGCGATGCTGGAACTTTTACCATATATTTAGATGCTTAGCTGCTCAACTTTCAAGAGTAATTTCTAAATGCAAAATCTGGGAGAGAAGTTAGAATCCAACTTGCTCTGAGTAGAAAGCATTTATCTGAAAGGAAAATCACATTTTTGAAGTGCATTTTCTGCCTCACAGCTTTCATGTGGCTTGGTATGCAGATCAAACCAAGTAGGTGCTGGGTAAACACGATCAGTAGAAGTTCATATCAGACCAGTGCACACCATCCCGGTGGCTTCCAGCGTTATCCAGACTGATTATGCCATGCAGAGAGAGGAAAGGAGATGAGACGCTGAGCACTGTTGCTTTCTGTTGGTGGCCAACTGCTGTGACAGAAACGCTGCAGAAGTTGAAGAAACTTTTCTTATCCAAGATTGGTGAAGGAAGGGAGGGAGCCATAGAAGGAGAGGTTACAAGGGAGCCTGTGCATACTGACATTCCTCAGACATCCTTTTTTCTGCAGTCCTGAATGAAAGAATGGGATGTTTCATCAGGAAAATAAAAGGAGCCATCCAGAAGCTTAGTGTCAGCTTCCAATGGAAAGCTTTAAACGGCAGGGTTTGTACTAACCACATTAGTTAATAAAAACCTTGGCTAAGGTCCTTATAACTTATTTTTATTTTGGTGCCATCCTTCCATGTGGTTGCAGACAAACATAGCCCCAAATCTTGATGAGTTTTGCAAGATGATCTACACTAGTCTAAATGGAGGACAGGAACCCAGAGTGAATTTGCCTCTAAGGAGTTTTGTGCCTAGAATTTATCCACACAACATGAATTCTCTCTCAGGTCTGCTATAGGAAACATTTCCTTTGCAAGGGCTGCTGCAACTCTAACTCAGACAGACCACTGTATGGCTTGATAAGAGAGAAGTCTGTGTCTAATACGTATTTTCTGTTAAGTTCATTTGCAGCATTAGACTATGTAAGCAATTTGAACTTCAGCTCTGGTTATTTTTCTCTGAGGAGCGCATAGCTCACCTGAGGCATCCTGGCAAGCTGACTCAAGAGTGAATAGGCAGAAGGTACTCTGCCTCTGTTACAACAGGAGCTACAAGTACTGGGCACAAACATTCAGAATCTTGTCTAAATAATTCATCCAATTTCAGGAGGTGTCTATCAACTATGCTTTTGCCTCCTAAAGAAATGGGTTCATTGTACCAAAGCCATACTTAAAGTATATTGCCTTGCCTCTGAGGCTGAAATTTTTGACCCTATCAGCTAAAACTGGAAGATTCAAAGGCTGACATTTAAATGCTTTAGTGTTATCAGTGACAGCTTGTTTCAACATCTTTCCTTTCTGTCCATCCCAAAAGTATTGGAATGCATTTTGTTCAAATTTCTTCTCTTTCCCTTAACTTCTGTATGATTTCAAAGATTTCAAGAGCTAAATAACACAGTAATAAATAATAAATAACACTTGCTACAAACAAGTTCCATATTCCCTAGGGATGCTGTCAACATGAGTCACTTGTGGTTTTACAAGTCTACCCACAGTGGATGGAGGTGGAGGCATTACCTGCACATGGGGAACATAAAACCTCCAGTGGTACCAAGGGAGATGGCAAAAATCACAAGTCTGTCTACCAGAATGCCTGTGAAAATCTGGCACACAGCAGAGTGACAGTAGATGGGAAAGTAACTCCAGACACCTGGCATCTCCAAAATCTGCCTTTCCAACCCATGGCTGGGAATGAATGCCACCTGCACTAGCCTGTGTATTCTTGCAATTGTACCACAGTGGTCTGCATTGCACTGTGATTTCTCCAGCTCATCTTCTCTTCTCTAGGCATCAGTGGCAGGAGAGAATGTAGGTGGGAAAGGAAGGGCAGTGGCAGAGAGCCTAGAGTTGTCGTGATGCATTTCAAGAGGGTTTCAGACTGAATAAGAGACACTAGTTCTAGCATAACACAACTTGTTTTGTTTCTTTCTTTTTCTTTCTTGATCTCGGTGCTGGTGCAGGATAGTTTTCGATGGCTCTTTGCAAACACTGTTTGGTATTTATCATCCCATTCAATCAAAGGGATTTGATAAGGGCGCATGTGTCTATATAATGTAGGTAGACGAATACATGAGCTTATGTATTTCTACAATGATTGTGATGGACTTACTACCTTGCTTAGGTATTTTAGCCAGGGGGGCTCAGTGGGCTCACAATTTTACATTGCTGTGCAACCAAAGTTTTTCCATACTGCCTTCCTTCTCAGTCAGAAAGGATACTCAGACACTAAGAAGTTAGTGCCAGTCAAGGAGAAGGTTGGATCTTGCTCTTGGAAATTCCTGCTTACAGTAAATGCCACCTCAAAAGTGAATCCCCAGTATGCTCTTTACAACTTGGAGTAGTAGTACTCCATTCCCCTGCCTTTTCTTTTGCATTTCAGAAACACATACGAGAAGTGATTGCAAGTTCGACGTACACTGAAAAATACTGTTACTTACTGTTATGTGATTCAATTAAACTTTGAGAATTTGCATGGTTTGAAAATAACTTTTTTTGAGAGAGAGAATTCTTTCTCATATTGCTTGTTTACAGAATAATATCTCTAGTCAGAAGTGCAGAAAGGTTGGCTGCATTGCTACAGATGACTAAGCTTTTGTCTGTTCATAATATAATGCAATTGAGCCAGAATACTTGGTATTTTAGATTAATTGAATGTATTAGGGAACGGAATAGCATTTGCTAGCATTCAGAGATCCAGTTACTATCAAATGTTGGTCAACTCAGCCCTGTGTTTGGAAACCTTGAAGGCAGAAGGCCAATGAGAAGAAACTATGTCCCATCCCAGGCCATTATTCCACAGATTGCGATTTTTTCACCTAACACAGCGGCGCTTCATTTAAACAGGAAGAGAATCTTTTCTGTAGGACTGACAAAGAGCAGAAAGCTACTCCCTGAAAAATAAAAAAAGAAAAAGGCCTTTCATTGGCAGCTTTCAGAAAGATTAGAAGGTATCCTGTCGATTCATTAAAGAAGAATAACTTGTGTCAGGAAAGTGGCCACAAAGACAGTTCACCTGATTCTTAACTATTAAAAAAGTAACCAGGACAAAAAATTATTCTTAAATTAAATGGGTGGGAAAAATAATTGCCCAAGATGAAATGACACATAACTGGGGCTAATAAGGCCTAAATAATTCTGGTTTGATTCATTAAGCTGCTGAAGTGAATGTTAGCAAGCTTTTTTTCTACACTCAGTGTTAAAGTCCAGTATCAAATATAGTGTTTTCAAGAAAGCTGTTTTACTTGGAAATTAATTTACAAATCTAGATTGACAGGTGTGTATTTTTGTGAAACAGACCCTGAACTAAATATCAGACTTTGGTAAAACTTAAGCCATATGGACACAGCCATTTTCTTTAATTCATAGTTTGATTAGGTTAAGAAGAAAGATTAAAACAGGGATGAATGGTTGTGTTAATGAAAGATGATAGGTCTTGGAATGGGCTAAGTTATAGCGTTGATCTCAGTGTCTTCAGGATACAATATTATAAATGAGAAGAAGTTTTCTTTTGTGCACAGTTTTTTTCCCCCCAAACTCTTTATTATTAGGTTACATCAGTAGAGTCTATTAGTAGAAAACAGATGAAAAACAAACAAGCCAGTCCTTTCTGAAATAATTGCAGTAATTATTTCCTCTTCAGCCCATTCTTTACCCTATAAAGTGCTGGTTAATTTCAAAGATTTTACCAGAACTGATTCTGGATCACAGGTTAGGCCTAGTCTGTAGGTATTTCTTTTTGTCCATGAGCTTCATAACTTGAAAGTGCTTTCTTAGAGACTCTGATTGGAACTGTAGGGCCAGAGGAAGCTCAACAACCATCTTATGAGAACTCCCTGAGGATACAAGCCAGCTCCTTCCACATTCCTACACCCAGGCAGCTCCTACACCTTTAGAAACACAGCCATTTCTAGAATGTAAGCACTGCAAGATCCACAAAATGACATATTTTGATTCCTTTAGGTGTTAATAATGATCTTTTTAAAAAATCTGTTTCTACAGCGTTACTGAAGTTTTGGATTCTAACTTCCTGCAATATCCTCATCGCTTCCTCATGAAAATGCTTGATGACAATAGTCAATCGTTTCTTTGATCTTCTTTTTTTTTATAACAATATTATAAATAATCTTCTGGAGTCCTTTACTGTGTGATAGATTTTCTGATGTGTACTGAGACATGAATTTATTCCTGGTGTTTCTAACTCTCTCTTGCTCAGAGATTTGGCACCCACAAACCCCATCTTCTTGCTTTGCAGCCACACATGGCAGTGCTTCCAGGGACATTGTAGCTCAAGGCAGGGGAACGACTGAAAACCACTGATCTAACTATAATTGATTTTCTTCTGAGAGCAGCTAGGCAACCCACTAATGAAAGAGAGAGACAAAATCAGGATTCACTACGCACCTTATTCACTGCATATGTGTTCCAGCTGTTGAGGTGGAAAAGCGCATTCTGCCAAACTGGTCACACATGTTTCAAAGCAAGCACCACTTTGGAAGCTCAGCCTGGGTTAAACACAAAGTAGGGAGGAATATCTAAAGGTTTTTCAGTTATGTTAGTCCTATAATACTGTATTTAGAAACATCGCTACTCAGAAGTTCAATACCTGAAGTGGAACCTTGCCACATTTGAAAAAGTTTTATTTTGTGTTATGTTTCCCATTCCTGCATAGGCTGTGCAATATGACTGCCATTAGAACATCAAAGTCTTCTTCCCTTTGAGAATTTCCCCTCTCTGTCTCCTCTGCTCTTCTTTTTGCTTCAAGGATTGCTACGGTTAAAAAATTAAAGTCTGGATCTTTTTTCATTACAATAGAGTTGGTAAATTCCAGCTAGGCATTTCTCATTTTGTATTTGCATTCGTCATCCTTTAAGCTCATTTTGCAGGGCTGCAAAGCTACTTTAAATACTGTTTGAAGGCCTACCCTGAACTCTTCTTAATACAACTTAAAATAGCCTTCTTGTAGTTTTCTACCTCAGTCTGACCAGTGACCATCACGCAAGGCCAAAAAAGGGGTAAAATAATGGTTTTGTTTATATGCATAAAAATATCATCAAACTCTTTAAGTGATGCGATTTGGAAATCTTCAAAATTTTATTTTTACTTTTAAAAAGAAGTTGAGTTAAACAAAAGTTGGAAGGAGTGAGATGAAAGTGGGTAAATTCACGAATTTCCCCATTTTTCATACATCTGCAGTGATTAAACAGAAAACCCTTTAGCAACCAAGTTACATTTTCACTTTAAAATATCTTCAGCAAAATATAACCTTGCAGCTGTAAACATATGTCTGAATAATTATTCTGGCTTTATATCAAAAAACCCACCTCTGCCAGAGCAGACAGATTTTAATTTAGCATTCCCCCCAGAGCTCTGGAGGGCAAGGTGGATGATTGAGAGGGCAAGGTGACTTGGCTTCAAGGGCTATCTTTATTTGCATGAATGAGTAACCGTAAAGCACAGAAAATATCTTTAAGTAAATTCCGCCTGTCACTGACAGTGATCTAAATGGAATTATAGTTGCATGAAACTCTCTTTTGCTAATATATATATGTATTTTTCTGAGAAATATCTCCCCCTCACATTTTAAAATCATGCAAAAAAGATGAGAGAACAAAACAAGCATTATCAAAGAGGAACCAAAGAACATGATTAACACAGTGACAAACCTTTCAGACAAATGGAATTTTTCCTCTTCTAAACTGTGCTGGATAAGAGGCATTGCACATGCAAGGCTTCCATTTAAATCTGCAGAAATGGCAGAGTCCACTGCTCCTGAACCTTCTGATGTACCTCTAAGGCATCCTGAGAGGCCCTGTCCCAGGTGAGCATCTAGTACAGCCTAATTTTTTTTAAGACTGGGATTTGAAGTTGATGAGAAGCCTTTTGTAAGAATTAGAGCTGGGGCTGTTCAGCCTGGAGAAGAAAATGGGGAGGGTTTTATTAATGTCTGCATATACTCAAAGGAGTGTGCAAAGAAGACAGGCTCTTCTCAGTGCTCACTGCCAGGACAAGAGTCAATGGGCACAAACTGGAGCAAGGGAGATTCCCTCCGAACATCAGGGGCACTTCTGTGCTGTGCTACTGATGGAGTACTGACATAGGCTGCCCCGAGGCTGTTGGATCTTCTCTTTGAGTTCTGAAAAACAGCCTATATGCGGGTTTGGGCACCCTGCTCTGAGCGTCCCTGCTCAAGGAGGGGCATTGAGCTGTATGGTCTTCAGAGGTGCTCCCAACCTCAACAAATCTGCGATTATACGGATATTTATTTCTTCAGTCTATTTCTTTGTTCTAGTGAAGGTTACTAGCATTTCCAATAACTATACTCTTTCAGACACACAAAATACTCAATGAAAAGAAGAACCTAAACCAAAAACCATTTGTAAATGTGGCCTACCCCAAAACAACACAAGAGAAAGCACATTAGAAAAAGCCAATCCGGAGCCTACTAGCTCAAGTAGACTGCTATGCACTTCTGCAATTTGCATGAGTGGTTTTCCACTACAGCTCTATAGTTAGTCGTGAGTTTTTCTCATGCAGAAAAATTTGTCTGTAGCAAGCAAACTAGCACTATCACAGTAGTAGTATTTATTTATCACTCTGGCAAATTTATGTTTTTTGGAGGGGATTATTCTAGTTTTGAAAAGTTTTGCCAGTGAGCAGATCCCCATGATTTTACATCCTTTGGTGCATGACTAACTTAAGACGGAGATCTTCTGCTTCCTCTGTATATATGCATATATATATTAGTTGAGAACCCTAAGGAGCATGATGATTTGGCCATTTGACTTTGACAGCTGCAGAAAAAGGAAAAAAAGTGTTGTTGTAATTCTGGGTATTTGTTGTTGAGCAAATAAAAAAACCAATCTTCCTCAATGTAGATGAGGAAAAACTACCACTGGACTGCCAATGCAAAGCCACTCTCAGCTTTACTTGCTGCCTCCTCAGCCTTTTTGCACTTGGTTCTGGAGAAGGATATGATTAGAGATATTTTCAGAGCCCTTCCTAGCTTCCCTGGTGAAGTCACCAAACACTATTTGATAACCATGGTTTTTGCAGAGACACAGAAGTCAGATGGAAGGGTGACAGGCTGGCAAGACTGGAGAAACAGCCCAGTATTTAGAAACAGGTATGATTATGGTAATGACTAAAGGCGAATTCCCAGAAAAAAGATATGCATAGTTGGCATTAATCACCACAGGAATTAGTAAGACTAGGGTCTACATATACTAAAACTGTAACCTTGTAGGTATTTTGCTGTGAGATTTGTTAGCATGGCGGTCTCACTTTGACCGGAATAATTTTTTTTGTGTGACAGTTCCTGGTTTTTCTTTGTTTGGTCTGCTGTATTTAATAGCTACTTAATTCCGCTAGATTAATACAAGAAAGATGTATTTAAAATCTAAAATCATTCGTATTCAAAGTCTCTGCTTTTTCACAATTTTGCCACGCTCCATCACGGTTTAGGGTCATTTCAATGTTATTCTTCTCAGCTCTGTGAAATGTCACTCACAATGGGAGAACACTAGGGAATACTGCTAAGGACTTGTCTACACGGGGAAATTTACTGGCAGAGTGATGCTGGTATAATATGAAAGTGGTATTTCATTGGCATTCACCATGTCACTACTGATCCAGGATATTTAAATGACGTGGTAACTTTGAAAAACCTCTATTTGATTATGTTACAGAAAGCAATTGCATTTTTCTTTTGTGTGCACCTATTAAAATAAAAATGATTTTTACAAGGTGTTTACTGAGTTAAGTGGACATGCAGCAAGGAAAGTTAATTATAGAGGACACAAGATTCTGAAAATATACTGGTGGGAATAGGAAGACCAGAAAAAACATCAGTCCAGTTTTCAGAGGTAAGGAAAAGCCAACAAGGATGAAATGAAGAAGGGCGAAGTTTTCAGTATTTCCTTGCATTTCATGAAGGATTGAGTGAGATGGCTGAAATGGTGCTGGTTACTGAAAGCTAAGGACTTAGGCTACAGTCTAGAAGAAAATGTTATAGCTTATTTGAAAAGTGTTGTCTTACATCAGCTGGACACGACAAGGCTGAATTTGCCTGAAACAGAGCTTTAGAAAAGATGTGTGGGTGAGAACAGGTTGAGGGTCTGTCTTTTCTTTAAAGGAAAAAAAGGGTGGACCCCAGGAATTAAAGACTCATTTAAACTTACTTCTTGGACATAGATGGTGATACGTCATTGATCTGTAATAAGAAAACAACAACAACAAAAAAACAGAATACCAAACAGCCATAATGGCCTCATCAAGAATAATATACATCAAGCCAAGGTAATTGACTTGTGGTTAACAGAAGTAATGGATGAAGGAAGAATGATTTGCAGGATAGATCTAGATTCCTAATAGATTCTTACACCATCTCACAGCCTCATGGGCATGCTCAGCTGGGTGGCCGGCCAGGGGAACCATCAAGGATGCACCTAAGTTCTGCTTTGGGCAGTCTCAGATTTAACGTAATAGCAACACAGAAACACCCCGTGTGCATTGGTGGATAGGGATAGATTTTAGAGCTGCACTGAAGATTTGGGGAGTTTGTCTGAAATTGGGATGGTTTTTGATAAATACAATCTCCATACTTTTGTAGCATAATTGACTACAGAAATGCAAGAAAGGGAGCAACTGCCTGGAGAGCAGTTCGGCAAGAAAAGAGTAGGAGGTTACAATGATGAATGCACATCCACAGTGTTACATAAGAATAATTAAAACTAAGTATTGGACATTAGCATGCACATATTCAAATAGCGTGGTGGGTGCTTGGCAGCAGAGACCACTTTGAGCACTGTATTTCAAGAGAGATGAGGGCTAGGAAAGGGCTGCAGGAGCAGCTAGCAGCAAACACAGTTTCTGAAGGAAAGAAATCAGGGTTGGCTTTGCTTAATCTGAAGAACAAAAGTGAAAATATAGACCAGTTTTAATGCACGTTAAGATAAGAGGAAGGTGTTTATGTGATCTCTATGTCCTGAGATCAGAAGCGGAGTAATGGAATGTTGGATAGACACTGGACAAAGTTGTTTCTGACTGCAGGAGTGGCAGAGCACCAGGGCAAGGTCCCTTGGAGGGGCATAAGAGAGTGGCCTGCAAGACCTCCGTCTCCTTCCATTCACAGTGTGGTAAATGAATTCAGTGAGGGTAACAAACAACCACTGCCTCACTGCTTTGTGCCTGTTTCAGAAATGCTCTCCTTCACCTTGGAGTAGGATTCTCTCAATCGTCTGTTGCCATTTTTTGGTCCTTTCCTTTGGAAATTAAATTCCTGAATTTCATTTGTTTTAAATATTTTCTGCTTTACTTACATGAAGAGTACACCAAAACTTAAAATAGTACACCAAAATTATTGCACATAATTGCAACACGCTAATAGAAATAATCAGTGTTTGCTGCTTAGCAGGAACTGAAAGCTCCTCTTCTAGACGTACGCCCACTCTGTGTGTGCGTTTCAGTAAAAGTGTTTTAAATTGTTTTATTTATTCCAAAAATAGGTAAATTAAGCATTTTTAGCTAAGAGAAGAAAATGGAAAATACCTGTTCTCAGTCACACATGGTGTGTTTGTTGTGTTAGACTAGCCTCTTTCATTTGTGCTTTGATGTGACATTTTAAAAGCATGAATTTGCCATTAAGCTAATAATTAAAATGTGCATTTATTTTCTGACCATGTAAATATGCAGTACAGTTAGTAAAGATTTGTTTTTAAATGAAATTAAAATAGACACTAAGCAAAATTCTTACATTAAAAATGCTGATTTTTTCAAGAGTAAATCTCGCTGAACAGGCAGTGGCTTCACTGCAGCTATTTGTAACCAAAACAACCTCTTCCTAGGCAATAAATTTTCTGACCATTTCTGCTTCCAGTGGAGGTGAGTCATATGTATCCAGAATCAGCCCTTTGTACCTTTCAGTAACAAACTCTGCATTTTAAACATATCCTTTTTATTTTTGCACAGATTAAATGGATATATACTGTATTTTAGAAGATCCAAGTGATTGTTTTCATTTATTTTGTAGCTTCCTGGAATTGCTGAATACTCATTTGTACTGTCTGTTTCACTTAAATATTCATAATGATTAATTATTCTGAAATTATAGGCTGGGCACAATTTCATAAATGAAAGGCATACAAACTATGTGAAATTGGACTGTTTGCGTATTTTTTTCTTTCTCTGCATGTATATATGAATGTGGGCATTCAGAAACAGAAAAGAGAGGTCTTTTTTAGCTGTTATATCTGAAATAACAAAAACTGAAGAGTTCTACTGGGATCAGAAGATGAAACCTGGATCCTTCAGGGTCTTAAGTCTTACTCACTGGATAGTATCTCAGCAGTTTGCCTGTGCTGCAAAGTACCTCCCAAGGAAGTACAGCTGTTCAGCATCCTCGGAATGCTGTATTTTCTTGCACTAGCAACTTCTGCTGGTTGGGTTTGCCAAAGGAAATTGAGAGCAGAGATGAAGATGGGATGGGGCAGAATGAGAGAAGAAGGCTGCCTGAGTGACAGCGCTAGGGAATACATTTCTCATTTGCCAGAAATACCTCCATTCCATCATCAGTCCTGAATGGGAAGGAGCAAAGTGTATCCAGGAGCACTGCTTTCTTGTAGCATGCTTCTGAGTTGCCTTACAAGGGAATGTGCCGCTTGCTTGCAGGAAACATCAGGGCATGAAAAGCTAATGAATTCCACCAAGGACCTTTCCAAAGTCTTGGCAAAAGCCACCTCCCTGCTGACCAGAGGAATCGCACTGTGTGGGGGTCATGTCCAGGGTACGGTTGGAGTAATCCTGGTTTTCCCTGGTCTCTCAGTGAAATGTCAGTGAAGTTTGGCACAACTACTGCAAGAAGCTAAATCTGCAGTTCCAGTACCTAGAATAAATTGTTCCCAAATCAAAGCTGTCTGAGTGACTTCAAGTGGATTGGTCTCCTTAAAAAAAGAAAAAAAAGAAAAAGAAGAAATCCAGTATTCTGCTACTTTTGCAATTTATGGCTCTGTTGAAAGGCATGGCAAGCAATCCTTACCAGGAGACCTCTCTGGACCCCAGACTCCATTCGAGTTCTTCAATGGAAACCCTCTGGACACACATTTTGCACTCTCTCAATCATTAGCTCCGAGGAACAATATTATGTAGATGATGCCTGGAACTATGTTAGTAGAAATCTGCAAAAATTATGTGATACAGCTTGATGAGGGAGGAAAGATACTGAAAAGTTACTGAGCAGTGGTGCTGCAGGGGGAGGACTTAGTGAAACTGAAGCATTCTTTCAAAGAATTATTAGCACAGTACTCTGATTCTTATTTTTCCCATAGTTCTTAATGGAATGGAACTTTGAAGGGTGGCAAACACTGGAACAATGTGGATCAGCATTACACATTACACAGAAATCTAGGCTTTAGATATAATGGACTGGTAAAAATCCATGGAGTAGGTGAGATCATCGTTCATATCGTTATTAGGAGCTAGGTCTGTAACTATCACAGACTTTGGCACTACATTTAACTGTAAGCAACTACTTACATGGCCTCTTATATTTGGCCATTTCAGGGAAGTGATCTATCACACATAATTTGTGTATCCTACAGCTTAACGGTTTTTCATTTGTTTATGAAGAATGCTGTACACATCTATTTGCAACACTTTTTTTTCTGAAGGTTTGAATAATGAATGAAGTAAGTTATTTCCCAAGGGTACTTTTTTCTTCTAAAAAGCTAAAGGGCCTTATAACATAATCCCAGCTGGGCAAAATCACAGGTTTCTTCAGATGCTATTCCATGTATTACAGGAGCAACTGAAAACTTTCAGCGCCAAGAGTTTTTGTCCAACTGGGAGCTTCAACACCTTGCAAGGGTGGTGGACAGCGGAGCCCTGCAAGGTCTGGAGACAAGATCTGTGACTTGATCTTCACTGTTCATACTGTTCCGAGACCATGATAGGGAAAACTTGAGGCCAAAATATTATTCAGCAGCAAACTGACAGAGGTTTTAGGCAAGGCAGTGATGCATCACTGCACATGTAAGGGGTATATCCACCCTTGCACATCCAAGTACCACAAGGCTCTCTTTTGCAGTTTACTGCAGAGTGGCACTCATCTCCAGTGGCTCTAAACCCTCTTCTGAGGCCCTGTTTCTCCAGCCAGATGCTGCTCTTTGTTCTTCAGCGAATTATCTGATTACAGGGGGAGTGCAGCATTCATGTTCCTTAAAAAGCAATTTGCTGGTTTGCAACCATTCATCCTGTCAATTCACATCACTGTACCAATAAGCTCTCTCCTTCCAAAAATTCCACCAACCTTTGTGTCATAAATATGTTGCACAAAATTTCATTTTATCATCTGGATTGCTGATAAAAACTTGAATGCATCCCTGCTGGCCAGCCCTCTCTTGTGGCAGGGGCCCTCAGACCCATCACCCCACAGACTTTAAGCCCTCAAATTAAGATCTGACACTTGCTCTGTTTGTTGCATGCTCTTTAAAGTAAAGGCAAAGCAAAACTTCTTGGGTTCTGAACCTCAAATAGGAGGTAGCCCAAGGTTAAAGAAACAAATATGTTATAAGCTGCAGAACTGGGCATCTCTCTCTATTGCATTCACCTGTTCTCAGTGTTCTGCTTGGCCCTTTTTGTACCTGGGAGTATCCCTACAGCTGTACGGTAAATTCCTTTTAATGATGTCTTGAGTTGCTTGATAGCACCTAGTCTTTAACAACACCCAGATCAGAATAACAGACTTAGCATGTGGGAAGGGAAGGGCTTGTAAGTTCAGTTTTTCAGGTGGCTTTAGAATAATTTCTGTTTGAGATGTGCACAGTGGCTGTAAGGTTTTGAAACTGCAGAATCTACCTTCAAGGGTTTCTTGACGCTTGGCATCCACATCAGTGTCTAAACCATTTCTTCTGGACTCAGTAAGGCCATGGAGGCAGGAACACAGAGAATTTTTGTTTTCAGGGGAGGCCAAGGAGGTCAAGGCTCAGTTAGTACAGTGCCTGTGATGTAAGAGTGCTCCTGAGGAGCTGAGGTGGTTATGTTTTTCTACATTTCTGCTGAATAGGTTGGAGAAATTACCCATCCTTGCATCGGCAGCCACAGCATCCCAGCACCAGAGAGTTCCCTGGGGTGCCAGAGCAACATGGGATGCTGGCATGTCTCATGGGATGGCCCCACTGCCTTACTGCATGCTGCAGTTTCAATGAGGAGCTGTGTTTGGTCCAGCACGCAAACTGTGAAAATGGGGAAACGTACTCCTATGCGTATATATATGTACATATATACATATTTTTTAGGCTTGTACTATTGCTTATCTCAAGACAGTGGAAAAAAATCCTCAAGTTTCCATTGGACTTTGGATGAAGCAAAGACAGCATATTTTCCCTGTCTCTCATGAAGCATCACACCCCACTTTGGGAACTTCATTGATATGCACATCATATGCAATCTGACTGACTCCTACTGTACCTTTGAACAGATCCAATCAGATACCCATATGCATGTAAATGAGGCTCCCCGAGCTGTGCTCTCTGTGCCGAGGAAGAGGAGTTAAAGAGCAGCCTCCTCGTGAAACTTGTTACAGTGACAATCTCATCCTGCAAAACACAATAAAGCCTTCCCCACCCCCCGTCTTTCTCTGCGCCGTGCGTGTCAGGAGAACGCCCTGTAACTCACTTTTCCAGACTGAGGTAATTTATTTAAACATGGATTATTTGAAAAATGGGAAGGGATACAGGGTTTGATTTTAATCCCTGCTAACACAGAGGGAAGAATGCTCGTGTCACAACTCAGTGAGTGTAAAAATTAAAAAAGGCTGAGACTATTGTTTGAAAACAGGCAAAATAATTAAAATTATTATGGAATAATCACATATCACACAACAACCTCCCACTCTTCTGAGCAACAATCCAAAACAGCTCCTCCAAAGCAGGCCCAGGGGCAGAGGTTCTGTATATCATTCAAAGACCATCTGTCATTCAATTCCTGTAGCCCCTCTCCACTATTCTAAGGGCAGGCTGAAATTTAGTCCTGGCATTTCTTTTTCCATTTGCTAACAAACAGCAGTGATGGCAGATAAATATGGCAAACAATAGGCGTTTGTAATGAACTGGAAAGGGATATGGATTTCTGGAACCAGCACCAAGAAGTTCCCAGTCCTGCGCGAGGCTCTGGGGACCCCGAAGCCTGGTTCTGCCATGTGGCTGCACAGGCAGACATCTGCAGGCTGCGTTAGGCTTTCAAGAATTCAGCCAACCTGCTAAGGGGCTGATTTAAATAAGATCAATTTTTTTTTTTTTTTTTTAGAAAAAAAGAGAAGACTGAAAGCTAATTTCATTCCAGAGTAGGATAAAGAGCGACACAAAAGGATTGTGGATAGACAGCACAAGCGATGCAAAGAGCCCTCTGTTCTAACAGTAATCTTTGTTTTTGTGCTATGCTTTTCTTAACTCATTCAGCATTTCATATTGATTCTCATAAGGAACAGCAGCAATGAATCCTGCTTTCATGTCGCTCTCTGGGAACTCACGCCTGCTAAACACTGTTTAAGCCAAAGCTCATTTTATCTATATTTATTGTTTGGAGACTAAAAATGAACTGTGACTGTGTGGAGCTGAAGCTGAATGACAGAATTATTACTACACCGACCCTGAATCAATGCGGTTTGCTTTCACAAATTAACTCTCTCTGAAGTACTCCAGATCCTATTACCGGAGTGACTCTGAATGCTGCTGTTGGAGAGAATGGGGAGAGTGGCACAGGGGAACGTCATGACCAGGTCCTCTCAACGTCAATGCCCTGGTCCTCTGTCCTCCCCTGAAGGAGTGACAAATTTAACCCAACCTCACCTCACAGACAAAGGAGAGGCAAAGTGAGGAGAGGAGAAATAAGCAAAGACGCAAAATTCAGATGTTGGAGACTTACAAGAGGCAAGGACACCCCTCAGTGCCCAGCTCAGTAGGAAGAGGACTTGGGTTTCCAGGGTTTGTTTGCGAAGGAATTGTGTGGCCTGTCCCCTGTTTGATGACAGAGAATGAGATGGGCCATAGCCCAGAGAGGCTTTTAGAGTCATTTGGGCATCACTGACCATATCTGGAGAAAGCCTGCTTCTCAATGAAGGAGAAATCTCAGTACTTCTTGTCAGACAGAGAGCTGGCTATGGCTGTCTGCGCCATGTCAGCTTGAACAGTGGCTGTGGCATCACCCTGCATCTGGTAGTAAAACCATCCTGTAAAACCAGGGCTTCTTTGCCTTTTTGCAGTAAGTTTGTTACAGGTGTGAAGCCCTGTAAGGATCAAGTTCATTTCTGCTCATCCTTTGATACTACCTTTATTTGAGAAATATCAGATAAAATTCAAACGGGGAGAGTGAGGGCATATGCCTACCCAGAACTGATGTGGGCGCAGTGTAGAACTAGACTAGTGTCACCAGCATTAGTACAGAGCCTAAGCAAGCCTTTTAATAGCTCTCTTTGGTGTCTCTAACTATAGGATAATTCTTTACAACAGGTGTGCTATCAGGATTAATTAATTAATGTAATGTAATTAATGGGATCTTGAAAGCAAGGTGACATGAAATGCAAACTAGCACCATAGCAATCAGTCACTTTTTCCAAGCTGATTGCCTTTGCTAGAAATAAAATGCCTCTCCAGAAGAGCTTCTATCTGCTTGTTTCAAAGTGGAAAATGATGAGTAGCTCATGTGAAAAAGTATGCTCTTAGTATTGCACTTTGTTAAGAACTGATGACTTTGTAAGATAGTTTGCAGATGACTGAGAGAGGACCCTGCCCTGTAGGTTTTCTATATTGCTTTTTTAAAGCTTTGCCCAATACAGGGGAGAGACTCAATGCTTCTTAAGACTGAGACATAAGAGTGTATGGCTGACTGGAAAGTATTTTTTGAGCTGAAATTTATTGAGTGCTTCACTTTCTGGTGATGCCTTAGCCAGGAACACTCCTCTGTACAAATGAGGCAGTCATATCCTGAGTGAGTCCTTTCTCTGAAGGGCTAGGCTTACTCTGTATCAATTTTGCCACAAAGAAGTGCTGTATACTGGGGAGAAGACTTTTGGAACTCACAAGAATAGGTAATATTAGATGTTTGGATTAAAAACCATGACTCGAGGTTGTTGAAGGATAGACTGTATGTATGATGGGACCCCAGATGAGCCTTGGCTCAGTGTGGAGCACACCCAATCATTCTTCATATGTCAGAATTCCTTAGTTGCCATTTCATGAAAATATCTAGGTGTGGCTGTGGTTTCTTAACAGGAGGAGAGACAATCCATGAAGAAATGAGAGTTGCTCTGCCACTGCGGCTGCCCAGTCAAGCTTGAGACCAGCTGGTGCTCATGCAGCACAGAATCACAGAATATCCCAAGCTGCAAGGGACCCACAAGGATTAGGGCATCCAACTCCTGGCTGCAAACAGCACCACTCAAGATTCAAACCTTGTGGCTGAGAGCGTTGTCCGAATGCTCCTTGAACTTTGGCAGCTCAGGGCCATTGCCATGACGAGCCTGTTCTGTGCCCAACACCTTCTGGTGAAGAACCTTTCCCTGACACACAACCTGACTCTCCCTGGATCCTGTGGCTGTCACCAGAGAGCAGAGATCAGTGCTGCCCCTTTGCTCTCCTCATGAGGAGCTGCATGAGGCCTATCCTCAGCCTCCTCTGCTCTAGGCTGAACAGGGCAAGGGACTCTCCCCAGTCTGTACACATATCCATGCTGCTCCATCCCAGGTGCAGAATCCAGCACTTGTTAAATGCTTCTTTTCAGCTCAACATACACTTCCTACACTGTATTATTTGTGTAATATAGTCAAAATCCCAAAAACAGTCTACTTCAAGCAACATTTGTTCTTTAAATATAATCCTGCACATAATTATATAAATCATAAATAATCCCAAAGCCCTTACTCTCCATGGGTAACAGTAGATCTATGTTCTGTAGTCTTTCTTAATAAGTATTTTGTCTAAAATCCTACTGTATTATTGTAACTGCATTAGATATCTAGCTGGAGACAGCAATGTATTTGGACATTGTGGTATTGGGCATAGTATAAGCAGACTGATAAACCAACTTGTTTTTCCTAAGCTTTTACATGACTTTAAGAGAATAACAATGAGTTATTACTACTTACCTATGCTAAATGAGCCAGAGATGAAACTTCAGGCTTCCTTCCTGGTCCCTTGGGCCATCTACATACCTCATGATCATTTTCAAAGGGTATAATTTACATGAGATTTTTTTCCTGCCTCGTGTGCCATAAATTTATAGGGAGCCCCTTTGAAAGACTTACTGCTTTTGTGAGGCCTCAGATGAAGTCAATCAAGCCAACTGGTATAAAAGCCAAACTCACAATTAATTCTGTCCCTGTGGACTGTGCTGTTGTAAGATTGTGAGGGCTATGGGGCAGGGGCTATCCCTTTGCATGGACTCATGGACTACCCTTGTTAGACATTTCTCAGTCCATGGCTGGAGCAGTAGATGTCACCTCAGTGTGGTGAGCGTGTTCTGCAAGCCCTCAGCAAATGATAAATAAATAGCCAAGGGTTTGTTTCCTTTTCTGCTTGCTTGCTGTTCTTTTTACTTGTTACATTCAATTATTTTTGGAGCTGCATAATAAATCTAAGTTGTACATTTTTGCATTCCCAGACCAGATTAGAGAGGATTAAGCATCAAGGGGTAGCAGCTGGTCAGTTTACTGCACAATTTTAATGTGGAAATATTTCTAAATAAAATAAAAACAACTGAAAGGTGGCTGATGGTAGCAAACTAAGGCTCTTGCATCTGCTCCCTACAGAGCTGGTGTGTGCAGAGCAGGGGGGCAAATTTCCAGGGAGCAGGGTGTGAGAGGGGCAGAGGCATTCCCAGCAGAACCAGCACCATCAAAATGTGGGCAATGAATTCCATACGCACAGAGAGTGATGTGGTGGTGGAGATGGCGTCAGATACCTTCCCTAGCCCCTGCCTGCCAGCATGAACTCATCCTCCAGGCTCACCCCCTCCATAATCTCTCTTTGGAGTCAGACCACAGGAGTGTCAGTGCTAATTGCGAGCAGTTTTGTTTGCCATGTGGCTACCTGTGGGCTGGTTGCTTCCTGGGACCATGCAGACCCTAACAAGCAGCTGTTGGCTGCTACCTCCTTCACACCCCATGCCCCCAGATGCAGGCACAGGGACCTGCTTCCCAGATGAACCTGGCCACTCTACCTCACTGTAGCTGCAACATATATTTTAAGGGAATATAAATGTGAGGGTTTTTTTTTTTTCTTTTTTTTTTCTAATTACATTACACCCACCAAGTTGTGTGTTAAGGACTGTAATTAAATGAAAGCTCAAGTCACTAATTAGAACAATTCTTAAAGGGATACATTCTCACGGTGACACTCACATAACCTCCATATGTGTGGCTGTGAGTGACATATACCCTGGCACTGCAAAATATGTAGTAAATCTTATGCAAGGTTTTTATAACAAAACAAAACAAAAGAAAGAAAAAAAGAAAGGAAGAGAAGAGGAAGAAATTGCAGAGGTCTGTCTGCTTTCACTGCAGTGCTCTCTGCTGAGAGGCTGCATTTGGCAGCGTGCATTCCAAACCATGCCAGCAGGGAGATGCTACTGATATGTGGGTTGAGGGTTAGCGTTTGTGTAGGAAACCTTGACATTAAAATCTGTGATGTGCCTGGATGGGCCAAGGGGGTGGATTTAGTGCAGGAGTCCTGAGTTCTGCTTGTCTGAGACATGTGTGAGAGGAATGTCAGGATTCCTGTCCACAGCCACATCCCTCTGCCCTAGCGCGCACGTGGCCCCTGGTGCACCCAGCAGCTGAGCAAGGGGAGACAGGATCCAGCCTGCAGATCCCTTGTGAAGTTTCAGGGCATGTTTGGGAAAGCTCTTCCAGAAACGACAAGGAAATGTTGACAGTCAGATGAGGTAGGAATATCCGTGTGCGAGCACAGAGCAGGCGCTGACCCAGCAGCCACAGACACCCTGACAGAGGCAGTGATGACACACTGTGAAACTCAGCTGGCAGGCAGGGGCTCTTGGTGCCCCTGACGCCGAGCACCGCCGTTGCTTTGCAGTGAGAGCTCATTGTGCTGCCCGCTCCCCTCCAGCAGCGCATCAGGAATAGCTCTGCGGGGACTGGAACGGGGAAGGCTGATTGCACCTTTTGATTGATGGTGCCTTGCGGATGTAGAGAGGTTTCATAGAGGAGCCTGATTGACTTGTGCATCAGTTCTGGGCCCACGGCAAAATCCTGGTTTCAGCTGCCTCCAGCTTTTAGGAAATTCAGAAGAGGATCTGAATTTTCACCTTTAAGTTGCCTTGTGCCAATTCTTCTTTAACTGTGAATCCACTTCCCCCTCCTGTTTTCCACTCCCTAAGGCCTTTTCTTAACAAACTGTCTCCAGAGTCATTTGGGATGCTGAAGCCATCGATCTCGGTATAAATCTCACATGACTGAGGGTTTTTCTGCACTGCATGCTGTGTGCTGCTCAGGCAGCTGTGCCCCTGGCTGGTACTGAACTGCATGGACAAGGAAGTGACCTTTATCTATGTATGGGAATCTTTTAGCTATGAGGGGAAACCTTTGTTATTTATAAAAGTTTCTGTGTCCGTATCTTCTCTTTACTATAAAATACTGGGTAATTTTGACTGTCAGGAAGTTGAGATACAATGTAAAAGCAAAGAGTCCAATACAGTCCTTAAAATAGATGGACAATTACATGCAAACACACAAAATTACATGTAGAATTATATATTTAAGTACATAGATTAAAAATATTGAAGACAGCTGCATCATTATAGATATATTTTGTATCCCATTATTGAAATGAACCCTCTTTATGATTACTGTAATGGGCTGACTGAAATGCTTTGCCCAAGGTGAGCATGGAACGAAGATCAGAAAACAATGTCTGGAATATAATGGTAAAAAGTGACGAAACAAAGGGTTGAAATGGGCACTGTTTGCACTTAACTATTTCAGCCACTCTGTTTGCCCAGAATAATAAACCCAGGCCTTAACAGCATTAAAAGCAATATTCCTGCAATAATGTGTATAATTGGACACCAGTACTTTTACTAAATACTCCCAACATTAATATAATGAGGCTAGACTGCAAATCATTTATCTGTGTCTGCTTTAAGGGTGGTAAGATATCCTATCTAATCACCATATATTTTCTGCCCTTTTACAGCTGTGGTTCTATTTTGCTTTTCTTGCCAAACCTACAAATGCATCAATCCCATATTGTCTTCCTTGCCCCAGTTATGTGCACCTCTTGGTGTTGGCACCTGCAACTCTAAGGCATGAGGGAAAAGACCATGCTTTCATGTACATCTAACCTGTTAGAAGCAAAAACTACTGGGAATTTTTAAGGAGAACAGTTTAATATCAGTTTTTCAGATGAAATTTATTGAATTTAGTGACCTACTTTTCTCCAAAGTTGCTGAGCATGCACATCTGTAGTTGATGGAAACCATGGTTGCTCAGAGACCTCAGATAAACAGACAAAATATACCATGGGCTTAAATTCTTCCAGTCTTATTAAAGAGATGCTAACTTATTTCATAAATCAAATCTTTCTGAGCTAAAGCAAAGTCTGAGAAATGGAGTTCAATTCGGTTTGGGGTGAGAAAATGGAAGGCTGATAAAAAAGCTACCTCCAGGGAGGAGATTGATAATCAGCACCTGGGTAAAGGTGCTTCACCCTTCAGAGGTCACTGACAGATAACTGGTAGAAGAAAAAAGATGTTTTACTAAATATGTCTTGAAATCCAAACCTTTTTTCTACAAGTTTTTCACTGTCGTGATCTGAGTGGCTGGGAGGCTTGGGCATAGCCTGGGACAAGGCTGTTCCTGGTCTAAAAAAGCACTGAAGAGAAAGAGAGTTCCTGCTCTGGATCGTAATATATAGAAAAAGGGGGCAGGAGGCACAGAGGAACAGACTGACATAAGACTACAAGAAGCAATACCAGTTATCAAGAAAAGCAGTAGTGCCAAAAAAGGTGAAGAAATTCAGGTTTTGAGTTGCAGTATTTGAAATGGAGATGAAAGAATGAAAATAATGTACTGTGGATCACACCATACAGAGCTCCCCTTTTACCTTCTGCATCAGATCTGACTCTCAAAATAGTATCTGTTTATTTCTAGTCAAGCTATTTAGAGATTTAAAAGTGCAAATAACAAAATCATAGCAGGCACATCACTGTTCCTCAGAAACTGAGCAGATCTGGGTAGTATTGAGAAAGGATTGCAGGTTATTTTTCTCTCTGGTTGCCACCTAAGGATAGCGCTGTTAAGAGACAAGAAAGTAGTTAAGAAAAAAGACTTTGGGAAATTTGGCCAGTAGGAGGATCAGTAGGAGGATGGAGGAGGAAGGCAAACTACTAGATGCGGGGCATATAGACTGAAATCAAGAGAGTAGGGCATAGGCTCTCTGAAAGTCTTGGGAGGAAAGAAATGGGGATTGATCACTTGCATCAAAGGAACCGGATAGATCAAAGAGATGAGAATAAAGAAGGGATCTTGTAAATGTAGGTGTTGCAAAAATACTTCAAATAAGGAGGGGAGCACACCACTATGCTATGATATGCTCCTTTCCAAATCCCTGTGCTTTCACATGACTTAGTTACATGTCATATAGATTCCCTTCTAAGAGCAAAATCTCTCACAGCTAGATACAGACTTTTTAAGGAAGATGGGCCCAATGTCTCTCATGCTTTTCACTCCCACCCACCATACACAGATGCAGCTGAAGGCAGTGGAAAGGGAAGGCAGGATGTGCTTCCAATTCTGGAATACTGGGGCTCAGTTGGGCTTCTCTGTTTGAAAGCTGAGCTCAAGCATTTCCATTTTGTCTTCTCTTTTTCCATTTTTCCTTCCCTGGGTTCATGTGCTGCTTTTAAAGCCTAACAACAGAACATTTTTAAACATTTGATATGGCATCAAGGGAAGAATATTTATGTTGTTGGAAAGGAAACAGTGAGAAAAAAAGATATATATATTTTTTTTAATTTCTGGACTGAAAATATAATAAAAGCAGAGCTGTGGCGCGATGCACTGTTATTCAGCATGTTTTCTGCTGTGAGATGACAAGTGTGGGGAGGGGGATGAAGATGGGGTTTCAGTTAATTCTATGAAACTATGCTGATTATCTGAGGTGTCAGATGTATATGTGTCAAGGAGCATTTGAGTCTTCGCTTCTTGTCAGATCATTTTTTTAAATCAGGGTGCCTGGGGCCCTTCACATCAGCAAAAACAGGATATAAGCCTTCTTCCCTTGAAGATGATTATCGGTTTTAGAAGTGCATTTGTATACTTTCAGAATTCTGCTTGAAATGTAACCAGGCAACTCGTTTGGGGAAGGAGACAAATGTCAGCCCAAAGTCAAGGCTGAAACATGGTGCAGGCTTTATAAATTCTGTGTTTGAAAGTAAAGACAGTGGGTCAGCTCTTGGTGCCAGGAAAATTCAGAAGACATCTGTATATGGAAGGCCTAAGTTCCACGTGAGGTTAAAGGCCTTATTCTTCATTGTACTGAGGCTCTGCCACGTACTTCCGATGCCAATGTTGGGCATGGTTACCAGGAAACTGCTTCTTGGTGTGCCCACTTTAAAACTCCTCTTGCAGATGGGCTTCTCTAGCACCGCCAGCTCACGTGGATCTGAGATCCCTCTGCATGTGACTCTTAACAGCTCTTTTCCTTCTTAAAAACATTCTGCATGTTGAAGTAATGCTTTTGACTCTTCCACATCTGCCTGGAATCAATTCCTTCCAGCTAACAAAATCTACCTTGGGGATCTGGAAGAAGAGGGGTTTCTCCTGCTTTCTCCTGCACTTCCAAAGTCTGAGCTCCCTGGAGATGGCTGTGTCTGAAGGAGGTGCACCTGTGTGTGAGTTCCACAAGCAAAATTGTTTGCCTGCCCTCACGCTGCCCACACACCATCAGGAGGATTGTGAGGACGAAGGCTGCTCTTGGCAGCCTGGGGTTTATCACAGCTTGCTTTGTGCTGCATGCTTTTCCTCTAATTTTTCTTGCATCTTAGGTATGTCTTTTTAAGGAAGACTGACATCTTTTCTTTTAAATGCTCTTGAGGATGGAAGATCATCCCCCATTTTAAGGGTTTTCGCTTGTTAGAGCAACTGCAATTTTCTGCCTACGTTTTTTTTTTTTCCCTCAAGGTCTTCTATTTACAGACAATCTGTCTCTGGAATGATTCAGGATGCTGAAGCAGTTGATCACTGCATAAATCTTCACAGGCCTCACAGTATATGCAGTAAACACGCGTGAGTCTAAAAGCAGCTTTGTCCTGGCACCACAGATTATTCTTTATTAAAAATTGGTGTTTAAAAAACATTAGATCTTTTCATTTGGGAACTGGAGGAAAGCACTCAAACTGGTTGTTTTCTGAATTTCTTGTTAGTGCTGCTTGCTAGACTGACAGGCTTGATGATGGTTATCTTGTGTATCTCTCTGGAACAGGCACTGTGCTGGCGAGGAAATGTTGAGTGTTCCCACAGCAGAGCAGCGTGCAGCCTGGCTGGCATGGCTGTGCCCAGGGCAGGGCTAAAGGCAGAACATCCCAAAACGGATGGCTAGGAGCACAGCAGGTTAAAGGGAGCTTATAAGCAGGAAAGAAATCAACTTTTTACATGGGCAGAGTGATGGGACAAGGGGGAATGGTTTTAATTTAAAAGAGGGGAGACATAGATTAGTAGTCAGGGGGAAATTTTCATTCAGAGAGTGGTGAGGCACTGGCACAGGCTGCCCAGACAAACTGTGGATGCCCCATCCCTGGGGGCGTTCAAGGCCAGGTTGGATGAGGCCCTGGGCAACCTGAACAGGTGGATGGCAGCCCTGCCTATGGCAGGAGGTTCAAACTAGATGATCTTTGAGGTCCCTTCCAACCCAAGCCATTCTATGATTTTATGAAATCCCTGCGCCTGTTGAGGCTGAAACACGTGGTTTCTCTACTTTGTCACAAGAGTCTTCACTACCAGCCTGGTCTTTCAGTGCTCTCTCTGGTGGGAATTTCAAGCAGTAAGCTAAATATTTTGTGAAAATGAAGACAGTGCTAAAATAGTTGACTGACTTTGATTACTGAGAAGACACTCAAGCTACCTTTGAAGGTGTAACCCAGAGGTAAAGATCTGTCACTCTTTCAGGTGTCTGCACAAAAAGGAGGGATCTCACTAAAGGACTGGTCAAACAGAGAAAACTCAAATCCCATAGCATGTAAAAAATATGGAAATGCTTCATGCAGATGCATAACTCTTAACACCAACATATTGCATTTAACTCTGTCAGAGTAATTCAGGTTGGATGCACTGGAACAGGCTGCCCAGGGGCATGGTGGGGTCACTGTCCCTGGAGGTGTTCGAGAACTGTATGGATGTGGCACTGAGGGTTACAGTTAGTGGGCATGGTGGGAGTGGGTTGGTGATTAGACTAGGTGATCTTAGAGGTCTTTTCCAATCTTAATGATTCTATCATTTTATGAATTTGTCCTTGTGGGACATCTCTGATGCCTAATAAGCCCTAAAATGGTTCCAAAAGTGGAAGTAAAATCTCTGTCTGCTGAGGAGAAAATACAAAGGTTGGAAATGGGCAAAAGCACTTCTGCTTTCTGTGTCTGCTTTAAGAACCATTTAAATGGTGTAAGATGATCTGTGTGAGTTCATATAGCAGCAGGAAAGTGGAGAAAAACAACTTACATCTTAAATGTTTACACAAAGTAGTTGAAAATAGCTTTCAGAAATGTTGAGAAAGAATATGATGGCTTTAAAGACAGCATGTAATTTTTTAATAAATGGAAGATAGCTGTCACCTTGGACTTCTTAAGTTAATGTCTTAAAATGCAAATTATTGATTTATTATTACTCATAATTTTAAATTGGCGTTGGTGATATAAGATTATCCATCAATGGGTTAAAAAAGCCATAAATTTCTTTCTCAGAGTCCAAATATTTGTGCTGTACTAATGCAGATGTCTCAGCATTAATCAATCAATAATGAAAAAAGAAAATCCATCAACAAAAGCGATTTTTAGATATCATAGCTTTCAGGAAGAATGGAACACACAAATCTTAACGAACCAGGAAATCCCCCCTTAGAAAAAAAGGAAATCCTAAGACCCTTGTTTACAAAAATATCCCTCTTTTTTTGGAACATTTTCTTCTGGGGCGTAATATTGTTGTAGTTGAAGAACAAGCGCTTATGCTGACTCCTCGCACCACAGAGAGTGAGAGAGCAAGAAGCACTGCGGTGGTGCATGAGTGAAACCCCAGCTCCCCTGTGGTGAACTGTGACTTGGATGTCCCTCAGTGCTGGGGGAAAGCCGGTGTGGCACTAGCAAACTAGAGCACAGTTGGTTTCAATGCCCTTCTGATAATGTAATGTATTTATAATTTAAATGATAACCTCTGGGGAACAAGTGCTGTTTCTTCTTATACATCATTCAATATGCTAATGTGTTCAATATATAATGGGTACATTTACAGAAATAAATGCCTACTTGTTTTGGATACGCTTTGCCCTCGGGTTAGAGATATGTTATCGATACGATTTTTCTTTGCACAATGAATTGTTTGTTATGGAGCAATAAAATGCTACTGCGCATCCCCTTCACCCCAGCACCTGGGATCTGCTTCCTCTGACTCAACTTCTGGGGTCCTTGCCTTCCTTTCTGTTCAGCACTGGTGGCTGTGCCCCTCCTTGTGTATCTTCTGGGGGCTGTGAGTGCAGTGAGACATAGAAGTGAGAAAATCCCACAGCAGCAAAGCCATAATAGAAACACTTCAAGGCCAAAGTGTAGTCACCCAGGAAATCTTCTCAGGAGATTCTTGGTGGTACATATATAGGTAAATTGTCAACGCCTCACCCTAAAACAGCCTTTTCTTCTGGGAAATTACAAATGCTTTATCTGCACAGTGGCTTGAGTAATGATAGAACAGAAAAATATTAATGCAGAAGATGTGATGTTTTGAGACAAGAGATTGTTGCTAACCATCATGAAACATCAGTGCTACATGTACAACTATAGATGTTTGGGGAGGAGGCTAAGAAAAAGACTGAAATTTAAAAATGCAGTTAATTTTGGCAACCTCTACATGCACGTCCCCAGGTGACACAAGAAAGCTCAAAACGCTGCATAATTCCCTGTGCATTTTCTCTGCCTTTGCATCGTGCCTGTGCATGCTCCTGAGAGCCCCGCAAGCCTCTTCCCAATGCACACAGAGACACAGACACTTATTTCCCACGTCACACTGTGTGTGGCACAGGCTGCTCAGAGAGGTGATGGAGTCACTGTCGTTGGATGTATTCAAGAAACTTGTAGATGTGGCACTGACAGCCATGTTTAGTGGGCACAGTGGTTGTGGATTGGAGGTTGGACTAGATGATCTTAGAGGTATTTTCCAACCTTAATGGTCAGTGATCCTATCACTCTATTCTGTGACTTGCTAATTCCCCCACAAGGCTGCCTACTGCACTCCCTTTCCTTGCTGGCTTGCTGCCATGCTGTCCCTCCTATAGCCAGTGCTTCATTCTCAACTTTTCTCAAAACTTCCCATGCCTGTGCTTATGTTTCCCAGACAGCCATCCCTACTCAGTGGTGAGCAGGAATTTCCATCTGAGCAGCAGGTCTCCCGCAGCAGCTTTTCCTCCCACTTCTCCAAGGCATCCCTCACTCACCTTTCAGCTAGCTTGTTGCTGCTGCCTCCACCTGCTCCTTTCTCACTAACCTACATGAACACATGATGAACTCTTTGCCCATGTGTAAGGTGAAATTTGAGTCAGCAGGGAAATCCTTCCCTCACACCCCAGTGTCCCTGGCTCTGTTATCCCCTAGTTTAAGCTGCATGCTCAGCCTTGCCCCAAGCTGTCCTCTCTGACTACTGAGAAATTACGAACCACAGTCTTCATGCTTCGTACTAGTCCTGTTAAAAATAGATGCTTATCAAACATCTCAAATTAAAGCAGCCTCATGGGAAAGAAAGCACAGAGCATCCTAGGTGGGAGCCACCCACTGGCACCCAATTTGTGCATTAGGAGGTGATAAGCAGGGCAGTGTGGCACAGGGCCACACTGCCCTCCTAGTGAGCTTGTAGTTGTTGTTGTAACACTGCACAGAACAGCTGGCCTTACCAGCAAGTCGAGGGACAATCTCTCTGTATTATGCCCGCTGGAATACAAAAACAGCTTACAGTCACACATCTGCATGAGTCTAACCTTCACTCATTACAAACGCAGTAGGGATTTATGTGCACCATGCCAGCTTTGCATGGGGCCTGTATTTTTATCCAGCAAAATCACATATTGTTACCTCCATGTGTACAGCGGAAACAGCATGAGTAATGGAACCTTTAATCCTCATTTTTCAAAATTAGATTATAGCTTTACCTTCATTTTCTCTTACTTTCAAATCTCTGCCAACGTCAATGGACGCGGGTGCTGCTGTCTCACTCATTGCATTCCCAGCAGCTATGATCAGGGCTGGAGAGTAAGGGTGGTCTGCATCTAAAGCCTGTTTACCCCATGCAGTCACCTTCAGCCACCTTTTCTAGGGCCCCTGAAGAAGTAGACTAATCATAACAGATAAAATAAATATAATGTAATGTAAAATTAAGTTAAAACCTATGTGCAATAAGAAAGATACCTTGACAGTATTGTGCTGGAGCACCTCTCCTACGGAGAAGGGCTGAGGGAGCTGAGGTTGCTCAGACTGGAGAAGAGCAGGCTCTGGGGAGACCTCATTGCATCCTTTCAGCACTTACAGGGATTCTACAGGAAAATTGCAGAGGGATTTTTAGCAGGGTATGTACTGACAGGACAAGGGGTAACAGCTTTAAAGTGAAAGATAAGAGATTCAGATTGTATATTAGAAAGAAATTATTCACTTAGAGGGATGGTGGGGCTGCACAGGGAAGCAGTGCATGCCCAGTTAGATGGGACCCTGGGCAGCCTGATCTGGTGAGTGGCAACTCTGCAACAGCAGGAAACTTCAAGGTTCCTTCCAGCCAAAGCCATTTTGTGATTCTTGGTTCTGTGAGGATACATCCATCATGCCTCTCTACCTCTGAACCGGCAGATTAACGGGGAGATTTGTAACACTGGGACTACTTCAGTGCTAAAACAGAGGCTGGCAATGTTGAATTGATCTGCACATATTTGTCAAAGCCTGTCCAAAAATTTGTGAAGTCCAAACAGGGCAGCCTCTTCTAACCCTTTCAGTGTCTTGATGTGAAATACTTTGCACAATGTGTAGCCTGCTTGGTGGTGCAGCATAACATCATAGTGTGCCACAAGTCCAACCATCAACCTCATCTACTAAGTTCCACCACTAAATGTGTCCCTTAGTATTACATTCACATGTCTTTTAAGTATCTCCAGGGATGAGGACTCCACCACTGGCCTGGGCAGCTTGACCATCCTCTCAGAGAAGAAATTCTTCCAGATATCCAATCTAAACTTTCCCTTGCATAACTTGAGACCATAAATGTGCTCTGTCAGAAAATATTTAATATCCTCTGTCAGACAATAAGAAGGTCAGGTGATTTAAACAGCTGTTTTGCTGTGGAAACATATCCTTGCCACAGCTGGGAGTTGGAAGGGATCCTAATCATCCTCCTCTGTTTTTCTTCCCCTCTCTGCTGTGACACCATCCATGTTGGATTTTAATGTGATGATTACTGGAAAATGCATCTCTCAATACACTGCAAGACAGATTTTTCAGAGGAAGAGTCCTATTGTATTGTCTGGAGACTTTCAGTGGTAAATACACATGCTGATGCCATGAAATATTTTCACAATTCTACTTTTGCCTTTTTTCATTGTCCTTTTGGCATACAATCAGTAAGCTTCATTCACAGCCTCAGCTTTTCACTCATATTGTGCTTTTTTTCTTTCCTCCCATCCACTCCATTTCTCCTCTTCTCTTTCGTCTTTGGATCCATCACCCCAGGAAGCTCAGTGAGCATGTCTTACATGCGGGTTCTACAGGACTCTTAAACAAGTGACAGAGAATCCAGTTTATTCTTGGGCAAAGGTTTCCGAGGGAGGTGGCTTTGTTACTCAGATTCAATCTGCAGAATACGGATAAACTTTTGTGCCGCTGCCTAACTCACTCTTTCTCCTCTAGCATCGCCAGCACAGAGCTACCTTCATTAACCCATTCAAACTGCTGTGTAGGGATGTACAAGGTAGAACTGCCCAAAGCAGCCTGACTTTTGAGGACTGGCACTGCAACACAACCAATGCAGCATCAATGGCCCATGGATGTGTGCTTACTGTGAGATGAGCTACATAGCCAGGTTACTTTCACTGGTCAAAGCCATCCTCTTCCCCTAGCGAACAACTTAATTATTTTTAATTCCTCCTGGTCCTGGGGGACAGATTATTGCAGACAGATGGGTGTAAAA
The DNA here is from genome assembly GCF_026119805.1 of Tympanuchus pallidicinctus. Lineage (NCBI taxonomy): Eukaryota > Metazoa > Chordata > Aves > Galliformes > Phasianidae > Tympanuchus > Tympanuchus pallidicinctus. The sequence continues at coordinate 38,954,685 of NW_026294618.1, read as the reverse complement.
ATATGCAGACATTAGTGGTTAAGGCATGGTGCAGGCTGCCAGCTGCACTGTCACATCTAAGCACCTGGGGAATTGCCTGAGCCTCCCCTGTGTGTGCGGGTGACTCCGTGCTGCTCTCATGGGTTCAGCTGTGGGCTTTGCATATCGTACACGAAGAGAACCCCATGCAGCCTCCCAAGCTGGGCTGCATAGAATCACGGAATACTCTGAGTTGGAAGGGACCCACAAGGATCACTGAGTCCAGCCACTGGCTCCACACAGGACCGCTTGAAAATCAGACCGTATGTCAGAGCATTGCACTGTGCATGCACTAGGCCATAGTCACACAGGCACAACTCTTGCAAAGCCATCTGTTTGCATCAACACTGTGTTTTTCCTTCCCTATTTCTTCACAGCCATCATTTAAACTTGATGCTATTGCCATCTCTCTTGCTGCTGCTGTTTCCCCTTTCTGCAGGATCTCCAAGCTGCCTGGCTGGCAGGCCATTTCACTGTAGGGAAGCCAGCAGGGCTTCTGCAGGGATTGTTTTCAGAGGGAAACCCTGATGTCACCTCAACTTTTACAGGCAGGTTTTGGACTGCATGGGGTGAATAAGCACAGCATTCAGTGGTTTCAGCACTGAGGGGCCATGCTCTTCTTCCCAAACCAGTAGCCAGTATTTGGGGCTGCGATGGACACAGCAACAAATAGCCACAAGAAGACTGCATACTCCAACATTTCCTTAGCTCAGACACTAGCTGGGCTTCTCAGCTAGTGAGCCAAGCCAAATGCAGACTGTCGGCCTTCCCTTAGGTTTTTTGTTTTTTTTTAATGTTTAATTAATTAATTAATTAATTGTTTTTAAAAGGACCCAGTGATGAGTGGTTTTGTTAATCCTCCCACAGAGCCACTTAAAAAACTTTGAAATAAAGTCAGCAGCTGGAAATCCTGTCTGCAGTCTGCTCGCCCTCATCTGCATTTTGATTTCTGTGATTTAGCGGAAGGCACAGGCTGTCCCTGCCAAATATCCCTCTCCTACCAAGGGATGTACAAGGTAGAACTGCCCAAAGCAGCCTGACTTATGAGGACTGCCACCGCAACACAACCAATGCATCCCTAAACATTTAGTAATAAAAAATCTGTTGTTCTTTGGTCGCCAGGATTTAACAAGCCTAATCCCTGGGAGAGGTGATAAAAATTCATTAATCTAATTAAATACTTCTTATTGCCAAAGTGACTTTGTAGAGTAGCTTTGCTGAAGGATAAGTGCAAAGTAAAATGGAGTCCCAGCAGAGAAACAAATGTTAGACTTCAGCAAGCTGGTACACGCTTCATTAAACTCATAATTATCCTTTGGTTCTAAGTAGCTGATAATATTTAATGAGTATCCAAGATAATTTAAAGAAAATGTTTACTAATGAGGAACAAACAGTGCTATGGAAAACTGATATCTGGGGTACCATATCCGTGTATCTTACCTGTATCTTGTGTACTTGGTTTGGTACAAGTGATTTAAGTGTTCTTTTTAAGCTATTTAACCACAGGCTGCCACTGCTGGCTTCACTATGGCCCCCTGCACAGCACCAGGATCCCATGGCAGCAGGACTTGCTGCAAGCAAGGCAGTGCTGCAGGGGGTGGCAGTGTGAATCCCAGATGTTGAGCACCCTGAGATCTGGCCCTCTTAGTGATGCTGAGGGGTTTGCTTTGTCCAGAGCTTTCCCAAGCTTCTGGCTTCTCCTTTTTATGTTGGGGGGATCTAATTTCTGGCTTCTGCAGGCAGATCAGTGGTCATGGCCCTGGCTGCACCAAAACTCGTTGTCAGGGCATCTTGTGTCTAGGTGACTTGCAAGATGGTCTGAGTGAGACCAGCACTCAATCACTTTCCTTCACTCCACAATATGGTTTTTGGAGGTGGCAAACAAGGACAGCCAGTGCTGGCTTAAAGTCTTCACTGAAAGATGGAATCATAGAATCATAGAATCATAGAATCACTAAGGTTGGAAAAGACCTAAAAGATCATCCAGTCCAATCGTTCACCTATTCCCAATAGCTCCTACTAAACCATGTCCCTCAACACAACATCCAGTCTTTCCTTGAACACCCCCAGGGACGGTGACTCCACCACCTCCCTGGGCAGTCCGTTCCAGTGCCTGACCACCCTTTCTGAAAAGTAATACTTGCTCATGTCCAGCCTGAATCTCCCCTGCCGCAGCTTGAAGCCATTCCCCCATCATAGAATGGCTAGTGTTGGAAGGGACTGTACAGGGCAGGGCTTTGTCAGAGCTCGTTTGGGGTGAGCAGGGTGCCCGGAATGCTCTTTAGGTGCTGGGATCAGCACTGCTTCTTCTGCAGGAAAATAGGATTTCTCCTGGGAACTCATCTGGATTTAATTTTCCTCTTGGAAAATGTTACTCCTACCTTGAATGTCTCAGTGTCTGCAGTTTAATGTGTGCTTATTTACTTTCTTATCTTTTTTCCTTTCATATGGGAATTCTAGTGCTATGTACAGTAGTGACTCTCTCTAATTCACTGCAGCTTTTACAATCTTCAATTTTTATTTTTTTTACAACTTTGCAAAAATTTTCACAAACTTTAGTAGGAAAATAATTGGACTCCTGGCAGACTACATCTTACCCATTTGCTGGTGAAGCAGTCAAGCACCAGCAGGTTGCTCTCCCCCAGTATTCCTTTATATGGATGATTTTCCTCAAGGGATATGTGACTTAAGCTCAGAACACTCCATGCAGAACACCCCAGTTTAACCCAGTAAATACCCTCAGGGGTGTTTACTGATGGGCCCACTTCTGGGAGCTTGGTCTATCTTTCTCGACACCAAGTCTCTCTCTGCCCAATCATTTTCCTGAGGCTGTCCAGCTGGAGGGGCATTGTCCTGCCTCAGAACAGAGATTGTCACCCCCATTTTGGTCAGGACTCCTTCTCTCAACCTTAACACTGAGATTCTGGAATGGATATTGGCCACAGAGCCCTCCAAATCCACACAAGATTTACTGCAATGTGTGGTGAACCCAGATAGCAGCTGATGCTTTGAAACCAGATAGCAAACAGCAGAGCAGAAGCACACGTAAATATAAAATTAATGTAGATATTTCTCACTTTCATCATAACAAGAAAGCATTCTCTGTTCCAATATGCCAGCGTATAGCCTTGTATCCTGATGGCATACACGTATTGTTGCAGGTATTCTGGAGCTGGAATAAAAGGAGAAGGGAACTGTGTGGATTAACAGACCACATGCATGTGCCTATTTTATGGCTGTGATTATCTTTATAAGGTGCTTAAATGTGGCAAGTGCAATATCCTATAAATGGGTAGGTAGATTAGATCTGCAGTTCACAACAAGGGGGTTTATACCTGCTTGGCTCACTTGGATGCTGCATTTCTCTTTAAATGCAGTATTGCTAGCTGCTTCTTTCTTCCTTTAACAACTGGGTTTCCAACTGGCAGCCTCATATGACTTGATGCTGCAACTTTGATCTCAGATATATTTTTGTATATAAAAACATATTTCACAAGAGCTTTACAAGCAGTTATGTTAATTCATTGCTTGTCTACTATCCTGGCTACAGTAAATTTTATGAATGTACATATGGAAAAATATAAGGAATATGTAGAGTACTATTCATCCTCGTACCCAACCCCGATCCCCAAATAAAATCCAGGGCAAACCCCTCACATGGAGAAAGAGGAAGATTTTGTTCCAACTCTTTGTGTACCAGATTGTACCTTTTTTTGGCTAATGGAAAGTTTGTTTCAGAGAGGTTGAAAAATATCTGGTAGTTGGACCATAATGGCTGTGCTAGTGTCATATCACTGCGCTTCACTGCAGCCGAGGCTCTCGTTCAGATGCATTGGCAGCATGCCTGGACAAGGCGTTTTGTGGAGTTTGGTGGTCTGGAAGCAGGAATTGAGGAAGATTACTCTATAACAATATTTGTAAGCCTTGCAACCAGTTGATGGCTTTAAAGCAGAAAAAGCGTAATTCTAACAGCTGCCTTTGCTGTATTTGAGAAGGGCACTGCAGATGTGTTTCCTATTATGCTGCACAAAAGGTGCCAACCTAGCAAGCAGTCATCAGTCTATCGAAAAGAAACCTTCTGTTCACATTTTGTGAATGCAGGCATGTGAATGAGAATGGTTTATGCACCTCATCTTGGAGACAGGCAGGCTCCCAGCCAGTTCAAAAATGCCCTCTCCCTTAAAACTTGCTCTTTTCAAAATCCAAAGGACTCTTCCTATTTAGCATCTTAGAACTGAACAGAAACGCTGATATGTTTACAGCTACAGTGAAGGGTAGAGTTAAGTACAGTGGTTATACGAACGGCAGATATCAGTGTAATATAACATTACCCTTGTGAAATGCAATTATTCTAGCTCTTGTTTTTAAATAGTTGTTTTTCTCAGTGTGAAAGCTAAATCACATAACATAACAATTTTGTATGTAAAGATGTAAGATTTCTGTTTCCAGCAAATTTCCTTGGATCTTACAGGTGAAATTACATGCAACTAAACCTTTTCTTAAAACCCACAGGGGATGCACAGAGCAAAACTGAAAAATGCCCTCCAACAATCCAGCTCAGGGGAGTGAGGCTAAAAGGGACGTCTTCTCCCCTTGTTTCACAGGGACAGGGAAGGGGGGGTGGAACACAGAATAGGAGCTTCCAGTGCATCCTTCACAGTGTGTCAATTTATCTGTTTACACAAAAGGTATCATTGGTTTCAGTGAGGGAATAATATGTAGATAGCACTAAAATTAGGCTGTGATTATAGGCTTAAAGCCTTAACCAGACTGTGATTCTTAACTCAGGATGTTTCAGTGAGATTATGACTGCAACTCTTGGCTGGAAGTGTTAAGAAAGAGTAGGAGCAATCAGGGGTCCAACTCTTCCATCCCAAAATATTCCACCTGAAATACTACAACGCTGCAATTTTATCACATGAAGGGAAACAAAGGGATATAAAAAGTTAAGAAAATTAGAAACTTTGGTTAAAGGGTAGATCCCTTTTAACTTGTAAATTAATTCTCATGCATTCTTCATCGTTCAGTATATAACATTTGACTCTCACAATTGAGATTTAATTACAAAACTGCACCTTTCACAGGTAACCTCTAAATGCAGCCATCATTTCAGCAGGACAGACTGAAGGGAAAGACGTTCTCCTCAATGATTTATGAGCAGCACGTATTAAGTATCCAATGCATGCCAGGTAATTGTACTGAGATACTAGGTTTTCACACCAGGTAAACAAATAAGAATAATGGAAAAACAACTGATTAACAGTTAGCTAAGTGCACCTGTGGGCAGTGTGCTTCGGCTCTGAAATGCAAAGCTTATCATGCAGACAATAGCTGCTGTCCCTTACAGGTCACCAGCTCTGCAGGGGTGAGAGCCAGAGGCTTGCAACAGGAGACCCTGAGAAAGGGAGGAAAAGATGGAGTGTGGGTGATGGTTTTTGTGGTAAAAAGGTGGGCAACTTGATGTCAGAGCTTCATCTATGGCAAGTTCAAGCATGACAGAAAATGTGCTGGCTCTGGCCATGCCATGGACAAGAGCACCAGTGCCTGACAGGCTGTGAGCATCCACATGAAATTATGCCTGCAAAGGCCCTGCTAGCGAACAGTCCTGCCTCAACCCTAGATTTATTCCATCTGTTATTAATGATGACCCCGAAGAACTGAAAGGAAGCTGCCCCTGCTCCTCCTGAGGGTCACTGACACACCGGTGAACCCAGTTTGTTTTCCAGCATCAGGTGTCTGGGCCAAGGGCTTGCCGGCTGTCTCTCCCCAGCCAAGCTGTGGGAGCTCAGGGCTTGGCTGCCTGCAGCCCCTGGGCCTGGAGCAGGGCTGGGTGGGCTCACACATGGGATGTGCAGCTTCCCTGGGTTGGGGTGAGGCTGGGGGTGCTGCTGGGGTGCACCCAAAGGCACTGCTTTATGTGGCAGCATGGTGGTACTTAGAGAATTGAGTTGAACCAGCCTATGGCGGGGACACGTTCGTTTTTGCATGTAAAACTTCACATCCATTATGTCAGGGATACAGCATAGCGTTCTCTCAAATTGTTTGTAATTCAGCATTTAAAATGATACGGTGTTGTAAGTTAAGCAATTATCAAGACCTCAATTCCAAGACACAGAGGTTCCAGGTTATAGGTCTCCTGAGTTTTATTTACTTTAATTCATGTCAGCTCATTATCAACCTCATCAGCAAGTGCAGACTTAAAAGTAAGCCTGGATCAGTCATTATTCTGGGTACACACATGTGGATTAGGGCTCTTTTCATCTGTGCAGTTTGGGAAAGGGGAGTGGAAATCTACATTGTTTCACTTTCCATTATTCAAATTTGGAAAATAATTTTTAAATGAGTCAGGAAGGCCACGGAGATCACTAATAACATCTTTTGTATCAGAAGTAATTTGGTTTGTAACTCTCTATGATAAAATCAAATAATCTTTTTATATCTGACCAAAATTACTTCGTAGAGTTCATGTTCTGTTGCTAATAATTATCATCCCAGTGTGTCTTTGAGCCATTAGGCAGTATGCTATGCCAATTTTCATGAGGAGGGTATGAGAACTAGAGACCCGATGGCTATGTCTGATGGATTCTCTGAGATGCACAAACTTTTCAGCTGGCTCCTGAGTTAGATGGGCACAAGTGGCCGAGCATAACTGAAATATCTCACAAACTACAGTCCACTCTGCATGTCCAGGAAGATGTCATAGTTCTCCATCACCCCATCCTCCACCATTCAGCCCAGCTTACTCCTTTTGAAGGATAACAACCAACATTATAAATCATGTCACTCGGTCACTAATTAAGCACTATCATTCTCATTTAAAACCATGTTGTTTCAAACTAAGAACGCTGGATTTCTAAACTTCTGTGGGAAGGTGTCAACTTGAGGTTGAACTTGTTTCTTTTGTAAAACTGTGGGCAAACTTCTTCATCTTTGCAAAGTCATGTCTCTGTCCCAAGGGATTTCTTGCTGCACTAAATCTCATAGCTATGTTTCTCATTTTGGGCATCACTCTGCACAGGTGGAGAAATATGATTCTAGTTTCTTCTTGAAAGCTTTACTTTATTCAGATTTCAACATAAAACATAGTATGTATTGGTGTGCTAGTCAAAATTTCATAATTTATTGGCCTTGTGCTGATGAATGAAGAGGTGAAGCCTCTTTACTTTCCCTTCCACTCAGAGGTCAATCAAAAACCTACAAGCTGTTCTCTAATGTTAGCCACTGTATTAATTTCAATGTGGGGATGACATCCCTATGTGCATTTTCAAGATGCATCCATCACCAGGATTTTGCCTGGAGCACAGGGCTGGTAATGCACTGCATATCTGCTACCAGAATGTGCACCGTGCATGCGGTAACAGCAATGGGACAGAAAGAGAAGCCCTCATGTTGCACTTTTAGAAACTATACACTCTTCTTCCAAAGGGCATGAAGTTGCAGAGCCTTAGGGTTGTCTGCTGCAGTCTCTGCCAGCTCGGCCATTGAGCTCAGCATGCATAGTGTCCTATTTAAAAGCAAATGTAAAAATGAGGCAGGCAGGGAGAGATCATTTCTCAGATAATCTGGAGTCAGGCCATTTGGGCCTCAGCAGATTGTAACTGATATCTTGATTTTCAGCAGGAAGGAAATGGGTGACCAGGACAGTGTAATGAAAGGCTTTATTACCATATGGCACCTTACAAAGCTTGACTATTGTAAAGCGACAAAGAATGAAAACTGCTTATTCAGATGAGCCCAAAAAGGAGAAAATAAAATCAAACTTTGCCAAGAGCCTAAAGACAGTGTGAGAAAAGACCTTGGCTGGCACATCAAGTATGGTCCCCTCCCTTGTAGTCCTTGCTGAGATACTCCACTGAGGTGACATTACTCTTCTATCTAACATGGTATTGATACCAAAGTGCAGCTTTTGTCTGTGCAATCGCTGGATGACTGCTGGACTTTTCTTTTTCTGTGGCAGAGCAATAGCAGGGAAGGCCAGCAAGGAGCAGCAGGTGCTGCAAGGAGTGCAAAGTTCTGGAGTGCGACAGAGCCTTGGCAGCAGTGGCTGGCGCTTGTTTTCCCTCACTTTTGGTGGAAAAGTGTGTCAATGGATGTCAAGGTAAATTCGTCTCTTTCTCCCTTTCTTCCCTTCCCCCTCACCTCCCTCTCTCAAGGCTGTCTTTGTGTCATCTCTTCAAAGTACACTACCTGTAAAATATTGATTCACAGCAGGCTGAGCTGGCAGGTTTAGATTTCTTTTTCACTGGCAGCAATAATAAACTACTACAGACAGTGCAGACTCAGTACCAGTCTCATCATTGCACCACAAGCACATCAGTCTGTCTTCTGCGTGACTCAAGATAATGAAAAAAAGACCCAAAGGTATGTGGAAAGGAAGAAGAAGCTGAACAACAACCACCAGAGACATCAAAGGTGCCTAAGGAGGCTGTAAGTTGAGGATGTAGCAAGTGCCACCCTAAATAGCAGTAACAGCAGCTCTGTTTATTCAAAATAACTTGTCAGAAAAAAACAATACAATAAAACAACCAGTGCCACCTGAGACAACAAACTAGAATAAACAAACCCTCTCCTTCCTCTGTTCAGCTTGAAAACAGGAATACCACCCACTCCTAGCTTGGTCTTTATGTTGTTGAAAAAAGTGTCAGGAGTGATTACAGGAAGGTAAAAAGACCCTCAATAGCTTATGGCAGTGCTACGAAGATTGTGCCTGGTGGGAATGCAGGTAGACATACGTGTGCTATGAAATGTGTTCTATTTTAATCACAGGCATTGCTTCTCTGGCTTACTAGCAACGAAAGGAGCAAGGAGAGGTCTTGACATAAGCCAGGTCCTGCTCTGCTGGCACTGCCCTACTCTGCAGAGCCGAGGTGACAGCAACACACAGGCAGGGGACCGAGCACATGCTGTCTGCAAACAGCTGGGGCCTGGGGACATGCTCAGGTTAAGCTGGAGCAGTGTATTCTTTTCTTTCGGTTAGCACACCTGCTGTATTACTGTTCTGCTGGAATATATATGTATGTATGTATGTATGTATGTATGACTTTTTTTCCATTCAACTGTCACTATTTTTATTCTAAACAGTTCTCAGGTAGGAAAAAAATAGGAAAACATTATCATTTCTGTTTCTTTTTTTGTTGCCATCTCCCTCACATTTAAGAGCTTGGTGGAAGGAAAAGCAAACTGATGATGCCTAGGATGACAGGGAGAGGCCAGGGCTCTAGCTCTGTGTTCTGCTTTTACTGAAGCTTTTAGAAAGTGGTTCAAGCAGTCTAGACAGAAATTGATCAAATGTGGCTGGGGGCCTCCTCAACTGTCACCGCATAGGATCTTGTCCTCTGATGTCTTTTTTCTTCTCAGGGGCAAAGAGAGACAGGCTATGAGAGGAGAGCATTTTTGCAGCAAGTTGTCCATTGTGCAGGCTAGTCTCACCATGCTGCTCGTGGGGAGAGGTTTGCCATGTGAAGAACTAATCAAACATTCTTGTTTTACTTATTTTGAAGGGTGTGGGGCAGCTTTTGGTTCCTCTTATTTCATGTCTGAGATTTGCACCTTGCACAGCTCCAGCAAAGTTGTTGATCAAAGGGGCCAGAAAGTATCTCTGAGTCCAGAAGAGACAGTCCTGCAGGCTACTCATCTACTCCTCAACTTCCAGGGCCAGTGGGGAGCCCTTCCAGCAGGGGGACCTGTCTAGACCAAGGAGCCACTGCTACAATGGAATTTTGGCTGTTTCTGAACGGACACTGAGGGACTTTGGAAGGTGTTGAGAGGAAGAATACTGCCCAGCTTTAGGTCTCTCCCCAGATGTCTGTGTCTGACTGATTCCCCAGATAGTCTGATGAAGATGAGGAAGCACTTTCAGTGTGTACTTTGCCTGGGCTGCTATGGGATTCTTGCTCAGGGAGTCATATCACAGCAATGTCAGTGCCCAGCCTCTAGTGGAGGGCTGTTCAGCTGCCATCTGACAAGGTGACCAAAAGATGTCACACTCTGACAGTGCTGTAAAGTCTGTCTGAGTATGAAGTACTCAGAGACTACAGATGGTGTGACCAAAATAGTGAAGTTGCCTCAAGAACCCTTGATGCCTGGCCAGCAATGCTGATGGGCCTGGGGCTTGCAATGGATGTGTGTGCACCCACCAGGCATCCAAGGCCAGGCAGCATCTAACTGTGGAGCCCATGCTGAGCACAGCAGGGATTCGTGTCCCTTGTTATTACTCAACCATTAATTTTCATGAAACCTGTAGGAATATTTTATCTTTCAGAAATCTTGCTCCTCTCATCAAGGGGATCAGAATTTACTAAGGAACAGCAGGTACATAAACATCATTTCCTTATGAACCAGGGCTTGTACTGAACACAAACTCACCTGGGTCTAGGAATAAACACAGTTTCCAAGATTCAGGTCTCAGCAACACAGACATCAGGAGGTGGTAATGCTGTGGTTACAATTTTGATGGTAATGCTGGGGTTGCAGTTTTCATGGGTACTACCATGGCTTTGGTGCTTGATGTCAATAATTTAGCATAAAGCTTTGTCAGTGGGGTTTTCTTGAGGCATCCACCTAGATGCAGACTAGAACTGGATGCAGGCTGTGTAATGTGTGTAGGGAAGGAAGCAGCTTCCTTCTCAGGTATCCTCTGCTTACTTGAATGTGTGTATTGCTGGCCAGGATTGTGGGCCTTCATTTTGTGCTTTCCTTGGCAGGAAGCCACACTCCCCTCTACAGGAAGGTGAGGATGAGGGAAACAAGGGGCTTGCATCCCTCTTGAGGCCATTCCCTGACTGTCTCAGCCATCAGGAAGATCCTTGAGCTTTAAGTGATCTTGGTAAACAGCTGAAGACCCAGTGGTTTGCTCTTCACCTGTGCCATTTACTCATTGCAAATACATGCCAGCCCTGCTGAGGGGGAGCTGGAGGCAGTGGTGCAATCTGGCCCCAGAGAGAGGGATAAGGATGCTCTGGGCACATGGTTGGCAGCGAACATTTATGAAATTTTCCTTTTTCATTCATTGCCAAATTTCAAACTTCTCTAAAATGAAGGAGAATAAATGCTGGATAAGGCTCACAAGATGAAACTCTGAGAGAGAGTGACACATCTGAAATGAAGTCATTCTTTCTTTAAGTGTGGGCAGTGCCAAAGGCCTCTGCTCATGAAAAACTGCTTCCCTGCAGCTCTGGTGAGGACCAGCCCATTTCCACCCCACACCCATTCACTCTCACTTCTCCCCCTGGTTCCTGCATTCCCACCTTCAGTTCTGGGAGCTGTTTAAAGTACAAAAACTTCTGGGTTCATTAAAAACAAGTATGAGGGAGGAAACAGCAGCCCCCGGTCCTTTTCTTTGAGAATGTCTCACCATTTATGTACTGCCTCCTCTTAATCCCCTGTGCCTTTATGTGAGGTGGTGGAGCAGCTTTGGTGGAAGCTCTCCAGTCTGCACTACGCTGCATGGGAGTCCAAGCACCTCCTCTTGTTTCTCTTCTGTCTGTGGGCCCTGTGGGAGGAATTGTCTTCATGGGCTTCTGGTGAGAATGCTGGGTTTCAGTAATGCCAGCTTTCAGTAATGCCAACTTTATGGCAGAGGAGACAATGGAGAAGCAACGATGCTCTTGGTGCTTCTCCCCTGATGCCTGTCACTTAAGGATGTCTTCTGTCATTTTGCAGAAGGTTCCCACCACGAGGCAGGTGATACTGCTCCTTATGATGGTGAATTTGACTCTGCCTGCACCATTCAACACATGTCATTTCATGTGAAGTATATTTTCATTTCATTTCAGTTGAAACATGTTTTTCTCCTTCCTCTTCATCCTCTTCTCCCTTCCCCACCCCTAGGCCACAGACTATCTATGTCTTTTTTAACTTCTGCTTCACACCCCCTGAAACTTAACACATTAGTAGCCAAGCACCATGTGCTTTATCTGCCTGAGCCTCTCTGGGCTGCTGCTATGATATCTTCTATTGCCACCGATCAAGGCAAGACAATGTTTCACCATATTCTCATTTGCACTGTATTTTTTTTTCATTTATTCTCTGACTTGATCAGTGCTTGCTTGCTTGCGTTTGGGTACAACAATCACATGGTGCTGCTTCTGCCTGTTGACAGGATATCTCATGCAATAAGGCTACTACTGCAAACACTTGCTGAAAGTAAATGTTTGAAACGTGTTTCTGCCTCAGATAAAGGTGTTTTGATGAGTGAGGCTGAAATTTGCTTTCTGTGGTCATTTAGCTCAGCACAGCTCAGTGAATGAAGCAGAATTCCAGGCCTGTCATTTACAAATTCTATTTCTATTCTATTTATGTAATCTGGTGTTGCAATGAAGGCTAGACCACCATGTAGATGGTGAGGCAGTGGCACAGTTTGCCCAGAGAAATTGTTGATGTCCCATCCCTGAAAATGTTCAAGGCCAGGGTGGATGGGACTTGAAGCAACCAGGTCTAGCAGGAGGTTGGAATTGGATGGTCTTCAGGGTCTCTTCCAATCCAAATTATTCTGTGATTCTATGAATTTCTGACTCCTCTATTAAGAAGCAATATTGCTCCAAAGAAATGAAAATAGAGACCTTTGCTTTTTCCAGATTCTGTTCAAAATCCTGCATCTAATAACTACAGAGTTGGGATTCAGGTTGAAAAGAGTGATGGGGATTTCTTATGTCAAGACCCTGGAGAAAGCCCCAGCCTGGCCACAGCTGCAGAAATGAGCTGCAGTTCTCCTTGATCTTAAATTACATTTAGCAGGTCAAAATTATATTTTGCAGGAAAAAAATAATCTTTTTGCAAATTATTGTTTGTAACTCGCCTTCTTTTTTTATGAATTCATTTCTTTTTTTGTCCTAGGAAGAATAGTACTCACAGTCTTTCCCCTTTATTCCCAGTTTATAGTATATATTGAGCATGTCTGATTAATTTAGACTTAATTCAACTTCGTGTTTTAAAATCTTTTGTGTTTATATGCTCAGGCCTCCTTACTGGTGTCTTTGGTGTCTTTTAAATTCATTCTTGGTTTCACGCTGTAGACTTCAAAATTCTGCTTGTGATTTAATTCTGGGTTCCTGTTCCTTGTTCATCTTGGTTATTAAAAGCACAGCCATTCACTAGAGGTTTGTCTCTTCTGGAGTTGTGTTTGTTTTTTTTTTTTTGGTCACAGATTCTTTCCTCACTGAGGGAAGAGCCTCAATGAAGAGAAGTGATTTAAGAATTAATGTGATGGCTCTTGGCAAAAAGCATCCCAGAAAGCTCTTTTGATTTACTATTTTCACATGAAGGCTTTAAAGGATTTTTTTTTGAGGGGGAAATCCTCTGTTTTTGCTGAGATAGGATTGATAATACCCCTGGCAGTGCTGTCCCAATTAGAGGGTAAAGTCATTCTCAAAATTTGAAGCAGGGCATATTGTCACACACAGTATTTTTACTGTTTTCTCTTTCTCCAGCACTAGTTCTTCCTTATAATTTTTTCTTGCATGATAACAAGGGAAAAAAAACATCCAGACAATTTCGTTTTCATCTTCTTTTTCATTAATTTCTTCATTTACACCAACTTTCTCTTTTCTGCACTTGTTGACTCAACCACACCACGGCTTATCCATAACTATTCTACAAACATAAAGGAGTCTGCAGAGATGCAGTGTATTTTTCCATAACTAGCATCCTTCTCCAGGCTTTTCCAAACTGCTTTTCATGCTGTTAATGTTACATATGTGCAAACACGGTGCATGGCACTGAGAGCTTTACCATTCCTTGTGCAGGGCTATTGCTGAGTACTAATGCAAAGGGACGAGGCAAAGAGAAGTATCTAGTCAGTGCTAGGAAACAACGTAGGAGAGAAAGAAACTGAGGAGTAAATAAAAAGCATGAAAAGCCATTTTAGTACAGTAACTTTGAAACAAGAAGTGGAAAGATGACTCTCAATGTTGCCTGACATTAACTTCCAAAACAAGCAGCTTTTAACTTTGGTTATGAAAATAGACATCTCTATTTTCTGCTTAGGGTGGTTTAGATTTTGGTTTTCCCAATGGGTTTATCTGCTTGGAAGGTTTTCTCAGTTCTGCCAATATGATCATTCCTGCATTAATGGCTGTTTATTGGTTAGTTTAAGCAGTCATAAGCTGAAGTGATCCAAAAGGGCATCTGCAGTGGGCTCTCAGCAAGCAGCAGGAAAGTGATGCCAGCAGTGGTGTAGCAGCGAAGGTCGCACTTTGCTCTTGCTTTCACATACTTCTGCCCTTCCAAGTTATGGAGACTTATTTATTTTACAGACGTTGGAAAGGAAAAGTAGGCACCTTCTGTACCACACTGCTGCAATGAGATTCTTCACTCATCAGACTACACAATTAAGAGTGGCTTGCTGAACACCAGAACTACACATGGAGCCTCCTGTAGCCAGTGTTCTTGTCTGGCTACTGAGCTTACTAACAGGGGATGCCCAGGTGGCTTGTGTACTTCAAGGGAATGCTTTGAGAGGAAAGCTGAGCAAATCAAGGAGAAAAGAGTATTATTTCATGGAAACAGAATTGCTGTTTAAATTATCACCTGTTGAGAAGCCTACATCTTCTAAAATAATACAAGGTAAACACTTGGCTGCCAGGCAATTAAATCTCTTTTTAATTATTTTTTTTTCTTTTAGAGCACTTCACGCAAATAGCAACTGAGGCAGAATCATGTCTTAATATTGCTAAACTCTGTGTTTCCTTGTGCAGTTCTATACACCGATGTATCAGGGAAATTTTTAATCCACTGTAGTGTTTATGTTAACAAGAACACATGCAGTGAATGCCAATAGCCAGAATTAAGGTTACCTTGGCTGCCAAATGGAAATTACCTTTTAACATATGGAAAATTACATAGAAGCATAAAAAACAGCCCTGCTGGCATGTAAGAGAGCATGAAGCATACACACAAGAGACCTTGGGTTTGAGCAGCTCCTGCATGGAGTCAGCGAGGGTTTTGCCAGGAAGAGAGGGGAGAGAAACTAATTCCTGTGTGCTGGAGTGAGTGCTGGGCCACTGCACCTTAACACTGTTAATGGTAGAATACAGTGCAACTTGGAATTGGACCTGCACAGCTGCAGCCATAGCACATATCTGTAGCTATCTGAAGCATCTGAAGCACTTCCAGCCTTGGTTAGGCATCTGCCTTATCCAGCATGGCTTGGGGCAGAAGCTGATGACACCAACATCATTTTGAGAAGGGGAGTTCCCTTAGTCTGACTCGGGTGATAGACAGCACTGAGATGTGGGTGGTGTAAGGTAGTGACCCAGGTGGCAGAAAGGAATGGGTGAATGGTGGCTCTGACTGAGAACAGCAGGAGCTGGGGATATTCCAGGAGTGTTGTCAGATCTGGCAGAGACATTGTCCCCAGGCTGGCGCAGCACGCAGAGGGCAGTCTGGGCGCTCGCCCCTTCGCTCCTGGCTTGCAAAGGGAAGGACAAAAATGCACAAGCTGTTCTGAGCATTTCCAGCATTTAAGAGCTGATTGACTATCCTTTGCCGGGAAGTGGTGAGTGAGCAAGGGCAGCCAATCAGTGGGTTATGCTAAAAAAATACTTGGGCTCCTCCTTGCATCCTGTTGGTACTCACAAACTATAGCCAACCTGCTTTTCCCATGTTTTTTTTTTTTCTCCTCTTAAATGAGATTTGAGTGCTGCTTGGTAGCAGTCACAGTTTTCTCATTATTAGTGTTACTGTATGAGCAAAACACACTTGGAAGGAGATGCAGAACCTGAATAGTTTTAAAATAGAAGCACTAAGGTTTTTCTGTGAGTGTATATGTTTTCTCTGCCATTTAATTGATGGCCATATTCCCAAGAAAGCAAGTGCATGACGAGATGTTGATGTATTTCCCTTTAACTTGTTAACCCTAGCACTGACCTGTTACAATTCTCCACAAAAAGGACCAAATAAAACAGCACACTCACTGGAAATGTGAAAGATGGGACCCTGCTCCACGACTTGCACCAGAAAGCCAAAGCATTCATTGGGAAAAGCACACTGATAAAAACTGCACTGAACTTTGAATAAAGCAGAAGCATGGGTACTGCACATCTGAATACAAAATAATCAGCTGTGAAGATTTTGTTCTCATTATACAGATGCAAGATGATGTGACTCAAACCACTGAAGTCATTTCACACTCAAGGCATATTCATAGGACCTCTCCACAAGATGGTAAGCAAAAGCCACATATAGAAATTTTGAAAAATATATCAAAATCAGTCTCTTAATTATTTGGTTATTATTAAAAATATTCTAGTGTTTGTGCAAGAAGATGTGATGGACAGATGAGCCAAATTTTTACTATGCTAATCCCTTTTTTTTAATCATATTTCTGAATTCAATGTAACACAATGATGATCACTCCACAGAGACACCGCTGGCCAACAGCATGACCAAAGCAGAGCGGAGGGTCACATTGCTTAGCTATTCTCCTGAAACAGTTTACTATCTAAACCCTTTCTACACAAGGGCATTGTAACAACTGGAATAGACACGTTGAAAACTTAGAAAATGAGGTGGTAGAAAGTCTTTGGGGGCAGGGCATCATCCTTGATCTTTTGCAAATCTTTTGCTAAGCATCAATAGTGGTCCCCGACAAGGGACGTTACGAAGAGCCCATTGGCCCTGCTGTTTGCAGTAGATGTACAACCCCTGTATTCTGTGCATGGAAAAGTCTACCTCAGCTGAGTCTTAGGATGCAGTCTGCACAGTCTAGGAATGCTCAGACATCCTTGCTTGGCTGGTGCACACCAGCCTGAGGAAACCTCCTCTGCCATCTCTGGGCAGGTACAAGTCTGCTCTGTCACATCCTCTTGTGTCTTTTTGTATTCCTGCAGTGCAAGACCAATACTGCAACGAAAACATAAGTCCAGAACAGTTAGAACTGAACAGATGAAATACTGTGAAAGCAAGGATATGTCTTATTCCTTTGACTAAAGGTAGATGGCACAGGAAATCTTTCAGCATTTTCGGTACAAATAGTTTCTGCCAGTGCTAGATATTGATTGCAGAAATGTATCTGCCACAAGACTGCTTTCAATTAAGCATTTCACCTTCAGAAGTGAAAATATCCATTAACCTTGTTGGCTACACTTCAATTGGCTCCCAAAGTGGAGTATAGGTTTGCATTGTTTTCTCTAGTCTTATTTGCCTGTTCCTGCTGTACCTGTTGGTCCAGTGACACACAGAGACTGCTGCTTCCTGTGCTCTCCATTTTGCCAGTGGCAGGAAACACATCTGAGCGGGGGTGCTCCTGCAGCTCCTTGTTGTCCCTTTCCTAACTATCCTCTTGTTCAGGACCTGTGCTCTGGTCATGGTACCCTTGTATCCATGCACATGGCAGTGGGCTGTGGAGCTATTATAGGCTCATTCTTGTTTCAAATTGATGATGCAGGTGTCCTGCTAACTATCATAGAATCATAGCATGGCTTGGGTTGGAAGGGACCTCAAGGATCGTCAAGCTCCAACTCCTCTGCCACAGGCAGGGCTGCCAACCTCCATACAAAATACTAGACCAGGCTGCCCAGTGCCCCATCTAACCTGACCTTGAACACCTCCAGGGATGGAGCATCCACAACCTCTCTGGGTAACTATGACTCTGTGTGGCCCTATGGGCTAATTCTCCTCAGGGTCAACAGGAGCCCTTACACCAGTGCTGCCCCAATGAGAGCCAGCTGTCATTGCTGAAGTCCTGTGATGCTGTTTTAGTGGTGTGAAGGGTCTCTAGGACTTGGTGTATCTCTGCCATCATTTCTGAAAGCTTAGATGACCAAACCCTTATTAATAAAGAACAGTGGTGTTTAACATCACATCAGTAAGGGATTGTTCTTATCAAAAATATTGCAGTAAATGTGATTGGCAAAGGAGGTAGGATGTTATTAAATAGAAAGTGTTGTGATTACTTGTCGGACTTAAGTGTCTTTCATATAAAACAAACTGACACACAGGAGATTGGATTAATACTCCTTCTATTAGTGTCATGATCTTTTGCAATTTCAGATGTCCCAAAATTCCCCATTGCTTGTAGAACTGTAAATACGATATCAGGAATTATTGGTGTGATTATTAGTTGATTGAAAGGCTGGCAAAAAGACACTGTTTCAGACTATTTAGAAGAGTATAATAATAATCAGCTGTGATTATATACCACTGTAAATTGAGGAGAAGTTAAAGATTTTTGCTGAGAAGCTCACAGTCCGTTACTGAAATTATTACCTTTAGACCAAGTACTTGTCAACAGAGTGCATGTTTGAAAGTATCAAGCCACTGATCTTGGAGAATGTTTCTGGACATTAAGCCCCTCTTACAACATGATTCTGGGAAGGGCAGCACTGCTGGGTCCTGCCCTCCTCTCTTGGGAATTGATGGCAGTTGTCTTCTAATGAGAAAAGCACTGAGACTCCGCACCAATGTCACAGTGGAATCCCTGCTGAGAAAATGACACCAACAGAGAAAAACGTTCTTCTTTTGGTAGGGTGCATGAATATAAAGAGACTTATAATTGGATTTCCTTAAAGACCTGGAGAACTAACACTCTTACAACTCTTCACATTGAAAGGAAGTTCTTTTAAATTCTATTAGTTCTCCAGCCTACATTTTTTAGAAAAGTAAGATGAACGGCTTCTGAAGCAAACCAGGAACAATGAGGTGAGCAGCATTTGCATTCACAAGTAATTCTGTGGTGGCACATTGTCATCTTTTGTTGAAATATCGCAACTTTCAAAAAGAATCATTTGAAGCTAAAGAATTATGTTTCATCCTGTTTTCTAAAAAGTTACTCTGAATACACACTTTGAAATGACAATGTGAGATCTGACTGCCCTTTAGCATTGGTCTGTCACCTAAGATGCCTGTGTTCAAATCAAGGTCATTGTGTTTTCTCTCATCTTCTGATCGCAGTATACATGAAACTGTATCTACACCACTGACATCCCAACATTTGGTCTGAAAGTCTGTGACATATTCCATTTAGAAAATGATCAAGGGTGAACTAATAAGGGCACTGGATTTAAATACCAATCTCTGCATTAAATGGTTCCTCCAGATCAAAGTTAAAATCAGTGCAGATAGATGTGTTATACAGTATTAATGCCTTACAAGATTGAAAAGGCGATGTTTTAAATATCTGAGGAGTGTGGTGCTGAAGGACTTCTGAGCTTACTAATTGGTGGGAGAGCGTTGTCCCAAACTTTTAAGACAAAGCAACTACTGCAGAGTTAGGAAACATAAGACTTCTCTAGTCTGCCAACAGTTTCTGCCTTTAGGCAAATTGAGGCAAATAGCAACAACAGTGTACAGTCTGGCTTAAAATGATCATTAAAAGTGTATCTGTTCTAGTATTGCAGTCTGGATCAGGTGAATGCCTTTGAAACAAGCCTTTACCCCATGCTGTGCTTTAGCTGTGCTGTGTAAAAGCCGCTGTTCTTACAAACTTTTAAATGAAGCTACACTTGCAGATGAGCTCCAGGAATGCACACCAGCCACACATGGGCATTCAGCTCATCAGACCAGACTCAGAACAGCCTGAATTAAGGAAACATGTCCTGGGATCAACATTAGATTCTCCAAAGTACCTGTTTTTCTCTTGCATCTGCAGTTTTCGCCCTGGTCTGCACTGTTGACTAATGTAATTGGCACAAATGAAAATATTTGGGCCTTTCACTGAAAAAGACCAAGAACTTCTGGATTTTCATTTACTTATTTACAGTCTCACTGTTGTCTTATTTATTAGCAGTGTGCTTTTGTTCAGAAAGATGTTTCCAGAGTCCAGTCCCATCTTCCATAACCTCTTCTCCACAACTCAGGCAGAAATCTTGCCTCAAGTACTGGTTTTTCCCCACTTACTAATGGGAGAATGGTAGATTTGGGGAAACTGGTGAGCCTTGTTTTATCATTCTGGGGAAAACAGGTTTTGAAAGTGAGCTATATAGGGATATTGTTTTCTTTTTTGTTATTTTTGGGCCAAGTTCTGAACACCTTACAGAGGCAAAGCCTCTGAGAAGAACTGGTGACTGAGCCAGGGTTTCTGATATCAGTCTGGTGCTGCACCAGAATTGCCAGGTCGATGAATCAATGAGCACTAGGTGAGAAGACATGGCTAATCCAGGAAGCTCAGGTGCAAGCAGTGCACCTGAGTGATATGGGTCCACCCCTCCTCACTCTCATTTAAGTGTTAGCAGCCAAAGGAGCAATTCTTCAGGTGTTTCTTGGAAAAGTCTGTCTAACATCTTTTTCCAGGTAAGGGAAAAGCAACCCCTTCATTGTAGTGCTGTATGTCTTTGCTTCAGTACTGGAAGAACTTAGTTCCCAGGCCCCATAATGCCTCCAGTGAGGTCTCTGTGTTTTTCTTTCTAGTTTTTCTTTCTAGAGCTGAATATCTGCACTATAGAAGCATTGGGAAGATGCTGGGGTGCCAAGCATTTCAGTACCTAAATTCTAGAGGGATTTTAGCCCTTTTTTGGCTGCTGGGAACTCTCCATCTCTTTGTGTGTCAGTGCCTTATTTGTACAGTGGAAATAATAGCTCTACTCCATCCCATTTTGCAAGCTGAAATCCATGAATATAGTCTTTGGGGTTAGCAGAAAGACTATGAAGATTGGGACCGTATAAATAGGCAGATAGATCTGGAAACAGATGGTGGAGATATGGGAGGGATTTAATTTCCCTTTGAACAATTAAAATGAGAAAATGCCATAGTTCTGACTTACAAAATAAGGGAGTAAAAGTGGACTGGATTTTACTCTGCTAAAATGAAGTAATATGCAGATTTTGTAATTAGGAAGTGAAATTCTCTGATACATTGAGTTGCTTTTACTATCCAACGGTTTACAAAATCAGAGTTATCTCCAAGACTTATCGTAATGGGTTTAAATATACGCAGTGCCAATTAAAATGAATGGAAAAGGTTGTACCTGAACAATCACAGGTCTGGAACAGTGCGACTGGTAGTAATGTAACTTATGGAGAAGTTAGTTAGAAGTTAGCAGAATTTACTTGAGATTTAAGGAGGAATTAAATAATTTTCTGGTTCCTGCTGCTGAAGATCAGTGGGAACTGATGATAGGAAGGCACCAGATAAAAACCATACTACAGTGGCCTGTTTGGGCATTAGAAATGAAAATTATTTTAAAATCAGCAGAAAAGAATGTGTAGGCATTATGACTTCTGATGCATGCTACTCCATTTCTACTCTCCTGAGCTTCTATGCATGTGATTGCCATGCTGAGTCAGGTGACCAAACAGAGGGACCTCAGCTCAGCCACTGCACAAGCTTTCTCTTGATAGCAGTGTCTTGGGTGAGCAGATAGGTCCTGGTGGGCATTGTGTACCAGTGCCACAATGTACACTGACTTTGTTGCAGTAAATGCTGATGACATCTGCTGCTGACACTGTCTGTTGGTCCTGCTTCTTTTGGATTGAGTATTTCTTAACGTACCTCTGGTTTTTATTCTGTTTCCATCAACATTCATTTTGCAGTCTCCTAGCTTGCAGTTATAAAGACTGAATGTTATGAATGATCACTCTTTGCTATAATAACACCACTGTAATGGTCTCAGAATAATCTCAACTCTGTTGCTATTTATTCTACTGACCTACAGAGATCTATGATGTGTGGCTACCACTCATTAAATCCTACCTGCCAGGAGCTGAACTTGCTGTTTGTGTCAGTCCCAAAATTAATGGGACGGTAGTAAGGAAACTCCTGGTGTATACAAAGGAATAGAAACTCCATCATCTGCTTTCTTTGAGTTCCCTATTTGGTAGTTCCTGGTAATTAAGAGAACAGGATGCAAGATGGGAAGATGAAACCATTTCCATGTGTTGCAGATGTTTGCAGGGCACATGTGGAGGAATGCAAGCAGAACCCCAGCATCTAGGAAGGATTGCATCCTGAATTTCCAGCCACCTGTGGATGTAACGGAGTTTGTCAATAAAGATTAAGTAAACCTATGTTCAAGAAAAAAGACTGCTAGCTTGTAGACTGGCAAATACATTAGTCCTCAAAACTGAGCTGACAATTATACCTTTTAATAATTACACTCCTAGAAAAACCTTTCTGCTAATCTTAATACCTAGCAACCATTTTGAGACTTGTAATCTCATAAGCAAGTCGAGGAGTGAAATACTCCCTCACCAACTTTGCAGCTTAGAATTTGATGCTTATTGTCTGTGTTCAAAGCGGCCTCTCTGCATGCTTGCTGCACCTGTGCCTCCTGCACCAAAGGCATCTCTTGACAGAGCTCCTGTTAGACCAGTTCTCATGGTAGCTTCATGGATAGGACTTGACAAAACAGCCTGTCACTTACCTAGGAATCATAACATCCTCTCTTTTATTTTTTGTTTTGTGGAAATGAGACATTGGGATGAATACAGGTGGGAAAATGATGTCAGCGGATAATCAGCCTTTGTTATAATGACAGTACTGGTGCATCTGTTTGCATGTTGCATGAGAATCTGAAACAATATGGTAATGTTAGTGTGTGTGGGAAGTAAGCTTAGAGATTTCAGATTGTTCATCGCTGAAAATGCGGTCTGAGAGGAGAACATGACTGCATTTTATGTTTACTTCTAAAATCTCTTTTCCCCTGGGTTGTGTCCATAATTCAGCCCATTAATAATCAGGAACTTCCCATGAATCTATTTTATTTGGAAGCAGAACAGGTGTGAGGATTTAGTCACCCATTTAAATTGTATCATCCAGTGCGCAAGCTGGAACATATAGTTACACAAATACTTGCTGACATTTCACATAAATAAGGTGATCAAAGGCAAGACAAGTTCTCTCGGACTCTGAAATTAGGCAAACTATGTTTCCAGAAGACATCCTGTTCTGCCAGCAGCCATCTCCTAAGAGATTTTACCACGCACAAGGTACAATTCTCTAGGAAAATGACTTGGAAGCAAAGGTCCCAGGAGCAGCGTGTTCAATTAAGATCAACCAGTTTATTTCAAGCTCTGGCACACCGCTATTTCCTGCGTATGAAAGGAACAGTTCTGCAGGAGGAGGTGCTGGAGGAGATCACTTCACAACGGGGCCTCTGGAGGGGGCTGGGAGCTCGGGCCAGGAAGGAGGATGGGCTTCATTGGGCTGAGGAGCTCTGATACTGCCTAGGGAGACAGCTGGTGGGGGCACCGTGCCTTATAGAGTGTGTGGGCATTGTCTTTGACTCAATTGTCTCAATTGTCATTGTCTTTGACACTTACTTCTCTAGGAAAGGAAAGGCTGCATCCTGCCACCTTTCTTTGTTTGAGTTCAAATAAGTCATGTACAAGAGAGCTTCACTGAGAATCAGCTAGAAGGGAGGAACCCAGGACTTAGTTTGTTTTGTTACAGCCACGCATCTCCCTTCTTCACTAGCCATTATCATTATTTCGTTCCAGTTAATAACATAATATTTCTATCAGAAGCTTTTGTTTAGTAAAATCATGTTGCTCAAAGTGACTCCTAACTTTTCCAAATGTTGCATTCACTGTTTTCTGCTCAATGCAATCGATAGATTCTCCCATGATTTGACAGGAACGTTAATAGAAATCACAGTTCCCTTTTACAAGAACAGACCCTTTGTGATTGGCTCTTACCCCCTTCTGTGGTTTTTCAGAAATTCTGTTTTAGAAGTCTTCAGGAATGGTATTAAATACTACTGTTGTCGTTTCTTTTCATTGAACGCTTTCTTATTCTGAAAAGAGATACCTCATCTTAGATACAGGATCTGCATAATATGAACAGCAAAGCCTGGCATCCAGGAGACCTTCCATGTTTTTTTCCTTATTTTCTTTCCTTTCCCTCTTGCATTATATTCTTCAGGTGCTCTTCTACTTGCTACAGAATAAATACTCCTTGCATAGCTTAAAATTTACTCTAAAAGCAAAGGCATTTGGGTTAAATTTAAGTTTTGTATATGCTTCCATAGCCTTCCCTATCTTCTCTCAGAGTTGATTATATAAAGATAAAATTTCTTTTTGAATCCATGTATGCTTGAGACAGTACTGAAAAGCATTTAAAAGTGGGAGAAAATATGAAATTTTCATGTTGCAAGAAATTCTGGAGAGTATTTGCTGAGAAATCTGCTGTTGTGCTCCACATCTAGGCATTGTTATGTTGAAAATGCTTCTGAAAGTGCAGTGTGCCTGAAAGCATGACATAAATGAAAAGTTGTGCTGGTGTTGCCTATAATTGTTTCAATCATTCTAAATCTTAGAAATGCCCAGGTGTGTGTATATATATATATATGGTTTTTTTTTTTTTTTTTTTTTTTTTTTTTTTTTTTTTTTGTCTTTGCCACTTTGTCTTGCAAATAAGTCTGTTTAGAACACAGTAAAAGACTGGGCTGAAAGTATCAGCCAGAAGGAAAAAAACCCCACTCAGCTTCCCTCATTCCCATCTCTCCCAATTTCCACCTATGTTTTGATATCAAAACACTCCTTTACTTCATATCCCATAGTTGGAGGCAGTAAATTTTCTGCACTTTTATTCATTTTCTTCTGTCTTAAGAAAAAGAAAAAAATCCATGTTCTTGCCAGAGAGGTACAGAGTGGATATTATCTAAACTTCCAGTGAATCACAGCTGACAGTGTTGCTATTTCTGGGCCACAGAATCACTCTTTGAACAAAATGCAATCGCTATGTCTTTTCAACCTGTGCTTCAGCAGAGTGAAACAGCAGGATTCCCGTACTGTATAATAACTGTCAGAAACAATTTCTGCTCTGTAAGTGAGGTGAAGCAAAATGTCAAAATATTTGAATACATTTCATTGAGGATATCTTCTTTTAAATTAGTGAAGGCTAGAGAAAGAGAATCCTATTCTCTCACATAATAAATATGCATGGAATAGAGGGGACAAGTGAATTCTAATAAAGCCTGGTCCTCGCTCATTAATATGTTAGAGAACCACAACAATAAAACACAATAATTGTTAGTTAAAGAAATGCCAGCGTCTGCCTTTTACCAGCACTCCTGAAAATATAAATTGCTATAAATTTAGCTTGTCTAAAGGCACTGTGTTAATTACCATATTTTATAAAATGTTGTGGGTAAAGGGGGGCGATCACAGGAATCCAGCCTAAGTATGTATATCTTGTCATAAGAACCACTGCATTCCTTGCTGCTCATTAAGTGACCTGCATTAGCTTTGCTTGTACACAGAGAAGAACGGTGAGGAAAACTTGCTAAACAAAACCTCACAGTTTTACAAGATTTTTCCATCCCTGCACATCCTAAAGCATCTTGTGAAGGAAATGGTTGAGGTTTTGCAAACTTATAGACTTGAGTTTCTTTCAATACTGTCTCAAACTTGCAAACAACTCTCTTGTGTTCTCATTTGGTGCTTGCGTGCAGGAACTGGAGAGAAGGCACGTGTGTTAACAAACCGCATGCCCTCCACTTAGCAGCTGTACAGTGGATTCGTGTTCAAGAGAGTGCATAGGTTGAATACCCAGTCTATATGCCCCAAGAGCTGCCAGCCATAAAACCCTTTTAGAAAAATTAATACCAGAGTCATGAAAGCTACAGAGTGCCACAAGAAAAGAGCAGCAACAGTGAAAGGTACAGCTGGCACCTGAAGTCCCCGCAGCAATGATGAAACTGTGCAAGTTCCTCAACTCTAAGAGACTAGACTTGACATGTGCCATAGACAAATGGACCCGCTATTCTTCCAGAGTTCTGCCAATCTGGTGCACCAGAACACTAGGAACAGAGGTGCAGCTGACATGTTTAATCTCCAGCTACAGCCAGTCTGGCAAAATTCCCAGGGAAGTGAAAAAAGCCAAACTAAGTAATAAGGAAAGGAGAAGGTACCCCTAGCTCTTGCAGTCATCTGTGGAAAAGGAAATGTAACTCTGGTGTTATGTTAAAAGCAAGCTAAAGACCTGTTTGTAAGTATGATTCCAGTAAAAGGAATATGGGAGTCTACAAAAATTTTCACTCCATTTTCCTGAATGAGTGTTCTTGGTGGCTATATTGAAATGTTGAAGTGGCTTTATCATTATGGTGCCTAGCAGAAATAACGAGTGCACTTTAATGAGATAGACGCATGTGCGCATGCACACATCCAAAGGCAGGAATTCTGTGTCAGTAAAAATTTGACTTGCCCCAAATTGATTTAGGATTCATTAGTTCACAGAGCTAATAATGGCACGCTATGAAATAAGAGATCAGCCTTATTTATTGTTGTATAATTCCTTCAGTATTTGATACTAATGGACAACCATCTAATTCCTACTGTTTGACATTATATCCTCTGCCTATCTAGAATCCACTCTAAAAGTCTGAGGATATAATCAGACCTTGCTATTGCAAATTACCATACTGTTTCAGAATGAAACACAAAAATTCTTTGTTAGTAAGTATACATTTATGTAGATATGAAAAATAACTTTGTTGTGTGGTTTTCTGCTGAAACTAGCATCAGTCAATAATGCTGTTTTGAAATGTTGATCTAATTGTTTGCATTCCCAACCTGTGGTATTAAGCTAGATTATATCTAGTGGATATCTAGCTACCCAGCTATCAGGAGGCATTTTGAGAATAGTCCAATGCAGAGTGGGTAATGATAGATTACAGCACAGTGCCTGCACCGAGTGCACTTCCAGTTCTACCAGTTCTGAGAAAAGACATTATTATTAAAGTTTTGGTTTTTGGGGGGGGGGTAGTTTTTTTTTTGCATCTGACTGATACATTTCCCCTGTAGACAAGAAGAAAGCTGTGATTGCACTCGTTGCATTTACACTTTTAAGGCAAATGGGCTGTTTTATTCTGAAGGCAAGTGATAGCAAACAAATCATTTTGTTTTCTTCCAGATAAAGCTTTCCTTGTTTGTGAGAATTCTGATTGTTGATATGATTGCTGAGCTGTATTATTTAAAATCATGTATCTAGAGATTACAGGTTCTTTGGTAATACTGGGATGAAATTACAAACTATTTTGGCAGCATTCAGGGGAAGATAATGGCAACTCTGGGTAATGTACAGCAGTCTGTCAAAATTGCTGAAAAGAAATGGGAAATATCATCTAATCCACATAAATCGAGTGTAGGGAATATCAGATTCTCTGGAAAATGCTTGCTTTAGTTCTGGTGTGTCACAGGTAGCTATCTAGGGTAGAATTTTATCTCAGCTCACCAAACCATAGCAAATGCAGGATTGGTCGCAATTACATGTTTGCAAGTAGTTTGAGTAAATTCAATAATCATCATTGCCTTGTTTTCCTCCTTATTTCTTTCTGTTCACCACTCTGCCTAATCTCTCCCTTTTTCTTATATTGTCTCACCCCTAGAATCAAGGTTTTTTCACTAATATGGTTCAATACATCCTTCATTACCCATTTCTTCTCTTCTCCATGCCATTTAAACTCTGGCAAATTAAATCTTATTTTGTCTATAATATCCCTGGATATGGACTCCTTGGCAATTGCTTCTTGCCTTGCTTACACTTTTTTGCCATCAGCTCTGATAGCAGGTTCCAGAGGACTCACTTTTGAGCCTATGCTGTGCATGTAGCCAGATGGAAGCCATTCGAATGAGAAGTTCAGTACTTTTTTCTTAATGAACAACCTTTCAATGTATACTACTCTTTTTGCTCATTGCATAAAAGGTGAAATGTTGTTTTTTTTCCCTCCTTTTATTTGAAGATGATTGCTCAGGTTTTAGTGGTCTACCTGTTACGTTCAGGTAACCTTTCAGGTCAATCACGATGAGCAAATTTAAATGGCAGATATTGCATTCAGTTAACATAGAACCATAGAATGACGGCTATTTTCATTCGTATATACACAAGGGTAACAACTTGCTTTTGGAAGAATTTACATGGCATATATTCAAATGGCTTAAATTCCTTGAACAGCATTTTAAGTGTTTGAAAGAATATGCTCTTTGGTAAGCATTAGGGAACATGCCATTTGCATTTCATATGTCAGTACTTTTTTTTGCTGTTATCCTGGCACCAAAGCATAGACACAGTACTACCGTGAGGTTTTCAAAAGTTTAAAATGTTTTTCTTTATGCTTATTCTAAAATGTTGATGGGGTTCTATCTGAATTTTCAGAAAATGCTTTACTGAGAAGGAAATCAACCATAAAAAGGTTTGCAAAGGTGGATATTTTGCTAGAGTCATAACCTTTCCTTACTTGCTTACAATAAAAAAGTCTTTCAGACTTGAATGTGGGAGTTCGATAGACTCAGTGGAATAAAGATGGTTTTCAACAAATAAATAATCGAGGAGGTACCGTAAGTCTGCTGTTGCCTTTCATGTATGCAGTGAGTCCTGGCTAATGTCCCTCACAGAAGCCAAAGCAAGAGCTGATGAATATAATTGACCCTATCCCAATTTAAATTTCCTGGATGATTTGATGTGGAAGGTTTGGATCGAATGTATTGAAGCAGGACAGCAGGTTTGGATCAATGCTTTTTTATATTACTGTAAGAGTAGAGCATCAAAATTCCTGTAAATATTTCTCATGTGGTTGCCAGTAATTATCCATGTAAACTACAAATGAAAAGCTTTAAAACTCTCTATAATTTAAAGTATTAAATCAAGTGTATTCCCTATCTTTCTTACTTGTCCTGGGCTTTTATCTTTTTATCTCTTTCCTACCGTAGACTATCTTTGTATTTTCTATATCCCTTTTCCTTCAGTCTTTATCTGGTCACACATTTGTTTTTGAATACCAGCCAGATCCTCAGGTCTGTGGTCTCCTTAGAGCCTTCCATTTAAGCAACAAATGGAGTGCAGTGCAATAGAAACAGGACTGTAATGAGTGGATCTATAAACTAATTGCAAAACATCTCATATTGCGCCTTGGATGAAGAGTGGGATGAACAGCAGTGAGCATCAAGGTGAGGCCCCTGTTTTTGGAAAGGCAATATTTTGCTTGCCTGGGACAGCTGTAACTGTGTTAGCTCAAGAACCATCACAGTGAAAACCTTTGGAGGATGTTAAATGTGTCCAAAAAGTTGTACCAGTTCCCGACAAATATTACATCTTTTGCCTTTGTGCATTTGTAGGTTAGCAGAAATAACAGCTGCACACTTTGTCATTTCCATAAAGAAACAAGGTTTCTTTTTCACCTAAGTCTTTCAAATAATCACAATATTCTCCAGTGATATTCAGTATGACTAGAAATACCTCTTTGGAGGTAGATTAAGAACTTACGTGTTTTGGTTACTAATAGGATTCTACAACAACTTCTTTCTTAAATTCCAGTACATGCAGTTCCTTAAAGACTACTAGAATTGGTAAAAGAAACAACCAGATTTCTAGAAGTATCCTAAGTTATGATGTCTGCTTTGCTGTAGGAACATCTTATTTCTAGTGAGATATATTTGTTGTACACCCAGTGAGTTAAATGTTGTGTTTCTGGAGTGTATGATGTCTAACAGGAGACCTGGGACTTGTGCCATCCAACTCATCTCGAGGTTTCAGCCATCAGAAGAGCCTGAAGATGAGTCAGGTACAAAAGGATGCAATCTGTGCAAGCTTTAACTCACTGGGATGTGGAAGATAAGGCAAACAAATTGTATCTTCTAGATGGAGCGTTTTCTCCCTTGGGCACAGATGCAAAAAAAAAAATCCCCCCCAAAATCTGTATACTGTGTGAAGATGTATTTCCATGACTGAGACACATATAGCTTGGAAAAAAATGTTGCTAATGAAAAATACTATTCTGAAGAGCACAAAAAACCAAACCAAACCAAAACAAAAAACCAACCTAAACTAAAAGTAACTGAGTAGAGCAATCAATAATGGCAAAAGGCTAATTAGTTATGAAATTGAGAATAAAAATGTCTATAGGATTTGACAGTAGAGCAGCATCTTATCGAGAAAAAGAAAGTCTTGGACCCTCTCAGAAGGATTTTGGTGCAGACATAATTCAGGAGAAAATGAATTCATTTAAGGCACTTCCTTAATCATAAGATCCTGTGTTACAGGAGAAACGAGACCTACAAAAATAATTAGGGGCATAGAGTGAATTCATTTACAAGGCGAAAGATAACTAGTTATCTTTGGTAGGTGATGATTAAGAGCAGAGAGGGATGAATAATAAGAATTTACAAATATTACAGGCATAAATATACAAAAAGCAGATTATGAATATGCAGTGAAGTATTTTTAAATCCAAGGACCAATGTTTGGACTGTAGGTGACTTATTTGCTAAGGGAAAAAATACATCAAATAGAGCCTTTCCTCTGCTCAAATCTGTCCCTGACATGGTGTAACTTTGTTATCTAAAGGCTATTTAGGATTCTGCTTGAAATGGATTTACTCCTCTTTTGGAAGCAAGTGTCTTCATTACAAAGCCCTTAGCGTGAACCTGTGCTGCTTCTCATTGTCTCAGCAAGCCAGCAGTGGAATGCCCTGCCCCTTCCAAATGCTGTTGTACTGGCATGGAAAAGGCTGGGAGCCTTATATCACCCCTGTGCACTTGCTCTTTTACTGGGTGCAAGGAAACTGTCCCTCAGGAGCATCAGGAACTTAACTGTAATAAGCACAGGTAGGTCGTGAACCAGAAAGTGGTTTTATGAACTCACATTTCTGCAAAAATTGCCCATGTATGAAAGTCAATGGGAAAGTCTTTGCAGAAACAAGTTGTCATTAATTGCATGACATGGAGAATAGTGGGTATTAAATTCCAGACAGATGAAAGAAATGTATTAAGTACCTCTCTCATATAATCCTAAAGTTTCATCATAACAGGAGTTCGGTGCTCCTCAGTGACACCCAGACCAGCATGAGGATTTTTTGAAAGCATCTCTACTTAAGGATTGAACCATCTGCTGCACTGGGCAATGTCAGCACAACAAAGAGGCATTGCAAGCCAGCGTCCTCCCTACTTGTCTTGCCACCAAGCCAGAAGTGTCCAACCTAGCAAGCTCTAACCCATTGTGTAATCACAGCTGATCTTCTTGGTAGGCAGCATGTTTCACAATAGCTGCAGGCTGTATTACTGGCATGAGCATCCAGAAGACACACTAAGAAAACAATAAAACGAGAATAAACAACACTAGCAGGTAGTTTGGTTGCTGCCAGCAACATCTGTGAATTAACTTGTTCTTTTAGAGTAGGCTGGAAAGCATTTCCTGTAACAGAACTAAAAGCAGTTTTTGAGCTGCCTTCTCTCTGACAAAATCTGCTGTGTACACCCGTTCTAATCCTGGTGACATGAAACACTCCCCTCAGAAGTGCTGCATGTCAATTTTATTTAGAAGGGGGAGAGCAGCTATCTCATTTGCTGAAAGTGAGAAAGGTTTGTGGTGTTCCCTTCTGCTGCACAAGAGCAAAAATCCAGTGCGTTAGCTCTCCTCAGATAGATATTAATTCACTGTGAAAGAATTCTGAAACTTAGAGTTCCTTAGAAAGTGGGTTTGATGATAATTAAATACGTCCAAATAGGAATAAGCTAATCTCTAAGAAATATAGCAGTATATTTAATTTCCCAGTCCTCAGGTTCCTTTCCAGACCATAACATGCGTGATCCTTTTAAGCAGAAGTCTCCACTGATTTGGGCTTTACTGTCTTTAATCAAGCAAATCCACCTCTGCATCAATTAAGACCTGAAGAATTAGCTCTGAATGTCATAAAAAATGTGTATTTTAATTACATCTACAATGCATAAATTGATTACATAAAGCAATCTGTTCCCCCAGTTTTCAGCTCTCCTTGTGCGTCCTCCATCTTGCCATTTGAGTAATACGGTTTGGAGCAAGAAAGGTCAGGATTTTGATACCCGTGTCAATGAGCTCCTCTGCAGTACAACAAGGGACCTCTTTTTATTCAGCTTTAGAAGTCAGAATATATTTTTTCATTTCTTCATCACTATGCTTAGGTCTTCACAGTGTGAAATGTGATCTCGACCTGTTTGAATTATCGTTATTGATCACCAAAGATTTTTAAAGAGATGGTGGAAAAATGCAGGCATCCTTTACTGCTGCTGCAAATCTAAGAACAGATGTTTTGGAATTTCCCTAAAATATCAGAGCATGCATTTTGTTGTTGTTTGTTTTTTTGTTTCATTTATTTTGTTCTTTGCTTTTAATTTTATTTTAATCTTTCTAAGAAAGCTGGAGTTTGGGGAGTGGGCAGAGATTGTCTTCTGTGAATTAATGCCTACCGCTGCGGGCCACATGGGTTGAAATGAAGCTATTTCACAGCTCTTTTTCAGGTAAGTGGTTATGGTTGGAAGACTCTCTTGTTACCAGATATAGTCCTAATAACTATTATACGAGCTGGCTTTCTTCTGCAAATGTGAATACACAGAGACGATTTAAAATGTTGTACCTGCCCTGGCTTGGGAATAGCCATAAATGGCCTATTTCCTTTACAGTAGCTGCAGGCTTTCTGAAGAACTGCTTCTATGTTGTTTTCAGGGAGTCCAGATGCTCAATAACAGTGGGAAAAAGAAAAGGTTCTTAACATTTCACTCTCAGTTTTATCAGCATATTAATGCTTGTACTGTTGAAGGCTTCTCTTTCAGCCCTTTGCTGTCAATACATTTAAAACCCAGCATCTAGTGGTACAAGCCAATTAAATCCCAAATTCACTTGTCAGAGCATTCCCTCTATGTGTCTGTCATGTTCTGGAGCCAAGTTCTTCAGTTTCTTGGTTTTAGTCCAAGAGGAAACATTAACAATAAATAACTATGAAGATCAGTGTGCTGGGAATTAAAATGGTATCTATTAAAAGCACTCCATTAAAATGATCTTGAAATACATTATGTGAAAATTAAATAAAAGCTGTAATATTAAATCTCCGAAGAAATAAATGGAATAACTCCTGAAAAAAAAAACAAAAAAAACAAAAAAAAACCCAAAAAAACGAAAAACCAAAAAAAACCCCAAACCAACCCAAACCAACTGTAAATGAGGTGCCTGGTGTTTTTAAACTGTTCAGATATTTTTGGCAGCTTACACAGTAAGGCAGTGCTGTAAATCAGAGAATTCCAAACAACTTTCAATTGCCTTTAAGCGTATTTTGGCCTCAGCTCTCAGTGTGGACAAATGTCACAGAGGAGAAGAAATCTGGCTCAAAACTAGTGAAGTATGAGCTCTGAAAAAAACTTACATATGCACAATATGTGACATTCTATTATATTTTTAACAACATTTCAAGGTTGGATACATAATTCATGGCATTTTTGATGTCTTGAGAGAAAGTGTAGTGGTGTAAAATTTCTGGATCAGCATATTTTGGCTTGGGAGTGTACCCATACCTCTGAAATTTTTTCAGTTCCCTTGAAACTATTATGAGTATAAAAACTCCAGTGCTACGATCCAAAGCCCACCGAAAAATCATCCCACTTATTCCAAAATGTCATCTGAATCTGCGTGCACTTTTTAACAGAAGGGATTCATTCCTTGTGCTGAGTAGGTTATGTAGAAATACAAGGCAATATAGCAGCATCCATTTCAGTGAGCTGCTCCTTCAGAAAGCAGTCATCACTTAGAGAGAGGCCCACAGTCTTCCGAGTTTTCTATTGTACTTTTCACCACAATGGTAACACAAAATGCCCCATACCCAGCAGGTATTCTTGGCTTGGCATAGCATGAGCTTTGTTTTTAAGGCAATGTCCAGACAGTCACTGCCCTCAGTCCACTCACACTGTCTTGGTATGATGCTCTTGCAGCATCCCCCATGCTCATCCTACAGCTGGGCCTTGTCTGGAAGTGTTGAGAAATAAGTAAATCTCCATGTCAGCAAACTCCTGAGTGTTTGTTTTCCCTTGAGTGGTCTAAATCTGTTCATTTTTTTGTTGCTGGAAATGAAAACTGAGTTATATGGCTGTATACAGCTCTGACTCACCTTGGTGCTGAGGTCAGCCTGAACTGAAGCACAGTTCACCCCTTTGGCACGCCCTGGCAACCAACCAGGACTGAAGCACTCGCAGTGCAGACACTTTCATCAGCTCTGAGAGGCTCCCTGGACTGTGTCAGCTCCCCTGAAGCTCTGTCATGGAGGCTTGCCATCTTAGTGTGCTGGACTGGAGGCCCATAGGGAAGCCCTTCAGGGAAATCAGGCAGTAGCAAGCAGCAGCAGAAGGAAGAGGGCAGGAAGAGGGAGCACTGTGACAGTAATTACTGTGTTATGTGCTTGAGACTTGAAAAGAAAGTGCTGTTAGAAATGAAAATAAAGAATAGGTAACGTCCTTAGTCTCAGGAATGAAATATCCCTTTAATAACTGTTTTCCTTTGCTATTTTTATGGTGATGTCAAAGTCTTGTGATTTTGCACAGATCTCTGGTGGTCTAGAATGACTCAGGGCCAGTCACACCCAACGCCCATAGCACATAACAACAGAACAGTCAGATTCTTATGGGGCTTCTGAGCATCGCTCAGCTGGTGCACTCTTCTCTCCCTCCCCACAACAGGTCAATTTACAACCAAGAAACATAGTAAATATAATAAATATTATAATAATATAAAATATTATATAATATATATAATATTATAAAATACTTCATATTATTATAATAATATAAATAATAAATATAATAAATATCCACCCTAGAGACTCTTTAACTGTAGATGTCCCTGTTCATTGCAGGAGAATTGGACTAGATGACCTTTAAAGGTCCCTTTGAACTCAAATGATTCCATGATTCTATTATTCTAGGGTGATTCTTTAATCCAACTCCTTGCCATCGTGCTTTATTGCTTTACTCCTTGGTGATGCATTCCCTGGGGTTCAGCCCTGCAAGTTGTCCCCCTACAGGTGTGGTTGCTGTGAGAACAAGACTGGGTGGAGAGTTCTCAAACAAGTGTAGTGTGCACAACTGTTCTAAAAAGCCTCTTCCATAAGTAGCATTAGCACTAGGGAGTGCCAAATTAAGAGCAATGTGAAATCCTTGCAAATAGTGACTAAATGATGGAGACAATAACAGTGTAAATAACTTGGTAATTTAAATAGCTGGTTTATAAATAAACCAGAGTCAATATATATTCCTGCTGGTCTCTAAAGAAATTAGACCAGTAAATTCCTGTGAATCACAATAAGGAACATATTTTGTGCATTTAAAATAAATCTCAAAGCTGCATGATGAAGTACTTTTAATTATTGCAGAGTGGTACAGGCAGCAGCTTTATATATTTTATCTCTCAAATCAATAACAAAAGAAGTGCTCTGTAGGAACTGATGCAGTACTTTCACAAGAAAAGAAGTTGTACTTAAAATGATACAGTCAAATGCTAACCTCGGTTTGTCCTTGCTAGTCATTTTATTTGGAATATATCCTAAAATGCAGTTGGTTACTTCATGAAGGGTTACCATACTTAGAAGAATGTGGTGTACCTTAAGCAGGCTAAAATTTTGGTGGGGTTTGCATTTTAGTTATAACTTAAAGGAAAAAAATGCAGAAATACTACTCTTTGACTTTATAAGCAACAGGCATGGAAGCAGGGATAATTTCTCTAAACACTCTTTTTATTTAAAATATTTGAAAGGAGCTC
The DNA here is from genome assembly GCF_026119805.1 of Tympanuchus pallidicinctus. Lineage (NCBI taxonomy): Eukaryota > Metazoa > Chordata > Aves > Galliformes > Phasianidae > Tympanuchus > Tympanuchus pallidicinctus. The sequence goes on along the minus strand of NW_026294618.1, from coordinate 38,919,245 downwards.
TGCAAGGTGGGCACTTGAGAACAGTATTTTATTTTAAAAGAAGCTAAAAAGTGCTCACAGTAGGCAAAATCCCCAAATGGAGCCTTTAGGCCGTTGCATTCAGCAGGTAGCCTGGATTGTTAGCATAATAGTAAAACTCCAACAGTGACACTTGAAGCAAAACTTTATGCATTTTTAAAGACAGCTAAAAAAATGAATCCGATCCTTGCATTCCTGTTTTCAGACATGCCACTGGAAAAAATAAGCCAATTTACAGCCTTGGTAAACCAAGATCAGCATTCCAGAGTGACCTCTGAATGCCTCCTATTCTTGCAGCACGGATGCTTAGGGGAAACTGGTGCCCTCTGAGGTCAGCGTAGATCCATCTTCAGAAAATTCAACTTACTTATAAGCTTCTTCATGATCAAATGACCCCCATCTGTCCTACAGACCTTCATGACTCTTTAGGGCCATTCTTTTGCAGTCTCTTCAAAAATACGTGGTCAGTGTTTGTTGCTGAGCACATGTGCATGAACTGCATGTACACGGGGCACCATAAAGCACTAAAGAGCAAACGGCTGTGGTGTCTTCTGCCCAGCTTGTCCCAGCCAGCCTCTCTCCTCCCGCAGGAGGAAGCACAGCAGGAAGGAGCACTTTTCCCAAGAAAAGCTTGGCCATGGGAGGGGCACTGATTTCAGAAGGCACACAGGAGCATTGACTCAGCTCAGGTCATCAATCCTCACCCAGTAGAGACAGATGCACTGCTTCAGAGTGAAAGAGAGCCACGTTCTGAATAGCAGCACTTTCTACTGCTTTTTCCTTTTGCCTATGTGTGCCAGCCAGGCTCCATGCAGAGTAACTCTTTTTAGCTGACAAGAGTCAGCATGATCTCAGTGCAAAGCGACACGTTTGCCATCTGCAGAAAGCCATGGGTTAAAGCACAACTGACCTTCAAACCTTGCCAGCATTCGCAGTGCTCTGCTGAAGCTAAATGCTAGGCTAATTTATGAATGGGACAACTCATCAGCAGAATTGTAATGAATAGACGATGTGCCCATTCATTATTTTTCCATCTCTAACTGTTCATAAACAGCCCAGTGATAATTAACTGAAATTCTGCCTTTATAGAAAAGTGGCACTCCATAAATGCCAAATTGTGCTATTGTCATATGTACACACTGGGTTTCCATGAATGTATAAATTCAGCAATTACCTCTGGAAAAGTAGTTTATTAAAGAAGAGGAAAGTCATACAGCAATTAAAATCCAAGAAACAAACAGAACGTCCTCCTGATTCAAACATTCAATGACAGTAAACAGGGCAATACAATCAGGAAGAAAGGCCTTGCCCTAATCAGTGAAGGTGATTTTTCACATAGCTAAAGATGCTGCTCAGTGAGGGATGGTTCAGCCCATCTGCAATCAGCTGAGGGAGGCTTTGAGACACTCAGCATCAGAAATTTATGCCTGGGGAAGCAGGACCTCAACTCACACAACTCTATCAGAAGGTCAGCTCTCTTTTACAGAACAAACAGAAGCCCCCAAATTTTCCAGCCTTCCTAGAAAATTACCCTCCAAAAGATGAACTGACCTTTACCAGCCCTGGACTTCACACGTGGCTGAGTGAGGTGTGAGCTGCTGCTTTCATCTCAATGAGATGTTAATTCTAATTTCTTGTTTCTCAGGGGAAACACTGACTCCCACCAGTAGGGGTGGCTGTGGGAGTTGGGTGGATGTAGGAAGTGGGACATTTCTGGGCACTTAGGGTACAGCTGTGACAGGAGAAGGGAGGAGGATGCTACTGCTGAGAAGGAAAATTTTCCTCTAACTGCTGATGAGCTGTGGGGTCGCAGGGAAAGAGACTGTGGCTGACACCTTGGTTCATCATCTCTGGAAAGGTGAGTAAAAATAGAGTCAGTTGAATAGTCAGCATACAATTCTAGAGGAAACTGGGGAGTACAAAAAGCGATGCTGACCCCAGCTCTGTTAGTGTGGGTGCACGAGCAGTTCTGGAGCCAAAGCTCTCCTGTCCTGTCCTCAGTACTGGCTGTGTTTGGCTGAACTCCCCACCAGAGCTGTGCAAGCTGGGAGCATGCCTGCACAGAGCAGCTAACGGTGCCTTCTTGCTGGACCGAGGTGCTGTGCCCAGCTGCTTGAAGGAGTTTGTCCTGTGTCTCCATCTCTGCATGGGGAGGTGGGGGACACTGACACAATCAGCTAGTGACACTGGTGGCACAAGCATGTTCAGCTGCACTGCCCTTTCCCATTGCAAAGAGGTGCCTTGCCCCACAGCACTCTTTTATCAGGGGAATATCTGGGCTCTCCAGCTCCCACGTGAGTGCAGGTGCTGGCGGGACGAAGAATAGCACTGGAATGTGAGTGAGGAGCAGAGGATTTTCTGTTTTTCCAGACATGCCACTTGGCTTATATTGCTACTTCACTTGCAAGCCCAGAGTATGAGTCTGGGGCCCAGGGCAGTCAGGAAATGGATCCCCCATGCTGACTTGGTGTGTGCACACACAACTTGAACAGTGTGGTGCTGCTTTTAGACAACTCTTTGCGAGCCCTTGTCTGCATGCAGCAGTTTTCCAGCGGCCAGAGTGATGAGGAGATCCTCCTGTCCACAGCAGGTGCCAGTGTTGATTCATGGCTCAGCCTGCACGGTTGCTTAGCTATGCAGCTGCCAACCCCCTGCTTCCCACATCTCCAAGCAGTTCCTGAAGTGAAGACTTCTCCAGCGAGGGAATGCACTGGGCCTAGAGAGGCAACTTCTTTTGATGAGGACCTTTCAAACCTCTTTGACCTGACCTCCCTGACAAAAGAGCCCTTCAAAGAAGATGAACTGTTTCATGTGGCAGCAATTTCTCATGTCAATCAAGAAGATTTTTTTTCTTATAGCAACAACTCTCTATCCTTTCCCCACAAAATTATTCACTTTAATACAGCTATCCTCCTCTCTACAGTGAACACCCTTGGGTAGCATCTTCCAGTGTGTCACAGACACACTTTTCTATTCATAATTTCCATATTTTATTTTCTTTTAAAAAGGGGGGAAAGGGAGTGAATTGAGCTTTCTTTGATTAATATTCTTCTTTTGCATTTTTAAAATACACATCTTCTGAAGAGCAAGCTACTGCTTGAGATCTGGTGGTCTTCTGAATATCTTTTAAGGAATAGATGCTCAACTTTCTCTTTAAAAAAAAAAAAAAAAGGTGGAATGTTTGACCTGTTGGCCTTGAATTTTTAACTCAGCTTTCTGCCTTAAAATATCACTGCAGCACTATTTGAACTTCTATGACATTGGGAGATAGAAGTCAGATAACTATTTTTGATCTTGAAATAACTATTAAATTGCAACGGGAATCTGTAACCTTGAACCCATATTTCAGCCATGAAGGAAATAATATGGCTGCACAATTCAGAGGAAGTCATAAAATCTGCTTAAAATGCCCTACAACAGATTTCCAGCACGTGAAATTTTCCAGTTTTGAAAGGCCATTCTCTTACATTCCTGCCAGGCTCAGAGGGAGCCTTGGCCTCATCTGTGACTCAGGAAACTTCTATGTCTTTGGGACGGAGAGATTTCCTTCACGGTGATTTAAAGCATCTGTCATGATCCTTGAGGAGGAAACACAAAAGCAAGAAGAAGAAAAGAAACTCTCTAGTAGATTAGTACGGAAGAAAATAATATGTCCTCCTTAATCTGTTTAGAGATCTGCAACACCTCAAGAGCTTCAGCCAAGATGGATGGATAGTCAGGAAGTCAATGAGGTGGTCAAACACATATCCATGGTTTAGTTGTGTTGTCATTGTTCCAGGACTTCCCTCACATTTCCACTTTCCACCATATGGCTGTCATTACCTCAAATGTGCGATATTCATAAGTGCTGGAGATGTTCATAAATAGAATTCTATGATGCTAATAGTTAAGAATGTGTATAGCCTATGTCCATCCTCTTAGCTGCTTCTAATTACTCTCCACCTCCTCATTCGTTCAGTGTTTTCTCAAATTCAGATGTAACCACTTTATCTATTTATTTGGAAGATAAATTGACTTAATAGGCTTTAAAAAAAATTGCAAAAAGAGAAACTTCACTTTTAGAATGAGACCAAATCAAGTCTGACTAGTTAAGTCTCCAAAATGGGAGGTTTTAAAGAAATAAAAAAAAAATAAAAAAATCACAGGAATTCTCTTGGATTATTAATGTTGCAAAATCAAGGGTTATAAGGCTGGGAAAAAGAGTAGAAAGGCAGCTGATCTTTAATTCTGGTCTCTGAGCTAGGTTTTTTGTTACAGTGTGAAGCACTTCTGCCAGAATTCCTGGTTTCCGTGAATCATGACAAACATGATTTATTTTGTGGTGCTTGCCACCATTATGCTTAGCCCCTGTGCAACAGCAGAGCATCCTGACTGTCACACACATCTAGAGCTGGGAATACTGCTGCTAGCTGAGGCTAGGACAGAGTGATACATTACTTCTTCCATTGCATATCAGAGCCTGAGGAAAACTGGGGCTGGGTTTTAGTTATCTAGTCATTGAGAGTAGCCCTGCAGAGGAGGACTTGGGGATCCTGGTAGATGGGAAGCTGGACATGAGCCAGCAGTGTGCGCCCGCAGCTCGGGAGGCCAACTGTGTTCTGGACTGCATTAAAAAAGGGTGGCCAGCAGGGAGAGGGAGGTGATTGTCCCCCTCTGCTCGGCTCTTGTGAGGCCCCATCTGCAGTACTGCGTCCGGGCCTGCGGGCCCCCAGGACAGGAAGGACGTAGAGCTCTTGGAGCAGGTCCAGAGCAGGGCCACTAAGATGAACAGAGGGCTGGAGCATCTCTCCTATGAAGAAAAGTTGAGGGACCTGGGCTTGTTTAGCATGGAGAAGGCTCCAGGGAGACCTCATTGTGACCTTCCAGTACTGGAAGGGAGCATATAAACAGAAGGTGGAACAGCTGTTTACAAGGATGGATAGTGACAGGACAAGGGGGAATGGTTTTAAGCTGAGACAGGGGAGGTTTAGGTTAGATATTAGGAGGAAGTTTTTCACCTAGAGGGTGGTGACACACTGGAACTGGTTGCCCAAGGAGGTTGTGGATGCCCCATCCCTGGAGGCATTCAAGGCTGGGCTGGATGTGGCTCTGGGCAGCCTGGTCTGGTGGTTGGTGACCCTGCACGTAGCAGGGGGGTTGAAACTCGATGATCATTGTGGTCCTTTTCAACCCAGGCCATTCTATGATTCTATGATTAATCTCCTGCCCAAACATGGATTTCTAACTCCTCCTGCTTATTCCCCACGCTGCATGCATTGGTGTACAGGCATTTCAGGGAGCGAGCTGAGCATGCCCATTTCACCCTAGTGGAGTGGGAGGCTAACTGGCCTTAATCAATACTAGAGTGCTGCCCCACCAGTGCAAGTCCAGCTGCAACCCCATCCCTTTCAAATCCAGCTTTAAGCTCTCAGCACGAGCCCTGCTAATTCCCGTCCCAGAACCCCTTTGCCACTGTGACATAAACCTTTTCCATGCATTCCTGTCAGGTCTGGTGACTTACAAAACCATCCACTATCAAAGAACCCAAAGCCCTGCCTGTAGCACCAGTCTCATAGCCAGGCATTTGTGCATTGGCAGAGGCTCAACACCCCGCCAGAAAGGCTGCAGCCAGCAAGGTGCGCACACCAACACCGTTTGCTCACCCTGTGCGCTCTGTGGGTGGCAGCTAGCTGCTGCCCTCCCGGAGGCTACTTATGGCCAGGTAGCCTGCTCCAGGGTGGGCAGTGCCAGCTGCGCCCTTGTGAGCTTGGCAGCCTGACCACAAGCTGGCAGCCCCCTGACACAGGCAAAGCACTTTTGCTGGCTGGCTTCAAGAAGCCCCCAGAGGAGCATTTCATCGGCCCTTTTTGCTTCAGATCCCTTCCCCAGCGCAGTCTTACATGCTCTGAAGCTGTTCATTGCAGAAAGAGCTTGCTCTTATTGCTAAAAGAATTAAGAATAACAATTCTCTGAAGGGTAGTGAGACTTTTATTAAATTATCTTTTTAAAAATCTGAAAGATCTCAGTCTGAAATGGTATGATGCAAATGGTGATCTTAGGGCTGAGATTCAGTTCTCTATTAATATGTCAATAATAAAACCATGAGAACGAAGGAAGAGTCTAGGCACTGGCAGGTTTCAGCTCTGTGGTCTTCTTTTCTCCAGGCCTGAAGCTGGTGTTGTTTCTGCAACTGCTCAGGCTTCCATCTAGACTCTGGGAAGTGCTGGGGAGGCAATGCAATACTCAGAAGACCACTTAGTCTTGCTCTTCCACCAGCATTTCTCCTCCTCTGTTTGAAGGATGTCCTCATGCTCGTTCGTCCCTTTCACTGGTGGCAGCGTGCAGGAAGAGCTGTCAGGTGGTTGCTCTTCAGTTCCGCTGCCTGACTTGTAGCAATCGTTGTTAGTCGTGGATCGTTTTAGGGACACCAGGAGCTGTCGGTACAGCCTTTCCATAGCGAGCAAGTCTGATTTCTCTGTGCTCCTCTTCTCACGGAAGCCAGAGTTGAAAGGCTGGCGGGTTTCAGTTTTGCCAACTGCTTTTCTCTCCAGGTTCAGAGCTGGTCCTCGGGATGGTCTTGCCATTGGTCCTGCTTTGTTGTGCGCTTTGGGAAGTGCTGGGGAGAGCATACGCCAAAAACGCCTCTTGGTCTCGTAGTCCCGCCAGCGCTTTCTCTCCTCTGTTTGAACGAGGCCCACCTGGAAGACCTTCCCTTTCACTGGTGGCTTTGTGAAGTTGGAGATCTCAGGTGGCAGGTCTTCAACTCCACCGCCTAGCCTAGGACGCTGACTGAGCGTCCCGGGGGTCCCGCGTGCCACCAGAATCTGCGGGCGCTGGTCCTGTCTGGGAAGCCTGCCGGGTTTCCCCGCAGAGCTCGTGGTACCAGTGGCAGAGTCCGTGTGCAGAGAGGGGCACCGACTGCGCAGCAAGAAAGGCCGGATCTTTCCTGGCTGGATGAGATGGGGCAGGATGGGACTGCCCTGCCGTGGCCATGCTTGCTGCTGGGAGCAACGTGGCCTGCACAGGGGGCTCCTGTGCCTGCCTGCCTGCCTCTCAGCACCTGTAAAACAGGGAGCGGGCATGAGCCACAGTAGGGTAGGGGGCACCAGGGATCTTCCAGGCCCACCCGGCCTGGCTGCTACATGACAGAGGCTGGTACGAGGCTTGGCTTCTCCCGGGGGGCTGGCCCAGCCTGGGAACGTGCCAGGCTGACCCTCAGGGGACTCACCTGACTTCGATGCCACCACTTGCAGCCACCATGTCCACCATTGCTGGCGCCGGTCAGAACCCTACGGGCACATGAACGTGGCACAGTGAAAGGACTTGCGGAGCAGCCCTCACCCCCACCCCAAAGCCCTCAGTCACCTAGCCTCAAGTGGCTCCCATCCTCAAATTTCCCTACCTGTCGGCGCCAGGAAACGGTGAGCAGAGACACCCCAGCCACCAGGAGCAGGAGGCTGAGGATAAGGAGAACGCTGTCGACAACCATCGCTCAAAGCTGGTCACGACCGCACTGGCAGAAGCAAAGTGCTGACTGCTGGATGACATGGGCAGAGCCATGAGATCATAATCCAGCGGGTGGGGATAACTCTGTGAGGTCACAGCCCACATGGAAGTAGGCTGGCAGTAGCCCCCAGCATGGGGATGGGGGGAGTTATGGGCATAACTTGAGTATAATAAAAAATACATAAAATTGGAGCTTTGACAACAAGTGAACACGTGTCCCAGTTTGGAGAGCATCCTTGAGACGCGCTGCTGCCATCCTTGCTTCAAACACCTGAGTTAGGCTCAAGTTAGAATGGGAAAGCGGTTTGAGATGGCTTTTAGTTCTCACCATCCCAGTTCTTTTCAATGGGTAATTAAATGAATCCTCTTCAAACTGAAACTACTTTGTGCGGAGTTGTACCTGGTGTGTGACCTCCCCCTCCTTAGCTGAGTTGTTCCATCATATCGTTCACCCCACCACTGTGAGCAGGGTAAGCAAGAGAGCAGATGGGGGGGCGGAGGCATGGCAGTCAAGGTCAGTGCCCCCACAGCTTCAGGATTCTCATAAGGTAGCATTCCAGGCACTGGTGCAATTGCTTTTGTCTGAGCAATGCAGATCTGGGCTCCTCAGGACAGCCTCCAGCACTACAGACAGAGACAGTGAAGGCATTTAGTAACTCCGCCTTCTCTGTATCTTCTGTTACCAGGGCACCCACCTCATTCATCAGTGGGCCTACACTGCCCCTGCTGTTAGTTTTGTCTGCAGTGTACTTGAAGAAGCCCTTTCTGTTGTCCTTGCCTGCTCTTGCCAGGTTAAACTCTAAGGAGGCCTTAGCTTTCCTATTGCCTCCCTTCGTCCTCTGACAACAGTCTTATATTCCTCCCAGGTGGCCAGCCCTCCTTCCGTGATCTGTAGACTCTCCTCTTCGACTCGAGTTAGCCCAGCACTTCCCTCTTTAACCACGCAGGTTTCCTGACTCCCTTTCTTGACCTGCTACCTGTTTGGGATGCTCTGATCATGAGCTTGGAAGCAGCAGCCCTTGAATGCTAACCAACTATCTCAGGCCCCTTTACCTTCAAGTACCCTGTCCCATGGGATTTCCCCTAGCAATTGCTAGAAAAGGACCAAGTTGGCCCTACTGAAGTCCAGGGTGGTGAATCTGCTTAGTTTTCTATTCCTGCCACATGAGATCCTCAACTCCATCATCTCCTGGTCACTGCAACCAAGGCTGCCCTCAATCTTCACCACTTCAACTGTGCCCTCCTTGTTAGTGAGAACAAGATCCAGCAGCGCTCCTCTCCTACTTGGCTCATCCACCGTTTGCATCAGGAAGTTATCATCAGTGCACTGGAGGAACCTCTTGGGTGGCTTGTGGATGGCTGGCAGAGTAGACCTTCTGGCAAAGATCAGGGTAGTTAAAATCCCCCCTGATAACCAGGGCTTGTAATTGCGAGGCTGATATCAGCTGCCTGTGGAAGGCCTTGTCGGCTTCCTAGTTCTGATCCAACAGCCTGTAATAGACACCCACAACAGTGCCACCCATGCCAGTCTGCCCCTTAATTCCCACCCACAGTCTCTCAGCCCGCTCCTCATCCAGCCCTGGACAGTACTCCATGCATTCCAGTTGCTCTCTCACATAACGAGCAACTCCACCACCTCGTCTTGCTGGCCTGTCTTTCCTGGGAAGGACACAGCCATCCACGACCACATTCCAGGCATGTGATCTGTCCCACCAGGTCTCTGTAATTGCCACCAGATCTCAGGGTGGAGGCCAGTCACAAGCGGTGTCCCCCAGAGGTCGGTCTTGGGACCGGTCCTCCACAACATCTTCATCAGTGACACAGACGAAGGCGCCGAGTGCACCTTCAGCAAGTCTGCAGGTGACACCAAGCCGAGCAGTGCAGGCGATACACTGGGAGGAAGGGAAGCCATCAAGAGGGACCTGGACAGGCTGGAGAAGTGGGCCCATGAAAACCTAATGAGGTTCAATAAGGCCAAGTGCAGGGAGTTGCACTTGGGTCGGGGCAATCCCAGGTATTTATACAAACTGGGGGCACATCTCCTTGAGAGCAGCCCTGCAGAGAAGGACTTGGGGATCCGGTAGACGGGAAGCTGGACATGAGCCAGCAGTGTGCGCCCGCAGCTCGGGAGGCCAACTGTGTTCTGGGCTGCATTAAAAAGGGGTGGCCAGCAGGGAGAGGGAGGTGATTGTCCCCCTCTGCTCGGCTCTTGTGAGGCCCCATCTGGAGCACTGCGTCCAGGCCTGGGGCCTCCACTACAGGAAGGACATGGAGCTCTGGGAATGGTCCAGAGCAGGGCCACTAAGATGAACAGAGGGCTGGAGCACCTGTCCTATGAAGAAAGGTTGAGGGACCTGGGCTTGTTTAGCATGGAGAAGAGAAGGCTCCAGGGAGACCTCATTGCGACCTTCCAGTACTGGAAGGGAGCATATAAACAGAAGGTGGAACAGCTGTTTACAAGGATGGATAGTGACAGGACAAGGGGGAATGGTTTTAAGCTGAGACAGGGGAGGTTTAGGTTAGATATTAGGAGGAAGTTTTTCACCTAGAGGGTGGTGACACACTGGAACTGGTTGCCCAAGGAGGTTGTGGATGCCCCATCCCTGGAGGCATTCAAGGCTGGGCTGGATGTGGCTCTGGGCAGCCTGGTCTGGTGGTTGGTGACCCTGCACGTAGCAGGGGGGTTGAAACTCGATGATCATTGTGGTCCTTTTCAACCCAGGCCATTCTATGATTCTATGATTAATCTCCTGCCCAAACATGGATTTCTAACTCCTCCTGCTTATTCCCCACGCTGCATGCATTGGTGTACTGGCATTTCAGGGAGCGAGCTGAGCATGCCCATTTCACCCTAGTGGAGTGGGAGGCTAACTGGCCTTAATCAATACTAGAGTGCTGCCCCACCAGTGCAAGTCCAGCTGCAACCCCATCCCTTTCAAATCCAGCTTTAAGCTCTCAGCACGAGCCCTGCTAATTCCCGTCCCAGAACCCCTTTGCCACTGTGACATAAACCTTTTCCATGCATTCCTGTCAGGTCTGGTGACTTACAAAACCATCCACTATCAAAGAACCCAAAGCCCTGCCTGTAGCACCAGTCTCATAGCCAGGCATTTGTGCATTGGCAGAGGCTCAACACCCCGCCAGAAAGGCTGCAGCCAGCAAGGTGCGCACACCAACACCGTTTGCTCACCCTGTGCGCTCTGTGGGTGGCAGCTAGCTGCTGCCCTCCCGGAGGCTACTTATGGCCAGGTAGCCTGCTCCAGGGTGGGCAGTGCCAGCTGCGCCCTTGTGAGCTTGGCAGCCTGACCACAAGCTGGCAGCCCCCTGACACAGGCAAAGCACTTTTGCTGGCTGGCTTCAAGAAGCCCCCAGAGGAGCATTTCATCGGCCCTTTTTGCTTCAGATCCCCTCCCCAGCGCAGTCTTACATGCTCTGAAGCTGTTCATTGCAGAAAGAGCTTGCTCTTATTGCTAAAAGAATTAAGAATAACAATTCTCTGAAGGGTAGTGAGACTTTTATTAAATTATCTTTTTAAAAATCTGAAAGATCTCAGTCTGAAATGGTATGATGCAAATGGTGATCTTAGGGCTGAGATTCAGTTCTCTATTAATATGTCAATAATAAAACCATGAGAACGAAGGAAGAGTCTAGGCACTGGCAGGTTTCAGCTCTGTGGTCTTCTTTTCTCCAGGCCTGAAGCTGGTGTTGTTTCTGCAACTGCTCAGGCTTCCATCTAGACTCTGGGAAGTGCTGGGGAGGCAATGCAATACTCAGAAGACCACTTAGTCTTGCTCTTCCACCAGCATTTCTCCTCCTCTGTTTGAAGGATGTCCTCATGCTCGTTCGTCCCTTTCACTGGTGGCAGCGTGCAGGAAGAGCTGTCAGGTGGTTGCTCTTCAGTTCCGCTGCCTGACTTGTAGCAATCGTTGTTAGTCGTGGATCGTTTTAGGGACACCAGGAGCTGTCGGTACAGCCTTTCCATAGTGAGCAAGTCTGATTTCTCTGTGCTCCTCTTCTCACGGAAGCCAGAGTTGAAAGGCTGGCGGGTTTCAGTTTTGCCAACTGCTTTTCTCTCCAGGTTCAGAGCTGGTCCTCGGGATGGTCTTGCCATTGGTCCTGCTTTGTTGTGCGCTTTGGGAAGTGCTGGGGAGAGCATACGCCAAAAACGCCTCTTGGTCTCGTAGTCCCGCCAGCGCTTTCTCTCCTCTGTTTGAACGAGGCCCACCTGGAAGACCTTCCCTTTCACTGGTGGCTTTGTGAAGTTGGAGATCTCAGGTGGCAGGTCTTCAACTCCACCGCCTAGCCTAGGACGCTGACTGAGCGTCCCGGGGGTCCCGCGTGCCACCAGAATCTGCGGGCGCTGGTCCTGTCTGGGAAGCCTGCCGGGTTTCCCCGCAGAGCTCGTGGTACCAGTGGCAGAGTCCGTGTGCAGAGAGGGGCACCGACTGCGCAGCAAGAAAGGCCGGATCTTTCCTGGCTGGATGAGATGGGGCAGGATGGGACTGCCCTGCCGTGGCCATGCTTGCTGCTGGGAGCAACGTGGCCTGCACAGGGGGCTCCTGTGCCTGCCTGCCTGCCTCTCAGCACCTGTAAAACAGGGAGCGGGCATGAGCCACAGTAGGGTAGGGGGCACCAGGGATCTTCCAGGCCCACCCGGCCTGGCTGCTACATGACAGAGGCTGGTACGAGGCTTGGCTTCTCCCGGGGGGCTGGCCCAGCCTGGGAACGTGCCAGGCTGACCCTCAGGGGACTCACCTGACTTCGATGCCACCACTTGCAGCCACCATGTCCACCATTGCTGGCGCCGGTCAGAACCCTACGGGCACATGAACGTGGCACAGTGAAAGGACTTGCGGAGCAGCCCTCACCCCCACCCCAAAGCCCTCAGTCACCTAGCCTCAAGTGGCTCCCATCCTCAAATTTCCCTACCTGTCGGCGCCAGGAAACGGTGAGCAGAGACACCCCAGCCACCAGGAGCAGGAGGCTGAGGATAAGGAGAACGCTGTCGACAACCATCGCTCAAAGCTGGTCACGACCGCACTGGCAGAAGCAAAGTGCTGACTGCTGGATGACATGGGCAGAGCCATGAGATCATAATCCAGCGGGTGGGGATAACTCTGTGAGGTCACAGCCCACATGGAAGTAGGCTGGCAGTAGCCCCCAGCATGGGGATGGGGGGAGTTATGGGCATAACTTGAGTATAATAAAAAATACATAAAATTGGAGCTTTGACAACAAGTGAACACGTGTCCCAGTTTGGGGAGCATCCTTGAGATGCGCTGCTGCCATCCTTGCTTCAAACACCTGAGTTAGGCTCAAGTTAGAATGGGAAAGCGGTTTGAGATGGCTTTTAGTTCTCACCATCCCAGTTCTTTTCAATGGGTAATTAAATGAATCCTCTTCAAACTGAAACTGCTTTGTGCGGAGTTGTACCTGGTGTGTGACCTCCCCCTCCTTATCTGAGTTGTTCCATCATATCGTCCACCCCACCACTGTGAGCAGGGTAAGCAAGAGAGCAGATGGGGGGGCGGTGGCATGGCAGTCAAGGTCAGTGCCCCCACAGCTTCAGGATTCTCATAAGGTAGCATTCCAGGCACTGGTGTAATTGCTTTTGTCTGAGCAATGCAGATCTGGGCTCCTCAGGACAGCCTCCAGCACTACAGACAGAGACAGTGAAGGCATTTAGTAACTCCACCTTCTCTGTATCTTCTGTTACTAGGGCACCCACCTCATTCATCAGTGGGCCTACACTGCCCCTGCTGTTAGTTTTGTCTGCAGTGTACTTGAAGAAGCCCTTTCTGTTGTCCTTGCCCGCTCTTGCCAGGTTAAACTCTAAGGAGGCCTTAGCTTTCCTATTGCCTCCCTTCGTCCTCTGACAACAGTCTTATATTCCTCCCAGGTGGCCAGCCCTCCTTCCGTGATCTGTAGACTCTCCTCTTCGACTCGAGTTAGCCCAGCACTTCCCTCTTTAACCACGCAGGTTTCCTGACTCCCTTTCTTGACCTGCTACCTGTTTGGGATGCTCTGATCATGAGCTTGGAAGCAGCAGCCCTTGAATGCTAACCAACTATCTCAGGCCCCTTGACCTTCAAGTACCCTGTCCCATGGGATTTCCCCTAGCAATTGCTAGAAAAGGACCAAGTTGGCCCTACTGAAGTCCAGGGTGGTGAATCTGCTTAGTTTTCTATTCCTGCCACATGAGATCCTCAACTCCATCATCTCCTGGTCACTGCAACCAAGGCTGCCCTCAATCTTCACCACTTCAACTGTGCCCTCCTTGTTAGTGAGAACAAGATCCAGCAGCGCTCCTCTCCTACTTGGCTCATCCACCGTTTGCATCAGGAAGTTATCATCAGTGCACTGGAGGAACCTCTTGGGTGGCTTGTGGATGGCTGGCTGAGTAGACCTTCTGGCAAAGATCAGGGTAGTTAAAATCCCCCCTGATAACCAGGGCTTGTAATTGCGAGGCTGATATCAGCTGCCTGTAGAAGGCCTTGTCGGCTTCCTAGTTCTGATCCAACAGCCTGTAACAGACACCCACAACAGTGCCACCCATGCCAGTCTGCCCCTTAATTCCCACCCACAGTCTCTCAGCCCGCTCCTCATCCAGCCCTGAACAGTACTCCATGCATTCCAGTTGCTCTCTCACATAACGAGCAACTCCACCACCTCGCCTTGCTGGCCTGTCTTTCCTGGGAAGGACACAGCCATCCACGACCACATTCCAGGCGTGTGATCTGTCCCACCAGGTCTCTGTAATTGCAACTAGATCTTAGGGTGGAGGCCAGTCACAAGCGGTGTCCCCCAGAGGTCGGTCTTGGGACCGGTCCTCCACAACATCTTCATCAGTGACACAGACGAAGGCGCCGAGTGCACCTTCAGCAAGTCTGCAGGTGACACCAAGCCGAGCAGTGCAGGCGATACACTGGGAGGAAGGGAAGCCATCAAGAGGGACCTGGACAGGCTGGAGAAGTGGGCCCATGAAAACCTAATGAGGTTCAATAAGGCCAAGTGCAGGGAGTTGCACTTGGGTCGGGCAATCCCAGGTATTTATACAAACTGGGGGCACATCTCCTTGAGAGCAGCCCTGCGGAGAAGGACTTGGGGATCCGGTAGACGGGAAGCTGGACATGAGCCAGCAGTGTGCGCCCGCAGCTCGGGAGGCCAACTGTGTTCTGGGCTGCATTAAAAAGGGGTGGCCAGCAGGGAGAGGGAGGTGATTGTCCCCCTCTGCTCTGCTCTTGTGAGGCCCCATCTGGAGCACTGCGTCCAGGCCTGGGGCCTCCACTACAGGAAGGACATGGAGCTCTGGGAATGGTCCAGAGCAGGGCCACTAAGATGAACAGAGGGCTGGAGCACCTGTACTATGAAGAAAGGTTGAGGGACCTGGGCTTGTTTAGCATGGAGAAGAGAAGGCTCCAGGGAGACCTCATTGCGACCTTCCAGTACTGGAAGGGAGCATATAAACAGAAGGTGGAACAGCTGTTTACAAGGATGGATAGTGACAGGACAAGGGGGAATGGTTTTAAGCTGAGACAGGGGAGGTTTAGGTTAGATATTAGGAGGAAGTTTTTCACCTAGAGGGTGGTGACACACTGGAACTGGTTGCCCAAGGAGGTTGTGGATGCCCCATCCCTGGAGGCATTCAAGGCTGGGCTGGATGTGGCTCTGGGCAGCCTGGTCTGGTGGTTGGTGACCCTGCACGTAGCAGGGGGGTTGAAACTCGATGATCATTGTGGTCCTTTTCAACCCAGGCCATTCTATGATTCTATGATTAATCTCCTGCCCAAACATGGATTTCTAACTCCTCCTGCTTATTCCCCACGCTGCATGCATTGGTGTACAGGCATTTCAGGGAGCGAGCTGAGCATGCCCATTTCACCCTAGTGGAGTGGGAGGCTAACTGGCCTTAATCAATACTAGAGTGCTGCCCCACCAGTGCAAGTCCAGCTGCACCCCCATCCCTTTCAAATCCAGCTTTAAGCTCTCAGCACGAGCCCTGCTAATTCCCGTCCCAGAACCCCTTTGCCACTGTGACATAAACCTTTTCCATGCATTCCTGTCAGGTCTGGTGACTTACAAAACCATCCACTATCAAAGAACCCAAAGCCCTGCCTGTAGCACCAGTCTCATAGCCAGGCATTTGTGCATTGGCAGAGGCTCAACACCCCGCCAGAAAGGCTGCAGCCAGCAAGGTGCGCACACCAACACCGTTTGCTCACCCTGTGCGCTCTGTGGTGGCAGCTAGCTGCTGCCCTCCCGGAGGCTACTTATGGCCAGGTAGCCTGCTCCAGGGTGGGCAGTGCCAGCTGCGCCCTTGTGAGCTTGGCAGCCTGACCACAAGCTGGCAGCCCCCTGACACAGGCAAAGCACTTTTGCTGGCTGGCTTCAAGAAGCCCCCAGAGGAGCATTTCATCGGCCCTTTTTGCTTCAGATCCCCTCCCCAGCGCAGTCTTACATGCTCTGAAGCTGTTCATTGCAGAAAGAGCTTGCTCTTATTGCTAAAAGAATTAAGAATAACAATTCTCTGAAGGGTAGTGAGACTTTTATTAAATTATCTTTTTAAAAATCTGAAAGATCTCAGTCTGAAATGGTATGATGCAAATGGTGATCTTAGGGCTGAGATTCAGTTCTCTATTAATATGTCAATAATAAAACCATGAGAACGAAGGAAGAGTCTAGGCACTGGCAGGTTTCAGCTCTGTGGTCTTCTTTTCTCCAAGCCTGAAGCTGGTGTTGTTTCTGCAACTGCTCAGGCTTCCATCTAGACTCTGGGAAGTGCTGGGGAGGCAATGCAATACTCAGAAGACCACTTAGTCTTGCTCTTCCACCAGCATTTCTCCTCCTCTGTTTGAAGGATGTCCTCATGCTCGTTCGTCCCTTTCATTGGTGGCAGTGTGCAGGAAGAGCTGTCAGGTGGTTGCTCTTCAGTTCCGCTGCCTGACTTGTAGCAATCGTTGTTAGTCTTGGATCGTTTTAGGGACACCAGGAGCTGTCGGTACAGCCTTTCCATAGTGAGCAAGTCTGATTTCTCTGTGCTCCTCTTCTCACGGAAGCCAGAGTTGAAAGGCTGGCGGGTTTCAGTTTTGCCAACTGCTTTTCTCTCCAGGTTCAGAGCTGGTCCTCGGGATGGTCTTGCTATTGGTCCTGCTTTGTTGTGCGCTTTGGGAAGTGCTGGGGAGAGCATACGCCAAAAACGCCTCTTGGTCTCGTAGTCCCGCCAGCGCTTTCTCTCCTCTGTTTGAACGAGGCCCACCTGGAAGACCTTCCCTTTCACTGGTGGCTTTGTGAAGTTGGAGATCTCAGGTGGCAGGTCTTCAACTCCACCGCCTAGCCTAGGACGC
Source organism: Tympanuchus pallidicinctus (assembly GCF_026119805.1). NCBI lineage: Eukaryota > Metazoa > Chordata > Aves > Galliformes > Phasianidae > Tympanuchus > Tympanuchus pallidicinctus. Next base: position 38,902,398 of record NW_026294618.1, on the reverse strand, counting down.
TGACTGAGCGTCCCGGGGGTCCCGCGTGCCACCAGAATCTGCGGGCGCTGGTCCTGTCTGGGAAGCCTGCCGGGTTTCCCCGCAGAGCTCGTGGTACCAGTGGCAGAGTCCGTGTGCAGAGAGGGGCACCGACTGCGCAGCAAGAAAGGCCGGATCTTTCCTGGCTGGATGAGATGGGGCAGGATGGGACTGCCCTGCCGTGGCCATGCTTGCTGCTGGGAGCAACGTGGCCTGCACAGGGGGCTCCTGTGCCTGCCTGCCTGCCTCTCAGCACCTGTAAAACAGGGAGCGGGCATGAGCCACAGTAGGGTAGGGGGCACCAGGGATCTTCCAGGCCCACCCGGCCTGGCTGCTACATGACAGAGGCTGGTACGAGGCTTGGCTTCTCCCGGGGGGCTGGCCCAGCCTGGGAACGTGCCAGGCTGACCCTCAGGGGACTCACCTGACTTCGATGCCACCACTTGCAGCCACCATGTCCACCATTGCTGGCGCCGGTCAGAACCCTACGGGCACATGAACGTGGCACAGTGAAAGGACTTGCGGAGCAGCCCTCACCCCCACCCCAAAGCCCTCAGTCACCTAGCCTCAAGTGGCTCCCATCCTCAAATTTCCCTACCTGTCGGCGCCAGGAAACGGTGAGCAGAGACACCCCAGCCACCAGGAGCAGGAGGCTGAGGATAAGGAGAACGCTGTCGACAACCATCGCTCAAAGCTGGTCACGACCGCACTGGCAGAAGCAAAGTGCTGACTGCTGGATGACATGGGCAGAGCCATGAGATCATAATCCAGCGGGTGGGGATAACTCTGTGAGGTCACAGCCCACATGGAAGTAGGCTGGCAGTAGCCCCCAGCATGGGGATGGGGGGAGTTATGGGCATAACTTGAGTATAATAAAAAATACATAAAATTGGAGCTTTGACAACAAGTGAACACGTGTCCCAGTGGTTGGTGACCCTGCACGTAGCAGGGGGGTTGAAACTCGATGATCATTGTGGTCCCTTTCAATGCTGGCCATTCTATGATTCTATGATTCTATGATTTTTTTAGGTACCAGTAAACATAACCATTCTGTGCTAGAACATACCTAACCTGTGTATTATTTCTTTAAAGGTAAAATGAGAATTTGGAATGACCTTTGTTGTAGCTCTTCTTTGGACACGTAGATACGGGGCAGGAGTTCTCACCCAGGTCTCTAGTTTCCCCAGAAACTTGCACTGCCTGAACTTCCACCTCTAATATATGTATATATGTATTTCAATCCAGAGATCATTGATGCAAGCAGTTTTTACAGACTACAGCTGTCCAACAGATGAATTTATGAGAACTCTTGAGGATCAGCACCTGCACAGGGCAGTGGCAGGGAGTGCTGTGCAGGAGGTCTCCTGGTGGAGGAGCTCGGAGGCAGGAGTGGGAGCGCCGCAGCAGTCGCGGCCGCGGCGCCCGGCTACCGGCTGCTCGCTGGCCAGCCCTGGGACACGGCCGCTTTGGGATGGCAGGGAGGTGACAAACGGGGCGGGGGGCGAGAGGACGAGGGGGCTGGGGAGTGCCAAGGGAGGGTGCTGAGGCTGTAAGCGGTGCGCGGTGAAGATTTGGGGTTGTTGCACGCAGGCGGAGGAGGAGGGGAATGAGAATATAGGACACGGTTTCATCGTAAACTAGGCTTCGCTAATGATGCGGCTCTCAGAACTGCTTGTTTTCGAACTTGCAAAGAGTCTGTCAAGTGCTGCCTTTTTTTCTCTCTTAGGCTTTTCTCCTCATTACTGTGTTCTTTTCTTTATTGCCGTCCCATGCTGTGACTTTGATTCTCCTCTCTGAGTCACAATGCATCAGCTGCCTCTTCATATCTCGAAACATTTACATCAGCGTTAATATAAAAGTGTATTTTGGCATAGTAATTATATCCAGTTATTGACCATGTAATCAGTAGTGCAGTTCTGGTAGAACCTTTGCTGTCGGCTCAATCAAGTCATCAATCAAAGCAATAAGAGTTTGAATATATAGCCTTGCAAAGGTCCTAACAGTTGCTTTATTTTCAAAGGGCAAAAGGGGACATGAGTTTTGTTTTTTCTCCTCCTGACCACATACAAAGCTGCCACATAAGATGATTTCATCCTTTTGTTCATACTTCAAGCCACCCTGGAATGAGGCACAGACCACCCCAGGTGCTGGAAGCAGATCACGGGGAGCCCTGGGCTGCACAGAGGAGAACAGCAGGCCACATCACACCTGGACATGGCAGGGCCTCAGGAAGGGGGGGGGACCTCAGCCCCCTCCCACCATGAGGGCACTGCATTCCCTCAAGAAGTGAAAATCAGGCTGTCACATCAACATGGGGCTAGGGAGCAGGCCTGACCTCCCGCCAGCCACACACCTTGGCATGCCCTTGGTGCATGGCAGATTCTTTCTTTCCCCCCCCAGTACAGCTGGGATGTGCCTGGCCCCTGTTCTCAGCCCTCCTCTCAGCCATCTTGCATCAAGTCTGGATTATCTGTCCGTCCTGCAGCTCCCCTATGTGAGCACTAAGCCTCTGCTTCCTGCTGGGACAATGCTACTGTCCCAGTCTGCAGGTCCTCCTGTTGTTTCAGGGCCAAATGCAGTAATGGCAAAACCAGAGTGCCACGTTTACCTGTTAGGTCAGTAGGAGCATCCCAGTGGGCCCCCAGTAGACACAGCATCAAGTGCCACACAGTGTATGTTGGTCAGTCTGTGCCTTTTTGAGCCTTAGAGCCAGAGCCAGCTTCTGTATAGCTGTATAGACACCACGGCTGTGGCTAGGCAATGAGAGCACTTGGGTGGAGCACACTTCTGCAAGAGTGTGTGAACTGGTGGGAGGCAGTGCACAACTCTCTCATCCTGTACAAGGCGTCTGAGCTATTCTGCTGTCTTAAAGGAACTTGATGTTCAGGTAAAGTGAATTAGCACTATAGAAACTAAGACACTTAACAGAGCTTTATGCCAGGCATCCAAGGGGACTGGTTTGCTGTCTTCTGCTCCTATAGGATACGTCATTATGATATAGGAGAATCTCTAAATGATGCACTCTTTCCAGCAGCATGACTTGGTTCTTGCACATTCCAGTTTAGAGGTGAATTACTTTAATTAACAAGTTTTATCAATGTGAAGTTTCAGTGCCAACATACATGAAATAAGATGTGGACGATGGTTTCCAGGGTTCAGAAGAGATTGCCCACTGCTAGCACTAACCTCTCTGTTGCCAGCTGTCAGACTGACGGCACAGCAGTTCCGTGTTGGTTTGTACTCTTTGCAGGGTATATGGGCTATGATAGATCTGTACACATCCTTAAAACTCTTCAGTGCATCTGAGACTGCTTGTTTGATCAAAGTGCTTCAGGAAAGCTGTGTTTTTAAAAGACAGTTCAGAGACTTTTGAGAAAAGAGTATACAACGTGTTGCTTTTGTTCCTTTAAGACTTTCAGTATAATGAAGGCAACATCATTTATGTACTCCAGAGTCAGCCTTGCCCTGTGTGCATAACACTTGTAGCTCAGGCTTTGCAGTCTCACCCTCTGCAGTGAGATTTCCTGACCATGGGTTCTCCCTCCTTCTCCCCTTCATTCACAGTCATCAGGCCAACTGAGGAACACAGGAGAGTCCCCAGAGTTGGGCTGCAGCAGGGTTGTTCAAGGTACCTTCTAGGTAGGGGCAGCTCCCAAAGCCCCTTGCAGATCTCTCCCTACCTCTCATCTCAGCCCTCAGTCCACATGAATGCTTCCTGTGTCAGCTGGGAACTTTTACAGTCTGAACAGGTGGCACAACGTGGTTAAAGCTATAGTTCAGATGTGAATTTAATGTACGACATAAATGCAGCCTGTGAGTAAAACAGGGAGGCTCAAAAGTTTGAACTGTAGTCTGAGACACTTGTTATGTGTACTTTTACAACCATGAGCTGGCCATAAGTGGTCTTCCACTACCAGTTTACAGATCTTTCTGAAATCTGACTGCAGCATCTGCTGGCAATGTTGTCAACATATATGTTAGTTTTGGGTTTTGTTTTATTTTTGTTTTTTTTTTTTAAATGCATATTCATGTGGTAGGTCACTTATACATAGTATAAACAATAACAGACCAAGGACTATGTCTGGTGGAACCCAACAGAACTAGGCTGAAAAGAAGATTTAGTGCTTCTCGCAACAATATTTTGTTGGCAATTTGACAGCTTTGACCTAAGCCAAGTGACAGCGTTAGGTGATACACAGTATGCTGACAACTTATTACATAAAGTATCATGGTTGGCTGTCAAAAGCTTTCTTGGAATCTAGAAATATAGCTCTGGCCAATTTTTATGGCAGTGAAAATGTGTTCAGTAATTTCTACCAAGGCAGTTGCTGAGTGGGAAGGCTGAAAGACAGGGCTGATGGAGAGTTATTTGATAGCAACAACAAGTTGGCCACCTACAATTGGGCAGGTTTATCCACATGGTTTTGTAACCTTCTCAGCAGTGATTCAGACTTTATGATAGTGTGGATGATTCCCTTTATTCTCAGGGGAAAAAAAACCCCATAATCCCAGAGAAAATAACATGCTACCTATTTCCTTTTTAATCTAAACGTGCATTGGGCAGGAGTAGCAATGGATGTGAATAATGAAGTGATGGCAGGTAGAGTCTGTGACTCAGAAATAGAGGGCAGCAGGCTCATGCTGTGGAGCCGTGGAGCTCTGTGATGGCCAGTGGGCTCTGGTAGCCTTGTATGACCTGCTAGAATTTAAAGAGCCCAGAATCTGGTCCCACAGGAGTCAATGGTTCTCTGAAATTTTGCTTGTAATAAAGAAGAGATGAAACTTAGACTGTGTCATACAGTTTTGATAGGAGGATTAATATGACAGGAGTGGTCAGTTTGGGGCACCAAAAGCCCAAAAGCTCTGGGGCTTTCCTGAGCATCCCTCCCTTTGCTCTTGCGGAGTTCAGTGCACATCCAAGCAGCTGGAAGAATGCAAAGTGCACAGGAAAGGGCAGGTAACTGTACTGCAGAAGCATAAAGCAGCAGGCACACGACCCACATGCCCATCAACAGAGGTACCCTACAAACTTTGTCCAGATTGAGGCTTTTTGATGTAGTCCCTTTCCAACCTCAACCATTCTGTGACCCTATGAAGACCCACTGCCCATTTATGCACCTGCTGGTTGCTGGCCACCAACCCTAGCTCTTTGGCCATGGTTTGGTGGCTGTGCAGGAGCCTGACCTGTGGGACATGGAAAAGAAGCAAAATTGGAGTTGAGGCACAAGGGTTATCAGTGTCACTCTCTCCTTTATGTGTAGCATTATAAAACAAACCAGCATGGTGACTGAGGTAGCCACAGGCAAACATTTTTGACTGTCTGCACATGATCAGACAGGCAGACCCGTTCTCCTGGCATGTCTGGCACAGCCTTAATTAAGGAAGTCAGGAGCTGGATTTGAAACTGCGGTATCACATTTCACATAATGTGAGAATTGATGGTTTCCTACAGTCAGCACTGACAAAAATCTTTCCTTCCTCCAAGTTCAAAGCAACTGTTGAACATGCAGATGGGTCGTATCTACACCTTTCCCCTCACAGCAGAAAGTGCGTTAGATGATTAAGAATTTAAACTGCATTGTGAGTGAGGATCCCTGCAGTTCTGAGGAATAAGGGTTTCCTTAGAAACCAAGAAATGTAGTTTAGGAGCAGACGTTTATGAGGGTGAATATGTACACCATCAATTAACACCTTGTTTCGTTCACAAGTTCAGTTATATTTACAACACTGCTATGAATCAGTGAAAGCAGACAGTTTTGTGTGTGCATCAGGGCTGTGAAAGATGTACTCTGTGCTACCAGACAAACAGGGATTCACACCATATGGCTGATTCAGGAGTTTTGACCGATTTAGAGCAAATGCACAGTAATTTCCCCCTGGGCTGGTTAGAATGAATATTAATAAAGATCAGTAATGACAAATAGGGGAATGGACAGTGATTGTTCCCAGGTTACAGCCCTCTAAACCTCATGCAAGCTTTTGAAGCCGCTAACTTGGCAAAGCCAGTGGTTTGCACCTGGCTTCCGTTGTATTTTCGTCTGGTCACAGTAAAATCCCACCAACTGTTCCCGGGTCAGAGTGGAGGACAGTTGGCTGCAGTCTGATGTCTGGAGGAGCTCGTAGGCTGAATGTGCTCAAAAAGCAGCCAGGAAGGCCACAAGGAGACTGCGGAAGATGAACTCGGCACAGACAACCAACCTCTGGTGTTGGTTTCCCTGGAGCCAGTTCTGTGTCCATCCTGGTACTTGGGCACCCTCACATCACACGTCCACAACCTGAGATATGGCCATTACAAATAGCGCAGCAGTGCAGCTGACAACCAGAAGAGTAAACGATTGTGGATCCAGCTGGCATAAAATTAACTCTGGTTTTATCTTGCTTTCTCTGAAGGAGATTTATTCTCCTCCTTTGCAAGAAGATAATTTAGAAGATAGTTTATAATTGGCTACGAGAGTGTCCTCAATTCAATTTCTGATCAGCTTGTGTAGTGGAAATAATGAATAATGGGTTTTGAGCCCAAACTTGAATTCCATATTTGGTGCTAAAGCAGAATTTTGTGTCCCCCCCTGTGCTCACCAGCTGCCACAATCAGAGCGCAGCACCCCCTGCCTGCAGAAGCACCATCGAGGCTGCACCCAAGGCAGGCTGATCCCTGAAGGACAGACTCTGCTTGCAGCTGGAGGAGGTGGGAGATGAAATTTTTCATCCAGTGGCTTATTTCAGGAGAGGTGAGCTGAAAGAATTCAATTAAAAATGGCTCAGCTAATTCTGAGAGGTGGTTAATAGAAGGAATGCTTTCCTGTGTTAAAAAATTCATCTGTTTGAGGAACTCTCTCACAAATGCTCTGGAGTAGTGTCTTCCTATTTGGCAGGATGTGTGACTTCCCTATGAGAGATTTGGGTTGTTTTTTTTTTTTTGGTTTTTCTTTTTTTTGCAGTAGTTCTGAATATTCTCATATATGGGTAAAACTGGAATTAATACACACCCTCTAACGTGAGAGTTGGTTTTCTTAAACTGAATGATTAAGTAAGTTGATGACACTTCGGGAATTTTATATGACTTCTTAATATTCTCTTCTATTAATTCTCTATTTGGATTTTGGGCACCAGTGTTCTACAGTATTCATTTTGTATGCATTTACTTCCCAAGAGAATACATGAGGGAATATTAAGTTAAAAATTCAAACCTTAAATAATACCCAAACTTCATCATCCCTTGTCCACCAGTGTGCGCACCAAACTGTAAAGAAAAACAACTTTTTCATCAACTATGTGCCATTTTTATGGTTAATAAATCATAGAATCATGGATTGGCCTGGGTTGAAAAGGACCACAATGATCATCGAGTTTCAACGCCCCTGCTACGTGCAGGGTCACCAACCACCAGACCAGGCTGCCCAGAGCCACATCCAGCCTGGTCTTGAATGCCTCCAGGGATGGGGCATCCACAACCTCCTTGGGCAACCAGTTCCAGTGCATCACCACCCCCTGAGTGAAAAACTTCCTCATTTATTTCATTTCCCTTTTTCAGACTGCTTTATTTTATGCTATTGTGTTTTCTATATGTTTAATTTCTGGTCCAAAAGTAGGTTTTCTTATTTTCCCATGGCTTGCTAGGTGCTCCTCATGGAAATAGCTTCCTGATTCAAATACAGCTTTAATTTTGCAGCACTATTGGCATCAGATAGGACTGGAAAGACAACCACAGCCTGGAAATGGTCTCCTTTCTTCTGGAGATGCACTGCCTCATCAGCAACCACTTGAGCAGAAGAAGCAGAAGTCCTGCACAGGCTGCTCTGTTTTGGACACAAGCTTGTTTCAAAATCTTCTGGCTGATGGTAGTAAAATCAATTTTGAACTAAAAAATATAGTTATGAAAGAAATACCTAATGCAGATAATTACAAAGAGTTCAAGCTAAGGTTTTTCAAACAGTCTCCACTGTCACATAACCTATGTTCTAGGATTTGATTTCCCCACCTGTGCAATATTCTCATTCAGTTGCTGTGTAGCAAGTAGATTGTCTGTCCGTTAACAGGAAATAAAAACATAACAGACCTAAGATCTATGTAATCAGAAGAACATGTAGGAAGGAAAAAAAAGCATGGCCAGGCTGGGCGTGAAGGACCACATCCTGAATGGGATCTTTGCGACTTTTGACTCACTGCAAACATGAGACCTCAGCCTGTGAAAATACAGTGGGCGTAAAAATCCAGTCAGCCTGTGGCAGCTGGGGGAGCCAAAGAGTGGCTTTCCATCTGCCTTTCCATCAGGGAGGCTGGTGGGCACCTTGTGAACGCTTCCGTCAGGCCTCTGGCAGATGTGCTTGCGTGTGCTCTGTCTGCTCAGCCCAGCTCCCAGTGCCTCTTGGCAGAGCCACGACAAAGATAAATGGAGGTGTGAAAGCTATATTTACACAGCTTTAAACATACTCTGTGCTGAAGATTTAAGGGCTTGCTGAGAGGTGATGCGACAGGCTTCAACGGGGAGCGCGTCCCGCAGAGCCCTGATGCCTCATTCAGGTCATGCCTCTCCTATGACTTCTCTGAAGAGAAATCTTCCTAAGGGAAGAGATGCAGCGTGTTGTTTGGATGTTTGAAAAACAAACTTTTTTCTTTTTTTTGTGGGCAAAATCCATTTGGTAATGAAGTTTGATCCCTAATCTCAAGAAAGCAGGAACGTTGCTCTCCCAGAAATGTTCTTAACTATTCAAAAAATCATTTTAATCTTCCAGATAGCAAATAAATCATATATGAAAAGAAATGAACACTGGAAGCTGAAATCCTACAAAAAAGTTACTTTAAAAAAGAAGTTGATTTTGCATCATTAGTCAAAAAACAAACAAACAAAAAAGCATTAAGTTTTCATTGTTTGCCATTTAAATACCATCTTAATTTGGCGTACCTTTAAACATTAGTCTTACACTTTATAGCCTTAATATTAAAGCTGGAAAAACAGAAGCTGCAAGAAATCTTTGTGGCAACGTACATTCTCACTGAGATGAGTCTGTTTTCAAATTCACATAATAATGACAAAGCTGGAGTAAATTGTTGATATATTTTGAGGACTGTCAACCTATTTTTCCTTCAGGATGACTTTGGAATTTTATGACGGAGAGTGGCATAAAGCAGATATTGAGACAAAAACATGTCTTTAATAAACAGTACTTTACTGCATAAAGAAATCAGCATCCATTCCACATGGATTCCATCCCTTTTTGATTCTGAGTCACTGATAGAGAACACAGGGTATGAATGGCAATAAACATCGTGATATAAAATAAGAAATAAATTTTCATTGTAAAATATTATTTGGCTAGGTCTTGGATGCTGAATAAAATATTCATGCATCAAGGCAGTCAAAATGTTCATGCTGCTGCTTTGCATGTGCAAGGGATGAAGTACTGCTGCTGTTACCAGACAGTAAAAAGAGATGTGGGCCATTTGTGCTACTAGCACAGGTAGTGAGTCAGCACTAGCTTTTACACTGAAGCAAATGAGGTGGGATTCAACTGTCCAGATTGCAGCCAGAGGTATGTGAGAGTTCTGGCCACTGCTGTGGGAGGCTGTTTTTCTCAAAAGCCAGTTCTGATCCTCAGAGGATGAAGTTCCAATGAGTCTGCAGTCCCTGGAGAGATGAAGGAGACAGTGACAGAGAGGTCTGGCTGCTCTCCATTGCATGCAGGAGTTACAGCCCTTCCAGCTCCGGCTCTTCTTCCCTGGCCTTATTGTACAGCAAAATAATTCAGCAGAAAGAAAAGTAAAACGCTTGAACCAGGTGAAACTTAAATAGTATAAAATTGTGATTTGTGAAGCAAAACTGCTGAATGAGTAAAAGAAAAAGAAGCATGAAAGATCTCATATTAGGTTTTCCATTTCAAAAGACTTGCCTGTAGAGTGACCCTCCCTGCATTCTTCAGGCTTTAATTAATTAAAAGCAGGGAGAAAGTTAGGATTTTGGTTCAGGTTAAATATTCCAGACTTGAACAGAAGATGTTGCTTTAATGACCTGGACACTATCCAGGAAGTATGCAAAGGCTAGCAGGCACTTTTGACAGCTAATATATCTGATAAAAAAGAGCATTCTGGCCAATTAAAGAACTGGGGTAGAAATAATGGTTTGTCACCAAGTGTGTAGCTGAGGCCAATTGGTCCAGATTAACCAATGGGTTATCCTTTGTAAGTGAATTTAAAGGTCACAATGAGCTGTCTTGGTGGGTAAAAGATAAAAATGTTAAATTAATATGGTGGCAAAAGATTTTCAAATGTGAGACACGGAAATAAAAATTAGATTTGCAAATCATGCAGAATCACCTGGAGTGGACTAAGCAAATTGCTCTTATGGTAGAAGGTCATTAAGAAAAAAGTGTGAATAAAAGTACGAATTCCATCCACTACAGAAAGCAGAGGTTTCCTTAAATGTATGCAGGTAAATATTCTCCTGAAGGTCTTCAGTATAAACTAACAACTGGGAGCATATGCATCTGTACTCTTGCACAGAGCAAGGGGGGACTTTTGGGGGCTGTCTAGTTTCCACTTTCTACAATACATCACATCATTATATTATTAATAGCTGACCTACACAACACTACTTCATCATGAAGGGACCACCTCTATTCTCACTGCATGTGTCAGTATTTTTATTTTAGTTAGTATTTTAGCACAGACTGGTCTGGGGACAAATCCCACCAAGAAGGACTTTTCCATCCTGTTTTTCTCTACAATTTTCCATTGCACAGAGAGGTGAAGTTTGACACTTGCTCTGGACAAAGAAGACTCCAGCATGTCCATGTGTTATATTGGGAACTCTAGGATGGCTGTGGTGTTACTGCTTTGGTGTCTGTGTTTTGGCCATGGTAGCCTGTAGTCTAATGCAGTAACAATAAGTCTAATGGTCAGACCAGAGTCACTAAGGTTGTGTTGATTGAGTATATGGAACTAAACCCAGGCAGCAGGGGATAAAGAACTGAACACAAAAGCTTACACTCGGTGCTGGGTGTGATACCTGTTCCTCCCAGCCTTGCTCTACACTTGTTTCTTGCTTGGTCCTGCTCACTCCTGATACTCTGATAAAGGTGGGGATGTGAAAAGCCACTGTGGGCTGAAAGGATGTTTATATTGTAAATATTGACTGGTCAGCCAGGAACTGACCGAGGAAAGATTGCATCTTCCTGCTCCTTCCATTCTGGTACTGTTCTGTGCGCATATGTGTATTTCAACATCCTTCTTACAACCGCAGGTCCAACTGTGGTGTGCAAACCGCCATTCCAGCAGGACTGGCCACCAGAAAGCAGCAGAATCCCTGAGGGGGCTCAAAACTCCTTTTAAAAGCATCAAACTCCACTTGGGCACATAGCATTGAAATACTGATGCCAAGCTTTGAGATTTTGAGACTTCAAGAATGGATTATTACATGCATGCAACCAGTGATCATAAACTGTATTTATTTTACTCTATGTGAGTGCAAAGAATACCCCAAACACACATAAAGCAGCTATTTATTTCTTTGTGGAGCGTTTAAAATACTTGTTCTTCCATGGATTACCCATATGAGTGAATGAACTTAAACCAATAAGCAGCTGATTCTGAGCCAAATTTTCAGTGGATATTAAAAAAAGATGTACACGTATCTGTGAAAGTGTGCATTGCCACATGAGGTAAATGCATGTAAATGAAGATATCCAAGTACAATGTCCATAAAGTGTTGATGAAAGGTTCTTTATTGACACTGAAGTCACCTTGTTGAATTGCAAATTTTGGCTTCATTTCCTTTTCTGTAACCAGTGCAAAAGCAAAGAAAGGATCTGATTTCCTGGAAGCAGGTTTGTCTTATCTGTTAATATATGGCCCCACCTTTTACACTGGATGAATATATTTGTACGTCCTTCGTTGGCATAACTTGGAACAAAAAGGAGGAGATATCTTGATTTTACAGAGAGAAACAGCTATTTTGAGAATGAATTCTAGGGAAGTATTCTAATATTTCTTTAAAGAAAACGTGGAAATAAATCACATCTAGCCAGAGCAGTAGGAAATTGTCCTTTCAGTAGAAGGAATTACAGCTTTTAGTACATGGCAGGGGAATATATACTGCTTTATGGGGCTTTGTAAAAGATAGCCATGTTAAAGTTAGTTAAAGTTATGTGGGAGATTCTTTAGGATGGGAACTTTAGAGACAGTGAATGATACATTAGTCTAATTCTCATTTTTGAAAGTAATTGAAGAACTTGGACCTATGCTGAATTTAGAGAGCGTATGAGAGCACACCTTGGTGATGGTGTTGAGGATCCCAACTGCTGCTCCAGCTCTGATGTGATTTGTGCCAAGCTGCAGCACCGCATTCAGCTCTGAGGTCCCTAGCATAAGAAAAGCATGGACCTGTCAGAACAAGTCCAGAGGAGGGCCATGAGGATGATCAGACATCTGGGGCGCCTCTCCTATGAGGACAGGCTGGAAGAGTTGGGATTGTTCAGCCTTGAGCAGGTCATGGCTTTGGGCAGACTTCACTGCAGCTTTCCACCTACAGAGGGTCTATAGAAAAGATGGGGAGGGGCTCTTTTTCAGAGAATCTAATGATAGGACAAGTGGAAACGGTTAAAAACTGAACGAGATATTATTAGATATTATTAGATATTATGAAGAAATTCTTCATTATGAAGATGTTGAGGCACTGGTAGGTTGCCCAGAGAAGCTGTGAATATCCCATCCTTGGAAGTTCAAGGCCAGATTAGATCAGCCTGATCTACTGGGAGGTGTTCCTGTCCATCGCAGGGGTATGGAGCTAGATAGTCTTTATTGTTCCTTCCAATGCAATCTATTCCATGATTCTCTGATCCACTGTTTGCAGTGCTGTAGAGAATCTAGAAATTATGTTTAGTACTTGATACTCAACATTGTTTTCAAGACAGCACTCAGGCAGTGCCATTTTATCATTTTCTGCACCAACTTCGTTTTACCAAAGTCCTACTTGTACTTAATTTTGTGCAAGCTCCTAAATGCCTCGCTCATTTTTGTAGGATTGTTTAGGATGCTTCTGAAACCCTGAGAAAGTGAGGTAATTGATGCACTACAAAATATATAAATATACCTATTCAGTATTTGACATTTCAATGAAAACACTATTCTGCTTAGAGATAGTATTGTCTAGAGTGCTAGAGTGAGAAACATCGCAACTTAAATTCACAGAACTGGCAAAAACTCCTTCTGAAATCAAAATATTTCTTTCATGAGATGCAAAATACAAAGAAATAAAGCTCAGTCAAACTTTTCCTCCACTCCTGGTAAGTAATGTGTAAAATGAAAAAAAACCCTATCCAACAACAACAAACAGAGCCTCCTTGACCCGGCTGACTTCACTTGCTGGTGCTGTTTCTCCCTATCCCCAGCTGTCATTGCATCTCACCTCCTGTAAGCAGCTCAGTCTCATTAAAAGCAATATGGTGAAACTAGCCACATCATTATACTCACTTAGACCAAGCTCTTGTAGCCAGCACTTACTGCTCATAATAACTGCCACTTAGGATTTGTGAACCCCTATTGGCACCTTCATGGTGGTTTCTTGTTTGTTTGTTTTTTGTGCGTGTGTGTTTTATTTTTTTCTTTCTTGGAAATTTACATGTCTTCAGAACAACTAAAATTCACAAGAACAAACTAATTAATGGATTCCAATTTTGACAGCTACAAGAAGACAGATGAGAAAGTAACATGCTTCTGGCAGCGTGTTATCAATTGGGAGGCACCAGTGCATTGCCTCTACGTGGCACAGTGAGCTGGAACCGACACTGACAGATGACACAGCCCTTGACAGTGAAGCCTGTATGAGCTGACAGCTCCACTCCCGCTCAGGCAGGTCCACATTCGGCACTGGAACTGAACCAGGATGATTTGCAGAATATGCTTGCTTTTATCTTCCCCTGGATATACAGTGGGCAAGCGGAATAATACTGCCAAGTTCTTTACATCCAGCAGTGGATCCCAGGATGTGCGCTAGAAAATTACAGCTATAACATGCATTAAGACTTTACTATCTGAACATAAAAATGAACTAAAACAATTAACAAGCATAATTACCTCCCTGGCTTCCCACAGACTCGTCCGTGTCTCCTAGCTGAGCTCTCCAGCATGCACCATGGGGCTTACTTCAAGTAAGCCTCTGCTGCATCTGGGCACCTGAACTGACCCCTGTTACGTGGATCCTGCAGTGTCAACAAAGGGGTGAATACACACTCCTGCCTTTCTTTCAGGTGGATATTAATTGGGTTTCTCCTTAGACTTGTAGGAACTTGTACCTGCAGGCCTACACCCCTCTGCCAAACTTGGTAGGAGTTGGCCAAAGGCTTAAAGGGGTGGAGAAAGGATGTGGATGCACATTCAAAGACAGAGCATGACAACATAAAGTGAATTTCCTGCGAAAACAAGGCTAATATGGCAAAGTCAGGGTTTTGCCATTCCAATGATTCAAGAGAGATATCTACTCTTAAGAGTAAATTTAGTTGGAGTGCAGAGGCCCTGACAGCCTTATCTAACTCTTCTCTAAGGGGACAGGGATGCTGGAGGCATCTGCATAAGTGCTCTATGCTGTGGTGAATTACATCCCAACAGCAAGTATCTCGTCATTAGTGCGGTAGGTGATAGGTCTTAGTATGATAGGTCTTTGTTCCAGTTCTCCTCACTTAGAGTACATATATGAACTCAGGCAGAGACTGTACTTGTTCAAACGGAGCAGAATACAGAACCAGTGTTCTCTTGTGGATTTAAGAGTTTTGTCTTAATGAAGAAACAGTCCAGTCAAATCAGCTTTAATCCGCCCAGATCTTCAAGAAGTTTTTTTCCTTCATCTCTAATACTATATTTTTTTTTCTCAGATAACATTACAGAGGAACTGAGAGCCCTATTAAAGGGAAAATGCATGTTTTATGGCCCTGGTGAGGAGGTTTATTGCAGCCAGCATATCTAAGTCCCTCACTCCCTACAGCTCCACGTGGCCCCTCTGGCCGCTTCCATCCTGTTCATTACGGCCTCCTTTGGCCCCTCAGAGCAGCTGTCAGTGCTCCCCTGGCCCTGCACTGAGGTGACACGGGCAATAATGCCGGCATGAGCCAGAGCAGCATTGGGCACACTTGGTCACGCTCAGCACCTGTCAGTGAGAGCTATTGAGAAGATTGATGGGGGGTTATATAGCCTTGTTTGTGCACATGTGCTTCAGAATAGGGTGTATAACTAGAGAGAGCATAATTCTGCTAGCTTCAGAGGGACCATTTGTATCCTTAATATCATGTTCATGTTTTAAGGACTTAGCCGATTTGGGACCTAAATATGAAATTTGTGTTGGAGGCGCGTTTGCCTGGCTTTCTCTGTGAGAGCATGGCCCATGCATACTTTCATTTCATCTGCTTGGGGTTTTGTAGGACCACAGAATAGGAAGTGCATTTCCTACAGCTTGTTTTTGACTTTTTTGAAGTTTGTAAGAAAAGAAAAAAGTTCATTAAAAGATGGTCTATACCAAGGCGGCTGTTTTCATCTTTTAAGTGCTTTTCTCAGTGAAGATCTATGATGAAAACATTAAGTGTTTTTTTTAGATACTGATATTTTTGCTTACTGTTATGCTTTCAGGTGATGTGTGTAAAAAATTCCGCTGGATGTTCTCAGGAAAAGCTATTTAGGGAGGATCCAGATCAACAAGACTTCCCCTTGAGTCAACAAGAAGGAATCTGTACTTCTTCTTCCAGGCTGCCTCTGTGCATCACACTCTCTTTCCTGAGAAAGTAAACAGAATCCACAGCCTGGGTTACTCCAGCGTCTCAAGTGGATCCTGTCATTGGGAAAAACATGTTAGTATTACTGCTTGTCTTATGCTAATGTGCAGACAGTCCTATCCCAACTTCACGGTCAAGGACAGGGAGGGAAGAAGAAGCATTTCCCTAAAGCTGTGTTACCATCCCATGTCAGGCCATGAAGCTCCAGGTTCTTCTGAAGCAATGGCACAAGGCACAGAAAGCCATATTCTCATCTCTGTTTGTTCTGAGTGCAGAGTTACTGCTAAGTACTTCTTTCCAATATCTTATAAATGTCTGAGAAGTTTCCTCCCAGAAGGAAATTTCAAATCTCTCTCTTCTTAGCCCAAAACTGTTTGAAACAGAAGAACAATGGCTTTCACCATGAAATTATTTTCAAAGTCAAAAGCATTACATTTCCTGGATCTAGGTCCTCAAACACATATGTTGCATCAGGTTAATATTCTAAAGAGAAAATATTTGGATAAACTAAGGATATGTGAGGAGATCTGCTTCTCTCTTAGTTTATGCCAGTGTAAACTTGTTTCATAGAACCAGATAGAAAAACATCAGTGGTGTTCTTAATTTGTAGGCATTTAAAAAAGAAACATAACCTTGTATAGGGATAAAAGTATCTTATGGATACTGCTTCTGATTTAAGAAAAGCCTTCCCAAGCACAAAACAAACATGCTGTGGAGGTGCTCAGCAGCATTAAAACTGGGTGCCCTGAATGTTCTTCTGTAAAGGTCAACAGAAAAAGTTATTTAGAAATCAGGTCCTCACTTCAGTCTCTCCAATATGAAATTGAGCAGTGAATTGACTACCCTTCATAAGGCACCTTGTGACAAGAAGCTCAGCTGTTTGGCTATTCAGTACTGAAAGTATTGCCATTCCAGGCTTTTTTTTTCTTCGCTCTGATATCAGTTGTGAGAGTTGCATCCTTGTACACTTACAAAACAAAGCAAGATCACTCAACAGGCAATTTGTGAACTCTGCCTATCTAGGGTAGGAGCTGAATCCAAATTCAAACTAGATCCAGATGAAATATTTATGAGTACTCACAGATAGATATTTGCACAGAGGTACATGGATATAGACAAATTCAGATTATCTGGTTTTCTCCCCCATAATCAGACTGTTCCTGGATGACTCACTTAGATATATTTTAAATGGCTTGTATTTATATTCATGGTGTTATACATATCTGTGTTCTTGCTGGCTTAGATAGATTTTAAAATGCCACAATGAAATTTCATGGAGCCTGATAAAGCTGGATAGCAAACTTTCTTAAACAGAATGAAATGGTACTAACATCATACAAGGCTATCCAAGATATTCTTCAGCATCTTTAAATGCAACACTAAATGTGCTGTTATTTTTCCTTGACATTTTTTGATCAAGTTTTCTTTAAAAAATCCATCATTTATATCTCCAGCCCAGGAATACAGCAATATTTCTTTACAGCCTTGCTTATCAAGAAACTCTTGAACAGGGGAAGCTATGGTGAGCCATGTTTTGTAATGCTGTAAGTGAGGAAGCTCACTGACCTCATGAAGGCTCTGGCAGTTCAAGTCAGTAGGACCTGAATTCTCTGCTGGATCCAAATTATGGAGATCAACATAACACACACTTAACATACACAAGCTGAGTATGTACTGTGATACTGTCAGAACAGAAAAAAACAAAAGGTACATTATGCACACAGAAGGAAAAACTAGCATCAGTTTTTTCGTGGCATTTTCACTCTCTTTCCTCCATCCTGCACTGAGACACGTACAAGTGGTGTCCTTGATTGTTTCCTGTCTTTGCTAGGAAGCCACCCATGGAAGAGAAGTCCACCAAAAGCTGTTAAAAGCAGAACAATGTCTCAGAAGAGATGTAAATTCATGGTTTCTAGGAGAGAATTTGGGGAAATTTTGACTTTATGTTTTCCCTATTCTCATACTTTTCTGTAGACACCTGCCCTTGGACACTGCTGATAACTGCGTGTTGGGCTAGATGGATCTTTTGCTCTTTAGAATCAAAGAGGCTGAGAGCTGATGTAAACCCACACTAGTTTAAATTCTGAAAGTAGAAATGCTACCTGATATTTGGAGTGCATTAAATGCTGATAATGACATTTTGCTCTTTTCTAGAGAACACACTCTCCAGGATTTTTCTTGAGTAATCAGACTCACCTACTTGGAATATTCTTGCAAAGCTCCTTGTTGTTTGGCTCTTTTATCTGGGAGGGGCTAGTGTGTTGCTTTTTGTGGTGAAATCACAGCTGGCATGTGGCTGATGGGATTCCATGCTGCATGAAAAGTTTTTCTGCTGTACCTTTGAAAGACAGAAATGAGCAGTAGGGAAAATGCAACACAGATAAAAAGAAATGAGTAAGTGGGAAAGAGTTTATTCTTCTGTGAGCATTACACATTAATGACATTGGAATAGCCTTTAATTTTTTTTAAAACATGGTTTCTTTCGTGGTGAGGAAGAGATTTTCCAGTGGTTGAGTAACAGAGCAGAGATTCAGGTTATTTGGCTTGAGTTTTTGCCCTCTCCCAATAACTTCATGCACATCTATATTGCTAAATGAACGAGGACCAAAGAGGAAGCATTCACTCTGGACCCAGCAATCCACCCTACTGGTTGTTTTCCCACTCTTGGCTGTGTTTGGATCCCTGCAGACAGCTCATTCAAAGACAAGGCACCAGCACCTTCTCCACTGAACTTGTTCCCTGAAGGGCAGTGGGGAGGGGACTGCCTTAGCCCTGGCTCTGTGAACCCAATGCAGCCCTTGTCTGCAAAGTGGAAGTGATAACTCCTTCTGCTGTCCTCTCTGACAAATCTGAGTCAGGAGCTGTCTTTAACAACAGTTTTTAGGCAGCTATATTAACAATGTCATGATCCCAGCTGGAAACAAGAAACACTACTGTAAGCTTACTAAATAATAAAAATGTAGGTAGTTTTTGATAAAGTGACTCTAGTAGAAAATCACAAGATTTCCCTTTACTCTTCCTGAATGCGACTGCTTTTGAAAGATGTTTGGAGGGATCATCAGAAATATATATAGGAATTTTGCTTCAAAGCATTCTCAATAATTTCCTCAATTAGCCATCCATGTTTACTGTACCATAATATGTGCTGTGTTACATTTGTTATCTGTAATCTCTTTGTTGTTTTTGATTCTCCTGAAAAGCATTTTCCCTTCCAATGAGAAGCAACCAAAAGGACTTTCATTCAGGGAAATATGTTTGGCATCCAAACGTCCGGGATACGTAGGAGTTGTATCCTTTCTATGCAGTTCCATTTAGTGCAGCTTAACTCTTTCCTGTCTCTGCATAGTGAGGTCAGACTTAGGAATGCTGCTGTAGAAAATGCTGCTGCTGCACCGGAGTGCCTGCCAGCTCTGACCCAGCTGAGCATCTGCCCCAAGCTGGGGCTGCAGGAGGCAGGGAGCTCTGTGGGTGCTGGCAACACGGGGCTGGCTGACCTGAGGAACTGGCTGAGATCCTTACAGGCTTTTTCACTCTGAGAGAGAAATATAGAAGAGAAGGCAGGAACTAGCATCTGGCTCACCAGCAGAAAGGTTTCAAGCCAAATGACTCACTTCTGGAGGAGTCAGAGCTCTTCAGAGAATATGACTTATGAGGGAATTCAGTAGCTGGGATTTATTTATTGTTCAGGACTTGTTGAGCTTTTTGTAGATCTTAAACAGTACTGCATACAGAAAGAATATAGACTTCAGGTTCATGTGCTTTACTTTGAGGACAAACTTCATAAATGGTCACTTGCTGTGAAATACCCATAAGAGATAGCCAGTTTTAAAATTCTTATTGTTTTCCAGATCGTAAGAGCTTGATACTTATTTATGCGAAGATGGGAAAACAAGCACCCGCCTATGTTTGTGGACATGTTGTTTGTGAAATTGTTCTGCCTGGATGAGAGAAGGACCTTCTTATGAGGTCTCCTCTTTTTTTTTTTTTTTTTTTCCCCTTGGTTCTGCAGATAAAGCTTTGCCAAAGAGGTTGTGTAGACATTGATCTCACAAAACTGAGTCACCTCATGTACTAACCACTCTGTTTCCCTGCCTCCCGCAGCCCCCGCTTGGGACCAGTGTGGTCAGGAAAAAGCTAAACTGATGAAAATGTGAACATCCATTTCAAACAGCTGGACACAAAGTAAGATCATAGACTCAGAGGATTGTAGAATCATAAATTTGTAGAACCGTTTCAGATGGAAGAGATCTTTAGACATCATCTAGTCCAACTCCCCTGCAGTGAACAGGGACATCTACTGCTAGGTCAGGCTGCTCAGAGCCCCGTTCAGCCTTGAATATCTTCAAGGATAGATTTAGACTGGAAAAGACCCATAAGATCACAAGGTCCAACCATCACATAACAAGACGTACCATTGTAACACAACGGATTACTTTGAGCACAATTTGATTTTCATTACCTTTAATATTTCACATGATCTGCAACAGCTTATGCCTTTAGGACCTTCAAGTGTTTGCTGCAGCATAATAATATATATCAGAATAAATCCACAATTTACTCTGGGTGTCGCTGAAAATTAAATGGAACGTAAGCCCGAAATCAGGGACATTATCCTATATAATAATCTTAGTGGAGTGCTTACCTTTGCAGTAATAACCAGAAGTGATTATACTGTATGATTTTTGAGAAGAACCTCCCCACTGAAAATTGCTTGACACGTGTTGATATCTTTTCCCTTCAACAAGTGATATAAAAGATTTTTTGAGTAGCTTTTTCCACAACACTTCGCAGCTTCAGAACAACCCCTTCCACATGGGACAGAGAATGATCTGATATCTGCTTGTGATAAAATTACTGCACATCATTGCTGCTTCACTGCAATATGACTTGAAACAATCTGAATTGAACTCTTTAACAGCAGCAGTCCCAGCATGGCAGTTTTGGAGTAATTTGCAAGTCTATTTTTAATTAACTGATTTCATTGTATTTACTATAACTGCAAACAAAACACACTAACAGAAAGATTTTGTGTTTAGAATTTTTAAATTTACTGGTAAAAACCTTGCCAGATCATTGTCTAGGGGAAAAAAAAAAAGTTGCATTTTTCTGTTCTGTGAGTGTTCATTGTTTTGTTTGTCTGTTTGTTTTCTTGTCACAATGAAGGTTAATAGGAAAAGGTGATCTACAGCCCACTGTATGAAGTTGCTTTAGATCACCTTTTCCTATTATCCTTCATGTAATATGTATGTCCACTTGTCCACTATGTATGAAGTCCACTTGCAGGTGGCACTTTTACTACTACTGCCCTGATTTACTCATTTCAGTAAGTTTACATAGTATTTCCATATTTATCTGTTATGGAAGTGAAGAATGGCCATAAATAATGCAAGAAGTCTCCTAATTATGAAGAAAAACATATCTAAGAAATTTTAAAACTATTTTACCAACAGACTGTAGCTACATTTTATAATTACAAGGAAGTGTAATGTTTTAATGAGCTAAATAGTATTGTTTGTCTAAGCATAAGGAGATGAGCTAGAAGAGTAAAAATTTCTGTCAGTAGCTGCTATTTTGGACCACATCTCGTACTCTATTGCAAGGTAGAGCTGACATTACAAACATTTGCCTTTTGACACCAAGCAAGCCAGAATAAAAGAAGGCAAAATTGCTACATGAAGTTTTATCTCTTTCCCCCTGGAAAGCAGATGCAGGCAAAGAAAATGATTTTGAAGGTGTTGTCCTGGTGATGGAGAGCTGCTGGCCTCCCACACACTGCGTATGATCAGACCCTGCCAGCTGTATTTGCAGCTAGGAAAGGAGCAGGTGGAAAGACTTCAGTGACGAGGCACCCTGCTAAGCAGACCCTGCCTGGGCCCTGCAAATTCCCCTATCCAAAACACAAGGGGTTTCCTCTTTTCTGAATGATGGGTCCCCCAGGGATCCCAGATCTTCTGAGAGGGCAGGGCTGGGGCCTTCATCTTCATAGCTGCAATAAAAGGAGGTGCTGGCAATGCTTCTGTGATTGACACAGTATAATGCTACTGTTCCCCTGCTCCTTGTCCCAGCAGCAAGAAAGCAGGAGTGGGGATATGCAGGGAAGGTGCTAGATGCCCAAGAAGCTGCTTTAATGTACTATTTTCCTGCCAGCAGTAGTGTGTGGCATTAGGCAAACTGCCTACGCACGCAGCCAGCTCTAACCAGAGCACTTGGGTTTTGGTGGGGCTGGGATTTTCAGTGTTTCTGAGTTTGGACACCTGAGGAAGGATTCATCTGCATTAAGATACATTTATTTAGGGTTGCAAACATGAGGGTTTAGTGGCATCTTACACTAGGCTTCCAGTTGCTGGTCCAGAGGAATGAGAGTTGCTCATAGGTGCTAGGTCATGTCTGCCAGTCACAGCATCACAGAATGGCCAGGGTTGGAAGGGACCTCAAGGATCATGATATTACAGGACATCTCAAATAACATCAAGTGTTTATATTTAGGTAACTAAACATGGAGATTGCTACAGGTGTCCACCAACAAGATGTCTATTTATTGAGACAAGAACTTACCTACCCCCTATGCAGGCACTTAAACATATGCGTATGTATCTGGAGCTGAGAATCCTCCCACATTCTTTTTTCTTTATCCATCTAATTGGCCATCCTTAATTGCTGATGAAATTGTGGTGACGTCTAAGAGGTACACAATTTGAGATTAAGTAGAGAATTAGCAAAGTTAGCTTTAAAGATAGGTGTGATGACGGCAGACAGAGAATACTCATCTGTAGCACACTGGCTTACGTGGCAGCAATATGAGCTACTTACTGCAGAAGACTACAGAGAGTTAACTGACTTTTAGTGTCAGCATGCAGGTTGTCCTCCTGCTGACAGTAAAATGGACTGCTGTGGAAAGCAGCATTTCTTCTAACTGAGCTTTTACCTTACTCCATTGCAAGATAGTCAGCTTTTGTCAGTCTGCCAAAATGTGGGTCTACTGCATCAAAGGTGTACCTGGTTGTCTGTGCTTGAATTTGGACAATCCTGTTTGTTCCTGTTCATTCAACACCACATCAGATCAGAAATTTTAAACATATGTCTGCCAATGTAGGAATCATGATGAGATTTCTTAATTTCTTTCTGATGCTGCAATTGAAAGTCCAAAAAGGAGAACAAGAAATAGTCTGTTTCATCTAGATGTTGACTACATATTAGAGAAACAGCAGGAGGAAAAAAAATTAATACTAGACTAGGCTGAACTTGAAAAGTCTTGGTGGGTGATGAAGAAATGCCATTGGATAAACTTGGAAAGCTAAAGAACGTTGTGCAATTTATTCAAGCAACTTTATTCACTTGCATTCAGCTCACAAAGCTTGGTGCTTAAATAGGATATATAATCCCAAATTTAGGTGCTGTAATGGGCAATTATCCCTGGGTGAATAAAAATAAGACAGAATTTGTGCCCCCTATTGCAAATACCTACGTATGAAAAGTTGCATTCTAAATATTTGCTTCCCTCGCTCAGAACAATTATCAGACTTCATATTTTAAGTACTACACTTTATAGCTTGCAAACAACAGTCATGGGTTTTAATGTATTTAATTTTACTGGCCTGGCTTTCACATATTTTAAGAGCTTTCTACATTGCATTGGCAGCACCGAAAAAAAATTAACTTGCCAGAGGGGAATAAAGGGTCTCTAAATGAAAGGCAGGTCTCAGTTATTCTATTTCCCAACATCAAAGTCCCGGGTATTAGGCTGTTTGAGGTTTCTGCTACCTACCCTACATCCATATGAAAGTGAAATTATGCAGTGAAAAATGTGCTAGGATGAGTGAAATATTTTCCCCTTCTGTTGTTGTGTTTTGTCTCCTTGCAGTTAAAAGCAGCATAAAATGTGCAATTGAATCCTGTTCGCTTGATATTAAGATAATAATTTCATGCACTTGCCCATACAAACAATACTGCAATGAAAACTGAATACATTCCTGCAGCCTAGAAGCACTCATAGTAAATAGCTCTGATCTAAATTAAATAATAAAACTTTTCTAATTAGGCATGGTAGAAAGGCTAAAGAAGAGTGATGGCAGGAAATACCTTTTTCCTCATGCTATGGGGATGGAAATGCAGTGACATCATTTCTGTTGCCAAGCTCTAGAGGAGATTATAATAGGATATAATTGTTGCTTGCTCATTTGATTGAACTCCAAAACTATATCAAATAACACTTAATTATACACATGAATATCGTTTCAGAAGAGAACTCAGAACTGAGAGCTCAGTGTAAGCAGAAGCATTGAATAATTATACAACTCCTGTAGATGCAAATAGATAACTCACTGCTAATTAGTCTGCAGTTTTATGCTTGCAATATCGTAAGTAAATTTGGTGAAAATTAGTCAGGAGCCTGAACATACAGTTTTACTATAGCTCCATCTGGTACGTGCCCTCCGATTACCCAGCACGTTGGCTAGCTGTTTGAGGGATGCATTTGATATCTGGCCAAGTTGAAAGGTCTACCGGAGGTAAAACAATGCCCACCCTTTTACAAGGGGATCATTGTTGTTTAACAATAAAGCTCTCTGGCTTATTTGAATGTCAACAATTCAGAAAAGTTGATGTTTGGAGCCATCAAATAAAATGTTTTTGTGAAACAGTTTATTATTTCAGTGGTAATTATTTGAATCATTCATGGTAAAGGATGTTTGCTAATGAGAGCTTGGCTGCTGTAAATTCCAGGGAGACTGAATGCTCTTTGTGCTGACAAAAAGGCCCAAATCACTGGAGAGAGACTGACTGGACAAATCATTCATCTATGCAAATGCCAGCTGAAATGGTCAGATGCATTTATTACCCTCCTCATTATAGTAAACAAGGCAGAAATCGTGACTGGCAGTTATCAACTTGCCCTGAAGTATGATTTGTTCTCCTACCACTATTTAAATGAGAGGAAGAAAGGCATGCCACCAGGGACTTTGTCGGTTTATAAAAGAGTAAATGTCACATAGCTCAGTGCTTAAAGACTTTTGATTGACAAATGTTTTATTTGACATATCAAACAATAATGGTTTTCATATCAAATAGTTCATATTTGTTAGCAGAAATTTAACCCTTGAAAGAGCAAGCACTGACTTTTCAGATTGCTCTGAATCCAGACGGAAAGTTACAAGTAAAAAGAAACTCCAACTGGGTGCACTGGAAAGACTCACACAGCATCAAGAAAGATGTTCTTAAACAGAGGCTTCAAAAGAACTGCTGTCATAAGGAAGTGGTATGCAACTGAAGAAAATGAAAGACCTGAAGAAAATACTGTATCAGTTTGAAGAAGCTCTAAACAGAATCTGTCTCACCCTCTGACCACGTCCCCAGGACATCAGTGGCTATATCAGAACAGGCTACAGCCCAACTTGTCTGAGGAATGTATGAGCTTTGATAACCAGAAATAATACTGGGGGGAGGGGGGGGGGAAGGAAAAACAAGAATAAAAAGAGGCAAATAAATATAAAAGCAGTTGTGGCTCATTTATTTACTGCGTACGTTTCTGTGTTGGTGATCTGTCATTATTGAATATGAACCTATTATGATATAGATGGTTCCAAGAGCCCATATAAATGTCTACAAAATCATGCCTCGTCTAGTGTAATTATACGTCACTAAGTGATGTATTTCACATCATTTGCTGATGATATCTTTTCACCTTTGTTAGTTGGTACAAGAATCAGATGGAAAGAATATGAATGCTATAACCAAAGGTGAATGCACAGTTTTATCATTTGAGAATGATCTCTTTCAGCTTAATAGGAAAAGAGGACAAACTCTAAGTCGGGTCCTTTAAAGCTTTTTCCATCCAGAACGCTGAACTGGATCTCAAGAAGAAAAATCCTGATGCAGAGGAAAAATGAAAGATTGTAAGGTATTGTAAGAGGAAAATAAACTTCTTTGATAGTGACTTGATGGGAGAGAGAAAACCCACAAAACTTCCTACCTACCTATATCTTCTAATATATGCATACTGTTGAGATGACATTCTGCACTTCAAGCAGCCTTGTAGAGAAATATTAAGTGGAAAAGAAGCAAGAAAAAACCTACCAGAAGGATGCTCTGCGCTACTGCTGGAATATAATGTGATTTTAATAATAGCATGAAAATGAATAATACTGCCTATTAGCTAGCATGATAGAGCAACGAGTTAAAAGCAAACAATGTCTATATAATGCTTTATGGCTCTTGTGAATCAAACATTAACTGATTCGTTTTTTCATTAGCTCTATGAAGTAGAACTATTAATCCTCCTTTGTGATGGGAGAACATCTGCATATGTAGATAGGTGATAGATATTTAAGGTCACTTAGCTAGCTGCAGCAGACCCAGGTGTTACTACTTAGAGCATCTGATTGCTGCTTACATGCATGGCTATTACAGTATGCTAAGACTATGTATGGAGACATTTCCTGCTGAAAATGGATTGCCACAGCATTTACTTGTACTACATCTCTCTGCTAGGATCATTTAAAAATCCCTCTCATTAATATAATTTTAAAAACACTTCTTGTCATCATAGCTGTTGCTACTGTCATTAGAAATGCAGTATTTTTCATTGCAACCTGAGTTACTGATTCCAAGTACCAGTTTCCTACATGTGGGAACAGGCTGGCCTGGCACATCAAAGTAATAGCCTCTGACAGTTGGGCTGTGACACCAAGTATATGGCAGGAGAAGTCCTCCTCCGATATGATGGAACCACAAGGACATCTGACGAGAAACACATTAGGACACAAGACTGCGAGCATTCTGGCTGATCATAAAATAATCCGACAATGCAGAGAGGAAAACATCCCTTCCCCCTTTTTTTCCCTAACTTAGCTTCTATTATTATATACAAGTTCCTCTTGCATTCTGTTCCTAATGCAGTCTGAATACACCTATAAAAGTCATTTGTTACCAGCATTTTATAGGCATTTTGAGATTACCTTTCTGTCTCAGGATACAGCCAAATTTATTTATGAGAGTTCCTGCTTCTCCTTCTTTCTACACCCCCATATTTCCCTTTTATCATCCTTCTGCTCCTAAATCCTTCCTCTGTCTCAGAATCTGGGGTGTTTAACTACTCCCATTGGCCCTGTGTTCTGGCTGTCATCAATCTCCTTCAGAACTGCCACATCATTCCAGAGCCACCCTTTCTGCAGGTGGTGAGGGTGCTGTCACCACGGTGCAAGAGGCAGACAAATGCTTAGTTGTGGAGACAGGACAAGGCACTGCAACCTTGCAAAAGCTATAAATAGCATTCTTGGCTCCAAGATTTTGCAACTGAAGAGGAAAAGCAAGGTGCTAATGAGGCAGGGTGGAGCTCTTGCTCTTTGATGACATTGCTGGTCTCCATTTTCTCCACTGGAGAAAAAGCTAAAGAAGTTGATTAACGTGGCACAGGAAGGTTTCAGGATTAACTTTCAGGAATGTGAAGAGAAACAACATTTTCTCAAGCAGTCAGTATGTCGCATCTACAGCAATGCCACCTTCAAGATTTACAGAGTGCCCAGAAATAGTGATTATCAGGAAACTACTAACAGGACAACATTGGGTCCACAGGATTGTAACATCAGGAGAGAGGGAAAATCTCACTGGCAGTGCTGAATAACTTGCATTAGTATGTACTGGAAGCTAACAGCAAGAAGGAAAAAGCTGTCTCATCTTTGCCAGCTGCTCCAAGTGACTTGGTGTCACTTGGAGGTGAGTGTGTCACACATACACAGTTTTCTGTACATCCCAAGCCTCCCGAGGTTGAACAGGAACTGCAGATGTCACTGCAGCTTCAGGCTTGGACTGCTGGTCCCTAAGTATGCCCTGCAAATAGCACAGAAAGCTTTTGGTACCAGCAAGTACAGAAACCATAAGCAAAAACAAACAAAAGTCAACCAAACAAACCAAACCAAACCCCACTCTTCTGGTGACTCTGCTGTATTTAAAAGCTGAGGATGAAGACATGAAAAGACATTCCAGCGTTCTTAGCAACTCCACTTTGTTACCTTGTTTTTGGATGAACCAATTATTTACAGTACCAGTAATTCACTGGCAAATCTCAGGCATGACATATTGGAGGAAAGAGCTCCGGGAAGAACTGACCTACCTACAATCTTCCTTAAATGACTTTATAATGGGGTAATTCCAGACACTTCAAAGGACTTACCCTCAGTCAGAAGTGCATAAATCAGTATGGAAGTAGGCCAAATATTTATATATATTTGTAGTCAAAAAAATATTTAACAGTATCGTAATTATCTGAAGTCATTGGCAGATATGCTGAATAGCCTCAAACATAAGAGAGAGTGGAAGAAATAAAACAAACTGCAAAGACAGTTTTACATTAAAAAATGGTTACTTACTCAGTCTGATATGTACCCCATACA
Source organism: Tympanuchus pallidicinctus (assembly GCF_026119805.1). Lineage (NCBI taxonomy): Eukaryota > Metazoa > Chordata > Aves > Galliformes > Phasianidae > Tympanuchus > Tympanuchus pallidicinctus. The sequence goes on along the minus strand of NW_026294618.1, from coordinate 38,874,242 downwards.
AAGATATTAATACCAGTATTTTCATTATTCAGAACTCTTTCAGTAACTGCATCCAAATTAACATAACCATCTATTTCCATGTGAGCAAGAATTCATGCTAATTGTACATTAATTCCGAGGATGAATAATTGAGGTATCAGATGCAACAGCTCAAAAACCTAAATCTTGTTTAGTGCTAAAGTAGCAAGTTCTAAGCCTTAAGTTAATCAAGAAAACTATACGTAGGTCTTCATTAACACACCAGGAATCTATCCCCAGCTGATAAAATCACAGACCACACAGGCTTAACTCTATCATACTTCAGTTATTCTGAACACTTCTGTGTGTTTCAACTTCCACGGCACTGATAATGCTACAGTTTGAAACTGCAGCCACACGTTGTGCTTTGAGTCCTTTTTCCAAAGCAACAATGGAATGTGTAGATCTGGAAAATAATTATTTTTAAACAGTGCCTACTCTTTTTTGTTTGTTTTGTTTGTTTGGGATCTTGTTTGTTTGGAAGCTAGCATTTACTTCTGCTTCTTTAAGTTTCTCTATAGCAGTGCTGCACAAAGAGCTATGTGTAGATATCCTGCAGTGTATGATTGCTCTACATACACATATGACATTGTGTTGCTTGATAATGTTGTTTATTCATGCTTTCTCTATAAAAATGATCTACATCACAAACCTTCATCACCTACGAAAAACAGCCAAATTCCTGCAAGAAAATATGATGTTTTAAAAAGCTCTAACCATACAAATTGAAAGGAGCTGGCTAAATAAACTAAGATGCAAAAGCTGATGAACTACTTTTAACTAAGAGCTAGCTTATTAATGTCTAGATGTAAGATGGAAAGAGAGAATTCAATTCACTAAGGTAGAAAATCCCACTGTAATTAATAGATAATAAAAAAGTCAGAACCTTGAGTTCTACGTTCTGACTGTTGGAATACTATGGTGGTATCCAAGCTCACTGACGAAATGTCAGTCTAGTTGTTTCTGTTGATATAGAAAATTCCTTCTTAGATGGAGATCCAGATATATTATTTTGTACTTGCACCGTGTCCCTAACTTGTGGGACATCAACAAATTGAAAAATCAAAGGTATTTCCTGCAAACGTGTGCGTGTGTGCACACCTACACAGGGTAACTTGGAGCTCTTGGTTGCAAGGAAGGGAAGGTGGCTACAAGCTCCTCAGAAGCCAGAGCTCATGAAGTCTTTCCTGAAATTGGCTGCTAAAAGCTTATATATTTTATATATTACAAATAATCTGCTGGAAACAAAAAGTAGAAGAAACACCAGAGACTTCTTGCCAGTAGCAAGTCCTCTTTCTCAGTACATTCTTCTAGTTTGCTCGATATTCTGGAAAAATGCTTAAATGACAAACTCAGATGGATCTCCTGAACCCACTTACCCCTCATTTAGGAGGACTGAACTTCTGATGATGAATAAACCTTATCTCTTTGAGATGTGTTCCTTTTTTTGTGTCCTTGCATTCTGAAGAACTCATTAGGTTAATCAGGAGGCCATTAGGTCATTAAGTGCCTAAATTTTATTAGATTTCCCACAACTTTTTTAGAGTTTGTCAGGAATTATTTTGTTATAGAACAAGGCAATAAAATAAAATGCTATATTGTAATCTGTAGTCTGATCTGTTCCATCAAAAAATAAGTGCTGCAAAATGTTTTCTGTATTTCCACTTTATTCATTTATTTATCTATTTATTAATAAAACATAGCAAGAAGTAAAACCTCCTGCAATATTTGTGGGTAATATTTTCAATACTGCTTTTAAACATATCACTTTTGGTCTCATGCTGATGCGATATCTTTAGCAGTGGATAAATGTCCTAGTTAATAAGCATATGTCTTTATGTTAGCGTATTCATATAGGTGACAGTGGCTTTTCTGCATGTAGTTGATGCACACATTATTTCTGAAAGAAAACTTCTGCACATCCGATCCTTCATTGGAAGCTTAAGACACTGGTTGAAAAGCACTGGCAACTCTGAGTTCATTGGCACTGATAATAATGCTCCTATTGAACTGACTGGAACAGTGATAGGAACTTCGCAGTACGTTTCACTGTTCTCCAGATTTCTGACCCTTGGGTGGAATCAACTTACTGTTTGTCTTCTGTAAGCATTCAGCTTTGCTGAGCTCTTCTCTGACTGATGTTGCCATTGTGAGATGTGACAGCATTTGGATGAGCCACAGATAGTTTTGCCACCATGGAACTCAACTGGCATATAAAAATATATCTGGTCACATGAACATGTTATAAAGGACTGCAAATAGTTATGTGATGCTCGATGAGAGGCTAACAATGTGTTTTTGTGAAGCTAAATGACATATCTCCATTGAAAAAAAATGTGGTATTGAAGTACTGCATTGCACCTGTATATATTCCCTTGGCTTTTGTGCTAAAAAAAAAAAAAAAAAAAAAAAAAAAAAAAAAGCAGTGTAGCCTTTACACATAACTATTTCAGAACTACCAGTCATCTGCCCCTTGCTGCCAGTCAGGCTCACACAGCCATTATACAAGAAAATATGAGAAACTACTGGAGTGATAAAGGAAACTTCAGCCGATCAATGATTACAACCGATTGATATAATGAACTCAATAAAACAGAGTCTTGCTAATTATTAGAACATTCCTTTCATCATGAAAAACAAGACCTTGCTCAAATGTACCTTACAGCTCTTTCTAGTTGTAATGTGAAGAGAGAATCGACTATCCTCATTCCTTGAGCACAGACTCCCATGATACTGTTCTGCACTCCTAGCAGCCTGCAAGGAAAGCCCAGAGACTAGAAGCAGCTGGCAGTGCAGCAGAAGCACTTGGCTTCAGAAATCTGACATTCAGAAGGTTAAAGCAATGGGTCCAGTGTGAAGAAAGTAGGTGTTTTGCCAGAACTGCCTCTGGGAAAGTTTTTACGACATAGACACCTACAGCATTTACTTGTCTGCTGGAATAGAGAAGGGGTGGTAGCCCAAGGGCTAAGGGAATTTCTTACTTATTCTTTCAATTGTTATTCAGGTTTCAATGTTACTGTATATCTTACTAAAATGTTATACAAGCTTTACATTCCCACTCTTAAATTTCAATTGAGTACAGTAACAAGCTGTGCAGTGTCAACACAAAAGCTTAATAAGATCGTATCTCTCTCTGTCTCTTTAGATCCCTATACGAAGACTATTGCTGGTTAAAATTAGCATATTATCCTTACTGGATCCTGCTGTTGCTGACAAAGGATTCTGATTTAAAACTTGTCTGAAGATTCTTGCACAACAACCTCCTTGGATACAGTGCTTTTTATTATCTCACATTTCCTAATCCTCATTAAAAACCTTAAGAAATCTTCAGTTAACACATCCTTTCCAGGCTCCAGGATTACTGCTCATAGGTATATTTCTGCAGAAAGATAAAAAAGAAACGATTTTTAACTATGATAAGACAGGTAATGCTGTATTTTGTTAAATTATTTTTTTTTTCTGATTCTTTCTGTTTTTTTTTTAAAAAGTTTAAGTACATCTCAGGCTGAGTGCTTCTGCATTAGCTGCAGTCTTTAGGTACTCAAATGCTGCAACATATCTTGTTGTATAATTTGATAATACATACTAGGTGCTTTGCAGAAGACAGAGCAATATATTGCTCCTGCCCCAGTTACTGCAGAGTCTAAATTGTGTGTGACCTGCTGAGACCCAGTGCCAAGCAGCAGAGAGACTGTTAGACGAAGTACTGCAGAGGCTTAACTGTATATAATGTTTAAGGACATACTTCTACTGTGGCATATCCTTCTCTTTATCTTTTAATAAAAGCACAGGACAAAAAAAAAAAAAAAAAAAAAAAAAAAAAAAAAGATAAAATGCAGCAAATGTAATTAACTACAAAATTTGGTGCTTTCACAGAGCATAGCTGAGGATGCTGTGCAAAACAGTGTGACGTGGGAAAACATAAAAGAGAAAATAAAAAATTTCCTCTGCAAAAACAGCCAGAGGAATAGAAGGGAATTCTTTTCTCACTTCATTCAGGCTGGCACAGAAAGCAAGGACTTGTTAGCCCTGGTTCATGAAAACACTTACAAACATTTAAACTGAGTGAAGAGTCTCATTGACTTCACATACTATCTCTTCCACTTCAAAGAATATATGTAATTTCACAAATCAAAAAGCAGGAATGCTAGCCCAAGAGGCAGCGAGTTGTTTCCTGCGGTGGGTTAATATCCTGGGATGTGGAGGAAAACAGAGAGAACAACTCACTCCAATAGCAACAGTGCCCTGTGTACACAGTGCTGCTTTGTGGTTAACACTTGGCTAAATCTGTTGTATTAAAAATAATCCACTGATTAAAATGATCTCATCATTTTTATAGTTTCACTGAATACTTAAAATACAAAACTTTGCTAAGGGATAACAGTATCCAGTTTCCTACTGGGAGCAGAAAATGATGACTTTTAAAGTTGGGTATTTTTTTCCATGCTTTATTTACAGAATGTTTTCAGAAAACAAACTCAGGTCTCCCTTTTTTTTGGCAAATTTCAGTGAAGTGATACCCTGTTTCAGGAGGAGCTGTTTTATGACTCTTTACCCCAAGCTCAGGTAAAGCTTCCTTGCTGAATAAGCAGATTTTTCCTTCTCACTACAAACATTTTTGTCACATACTTGCACTTCTGCTATGAGGAAAGGTTGAGGGAACTGGGATTGTTTAGCTTGGAGAAGAGAAGGTTCTGGGGAGACCTCATTGTAGTCTTCCAGTACGTGCAGGGAGCATATAAACAGGAGGTGGAACAGCTGTTTATGAGGGTGGATAGTGATAGGACAAGGGGGAAAAGGTCTTAAACTGTGACATGGGAGGTTTAGGTTAGATATTAGGAGGAAGTTTTTCACCCAGAGGGTGGTGACGCACTGGAACTGGTTGCCCAAGGAGGTTGTGGATGCCCCATCCCTGGAGGCATTCAAGGCCAGGCTGGATGTGGCTCTGGGCAGCCTGGTCTGGTGGCTGGCAACCCTGCACATAGCAGGGGGGTTGAAACTCGATGACCATTGTGGTCCTTTTAAACCCAGGCCATTCTATGAATCTATGATTCTGTGATTCTATGATATACATTTTCAAAGGTCAGCTTGGATGTTTATAATTGTTTTGAACACGTGGTCAAAGTCAGCACCAGTACTTCCTGCCCTAAGTGCAGTGTATTGGGGCAGTGCATATGCTAACATGACTTTGGGTGATATTTGCATCTATTTCAGCTTTATTTCATTTTATTAATGTGTGTGTATCTTAATGTAATACTGCTTAAGGATTGGGAGTAAGTTAAGAAAAGGTACTCGTTACATTTTGCAGCTGTCCTTTAGTCACTGTTCGGAAAAGATTAAATAGACCTCTTTTGCGCTATGTCTCACAATAGACCTGTTTTGGCTTATGCCTCACAATTTATTTCTTGTGCCCGTGCTGCAGATTGCCTCATTTAATGATCATTGTTTTCCACGTGCTCTAATTGCCTGCACATGAAACTGCTGCATGCGTACAAAAAAACAGATATCGATGAGCTTGGGTGGTATTGTCAGAAAACATTAAAGATTAAAGGTCTCTTACCTAAAGGCAAGTGCCAGGCAATACAAGGACTGCCCAAGAGCTTCCCAGTGGCACTGTGCACCACCAGCACAGCCTGTCAATGCCTTCTGCAGCCCCACCTCCTGCGGAGCGCTGCTGGGAGGAATGCATGGCCTGACAGTCATCTCCGTGAGCACCGCAGGACCCGGAAACTGGGCTTCAAAAAGCACGAGTGCTTGGGCATGTGTATCAAATTAAGGAGTACGGAAGCAAAAGATGACACTTATTTTGCAACGTGCCAGTTAGGGCCCCCAGAGCCACAGTGATGCGCTGGAGCAAGTACTCATTAGGCTCAGCTAAAGTCAGGGCTCCCTGATGGCATGCCGGCACCTCAGCACGACGTTAACAGCCTGGTCAGGCTGGGGCTGGAGTTACAAGCCGTTTTTCCCAAGTCTTGAGGACTAAGTACCACGGACACAGGCCGGACAAGAGCGGAAGGGCTTCCAGCCAGCAAGCATCAGGCAAAGGAGAGAAAACAAGAAAGACATAAGCAAGAAAGGACTCAACTCAACCTCCTCCATTGCTTTGACTGCACGCGGCAATTAAAACCACCGAACGCCGGGCCGGCCACACCGCGCGGCCCAAAGCCCATCCACCACCCCTCTCCAGCGCCCCGCCCGTCACGGCCGTAGCGCCCGCCCCCGCCGCGCCGCGGGCACGCGCAGCCTGCAGCCCCGCCCCGTGCGGCGACGCCCCGCCCTCCCTCGCCGTGCGGAGCTTCCGGCGGCGTTAGGCGCGGCGGCGCGGGGGGCTCCGCCCTGCGGACGGGTACGGCGGCGGCTCAGCGCGGGGCGGTGGGGCGGGGCCGGGCCGCCCGTCTGGGCTCCTCCTCTCGGGGCAGAGCGGGGAGGGGGCGGCCGGCGGTAGGCCGGGCGGGCGCAGGTGTGTGTGCGCGCCGGGCCGCGTGGGCTGACGGGGCGCGGGCGGCGGCGGGGTGCGGGAGCTCGGCTGCGTGCCGGAGCTCGGCTTCGTGCCACGCTCCGGTGTGCGGTCCTAGTGCTAGGCCTCGGCCCGGAGCTGCGGAGAGCTGGGCGTTGGGCGGGCAGCTGGGGGAGCGCACGTGTCTGGGGAGCTCGAAGGTGTGCGAGGTGTGCCTACGGCGTGCGTAGCGGGGCGGCGCCGGTGGCGTTGGAACGCGTGGCGTTAATGTGCTCGGAGCGGCGGGCTGTCCGCTGGTACCGGCTGCTGCCCGCGGGGGGCACGTGTAGTGCTGCAGCTGGCGGGGCGAAGCAAGGCCAGCGGGGGTACTGCCGAGTGGTGGTGGGTGTCTGCGTTGGGCTGATGCGTGCCGTGTGAGCTGTATGTCATCCGTGAGGTCTGAGCATGGGCGGTCGCAGCGTGGCCTGATGGCCGCAGGGCGATGACCTGCAGGAAGGAAGCGGTTGGGCGGCCGGTCAGCGGTGTGCAGAGTATGAACGTGTGGGGTGGTGTGAACTAACAGTGAGAGAGTGGCCTCGGTCCGCTTACTGGGAGCGGTGCTGAGTGGGGTGGTGCACAGGTTTGGTGTGCTGCTTGCACGTTGCTCATACCTGGGCTTCCTGAAGCTTGGGGCTGCAAGGTGTTGGGCTTTTACACAGTGACAAGAGAGAGCTGGCTGGAGCAATGTGAGCGACACGTGGCTTTCCTTTTTCCTGAAAGTGGGGGTTTCCAATGCAGGCAGTAGGCCAGATGTTCAGAATGAAGTGGTACAATGCTGTTGGCTTTATGCTTTGTTTAGGAGCTATTTTTAAAAAGGCTTACCTGGTGATTTGCACGTAGTGGGAAGTTTCTGCGATGTCTAGACGAACTCCAACAGGCAGTGTGGTCACCTTGGATACATAACAGATGCTCAAGAAACATTTGTCTCAGCAGTACTTGCATTCTAAGCCATTCAGTGAGCGCTGGTCCTTGCAGGGAGGAGGAGCAACTTGTGAAATAATTTGAGATGCTCAGATTGTGAATGTTTTGTTGCTCATGACAACAACACAGTCAAGATTTTAAATGGACAGAATTGTCTTCACATTCTGTTGTTGTTGCAAGCTCTATGTTGAGAAGTTTCACATATGTAAAATGGCAGAGTTTTACTGCCAGATGACATTGCACGAAGAAACAGAAAGTAGGGCCTGAGTATAAAGTACATTGTAAGAGCTTACTGATTTCTAATTAATATCAGCTCCAAATCTCAATAGTTTGAGTGCAGACACTGATATAATCTTCATAATCAATAGCGACAGATGCTCACCTATGGTAAAAATGCTCTGTTTTAGCCTATAATGTAAGGCTCCAGTATTCTCTCTGTGCATTGATGTGTGAAGAGATTTCTCCCTGACCATCTTTTAGCTGATACACATACACTAAATCACATTAATCTATTGTTTCTGTCATTTATGTATTCAAGTTGTCATTGTTGCTGTTTCTTTTGTATTCAAGTGAAAGGAAAGTACAGAGACACCAGTTTGAGATTGGCAAAGCTGCTGTAAAGAGAAGTTATTGCCTCTATGTCTTTTAAAAATCAAATTTGGTGTACCAGTGGCTCATATATGCAGCATTTACTTCTCTTGAAACAGGATGAACTCTGCTCTAACACAGTGTGTTGCTCAGGGGTAAAATATGCCAGCCTCTATTTTTCTAGGTATAATGTATGCTTTTTACACATATCCTTTGCTTGGGTGCCCTCCAATATTTTTGGTATGTACTTCCCACATTTTTCTAGCTTTCTGGCTGGTAAATACCTATGTATTGCCCACATGCCCTACTTCTGTACTTGTGGGAGAAGATTGAATACTAGCGAGTGGAATTGATATGCCCTGTAAAAGAGGATGAAGTAGCATAGAATCAACAGGGTAGGAAAAGACCTCCAAGATGATCTAGTCCTACCATCCACCTACAACCAATATTTCCCCACTACATCATGTCCTTTAGTGCAATATATAAACATTTCTTGACCACCTCCAGGGATGGTGGCTCAAGCACCACCCTGGGCAGCCCATTCCAGTTCTTGACCAAAGAGTCACACAAAGAAATCTAGCACTCCTGAATGCTTTTGTTTAGTCAGTGCCTGTTCCAGTTAAATATGTGGACAAACAACATTTTTCTTTAACAAGATGTGTTGAAAGAAGAAGAGGTGAATTAGTCTCAGAAGGCTTTTCTTGTGTATAGTTAATTATATAGAAGGGAATTTCCTTGCACAGTTGTCAATTAAGTAATTGATGAATTTTGAAAGAAAGTAGCATTTCTTTACAAAGGAAGTTTTACTCTAGATCTAGCTTAATTTGATTCTGAGTCCCATCTCTTGTGTAAAATTGAAGGCACCCCTTCCATGGTGCTTTGAGCTTGGTGGCTCGGGGGTGTTGTAGTCTGGCTACCCCTTTGTGTCAGCCCTGATTTCCGTGAGGCAGCCATGAGGCTTCCGTGAGGAGCTGAGCTGCCTGAAGTTGGCCCTGGCAGGAGAGAGGCAGAATGGATCTGAGTAGGCCCCAGAGCTGAAGCTGCTGCAGAAACAGGGCCTGCTCTGTGGCTATGAAGCAGGAGTGTAGGCAGGGTGAGGGTGTAGGCAGCTGAGCTGGGGGGTGCAGGGCAGCCCTGCCCAAAGCAGGGGGTTGGGGCTGGGTGGACCTTAAGGTCTCTTCCAGCCTGAACTGTTCTGTAATTCTATGAATTTTCTATGACTGTACGACAGGACAGAGGTACTGTCAGTGATTGGAAGATAGAGCTGAATGTGTCCAAGTGGATTTCTTAAAAATTATCAAGCAGTTTAGGAAGGAAAAAACAATTCTCCACATAATTTCCAGAGATGTTTATCCTGATGCTTTGCCTAGCCCTGGGCCTGCTTTTTTATACTTGCTGGATTAGATCCCTTTAATCAGAAGTCTAACCAAGTGGTAGTTTCTGAACATCTGTCTGTATCACCTGGCCATACTGATCTATGTTTAATGTAATTCTTCACTAGCTTATTATCCTTCCACTTTTTCAGCAATTTTTCGTTGGTCTTTTAAATCCTCATAATTCTTAATGCTTTTAAAATGTCAGAGGAAGAATTTATACTTTTATGGTAGTCCTAGTCTTTATTTATCCTAGTCTTTATTTATCCTTCTTTTGTGATATTTTTCTCTTTCCTCTTACTTTACGTAAGCTATTATATCCTGTATTACTTTTAACTCTTTAATATCCCTTTACTTGCATTGCTCAGACTAGAATGTTTAAATGAAAAGCCATGTTCTGTGCTCTTTTTCTTCATACTTCCCAACTTGAGCCTGTTGGCTCATATCAGCCAAAATAGAAGAAACAATGTCAATCTCAAGGCTATCAGATTCTTATCGATTTTACAAAAGTCATTAAAGTTGACAGGGGGAATGGCCCTCAGCCAGCTGGTTTCCCTCCTTGTTTTGAGCTACTAGGAAGCGTGCCTGAGTTTGTGCTGCTCATCACGAGCAGGTCGGTAGTGTGTTGGGCTGTGACTGGAGGAACCTCAGAGTTCACACTGCAGGCGTGAAGTCATGCAGGGTGCTTGCGTGAGATCAATGATTTGCAATTCTCTTGACATACTCCCAACTGGTTGACTCAGAATTGAGCTCTGTGAAGTCCTAAGTTATGTGGAGCAGGTTTCAAACTGTGCTCGTCAGTGAAACTTTGTGAGAAGCTCATGTCTGTGCTGATTGACACATGATGCTGGGGCTTGGCACCAGTGAGTTTGTTGACGTTTAATGTCTGTTGGCATAACTGTAAAGAGACTTTATTTAAGAGGGGGGAAACTGCAGAAGAGGAATGTATTTTTAAACTTCACTTGTGTCTTATGGCAGCCCCATGCCCAAATTATAATCTTATTATTATTATTTTAGAAGAGATCAGGAGGGCTAGCACTTTTCATTCCTCAGTGTCTTTTTTAAAAGATGGTTCAAATGGGATGTTTGCGGAAAATGTGACATTATTTGGCTTTGGCATTCCAGCAGAGCTTAAAGTGGATCCAGAATGCCATCTTATGCATTTCCTTCTGCTCTGAATGTCAGGAGCAATTCATGTTGTTGACAGCTATGTCAACACGTGAAGCTGAATGAAGGACAGAAGCTAAACAACAAGCTAATAATAGAAGAGGCAAAGAAGTGAGAACTGAACACTTCGTTGGTAAACTTTCTCACTGTCATGAGTAAAAGGACCAAACAGTGCAGCCAGCCTTATCCATTCCTGCATGTGCCTTGTTGACAGTGTTCTAACGGAAGAGAGCTGTTCATATGTGCGTTTTGTGAGTATAAGTTACCCAAGTAACATGCACACTGACCTGCATACAAAAGCTACTCTGTTTCCTGTCTATTTTGCTTATTCATGTACTGTAGTTTAAACTTCTACTTTGAAAAGAACTCTCAAGTCTGGCCCCTTATCTTCCTGTTCCGTATGGCAAAATATGGCCCCACATGCACCCATTCCAAATGGTACAAGTGCTTTTTGTCTCCCAGGCAATGAAGAGGCATCATGTTAATTATGTTTGATACATTTTCTGCAGTTGAAGAGTCCTCGCTGTTGGTTCAGCGGTTACCACAAACTCTGAGATACGCTAACTGGCAACCCCAGCACAGGCTGTTGAAGACATTTATTCTGAGATAGGCTTAGTCATCTCTGTGCCAGCCCCTAGCAGGTTGCAGGCACTGCTCCTTGTTTTTCCTAGTAAAGCAGACAAATAAGCTAATCTGGAAGCCGGCAGAAAAACAGTCTGCAGTAGTGGAGGGTGTGATTATGCAGTGCTGTATTATTGTCCTAGAGTGTGGTGTACCACTAGCAGAAATTAGAGAATACAGTCCAAGTTCTGTTGTGTGGTGGTAAATCTGACAGTTTACGTCATGCAGGTATGGAGTGGCTGCTAAATATGGGACAAGCATGTGTAAGAGGATCTGTATTAGTAGGGAGTATGATACAGCCCTTCTGTGTCCTGAAAAAACAAATAAACATTCAGCTATGAATATTTCTTCACTGTTGTAAAGCTTTACTACAGAGGCTTATCTTGATTTTGTCTTTTTCTAGTAGTTAAACCTACTTGTTTGTCTTACTTGTGGCTCAGTTTAGGCTATGTACAACACACTGGTATCTTTAATTGTGCTGATTTTTATTTTTTTTTTTCAGAGTGCATCTTGAGTACTGTTGAATTGTTATATAAATTATTTCCTTTATCAGAATTGAAATGCTTTCAACGGGCACTTCTGCTTCTGATGCCTTCACTCTTCTGAAGACTTACTTTGTTGCGTGGCTTAAAAGAAGATGATACTGTTAATGAATTGTGAACATCCTTCAGGAGGCTGGCTACCCTTCAGTGGTTGGTTAATGCTGTCATGGACAACTTCAAAGGGTAATGGCAGTATTTTTGTGAAACTATTTGGTCTAGTTCTCTGATCTGGGAAGAATTGAGTTAAGTTTATGGTTTAGATGAATTGCCTGTAGCAATTTTGTTTTACTCTGATTAAAAATGACAAGCTGGAGTAATAGGTTTGCTGTCCGACTTTTGTCCAACTTCCTATATGAACTGTCTTTGAGCAGTGTGTTTATTCTCCAGACTTCATTATAGTCTAGATATATTTGAGCTCTCTTTAAATTAAGTAATCTGGGTCCTGGGAACAGTTTTGGTGGGAATTGCAAGCAGTGAAGTAACTTAGGTTTTGTTGCACTGCATTTTGCTGCAGCTTGTCTTGGTATCCAGCTACTTATTTCAAAAGTTGGTTTTTCTTTAAATTATTTTAAAAGTACACCACTTGTAGTTTTATTTTTAAATTTGGAAACAACTTCTGCAGTTGTTTAGAAGTTTTAATTTCGTACTTGACTTTGTGAGTCAGTGAAAGATTTTTTTCTTTTATTGCTCTTGGTAGATCCTTGAAAATAACAATTTCAGTATTGATGTTTTTGTTACTTGAGGGTTAGTTTTGGCTAATCTTTCTTCATAATCTTCTTTTTTAAATGCAGTAAGTGGTAAGCCACACTTAGTAACCTGCAAATAAATAATTGTTATAAAATGTGATAGTTTGTTAATGTTTTAATACCAGTATGTTGTTTAAGAGATATTTGAAAGACTGAAGTTTGTTTCCTAGGACATATTTTATCTGCTTACTGTGTTTCTTCATTCTGTTTTGTCAGCTCTATTTCAAAACACCACAAGCTGTTATTGCACCTTATAAAGGACTCCTGACCTTTTGCATCTTCATGAGTCATATCTAGATGCCACCGGTGTTTCCCATGCTAACAGTTCTGAGCATGTTTTACTACATGTGCCTTCGGCGCCGAGCTAGGACAGCTACAAGAGGGGAGATGAACAGCCGGAGGGCTATTGAATCAAACACCCGAGCCTTACCTATCAATGTTGAGATAGTTCAGTATGCCAAAGAAGTGTTGGATTTCAGCTCTCATTATGGTAGTGAAAACAGCATGTCTTATACCATGTGGAATCTGGCAGGTATTCCAAACGTGTACCCCAGCTCTGGTGACTTTACTCAGACTGCCGTGTTTCGAACTTATGGGACCTGGTGGGATCACTGCCCTAGCGCTCGGCTGCCGTTTAAGAGGACTCCAACCACCTTCTGTAGCCAGGACTATGTGGAACTTGCTTTTGAGGAGCCAGTGTATCCCACTGCAGTGCACATTCTGGAAACGTATCATCCTGGAGCTGTAGTTAGGATTTTGGCGTGCTCTGCAAATCCTTATTCACAAAACCCACCAGCTGAAGTAAGGTAATTTTTCTTTTTCTTTTTGTGCTTTAGAACAGGCTTTTATCCTATAAGATGTTAAATATCTGACCCCCTGATGTTTTATTTCTATGTGTGTTTAAAGCTATGGTGACCTGTCTTTGTAGCGACTTCAGAGATGTGGATTTATTTCCTTGTATCAGTTAACACAGATCCTAATATCAAATTTAATTTGGATAAAGACAGTTTGTGTTGGAGTTTTCGGAGCAATTATTGCTACGTATGCTCAAAAGTCCCTTGTGAATTGGCACTTCTCAGTAACTCTCCAATAATAAGGGAAAATTGCCCAGAAGGTATTCGGGATTTGTGGCTGCAGTATCACCCTGCTGCAAATAACCAAAAACTGTTCTCTCTGCGTGCAGTAGGTTGTAGGTTGTATGTACAGTGGAATTAGGCACTGTAACACATTTCATGTGGAAATAAGGGTAAAACCAGAAGTATAGAATGGTCAGACAGAAGGTGATGTCATCAGTCTGATATTTATTTTTGATCTGATCAACAAGTGTGAGTCGCATAGAACAGTTTTGCACAGTTTCACAGAACAAAAGCAATCCATTTGTTTTTCCTCATAGCTGGAACTTGTGATGAATCATAGAATCACTCAGGTTGGAAAGGAACTTAAAGATCATGAAGTTTCAGTTTGGGAGCTGGGAAGATGGAGCTGGGGAGAAGAAAGATTAAGACTGGGGGAATGTAATTACGATGATGAGGGAAAAGTGTGGTGTGATGAGGTGTGAAGCTCATAGAGAGGAGGTCTGGAAATAGGACAAAGAGAGAACATGTTAAGTACAGTGGAGAAAAGCTGTAGATACATGCAAAGTATTATCAAAAAGGGATGAAATTATACCAGACTTCCAAAGGAAGGGAGAACTATTGGACGAAGGACCTAACAAGACATGTGCTATGGAAAACAGAATAGCAGCAAATGGTATATTCACCTGAAGTGCATACTTTGGCAGTATAAGCCAAAGTATAAGCTAATGCTTAGGTGTTGGATGTTTTTTCTCTAACCTGTTTTTTAAAGATAAAACTAGAAAGCATACTTTAAAGTTTTAGTATTCCATGCTTCCTATTAGTAGTCTGTTGATATTTATTCATATGTCCTAGAAAATAGCTGTCATGTTATGCATTCAGAATTCCCAGGTAATCTGTTTAGTGTGGTTCTGTCAATTATTGTTGATTAGTGAATTATACAGCTCTGTAATGCAATGAGTAGATACTGTGTGGGTCTAAATTAAACTTCTGAATTCAAGGAACAGTGATAGGTCAAACTATTAATGGTAGGTCTAACTTAAGAAGTAGGAGTGTTTGGCACTAATATAGAACTTATTTATAGTACCGTCTGATGTAAACACAGCTTTTCAAATTAAGAACCTAATATGTAATGACATCTGGCCAATTTTCTGTGAATTTTAATTTTACTTGTTTCTTTAATGATATAGGATAAATTTTATGTAGAGATTATTTCTGTAACTGTTGACAATATTGCATTAGAGCCATAGTAAGATAGGGTGCTTCAGTGCAATGCAAGGATATACTTTTGAGAAATAACTTATGCTGTCTTATGGAAGTCTCTAACTAGTTCTTTCTTTCTAAAATTCATTTTGTTTCAGTTTAATGTAAAGATCCAGAAGTGTTCAAGAAATGTTATGAGAAGAAGCTATTATAGTGCACTGAAAAAAAAAAATAAAAGGTGCGGATAGCTGAAAGAAAATATAAGAGAAAAATACTCATTAAAATCTTTAGGATTTGTTTTATAGCTCTTTGGGTGTGGTCAGCTCTGAGATAAAGGAGACCAAATTAATTGTGGAATCTAATCTGTTGTAAGAGGGAGAAGGTATGCTGAGATGTTTAAATGTTGTATTTAGTGGGTTGTACTAGGCCAGCTGAATAATCTTTTTTTCTTCCTTGAACTCAATATTTAAAATGTCGCCACATCCAAGAATTTGCTGTGTGCAAAAGCTTATAAACTGCAAGAGGCTCTGTAAGGACTTGGTGTACTGCAGTCCTTGTGTAAGAAGATTTCATGTATTTTTTGTAGAAAAACATCTGTAGCCCATAGCTGGCCCACAGGTTGCCCTGTTGTTCACTAGATACTTATGTCAGTGAATCTTCTGGGGAAGAGGAGCCTAAGGGGAGACCTTATTGCTCTCTTCAAATACCTGATAGGGGATTATGGTGAGTGTGAGGTTGGTTTCTTCTCACTGGTGGCAGGGGACAAAGTGAGGGGAAATGGCCTCAAGTTGCACCAGAGGAGGGTTAGGTTGGATATCAGGAAAAACTTCTTTACAGAAAGGGTTGTTATGCACTGGAATAGGCTCCCCAGGGAGGTGATTGAGTTAACGTTCCTGGACGTGTTTAAAAACCATTTGGATGTGGTGCTCAGAGATGTGATTTAGTGGAGGGTTGTTAGAGCTAGGATAGTATGGTCAGGTTGTGGTTGGACTTTGATGATCTTGAAGGTCTTTTCCAACCTGAGCAATTCTATGGTTCTATGAATGATGTGTTGTAGGTGTTCAGAAAAGGATTCTCAGTGATGCACTTCTAGTAGTGGTGGATTATATATTTTTGTCAATTACAATTTTACATGGCACTACTCAGATCAGCTTTTTTCAGTCTTTTTACAGGTGGGATCAACTCTTCATGTAGTGGGAGAAAGCATTAATTTATGTTTGAGATTGGGATGTAATTGTGCCTAACTAATTCTAGTGCTTACACACAACAATTAATTTGATTTTTTTTCATTATACTTTATCCACAACTTTCAGCAATTACAGTACTGTCATCTCATCTTTTTTGTGATGAAGAAATCTCCCCTGATTTTGTTATATTATGCTTACTTTGTTATATATGATATATTTGTATCATAATGCACAAAAATGTTTGTTCTGGACTTGATGGAGATGAGTCCCTCTTCAGCCAGCAGAAGAATCACAGCTCTATACAGCAGTAATGGGGCTGTTGCAGCTGATCTGGCTTCAGCTGAGCCTAGCCAGGAAAGGGAGACCTTTTGTTTTATTTCTCATACTGTATTTGATGAATAAGATATAGGTAGATTCTGTAATGAGGACAGTGTTTCGTTTTCCTCCTCATCTATCCGGAATGTTTACTCCTGACAATTCCCTACTGGCTTCTTTGGTATCAATCCTTTTGAAACATTCTGATTCTCCCAATGCTTTGTTAGTTGCTGTCAGACAGGACGAGTTTGTGTGTGTTTAAATGGGAGCTTTCAAGTCGGAATTTTTTTTTTTTCCTGAAGTTTTCAACTTTTTCCCTTTACAAAAATAACTTTGATTTTTAAATTTAGAATATAAAAGAAAAAATGGTCCTTGTTCTTCTTCAATCTTTTTTTTTTTTTTTTTAACTTTAATTTGACAGTTTCTCTTATCTCACGTACCTTATAGTGACACCACATATTCATGTACTTTTATAAGAGCTCTAAAGCAGCTTTCTAACTAGTCTGTGGCAGTGCTTGGGGATGTTTCATACTGTATGTCCTCACTGTTATGCAACGATTATTTTTTTTGTAGATTGGGATGTTTTATGTGTTTTTTTTGCTTATTTACTTTGGTGTCTTTAAAATTTTTAATTCCTCTTCCCCTGGCTTGTTTTCCACAGATGAAGTATAACACTAATAAGGTTGATTTTCAAAGGTGAGATGCTAAGCATTCTACTGGCTGGGAGCAGTTCCAGAACTACCAGTGGCAACATTCTGCTTCTTGTGGTCATACCATTTCACAGAATCAGAATCATAGGGGGTTCAAAGGGGCCTTCAGAAATCAAGCCCAATCCCTCAGCAAAGCAGGCTCCTACAGCAGGCTGCACAGGTAGGCATCCAGGATGGTCTTGAATACCTCCAGAGAACATGAATTCACAACCTCCCTGAGCAGCCTGTTCCAGTGCTCTGTCACCCTTACTGTGAAGAAGTTCTTTTGTATACTGGTGTGGTTCCTATGCTCCATTTTATGGACATTTTCCATTGTCCTGTCCCCACAGACTGCTGAAAAGAGGTTGGCAGCGTCTCCTTGACTTCCACACTTAAGATATAAAGATTAATAAGATCCCCTCTCAGTTGTCTTTTCTCAAGGCTGAACAGATCCAGGTTGCTCAGCTTTTCCTCATAGGGGAGATGCTCCAGGCCCTTTATTATCTTTGTGGCTCTCTGCACATTCATTACTGTTTAATTTTTTTCATGTTTAGAATTTTGCTTGATGTTCTTATGAAGTTGAAGTTCAAAATTTTTGTTTTTGTGGATGAACAGCCTGGCTCAGTATTTTCAGCATTAGCTGTGCTTGCTGCAGTCAAGTCTCATTTTCTTTCTTAAGGTCTTGAAGCCTATAAGCTGCTGCAACGAGAACAGCAGGCTAAGGAGATTGGATAGTGTGGAAGATTCAGTGTCCTTAGTTAAGGGAACTCATTTTATATAGGCAATAGACTCTCTAGAAGTCTAAACAGGTGTGAATGTCATTAATTTCTTTTGCTAGCAGACATGCTTGAATTAAAAAATAAGAAAATAAAAAACCTTCTATTCCGATAAATGGAATGAAAATAGGAAGATAGTGTACTGAATTCAAACAATAGATCCATGACATTTTAAAGACAGTGGCATTCCAATGGTGGTTCTACCATTTGTTTCCTGTGAATCTCAGTTGAAAGCACCCCAAACACTGCTGTTACTATCAACACCTTACAATGTGGTAAGGGGTCTTCCGGGCTGTATCATATTTGTCTAGCTAAGTTCTAACTGTTTGCATTCTTACTTCTTGACATCCTCACAGAAACAAATTTTAATCTTGTCAAGTTGACTGTTGCAGAGGAATGAGTTTTGGGTTTTTGGGACAGTCATTTTTGAGAAACACTCAAAAAGCTCATTTGGAGAAGGCAAATATTTCAAATAACTTTTGCTATTTTATATACCCTTTGAGCATTCTTGTACTCCTGTTTGCTGTTCTGCCACCTCTGTTATTTCAGAATTGAACTTGAAGTAGAAATGAAAATCTACGTATTCCTTTATGGTAATTAGACTGCTTAGGTGCTGTGAACTCTGCTTATCACCTTATCACAAACTCCATAAAATCTAAATGGAAAAACTTCACTGAGGTTCCCATTTTGTCTAGTCTCTTAAACACATTACAGATGTGACTTCCTCTCTGTTGCTGTAAAGGCTGTGGCTTCCTGGCATACTGCTGGTAGAAGCTTCTTATTGAAGCAGCATTAGTGCTTTGGAGTATTTTCATGAGCCTTGACTTGAGGACATCTGCTAGAGTTGAGGACAATGTCCTACCTTCAGTAATTTGATTTAACTTGATTTTTGAGAGCGCAGAGAGCCTAGTTAAAGAAGGAGGGAAACAGGAAATTTTCTTTGAATTTTCCAGATATTTGTTCAGAGGCAATTTCTTCTTCTTGGTTTAAATAGATTCTGGAGAATTTTAAGGCTGCCTCTGTTTGTTCCAAACTCAGTAGTGAATCACAGAATTGTAGGGGTTGGAAGGGACCTCTAGAGATCATCGAGACCAACCTCCCTGCCAAAGCAGGTTCCCTACACCAGGTCGCACAGGTAGGTGTCCAGGCGAAACTTGAACATCTCCAGAGGAGATTCCACAGCCCCCCTGGGCAGCCTGTTCCAGTGCTCCGTCACCCTTACTGTAAAGAAGTTCCTTTGCACATTTGTGTGGAACTTCCTATGCTGCAGCTTATGTCCGTTTCCCCTTGTCCTGTCTCCATGTACCACTGAAAGAAGACTGGCCTCACCACTATGGCACCCACACCTCAGATATTTATAAACCTGGATTAGATCCCCTCTCAGCCTTCTTTTCTCAAGGCTGAACAGACCCAGTTCACTCAGCCTTTCTTCATAGGGGAGGTGCTCCAGGCCCTTCACCATTTTTGTGGCCCTCCGCTGGGACAGGGCAGAGTAGAGGGGGAGGATCACCTCCCTCGACCTGCTGGCCACGCTCTTTTTAATGCACCCCAGGATGCCATTGGCCTTTTTAGCCACAAGGGCACACTGCTGGCTCATGGCCAACCTGTCGTCCACCAGGATGCCCAGATCCCTCTCTGCAGAGCTCCTCTCCAGCTGCTCATCCCCCAACCTGTACTGATGCATGCAATTATTCCTCCCGAGATGCAAGACTCTACACTTGATTTTGTTGAACCTCATCTGTTTTCTTAGTGCCCAGCTCTCCAGCCTATCCAGGTCTTGCTGAATGGCAACACAGCCTTCAGGCGTGTCAGCCAATCCTCCCAACTCCATATCATCAGCAAACTTGCTGAGGGTGGCCACTATCCCCTCATCAAGGTCATTGATGAAGATATTGAACAAGACCGGACCCAACACAGATCTGTAACCACTGGTTACAGGTCTCCAGCCGGACTCTGCACCACCAACGACGACTCTCTGCGCTCTGCCAGTCAGCCAATTCTCAACCCACCTCACTGTCCACTCGTCTATCCCACACTTCCTCAGCTTTGTTATAAGGATGTCGTGGGAGACAGTATCAAATGCCTTTCTAAAATCAAGGTAGACTACATCTACCACTCTTCCCCCATCCACCCAGCATGTGACAACATCCTAGAAAGCCACAAGGTTGGTTGAGCACGACCTCCCCTTGAAGCTAGACTTCCCCAGAAGCTAATCAGGTACCCATCCTCAAACCAGAACTAACTCAAATCCCTTTAGAAGAGAGGCATTTTAGATAACTGTAATGAAAAATACTCCAGAACATAAGAAATGCAGTTCTTTCTGTGGCTTCTTGGAAACTTAGGTTTCTTTCGTCCATTTCCAAGTATGCAGTCTTTGTTCCCATTCGGATTGTAGCACAGTGAGAGTCAAAGCACTGATCCTCGATGAAGAGACTGCTTCCAATTGCATCAGTGGATGTATTAAGAGAATGAGTACAGTAGGGAAGAGCATATCTACCAACCCCAACTCAGAGCAATTACAGTGACCTGGTTTTGTGTGTGGTGTCACCAAGGGAGAGAACAACAACAAATGCAACCTTGTAGACTGGAGGTTTTGTAGTTAAACCAACACCTAACTCCATAGAAGATGGATTAGTGAGTGGGCTGTTGATGAAAAAGAGAGAGCAGTATGAGGATGGTGGAAAATAGTTACTGATCTTGTTCATCAGCACTTGGTTTGTAATGCGGAGTCTTACAAGACTGTAAAAGTCCTGCTGTGTCTTTGATTTACTGTTCTCTAGTTTATTACAAAAACTGGTAGCTGGAGGCACTGAAGGAGATTTTTGCTTTGCAGTTTGATGAATCTAGACCTCCAGAGGCATTTTTTTTCTAGAGCTACTGCTAGTTAATGTTCTCTCTAGGGCCTCAAAGGAAAAGTCAGTAACTAAGGCACGTTCTGTTAAAAGCAGATGATACTGTACGTGTTATTTAGTGAGGAAAAAAAATAGCCTTGAGTTTCCCTTAGGATAATCTGAGTGGGTATATGAAAGTGTTTAAACAAAATAGCAAGTGGTGATCTGAGTATGTTCAAGAAAGGTCATGTGTGGTGCCAACATTAAATATTTGCATAGGGAATTGACCTGTGCAAGAGAGTGTGACAGTGAAACTAAATCTTATACTTTTCCTGAGAGTTGAAGTTCTCCTAAATTAATGAAATGTTTTGTAGCTTCCAGTACCTTGGAGACCTACAGGAAAGCTGGGAAGGGACTTTTTAGAAGGGATGTAGAGACAGAACAAGGAGAAATGGTTTTAAACTGGAAGAGGATAGGTTTAGTTGAGATATTAAGAAGAAATTCTTTGCTGTGAGGGTGGTGAGACACTGGAACACATTGCCCAGTGAGGTTGTGGATTCCCTCTCACTAGAGGTAATTGAGGCCAGGCTGAATGGGGCTTTGGGCAGCCTGGTCTGGAGGGAGGTGTCCCTGCCTGTAGCAGGAGGGTTAGAACTAGATGATCTTAAAGATCCCTTCCAACCTAAATCATTCTATGATTCTCTTAGTAGAAAGTCTCTCACAAAAATAGAAAATATTGAAAAAACAAACCTGTTAATCTTACAGCAGAGTGTGTTTGTACTGCTGACATGCCGTGTGTTCACCAATCCTGTATGTTTGGTTTTAGTTCATTGCTTTTTGTTTCCTTTTGACAGAAGACATCTGCAAGCCTCCGATTGTGCTGTAAGGTATTTGTGGTCAGTGCCATGATGCAGGATAGGAAAATTTATCTGTGCTTTACTAAAAATGTCTGTTGTGAAATGGAAGTTTCAGCCAATATGGATTTTCATATCCTTGAAATTGGAGCAAATATCAAGTTTCTCTGCCTTGTTAATATTGTATTATGTTTTAGTGGAAGTCTTTTCGTATGTTTTGCTTTCTGTTACAATGGACAGAGTTTAATCTATTCTGGAAAACAAACCATGTGTAATATTTCTCTGCACTCTACCGCACCTGTCAGTCCTGAACAATATTTTAAAGCTCATGTTAGTGACAACTGTTATGAGGAGCAGAGCTACTGAGATGCTTCCTAGTACCTAGCCTTCTATCAGGCTTCGCATCTATGAGGCCTGTGGGACAAGACAAGCAGGCTGAGAGACATCTTTGGAGTTGGGATTGGGCTGATATGAAAAAGGTGGAAGAGATGGGGAAGCGTCTGGATTTTGCACTCAGATGGCAGTAAGCATAAACCAAAGAATCACAGAATCAAAGGGAGTAGAAGCAGTGACTGCTGGAGGTTTCTTTCTTGACTAGAAACTAGACTTGAGGATGAGGGAGAGGAGAGGAGAAGGTGCTCATCTAATGGAAGAGATTTGAAGTTTGTGTGCAAGTATGTATGCAAGTTCTGTCTGTGCCCTGAACTACCTTCTGTCACCAAATCAAAGATAAAAATATTTTAGTTTAGCAGTTAGACAATTTTAGGGTTTTTTTTCAGCAGACTGTTTTAAAGAATGATGTGAAGATTATATTTCTCTGGTAATATTTAACCATTACATTAATGAGATAATTTGACAAATAAATACTTCTAAAAGTAATATTTTGCTTACTTTAGATAGATAAATCAAGTATGGGTGTTTTTTATAAAGGAATTTGTTGATGTTGCAGTTTGAACTACTTTGATGTGAACGAGTGAGAACTGTGGGTTTTGGTTTTTTCCCCTCTTTGTATATTTTGTGAAAACCTTGTGTGGGAAGTGAAGTCAACTGAGTGTGTATTTGAGTTGCTTGACAGGACTGTTCCCTGCTTATTTGTACTAACAGGCAAATTATTGTCAAGACATCTTTTATCAATTGGTTACAATAACCTTACCTGTGAAGTGTTGGAATAATTTGTGTGTATATAATGGTAATCTAACACAAGTGCATGACAATGAGTATACAGTTTCCTTGGTTAGCAACGCAGAGAAAATGTGCTATGATTGTAGTGTGTCCTGTTAAACTCATCCTTTGGAAATTTACCAAATCTAGTGACAAACATTACTATTTTCATTGGCCTTTCAACTGTTTTTCTCACTTCTTAAGTAATTCTGGCAAAAGCACCCTGTCTGTGTTCAGAAATTGGATTTGTAACTTTAATCTTAATCTCTGTATTTGCATGCACTTATTTTTACAGGTGGGAAGTCCTCTGGTCTGAGGCACCTACAAAAGTGAATGGTCCCCAGGCTCGGCAGTTCACACCTAGTATCAAACAAATCAACTTTCCCACAAATCTAATTCGGCTGGAAGTGAACAGTTCTCTTCTGGACTATTACACTGAATTAGATGCAGTAGTACTACATGGTGTGAAAGAGAGACCTGTGCTCTCACTTAAGGCTTCAATGATTGATATGAATGATATTGATGAAGATGAGGATGAAGAGAAGTATGGCTGTGGAATGGATACTCTCAATAAGCAGTTCAGCATCGTTGCCCTCAAAGAATGGCCAAGTAATGGATATTTTGATAAGCTGCCTTATGAGGTAAGAAAATCATGTTTATGCTTAATACAGTTGTCTTAATGATTGAATGTAAAGGTGATGTATGGGGTAGTGATCAAGACTGCTGTTTTTTTCCAGTTCCTTGCATTTTTTGTGAGTCTCCTGCAACTATTGTATAGATATGCCTGAGTTGCAGTAGTCAGTCTGCTTCAATGGGTGGCTATTAACAAGCCAGTTTGCCAGTATATGCATAGTTATGGTACATTTATTTCTCAGGATTCTCTTTGCTCATGTACAGTTTCTTATGCCTGTTATTCTTCCCTTTCATCTCTGGCTTTGTACAACTGGAAGATCCTAAGTTCATGATACAAGTAGATTTAGTCCTTGACAAAGAAGACACAAAAGAGAGTAAAGAATGAATGTGACCTGGAAGTAGGGGTAGTTTGTAGTTGGTTAAAAGTTTCTTTCCCTGATCTCTTTATAGAATGCCCAAAACTTGGTTCTTGCAGCTGCCATAAAATGTTCGTATTCTATGCAGGTGTTTTGAATCATGATGCAAGCTACACAAAAAAAAGAAAAAAAAAGGTATAGCTGAACATCTGCACACTCTTATTTTGATGCACTTGCTACTTTTTAGTCTATCACTGGCACAGAAAATAGTTGTAAAGTATTCTTTTCAGATCCCCTACCAGTGGAGCAGTTGCAAGTAGGCTCAGCATCTCTGCAGGTAAATATCTTTTGTCCTGTCGTTTCCTATGTGGTATTGCTGAATATTGCATGCTGACCTGGTAAATTTCTGCTGGAGTGTAGCTGTTCATGGGAGGCTGATACACCAGTCAGAGTAAGAAAGGAGAGTCCAAATGATCACCTTTGCCTCTTCTAAAATAAGCTGGATTAGCAGTGGAGAGGAGCTTCTACTTGGTGCTCAGAACTCTGGACTTGACAGTCAGAATTCTTACAATTGACAGTTTTTGTTTACTACAGTAATGCATCAAATGCAAAAGAGTGCTTTTGGCTTGAATCAGGTAGGTTCATTTATGAAAGCAGAGAGGAGGATGATGAGAAATGCTGCCACTGATTGCAGAACACATTCAGAAATATGTGATTTAATCATAGTTTTGTGTTTTTTGTCATGTCCTTTTTTTCGATCTGTGGGATTTTCTTCTGTATTGAAGAAAAAGAAAATACACCAAAAGGAGAGAGAATCATTATCTCCTCTTCTAAATGTTTATTTCCATTCATGAGTTGTTGCCAGTGCTGCAATGGAACAATGAATGAGGGTGTTGATTTCATCCTGAATTAGCAGCAGCACTGTTGTTTTTTTTTTTTAATTCTCTAGGGTGCATATAGTGGTCACTGTATTTCACTGTTGGTCCTTCTGTATCTGTAAGGTGGTTTAGTGGTTATGTAGGGGTGTGGTTGAGTCCAGAACATGTAAATGTCTCTTTTTTTTTTTAGTGTCTACAATTAATTACAGAGAAAATGTGATTTAAATCTGGGAAGTCTTTTTTGAAAAGGCTTGATAAGTTGATTTGTAGTATAGTTGCCAATCAGAGAGGCAACTATTAATTAATCTCATTTTTGTTCTGCATAATTATACAAATCATCAAGATTCTAATATGTATAATTATATGTGGTCTTATTATTCCTAAGATCTTCTGTCTCTATGTACTTCATTGTGCTTTTCTGCTTACTTTTTTTTTTACTGGCTTTCTTTTTTATCCATTTTTTAACAAGTTTGCTTTCATGAATGCATTTATATGGTCTATCAATACCAAACACTTTTTTTTTTTTTTTCTTCTACTTTGATTTAAAGAACCTGAAAATATGGCTAGAATACTTACCAGGAAACTACAAAAGAGTATTCCTGGACAGGGTTTGTGACAGCAGCAATAGTCTCTGCTTTCTCTGTCCAGCTGGAAGGCTTGGTTGCAGAAACAACAAAAATGTTGTGCTTTGTAGTGTGGCAACGTTTTATCCCATCTGAAATGGGAACAGTATCTACATGCTGTTTTTGAGAATGACAAGTGTCAGATTTTTCTGGAAGTGTTCAGAGAAAGTACTGGTGAAGTAAAGAAAGCACCAACTCCTTCCAGTTTTGACTTTGATATGTTACATGAAGAAGATGTATCTTTTTATAGGTTCCTGCGGCACATTATGAATGTGAAGCTGTTCTTAGTCTTCATACTTGCCTGTTTCTTACTTCAGCTGTTTCAGGCTCTTCATACAACCCTACATAATTCACGAAATGTTCAGCCTGAATGGTCTTCTATGCTGATCTTAAAATAGACAGCAGTTCTTTTGCTTTCCATGTCTTTCTGAAACTTCTGTAGACCATGCTTTCTTAGATTATGTTGCTTTCAGAATGGCTTACTGAGTGTGAGCTGTAAAAACATTGTTATGGTCTAATTTGCACAAAATAAGAGTATGCTCACATCCTGGGGCAGGGAGTTCCTTAGAAGCAAAGAGCTTGATGAGAGAATTTTCCTTCCTTGCTCATGCACTGCTTAATATTTTTAACATCCTTAATATCTGTAGAGTACTTGTTCTCAAAATTAACGTTGAGAGAGGATTTTGTAGGAGCATCTTCATGTCCTTTCGCATTTGATTAGCTTGTACTGCTTGTAAGGTGGAAGGAATAAGGCCTTTGTCATATTCAGATTTGCAGACTGCTTCAGACTTGGCGGCCTGAACAAGTTGAGAGCCTTCAATAAAGGAGAGAAATGCCTGCCATGGTGTGCTGTGTGTGCAGTGTGAGACTCACTGGTACACCAGGTCCTGAGAACTTAACTCCTGTTCTCCTCAGCAAAGCAAGAGAAACACTTTGGACTGCAGCATGCAGTATCTTTCTGTTTTGAAAATTTGTATAAAGAAATAAAAGAATCAGATCTTTGTCATCCTTGAAGCTGTTGTAAGCAGCTTCAGAAAAAAAGAATAACACAAGGTTTATGAGCAATTTGTGTCTGTTGGGAAAGTGAGTTTCTCCACTAAGTGTGGATTCGACACCTGCATTCCATGAGGAAAGGGCCTTAAATCTAAGAGATGCATTGAATGCAAGCCCTTAAATGTAAGGCCCTTAACTGATGCTTAAAAGAACTGAAATAATAAGCAGGACCATTTCTCAGTCATATGCTTTTTCCCCCCTCCTCCCAGTAAACTTCTTGCATCATTCCAGAACAAATGCTTCAAGAGTAAATATTTGCAGGCTTTCAGATAATTTGTAAGATTTTGTGCCTCTCTTTGGATTGAGAATCTCACAAGGGTCTTAAAGGCTGTTTTAAGCTTTTTAATCACCATATGGCATGAGATCCCTTCAGGTAATGGCTAATATACTGCCAGTTGCTGTAGCAGACTAGGCTCTGAGTGATGGCTCGTGGAGATCTTTGCAGCGTTAGTCTTTCTGAAGCCTTGATAATTTGTCTATCAGTCTATCAGTAAGATGCTTTCTGTTCTTCACATCAAGGTGGGGGTTAAAACCTTCAGCCTTTCATTTCCGAGGGGTTGAGTGCTTGTATTCTTGTGTTATAAAATGCTTTGGTGCAGCTGAACTTGACATGAGTAGAATAAAGAAAAGGAGAGATTAAAATGGTAGCATGCAAGCTATAGGATCACGGAACAAGGGACTGTGTTTTCTTTAACTATGCTGAGGAATGCCAGTAGTCACAGGATGTCATCATCTGCTTCCTTTCATCCTTCTTTTCCTTTTTGTGCACAGATCCTTTATCTCAGCATTTCTTGATGTCATCTCTAGTTCTTTGGAGTAAGTTGTGGCAGCTCTGGCTGCAGAACAAAAAATAAGTATTCCTGAATTATAGTTTGTATAGGCCGATGTGTTTTCATATTGGAAGGGCTCAAATAGAGAAATTGAAGGAGGAAATTCATAGTGCAGAAATTTTAGGATTGACAAACATTTGAGGATTGTCTTCTGACCTAATCAATTTCTGTATTATTGTACTCTGACCAAAGAAATTGTATTATTAGTTATAAATGATTATTTCTTGCTGTGATTCGTATTAAAAAAAAAAAAAAAAAAAAAAGCTGGAGAAACGTTATTGGTAAGTGCTATTAGAAGCTGTGTGCCTGGGGTTTTATCCTGTGTATTGAAGTGTGTGATGGAGATCCTGTCTGAGCTTATGAGTAAACTTTGCACTGTATGAGATTTCTGTTTTTTGAAGATGTATGAGTTTATAATTCAAAATGAAGGTGAATGTTTAAGATGCTACAGTCAGGGACTGCAATGATTTAAACAAAAACAGCAGGCAAATCGGGTATGACTCAGGATCTTTTTGTTGTGCAGATAGCACAGCGAATTCATATGTTGATGTTTGCTGGGTTGTTGAGAGTTACTATCTGGAAACCTCCAATTTTTGGATGCTCTCTCAAGCATTTATTGATCTCATCACATCTCTGAATCTGGACATACACGGTGTGTTTTGCCTGGAAATGAGACAGAAAGTACTTCTGTTTTCATTTTTGATCCATCAAAGGCAAGCAGCGTTTGTTTTAGCTATATTTTCTTTTTATTTTTCCAATTATCTGTGTTTTTACTGAACAGCTTATAAGAGTGTGAAGCAACCGTGGTTGTAATAATTTTTCATAAATCCAGAGTTAAAGCTAAAATGTGATGGCAGGAAACAATGTTGTAAATAGATTTTCAAAGTAGATATTCCATTCTGTGGCGTTCGTGGCATTACTGGTAAGCACAGCATAGCACAACGGGAGCACGTTTTGTCACACACAGTGGTATCAAATGGTATTCTGTGCTGGGATACATGTATGCAGATAGCAGACTGCTGACAGATGCCAGCAGTGGTTAATGGGTATTAGCATGTAGATTTGGATCCTGTTATATTTGTTTAATCAAAAGCAAGAAAAAAATTATCACTACAAAATATGAAGTATTGCATTATATTTTTTTAATCCCAGATATTTCATCTTGGGTGGGAAGGATTGCAGTATCTCTGTGTTATGAAATACTCTTTAAAGTTATCAGTGAGTGTAAAGTATATTGAGGCATCTGTGGTTTCATTCACCATTACTTTTGCTGCTCAGAAATCATAAAGAAATTTTTTTTCCCCAATGAACAGAACTAGTGTTTCTCTGTACCAGACATTAATTATACCAAATTAATTGTAGACATAAATTTAGCTAACTGCAGCTATAATGACTGAGCTCTTTGCTATAGAAAACTTAATAAATAAACGTTGGAAAAGTCTGAGGGAGAAGACAAAATAGATATTTAGTTGGATTACAGAATGCAAAGTAGCTGAAAGGTTGCAGGACAGCTTGAAATTGTTTTCAGAATATTGAAAAATTGTTCAAAGTTAATAGATGATCTTTAAAATATGTGTATGTATTTAGATACATGCTAAAAGGATGTAACAGCAACTTCTAAGCTTGAACAGTAGGTCTGAACAAAGCAAAATAACCCCCAGATGTTAGCTTGGGATCACATGTGTGGTAGCTCCTAGTCAGCTTGCAATGTGTTGTATCAAAACGCCAGCAACCGAAGTGTCAGTCTAGGAAGTGACTTTTGTTGAGTGGTGTTATGTGGTAATGTCTGCCTTGATCTTCAGCTTCCAGCTGAGGTAAAAAGCCAGAGGTGTTTTTAGGACAGGGGAGAAGACTTGAAATCAAGGTTTAGAAAACCTCAGTATATGCAGGCACTTCTGTGGCATTGGATTTAATGTTAAGTTGCTGAAGAGTTCGTAGATATGTGGAATGTTTGATGTCCAAACAGTAAATCTGGGGCTGAGTCAGAAGTAATAGGGCTTGCTTCAGATTAAGCTGTTGTTGTTTTAATTTACACTGTCTCACTGATTCATTGAAGAGAGTTAGTTTTCCTCCTCTGCTTGGAAGCGATTTACTCACTTAATTACATAACCAGAGTGCTGGTGCTGATAGCTGTGAAAGAGCCACAGTAAACTAAACGTAATTTTTAGACAGAATTTTACAAGTGCACTTTCTCTCAGATTTCTAAGCTAAGGGAGAAATTTTTATTGAAGGTTTTTGTTATTCTCTGAAGTGATTACTTATGTGTATTTCTGTTAACCTTTCTTCAGAAAGAAAACCAGAGCTTGATAGGAGATGGGATTTTTCTTCATCTGAGTGTAAAAAGTCTTTTTAAAAAGGTATATAGTAGTGCTAGTGAGAAGGGCTGGTGATTATTCTGAAGCTGAGATGATTCAATTTGATAAAGGCAAAAAGGGGTGGTACTTCTCAGTTTTGACTCTCGCATACAACCAGATAAGAGATTACTTCATAAAAGACAAGCTGAATCTGTTTGATTTTTTTTTTTTTTTTATCTTGTTGCGTAGTCCAGCACTGGTGGGAGAGTGGAAAAGGATACCAGGTAGAAGACAAAACACTGATTTATTTTAGAGAAGGGTGCAGAGGAATAACTCTGAAATCAATTCAGGTTGTGGGGAAACTGGGGCATGATCTGATTATCATGTACTCTTCAACTATGCTACCACCTTATAACTAAATCCAGAGAATAAAGAGGATCCCAGCACAGTGTTATAATCAATGAAAGTACAGACATTATGAAGGGAAATATGTAAACATAGTGTTTACATATATATTACTGTTTAAATTAGCATAGGTAAAGAAACTTCTGATTTGAAAGCTTCCTGTCACTTTCATTTGCTGATCTGCTTTTCCCTTTCTTGTTTATTATGTTGTCAAATTGAGAAGGAAGTGCAATCCTAGTTAATAGTTAATCAATGTTCTATTTGAGAAGTTATTTTTAAGTAAAAGAACTTACCTTTCTTTGAAGTTAGAACGCATTTTCTTATTCCTTTGCAGATTTTCCTTAGCATTTCAAGTGCTGTATGACCATCTGTGCCTTTTTTTCCCCTGTTTTTAATATAGCTCATCCAGTTGATTTTGAGTCACCTTACAGTACCAGACCTGTGTAGACTAGCACAAACCTGTAAGCTGCTGTATCAACATTGCTGTGATCCTCTGCAGTACATTCATCTCAGTTTACAGCCTTACTGGGCAAGAATTAACGACACATCTCTGGAGCACCTACAGTCTCGCTGCACTCTCATCCAGTGGCTGAATTTATCTTGGACTGGAAACAGGGGAGCCATCTCTGTTTCTGGATTTAGCAGGTCAGTGCTAAATGTTTGTCAGTATTTTGACAAGCTGTTTGCAGAGCTGCTGCACAGTACTTTGTCACTGAGTAACTGAAACCTTGCTAAAAGACAGGAAATGTCTTTGATTTACCAAAAAAGAGTGTGATTGTTATGATGTGGGAGGGGACGTTAAAACACTAAGAGGTGCTAAGTAGGGAAGTAGGAGTCTTTTCTGTCTGTAGTGTGCAAGATCCAAGCTGCCTGTGATTGAGTGGTTTCTTCCAGTGGGAGAAGTGTTTTGCTTTCTTCTGGGATTCTGAAAGACTCCATGAGAACTAAGCAATAGGAAATTCATCCTATGAAGAAAGCATCTGTAGTTGTTCTGTGTACAAAGGAGTCATCAGCAGGACTGTATTAGAATGGCTGCAGTAGTAAACTGATTACAGTGCATGGTTACAAGGTATGGGCCCTAAGTAATCACTGGAGTGCAATGTAAATGCAAATATTTTCATAAAAATGATTTAAAACATTAGTTCTTTTGGAAAGCAGGGGGTTTGCATGTGCGTCTTCACACTGAGTTGAAAATATTTCTATGCTATAGAGCAGCAAATATGCAGCTATAAAGCAGCAAATATGCAGGGATTCTTTTCTGTATAATATCAGTGTTCTCTGCTTCCTTAGCATATCATTTTTTTGCTGCTTCACTCATTTGCATTAGTTAAACAGCATTTATCAACACATTTCATTTAAACAAAAATTGCTGTTTCAACTAAGAGATAATCAACAACAGAGGGTGAACTTGACTGATAAGAAACAGAAATGTTTAATATATTTAAAAGTGTCTTGGCTTTCATTTGTTTTCTGAATTAAAAGGTTAAAAGGTATTGGAACGTTTTCTTTCCTTTGGTGTCTGAGTGCCTTCCTCGAGGCACTAGAAGACAATCATTTGAAGAAATACTTCATCAAGATGAGAATGTCACTTCCTTTTTACTGACCTTAAGGTATAACCGAAGGGCCCTATACTGTGCTCTTTTGTTCTTGTTGGGAGAAAAAGGAGATGGGCATCACCTAGTTGAATTGAATACAAGATATCTCCTAAATTTGGATTTCACGTTAGATTATGCTGAATATAAATGTATAAGCTTTAATTCAACTCTGAAATAGTGAAGTGTTTGCTTTCTGATGTTTAGCTTATTAAGTTGGTCTTTATGAAAACTTAAAGATGTGTGTCTTCATATGGTATTTTTCATTTTTTTCTTTTAAATATGCAGTGCTGTTAAAAATTTTGCGTAGCATTGAAAGAAATGAATGTCTAAGCTCAGCGAATTGTGAACTTGCAATCCTGTCATATTTGGCTTCCAGTTAGTTGAAAACATCTTTTAACTAATTAACTGTTTTTACTTTCTTGGGTTTTTTTTTTTTTTTTTTTTTTTAACTACTAAAATAATAGCATTTACTTTTAGTCAGCATTTCTAAAATTACTGTATCACCGTGACGTGTTAATCGCATGATCCAGTACGTGCCAGTCATGAACTCCCAGCTTTTCCTTTTGGATCTCTAGACATTTCTCACCTCGCCTGACTTTCGGGATTTATTAGCCAAACCAGAATTTCCAAAGAATGGAATTACTTTGACTTTTTTAGGAATTCTATTTCTTTTTAGTTTACTCTTCAGTTTACCTTCAATAGAGGAGGTTTGGCAATCGTCCAGGGAGGATGCATTGCTTGTTTTCTCAGTTACCAGCTGATACCTTCCTGAAAACTTATTCATGCTTTTGATTTACAATTGTCCATTGCAAGAATGAAATACTTATGACTCTACGTATGAAAGCAGAGGACATTACCGCTGTATTATTAATGTAAAGTCTTTATTAATGTAAAATCTTATCTTGCTGCTCACGGTGTGTTTCTGAAAACAATTGCTGGCTTCTCTTTATGCTTCTCTGACTTTTTCGTGTTCTTGGTATTCTTTCTTTCTGCAAATAAAATTTTAGGTATGGTAGTGAGGTGTCCTGTAGAATAATGAGCTGTGTTTTGTTTGTTTTTCATTTTGGGTTTAGTTGGTTAAAAACAATAAGGTCTTCCTGTAACTTGAGGCTCAAACTAACCTAAATTGCTTGTTCCAGTACTTCAGGTTTGATGCCCCATCCTTGGAGGCATTCAAGACCAGGCTGGATGTGGCTCTGGGCGGCAGCCTGATCTAGTGGTTGATTACCCTGCATATAGCAGGGGGGGTTGAACCTGGATGATCACTGTCCTCTTCAACCCATGGCATTTTATGTTTCTGTGATCCATTTTATGGTAAGCTGCTGTATAAGCAAGCAACCATGAACAGCTTCAAGCCACTGCAGTGGAAATATAGAGTTCTGCCTGGAAGCTGTAACAGTCTGAAGGACACCATTACCTTACTTATAAAGACCACGTTATGTTTGTCCATTTGAAGAGAGGAAAAGTTATTTTCTAAACGAAATTCCTAAGTAACCTTACAAATACAACAAATTGCTGCAGTATAAAGTCAACAAAATGCTAAAACCTAATTACCTTATCCTCAGTAGATAAGAGACATTTAACTTTTGCAGAGCCTCCTTTTGTTTTATTTTTGCACTTTTCTCAGTACTTGGTATTAAAATTTGCACTGTTGAGTTGAAAACCACTTGAATTAGTTTGATTCTTCCAGCTGTCCTGTTTAGATTCTGATTTCTGCAAGTAGATGCCTATTGATATGGTACTCTTGCTTGAGTTTTATTTTGGAAAATATCTTTAGAATGTTTTTATCCATATTTTCTTATGAATCTTAGAAGAGGTGAATTGTATAAATGTGTGCTGCTTAAAAAAAAAAATCCAAATGTGTTTTCCTGCAAAAGTGTACTGAAGTAGAAACTTTTTTTTAAAGAGTAGTTTAAGAAATGACTGAAGCAAATTTTGTGTTATCATGAGCAGATAGAATGCTTCAGGCATATGAACATCCTGAGGCAAAGCTGAAGGTATTTTAACTTATTGATAGCATCTGCTCCTTAGGGCTAAAAATGACTATCATAAAATTTTCATTTCAGCATATAATATAAATTAAGTGAACTTTGTCTTTTAGATTGCACTAAAAGTATACAGAAAAGTGAAAGACAAGTGTTTGAGCAATCTCAAGTGTCTGGAATGTAAAATGACAGGGAGTAAACAAAGATTTCACAGAAAACTTCACATAATCAATGCATTCTCTGGGCATTAGAGGTGTGCAGTGAATTTGTTCATGCAATGGGAATGTCAGCATGGGACAATAAGACCTGTATAGGAAAAGTGAAGCAGGTTGATTGGAGGTATAGTAAACACCAACATGTTGAATAATTGCTCTGAGTTTTTAACAGGTGAATGATGATGACAGCTTAGAAACAGACTTCTGCGTGCAGATTTCTGTGTATCATTGGTAGTACAAACAGTATGATTCTGTAAAATAACCACTAGAGCAAATGTGGTGTGTTCAAAACCCTCTTTAGTACACGTCTAAAAGCGTTTGGGGGATTTTATTTGGGAGGTCTTAGGCAGTCAACTCTGGCATGAACAGTGCTTCTCTTGTACCTTGGTATTTTAATTTTGAATCATAGGAAATATTAGATACAGACTGATTTCAGAACTCATTCTCCAAGTCTAAGGTGGGATAGAGCTGGGAGGGAGATGAACATCAAAGCAGTGCTGGAAAGTGAGAAAGGTAGCAGGGCAGTTGCAACTAGATAATTTTTAAAGGTCCCTCCCAACTTATAAGCCATTCTATGATTCTCTGAAAATAAACAAAAAGACTGAAATACTGTAGTTTAGAATGAAGGTGAATTTAAAACTCTGTTGTAGTGCCTAGCAAACTAAGTGTACGTATTTAGATTCTTCTAGGTTGTTTGATCCTATTTCATAATAGGTAAGAAAGGAAATCACTTCAGAAATTGTCTGAAGCACTGGTAATAAAGAAAAAAGACTAGTAAGATGAGTGACTGCAGAAAGGAAGAGATCCTATAAGTGGGATGCAGTCAGTCTTCAGTGAGTAAAGGAGAGGTATGTGAGGAAGTGTTCCTTTGGATAGCAAGTGCTTTTGTTGGAGATGCTGGTCTGAAGTAAGTCATTGCCAGGCAGCCTTCCAGTATTTGCTGAGTCTCAGGAATTTGAAGGAAATACCACTTCTGTTCGGAAAGCCTGAGAACCCATGTTCTGCCTTGCTATAAGCCTTTGGAGATCTGCATGGAAAGAATTTAGAAAAACCTGCCCCAAGCAGGCTGTGCAGTGTAAGCTGAGGATGGGGAGAACTCAGAAGTACTGACTATTGTACTCTGCAGTGTTCTGTTTGCTGACTCCCTCAAATTTCCCTTTCTGTTTCTGTTCACTTCTTCCCTTCATGCCTGTCAGTTTGTTCTTATACCCTGCTGTGTCTCCCTTACTGCCCTCGACTTAATTTCTTCTTAATGTCTCCTAAATAACTTATTCTAAAAAGGAAGTAAAGTCACAAATAAGTGCAGTGCTCATTGCTATTGCTGGTTTTGCTCAGTCCTTGTGTTCTAAGTATAATGAAGATAAAATGTTGCCAGGATAACTCTTTAAGCTGGTGTGATTTTTCTTATCCAAGTCTAAGGGATCAAAGAATGCTTCTCTGACTTAGTAATGTTAACTTCTAATACTGACAGGAGAAGGAAAGTGTTGATCTGTAGCAATATTTATAATGGCTGAATCCTGTTAAATTATATGGCAGTTAACCTAACATCCATTATTGTAATGGAATAGTTAATAAAATATTTATCCATTAGCAAATTGGAAGCTAGAGGCATAATAAATGGCAATTGACAGGGTTTTATGGAAACTATCACCATTGGAACAAACCCAGTGATTTGTTGATGAAAGAAGCCATATGAATGTGTTGTTAAAGCACTCACTGAAGAGAGGAATTGGCTAATTGGCAATCAGCAGTGAATCAAAGTTCCGAGGAATCTACTTCCTGTTTCTCCACGACAGTGTTGAACTCTGCTGCTGGTCTGAAATAGCAGTCTAATGTTTAGATATCTGGTATTAATTCTGCTGAACTGTCAAGTCATTTTGCTTCTGACACTCTTCTGTAAGAAAGCTCACAGGTCGAGCTTACCAGTGTATTCAAGGTATCTGGTATGAAAACAACAAATAACTGCTTGATGTTTGATTACTTTTTACAAGCTAAAATGGATTCTGAAGAGAAACTGTGGGGTTGCACAAAAATAATGGAAGAGATTTGAATGCCACTTAAGAGCATACTTAGCAAAACCCCCAAGTGCTCTGTCTCTCTTTCTCAGAGCCTCTCTTTGTCGCTTTCCGTAAGCTCATGAACATTAGGGACCTCTGAAGGTCACCTACTCCAAGCTCCCACTTGAGGTGCTGCTGACCTCAGCTCTGGATCAGGTCAATTGAAGTTTCAGATGACTCTTGGAAGCTTCCTGGAGTGGAGGTTGCACTCTGCAATCTCCTTTTCTCCCCCTGTTGCATAGGATCTGTATAATGGAAAGTAAGGCAAAGGGAGCTGGGTAGCATGCAAGATGAATCAGGAAAGTTGATGATCATGAATAACAGGTAGACTAAGTGTATAATGAAAAGTAAGGAAAGAAGATTTAATAACGTGCATCTTGAGAAAGGGACATCAAGTCCTCATTATTCTTTAGTGTCATTTTGTAATGCCTTCATTGTCTGGGAGCAAATTGCAAGAAGGAAGCATCTTCCAACTTTTTAAACTGAATATTCAAGGCCAGCAAAACCTTTGTTTTTCTTTACCCCTTGCAGTGATGCTTTTGCAATTTGCTTTCAAGGTAGAATTGTTTTCTACAGCTGCTTTAATGACATCAGTGTCCTCATATCATGTATAGCTTAATATAGTCTTTTGTGTTTCTTAAAATGTATGTGTCAAATACTGTTTTATACAAAAACTATAATATCTAGGTTACATATGGTATCTAATGCTGATGAAACAGTGTTAACTGTCAGACCACCTTTAGTTTTCGAATATTGATGTCTAACTCAGCAACTCATTAGTTTGCTCTTCAGGATCTGTACAGATTTGGTTCATAAGTAATTTCTTCAGAGTGGTTATGATTAATTTACTTTAACCTAATCATATTTTCCATTAATTAATTCAGATGTATATCTGAATTAGTGCTGTGGTCTGTAGGTTTTTCGTTGCTGGAAGAAAGTATTTCCTGTTTTACCATGCTTACCATGCTTACAGTTTTAACATTATTCAAAGATTTATTTTTCACCAGAAATGTGAATTTTTTTGCAGGTTCTTGAAAGTTTGTGGCTCTGAACTTGTACGTCTTGAGTTGTCTTGTGGCCATTTCCTCAATGAAACGTGTTTGGAGGTCATTACTGAAACGTGTCCTAATCTTCAGGAATTAAATCTCTCATCATGTGATAAGATACCACCTCAGGCTTTCAACCACATAGCCAAAGTGGGCAGCCTCAAGCGTCTCGTTCTTTACCGAACAAAAGTGGAGGTAGGAAAAAGTGTTTTAATGCCCAGCACGCGCTTCAAGTTGTTTGGTTGGTTGTGTTTTTTTTTTGGTACTCCGTGTGCTTCCTCATCCAAGGTTTAGCTACTTGTAATTGTGCTGGAGTTAATGCAAGATAGTTAGAAGGTCAGCCATCTTGAATTGTAGGCATTTGCTATAGGTTTTGTTGGCAATTACAGCAAAAATAGTGTCCCTTAATAACTTATTACTTCATGGTATTTAGTCTGTGTTTTGAAATCTTACATACTTAACGTTTACCTTTTTTTTTTTTTCTTCTCCAAACTAAAGAATTGGTCAGCCCTGCTTTTAAGTGCTTTTGGATAGACTTCTGATTCATTGTACCTTGGGTGTATCGGTGGTGTTTGTAGCTCTGTAGTCTTCCTGTAAATCTTGGGTGAATCTCCTTACCTCATTTTGTGTGGGCTTTGTAGTAGAGATAATTGGTGCAGGTTTTTCAGATAGAAAAGTACTGGTCATCTCTGTGCTCTGGCAGAAATCATCTTCAAGGATCTGAGATCATTGTATCAGATGATCATTGTGGTCCTTTTCAACGCAGGCCATTCTATGATTCTATGATTGTATAATTTTGTTTCTACTGATGATGGAACAATCTTCTTGATTTTAGTCAAGTAACTTAGTTTGAGATTTCACATTTGTAATAGAGCATTAGCTAAAATACCTTCTGAACCTGACTGGTGACTGTCACTGCTCAGCTATCATTTTGCTGAGAAGAAATTGGATTGGCTGTAGATAGTAAAGATTCCCTGATTTTTATTTTTTATTTTTTATTTTTTTTATTTTTTAAGCTTTAAATTGACTTTTATGTATGAGCAAGTGCCTGCTTGTAGCTGACAAGAAAATTTGTTCACAATCAAACTTGGGGATTTCCTTATTTATTTGTTTGTTTTTTTTTTTTTTTTTTTTTAAATAAGTTTAAACAAAAAGCACTGCTCCTTACAAAACATGTAAGAGAAATTTTTAGAGACATAAGTAGGCAAGTTGGACAGGATGCTTTTATGTTGCTTGTTATTATGAAGCTTTTTACCAACATACACTGTGCCTCACAGGTAAGAAAGTAAAGGAAAATGTAACATAGTATTTGAATCAGAGGATTAGGGTTACAGAAGTGACAGTTCAATAAAAATAACTTTACTTTTCTCCCCATTACTTTCTTTTCATACAAATGTCTGTTTTTTTCTGTAAAAATTAGGCTGCTTTTCCTTCTGTGCTCTTCATCTGATACTAGGATGTTAGGTAGTAACTACACGCAAACAAGACTAGATAGATAGTTTGATCCAGTATGCTCTGGAGCAAACTAGACTTCTCCAAAACACATCAGAGAATTGTAAGCATTCTTGATTTTTTTTTTTGTTATTTTATTGTTTTGGGGTTTTTGTTGTTGTTGTTGTTAAATATCTACTGCTGATTCCTTGCTGGAGCTTCAAACAATGGAGCAATTCTAATGTTTAATCAGTAACTTGGCATTATATTCTTATTGGAGTAAGGCTGGAACTGCTCAGAGAGAAGATTCTGAGGCTCTGAATCAACTACAGAAAACTGCTAACAAGTATGTGTTTGTTAAGAGAAAGTAAGAAGGTGAGATGAGCCAAGCTGTGTGTGCTATGGTTCTGTGCAGAAATTCTTTCTCAGAGTTCAAAAGAAAAAGGCAAATAAAAAATCCTTTCATTCCATTTGGTACACCATTTCCTTAAATAAATTAGTAGCTTGTTTTTTTCTCTGAAGAACAAACCAAGTTTTTTTTATCTTAATTTTCTTCTCACATCATATTCTGGAGTGGCAAAGGTTCAGGTCCTATCATAAATATTAACATGTAATTTATTTAGTTATTTATTTATTTTGTGATGCAAAGATGGCATCCCTGTTCATTAATCTCCTTGATGTAGGACTGGGACGATGTGCTTCTGGAGAAATTGAAGCAGTTGTGAAAACGTGAAGAGGGAATGAATATGGAGAGAAACAAGTAAAAGGTTGACTTGAAATGGGATGTCCTGTAGGGTATCACAGTTTTCTTTTTGTGCATCTTGCTGCACAATTAGACGCAGTCACTGAAATTGAAATGTAGTGAAACTGGATCAAATAGAGAAGGCGATGCTTTTTACGCTTGTAAACAGTCAGACGAATTTATTGTCACAGCTGATCAAAGTAAACACAAGTTGAATTATTTAATGGAAGTGATCATATTTCTGTGTGCCCCAAATGGCAACACTAAAGAGAAAAATAAAAGAAAGAAATAGGAATTAAAGCTTTTGCTGACATTTGAAGAAGTACTCCTCTGTTATTTGTGATGCCTGTGTAAAAGGGGTTATATTCTTTCTCTGCAAGTATCAGTCCCTGTTGAAAACGCAGTACTGTGCTAGAGCACATCTGCATAAACAGTACAGCTTGTTCTTCTAGTTGTTAATTTAGGTGTGTCATTAAGTAACATAGATTATGGAATTAACCTTCTCTGTCCGTCTTGTCTGTATGATCGTAAAGCTGTTTATGTTCCTGCATCATGCTTTATAAGGTACAGCATTAACATTAATGAAGTGTTCAAATAAAAACAAATTACCTGTCCTATTACTCGGACTACATCTTGCTTTCTCTTTTTTAATGGAAAAAGGGACAAACTGACATTTAAATTACTCATACTTTTCTGCTTATGTGATTATGATGCTACAAGATAAGTTCTGGGAAAATACTCTGCAGAAGATTAATTTTTACACGTGAGACATAGGAAAACAAACTGAAAATTTGCAACATATTATGTAATCACCTGAGCAGTCCTTTTGGCAGTTTCTTGTTTTAGCTGTTACCTTTGAACAGATTTTTCTTTAAAAAACATACTGTCTCTGTAAGCTCCAAATTTTAAGTGCGTGCTTTCAGTGAAATGCGCAATTCTGATGCTCTTCTACTTACTGTCTCTCAGCATGATAAACACCTCTTATATTTTGAAAGAGTTTATGATCTTTGGTCCTAACCCTGCTGAATCTTAAGGCAATACATAGTGTTATTTCCTTTATGGACTGAGTGGAATTTTCTGTTTACAGAGTTGGTTTCCAGCTTCTACAGTGAAGCTCCCAGTATCATGAAAATATTCCACACTGTTTTTCAAGGAGTGCCCAGTGACTTCTGCTAACTTGTTTGAAGCCAAACAAAAGCAAAACAAAAATTCTTAGATCACTATGATTCTCTGCACTGAATGCAGCTGTTTTCCGAGCTTTAAATTCATTAATGAAGGTTTTGATTCTACATCTGCTTGAAATAATTTGTAACATGCTTTGAGAAACAAATCCCAATTTTTTGTAAATGTTAACTTCTGCTAGCTCAAGTCCCCTATTATATTTGTGAGTTTTTGTGCTGGAAGTTCTGGTATTTGCTGATACACGACTCCTTAGCATTTATTCATTGAGAGCATATTCTCAGCATAGTTTAAGCACTTGTTGGCATTGATGTATTTAAAAACCACAATGAACAAAGACGGCATTATTGTGTACAGTAATGGGCAGTGCGTGTCTTTATGGCTTGAGTCCGTTATCTTGATGTAATGCTTATTATGAGGTATTTCACCCATACATGCAGCTCTGTCAGAATTCTATTTTAAAGAAACCGAAGTCACAATTACAGTAGAAAAACTTCATTCTCATTATTGCTGGCTGTAATTTTTAATGTATGATTGTATATTTCATGTTGCAAGGTATGATGAATTCTTTATAGCATGTGAAGAAAAAATTTAAAGCTTGTATTGGAGATACAAATTGAAATACAAAATGAACTGACTTAAAATCATCTGGACAAATGACTTTGCACACGTTTTAAAATATTGTTTTTACAAGTTGTAACAAGATATCTCTGAACAAGAGCAAATTCACAATTTGGGCCACTGTTGGAAAAGATATTGGAGGATTTTGTATACCTGGAAGACACATAGGAATCTTGCTTTTTTTTTTTTTATGTCATGAGCAATGGAAAAGTTAACGCTGACATAAAATCAGATATCTTAGAAGTAACCTCTTATGGGTGATGCTGTATTTCTGACAACTGTTGTCTGAGACTTTTCAGCCTGGATAAAATTTCATTGGCTTGGGCACAAATCCTTAGGATTAAGAGTTGCTAAAACGGAAAAACAGTGAAAGCTTCTAGCTAGAAGGTATGTTCTTAGAAGAGAATTGAGCCAGTGACAAATAGGCAATACAGGGCCTTGATGCCTGCTGATCAGGGAGTTTTCTTATTTGTGTGCTTTTTTGACAAAGGAAGTTCTAGTATTATAAAGCATTCTTTGTTGTAACTATGAAATAGAACTTCATTGACGAAAGATCAAGACTGTGATAAGTAAGAAATTGGTTACAATATACTGTTTTTTAAAGGACTGATGGAAAATACTCATAACAATTTTTCTGTATTTTTACTTATTTAAGCCAAAATTGGATCGAATTTTCTCCATTGCTGACAATGGGTTCAAATTATGAGGTTATCTTTTTTTTTTTTTTTTTTCTTGCAAGGAGTTGTATTAGAACTTCCTTTCATCTGGTTTTACATACAGAAATAAGTTGCCACTCCAAAGGTACTGTAGTCATGTATAGTAATAGCTGCAGTTCAAAAGAGGAATTCAGTGATGTGCTGCCATTGAGATTATTTGTCTCCACATTACACAGGTGCACATAGTGGTTGCTATTCACTAAGAAATTTCCGGAAGCCCCAAAGCTGAGTTCACATCTAGTTAAGTGTCTTGATTATTTTTTATTGTAGTTAGAAGTAATTATCTTCACTTCCTGAAATATCTTGGCAAAAGCTATACGTGGCAGAGTTTGTGGTAGTGAGAGGGGAAACTGTAGTGTAAAGGACGATAATCCAGGATGTTTCTTTTAGGGGAAGAGTTATCAGTGCTTTCAGAAAGGTCATTATCCCAGTGGCAGGAGTTTCTTGTTTCCCTGGAAGTGGGATGCAGGAGGTGTGCGCTGCCAGTGTGGCCTTTGGGCAGCCCCAGGTAGCACGCTCTCCTTCTCTTCCTTCGGGCTGTGCAGAGGGTGCTGTACAGGACTCCTTTACCAGCAGGGCATACAAAAGATTTTCTTTGTTTCCTTAGCCACTTTGAGGTTTCTACAGTCATAAACTTTAGAACTTCAAAACGTCACAAAGCAAAACCTGAAATGGTTGAGAGCAGTGAAGGAAAGCTTCACCTGCCTGTTGAGTGGAGAATGCTTAGTCCGCAGGTGTGCGTGATTTTTGGGGTAGCAGGCCATGCCCACAGCCGTGCCACAGTACCCATTGCATCTCTCACTTTGACTTAAATTCTGCTGCCAGCCATCATCATCATTCTGTTTTTCTGTTCTTCACCTTTGAACAGTTTATTTGACTTTGAGTGCATCTAATGATAATGACAATGTTGGTACTGCAGCTGTCTAGAATGATGCAGAGAGAGTGTTCGCATTAAAAGATACGTCAGGTGTTTGCTCTGGTAAACGGAGCAGCTGAATTTGGTTGATAATAAAACAGTATTTCTTATAGGAGTTCAAGGTGGGGTAGGTATAGTATGTTCATTTGCTACTTTCTTTATCATCTTTATTTTTTGACTGCATGACAGTAATTGCTGTGCCGTATTACTTTTGTGCAGAACAAGGCAGTTGTCAATGAAGCAATTTTGTATTTGCAGCAGTAGAGGCAGCACTTACTATGTGTGTGCTGAAGGCTGAGTTGTTTTGAGCAAATCTGTTCCCAAGCAAATAACTGTAAGTTTGTTGGCCTGAACCAGCTGGTTCTGATCTCCTTTGTTGTAAATTTAAACCTTTTGAGGACAAAAGGAAAGCCTCTGTTCACCTCATGAGTAGAGAAAGGTTTCTGTGAATGAATTTCTGAGAATATTTTGAAGGCTCAACTTAGGACAGTGTGGGTTCAATTGAAGGGTTGAGAGAGATGGTACATTTCATTGGCCTCACCTTAGTCTGTAGTAGTCTGTAGATCTCCAGTTTTCCATCTGTTTCTTGTTGCAAAATTTTAAGGGACAGGACATTGACTGTGACTTCTATTAGGACGACAGAACATTTAAGAGTACTCTGCAGTTATCTCCTGCTTGCCCAGTTAATACACTTGTGTTTTGGGTTTTCACTCAGGTTATTAGTTCTTACTGAAAGGAATACTGTTGTCAGGTGTTCTGTCAGATTAATAGCATTCCAAAGTATAACTGTGTTGCATCACATGTATACTGTTTTTTGATGTCTGATTGCTATATCAACTTTTTTAGCTGAGTGCATTGAGAAATGTGAATTTGACTTGTACACAAACAGTATGTGACAGCTTCTGCTTGACTACTCAGTATTTGGGGTTCTGTAAATCTTTACTGTTTGCCTGATCAAATTTTTTGATAATTTTCTTTCTGCTTTATGAAAAGGTGATTGCTCGTGGAATCAAGTTGTATAAAAGTTAGCTGGTACAATTGTTTAATATGGTTCTAGAAAGCCTGATTCTAACCTGAAAGCAAATATTTAAACAATATTTTAACATAGATTGGTAAAATAAGATGACAATGATGCCTACAATCATCAGTAAATACTGTAAAAGCACCTGTTATTAAATATAACAACTGCAAAAACTCATATGCAAGAGCAACTCGCTGCAAGGGCTCTTCAAGATGCGTTTTTAAAGGAGAGATAACTGAAATATGAGAAAAGAAATTGTGGTCTTTAGGAACTCTCTTAAATTAATTCCTTGATATTATGGAAAAATGCAATATTCATTGTGGTAAGCCTGCAAATATAGGCATGTTATCTGATATTTGCCTGAGACTAATGTTATATAACTATGTGAACGTAAGCAGAAACAACAGGGTTGGGGGCATGGGGCAGGGAACATTGGAGATGAGGTTGTCATTTGGAACTGATAAGAAAAAATAATAACAACTTTGTCCTTTCATATAAGGCAATTATGGAGGGAAGAAATTTAAGCTTTTTTTCTACTCCTAACTTGAAATTTTAATGTTGAAATATGTATTCATGCAAAACTCAGAATTTTTCATGTGTGATTGCCAGAGATTTAGTAATTCAGTGATCAAAAACATAGGAAGCAAAGGAAGTCTAGTTTAAAGAATGGAGAAAGCAATCTATCAGAATTTGAGATTCTGTCAGCATTTACTTCTCTCAAGAAAAAAAAAAAAGGAAAAATTACAGGAGAAGAGAGTCTTGTAAAGGATTTAGGCTGTCTTGCTTCATTGAGGGGGCTGCAAGAGTTTCCAGTCTATGTCAGACACGTTTCTTCTGATTGCACTGTAGGGGAAAAAAAGCAGTCTGTTTTTTTTTTTTTTTGTTCCCAGCATTAAAAGTAGAAGAAGTTTAAGATCTTTCTGTAAAGAGTTTATAAAAACATGTAGACCTATCCCAACCTTAGAAGTAAAACTATGCTATTTTTTCTGTAGTTCTTCCATTAGTATTCCACAGGCAAAATGTTCTTATTATGGCAGAGCCAGTGTATCATAACCGTCTTCTGTATTTGTAAAAAGCTTTATATTCTGGACTATTTGACGGTGAAACTGCAGTGAGTAGATGGTCCAAGACTGAAAGTGCATCTTTCATGAGTGAGCCAAGTGTACTATAGACAGAAGGGGCTTTTCTGTTAAGTGATACTAATCTCAGGATATCATATCTCTTGGATGCTTTCCTTATCATACCAACATCAGAAATAATTTGCACTTCTGGTTGGATCACGAATGCAAAAAGTCCTGAAAAAATTGCAGTGGGATTCAGCCTTACTAGATATATTACTCTGTCACCAGTATTTGATTTCTCCACTGTTCATTCAAGCCAGCTGCACTCTTGCAACTTGCAAGTCAGAATGTACATGTGATGTGTAAGGTCTTTACAAAGGCAGGTAGGATGGAAGTTAGTCCAGTATCAGCTATTTAACTGTGGTATGCATAGCACAGAAATGTGTTCCAGGCCAGCTGTGTTACCAAATGAAAGACTTATTCATGTTTGGGCAGAACTCTCTTGTCTCATGTGGAATGAGTTAGGATTTCAA
Organism: Tympanuchus pallidicinctus; assembly: GCF_026119805.1. Classification (NCBI taxonomy): domain Eukaryota; kingdom Metazoa; phylum Chordata; class Aves; order Galliformes; family Phasianidae; genus Tympanuchus; species Tympanuchus pallidicinctus. Next base: position 38,829,491 of record NW_026294618.1, on the reverse strand, counting down.
AAGGTAATCTCTCTTCTTGTCCAAGACAGGATCAACTCTGATGTCGTTTCTGACATGTTAGTCTAGCCTGTTCTTAAAGACTTCAGAGACTCTTCAGGATGTCTCCTTTCCATTTCTGAGGTTTGGGACTAACTGTTGTGCCCTAAAATATTTCTATAATCTGTTCTAAAAGGCTGTGTTTAACAGCAGTATCGTGTCATCCTTCTGTGCAGCTTGATGCCAGTCTTCTCTCCTCGAGCAATTTGTGCATGACTTCAGCTGTAAGCATTTTCATCATCTAAAAACCATTCCTGGAAATGGATAATAGGATCTTATTTGACTGCTCAGAACTCTTCTTCCTGCTGTTTGTGCTGTCTCATAAAAATTGACTGTTCACCAGTTACTGCTTTGATTGGATGGCAGAAGAAATTTGGATCACTGAGGTGTCTACTGTTTTCCTTCTGCAGTTTGAGCATGCATGAAGGGGAGCTGGTTCAAAACCAGCCCTTACCTTTGCTACAGGGCAATCTTAGAAAGTCTCCAAACTAAGCATATCTTGGCTACTAAGCTCACAAATGAAGTGTTATGTGGGGAGTCTTTTGATTTGACAGCCTCTGCTTGGCTGAGGAAGTGCAATTGGATTCTCTCCAGTTGAAACTTTCTGGTCCAGAATTTAGGTGGCCTGTGCTCCTCTTATAATGAGCTCTGACATCTGAGGTTTGGCCTGCCTTACAGCTTCAAGGTCAGGTGATTGCCTCATTCTTCTCTGCTTACACAGGAATGTTATCACTCATCTTGTGTTCAAGACAAGTCAGAGAGATGAATTGTACAGACAGATGGCTTAAAACAGTCTGGTTATTACAATGATAGTTCTTGATGTGCAGTGCATATGTATTCTGTGAGCTGCCATTCTTTCCTGCTATTTTGATGTCCTTTACCACCTGTATTTGCAATTGACTGAGGTTCAACTAGGCATATTCAAAGAAAGGTGGTTGTTTTTTGTTTTTCTTTTTTTTTCCTCTTGACATATGCAGAAACAGCCTCCAGTTATGGGAGAACAGGCACAGCTTCTGAAGAAAGTCTGCTTTCTTGTGTTGAGGCATGTGCGTGCCCCAGAAGAAGAATTAACCTACACTGAGTATGGCTACTATTGAGTAACTTATTGTTTACTCTTGGGCTAGATTTGGCAGGCTGTGTGATGGTATGCTATGGTGTTCTACCATGATGCTTTTTTATTACTCACATTTCTGGTGCTTATCTTCTTCCTGTTGTTTTTTTCTCTCTTTTTTTTTTTTTTTTTTTGTTTTTTTTTGGTTGTTTTTTTTTTTGTTGTTGTAAATTGTTGTTTAAAGTAATACTTTAGCTATCACAAGTTGTGAAAAGACCTCTGAAAATGTGGACTCAGTGCATATAGTACAGGAAGGACTCCCTCAGACTAAAGTATTCTGAGAGAGTCACTAAATTCCTGTTCACATTAGCTTATTTTTGTGATCAAGACCACTATGAATATTGATCTCCTTACCTAGATCACTCTTCCCTAAAGGAGTGTCATTATGGAATAGATCTTACGTCCTCAGTCTGCTCAGCGTATCTATATGCTTCTGAATTATGTCAATTAAGGAAAAGTATTGCTGCTTTCTGTCCTTTCAGGCCATTGTTTAAATTTCACTTTAGAAACTATTGCAGAAAAAAACATGGTCAAATACATTGAGTTATTCAGTTTTATTGTAGAGTCACCTGGAGGAAAACCTGCTTAGCATTGGATATTAAGAGACTGATGCATTTAGCTCTTGATATTTAAGATTTATAGAGAGATGTAAGGATTTATTTATTTATTTTGGAAGTCTGAGTGGGTTCTAAAGCGCAGAGTTTTCAGGGAGGAAAAGAATAAAGGATGTCTCACTCTATTAGAGTTGCTCGTTTATTCATTTTTAATGCTCCAAATAAAGCGCTTACTTAATAAGTACTTTAGTTTAAACAACATTGGATATTTACACATTTACTAGCTTTAAAGTGCTCCTAAGTGTTACCTCTTTTATAATGACTTTTTAATGCTGTTATGTTTAATTCCCTAGTTTACCCTTCTCTTTAAAAACATAAATGAAAGTCAGTTGAGCAAGCAGACAGTGGCTTTGTAAGACCTCTGCAAAGATGTTTGTGAGGAAGGCTTGTTTGTATCCTCAACCTTCAGGCTGCTTTTGGGAAATCAAATCTCAGAAGGCCAAGCTGGCAGCTGAAGTTCTATCCATGTTAAGTATTGGGTGTTTCTAATTGCTCCCTTGAGATGCCTAAATTAGATGTCTGGAATGGTCTCCATGAATACTCTACCCACTGTCTGTGTTCTGCATCTGCCAGTGTTTCAGTGCAAGGGATCATGTAGTTCTTCACAGTGCCATGAAAAAAGATAATGGTCCTGCTGAGTTTCTTCAGAATATAATGACTGAAAAAGCATTTTACCATTAGGTTTGTGAAAACAAGCGACTTTATATTAGCATATATAGATAGGTATCTTTTATAGTTCACATGTCTACGAATAGTTTAATGGTATTCCTGTAGAAATCGTACATGTTAGCAATTGATTTTGTCCTTTGTATACTGCTTCTTGTGTGTGTGTGAGAGACACTGTTGTGTATCCTATATACATACACAGACTTTAATTATCTTACGGAACTTACTGTAGTCTTCAAGCTTACAAAAAACTAATTAAGTGGTAAATGTTTTTGGTATGGTGCACAGATATTTCTGTTTTGAACCCCAGGCTGTGTCCTTCTCTGCACTTGTTTATATTTCAAACCACAAAACAGAATATGGCTACAGACAATGCAGAGGAGTCTTTTTTCTATTTTAGAAATGCAAATAAAAAACCATGAGGTTTCACTTGTCATAGAACAGAATAGCCGTGTACTTAGCATTTTGTGAGATACATCTGCGTTCCAGTATAATTTCAGGCTGAGTAACGTGCAGTACTTTCTGAAAAGAATGGCTGTGATAAATGGCAGAAACATGACTGTAAAGTACACATTATATCTGTTTCAGCCCGCATGCTGGTAGTGACAGGTGCTCAATGGTTGTCAGCATCCCTGTCAGCACGGAGACTCCTTTGACATTAAAGTCACCAGCTCGGTCCCAATGCTGCGCTGCTCTATTGGCAGTTCCATCAGGCTGCGGCCGATGAGAGAATGTCAGTGCTCTGCTGTTCTGCTGGTGTGTCACCAGCCCTTTGTGATTTTGGTCTGGCCTTGCCGGTTGTTTGAACTTGCCACACTTATTCTTCAGCAGCTTTCCTGGGGGAAATGAGCTGATAGGTCATGAGTGGATAGGTATCTTCAGGGCAATTCAAAACCACATCCAAAGTGACTTGTGTAAAGGTTTGTAATGATTACTGTTACTTTAAGCCAATCAATGGGCAGATTACCTGGGGACTCATTAAGTGGCATTTGTTGTGTCTGTAACAGAGTTTTGAGCTGTGTTTCAGGAAATGCAGTGACAGCCTTTAATGCTTAATTGACCTCTTCTCTTTGTTTCACGTTCCATATTTCCTTCTGATGCATTCCCTTGTGGCAGCAAACAGCCCTGCTCAGTATCCTGAACTTCTGCTCAGAGCTTCAACACCTCAGCCTGGGCAGCTGCGTCATGGTGAGTAGCTGGAGTGCTGTGTGCGCACACCTGTACTTCTAAACTTGACCTGATTGTGTTTCACAGAGTTGTGTTAAGTGCTGGGTTGATGTTAGATGAGGTATCAAACTTCCGAAAGATTCGAGCTGGATGTAACTTAGTCATCTTTTTAACGATTGTATGCCAGTTTCACAGGCTTAAAATCTAGCTTGTGGGTTTTTTTTTCCATTGTTCTTCATCCTCTTCCTAAATTTTGGAACGTTTCTTATGTGCATAGTCACCAAAACAATTAAGACTTTTTCTTTTGAAATTCAGACCAAGTCATAATTCATAGCAAACCAAGACTTGTGTGTGACATTACGATCATAAACACAAGAATGTTTTCAACAGAAGCTATTTGAGTCATGTAGACTTCCTGGGCACACACACTGAATTGAAGAAAGAAAATATGGGGCTTGGAATCTCTGCACAGAGCTCATCTAAACTTTATTGAATATGCATATCAGGGTTGTATGCGCTGGGACTTAACTTTCTGTCTCTGGTGATAAACGCATCTGACAACACATCAGGTAAACTTCCCTGCAGTTTCAGAAGCAAGTGACAAAGCAGAATTGACTCAGCCTTCCCACTTTGACTCATGGGCAGAGGAGGAAAGCAGCGCGTTGTTTTCCAGCAACTCTAGTCTTCCTATGATTTTTGATAGTGGATTTCATTTCTTCTACCTGTGGAGTTGGGGTACTTTGAGCACCTTTGGCTTGTCTGAGGTAAATAGTAATATTCCCATAAGGAAGTGTAGCAGGTGATCAACCTAGAATGAAAATAGGTGCCCTCTTTAATGCAAAAAAACTTGTAGTTGCTGTTTCTATTGTCATAAATACAATTTTAATAATCTCTTGAAGGAAAGGAGGGAGTTTTCAAAGAAAATGAACTTCTAACTGCATTTTCACTGATCCTCAGTGTCAAGTGAATATAAAAGCACGTATGTCTGGGAGTAAATAGGAACTTTATTTTTGTCTCATGTAGGAGTAGACCTCAGTGTACAGTGAGTAATTTTCAGAGCTCTTTAGAAGCGACGGATGCTTAGGATGGATCTGTGGATGTGTTAGCAAGTAAATCTTGAAACACCTATGTGTGTCTAGAAGGGTGGTATACATGACAAAATGTTTATTTTCCTTGCAGATTGAAGACTATGATCTTATAGCAAGCATGATGGGAGCAAAATGCAAAAAGCTTCGCAGTCTGGATCTTTGGAGATGTAAAAACATAACTGAAAATGGAATAGCAGAGTTGGCTTCAGGCTGCCAGCTTTTGGAAGAACTTGATCTCGGCTGGTGCCCCACGTTACAGAGCAGTACGGGTTGTTTCACAAACCTTGCACGTAAACTCCCGAACTTACAAAAGCTCTTTCTTACGGCCAACAGGTCTGTGTGTGACACAGACATTGAAGAGCTTGCAGCTAACTGTACTCATTTACGGCAGCTAGATATATTGGGTAAGAAAATGTAGGAATATTGGTAAATGTTTTACCGTTCTCAGAAGCCTGCGAGTTATAAAAGGAATCCATGTGGTCAAAATGCTGCCTAGATGTATTTATATATATTTATATGTTTGTATAAAAATATGGCTTAGCTCGTGGAAAGAAATGAGAGAGAAGTAGTAACTGCAATTGTTTTCTGACACCTACATTCTTTAGATTCTACTAATTGTGTAATTTGATTGTTTACTTACATATGTTACTTAAGCTAAGAATTGTGTATTTGTTCCAGTAACTTTTAGTTTCATGATAATCAGTATATTTAACGGAAATCTTTTGATTTTGCTTCAGAAGATGCAGTCTCCTCTTCTTGTTTCTGCTTTTGTTTTTTAATTTCTATAAAGTATGACAAAGTATATTGATAGTGGGAATTCCTGATCAATAAATGGGTTTCTGCTTTTGCACAGTATAGGTTCGCCAGGCAGTATTAGCAATCTTTGTCACTTTTAACAGGAATTGAATTTGTCTCTTGAAAGAGAAAAATGTTATTAATAACAAGACTTTAAATGGAGTTACCACTGAGGTGGAAAAGAAGAGATGCAAAGAATGCATCAAATCTTAGATTTCTAATAATCTGTGCTGTCTATAGCTAAAAACAGTTTGGGAATTCAAACTAAATATGTGTTGGATCTTGAGTAAGGACTTTGGGAATTGTAGTTTTATTCTTTCTGTGGCAGAATGTGGGATTATCTTTAAAAGGAACAGTCTGTGACAATTATGGTAGTCTTAACATTGATGTAGGGAAAATTTCTTCATCCTTGTCTTAACTTATTTTCACAGGGTTGGTTGAAAAATGAAGATTTAAATTATTAAAGAGAAGAAAGTAGCTGTACTGCTTATTTTCAGTATTTAATAATATTTTGAGAAGGTAATACATTTAGGTTGGGAGTGGTGCTCCAGAGAAACAGTGCCTTTTACTCAAAGAATGTTACAAGCAAGCTTAAGCCTTACGTGTATTTCTCATTACAAAAATTTATCAAGTGACTGCAAGTTGTCACCACAATATAGATAGCAAATGCTCTTTTACTTAGTTTTAGTTTTACTTAGTTTTAGTTTTACCTGTCTATAAATTAGAAAGCTACCTTCTCTCCAACATGGAAGGAGAAAGAACAGATGAAAACTTAAGTCCACTTAGTACATATTATTCTGGATTAATGTATAAGTTTTCGGGTGTTAATATATGCTTTTGCCTATGGTTAAAGGCACATGTTTTGTAGCTAGACTATCAGGGATATACATTTCACTGTTCAGACATGAAAAGTTTCCAAAAGGCATAATGAATACAGTCTTTCATAAACATGTATGTTCTCCTGACCACCCACATACATGCTGTTACAATGGCATTGTGTCTGCCCACAAATCGGTCTGACCTTTTCACTGTACCAAAGGCTGCAGAATGAATAGCTCGGCTGTGTTAAGCCTGCAGATAAGTCTGCTAGTTCTGCTGCCTCTCTGCAAGCACTGAAGGGTTTTTGCCACACTTCTCCTTTAACAATTGAATTCGCATTTGAATTCAGTTTAACATCTCATTGATGTTTTTGTTGAAAAATGTGTGAAGGTAGAGTGGAATTCTCTTCCATTCCCTAGGTGCCTACCAGTGTTACTGAGTCAAGTGGGTTTGTAGTCAACCTTACCTGATAAAGCTGCAAATTGTGTTCAGGAGGGTGCTCTCAGGAGGATATCCAGTTGAATTATCCACACCACAAATTGTTACCAAAAATCTCAGTGTCTACTCTCATGATTTGCTTTCTTTCTTCAGAGTAATACTTAGTAGAATGCAACTTTTTTTTTTTTTTTTCTCTACTATAATCAGTACATTCTTCACAATGTATGTGAAGAAGTGATCCAGCTATTGTGGTACTAGTAAGAAAACTCTTCGTGTCTTCTTTTAAATATGGAAGCCATTACATTACAGTCTGTGGTTCAAAGGAGGAGTGAGTTGTCAAGCAGAATCACAACCTTGCTGAGATCATCTGGAGGTAGAGTTGCCAGATATTCAAATATAAATTCAGAAATCTCTTTTAGGAACCCAAGACCTGCTCTCTTACATCACAAGAATGCTGAGAAAATCATAAATCTCATTACATGCTCTGACTTCTGGCTGCTGATGTAGGACCATGCTATCTCTATTAACTGTGTAAATTCTTAATATGATTTTTTTCCTTTTAAAGAAGGATGACAACAGGTCTGAAGCTATTAGAGGCTCGAGGTCAGTTCTCAGCTTTGCAAAATTAACCTTGAACGTTGGGTCTCCTCTATGATGTGAATGAAAAGGAGATTCTCGTACTGCATCCTTTGTCATTTCCCAAGTAAAAAATGGCTGGATTACACATGCATATGTTAAGGGCATACAAGTATTACCGCTGGGTTAGCAGTGCATGCAGCAAGAGAACTTACTTTGTCTCAACTACACTGCATAAAAGCTTGATTTTATTTTGCTGTATACAGGAACTTACCTAAGTAGAGATCAAAATGTCTTGCCTTGCAGCATAATCACCAGTGTGGACAATACTTTGCTTGTTTCTCTGTTCAACTGGTAGAACACACAAGTGTGGCAGGGAAAAATTCTTGGTTCAGTTACAGAATATTTATACTCCCACTGTGTTCAGAACTGAAGGAAATCTAAGCCTCTGAAAGAAAGCTTGTTGAACTCTTCTTCATTTAAGTATTTAAAAAAAAAAGGTTACATGTACTTTGGATGCCAAGGTGGTTCTGCAGCTTGCTGCCCATCTGTCCTTTTCTTGGTGTCGCTGTTATTGTTTGATAATTCCCTTCTGGATTTAGTGCAATGAAAGAAGATAAAAATTGCGAGTTTCTATGTGCTGCATAAAATTATTGGCCCACGTAAAGCATTGTTTGATGGGTAGCTTTGTTTAAATTGTGTGTAAAGCATGCTTAAGAAAGTAAGGTTCTGTTAAAATCATGGTTTGGTTTCATATCTGCTGTATTTATAATACAGTTTGGAAGAAGTATGATGAAGTAAGTGTGTCACTAAGTACATGAGTATGTTTCTTGGTTTTTTTAGTTATATTTCTTTTACCCAGTACATACTGAGCTGCCTATTTACAAGTATCTTCTCTGCCTGCATCTTTTCCACTAACAGACAGGGTGGACTATGCAGGAATTATTTCTTTTTGTTCACCTGAGGAACGTAGAGTGATCCAGCTACGATTATCTTATATTTTTATAGTGTTACAGTACAATGTTCAGTGTTACCATACTTGTAGAAGAAACCTCATGTCGAGACAGGTGACCACCTGAATTGGCAGTGCCAATAGCTTTAAATGTATGCCGTATCAGCTGCTTAGTTGTGTTGCTGTGAGTACCAGTTGTTATCAAGGAGAACAGTAAGTCATATTAACCTCATTTCCCAAAAGTCTTAACCTTCTCTGTCTTGCACAAAGAGTAATAAAAAGTAGGCACCCTTGTTACTGCAGAATTTGTATACTATCTGCATACCAGCATGTCCTACACATTTCTGAGCAACAGCAAAACCAACAAACCCCTTGCCAGCTGTCAAAATCTTCAGCTTTCTCTTGAGGGCATCAACACATAGCTAGTCAAATCAAACATAAATGTGCACTACATTTAAACTTTAATTAGAGTTCTGTAAATTGAGTAGAGTGTAAAGAATGAAAGGCTAATCTGGTTGGTTGGGGAAGAAAAGGAAAAGTGAGAGTGATTGGGAGAATAGTGCTAGTTATTTCTGGGTATCTTTTTTTTTTTTTTTTCTTTTTTTTTTTTTTTTAGCCCAGCAACATGTGTGTTATTTTTGAGTAAAAGATGAAAGCTGTTTTTTCATGTGCATCCTTTTGAAAGGTTCATATTAGTGTATCTTTAACTGAAATTACTGGAGGCCCATTTAAAAAAAAAAAAACAAAAAACAACTTCAATATTGTTCTTAATTATCATTTGTGTATCCGTCCCTTTTGCCCCAGAAGTTGTGACTCTGGCAGTTTTCCAGATGTGGTACTTCTGTAGTCATCATACACTCAACTGCTCTAGTATTTGAGGATTTGGATGTATCGTGCATATAGGTGAAATCATTTGCAGCTAATATACATAACTGTTCTTGCATATAAATCATTACTCAAAGCACCTTTCATGAAAAGGATATCAGGTTTTTTTTCAGGACTGTAAACTGAGCGACAGAAAAAAAGGCAGATGTTATGAATTTACTCAAAGTAATGGGCAATGTGGGAGAAATTGTAGTAAAATAGTAAAGGTCCAGAAGCCTCCAAACTGTAGGAAAATGTGCAGTGTAGCTAACTAGCATATTTTGTCAGTTTTTGAAAGGCAAGGAAATATATGCTGTATTATACTTCTGAAATGCTTTTGAATGTGCTTTTGAGAAATGTGTCTCATTAATTCGGCATTGTATAACATAGAGTAAGTCTGTGGATGTTTGCTTATTCCCTGGTCTGAATGACCAAACACTGCAAACACCAACTAGCCTTTTTAGCTTTGAAGAAGGTTTTTCCTAATGTAAAATTTTAAGTCTGGGGATGAAGAAAGTAAGAGGTGCAATAAAGCTTGTACTTAGATGACCTATTTGGTTCTAAATCCATTAAAAGTCTTAAATTAAGCCATAGGTCAACTGTCAAAGTTCAGATAGGAAGGAATGAGGAGGACCCTCTTACTACACACAAAATGGCTAGGCATCTATATATAGCATTTTGTAAAAAGGTTTGGATTTTTATCTTAAAAGCTGAGATGGTCAAACAAAACTAGTTTTAAATGAAGATGCTAATGCAGTAGCAATTTTAGGTGTGGTAGAAGTATGATAGTGTTATTTCAGCTGAAACATTAGAGCAGATCCTTCTGATAGGGCAATGATACTATGGTACAATTATGATTAAGGGAAGTAAATAACTAAAGAATATCACAAAATTTGTGTGTGTGCCAATAGGACTGCTATATCAACTGCCTGACCACTGTGGTGACAGTGATTATATGATGGTAAGAGTTAAAAGTCACAATAACGATATGCCTTAATTACCTCCCTGTAGGTGAGGTAGAATTTGATAACATGATAACAGAGACAGAGTAATGTTCCTAAATAACTAATTCAAGATTCTACTGCAGAATAGATGAAAACCACAGTTAGAGACCCCTGTGCTTACACAGAGAACTACAGGAGACTACTAGAAACAGTCATCTTTCTGGAAATGAGTCCTGTTCAAAGGAGGAAAATAAGAAGGTGAAACAGCATCACAGTAAGGCAGAAATGGACCATTAATGAGCTATTGGCTAAAGGTAGTGCTAAAATGGCATTTCAGGTATGTTGGAAGAAGTTTACAGGAGAATTACAGAGGCTGATAGATAAACAGTGTGTCTGGCCACTCAGATATGAGAAGGCTCTTGTAGGAAAACATCTTAGTAGTGCTTGCTGCAAGGGGGTTCAAGTAGGGTGCAACCCATTCTCTCCAGAATAGCCTGGAAAGCTGTCTTAAACTGGAATGCTGATACAGGAAGCTTTTGAACAAATTAATATGTTGAGCAGTAATAAATTGTTAGCACTCATATTTATGCAGTATTTCTAAACGAGCTCACATGCAAAACTGTTAGTATGATTTATCACTTAAATTGGCCCCAGCGCTGGAGAAATGAAGGGCTGAAACGTGCAACTGGACATGAAGATTGTTAAGATATTGTGAAGGGGAGCTCCATCCCTGTGAGATCTTTCACCTATTAGGTGCTTCAAACCTAGAACTTCAAACACTGATACAATCTGGATAGTATTGGATTTTCAGAAGTTTTTAGCAAGGCTGTTCTGTTTTTGTAACAAGCTGTTTTCTGTCTTAGAGAAGGCGTTTAAGTGAGAGAAAGCAAAGGATAAGAATATATTGTCGCTTTTAAGTCACTGCTGTGGTCACCAAGGGCCATAATGTGATAGGTGCTGTCTCATCTGTTAATGAGTAATACAGGCAAAGGAGTGAATAAGCCATACCAGAACTTGCTGATAACGCATAAGCAATTAAGAAAGAAAAATCTGAAGCTGAAGAATTTAAGGCTGAAAATTTGCAAAATGATCCTGTGATACTTAATACCAGATGATAAAGCAAGAGGAAGAAAGAGTTGCATCGGGTTATGAATGATTTAGAAAAAGTGGAATGTCAGTGCTTTACCAATAGATGTCTGCCAGTAGATATTCACAGGCCTGCTGGATGCGTAAGCTCTTTAGAGTCAGTAGAAATTGAGCAGTGTGTCACACTGTGGACATCCATGCTTGGTTTACTTTCTGGAATAACTTGCCTGGCTACCAGCTACTCCAATAAGGTGTGTGTGTCCAACCTTTAGGCTTGCTTGAGCTGCATGAAGTGAAGAGGAATTGTTCTTGGACTGCATGTCATACAATAATAGAATGGCTTAGGTTGAAAGGGACATTAACGATCATCTACTTCCAACCGCCAGCCACGGGCAGGGTTGTCAACCACTAGATGAGACTGCTGGGAGTCCCATTCAACCTGACGTTGAACAATCCTTTCAAGGGTAGGGCATCCACAAATTCTCTGAGAAACCTGTTCCATCACCTTACCTTCCTCTTGAGTAAAGAACTGCTTCCCAGCATCAAACCTGAATTTTCCCCTCTTTTACTTCAGATTCCCTTTGTCCTATCACTGTTAGTGTAAAAAGTCCTGCTTATAACCTCCCTTTAAGTTCTGGAAGGCTACTATTAAGTCTCTCCAGAACCTTTTTCTTTCTGAGCTAAACAAGCCCAACTCCCTCTTCATAAGAGAGATGCTCCAGCCTTCTGATCATCTTCCTAGTCTGCTCCAACAACTCTGTATCCTTCTTGTGCTGGGGAAAATTGAACAAACTAGGCAGGAGTCGAACCTACAGTCGTCTTATTCATAGCCAGATGTGTTATCCATTGCACCACTGGCTCCAGTAAAATGCATAATGTAGTTAATATAATAGGCAACTAAGCTGCTTTTATTTTTAATATATTTTATTAAAACGTGGGAAAAAAAAAAAAGCAACAAGGACATAAAACTAGTGAGTTGAGTTTGTTTTTGTGAAGCAGATGCATCATTCTGGTTTGGTGAAGGTGCTACAATCCTCAGTGAGTTCTTGAGGTGTTCATCAGAGATTTTTGATGAAAGTTTACATTTTTCCTGCTTCATCCTTGCCAGCAATTGTTCACGAATACACGTACTGCCAAAAAGTGATGATGTGAATAAGGCGTGATTGTGAAGCAAGGGATATCTTTCTCAGATGAGATAGGTCTTATAAAAGTCTAGTAGAGACATGATCAATTTTCCTTTGAGTCAAATATGATTGCAACTCTGTGCGTTCCAATTTGAAATTCTCGGGTACTGTATTCATGTAGACTGAAGGTGGAGTTGCAAATATATCAAAAAATTGATGTTTTTTTTTTTTTTTTTTCAATCTTGAAACTCGTTGTCAAATTCCTTTATCAATACAGAAAGCACTGCTGCCTGTTTTTGCTGTTCACAGGACTGTGTATAGCCAAGGTGTCAAAATGCATAGAATTATTTGCCGTAATTTGAGCCAGCTCTGCACTGCGCCCTTCCCGTGCCCCAGACAGTGTTGGTCAAACAGCAGTGTTTGGATGTCGCTGAACAATCTGGGTGTGCATCTGGAGCCAGGCTGAGTCACTCGGTGTGGGAGAGCCACTACCACAACGGTGTGACAGCAGTGGGGTGGGCTGCAGTATGAGCTGTGCCAGGCAACATGCAGCCCACAGGCCTTGGGTTGGACGTGCCTGCAGTAAGGCGTGGGTCTCCTGTCAGTCCTGTGACCTGTCTGCCAGGTGTGTAGTAGTCTTTTGAGAACCGTTCCTGCACGATGTGGATATAATACCTGTAACCACTCTAGAGCCCTGGAAGCCTTGCTAATGTATTTGGAGTTGGAAGAGCCTACAGCAGTGTGTGTTTTGCCAGGCATTGCAGCCAGCAGAAAAGTTTTTCCTGCGTAGCCAAAGCCCAGGATCTAGTCACTGGCTCTTGTGGCTTTGGATACTTTGGTCAGCTTCTGTATTTAGAAATTTCTCTTGAAGTTGTAAAGTTTATTCTAAGAAGCAAATGATCTAATTGAATAGCTGAGTTAGGAAAATGCGACAGGCTTCTTAAAAACAAAAATTATACAAAGACTGCCACTGAAGTTTTTCATTTGAAATCTAATTGAAATAATGTAAATAAACATTGCATTACTAGCATTCTTTTCGTGCAATATTAGCAGCTTTAAAACAAACAACAATTCTTTTTAACTTTGCATTTTTTCTTTTTTTTGTTTGTTTGTTTGTTTTCAAACAGGAACGAGGATGGTAAGCCCAGCATCTTTAAGAAAACTGCTGGAGTCTTGTAAAGATCTTTCTTTACTCGATGTGTCCTTCTGTTCACAGATTGATAACAGAGTTGTCCTAGAACTGAATGCCAACTTTCCTAATGTGTTCATAAAGAAGAGTTTCACCCAGTGACTCGCTGCATATGCTGCTATGGAATTCCTTTGACAGTTATTTCCTGTGGATTTGTGATGATTTTTTTTTATGAAGAGTTCCTATGAAATAGTGGATTGTATTAATTACTTGCACAAATGGGTAAAATACATTTTAAATTTAAATCTATTATGCATTTCCTAGAGCTGATATTGTACCTAATAATTGTTTTACTCTGTTAATCGGTGGCACTGCATGTTTTTAAATACTAGCCATATGTATGGCTTTAATGGCAAGAAAATGAAAAACATCTTACATGTCCCTTTATAGGGTGTGATACCCAGCAAATATGTTAATATCTAGATAAATGAAAATGTTGAATAATTACTAGAAAGAAAAAAAAAATGGGTGCTTCCTTTTTTATTTATGTGTATATGTGTGTATGTGTATATAAATGTGTACAGATCTACGTGCACACATATGGTAGCATTTTAATTTGGTCTGCAGCACAACATCTTATGGTCGGGCCTACAATTAGTTATTTGAAAAGCTGTTTGAGCTTCATTAAGAATGGATTGGAAAGACAGGTTTTCATTTTTTGTGGCAATGAACTGCATCTGATAGATTTTCATCCCTTCCTCCACCTGAAATAGATGTAGTGATGTTTTACAGTCCAGCCTAAGTGACACAACAGATAAATTCAAGAACCTTCCACCTGAACTTGTAGCAGAAATGAAAGAGAAAATTGCCAGCTGCTTCTTGGTGTTGGATATAAAGTTTGAGCTGTACACAGTGTCATAACTGATGTGTAGAAAATTCCAGACCAATTCTCTTTACACACTCAAGACGGTTGGTTTGTATACATCTAATTATCCTGCACAGTATGTAAAATATAGTACTTAAGTTAATGGATTAGCAAATGTCCCTTGCACAGGAATAAAATCTGTCAAGTTGTTAAGAACAAGCATGTTTGTTCAGTAAAACAGCAATGAAAATAGAGTAGTTTTGGAGGGAGAGCAGTGCGTTTTGGTGGCTTAGTAGTCTAAGGTATTGGATTTGAGGGTTTTTTGTGTGTTTTCTTCTTTCCCTAGAGGTGAGAGCTCTAAGTACTGTTGTACTCTCTCTCTTCAGCACTGTTGAAATGTTGAAGAAGGAAAACTGTTGATGAACTATTTACGGGTTTTGTTCCTTTTGCACTTCCTTGGATGAAGCTTTTCTCTTTTTTTCTTTAATACCACTGCTAGAATATGTTGTTGTGTACATCAAGAATTGAAGTTATTTTTTTTACCTATTTAGCTATTACTGATGAATATGGACCATGAAATACAGCTTGTCGTTTGATATTGGCTCCACTGTTACTGTTGCGATGGCACTTATTACCTACTGGAAGAAGAGGGAAAATACTCACCTGACAGAAATACGTTATTGCACTGAGGACCACTGGCAAAGAATACTTTTCGTGCAGTACATAACCATCCAGTGGTAGAGGACTCCTACAAATTGTTAAAGATTTGACAATCTCTGCAGTTCCTGAATGAACACTCTGAACTCTTGTGCAGGTGCCAATACTTTTCAAACTGTGTCACAAAACAGCTAGAAACCCATATCTGAGTTTTATAAAAAGACCTCATTCTTTTGATTTTTTTAATGTTACAGAATCTTTTGGGAATTCCAGATCCAAAGAAGGGCAGTGCACAGTTGGCTTCTTGTTTCACTTTTTTCCTCTGCACAGATGGCACTATGGGATTTCCAGCCATATCCATTCCACTTTGTTCGTTTGTTTGTTTTTAGTAACCTGGACATTGTCAGAGAACTTTGAATTCAGATTTTGTGATCCCTGCTGACAGACGTCAACCTTGGCATAATTCCGTGTGAAACCTCATTTCTTTCAGTCAGGTTTAGGTTGATTTACTTTTCTGGGAACTTTTAATGTTTTTTTTTTTATCTATAAGTAATATTTTTCATTGTAATTTAATATTGCAGGTTATTGTCAATATTGCTAATATTGAATTGTTATTGTCTACAGGTAGTTATCTACCTGTAGAGGAATACAGGCTCGGATAATGGGACCTTAGAAAGAACAGTATTTTTTAAAAAATGTTTTTGTTGAAAAATTTCACTTCTCAGGGTGCATCTGTGTTCATTTTTTTTGTTTTTGTTTTTTCTTAAGAGATCTTGTTTTCCACTGTAAATAGGATGGGATACGGATGAAGTGATATCCATTGTGCCTTTAAACTGGTGAACTAAATAGTATAGAGTCATTGCTGTAGCATCAGTGAATCAAATAAGTGTTTTTGTAATCATGTGTGTGTGAAGGATTTCATTCTCTATTGCTTTGTAGGTGGTATAAAGGAGGTTTAAATTGACATTTAGTTGTTCATACTAAGGGATATTTTTCTTTCTTTTGTGCCTTCTGTTTAAAGCTGGTTTTATCAGAAGTTCTCTACTGTAATTGGAAAGATAAATTGAAATCTACTCTTTATTTGGGCTATTTCAAACTTGGCTGTTGCTAATGTAATTAATTCAAATAGCTGAGAAATAATTGGGGAAGACTTTCATCTATAATTGTACACTTTAACCTTCAATCAGTGGGTAAGAATCTCTTTTAGCTATGGCTTTATACCTCTAAGATGTCTTCCAGCAAAGCAAGGAAAGACTGGACTCCATATTTCTGATATTTCCATGATAAGAAAATGAGCTACATTTAGACCTTCCTTATGTCACAATGAAGCAAACGTAAGTTGCTGTATTTTGTGGTAGTTTTATTTTATACTTAGGCGTGTATATATGTACACACATGTACATTTATATATACACTTATGTATAAATCTCAACATTTTTCATTTAAGAATTACTTTAGTGAAGTACACATAACAGCAGAAGGTGTTTTCTAGCAGCTGTGTTTTAAAATGTTGTTCTACAGCTGATGGAGAGGACTGCATTTCTCTCCATCTGTGCAACAGGAAAAACCTGGGGCCTGGGCAGTGCAGGTGTGCTGGATTTCCTGTGTTGCTTTGCCAAAGTGCCTTTTGTTTGTCTACAGGTGAGAGATATTACAAGGTATGGTAGAGTGTGAATGCAAAGTCTGATAACTACTGTGGTGTCTCTCCATGTGAAGTGGTCATATAGAGGGAAATTTGTTTTACTTTCATTAAATCCAAAGTGAATGATGCCAATTGTTCTGGAACTGAGTGGTCTTTTCCAATGGTCAGCCATCCCTCAGTCACATTATCTAAATTCTGCTTTTAAGGATACTCCACTTTTTTTTATCTTGTTTTTTGATGTTGTCTATCTTTCCTAATCATTGTAAAAGATGTGTTTTGGCAATGAATGTTAAAAAATGCATTGCTAAAATGCCTTTTTTTAAAAAAAGTGACATGCTGTGAAGTTCTCCTGTTCTTAAACTAAAAGGGGATTTGCTGTAGTGTATGAATGAAGTTGGCATGAGCTGTCATATAGGGAGAGAAGTCATGTTTAATGTCAATGGGAATTTAACCATTTAAAACAGTTTCCCAAATTTTGATGTTTCTAATTCAGCGGTGTACTTGTATTCATAATCATGAATTGTTTTGATAGACTAAATAGCTTTCTGGACATGGTTGAAGCTGCTTATGTTTAAATTATGCACTTGATTAAGTACATTAGCGTGCAGGACTTGTGTAGAAGAACGACTTTTCACAGCAGTTTGAAACTTTTAATCCCTATGTGCTTAGAGATCTAAATTTGGGACAAAAAAAAAAAAACCCTAACAAAATAGGGGAAGCTCACTGTATTTCTTGCCCAGTTGTTAGGGCTCTCATGTCATCCTTTCCAGATATAAGGTGTCCAGTAATCATGGTACATAGCGAGTGGAACTCAGTAAGTGCTTTTTCTCTGAAAGTTTGACATCTGGTTTAAGTGAGGAATCTGGGCACCTCTAGAGAGCTATTAATCTCCTCCTTAGATGTTTGAGAAAAGTCAAATGAATCGTTTCCTGAGGCCTCCCTGAGGAGGCTCTGGAAGCTGTGATTTAGCTCAGGTTAGATACTTTGCTTCAGAATACTAACCTGAGGTTAATTCCATCCAGCATTGTTCTACCAGCCTTGGAATAGCAAAAAAAGTTAGAACAACATCCATCCCCAAACATCAAAACTTTTGAAAATCTATCCAGAAGGAGGCAAATTAAGGAGAAGCTGAATTGAAAAGTCTGTCTTTATAATGCCAGGAACTGCTTCTACTCTTGAGTCCCTTGGCAATGTCCAGGGTGTCTTTTTCTTAAATTGAAATGCATCCCCTTTCTCTATTTTAAAACATCATCTACCTACCTATCTGGCTGTACGTATAATTCTGTAAATGCATGAGATTAACTGGGAAACATAACTAATATATTGCAGTTATTTTTATAATCTTTCATATTGCTGTAATTAAGACTATGACTACTTTAAGTGCTCTCCTGTCATCAGAAATGTTACCCACTGTGTACTTGCAAAATTGTGTGTTTAGTCCTAGTTTATACTGTGTGTACTTACTGCATCTTACGGGATACGTTTCACACGTGAAATCTGCAGGACTGCTCAATTTACAAAAACTAGGTAAAATGTAGCATTTTCTTATATGGAGCTTGGGAGTGGCTTTATGTATTGATTTACATGTTCATTATTACTCTTTTGCAATGATTCCATATGTTGTAGCTTTTGATATTGCTAGGCTAAAGATTTCTGGTTTAATGCATCTGTACATGCTGTGTTAGACACGGACAACTTTTTTCCAAAATAAAAGTGTTTGTCTTTCACTGAGGTGGTAATTTCTGTGACTCCAGGTTTCTGACTGAAGGACTCTTTAATTAAATCTTACCCTGTGAAGGACAAGGTCAGTCCTACACGTCCTCCTCTTCAGTCTGGAGAAGAGGAGGCCCAGGGGAGACCTTACTGCTCTCTATAACTACCTGAAGGGAGGTTGTAGAGAGCTGGGGGTCGGCCTCTTCTCTCGTGTCATTAGTGATAGGACCAGGGGGAATGGCTTCAAGCTGTGCCAGTGGAGATTTAGGTTGGACGTTAGAAAATAGTACTTCTCTGAAAGAGTGGTCAGGCACTGGAATGGGCTGCCCAGGGAGGTGGTGGAGTCACAGACCCTGGAGGTCTTCAAGGAAAGTTTGGACATTGTGTTGAGGGACATGGTTTACTGAGTATATTGGTGATAGGGGGGTGGTTGGACTGGATGATTTTGAAGATCTTTTCCAACCTTAGTGATTTGGTGATTCTGTGATGTGATAGTTGACATAGGGAAGCATCAAGGCATGAGTCTTGTTTGTTAAGGGCCTTCAAAGGACTTTGGCAAAAGGTAGCTCT
This sequence comes from Tympanuchus pallidicinctus, assembly GCF_026119805.1. Classification (NCBI taxonomy): domain Eukaryota; kingdom Metazoa; phylum Chordata; class Aves; order Galliformes; family Phasianidae; genus Tympanuchus; species Tympanuchus pallidicinctus. The sequence continues at coordinate 38,810,635 of NW_026294618.1, read as the reverse complement.
TGTTAGGAAGATTCAGTAATAGCAGACAATAATGGCATTTGTCTGTTTAGTTGATGGATAAAGTACTGTAATTTTAGTTTGAATTGTGGAGCTCTGGGTGGTTTTAAGAATATCTGTTATGACAGACGCCCCAAGTTGCAGAGGATCCTTTGTGAGGAATGAAGTTTTTCTCTTCTGTGTTTTGTTCTCCTTCTCTAGGAACAAACAAATGTATTAAACCAGCAAACCCAATAAACACCAAAACACAACTGTTTGAAGTCTCTTTTCTTGGATACTGAAGAAATACAAAATCATAGAATGGTTTGGGTTGGAAGGGACCTTTAAGATCATGTAGTTCCAACCCCCTGCTAAGGCAGGGACACCTCCCTCTAGACCAGGTTGCTCACAGCCCCATCCAGCGTGGTCTTGAACACCTCCAGGGAGGGGGCATCCACAACCTTTCTGGGCAGTGTGTTCCAGTCTCTCATCACCCTCACAGTAAAGAACTTCTTCCTAACAAGTCTAGTTGTTAGGAAGTCTAATAGTCTAAATCTACCCTCTTTCAGTTTAAAACCATTTCTCCTTCCCTGTCACTATGTGCCCGTATGAAAAGTCCCTCCCCAGCTTTCCTGTAGGCTCCCTTCAGGTGCTGGAAGGCTGTTATAAGGTTCCCCTGGAGCCTTCTCCAGGCTGAAGAGCCCCAGCTCTCTCAGCCTGTCCCCTCAGGGGAGGTGCTCCAGCCCTCTGATCATTTTCATGGCCCTCCTCTGGACCTATTCCAACAGCTCAGTGCCCTTCTTCTGGCAGCCCCAGAACTGGGCACAGTACTCCAGGTGGAGCCTCATGAGAGCAGAGTAGAGGGGCAGAATCACCTCCCTCCACCAGCTGGTTACAGTTCTTTTGATGCAACCCAGGATATGGTTGGCCTTCTGAGCTGCAAGAGCACATTGCTGGCTCATGTTGAGTCTTTTGTCAACTGACACTCCCAAATCCTTCTCCTCAGGGCTGCTCTTAAGCCATTCTCTGCTCAGCCTTTATCTATGCTCTGGATTGCCCTGACCCCCGTGCAGGACCTTACGCTTGGCCTTGCGGAATTTCCTGAGTTTGGCATGGGTCCACCTCTCAAGCCTGTCCAGGTCCCTCTGGAGACAGCATTCCTTCCCTGTAGCGTGTCAACTGCACCACTCTGCTTGATGTGGTCTACAAACTTACTGAGGGTGCAGTTGATCCCACTGTCATCCACGTTGCCTACAAAGGCAGTTTAATAATACTGGTCCCAGCACTGATTCCCAAGGAACACCACTTGTCACCAGTCTCCACTTGGACGCTGAGCCACTGACCACAACTCTCTGAGTGCAACCATCCAGCCAATTCCTTATCCAGCAAGTGATCCATCCCTCAAATCCATTTTTATACAATTTGGCAACCAGGATGTTGTGCGGAACAGTGTCATATCGAGTAAGTTGAGAAAATAAGCAAATGGGAGGGAGGAAGTTCTAGGGAGATAATGAATCTAATATGGCAAATTCACCATCCTTTGTGTGTTTATTTACCATTATACTATTGTGAACAGCTCTTGGCTAGTGACAGTTTTACTGTCAGTATGATCTTCTGCTCACCGCCAAGAGGTGGGTTCTTAACATTGCTCTGTTTAGATTTACTTTCCTCATGGTAATGCCATAGACTTCTGCACTTCATACAGCACTCTGCAGATGGAAGCCACTTGAGATTTGGAAACCAATGGCTGGGCCATGCTTGCAGCTAGTTTGGAATAGCTACCAAAAATGACATAAAATCATCAGGAGTTAGTATGTTCACAAGGGAACACACTTGCACTTTCTGATTTAACTTTCAGTTACAGACAAATCCTAATTAACAGCTGTCCCTTGAGCCATCTTAATAGAATTGATTTGATAATCTCATTCACAAAACCATTACAGCTCTTCAGCATCTTGTTGGCTTTTGGCATTCATCTTCTCAGTGGGCTTGTGAAGGATGTAGAGTGTGTTAAAGCTGACCAGATCTCCGCAAGTGAGGTGCATCAATAGCCTGGGATGTTTTTCTGCTCACGCTGTGTGTGTGTATGTATGTGTGTGTGTGTGTGTGCACTGTCTGAAGGAGAGCCATTTTCAGACCTGCAAACCTAAAACCTGAATTCATTTTAAAAGGATTTCTCTCTCTCCTGCCTTGTCACAACCAATGATCTGCTCATGAAGAAGTGAAATTGCTTCTGACGCATTCTTGTGATACCAGGCAAAGTATGCACAGGCAGGCCAATAGTCATACGCAGAAAGGAGAGTTAAACTCACCCAACAAGTGAGGAGGCTCTCTGGCTGCACAGCTCTCCTTTGCAGGAAGCAGCCTTCATCCATGAGATGCTCTCCCTTCGGCAATTGGCCCTTTTATGAGCCCAGGGTGGCTCCACCCTGGGTCTACCCCTTCTGGTCATGTGGAAAGCAAAGGTGCAAAACAATATTTTTCTTAATTTTCTGCTGTAACAATGAGAATTTAACAACAAGCTGCTTCTGTGTTACATTTTAAAGGGACTAATTTATATAGAAGACCTGCAACTGAGGAAACAGTTCCGGACAGTAACTGTAAATGATTCTGATCTGCATGCAGCACCACAACCAAGTTATGCCCTGTTTTTTAATAACAAATCAAGAAGGAGAAAAAGGGTAATGATCTCTGAGCATGTTTTCTGTAGCTGGGGGATGTTTGTGTCATCTACTTTTAAATGTCTAGAATAGGGGCTGAAGTTAAGAGATTGGTATCGCAGGATCTCTTTGCTCTTTATGGCTATGTCTCTGCACATGGCAGCTCAAATCAGGAGATCAGTCTTGAAATGGCATCTGGAGAAGCTTCCTGGTGTGGGTGGATGGGTGGACTCGGAGGAAGAGGCTGTTCATCCTGCGATGTTCCCTATCAGTCCCCTAGCTTCCCTTGCATCCACCAAAGCTTCCACAGAGCTTTCTGTGCCCTGTTGGTTTAATTGCAGCTGATGGCTTCCTACAAAACATCTTGGCTGAAACAGGAAAGCCTTTTCTTTTCTGCTATTTGAATGTTTAAATTGAGTGCTAAAACCAGAAGGAAGCAGGCAATAAAGCACAGTGAGAATAACAAATAACAAACAAGAAGCAGGCGGGAGTGTGTTGGTTGGGCAAATGTCTTGATTTGAATTAGCGTACGTGAGGACAGCTACTTCTGATTTTGCTTTAGGACTCTGTAACTTTTAGATAAATCCTCTCACTAATTCATCCAGAAGATATCCAAACCAAGGCTGTTTATTTTCACCTCATAGCAGTGGTTCAAACCCTCAATATTGCTGTGAACGTATGAGGACATAGATGAGTCTTTTCTGGCTTCAATAACTTTCCTAGTTAAGGTCTGTTGAAAAGCAGACACTGGGAAGTTCAGTCTAGAAAAGTGGGCAAGTACATATTTAGGGCATGTTGAAGACTTTAGCAAAACCAGAAGCATAAAATGGTGGTAGCAGTTCATAGATGTGCTTTTCATGGCTATTTCCTGATATGAGCTTTACGGGCCCACAAAGGTAATATCCACGTATTTTGCAGTTGCAGTCCTAGAATATTCTGAGAGCTATGTCTGTATGTGTGATCTTAGATATCACGTTTACTCTCTGTGCTGTCATTTCATAAGTCGCATGCATTCAGCACTCACCCATCTTTTGCTTTGAGCTCCTTAAACTCTAGCAGTGTTTACCTCGGTGTTCTGTATATTTGTATTGAATATTTCCCTCTGAGGATTTTTTTTACTTGACTACATTGACTACATTTCAAAATGATCTTTTTTTCCCCCCTGAATATTCTGCTTGACCAGTAGTAAACTGAAGATATGTTATCTGTGTATTGCTCAGATTTGACTGCTGCGTCTTCTCCACATCTCCACATAAACCCAGAGCTCTCTGCAAGTGCAGGCACAGCTCAGGTCCAGACTGCCTCCTCCTTGGTTGGATACCTGTGGCAGATACCACTTGGCATTTGTCTGTGGTGTGAAGTGTCACATGACAAAAGGGTTTTACATGTGTGTGCACAGAACGGGGAAGTTAGACCTCTACTCTGCCCTCGTGAGGCCTCATCTAGAGTGCTGCATCCAGGCCCAGGACCCCCAGCACAAGAAAAATGTGGAGCTGTTGGAGTGGGTCCAGAGAAGGGCACGAGGATGATCAGAGGGCTGGAGCATCTTTTGTATGAAGAAAGGCCAAGGGAGCTGGGCTTTTTAGCTTGGAGAAGACAAGGCTCCAGGAAGAGCTCACTGCATCCTTCTAGTAGTTGAAGTGAGCTTATAAGCAGGAGGGGGCTGACTTTGTACACAGGCAGACAGTGACAGGACAAGGGGGAATGATTTTAAACTAAAAGGAGAGAGAATTAGGTTAGACATTAGGAAGAAATTCTTTACTAACATGGCAGTGAGGCGCTGGCACAGGCTGCCTGGAGAAGCTGTGGATACCCCAGAGCTTATTATCAACACTATTAAGAATGTTGTAGTTTTCTTCTGTTACTGCCAGTATAAAAAAGTTGGAATTAACGTCCTTACCGAGTTGTCAGTGTCTGCTAATTCAGAGATGACAATCGTGCTAAAATATATTCAGTGTACAGTGTTTATCTTGCTCTGAAAACTTAATTTGTATCCCTTTGATTGTGTTGCAGAATATCAACTGTGCATAAAAAAATAATAAATAAAACAGAAAACTATATATATTTATCTACACTCATTGGTCTTTTATGCACTCATTTAAAAAAAAGAAAAAGAACTGAAATAAATCATAAGATATAAGAACGGTTTGAGCGTATTTTTCACTGTTCATTTTGAAATGTTAATCCTGAATGTTTTAAGAGACAAATCTGTGAGTTTTTCTTTCTAAACTGTATTGCTGCTTAATATTTAGATTACTGTAGCTCTATTAAAGCATATAGGACTTGGCGCACTGCACATAGTGTTTCACTGCCTGAGGCAGTTTGTGATCTAGGTACAGAGCGAGAGACAGCAGATGGATCTGGGCAGACGGGATGTAAAACAGAACATGGAGATGACAATGTATTGAGAGAGGCCTCCTAGAGAGTAATTGCTGAATTTCTTTCCAGAATGATTTCCTACTTGAACAGAAATGATGTGACCACAAAGTATTTCCAACCCTGTTAGTGGTAGGGGTAGTGATGTATTTGTATTTAGGTGCTGCAGAACTTCTGTAACAGGGTGGCTTAGCAAAGATTTCACAGAGTTCTGTGCCTTTGAAAGTAGGAAATAGAAAGTGATGGGTTATTGGCTGGACTCCATTTGTCCAGAACCCCCCGGAAAGAGCTGCTTGGGCAGACTTTGTCTTCCCGCTTCATCACTGGTCTAGAAAATTTGTTTTCTGATTCAGAACTGTTTCCCAAGTGCATGTAGGTGCAATCAGTGATCATTTGCTTTTAGACAAGGTTCACTAAGAGCGTTCCTTGGATTCGCCTGCTGTACTGTTAATTGTTCGAGGCAACGCTCCTGTAAAAGCTGCTAAAATGAATAGTTTGTGCATTTCTTGTGTCTCTGAGGAAACCTTCCTTAAGACTTCTTTTAATCTCCAGCACCTGCAGCCTCAGTTTATGCTTTTGTCTCACAGCTTTGCCTCAGGCCAGCATCGCTTCACACATGCTGCAACCATCTTCTAGCAGCACCGTGCAGCTGCCGGAGCTTCTGGGTGTTGAGAACTGCTAAGTATGAGCCTGGACCCTTGTTCTGTGTGTCCTGGCTCTTGGTACATGCTGGCTTTTGGTACATGCAGAGTGCAGTTTCAGGCTTCATGTCTGTCTGTCCCGTGTTTGACAGATTTCTCAGCGCTGCTTCTGCAGTTCTGAAAGTTCACGTGTCTGAGTGGAGGTTGTCAGGTGACTTTATTTCTATGTGTAAGGCAAACCGTTAGGAAAAGAGAAGAAAAAAAAATGACACAAAACCAACACAGACAAACCCAGATTCTAAAATATTTCAGGATTTCCAGATTTTAATGCCTGGGAGGTTGCAATGCACTTTATCACTTTATTGTCTGGCAGGAGTGCTTTATTATTTGAGGAAGAGAAAGCAATTACGTGTTCTCAATACTTATATAGATTTACATGTTATCAGTCCAGAGGGACTGAGGTACATTTAATGTTCTGTGAAAATGTTCAAAAAATGTCAATGTGGCTCTGCTGCTTTAAGATGCAATTGGCAACTTTAATTGAATGTAAGCAAAACAATGTAGATCTGATACCATGCGTGCTACAAATGTGTATCCACTGGTGATATCAAATGTTGTAGTATACAATGCAGATGTTTATTGTTTTTATGTAACACTTCCTACTGAAGTATTGGAAAGCCTGAAATAGAAATGCTCTGATGTGATGACCATGCAGTCCTGAACTGTCAGACTTCTAAGTCCTAAAGAAGTGCAACAGCATTTTTGTGACAAGGTCATATCCTTTTCTCTCATACACATGGTTATGTTTTATTAGGGCTCTTATTTTGCTTTTAGAAAGTGCTCGAAAGCAGCTCAGTGCTAATGAAAACTGGAATAGAGATAAAGTTGTGTTTACATCTAGGAACATGATAGATTTAAGCAGTTCTCACTCTTGCAGCAAGATGCTGCTGGAAAGTTTGGTCTGATGTCTGCTATCACTTTTTAACATCTGTTTGTGGGACCCTGTGCTGGCAGCAGCTGTTGCTGGGCAGTGACTGCAGTAAAGTGCCAGTGCTGAACTGTTGAGGTGGGCCTTTTGGAAATACCTGGAATTGGTGTTTGGGGATGAACTTGCTGTACAGTATCTGTTTAGGCATTTTAGAAATAAGACAGAGTCTTTAGCAGGGTTTGTCGTGATAAGACAGGGGGAAATGGTTTCAAATTAAAAGAGGTGAAATTGAGACTGGAGCTAAGGGAATTGCTTGTTTACAATAAGTACGGTGTGGCACTGGAACAGGCTGCCCAGAGAGGCGGTAGAAGCCCCGTCCTTGGAGACTCTCAAGGTCAGGATGGACAGGGCTCTGAGCACCCTGATGTAACTGCAGGTGCCCCTGTTCATTACAGGAGAGTTGGACTAGATGACCTAGAAAGATCCCTTTCAACACAAACCATTCTATGACTCTATTTTCATTGCATTTTGGCAGTGACTTTTGTTCAGTCATTGTGGGGCGTTTGTGCATGCATTGATCTGACCATGCAGAGGGTTTAGTTCGCTGGAGGTGGTGAAACACTGCTTCCAGTGTTCGCATTTTCCCCCATATACTGCACTAAAGTATAGTGTGACTCAGAGTAACTTATTTCGTTCAGAACTTCTTTCTGAGGTCTGTGGCTGCAGCCCAAGGCTGAGTACGAGGTCAGTAGGGCCTGGGCGGCAGCAGGGCAGGAGCCCCTGGGCTCATGGTGGCTGCACTCACTGACGAGGCTGGGGCGCATCGCTGAGCTCCCCACCCACTCTGCACGTGGCTGTGATCAGAAAATGTTCGCTGCACCGCGTGCTGATCGATCCGTGAGAGCTCAAACGGGATGCGAGACTGAACCTTTGAATTAGCTAAAAGAAGGGATTTGAAAGAGCAAAATATAGCGAGTGCTGATCCAACCTAGAGATCTACAGTGCAGCTTTGATTTTTATGTTTTTTTCTAATACTTTTAAATAATTCAGTCTCTTCCAAGCACGACGGCAGCTTTCAAGTGAAGGCATTGATCCATCAGCTCTCCGAGAGGCACGGAGGCCCAAGATGGCGGCGCTGCAGGAAGGAGGCAGGAGGGAGGGGAGCAAGCTGGGTGCCGCCTGTCACCTGCTGACAGGAAGCGGGCAGCTCACAGCCCACCTCACTCTGGTTTGTCACATGCGGTCTGGAAGCGCTTTTTGTGTCTGCCAGTGGGTGAGAGCTGAACCTAAGGTGCTCCCTAGAAGACTCTTGCAGATGACCTCCATGAGAGAATATGTTGTGTTTTCAGCCACCCATCGTTTGGCCTCGGGGCTGCCTAAGAGTCACTGTCCCTTGAGCAGGCCCAGGGGCTGGATGGGAGCTGAGGGGCACAGGGCAGGACCCTAACCCTAAGCCGAGGGGCTGAGCAGTGTGTTTTTATGGCCTCCTTGAGAGAGGCACCTGTGTTCTACAATGGAACCGCTTGGCTCCGATGTGCGTTTTACACACTGAGGGTGTTTGGCAACACCGGTGCGTGAGACAGCTCAGTGTTCTCCTGCTATACAGAGAGCCCGCAGCAAAGCCAGCTCTGCCCTTTCGGAGCTGGACCTTCCTCGTCGCTCCCTGCCTGCTCTGGGAGAGCCCCGTGCCTCAGCTGACATGGGGCTGACACGGCCCCGAGCCGCCCTGGGAGGTGCCGCCACCGCCGATCCCGCTGCAGCAGCCGGGGCACAGCACTTGTCCGTCCCGCTATGGAGCGCGTCCCCAGCCGGAGCCCAGCCACACAGCGGGGCGTTCCTTCCCGAGCAGGGTCGCGCTGGGGCGTTCCGTGCCGCCGGGGTGTCGGCGGTGCTCGGTGAGGGCGTTTGTTGAGGAAAAGCACCCGGGCAGCCCGCGCACCCCCGTCGTCTCCCAGAGGCCCCCGTCCCTCGGGCGCCCGGCGCCGGCCCCGCACGGGCGGTGGCGGCCGCTGGGGGGAGCCCGCGCTCCACGAGCGGCCCCGGGCGCTGCCCAGCGGGGCCCGGGACCGGGGGCGGCCCGGGAGCGGGGCAGCGCCCGCGGCGCGCCCCTGAAGAAGGAGAACGGGGAGCCCCGCCGGGACCCCGCCCCGGGCAGAGCGGCCCTGGGAGAGCGGACAGAGGCCGACGGAGGCGGCCGCGGGGCCGAGCAGCCCGGAGCGGCTCCTTTGCCCGGTGGCGGAGTCGGCGCCCACCGGCGGCCGTGGGAGGGTCGGGCCGCCGCTGCGTTTGTGCGCCCCGCGGGGTTTGTGCCGCACGGCAATTGGCAAAGGTTAGCAGCGCGTCCGGAGATCCCGCGTAATCCCAGCTTAAATATTAAAAGTCTGAGCAGCCCGGGCCGAGTATTTACCGATGTAACTCCATAGATTTCCCTCCAGAGCCGCACTTCTAAGAATTTACGGGACTTCTTTTTTAATTATTATTATTATTATTATTTTTTCCCCTGCATCTTTTCCCACTCCTTGGTTATGCATTTACCAAACTAGCGGGGAGGGGGTTGGGGGAGGGCCAACAATACCCGGGGAGCGGTCTGTAACGTGAGAGAAAGGCGAGATTCCGCCCCAGAGCCGCTCCAGGGGATCCGCAGCCACGGGCGGACCGAATCGCGCAGCCGAAGCCCGGCAGAGCCGGGGGGTGCGACGGGAACGGGGCTCCGCTCTCAGCGCTGCAGTAGCCGCAGCCCCCGGACAGCTGTGCGGGGAGAGGGGCTCAGGCGGGAACATGGCTGTAATTACAATTCCCCATCGGAGGGACGTGGCTGAGGGAGAGATCTTATCAATTAATAGTAACGTTAATTTGAATCTCGTGGAATAGGTTGGCTGAAAATACACCTCCTTCTAAATATCCTCGTTGGAGGGAAAAAAAAAAAAAAAAAAAAAAAAAGAAGGAAAGAGAAAAGAGGGGGTGGGATGGGGTGGAAAAGGAATGTTTCAACCGAAGCCCAAGCAGGGGAAATTGGGGGGAAGAAACGCGCCGCTTTGGGTAGAAATAATTATTTGGGGGGGGGGGTTGGGAAGGGGGGGAGGAGGAGGGGAAATAAAAATAAGAATATAAAAAATACGTGTGTATCTGCGAGAGACGGCAGCTTTTACATGGGGAAAATCGAGGAGCGCTCCCGCCCGCCGACGCGGTGTTTTCATCGTGCTCTCGGCCCGCGAGCTGTTAAGGAGAAAAATAAAGGGATGGGAACGTGCGCCAACAGTTTGCCGTGAAATAAGAGTTAAAAGAAGTAATAGAACTAATCACTGTCTCCTCAAATCAAGTAGAAAACATTTCAATGCACTAATTAGAGTAATTAGAATAATAAGACTGCCTATATGTGGTAAGACAATGTGTACAAACAACTTTATTTAATGTATACTGGTAATCAGCGGTGCGTGCGTGCCTGAATGCTCAGTGCAATAAAATTCACCCCCGTCCGCCCAAACAATCAAATACAAATTAGTTTAATGATTGTGCCTGCTCGGATGTCTTAGAAATCCGCAGGCGGAGGGAAATAAATAGCCCCATCCTCGTGCGCGCCTCTCCCCTACTGACCGAGGGGCCGATGGCTCCGCACACTTGGCAATGAATGACTGCAGACATGAATGAATCGGGGAGGGAAGGGGAATTAATGAATGAGTCGGGCCGAAAGCGGCCCCCGACTTTCGGAGGGAGCCTCTCTCCGCCTCCCGCCGGGGCTGCTCCGGGAGGGCGCGGGGCTGCGGGGCTGCGGGGCTGCGCGGCTCGGGCAGAACCGGCTCCTTCCTGGCGTCTCGCGTTTGGGAAGTTCTTTTGTTAATTTTACTGTTTCTGCTGAACCACGCTTTGCCTTTTTGCTTCAGCTCGTTCTCCCCGGAACGGCACCCGCTCCTCAAAGTGCGGCCAAGCGCAAAGCTGCCCGGCCGAGAGCGATTTAACGCTGAGCTGCTCGGAGCATCTCTCAGCCCCGACGGCAGCCGCACAGCACCCGCACCTCCGAATGTATTTTCTATTCCCTTTCGCATCGGGCCCGGAGCGGCAGCAGAGCCTCTCATAGTCCTTTTCCCAAATACACCAGAAACGAATCACTCTCAGGCAGAGGGGCAGCGGAGGGCCGCGTTCTCCAGGCCCCATCCTGGAGTCCGAGTGGCTGCCATCGCGCCCAGCTGCTACCCGCGGCTCTTTCCCACGCGTGGGCCGGGCCGAGGGCAGCAGCTCCAGGTCACAGCCCCGTGCCCGAGGGTGCCCGGGCGCTGCCCTCCCGCAGCGCGCAGCCCCGCGCAAACCCAGCCGCAACAAAGAGCCATAAACCCCCACCCCCAGCGTGGCTTGGGCCAACTTCTGGGGCTGGAGGAGGGTGAGGATGGCCACAGACTGAGGCAGCCTCAGCGGAGCTGTGCGAGGGCTCGGCCTCAGCATCCGCAAGCAGAAACCGAGAGCGACGAGAAGGGGCGGCCCTGCAGCGGCCTCTCTCCCCGTCGGGGCTCTGCGGAGCCGCCGAGGGCAGCGCAGAGCACCGCCCGGCCCGGGGAGCTACCGGCCGGGCCGTGAGCTCCTTCACGGGCTTCGGGACACCGATTCAGCCTCTACTCGAGCGAGCGAGGCGAGGAGCCAGTGCTCATCCAACAGAACGGCTGTGGCCGAGCCTAGCTCGCTGCGCGCACCTTGACATCCACCTGCAGACAGCACACTCTACCACCACCACTCCGTGGGTTCTTCCCTCTTCTCTTTCCCTCAGATCAAGCAGAGGGAAGCAACCACACGGGCCGGCCTTCCTTTGGCAGCACACGCCGAGCTGGGCACGGAGCAGCCCGGCGGGCACGAAAGCGGCCACCCCGCGTCCATCCCCGCGGCCTCGGGCCTGCCCCGCGCCCAGGGCTGACCGAGCCCCTTCCCGCCCCACACGTGAGCGTTGGGAAAGACGCACGGCTCCCTCCGAGCCCCCCGAAGCGTCCTGCAGAGGGCAGAGGCTGCCCGCGTTCTGCAGCCGACCCGGCGGGATATTGACCAAGGACTTCAAATCCATACCCGGCTTAAACATTTTACCCGTCAGCACGTCTGCGGTCACAAAACACTTCTTCTTTCTGTCACTTCGCTTCGAAACTATTGATAAGATCATTTAGCTGAATCTGTTCGGGATGAGTGTAATATTGACTAGGAGTTAGAAAAGATGATTAAATCTAATAAGCCGAGAAACTCTCGGGAAGGGGGAGAGAGAACAGCACGTTTGCCCTACGAAGCAGAGCAGAGCCCCAAAGGCCCTAGCACTTCCTCCACACGCTGCCGCTGCCGCCGGCACCCACCGGCACGGCCCCGATACTCGGTACCCGGCCCCGGATCACGCAGCCGCCCCGCTCCGGCCCGGCGGCCCGGCCTCAGCGGCGCTCCCCACGGAGAAGCTCCGCCTTTCCTTTCCTTTCCTCTTTGCTTTCTCTTTTCTCCTTTTCTCCCTTTCTTTCCTTTTCTCTCTCTCTTTTTTTTTTTTTTTTTTTTCCTTTGGCACGGGGGAGGAGAGTCGGGTGTTGCGTTCTGCCAAGGCCGCGCAGAGCGGAGCCCTCTCGCCTCGGGCCCGGCCCTCCTCCAGCACCGCAGCGCGACGGAGCGGGATGTCAGCGCCGGAGAAGGACGGCACCGCTCCGCACAGCATCATCGCTCTGCCCGAGCCGCTGCGGGGCTCTGCGGGGAACGCAACCCCCGTGCTCCGCTCCCGCAACCCGCGCCCTTGGAACAGGGCAGCGCTCGGTGCGGCCACGGAACCGCTTCCCCAATTCCGTGCGCTATAAAGGGCTGGCGGTGCTCGCACAGAGCTAACAGCGCTGCGGTGTTCTCCCTCCCGATTTCAGAGCTACGCCAATCTGTGCTATCTTTCAAAATAAAACAAAAGGGATTTCAATAATTCGAACAAACTATGAAGGTATTGTGCATTTCTGTTTTATGTAGATAATAAAATATTACTTTAACATAAATATATAAGGATCTCTGCGTTTTTATTTTTTTCCCCACAAGCACATCCAAATGTACCAAAACAAAGTATTTGTAAAGAGACCGAAAAAAAAAAAAATTACATCCCATATAGATTTGTTCACCTACTCATTTAAAGCTACAGAAAAACAGTTTCCAGAACCTGTTCGCTTTCAAAGAAATAAATATACATTGAGGCAGGCCACTTAAAAATGATATGAAAATATTTCCCTGGGTAGCATTTAAAAAAAAAAAAAAAAGAAAAATAGACAAAGAAAACATTGAAACTATTTCTGCATTTCGAAGGACAAATATTAAACATATATACAGAGCGGTAAGGTTTGCGTGGTAACTTTTTTTTCCTTTTTTTTCTTTTTTCTTTCTTTTTTTTTTTTTTTTTTCTTTTCTTTTTTTGTAAGTAAACCTATGTGGAGTTTGAGGCTTTTCCCAAACAGCCCTGGTTGCCGTTCTCTGACCTTACACACAGATCGGTGGGTCTGAAAGTTGGGTCCTCCCCGCGCCACGGGCCGGCCCTGCTCGGAGTCACCAGTCCCCAGCACGATAAATAACCAGCAGCTCGGTACGGCCAAAAGAAAAGGAAAGGAAAGAGTAAAGCTCGGTGCCCGCATCTCTGTAACCATCGTTGGGAAAGTGGGAAAAAGGCTTCAGTGTGCGTCGCTTCGATACCCATCACTGTCTGACCAAGGGGGAAAAAAGGGAAGGAGGAAGGAAGAAAGAAAAACAAATGTCACAGCGCTTGAAGAGACAATGGGAAACATGGTCTAACGCCTCGGCTGCTGAATGCAATATTTATATGATCTCTGCAAGAGAACGCTTCATTGTTTTTTTCTCCATCACCGTCCAACACTCATCTAAGTAAACTTTTAGCTTACAAAAACGCCTCGCCTATGTAGCACCCGTCTAAAGGGCCCCGTTATGAACGTGTAACTACCGGAGTTTAGAGTTCCCCTCATGTCTATGGATGGCGGTGCGCAGCACACACACGGCGCTGCTCCCAGCCCGCTCCGCGCCTCTCCTCGGAGCTTTGTGTCGTGTGCTGCGTCCCCCTGGGTTCCTCTCTCTCTCTCTCTCTCTCTCTCTCTGTCTCTCTTTTTGGAAGTTAACCGTTTCCCATCAGGATAATGCCACGAAATGCACTTTAAAACTGTTACTGGGGAGAGGTGTGGGGGGAGGAGGGGGGAGGCGAATTGAAAGTGGCATTTTTTCCACTTCATTTCACCCTTCTCCCCCCCCCCCCCCCTCCTTTCCCCGGTGAAAGACACAGGGCTGCCCGAGCGGAGCTGCTCCTTTCGTTCCGTACATGACGCTGCGAACCGACCGGGGATGGGGGAAAGGGGGTAGAGTGGGGAGGGTGGGGGGGGGGAGGGGGAAGGAAAAATAATAAATACGGGAAGCAAAGGTGAAAGGAGCGCGGGCTGCGAGTAGAGCCGCTCCGGGGGGAGGCGAGGGGGGGCCGAGGCGGAGGGCTGTGGCAGGGGGGAACCGAACGTCCCCGTACTTCTCTCGGGGCGGCCCCTGCGGCGCGAGGTGTTTCCTCCCGGCCCTGCAGCCTCTCGCCGGGGTCGCGGTCCCTTTCGCGGCCGCGCACTGCCAGAAAACGAAGTTTGCTTCGTCCCTTCGCCCAGCTCTCGCTGCCCCCGCGGACGGTCCGGAGCCGCTCCGCCGCACGGCCGTGTGCACATCCTACATACATACGCCTGCGTGCGGGCGGCACACACACACACCGATATACGTACTCCTCATCCCCCACATCGGGTCAAGAGGGCAAGAAACCCACTGAATTTCTGTAAACTTCGATATCCTCGCAGTGCAAATGACTACGTCTCAATACTGCCTGGGACAAGGGCTCCTTCCTTTCCCTGCTCACATCCCGACGGGCGGATGCCCACAGCCGCGCTCCCGCCAGCACCGCCGCCCCCGGCCCGGCCGGCGCAGTACTCACTCCTCAAGGCCCGGCCACAGCCCGCACCCGCCGCCCGACCGGAGCTTTCTGTCTGCTTGGATTCGCGTTCGCTTTTCTGCTCGCTTTTTGTTTGTTTGTTTTGTTTTGTTAATTTTTTTCCCTATTTATCTTTCTTTTTTTTTTTTTTTTTGCTCGATTTTTTTTTTTTTTTGAAAGAGAGGAGAAAAATAAAAACAAAGAAAAACAAAAACAAAAACAAAAAACAACCCCAACACCGAAAGGAGGACGCCGGAAAGGCGGGGGGAAGGAGGAGGAGGAGTAGGGGTGGGGGGAGGGCGCCCAGGTCACTGCACGGGGGTCTGCACCCCATGGTGCGGCGGCGTGTCCCTGCTGGGCCCGTACACGTCCTCGGCGCCCGGCAGCGTCCCCCCGGGCGGCGTCATGCGCTTCTCCTTCTGTCTCCTGTTACAAAACCACACTCTCACCACCTCCTTCTCCAACTGAAGGCTGTCCGCCAGCGAGGTGATCTCCTGCGCCGAGGGCTTGGGGCACTTGAGGAAGTGGCTCTCCAGCGCGCCCTTGACGCTCACCTCGATGGAGGTGCGCTTTTTCCGCTTGCGGCCCTGCGCCGCGATCTTGTCTATGCTGGTGGGGCTGCCCGAGGAGGAGTCCGCCTCCTCCAACCACTTGTTCAACAAAGGCTTCAGCTTGCACATGTTCTTGAAGCTGAGCTGCAGGGCCTCGAAGCGGCAGATGGTGGTCTGCGAGAAGACGTTGCCGTACAGCGTGCCCAGCGCCAGCCCCACGTCCGCTTGGGTAAATCCCAGCTTTATCCGCCGTTGCTTGAACTGCTTGGCGAACTGCTCCAGGTCGTCCGAGGTCGGCGTGTCCTCGTCCGAGTGCGCCTCGTGGTGCGGCCCTCCCGCCGCCGCCGCTCCGCCGGCCCCCGGCCCTCCTCCGCCCGCGGGGTGCGGCCCGTGCGGGTGCTCGGCACCGTGGTGCGGCGGCGCGGGCGGCCCGGGAGCTTCGTCGTGGGCGTCACGCAGGCCGTGGTGGTGCAGGGCGGGCTGCGCGGCGCCCAACATGCCGTTGACGGTGAAGCCGGGCGGCTGCGGGTACAGCAGCCCCGCCTGCGCCGCGCCGTTGGCCGCGGCCATGCCCGGCGGCAGGTGCGCCGCGCCGCCCGCCCGCCACGCCGCGTGGTGCCCGCCGCCGCCGCCGCCGTGGTGCACCAGGTGCGGCGCTCGGCCCGGCGGCGGCGGGTGCTGCGGCGGCGGCAGCTCGTCGCCGCGCGGGGCCGCCTGCACCGCGGCCGGCTTGATGTCGGGCGGGCCCAGCGCGCCCGCCGCCGCCCAGGGCGCCTCGCCGCCGCCGCCGCCCCCTCCGCCGCCGCCGCCCCCTCCTCCGCCGCCGCCGCCGGGGCCGCCGTGGGACAGCGCGGCGATCCACTGGTGAGCGTGGCTCAGCGGGTGCCCGTTGCTCTGCAGCGCGTAGTCCGCCTGCACCAGCGCGCCCGCGTCGCGGTAGCCGCCGCCGGGCTGCATGCCGCCGGGCGGCTCGGCGTGCACCATGGGCGAGCCGGAGGCGAGCAGGCTGTAGTGGTTGGAGGCTGCGGTCGCCATGACTCGCCGCGCCGCTCTGCTCGCGCCGGTTAAAGGCGCCGCGCATTTGACAGCTACTTTTGCGCCTCGGGCGCCGCGCGGCGCCCGCGCCCCCCCGGCCCGCGCGGCGGCGGGGCCCACCGCGAAGGCACGCGCGGCCGCCCCGCCCCGCCGCCGCCGCCCATTGGCTGCGCGCCGCCCGACGGACGGGGGCGCCCCCGGCGACCGCCGCTGCCGCCGGCTCCCATTGGCCGAGCGCCGCGTCCGAGCCCCGCCCCCGGCCCGCCCCCCACCGCCCGGCGCCGAGGGGAACGGGCCGAGGGCGGGGCAGGGGGAGGGGCGGGGGCGCCGACGCTCCTTTCCCCCCCCGTCCCGATCCCCCCTTTCGGGGCTCCGCCCCTCGACCCGCTCCTGTTGCTCCGCGCCCGGCGGCGGCACCCCGACCTCCCCCAGCGGGGTGCGAGGGACCCCAGGCGGGACGGAGCGGGCCCCGCTCAGGGCTCGGCGCGCTTTCATCCCCGTCGCCGTTATCCGCTGCGTTCGCCTCCCTCCGACGTGCGGACGGGGAACGATGCTGCGGGGCTCGGGGAAAGCTCCCTGCAGCCGCTCCTCACCGGCCCGGCCCGGCGCGCAGCCCCTCGGCGGCGCTCCTCGCCCCCCACCGCCGCCCCGTCGGGCCCTCCGATCCGCCTGTCCGCTAGCCCCTCGCCAGCGGGGGCTGAGGCGGACACTGCGGCGCTCTGATTCAGCTCTGCCCCGCTCCCTGCTCACAGCGGCTGCTTCTGCACCGCTCTGCGGCACGGACGTGAGGAAGGATTTCCGACGGTCCTGCAGGCTCTGAACGCGCCGTCCCATTTCTCGGAGCCCGCGGGGCCCCGCTGCTCCCGGGCTCTCGCGCGGCTCGTGGGGCGTGAGCGGACTCCGGGCCCTGCGCAGGGACAGAACCGGTTCGGGGCCGCACGAAGCCCAGCGCAGCCCAGGCGCTCTCGTGGGAACCGCTCCCGCGGGCCGTGTGTGGGGGACTGGGAGCCCGGACCGCCTCTCCTCGGGTGGCTGTAAGGAACACGTTCAGCTGAGGGACCCACAGCGAAAGGGTGGGAATGGGTAACACGGGTTGCCCGGCAGAAGGGCGCAGAGCGGTAACACTGAGGCAAAGTTGCGTAAAGTTTGCGCTCACGGCCACCGCTTCCCGCGCCTCCTCTCCTCTCACGGCTGCTCCATCCCTCTCGTTCATCGCTGTGTGAGCTCAGCCCTGGGAATGGAATGGTTTGTGCTCACGGATGTGACTCTTCTCCCTTCACCCGCGGCCCCTCATCCCATCGCTGGGGCGGTGCACTCCGCCCGTGAGCGCGGTGCGGGCACAGCCGCTGCGGCCCCGACAGCCGCGGGACCGCTCTGAGCCGTGTACCAAAAGAACGGGGCGAAGTGCTGAGCGGTGAGTGTGAGGCCTTGGGAGGGAGGGAGGGTGGCGAAGAAGCAGAAGAGGAAAAAAAAAGACAAATTCCATCAGTGTAGGCGATATGTTCTGGTCGATGCGCCCGCGGCTTTGCGCACTGAGCCCCGGGGCCGCAGCCCGGCGCGGTCGGTGCGGAGCTGCGCTTCGCTCCCGGAGCTTACAGGCAGCGCAAACCCCCCCCGGCCGTCCGTGCCCTGCAGCCCCGGACAGAGCGGGAGGGGCTGAGAAGTTTCTTTGGTCCTGGAGGAGGAGGAGAGGAGCGCGGTGGACAGAGGGCGGCCCATTGTCCGCACCGGGGGCATTTTTGTCTGCCCGGCTGTGGTTGCTATAGTGAGGAGGAACGGGGAGAGAGAGGAGGGAATGGGGAAAAAAAAAAAAAGCCGAAAGCAGCAGCCCCAAAGCGAACAGAGGAGCGCGGTCCGATCTCTCCGCGCTCCCCGCAGCGCCACCCGCGCCCAACCAAAATAAGAGCGCGGCGCGGGGCTCGGGGTGCGGCGGCCCCGGAACTCTGCGGGGAGCCTCCAGCTCCGGCCCGGCCTCGGCCCGACCCCACGGCCTCTCCCTCGGGCACAGTTGCGCTACAGGGCGGCCGTGGCACTGCTCCCGGATCGCTGCTCTCTCTCTTTCTCCCTTTTCTTTTTTTTTCTTTTTTCTTTTTCTTTCTTTCTTTCTTTCTTTTTTTTTTTTTTTTTTTTTTTTTTCCTTTCCCTTTTTGGTACCCAAATACTGACAAAAGGGGGGGAGGAGGGGGGGAGGAGAGGACGGGATGGACGACCTCCCCCGATGCAAATGAGCAGCCCTTAAATTTTACAAGAGACTCTTATTTTGCAGCGGCGCTTTTTATTGCCTCGCTATTGAACTTTGCAAACAGTGCGGCGGGGGCAGGCGGCGATGAAGGGGCGCGGAGGCGCGGGGCTGAGCGGGGTGAGCGGTGCGGGGCGCGTTATAGTCTCTCGGTGAATAGGGGACGGTGCAGCTCCGGAGATGGGCGCAGACGTAGCAGTGAGCGCTCGGGGAGGGGAAGGGGGCGGCGGAGGGGGGCACCGCACTGTACTGCTTTGGTTTTGTTTTGTTTTTTTTTTTTTATTTTTCTAGGAGAAGTTAGATTGCAGCTGAAGGAGAGAGGTCAGTATCTCTTCCAATCAATCTGTCTGTCTGTCTGACGCTGTCCCCATCTCATCCCGGCGAAGGGAAAAGCTCCAACTTTGCTCCTCCGCGCAGTGCGTGCAACTCCGCTCCCGGCGTAGTAAGGTTGTGGCCGTTCGGTGCCTTATCTGAGACGGGAAAATAGCAGCGCTCCTTCCAATCACGGGGCGGAATTGGTCTCCTCCCGCTCAGTTGTTACATATATATGTATTTTTTCTTTGGGTCTCATTTTGGAAATGCAGTTGACAACTTTTATTTAAAACCACTTTACCAGGCACCACTTAATGCATTATTCACGTTTTTAAAAATGCTTGAGAGAAATCACCTTAATGAAGAGAACATTTGCGGTAATTTGGTGATAATTATCAGAATCGCCAAACATTCGCAGAGGCTGTAGCGTTACGTGTCGGAAGAAAAGCAAAGCGCATTATTCTAATGGTCTGATATGCAAACTACGGACCGTCTAATTATAACCTTTAATAGCGCAGACGCGATGCTGTGCCGCTGTTGGGACGGGAGGGCCGCGGCCGTGCGCTCCGAGGACCGCGTGTGCGCCTCCATCCAGCGAGTGCGTTCCCGTGGAGCAGGGCCCTGCCAAACCGCATTTAAGAGAATAAAAATTAATGACTGCGAATTTGAGCGTTAAATTAACATTAATTATATGACCTGCCTGCTGGAAAGATTAAATTTCTTACGCCCTAATTAGATAACGTCTCCTCATACATCAAACAATTTCCTTTTCCAGATTTCGGTATTAAAATGCAGAACGGGAAGAACGGGGTCGCTCCGTGGACGGCGCGGGGTGAGCGCTCTAGGCCGGCCCCGGGTCGCGGCCCTGAGTGGGGGGAGGGAGGTGCGGCCCCGGGACCCCTGCGCCCCCCTCCCGGCTCCGGGCTCGCTGGCAGCGGGAGCCGGGTAGGGAGCCCCGACGGGTGCCGGGGCCGGGCCCGGGGGCGGACACGGGGGTGAGCGGCGGGGCCGTGCCGGCGGCGGGCCGGGAGGCTCGGTTACAGGGCGTCGGGTTGCAGGGTGCTGAGCTGGTGTGTCGGCGGCTTATGCACTAGGGAAGAAAGAGGGGGGGGGGGGGGAAGGAAAAGGGAAAAATAGGGAAAAAGTGGAAAAGGGGGGGAAAAGGGGGGGGGGGGAGGGGGAGGAAAAAAAAGAAAAAGGAAAGGAAAAAAAAAGAAGAAAATTCGACGAAAAGAAAAAGAAGGAAAAAAGAAAAGAAAAAAGTGATAAAAAAAAAAAAATAGAAAATGAAGATTGGAAAAAGAAAGAAGAAAAACAAGAGAAAGGGAACAAAAAGGAAAGAAAGAAAGAAAGAAAGAAAGAAAGAAAGAAAGAAAGAAAGAAAGAAAGAAAGAAAGAAAGAAAGAAAGAAAGAAAGAAAGAAAGAAAGAAAGAAAGAAAGAAAGAAAGAAAGAAAGAAAGAAAGAAAGAAAGAAAAGAAAAGAGAAGGAAGACTAAAAGAAAGAAAGGGAAAAAAAAAATAAAAAGAATGAAGGAAGAAAAAGAGGTGGGGAAGCTTCTCCCTAACCCCCCCCCTCCCCTTCCCCCCGGGTGGGATGCGAGTGGTTGTGCGGGGGGTGCAGTGCTGGGCAAGAGGGGCGGATTCCGGCTGCAGGAAACCCCCTGCCCACATGGAAGGAGCTGTGAAGAGGAATCGTGGCATTAGAAAGTGTTGCCTTGTTCCCACTTCATTTCCTAGTACCAGATAATTGCTTTTTCAACTCAATTGAGACTCGGTTTGTATTATTGCTGTTACCGCTCCTCTGCGAGCTTCTGTGTCTGTCTAAGACACCCGTGTCTCCTGTTAGTCTCGTGCTCGCTCTCTGGACGTGGTTGATAACAAATGATGTTCAGTGCTAAGTTCAGTAATGGCATCCAGAAAGTGCACGGTGAGGAGGTGGCAGTGGCGACAGGAGGGAACTGCCACGTTCCTGGGCTGTCCCTGCGCTCCATCAGCTGTGGAGACCTATAGGCCGTGCAGCTGGGCCCTTCTCCTTCACCAGACCGATGCTACTGCTCTCAGGTGAGTGAATCTTTCTGATGAACAGCAGAAAGGTTTTATTTAAATACGATGGCAAATAGAGTCTGGCTGACAGCAGGCAAGGGCACTGAGGGCAGCAGGAGTGTGCTGCACGTGGGGTGTCCAGGGCTGCAGCATCTCCAGCAGCACAGCTCCGGCAGAATGTCCATGCCCCAGTGACAACCACCACCGCCCAGACACAGCCCAACAGCACACGTAAAGGATCCTGAGCAGCACAACAGCACACTGTGGGAGCAGCAGAAGCCCTTATCCTTTGAAGCCCCCCCGTTTGCCACTCCTCCCAGTCTGACAACAGCTGCTTTGGGAGGCTGTTTTCATCCCTGGTTACAGTGAGGTCCCCCAACACTTGCATGGAGAAGAGGGCAGAGAAGGTGATTCTGTGAAGCTGTAGTCCTCACCCACACCCAAAGCACACTTGCAGGTGTCCACACTGCAGCCTATTCTGTTCAATAACCAAGCAATTGGGCCAATAATTTTGTATTGACAGGAGAACACATAACAGCTTCTTCCCTGAAACTGCAGACATGGATGTGATGGGATGTCCCTTTCTCTTCACTGCTCTGAGATACAGCTCAGAGTTTAAGGGTAGTTTTAAATATTTGCAACCCTGCACACATTCTCACACTCTACTTAATCCAATGCTTTTTAATGAGCTGAATCACTCTCCTGTTTGCAGAACAGGATGGACAGCGTCTTTGGCTCAAGTGTGGTAGAGGTGAACCCATAGCTGAGGCTGTTGATTGCTGTTCAGGGCTGCCAACTCAACTAGCCGAGATTTCTGTGCTGCTCCCACACAGCCTGTGAAAGGCAATCAGTCTTCTTGGGAACAGCTCAAATAATTCATGTACCATCATAATTGTATATTCCTGCTAAAGTGACACTGAACAGTCAATTCTTCAAAAGAAAAGATTTGCCCATCACCCTAGGTAATTGTGAGCGCTGCTTATCTAAAATAAACCACCCTGAAAGCCCCATGGTAGTATATGTGCATGGACAAATGGGTGATAACTCCCAAATCTCAAGCTCTCTTACTGCAACAAGAGCACTCAGCATGGCAGCTGGAACCAGCCTGGGTTCACCTCCCTTCCCTACCAGACCCTTGGTGTGATGAGGCTCTGGCTGTGCAGACCCCCTCCCTCAATGTCTGCAGTGCAAACATACAGCCACTGCTGAGATGGCACCTGCACTACAGTCGGCAGCAAATGCGATGAAAGAGAGCTCACCTGCTTGCATGTGCTCACAGAGCTGTTCACCCACTTCTATTTGCTGCCACCCCACAGGCTGCGCTTCAGCAGAACTTGGCTCAAGGTGCCTTGTTTCAGCAGCTGCACAGAGGACGGCTTCTTAGTGATTCTGTAGCTCAAAGGTGTGCAAAATAGATGCCTAACTGGGAATAAAATTATCATAAGCACGATTATGCCTGTGCTGAAAGGACAAGGTCAGGAGGAGAATCCAAAATGTCAACAGGACTAGTTGGTGATGGATTGTCTTAGACAGAGCTGTCCAATGTTATACATCACAAAAAGTTAAAAGATGATGGAATTTATATGTTGGACTCGTCAGTTCGTACCAGAACCTAAGGAGCAGCAGCAAAACTAGGCACAGTGCCTTTGTCTGTCTGGCATGCGTTGGGATGTGTGGTGAGGATGGCGGTGAGGGATCTCCTGAGCTGGCAGAAGCTTCTTCATTTGGCACCAATGGTCCCAGAAGCCACTGTGCTCTCCCTGCCCCAGATCCACAACCCACTCTCCTCTAGGAAATGAGGTCTTTCTGCAGCCTTCAGGTCCTTGTGTTGGTCCTTTATTCCATGGAGACAGTCATTGCTATCTCATAGCCCATGGACCAGTACATCAGAGTTGGGCCAGACTGCTCTAAAGAAGCTCAGAGCTGTTCTGGGTACCACCCCCTGGTTGTTTCTGCATGGCTGCTTGTACACCTCCTATAGTATTTTCTTTTTTTTTTTCTTACAGCCATCTTTTACACTAAATCAACACATGCATCCAGTAAACATTCCAAAAAACCCTGATCACAAACCACTGCTCATACTTTATTTTGGGAGAGGTCCTTATTCACTTCTGTTGAAAATGAGGAAAGCGGAATATTAATTGTTGTTCCATTTCTAGAAAACATCTTCCCTTCCCTTCCCTTCCCTTCCCTTCCCTTCCCTTCCCTTCCCTTCCCTTCCCTTCCCTTCCCTTCCCTTCCCTTCCCTTCCCTTCCCTTCCCTTCCCTTCCCTTCCCTTCCCTTCCCTTCCCTTCCCTTCCCTTCCCTTCCCTTCCCTTCCCTTCCCTTCCCTTCCCTTTCCTTTCCCAAAACTATTGACACCCTAGTTAAAAAACCAGTCATTGTCTGTGATAAATAGCAGACTTTGAGGATCTACATTTTGCATGCGGTCCCTCCAGAGACTGCTCCGTGCCGAGCGTATGTATCTAGAAATCTGAGGCAGTATACTTTTCCTTCGTATCTGTTTCTGTTTACCTAAAAGATCAGAGCTCCTATTTGTGTTTTCATTGTGTTTCAGTGTTTGTGTTGGGGCCGGTGAGTAACCACGTTCTGCTCTTTTGAAAGGCTCAGAGCAGAGTGTCAGTGCGGTTACTTCTGGGTTGTAGCACTGGAGAAAAGTTGCAGTTTTCTGCAGGTTCATCTCTGATAAGGGAGGAAGGAACTCTTTTCACTGCCTTTAACTTTATTTTGGTGGGCTCTTGCAAGATGCCTAGTGGAAATGCTCAGTGGATTGGGATAATTAGAATGAGCTTGGATGGCAAGTAAGCAAAGGAATAGCATGCACATACATTAGAATGCATCTCTCCCACACGTGCAATATTTCTTTTCTGTTACTTGCAGGTGAGATGTCCCTTCTACCTGACATTGTGTCACATCAGAGTGTTTTTGGGCAGTGTTGATTTGAGGCACGCAGATCAACCAAGAAAACCGTTCACAGCTGAATTAAGTGCTGGCTTCTCTCACAGGAGTTTGGTGCAACTTTTTTTTTCCTGAATTCTCCTGCTCCTGGATTTATGTAATTAAATGACAACCTCAGCTCTTGTGAGAAGTAAAAAATACGGTTTCTATACATCACAATTCTGGAGGGACACTTTAAAAAGTAATTTGACGTTTCCCTAAATGTGCAGCGACCAACAGAGAAATAAAATGAAACCCACATTTATTATTGGGAAAAATCTTGAAACTTTTAGCCGTGCTTGTCATTTTTAAAACTGACTTACGATTTAGATGAGACATTAAGAACAGCTTTCTAATAGAAAGATGGGAAGCATGAGAATAGATTGCCTGGAGTGGCAGTGGGAGGATTTGAAAATTGGTTGGACAAATGTCTGCAGGAACGTGGCAGCTGCAGCCCATCCAGCCCTGTGCAGTGGACACGCCAGGACTCCTTCGTGCCCCTGTGGACAGGGGCTGTCAAGCCCAGGATCGCTCCCTGCCCGGTGCTGCCTTTCCGCTTGACTTCTCTGGGCTTACTTTTTGGGCATAAGCTGTTCCTCTGGGCAGCCAGGAGCAAGGCAGGGGGTCACCTTCTCTGCACACGTTATACATGAATAAACACCTTCCTAGGATTACTTAACCCAAGTCTGCTGTGCGCCTGTTTCCCTGCTGACACACCATTAGCATCTGAAGCATCTATATTTCCCGAATTGCACAGAGATAACTTATCACTCCAGCTGCTTATCTCAGACCTGCCCCGTGGATCCAGGGGAAAGATTTTCCCTTTAGCGCTAACAACGGGTGCCTGATGCTTACTTTGAAATGCCCCTCCTCCTTTAGAAAAGGAGAGGTGGGATTCTTGCCCTGCACATTTTGCATCTCTCTCTCCATCTCTGTGCCCATCCAGCCAGGTTTATCACTGTCAGAGCACTGGCCCAGGCCTTGCTGGCAGTGCTAGCTGTTCCATGCAGTGTTTGCCCTTGGAAGTTTGGCATGTGTCAGGAGCATGCCCACATTGAATGTGGGTGTGCAGCTGAGACAGTGGGCTGGGTGGGTCAGCTGTGCGCTCAGGAAACTCTTCTGGAAGCTGCTGGAATGTGGAGTAGAGGAAGGAGTGTCTCATTGCCTTTTTGTGCCTCTTTTTTCTCTCAGTGGCTCCTCTGGCTAACAGGTCAGCACTTAATATGTTCTGCAGAGTTCACATTCTGCAAAAAGTCAGTGGGCAAAAGAGCCCGTAACAATTAGCGTGACAGTGAGCAGGAGGTGAGAACGGGATGGTGGCACACAGCAGGTGTCTGTCTGCAGTCCCCTGCCACTAAGAGCAATTTGGTATTGGAAGCATCTGAGGGCAGACAGATAAAGCTTCATTTCATGAGCAGGGATAGAAAAACTCTCTTCAGCCCCTGCTTGCTCTTTCCTGCCCTAGGTCATCTTGCTTCAAATGAGGGCAGGGGGAGTAAGGTTAAAATGCAAAGGCTGGCCAGGATGTCTGCCCTGGTTGGAATAGCATTTCTTGCAGCTCTAAGCTAGTAGTATGTAGTCACCTCCAGGTCCCCCCCGCTGAGCTGCAATAACACAAGATGAGAGGCAACCTCAAGTTGTGTCAGGGGAGGTTCAGGCTGGATAACACAAGGAATTTCTTCTCACGGAGTGAGGCACTGGCATGGGCTGCCCAGGGAGGTAGTAGAGTCACTGTCCCTGGAGGTGTTCAAGAAGCGTGTGGATGTGGCAATGAGAGATGTGGTTAGTGGGCATGGTGGGGGTGGGTGGACTAGGAGATCTTAGAGGTGTTTTCCAACCTTAATGATTCTGTCTTTCTATGAACACTAGGTGTCCCACTGCAGGTGCTACCAAGTGCTATCTCTCCACCGGGCCTCCAGCCTGCTTGTGTCTGCACGCAAGCACTTGGACCATGATGCCCAGTCTTATAGGGTGACCAGACACAGGCAGTGCTTCTAGGAGCTGCTGGCTCAGCCGTGATCCCTGTGGTTGTGCAAGCCCTCAGACTTGGCTGGGACTTGCTGGGGGCATCTGCCTGCTTAGGAGCACTGCAGCTTTCTTACCACAGCTTCAGATAAGAAAATAGGCGAGCTTCAACAGAGGAGGAAGAGCAAGGTAAGAAGTAGAGCATTACTCTTGCCATCCTGAGCACTGGTATTTCTAAATCACATACTTTGTCATGCCATGAAACCTTATCAGAAGCTGCACATAACTAACCACGGAATCTAGATTCATTGGCTTGAATTTTATTGTAAGAGATACCAGGAGCATGAAAGACACCCTGTTGCTATCACCTATAGATAAATTCCTTGATGTTTTTCATCATGAAATTCTGCTTCCTCTTGCTTATTTAGCTTTGCCATCTGTCTCGATTTGACTGTTTCAGTGCTCGATGTTTTCAGCCAGAGCAAGATCCAGGAGACAAGTGAAAATATAAGCAACCCATCCTTCATTTCAGAGCAGAAGCTCTTAAAGTTTGCAAAGTTGCAAAGTTTGCAAAGGGAGACTTGACGATATAGTGGGAAAGCTAAACCACCTGAACAGGCAAATGCAGGCACCTGCTTTTACTGTTATTTGAAAAATCCTGGTTTTACAGCTAATCTGTGAGGCTTTTTGTGCATGGCTTGATTTGTAGTTTCTTAATGATTGGGACTGGCAGCATTGTTTATAGCCCTGACAGACTTCTAACAATGAAACATTATATTTTTTTCCCCATCTAGTCTCTGTCTCAAAGCAAACTATCCTGGAAGCACTCAATTTGGTGCCTTGGTCATTTCAGTGAATGAAATTAAGGGAAAATGATATATCTGAACATCCTCAAAATTGCAGTTATTTCTTTGGGAAGATATAGCACAGCACACTCTCAAACAGCAACTTGGAATTCTGAAGGGCAGGGAGGTGCCTTAAGCCAGATTCTAATGTTTCTGAAAATGTTTGTTAACAGATAGATGCTTCTTTAGTCTTTGCCACACACAGTCCCCTCAGCCTACATATGCAATTACTATGCTTCAGCCTCTCCCTTCAACAGATCATGACCAGATCACGGATGGAGAAGAGACCTGAAGACAGTGGATTAGGTGAGGATTTCCCTGCAATCTCTATCTGTGCTTATTTTATATTTCTGTGTTTCTGGGGAAGGGAACTGCAATAGGGATCTCTCTCTTGTGGTTTATGTATGTTCCATTTTTATGGAATGATGGTGGAATAAAGAGAACTGGAAAGTATCAGAAAAATGTAGAAAGATGGGGAAAGGTTTCAGATGGGGGAAAAGAACAGAAAGGAAGAGGTGGGCTAGGGACTGGGTGAGTTTATGAGAACAAGAAGAGCATTGGAGGCTGATGTATGAGGCTGGAAGGGGATGGAGTGACGCCAAGGGCTCATAGCTCACTGCAGGACCCAGGACAGGACCCATGGGTGCCTCTTTCATCAGTGATGTTCTGACCTGTGAGTAACAGCACACCCACCAGCCTTGCCTATGTTCCCACACACCTCTAGAAGCACTGCATAAAGTATACCAGCCTACTACTGCCACTAGGTGCCATTAGTTCAAGCAAACAGTGCCATAGAGCTAATTGTGAGTGAAGGATGTGGTTCCCCCTGCAGAAATACACTTATTTTAAAATAAATAATAAACTTCTCCTACTGAATTTCATCTGTCTGTGAGTTAAAGAGGTTCAATAATTGAGCCTTCAAAAGTCATACCATGCCATAGTTAAGTTTCTCCTCCAGATAATGCATGCTATCACACAGCTGGCCCCAGCTGACCACTGCTGGGCATCTAAAGTAGAGTGACCACTTGTGGAAAGTTTGATTAAATGGCCAAATGTTTTTAAAAAAGGTTTTATTTGCACATAGTAACAAGAAATAATAATGAGTTTTCATCCCAAAGTCTCCCTCATAATGAGTGTGAAATGTTTCATTCATTGTTGAACATCATCACCCCTCCCCAGCTCAGGAAATCTGTTCTGTTACTTACCAGGGCTGAATCTCATTGTAGCCATTTTTTCTTTGGCTGGGAGTGAAAGGAACCATCATCTTCGCACTTCTTCATAGCTGAGAATTCAGAACAGCTCTGTGCAATGCAGTGTTGAGTTCTCCTCACTGGATGTTCCCAGACTTCCACATGCAGATGAGCCATGGACACCAACCCATGTTCTGTTGTTCCCTGTCAAGCCTCTGAGACATAAGGATGCCAGAAATCTGCAGAAGTTTCCAATGGCCCACCAAGCCCGTGGGTGCAGAACAGATCTGAGTGTTTCCACTTCTCCAACTCCCCTTTCTGTCAAGCTCTAAAATGACAATCTGAGGTGGGTAGAGTGAGCATAACTCTTGGGAACAGTCTTTTTTTTTCCCCTTGCCTTATATGCTTAATAATTTCCAGCAAGGACACAGCAAAGGCAAAAGTCTTGGTTGCACACTGAATATTGATCAGACTGTTCTGCACCTACTAATTCTTAAGCAGAGATGAGCTGTTTCTGTATTGGGGAAAATTAGGTAGGTTGGTTCATTCACATTTAAAAAATAATCTTACAGAAGTGCATTCTCCCTACTCTACCTACAGCTCCTCTACCTCCATCCTTACACAACACAACCTGAGCTCCTGCAGTACCTGCAGAACATGCTGCAATCTGCTCAACTGTAATAGAGAGCATTTCCAAAATTAATTATCTAGAAACAAATTTCAAATGATTATTCCACGTAAGACAGAGAAAAAGAATTATTGTGGAGGAATGACAAATTTTATAAGCATTCCCGTTGTGCTCTGTGGTGCAGCCTCCACATCCTCCCCCACTCCCCTGCGCAAATGAAGATGTAATAGCAACGAAAGCGATGCTCCTCACAAGATGTAGGTACGTGCCTCATTTCCAGCAGGTGCACGGTGCAGGATATCTGATGTGCCCTGCATTCAGCCTGCCTGGAAATTTTTGCTGAATCAAGACCTATGGGCGTCCTGCGTTGAGCTCTCTGAGCTGTGGGTGTGAGCATAGGACCCAGATCCTCAGGGCTGCCCGGCCCTTCAGAGCTGCCACCCAGCTCTGATTTCTCTAGTATGCTGGAAGAGGGCTTGTTCCCCCCCACTGATTCTTCAGCAAGCTGTTTGGGATTGGGTGCTGTAAAAAGCTAAATACTAAGTCAGTGTTAAACATAACATTTTAACTGTTCCCAATGTTTTTGTTTTTGTTTTTTTCCTTTTAGTAAAAAGAGACCCTCGTAAAAGTAAATACAGTTTGCTTTAAAGTGTTTATGCAGGCAAAACAAGTTTACTGTCTTTTACCCTGATGTGTTACACATCAGTGAGGGTGGGGATTGTATGCACGAGTATTAAAAAAAAAAAAGAAAAAAGAAGAAGAAGAAATGACAAGCAAAGAAAAATTGAAAGCTGTATGCTGACAGGTGTAGATGGGCTGGGATAACAAGGATTATATTCCAAAATCTACTATGAAGATGGGTTATATCTATCTCTTGCCAAAATTAAAAAAAGAAAATCTGATCAGTGCTGTAGGAAGCTGACTTTGACCCACAGACTTATGGAATAAAATGCCATTTGCATCCTTTTTCTTTTCTGCAGTCTCAAAGTGGTAATAAATAGTGCAGTAGAAAAGAAGTAGCAGCGGAATGGCTCATTTAAAAACTTTTTTACATTAATCTCTTCTCAAAAGGAATAAAGTAAGAAACTGAAGGTAAACAGTTGTGTTTAATATATAAAAAGCATATGAAATGAGCTTTAAGATTTATGTTTTTATGTATATGTGTTTTATACCTCTTTGATGACTGTAAAATATATAAGAATGAAAAAGAGACTTTCATTTTTTCCCCAAGCATTTTATATGCATCTCTTTTTCTAAGGCTTCCTGGTGTCAGAAATCACTTGCAATATACATGATACAGGACTTTGCTGTGATACACAATTTTACTAAATAACAGAGTAAATAGAAGACTGTATGTGCAGTAAATAGGACTGAAGCGTTATGTAGTGTAGGAAAAATCAAACAGTCCGTCTACCTCTGGCTGTAGCATTTGCCTTCTGTAATAAAAGGCTTGATTATTTTGCTGCTGGCCTCACGGGCCACCCAGAAGCAAGGGACATTAAGGCTGACTGACCACAACCACCTCTGTCCCTGGGGCCATTTCCAGAGCAACATCCCCAGCTGGAGACAGACATGTGCAGCCAGGCTGTGTCTCGCAGGCTGAGCCAGCACTGGGAAGAAGCTGAGTACTGGGCATACACATAGGAAGTCCTACTCTTAGTGAAGGCCCTGGGGTTGTTAGTGCTGCCCTCAAGGCTTCTCCTCCTGACCAGAAAATCAATACTTGGAACTGAAACCTTTGGATAAATTTCTGAATAAAGCTTACCATGTCCACAGCTACAAGCTACTACATCCATCTGCTTGCAGGGCTTCTGTTCATATGCAAAATGATGAAAAAAGTGCATTCTTAAGGATACTTGCAGGTTGTACAATGCTGTGCTGAAGCTTTTATTACATTGATTCAACTACTTTCCATAGGTTATGCAAAGTAATCTTTCCGTATCTCACTGAATTTGCATTCTGGGAGTGATTGATACTCTGTGTGATGGGGCTGACTTCACTTCCCCACCACACAGGTGTGTGATGAATCCCAGTTTGAGGTGTGCTATTATTTACTGCCAAGGTTATTTCATAAATTCAGTTTCACAGTTCTAATTCAGGCCTGCATGCTTTCTGAGAGGAGGGCTTTGTTATTAAGTCATCATTTCTGGAGAAAACTAAGCCAAACTAAAAGGCACCAGTAATAGATTGGTTTTATTCCACTCCATAAATGTGTGAAGTATTGTTTTATTGTACATTAAAAGTGCGATTATGTGTTATGGTGTCTTTGGATCATGTCAATGGATGAGTGCCACTTTTCACTGCTAGCTTTAATCTGGATGTAGATCACTTTTAGTTTTCTAGGAGATTCGTTGGCAAGAATGTGAAAACATCTAACGCTCAGATTAGAAAGGGGGAAAAAAAGCCTCTAATACTGCACAACAGGCTAGTGTTAATTTTCAGACTTTCTGAAAATTGGCATATGGGTATCACTTGCCAGTAGAAAAACAGCTCTTCTATTCAGCAACTCTTTTCCTTTCTAGCAACAGGGAAATTATGAGGCTTCCTGAAGAACACATGCTGTTACTGCTGGCTATTCAATGGCAGCCATTGGATCGCTCGTTTTTGCTTTACAACAGGAAAAGTGTTTGCCATTGGCTGGAGAGTGGCAGAAGCTGGTCAAGAATATGTGACTGCCTAACTTCTGCCAAGCAGGCAAGCAAGGCAGAAATTTTAGAAGCGGGAGAGATATCTGGTCTTCTTTTAGCCTAGAAGGTTAGAAGGAATGATAACACTATTGTTGGGTTGAGTCAATCATGAAAAAAACTCTTTTTTGCACATTACTCCTCAGCTCAGCATGGAATAGCCTGCCTACTTATTTGTTCTTGATCGATCCAGAGTCTTTCAGAAAGATGAAGAGCAGAATCATTCCCACTTTTTTGCTATTTGAGGTATAAACTATACAGTATGGTACTTTTTATTTTAGTTTTTGAACCTTTATTTAGAGCGCCTAGGATGGTTGTGCCCTGAATCTCTGATCTGCAACAGTTTTGTTTTTGTATTCTTGTTACTAGTATGGGCTGTCTCAGTCTATACAGGGTCTTCCTGGTTTCCCTTGTCCTTGGTGGATGTGATGGCAGCTGTGCTATTGCATGGCTCCAGCTGTGCAATGAAAGCCAAACAGCATTGTATTGGCTGGATGCTCAAGACAGGAACCAACAAAAGTTCATACATGCTTTTGTCCTTCTGCTAAGCCTGCCCTCACCAGCATCTCTTGCTAAGCTGTATCAAATGCAGACTCCCGGGTATATCCATTACAATGATTATTTGGATCCTTAATGTTCTTCCTTAAGTTGTCCCAAAATATTCCATGAAAGAGAATTCACTCTACTCCTTTAAAGGATAAAATGAATTAAGATTTCAGCTGACCTTCTCCTCTCTCTTCCTGTTTCCCTATGTACTGCTTCAAGCATATAACCCTTTGAACATCTCACCTTTTTTCTATACCTAAATCACACCGAGAGCTTTTTGTATGACTACAGAAAATCTACATTTCCAGCAGTCGTGGCTCACTTGACATCTCTTCTCTAGAGCTGAGAGTAACCTTTGTGATTACTCGAACCGTGACTAAGGCTACCTTTCCTTCTCAGGAAATATCTTCTTTTCAGCTTTAATTCTGACTCCTTGCTCTCTCTCCTTTGGCCGCTGTCTTATCTAATAAACTTGATTAGCCATTAGTTCCATTCTCTACTTTCTCCTTATTTTCATAAATATAATAGCTAGATGAAATGTCTCAATAATCTTCTTGATACTTTTCTTGATAGGAACCTCTGTGGACCAATTATGTTATGCTTGACTCCTTAGGAAAATGTTGCCCTTGGAGGCTGAAGCCTTGACTTCGAGCTGTAATACAATGTAGTTGAAACAGGCCCAGCAATGAATGTATGGGGATTATGTACTGCTACTTCTACACCTCTTTGTTCTCCTTTACAGCTTTACAGGTGCATGTTTGCTTTTGCTCTCTCTATGACATGCTGTTCATAGACTCCTTTGTATGCCTAGTAGAGAGGTAACACAGAAAGTAGAATGGCCAGAGATTCAGAGGCCCCTTGAGCCCATAATAGGGCATTTGAAATGTGCTGTGGGCTGTCATTTATGGCTTTGCATCCAACATAATAACATTATTTTATTTTTTGTGATTCATTTGAAGGAGTGGTAGCAGTAGAGCCAGTATGTAATTCACTGATCCCTGCTGCACATCATTTCTGATAAGGTGTCAGAATCATAGAAATCAAAGAATCATTTGAATTGGGAACACTAAAGGTCATCTAGTCCTGCATCAAACATCCACAGCTCAGCCATGTTACTCAGAGCCTGGTCCAGCCTGACCTTGAATGTCTCCAAAGATGGGGCATCCACCACCTCTCTGGGCAACCTGTGCCAGTGCCTCACTACCCTTGTTGTAAAAGAGCTTCTTCCTTATATCCAATTTAAATCTCCCCTCTTTTAGTTTGAAACCTTTCCTCTTGTCCTGTCTGTCCCCTTCCTTCTTACAGTCCCCCTTTTAGGTACTCATAGGCTGCTCTCAGGTATTTCTGGAGCCTTCTCTTCTCCAGGCTGAACAGCTCCACTCTCTCCACCTGTCCCCATAGGAGAGCTGTTCCATCCCTTGGATCATTTTTGAGATCCTCCTCTGGGCGTACTCTAACAGGTCCATGTCTCTCCTGTACTGAGAACTCCATGTCTGGATGCGGCACTCCAGATAGGTCTCACCAGTACAGAGGAGCAGGATCACCTCCCTTGCCCTGCTGGTTACACTTCTTTTGATGCAGCCCAGTATACAGTTGCCTTTCAGAGCTGAGACATCACATTGTTAGATCATATTTAGCTTCCCATCCATCAACCCCCTGCTCCTTTTCAGCAGGACTTTGCTTCATTCTTATATCTCCCAGCTTGTACTGATAGTGGGGGTTGCCATGACGCAAGTGTAAAACATTGCACATGGCTTCCTTGAACCTAAGGAGGTTCACTTGGGCCCACTGTTCAAGCCCGTCTAGGTCCCTCTAGATGGCATCCCATTCCTCTGGTGTGTTGACTGCACCACACAGCTTGATGTAATCTGAAAACTTGGTGAGGGTGCACTTGATCTCACTGTCAATACCACTGATAAAGATACTAAATATCTCCAGTTCCACTACTGACCCCTGAGGGACACCACTCAACACATCTCCATCCAGTCACTGAGCCACTGACCACCACTCTCTGCATACAGTCTCATAACCATTTCTTCATCCATCAAACAGTCCACCCATCAAATCCATATTTTTCCAGTTTCAGAAGAAGGATGTTACGGGGGACCGTGTTAAAGGCCTTATGAAAATCCAGGTAGATGGCATCAGTGGCTCTTCCCTTATCCACTGATGCAGTTACCCCATCATAAAAAGCAACAAACTTGGTAAGGCAGGACCTGCCCTTGGTTATCCAGAAACAAGAAAAACAACTGAGAAGGGAAAGATCTAAGTATGGATTAAAACACTCACCTCTGCTATCATTTCTTTTTCACTAAAGGAAACAAAATGAGACTTCTAAATGATCTTCTGAGACCTGTATAATTACCTCCCCAGATATGAACCATATTTTCTTTTCTTGTCCTTTGCTTTTGTAGGATATTGTGTCTTGATGTGCACATCTTTATTTTTGCCTTCTTGAGAAAAAGGAATCTACTAGCGTCCAAATGCCCATTTGTCCTGATGGCAGGGGAAAATCTGCTTAAGTACAGAAGCTTGAAATGAGGAAGTGTTTGTGGTGTGAACCCAAAGCAATCTCTACTGTAAGGAAGGAGGAAGTAAGAAGTAGTCTACTTTTCTTGTGGTTTGATGCTAATCTTGATCTTAATCAGTGGTCTTTTCCACATTTGTCTTCAAAAAGTATCAGTTGTATGGGTAATTAATTAAGAAGTGGAGTTAGATGCAGACATACATTTTTTGTACAGCGAGTGAGACACCACATAGAAAAATCAGTGTGCAGAGACCACTTCTTTGGCATACACGAACACAGCCTAATTTGCTGAGCATGTTACCCCTTTTAAAAACAGAACATTTGTGGTATTTGCTTAGAATGACTGCTTGGTATTGCTGTCAGACTAAATCCATATACCTCTTTTGTATTAGATCACTATTTTATTTCAAGAGTTACATGCATACAGGATGACAGCAAGCTGATTTTCCAAATTGCTCTGCTTTGTCACTGTTAGCTTCTGGCATTAGGCCATGCAGATACTCTGTTTTTGAGATATGTTCTGCCAGTTTCAGAGTTGTCCCTCCAACTGTATCACCTTTCTGAAGGTCAGTTATGCTCCTATAGCTAGTGGTACATTACAAGGTGTTTTAGTTTTTGTGTCTTTTTTTCTTCTCGTAAATAATAATTCTGTAATTCTATCAAGAAATAAAATCATGCCTTCTCCCAAACGTTGCTCTACTGAGAAACAGTTCAAAACCAACCTATAATGGACACAGTGCTTGTCATTGATAGCCAATTTCCTGCATTCTGTGCATATTTCCTGCCACAGGTCTCCCATTAAATAAAGGGGATTTGGAATAAAACGCCTCTCTGAATCCTTTTGCTTCTCAATGTGAGCTGCCTGGAGTACTAGCAACCCCCTATCAGAGTAAGTGTTTTTCAAGCAGCAGAGTAGAACGACTGGAAGTGCTAAGGATGCAGAAGTACCCGGCAGGGGAAAAATTGGCTTCTCGCTTTGCCAATGCTTTCTTGGCTGCCAATTTGCACAGAGAGCTGCAGGTTCTACACGGGAATGGCAACTTTCTGATAGTGTCGCACAACTCTGGAGATTCCCTGCCACTGAAAATATAATTAGAGATCTGGTTATCCAGCTAGAGGTCAGGAAGCTAGAGTTAATTGCTAACCTGTTTATCCTACTCAGGGGATAAAGCACATAAATACAGTTACAAACAGCCTAACGCCTAAGAGATCTCTGCTGAAAGCCTGCTTAGTCTTAAGGTAACAGGCTTGAAAGAGCCTGAGGGAATGAAAAATACGGGATTGCATACCAGCACCGGTGCAGCACCAGCAGTTTACAGAGGTTCTTCTTTGTACACAGCCCATCAGCTTGCACCTTCCCCCGCTACCCGAAGCTGGATGAGCTGCTCTGCTGGAAGGAGTAGGCGTATCCCAAGTGACTTGAGAGGGGAGGGTCCTTTTGAAAATCAGACTTAGGTACTCATGAAAAAGGTTCCCCGGACTTTTGTTTAGGCAGCCCACTCCTCCTATTCACCCTGCTTTGTGTGAATAGTCCTTACCCTTCAGCCCAGCGGCTGAAATCAATGCCTTTTCATGTGACCCTTTCATGTTTAAATGGCAGTAACCACAAGTAGTTTGTTTGCTATCCTTTCTTTCACTATCTGATTTCCTACGTTAAACCCCTCCACATATCTATTCTGAGTAGGTCATGAAATTCCTAATGTCTGTACAAGGCAGTCCACTTTCAACTGGGAGATTTTTGTTGCCCCTTGAAAACTCTGTGCCCACACGGGCTTTGATTATCAAACACACAAAATGCAGCCAAATCTGAACGGGATTTCCACAGGGCTGGGGAGATCTTCACCCCTCCCAAAGGCAATCTTCCTCCCGAGTCTCTGCTCTCTCCCTAAAGGAGAGATCATGCTTGGGCTACAGCACTTGAAAAAATCCAGAAGATTTACTTTGATATCAGGGAAATGTCCTTCTATTTTTACTCTTCTCCTATTGGAAAAAATAGGAGAAACTTCTTATCAAAGTTTCTGGAAACATTTCCACAGGTTGAATGTAGCAGTGTCTGTTCTCCTCATCTCCACGATGTAAAAGCAAGCAGAGTGGTTTAAATGCTCTCAGCTGAGGAAGTACTTCTGTTGCTGTATTCAGAAGAACAGTCGGGTAAATGTCAAACTTTAACTGCAGGCTTGTTGGCTCCAAAGAAACTTAGGAACATACTTTGGCTTTGCCCTAAAGCAGGGCTCCGAGCACTTGCTGGCACATTCCTCCTCATATGCTATCATCAGGAAGCATCCTATTATCTGCTTCTTAAAACAAACATGATGGAGTAGTTGATTTGTATTATTTAATAAGAAGATGACTGACTGTTCTGCACAGTCTGTTTGTGTCTTAGGAGCCGTAAAATGAATCCATTAACTTATTAGCTTTTATTTTGAAATCTTTCATGGAACTGTCATGTTATTTTGGTTGGAGTAAGTGATTCATCTCTTTTTAACAACTATATTTTGGGTCCAGAGAGACTTATACACTTCCGTTAACAGGTCAGAATTATGAGACGTATCACTCATGTTCAGAATCTTTTTGTAGTGTAGCTTATTAATAATAGATTTGAATATCAAAAATAATGATATGCCGTTTCAGCATTTAATTTTGGGAAACATTGAAAAGATTTCCCCCTTGTATTGGTACAGTCAGTTGTGAAGACTGAAGGAGACAAACTGTACTGTAGGTGGGAGCAGAGACACTGCAGCAGCTAATGTGAGGTTGAGCTTTAAATTTTTATGACAATTCATAAACTGTTTTTCTTGCCGACACCCTGGCTAATCGCAGGCTCTCCCTGACAATTTTCTTGTTCTGATTCTCATGGATTTAATAGTGTTCGTGGGGGGTGAGTCGGGCGAGATAGCTTGCTCTTGTAAGCTGCTTACCCTTGTGTACGTTTTTCTTCAAGGAATGTCATGTCTTCAGCAAGCGGTTAGCAGCGAGTGATTTCTCTCCTCTTAATTCTTGTCTGTCTAATGGTTTTACAGCTGTAGAGTGGACACCTTAGTTCAAAGCGATGGCTCTGAAGCCTTTTTTCTAGACAAAGCTATACTGGGTTGTTATCCTTACACCTGATATCTCTCTGTACCTTTCCTCATCTCCTTTCCACTCACCCTGCCCCTCACCTTGGAGCTGTCTCCAACAGCCCTATCTTCCCTATCTTGCCCTATCTTCCTTCACAGACTGGTGGAGCAGAACCTGCTTTTTTTTTTAATTTAAATATCTTGTCCCTTTGTGTGGTGGTCGTGATCTCTGCACCTAATAGGGGTATCTCTCCCAGATACCCCTATTAGGATCATCTTCATGGCTGGTCAGTTAAATCTTGCCTCTCCCTTTCTTCTTGCAGCTTGACTATCTGCTGAAGTTCCACTCTTCACTTTACTGAATTCACTTTTCCTTTCTTCCCCTTTAAGACCTAGGGCTGCTGCATTCTCTTCTTGATTTCTGCTCCAGCTAAGCAGTGATTCCTGCTTTGCCAGCATCTGCAGTCTCACAGTCTTGTCCTTGTGCGTGGAGCTCATTCATATGTTACCATCTTGCCTCTAAAATTTCTTCTCAATCCTATTTCACTCAAAAAGCCTGCAAAAATTTCTACCCACTGATGGCTAGGTACGGAACCCATTTACACTCTCAAAATCTCTTTCCTTTGGATGTGCCTTTTAAATACTTTTGAATGCATTCCTGACTTATTCCATACCAACTGGCAGTGCCTATGGAAAGCCTCTCGAGCCCAGCAGCTACTCAGAGGGTGAGGTCATGGCCATGGATGGCCATCAAACCTTCAGGGCCAATCATCTGTATCCCCTGTTCATTGAAGCAGGAATGTTGGTGGTCCTGGTTCTTCAGTGTGCCCAATCTGGGAGGAAGTAATCTATACGTTAAAACACCTCTTACTTGGATTTTGGCATTGTCAGGAATTCAGCTAGGAGCAAAATGGTTCAGTGAGGAGACATTTGGTGAATTTTTGTTCTGCTTTCATTGTGAAGATTTGATTGCTGTGCTGTCTATATAGAATGAAACACACAAGAACAAAAATTGGACATACATTTAGTGGTCTCAGGTCTAGGAATAATTTCCTCATGGAGAGAGCAGTCAGGCAATGGAATGGGCCGCCTAGGGCAGTGGTGGAGTCCCCATCCCTGGAGGCATATAAGAGGCACGTGGATGTGGCTCTTAGTGACAGGGTTTGGTAGGTCAGGTTCATGGTTGGATTTGGTGATCTTGAAAGTATTTTTCAACTTTATATGATTATATGAGTCTATAAAGCCCATATAATAAACACTGCTGCTGACCCTGAGGTAGCAAAGTGTATTTAGAGACACAATAATAACTGTCTTTACAGCTTTCTTCCCAACCCTCTGTCCCCTTTCTCTCACTGTATTTCCATCATGTGCTGGTTGTGTGTCCAATATCTCAGTGCTTTTTCTTTA
Organism: Tympanuchus pallidicinctus; assembly: GCF_026119805.1. Lineage (NCBI taxonomy): Eukaryota > Metazoa > Chordata > Aves > Galliformes > Phasianidae > Tympanuchus > Tympanuchus pallidicinctus. The sequence goes on along the minus strand of NW_026294618.1, from coordinate 38,772,148 downwards.
TGTATTTTACATACATTACATATACGCCATACTGTAGTGAACAGCTTTAAGATTTTCATGTGGCTTACCTCATCCTCTCAACCAGAAATTTCATAAATAAATCACTGTCTTTCAAACCTTTTTGCAGGTTGCATCTGTCTGAAGCGTGTGCGCTTCAATAGGTGTGCCTGACAGAGAAATTAAAAAGAAAAATCATCTCCCAAACAGAAACTATAAGAGGCATGTTGAGCTAAACACTTGCTGCACATTATTACAAGGGAAATGTGATTTGCAAAAGAGGGTTTAGAAAGTAGAGGTGACATTTTGTTTCCCTGAGCTCAGTGGGCCATAACTTCACCTGGGATAAATTGACATAGATTCACTGAAATCAATAACTGATTTGCACTCTCTGGGACCAGTCCTGTTGAATTCTAGCCATCGGTAGTTGAAGAGCATATTCTTTTTTTTCTGTGAAATCAAACATTTCTTCATGGTATGCCTTGCTGTTTGGATTGATTCTGTTTTCTATGAGTAATTCAAAAAGATTATCAATGGAGAATTGTTTTTCAATAGAAAAGTGGATTTTTTTTTTAAACTAAACAGATTTTTGAAAGCAAAATAAGTATAATTTTTCTGAAAAAAATCTGTTTTGTAAATAGAAGTATATATAAATATATATTATATACATATATTTTTTTTTTTTACAAAAAATGTATGCATATACATATGCATTTTTTTGTTAAAAATGAAAAATTTTGGTATTTTGGTTAAAAACAAGTCTGTGTTTGATCAGAAATTCTGTTCAAATGCCTGATGGGAAGTATAGTTTGGAGATGCAAAACATCTCTTCCTCCCTTTTTACCATATTTCCCTGCTCTATGAATACCTGGAGACAAGGATGGGTGTCTGGGAAGTACTGGGAGAGATGTGTTCTGGTCAGAGTCTGCCTCATGGGGGAGCGTGGCTGCATGAAACCTGGAAAGGCTTTGCAGTGGTGTGCTTCTGTTGGCCTTTCTTACCTCATCTGGGGAGCCATTGGCTTGTGAATTCCCACTCCACTGCAGCCCATCTTTCTGTCCACCTGCAGTATGGGGTATGACAGGAGAGAGGCCACGCCAGGAGCAACACATTGTTTGCATGGGGCCCAGCCTTTCTTCTGATGCTCTCTTTGCCTCCAAGGAGCACTTGGGCAGGGACTAAAGGTTCTGGCAGAGACCCCGTTTCTCCACATCCTCTCAGATCTCTGTGCTTATGCAGACAGGCCAGGTGATTCCGTTGCACCCGCTCCTCACGTGAAGCCGTGAGCATTTGTCTTCAGCTTCAACATTGCCACCTCCAGGTACTTGGGTTCAGGCAGCTTACCATCTTTAAACAGCATGTGTGAGCCAAAGGGCAGGTTTTGTGTATCTTCTGGAGACTAATACACCCTCATGCCATTCTGGATTTTGCTCTGAGGCGTTGTGAATAATCTGAGTCACCCTGGGCCTGATGCTTATTTGCAGTGAGGCCACCTTACACCGAGGGTCTTAAAAAGGCAAACACTAAATCTGCACTCTCTTTAAGACCTTGTTTTATTGCCTGAAAGGGGGTAAAGTGGCCTTTGCGGAAAGGAAAGGAGAGTTTATTTATTCCCAAGGCAGTTTTACCTAAATCCTGCAAGAAGGCTGATTTTTCTATATCCAGCTTTATGTTTGGATTGTGTTTGGAAATAGCAGTCTAAATACTAACTGCATACTTACCGTGTGTGGCTGTCTCTTTGTTTTTCCAGTGCACAACGCATGGCTTGGCTCTTGCTCCTTCCCACTGGAGCCGGTGTCTTCCCTGGCTCTCGCCTTGCTTCGGTGTATGTGAAAACCTGTCAGTGTGAACATCCTCAGGATTACCACAAAGCAGCGTGGTTAAAGAGGGCATGTTCATACTCAGATGGAGCTTTATTGCGTTTTAATCTCTATATACTTAAGCCTGTAAATATGTGCTAACGCTAAAATCAATTTTGAACTTTTAAACTTGATTTTAAGGCCATCTTTTTTTCCCTTTCCTTTGCCGAATAGGGAAAAAAAAAACCAAAAACATCACCAAAGCAAAAGGCTGAGCAGTGATTGTGCACCGTAAGTTGCTGTGCTCTTTTGCATAAAAGATTTTCCGTACTACAGCAGGGGGCCTTCCCCTGATATGTCAGTGAGAAGAAGAAAATTCATTTCTTACACCCGCCTGTCATTTGCCCTTTTATGATTGATCTATATACTGCTAGACAGCCACAAAAATGACAAAAGCTTCTGCAAGTGAGTACATCTGATAATCGCAGCATTTGGCTAAATTTAGCACTACGGTAGTTGATACTGCAGTGTCCAATAGAGAGAGAAAAAAAGAAGAAACTGTCTAATCCTATTTTGCAGTCTGAGAGACTGTAGTGATTACCTTACATGATCCATCACTTTAAATGTGCTTCTATTTTGTTAATCTTCCAGATTTTAAGAATTTTTCTTAAAAAAAAATACAAACCAAGCCTCTAAAGACTTCAAAGAAGCCGATATGCTTTGAGCTGCCTATTCAGTTTATGAATTTTGAGGTTAAAGTGGTTCACCTTTGCAGAATGCCTGCAAAGCAGGTCCAGCCCCTGGGATCTCTGCATGCTCTGAAGGAGGAGACGTGGAATATCTCCCCAAGAAGCAAATTTTATGTACTGGTACTGTAGGAAGTTATGTTTTCCATAACTGCGAGGGAGGTTTTGCATGTGGAAACCCACTGTAGCATTTTTGCTTTATATGAGGAAGACAATGAATGTGTTTGCCTCTGGAAGTATCCCGTGAAAGCACATTCCAGATGAATGTGATTGTGTTAGCAAAGAATATTGTATTTATTAAAACAAACCAGATGCAGTATTTTGATGAAATTTAAAATCCTAATGGGAGCCATATGGTCAGTCTGTCCCAAAGCTCATTGATGTAACTGGGAATATTCATCCAAGACTGCTTTTAAAAGGATGTCAGTTAAAAGCAGATTCTGATTTTGACTTTGGCCAAATAGCATTGGAATTTTAATTCCCAGGAATACCTGAGTAGTGTGAGAAATGGCATGGCAGAATACCTTAAAGAAGCATGCTTAAGATTTTGGAGTAGTGGTAAAGCTCTTTCAATCCAAAAAGGCAACTTAAAGTGACATAAACACTCACTGTTCATCTATACTAATCATTACATGACTTGATTAAGCATCACCTAGCAAAACATACACCACCTGGGGGACCCTGCTCTGCACCTTGCCTAGGCAAAAGCTCCAGTGAGACTTTTTCATCAGCTGTGCAGTGCTAAGGCTTTGAAAACTTCACCAGTCGATATCCCAATATGAATCAATGTAACTAGTAGTATTGGACTGATATTACAAACAAATCATTTTCTTACCATAGCAGAAAAATCTTTCCATCAGAACATTAGAGGATACTGAAGTGAAAAATAATTCTATACGAAGTTCTTTCAAATGGTTATCATCTGTATATGTAGCTACTTAGGGTATTTTGAGAGTAGCTTGAAGTTCTCTTAAATGATTTGATGCGTTTTAATGTATTTTCATGACTGTTCAAAGCACATTGTTAAACATTGTGTATTTACCTTTTTGATGTGTAAAGACACTCATGTAATTAATATTTAGCCTCTGTAACTACGGTAGCAATCCCCCCTTCCTCGTTAACATAGTATACATAGCAGGTGGGGAGCACTGTTCTCTTCCTTCACTGCTGGAAAGAAATATTGCAATCAAAGAGGGTTCGGTGAAGGGGATGAGGAAGGTGGTAGGCACCAGGCACCTTAGAGAAAGGCACTTAAAAATTTGTTTTGCATTCCAGATGAATCTTAGTTTTACAGTTATTAACTTAGCAGGAAACTTGATTCTGGAATATAGGGAAAATATGTACAGGATGGGGTAAAAGACAGCGGGAAAGGTGGCAGAACAGTAAGAAGCTTTCTGCCACAATAATGATGGATGTGAAATGGATGAGGTGAAGGGAGACACCAGACCCTGACAGCAAAGCAAAGCAGGGCCAGAGTCGTGGGTACGCAGTGGGCTTTGTCTGGGCTTGATCATGTGGTATCAAGAAGGGACCATGGAAGGTTGCAGGGCATTTTTGTGCCAGTGGGACCTGTTGGAACACCGAGTCTTACATCCCTTTAGTACCTTCAGCTTTTAGCTCTCTCTGAAAAGAAGTGATGAAGTGGGCCAAAATATTAACAGAGAAAATAGAGATCTTCAGTGCATTTGTCAGGATAAAGCCATTAATGGGAATGAAACTATGACGGAAGCTCAAGTCTGGCTAATAATGGCTGATGATAACATTATTAATATGGGCATTTCACACTTCATTTTTATTTCAGATTATATTGTTAAATATTTAAAATGGGCTTTAAAAAATGACTATTATTAGGACTTATCTGATGTTATGTTAGATTGCCAAGTCCTTTGCATAGGTTACATACATACAGGAGCTGTGGCTTGCACTCCATCAAATTCCCTCTATGGAATTCAGCATCCAATTAAAGGCTACTAAGATTTGAAGTAGGATGTTTGGAATGTAGAGTAGGTAAAAACTATTGTTTGGGGTTATACACAGCTTTTATGAAGAAGGGAAGATGTTTACTATTCTATGTTAAGAATTTACTATCAGGGCACTGGTGAGATGCGGTGCCTCTGGTTTCTGCTGGGGCTTGTTTCTTCTTTGCACACCGCCTGGCATGCTACCCAGCAAAGTGCTTTAACATGAGGTGAGTTCCCACAACCAAATTGCAAAAGGACTTTGCTGAACTGAAGCTTCAACCTTGCCAAAGGTGACATACATCACACAGTGAATTGATTCCCTCCCTTGTCTGCAGCTGTATGAATGCATTTGTAAAAAGGAGGAGTAGGTGAGGGGCATGCTGCCCTGGCAGCTGTGCTGAGCCTGTAAGGTGCTGTGGGGGGGCTACAGGTCTGGTCTGTGAAGCTATGGAATGAGATGCAAAGAGGTACTGATTACCCAGGGATTCCCAGCTCATCCTTGCAGCAGTCACAAGAGGGCTTTGCACTACTTGTGTTTGGGAGGCTGCTTGAATTTGAGGTAGGAGAAGGCCCAGATACTACAAGCTGGCTGGAGTGGGCCTTTGCATAGCCTGTCAGGATCAAAGGGGTGACCAGCTGCTGTGGCTTTGACAAGTTAAACTCAAACTCAGCATCTCTGCAGTAGAGTCACTGCTGCTTGTCTTGCAGCCAGTCCAAGAGGGGCAGATGGAGGGCACGTGTCTTGCTGGAGGTCAGACAGTAAGTCAATAGCTTCACCAAGCTGAGATATCAGGACCTTTTATTTTCCCAGAGCCATATGCTCCTCTTTTTTTACATCTCCTTGAGGTGGCAGATGGATAGAAGCCACATCCTTTCATGGCAGTGGTGGCTGGCGACCCGGTAAATGCCACTGCAGTGTCCTGGAGGGTCTCTAGAGACAGCTCTCAGGAAGGTGGCAGTCATTGGAAACATCTATTCAGCTCCACTTCCAGCCCTGCTTGCACTGCTTAGCCTGTTGCAGTGCAAACTGTCATATTTTGCATGGTGAGCTTTTCTGGAAGGTCAGCATAAATCTGTGATATGGTAAATCTTGTGGGTACCAGTCCTGCTTCTGGAGACCCTGGAGAATGTGCAGAGGGTAATGAGATTTTATGCTGTCAAATACAGGACTCCCAAATGTCTTGATGGACGCAGTATCTGTTGCAGACAAGGGAGAGGCAAGATAGGTGTCTGCTCACGGAGGAGCCTTTGGGGAGCCCCTGCCTGTCTGGGGAGGGGCTTTTCTATATGAACCAAAATGTTTTGCCTCTGTGGGCCCTGGAGACATCAGAGCTGGCCTGGAGGGAAGATGGGGGACATGTGTCAGGCTCCTGCCAATTGCACCAGTGGGGGGCTTTGTGCAGTGGCACAATGGGGTGTTGTACCTCTGATGGAGCAGGAGCTCTTTTGCCTCCTGAAAACTAACAGCGGCTTTCCCTGGGAGAGGAGTATTTTATAGTAGGCACGTCAAGTTGCTGTCCTGATTATACAGCTGCTAGCCTAGTTCTGGGAAACGAGCACATGAAAATGAGTGCAGAAAATGAGCCTTCTAATAAGGCTCAAAGACTTTGAACTTCCCCTATTGTCACCGTAGGTCTTCCCTTACTTGCTTAGCTGAGGCAGAACTATTCAGCTACAATCAAATAATGCAAATGACCTGAGGAAAATTCATCCTAGAGACACTTGCTGGATACACTGCTAATATGGTTTCTTCTCTTTCACTACTCAACCAGAATCTAAGATGACCTTTCCAATGAAACATAAAACCTACAATGTGCACCCTTACTAATGTATTCTAATGCAATTAGTTCATACAAAAGGCTTGTTAAATTTGCAGTATCTGCTTTCACCTTTACAATAATTGCTAGTGATCCCAAACCATAAGTGTGTGTCATTCTGCAGGGCTCCTGAACTGTAAATAAAATGGAAAGTTTATTTGATATCTCTCCTGCCTGTCTCCTCAACAGCCTTGCTTTGCTCACAGAGGCATTTGCAGGAAGCATCTCAGAGGCTTAAATCTGGCTCAGGAGAGTGGGTTAAAAGAAAAGATATAAACTGCAGTGAGGTGTTACAGCAGGAGTGATACTGCTAGTCTGCATCTTTGTGCTTTTTGCATGGCAAGAGAGGAAATGCAAAGGTTAATAAGAAATATAGAGGTTGAGGAAATAAGAGAGCACGCATCTTTTTTTTTTTTTTTTGCTTACTGTGCTGCAATGCCTTCTAAATAGTTTTGTCACAGAGAAAGCTGATTATTACCCCCTTCCATCTCTAGAACTTTGCAGAGAAGTTGTCATCCCAAATAAATGCTCCCTGTGCCACTAAGCCACGTCATGACTGAGCTCTAAGGGCTTCTGGAGACTTTGGTGGGTGGGATGGTGCCCTGAGCATCACTTGGTGCTTCAGGAGGGCTTGAGACAGAAACCATGGCCCATAAATGAGTGAGGTGGTTGAAAGCCATTTAGTGATTCTGCTTCACAATTTCCCTTTTTGGTGCATGTTCTGCAAAGTGTCAAAGAGCAAAACTTGTATGAACTTGCACTTTTGCTTTGAATTGTCACTATTATATGAATTGCTGCCATCATTTTGTAAGTTGTACTTATCCTGAAGTATTTCTTTTCCTCAAAATATTTTTACTGCAAGCAGAAGGTCCCTGTGAAGTACTGAAACAATGCTGTATTTCCATTCCTCTGCTCTGGCATGTACATCACACGAGATTTCCTAAGGGACTGAAATGAGGGCAGGGAGCAGTCATTCTTTCAATCTAATGGCTTTGTGTGCTTATGTGGGTTGGAGCCACAGTGTCCCAACCATCTTCTTCAAGAGTGAAGGAGAACATCTGCAAACCTGGTTGGAAAGTCCTTTGGTCCATTCTGGAACTGGGATACTTGAAAGCAGGTGTCCAGCTCCAAGAGAGGACTCCCACAAGGTATTCAAGTGCACACAGAAGGATGCTTACCTTACAGTTTGTTTTCTTTTGTTTCTAAGAAAACTCCTTGTGTTTAATCAGGATGATGGAGTGCTTGGTATATCCACAAGTGTATCTGTAGAACGATTCACTCTAAATCTCAAAAGAAATCTAGGGCTGAGCAAGAAGCCAAGCTGAAATGCTGTCAGACTCAGACAAGTGCTTTTGTCTGTACTGGACTTGTCCTGTCACAGTCGTGTTGGGAACACAGCTGGCTCACTGTACTTGGTATGCAAATCTTGCCCCTTTCCTTTGGGTTCTAGTAGGTTTGGTAGAAGAACCAGTAGATTACAGCTGATATCAGGGTATACATGCGTTTTTATCCTATTTATTTCTATAGGTTTCCAGTTACAGAGAAATAAATGAATCCAGTGAACATACAAAGAAGAGTTCATCCTTCTTTGTTATGAGCTTCTTACTATTCACATTCTCATGTGTCCTGTGTTTTTTGATGCAAAGCTTTCTTCTCATTGTCTAAACAGGGAAGCATCAGTATTTATTTATTTTTTAACAACGGTATTTAACTGTAGGCAGTTCCTAATTACCTACTGCTTATTTAAAATGGGAAAACAAAGTCCTTGCTCTGACAAACTGCAAGCTGAAGCCAAGAGGAAATGCTGCTGTACAAGAACTGTGACCTGCAGATAGATGATAACCCTTAAGTGTAGTATCTGCAGTGCCTGTCTTTAAAATTCCTCCTCAAATCTGTTGTCAAAAACAGCAGTAACACCAAAATATTTGCATTGGCTTGCTTTGGTTGTTCCTATAAAAAGGTAGGGAATATTGGGTATTTGGCAGGTGTAAATGGGTGAAATCATCAATGCAGTTACACAGGTGGGGATCCGGTCCTCTGGTGTCTGATGAGGAAGAAATTAACTCTTCTTATCCTCAAGCACTGCTACAGCCTGTTGCTTTGTGAAGTTGTGCTCGTGTCTATGGCTCTGCTTTCCCAAAAGGTGTGTGCCTGCACTGCTGGTGGGAACTGTGTGCTCATCCTAGAGTCAGCTTCTCTGCTTGGCCCAGTGATCAGCTCATCCAAATCTAGAGCCAAAGCACTAGGCAAAGTGCAAGTAACACGGAAATTAGAGCTAAATACAACTCAGAGCAATCAGGACTGCGCTGATAGAGAAAGCATTTTTCTTCTTGGTCTACAGGAAGGCTTTCCTCGTGATGCTTTCTGTGAAGCACTGGAGAGTTGGGACCGCTGTCTATCAGGCAGTGAGGGATGTGAGGATCTTGCAGAAGGGATGTGATTAGAGAGGACCCCGGGGAAGGCGATTCCCACAGGGAGTGTGCACTGCTGGAGCAGCACACGCTGCCGGTGCGCCTGGGCTGGCATCACCGCAGACACTCCCCACCAGTGGATGTTGCTGCAGGCACATCGGAATCTCTTAATGTAGTGAAGAAGAAAGGAGGAAGAGGACAGCAGGGAAGAGAAATCAGGGGAAAAATGTATAAAAAATTCACTACATAAATTAGCTGCGCTTCTTGCAGCAAAACTAACAGTTTCTTTTGAATGCGAATTCTGTTGCTTCTCTTAACTAAATGCCTAAAGGAATTGTATCACATAATATACAAGGGTAATTATTAAAAATGCATAAATAGTCTTGTAGGTACAAAAAGTTGCAACTTGTCTCCAGCAAAACATTAAAAGGTTTGCATATGTCAATGAATTACAGGCTGTTTGCTTTTAATCGCTGCTATTTTGGGAGTTCCTGTAAGGATGTTTTTAGAAGAAACACATTGGGTAATTGGAGGAGGCCGCCCCATTGTAATGGGCAGTTGAAACCGAAAGGAGGCCCACCGAGGATTATTCAGGGTGTCTAACGGTTTTGGCCCTGGCTTTGGGTGTTAAGTATCGGCTAACATGTTTATGCCTGGCCTTCAGATGTCCAAACACAAAGGCTCTTTTCTTCTGCTGCTGGCAAGAATCCAGGCCAATCTTAGAATATTTGCCCATCCTCCTCTGCTGTATCCGACCCATCATTGAGGACAGTGTTTCTCTTGGAGTTTCATCTGAAAAACACTACAGCAGAGGAATGCTCACTGACCCAGAAGCCCAGTGACAAGAAGAGGGAATTATATGTGTATGAATGTCTGCCTTTGGGGAAAAAAAGTGCACAGAAAGAGAACTACAACAAATCCAAAGTTTCTGTCCAAGTTGAAACACCTGATTTTTTTAAGAATCAGATTTGATGGCAATTGTCTGGATACATTATTATTATTATTTTTTAAAATGAAATATTGTATTAAGACAGCTTGATTGCTATTACAGCTACAAGATTCAAGAATTAAAACACGCAACTTTTTGTTCAAGAGTACAGGCATCGGTTCAGATTGATATGTGAAGATTATCCTGAGCTAGAATAATGTATTTCTGACTGGGTCAAAGGGATTACCCACATGAATAAGACCTAGCAGGATCAGGCTCCACTGCTTACAGACAGGAGTGAATAACGGGATATGAAAAAAAGACTTTTTTTTTTTTTTTCTTTTTCTAACCTATATGTTTTTAAAGATACTAAGAACATTTCATGCGGTCCTTAATGCTGGTCAGTATTTTCATTCTGCTTCTATATTTTAAGCCCAGAACTTCATTTCCAGCTGATGGAAACAGAAATGAATGCTTCTTGCAACCAGATAGAGGCCAGCCCATCTTCCTAAGGCCTAAGAATTGCCAGTATGAAGATTGCAGAATCAGTCCCAGTGTTTTGTGAGCTGGCTGCTCCAATGTTTATATTAGAAAAGATCAGACAGAGAAAACATGCATTCAGCTAAAGCCTCTTATTTCTCCATTTCCATAGATATGTACAGTATCTGTATCATATCTTTTCTGTTTAAAGTCTGTTGTGCTACAATGAATGGTTGTGACAATACAATAAATGCATTTCACTGACTAAAAAGAAGGGCAAGAAAGTGAAAGGTAAAGTCTTAATCATTGGGTTTTGTATTCATGCTTTGTTTCAATAAGTGCAATTCAAGTGCTTGCAAAAAATATTTGGTTACTGAGAGTAATTGCATGCCGTCTTATTTTCCTTCTAGTTAATGCATTTATTTTTATGACTCATGAAAGAACCCCGGGTGTTTTGATACTCATACAACTATGTCTCTTCTTAAAGAACCTCTCCTCAATCCAGGTCTCTGGCCAACACAACCAGCTGTTTTTGGCAAGGAAGAACAACGGGAGCAAAGTCAGCTGTCAGAGAGGAGCTGGAAGACAGATTGCTCTGACTACACAGGTGGTATTTTCAGCTATGATGTGGCTGATGATTTGTTAGGAAGGCCGAATAGCCATCACTGTAACACCCTTACACAACTCACTCCTTCCTCTGCTTCAAGAAGTGAAGGCAAAAACTCCAATGGATTTCAAGAGAAGCAGGATTGGGCCCTTAGGCTGTACATAAGCGTCTGTGTTGGAAAAGAGAATGTACAATGTTGGATGCTTCTTATAATACAAGATTAGATCAAATCCTTTCAGTGCCCTGAAGCTTTATACCTTAATGCTGGGCTACCTGTGGCAGATAGCAAGCGAATACCTGTCAGCATGGATCATCCTCTCAGTGTTCACTAAAAATGTACAATTCTCATTTTGCAGCGTTTGAGATCTTTTAAAAAATGGAGTCAGGTGGGAATAGAATGTAACATCAAGACAAGTAGCTTCAATTTTTACCTGATCATTGGCACATTCCAAGTATTTTCTTTATAGTGATGCCTGACAAGCAATCAATGGGCATCCAGACAATCAGTTAGTTTAAAGTAGTCTTCTCATCACGGTGAATGTAAATTGTAGGTAGCTTGTCTGAGGGAATGGTTTGCCAGGCAAAGAAACTGCTGTTTTCAACAAAGGCAAAAAATACACTGATGTTTATAACATGAAATAATCCCTCCTGTTGCATCTGTAATATGCTTATGAAAGAAGTGTTCTGGCTAGGGTGTGACCTTGCCCTGTGTGTGCTCAGTGGCCGTTGTGTCTCATGCTGTGCTGCCTGGATGCCCTCACCAGCCCTTCTTCTTCCAGCAGAGGGTAAATCTCACAGGTGTTGGGCTGAGGTTATGGGGGTGAAACTTGAGGACCTCTGGCTTTCTCCTCTATGTTTTTTGTAGAGTTGCACGGAAATGAAATGGACAGAACATTTCCATCCCATACTTTTATAACTGGAATTTTGAGCCATGCTGGTTTTTTTTTTTTTTTCTTTCTTTTTTTCATTCTTTCTTTTTCTTTTTTTTTTTTTTAAATTAAAAGCTCCTTTTTACATAAGTAGTACACAATAAGTTGGTGAACACCAATTAAAATCATATTTCACAAAATTAGACTTTCAGTTGCCTGTTCTATTGAATATCAGTCAGTAATAAAGTTTCCTCATTTCCCTGAGCATGTAATTTTTCCCATGAATTCTTGAGTCACTGCTTTGATCACTTCTTGATTGCTTAAAGGCTGTGAGTCAGTAATATTTCCCAGTTTTGTTGTCACATCAAAGATCTTTGAGGGGCTTTCTCCAACAGAAGGCAGCCAAGGTTCCTGGTTGACATAGTTCATCACCATGCTGAAGCTATGCTGCACAAATGAAAATAGGGAATAATGCATCACCTTTAGCCATTCGTGTAATCATTTGAATAATATGTATCACCTTCTTAAATGGGCCAGCTGCTACACAGCACTTTTTTTTTGCTTGAATTTTTACACTTGAAAATGTGGAGGGCAAACATTAAACAGGAAAGGTGATTTTATCCAGACATGCTGATGAATGAAAGCAAAGGCAGTGGCTTTCTTCTGTGTGCAGATTTTTGCAGTTGCTTTATTTAGGCATTATGAGATGAGCAATTCCGGCACTCAAAAATCTCACGTTTTTACATTTATTGTGATAATATGCAAAGTATGAGAAAAATCCTGAATAATATAAATAATTTGCACAGGGTAGAGACTAGTGGTTGTGTATGGGAGTGTATGGGAATGAGCAATTCGCATCACACAGAGGCAGTTTAGATCACCTTAAATTGCTGATGTGCCTGACCACGATGAGCCTGATCTTCGCTGGGTTTTGATTCTGGTTCCTCTGTGGGAAAACTCAGGCAGGCTTACTAGAAGAGCTTTGGATTTACAAAGATTTCCAAGAGTAAATTGAGGACTACGTTATGGTCCTGACTGGCTAATCCTGTTCAACATCTACCATCCCTTGTGGTTAAATTTGTGCCAAAGGAAAAATGCCCTGTGGAGAGGGACCTAGGGCTGGAAAGGAAAATTGGGCTTGTGGGAGGAGGGAAAGCCTGCCATTTTCCACTGCTCCTGTGGGACTGCTCCTGGTGCCTCTGGGCTTTCATATTTAGACAGGAAATGCTGCCATGCTAAAAGGGGGGGGCATGAGGCCCATGCCCATCTGGACCATCTTCGTAGTTCTCTTTGCTCAGGGAGTCTGGGTGTCCATGAAAAAGCCTTTGGGATTCCTGGGCAGATTCCCACAAAAGGGGAAGTGGCTGGGGAAATGGACACTGCTCTTGCAAAAGAGTTTGAACAGGCATTACCTGAAAGCAAAAAGCCCTCTTTGAATGTGAATGGGAAATTTTAGCCTTGGAACAAGTGGCAAATTTAACCTCTTCGGGAGCTACAATTATTCCCACTGTTAACTTCACTGCTGTCTTTCTTGGAGCAAATAAATTACAATGGGGAGGCATTTAAAGGGACACTGACACTTTATAGGTCGTATGCTGCAAACAAACAAAAGCCTTTACCCATGTTACAAAGCCCACATTAACGTTATTAAAAGTGAAAGAATTTTTAAAAATCCAATTTACTTGTCACTCTTTCTGCTTTGTTTACTGGTTGTGTTTTCTCACCATGGACAATAGAAATCAATGAAGTCAGATTTGCCTATATTTGAGTCACTTCCACTTTTAAGTTTTCATGTTTAGGGTGGAAAGATCAGGGGAATGGTTATTTCATTCATTCGAATACGATTGTTTTCTCTTGCAATTAAAAAAATCAATGACAACATTTCTATTCAGACGTATGTTGTATAAAAGTCTGCTTAAACTTTGGACCCACCTTGGCATCAAGATGCAGCTAAGTGAAACCTAGTGATAATAAAAATAATATTTTATTATGGTAGATGGAAGACCAGTTATTCAGCACAAGTCCATTTTTATTGATATTGCATAAATAGTGGATAAAACACAGTCACAGACTCCGAAACAAAGAGTAGATACATCCCTAACGGGAACAAGGATAATGAAATGCTGACATTCATTGGTATAAACCATGATTTCAACAGCCCAAGAAACTCCACTTCTTGTAGATAATATGGCAAAGACTGTTCTACAGAGGAATATGAAAGCAGATAAAGCAGTAACTTTGCAGATAATTACATGAGATTCTCATAAGCACAAGGGGCAGCTTTTGATCAAAGGATATAATAAATCTGGGTGAATCTAAATGTGTTTTTTTTCTGTGCTGGAGTTTCCAATTCTGTGCTACTGCAGGAGGACTCTATTTAGATCCCCATAATGGTATGCAAAACTTGCAAAATATATCCCAGATGGCGTTTGCTCTCCAGGTAAGACTTCCTTCTTGCTCCAGCAGGACTGAAATTCCAGGAGTTGCTGAAAGAGTGAAGCAGAATACTAAGTGCTATGGGCACACTGAAAAGTAATCTTCTGCCATCACTGACCTCAGAACGGATTTCAAGATTGGGTCTCAAACCTCCATTTACAGAACAAGTCTCTATTTACTTCAGAGTAGTGTATACCAATGAGAAACAGTCAATAAATTCTAAATTGTAATCAAAAGACATAATTTAAGTAATGGAGAAATGTATTTCTTTAAAAATGTACAACCAGCTTGAAGAATTTGCAGTCTGAAGTATGCTTTTGTTCATAACTATATAGGGGAAATTTTACTAAGGGGTAAACTTTGTGGTTTACTGATTACTGAACCGATCATCTGGAGTGCCTCTTTACTCTCCAAAGACAACCATTTCCTCCCTGCTGAAGGGTGAGAAATCACTGCACACAGCAATCTCTGTTTTTGATGACTGTGCGCCACCAATAGGCTGACCATTCCTGGATATGGACTCCTTGTTGAAAGTGTGGCCTTCTGGTCACTGCTCCCCATGAGGTGCTCATGCTCGCACTGGCAGCACCTAATTGCTACAATCACCTGCAGCATATAATTCATTTCTCCTCCTTAATATAAGTTAACATAAGTAGTTTGGGAGAAAAATGGCATATGCTTTCTGGGCATTTCTAAATCTTCTGCTGCCACGTAACAGTGGGCAGGGTGGCAGTAGCTGAGACTCTCACCTGAGATCAGGTTGCTCCCAGCTGAGCTGCAGATTGATCTGAGGACCCAGAGGGGCCAGATCTCTGTAGCGCTATATATATCATGGACAGGAAGCTCCTGGACAGTGAATCCTCGTGTACTGGTTGCCAGGACTTGCTTTGGAAGTGCGGAAAGCTGGACGATAAAAGAAGACCTTGTAGAAAATTCCAGTCTATTTATAAGACTTGTGTTAAAAATGATTTCATATGTGTTTTATGGTGGAAACCAGAATCAAAGAATGTGGTCGTGTGGCCAAGGTAGAGTGTTTCAGTGATAGGCTAGGGACACTTGAATCATACAATGGCTTATTTTGATGTTTTCTCCTGTTCCTGATGGCACAGTGATTTTGAAGGCTCTCTCCCAGTTGCATGGAAATGCTGAAGCATTAGTATGGATAACACAGCTGCACTCTGACATTTGTACAGTTTTTCTCTTTGCTGAAGGAGGGACCACATCTTGGCCCTCCAGACCATTTCATCTGTGTCTGCCTGTCTGTCCTAGAGTTGATATATGATACTAAAAGCCCTCAAGAGCCAACATTCCCAGGGAAGGAAACACTTTATACAAATGCAGTCTTCTTTTATTTTAAAAATATCTTTACTTCCTTAAAATAATCTGTAGATATTAAATCTATTCCTGTTCCAACATTGCTATTATATGTATTTACTACCAAGCTTAGTGACTGATGACACTCCTCTTTGGCTGAACCATTAAAAGACTTCTCCATCCTCCTGTTTTCAACACATAGCACAAGTTTCTTTGTCTTTCCAACACATCCTGAAGTTGAATAGGTACCACCTGGATTAACCAGTTTCTCAGCTCAGCTTCCATCCAAACCTCACATCACAAAACAAGCTTAAGGGATCTTGTAGTCAGTTCCAGGCCCTGAGGCAGGAGATGATCATTTCCTTGGTTTCTTATGAATATGGAGGTCTCAAACCTTTACCAACGTGAGAATTTTTTCGATAGAGAAAATTAAGCTTTTGGCCCTGACGTATCTCTAGATGCTCAGTCATTGGGGACATTCCCAAATCCTTAATTTTAAACTTTTTCCCACTGTGTCATTGCAGAGATACGTATGAGAGTGGAATTGAGTAGAAATTGCAGTGTTCCACTCCTGCAATGAAAGCGCTCTTGACGGTCAGCTCCTGGCTCTTTGTCTGCTTTTTGGAGAGGCCCTATCCTCTTGTGTGGACATAAGAGACTTCAGTTGAAACCCTGGTCTCCCCTTTGCCTCTCCCCCCTCTTCCTGAGACTTAAGAGGAAATCGAATGCTGCAATATAAGCATGAGGGTTACACTTGTATTTAGTTCAATGGCCTCTTCTTTCTAACAGTTTACTTTGTCTCTTCTAATTCAAGCATGTCAGTAGCAAGTATCATATCTGTGACATCGATAATAAAAATCCCATTGTAAATGCTGGGGTGTCATTTTCCATTCTGCCTAAACAATCCCGAGCTTTGTACTTTCTGGAGTGGCCTCTGTCTTTCACGGGTGACATTTCAAATGGGGATCTGCATGTGTAAACTGCACAGCTAACCATCTCATTTCCATACATACAAGATAGCATAAGACCGCTCTGTCAGTGGCAGATGGAAATATGGCTATCATGTTTACCACAGTTTCTGTGGTAATTTCGAGTGCCATCCTGGTGATGAAGCGGAAGAGCACCAAGTAATTCAATAATGTACAGTGAAGTTTCATGCTCTGAATTGTGTTAAGAAGGAAAATGGGAAAACCATCCATAACACTGTGTGCTTTGACTCTTGCTCTTCTTGAGATGTTTTGGCCCAGGGTGCCAAAGCAAATCAATACCTGATCTCTGGAAAGCAGCTGCTGATGGCATTTCCAACACTGGAGCAGCTGGTCTTTTCTCAGAGCCATGGAAGATGCAGCTGCTAGATGGGCAGAACAGGTTTCGAGCAAGCCAGAACTTTTTCTGGATCATCACTGGTCCTCCTTCTGAGGCTTTGCCAGTGTTGCAACAGCAATGAGGAGGGACTGTACTCTTTTCATAGAAGAAATGACTTGTTGTGAGAAAATGTGGCTCTTGGAAAGGCTTACTTAATGGAGTAGAGGGTCAGAATTACCTATTTTTGTGGTCTGATTCCTTAGAATTATACCATTATTTATATACTGTTACAAAGCTTAACAATTCTAAATATGTACCAACGTATACCAAAGTGGTTAAAAAGGAACAATTACAGGACCATTTGGCATGGCCATAGCATCTGTGAAAAAGATATCTTTTATGTGTAACACAATTTGTCCAGAATTAATGAAAATATCCAGGGCTGGTTTTATGAAGTAATTTGTCACATTAAACCAAAAAAACCTAAGGTTATGTTGGACATGAAAAGAAACTCCCCGTGGGTCAAAGCAATTAAACACTGGAGCAACCCATCAACCCAGAGGTCACTGAGGCCTCATCTAATGAGAACGTTCAAACAGAAGGAAATCCTGCAATCGTCTCTACTCATTTCTTCGCCAGGCTAAATACCCATTTGAAATCCTGGTGCAATGCAGCCAATGGAAAAATTCCCAAGGGCTTTATTGGCTGCATTTTTCTTGGAATTTAATAAAACCTTTGTAACTTAAGTAGAACTGAAATAATTGTGAATTTGCATCTTCCATGAATTTCTGTATTTCAAAAGACCTGCAAGGAACCTACCTGTCTCCGTAGCCTTGTCTTTCTTCCCAATATTAACAACTAGTATTTGACTGTTGTTAACAAATGCCTATTTCACTGTTTCTGAGGGAATTTGCGTGTTCACAATCTAAAAAGATCTCCTACAGAAAGCAATTTTAGAATAGTGCAGTCCAAAAGAAAGAGAACGATTATATAGATCTGGCAAGACTTCAGCATACTTTTAGTATTCAATCATATCTTTTCACAGTTTGGAAATCTCAGTAATAAAAGGGACTCATCACTAACAATCTGAAAATTTGTGTGCAGCCCTAACCTTCGAGAAGTAGATTTCATAAGAATTATAAATACCCCTCTTTTAAAACTGATTTAGAAAAATGCCAGATAAGCACTCAAAGGTTTGTGAAAAGAGCTATGTGTGTCAAGTGCTACAAATTTCTTGTGAGCCCCAAATGGACAGAGCAGTTTCTTGCCATTTCTTTCCTTTTATGCTTTGCTGCTTTGGTGTTTTCATAAACACCATAAACAAAAAGAAAAGAAATAGAATCAATTCTGTCTCACAAAGTCTTTGTGAAAGACTGAAATATTTAAGACAGTTTTTATATTAGGTAACAGGAAAAAAGTAAAAATATGTGCCTGAGACTATGTACTATTATCTGTCCATGTGCTGAGGTCCATGTGGGGAGTAGGGGTAAAACAAATGAAACAGGTTGGAGCTCAGTATGCAGAGATGAAACACGTGATGGCTTATCATTTGGAGCAGGCTGAGTCTTCACCCTGCTAGATTAAGAACAGGCTTTGTTTATCAGGCAAAATTTGGTATTTTGTGCTTTTTAGCCAAGTGGGATGTAATGCATTCCTGTTTTCTGCACTTGAGTGCTCATCAACATTTAAATCATATTGAATAATGATGGTATTCTGTAACGTGGAGATGATGTTGCAAGTAAAGATTTCACTAGTAATCACTGAGGCTGATGTTTTATCAGCAATCACCAGATAAGAATGGGAAATGGCTCAAAATACAATCCATAATGATTCATCCAATACCTTACTAATTTTCCCATGCAAATAATGATATTATTGCTCTAACCACATTGCTCTAACCACTTCATTCATGTCTTGCTTTTCTTCAATGGTTGTTGAGCCTAAGGGTTCATTTGAATGTTCTTCTTAAGCAGGAAAATAGACACATGGAGCCGTCAGTAGTGATGGAGCTGAGTTAAAAGTTTTACCATTCTTCCTCTGTGAAAATGCACTTGAAATAGTATTCATACCTACCAGGAAGAGGGGAGAAAGTGTTGGCTGTTCTGAAATGTAATGGTGATATGGAAAACATTTAGGAGTGGAAAAATTCAAAATCTGCATTCTACATTTCTCCCAGTGCCAGCTCCATAGAAAACCAGCTTCAGATGCAGGTGATGTCCACTACCCTTTTAAAACCAGGTCCCAGTAGCTAAGTGCTCTGCTGATGTCATTCTCTCTTTTCTTAAAGGAATCAGGCTATAAACACGACATCAATTCTGCAATGCATAAAACAGATAATTGGCTTTTTTTTCTTCTTTTTCTTTTTCTGGAGATGCTTGTGTCCTGCCCGTGCTTTTACATGACATGAACATATGATCCAGACAGGTTTAAAGGAGTACTTGTGAGGGAAAGGAGAAGATAAGGCAATTCCAAAGAATTCTTCAGGTGTTTAGGTTCAAATTAGGTGCTTAATGAGTTTTCTGGATTTATTGGTTTCCTGGGGCTCACAAGGCCCCAGATCACTCTTGATTCACAAGTCCTTTTCCTTTACCTCTTTCAAATCTTTCCTTCAGACTTTCTTTTCTAAGACTGTAAAGTCATGCAAACTGAAAGGATAAGGTTTAAACAAACACACAGTGGCACTTGATTAAAACCTGGACTGGATTTTTCACCTGTATGACTTGGTTTTCTCTGGAAAGGACAGGAAAAAAAAACGATAGTAGACAGTGAAAGTGAGCAGTACCCCTGCTTTGGTGTTAATTACAATCCTGTATTTGATGTTTCCTCATCTTCTGTGGCCAGCCATGGCAGCACCAGCTTTGAGGAGAGGTTAGGGGAGCGTAACTGGGAAGTTGGAGGCTCTGAGGGAGCTTCTGTATGAACCAGAACAGGAGGAGATGCCTAAAGAACTCAGTATCAGCAATGCAGTGCCAGAGGGAAACAGTGAGGCCAATGGGAAGCATCATGTTCTGGTTTTGATTTTTAGTGGATGGTTATGGAATGGCCTGTAATTTTTAACAGCTTCCTACCAAGTCAAGATAGCCCAGCTTGTCTCAGCTCCTGTGCTCTTTTTCTGCTTGGTTTATAAAGTCCTGTGTAAAGTCTATTGAATTTAACATGTACTTGTAAGTAGGGCTAATAACGATCTTGAAACCAGGCAGAATGTGAGCACAATCCATGCCTCAAATAGTGACAGACATGAGGGAGTGATGGGCACCAAGCTCTCCAGGAGGAGTGGAGAAACCTTCCTCCTTTCTGAAATTCTCCCTCTCCAGGCAGTAGGTGGAGGAATAATAATGGGCTTTTGTACGAAGCATGGGACTACTAATAGATGCTTGTCTTGCTGATATTCCTTTACTGAAATTATTACTTGTTCCATTTCACAGGGAAGCAAGATTAAAAAAAGCTTGAAATATTATTGCTATATTGAAACCAAAAATCTATGCAGCACCAGCAGAAAGACAAAAATCTAACCCAAATACTTATCTACAAGTTGGAGGGCAGAACTAAATCATCTGTTTCAGCAGATAGAGCAGATGAAAGTGATCTTTTAAGAAGAAGCTGACTTTCTGTTGACAGAGATGGACACAGACATTGAATGATCTCGGGGCCAAAACCACAAGAAGAATGTAGCTAGGTCAGCAAAATGTCATAGTTAATAGTATCAAAAGCAACCAAAATAATTAAAAAGCAATAGGTCAGCCACATTGCCACACTGATGACTGTAATAAATAATTAAAAATTCAAAACAATGCAGCCTCAGTATTATGGAAATCAAACTGGACTTTAGGGAAATTTTTTGTGACTAGATGGCCAGACATACGATTATATTCTCCTTCATCCTGCCTTGCAACCCTTTCCAAGGTCTTGGGAATGGGAGGTGAAAGAGAAGGTGATAACTCAAGATGCCTGGGAGACAGTGGTAACTTACTTATGATAACTGAATAATACCAGCACAATTCAAAACAGAAAGCAAAGTCACAAACAAGAGGTAGGATTATCCATGTTGAAAATAAAGAATCAAATGCTCAGGGACACTGATTGTACTTGGAGTTATTTTGGGTCTGGATCATGCAATGCTTCTGCATGAACTTAATTTACTTCTCTTAGCTCTGAAAATGTCAATGGAGTGACTCCAGCTCATCAGATTACCTGTCTGCTTAGATTTGTGCAGTATCAGACTGAATTTGTGCAGTATCAGGGTGAATCTGACCAATACAAGTTGAAGTAATCAACTAAGAGATGATCAGAGAAGATAGATGGGATATACGAATAATTAAAAGGTGACATAAAAAGGCAGCAAAATTTTCTGCAGAAGTTTCAAAAAGGAGTTTTGCTGAGAGATCAAGAGCTCTTGATTTATCTGAAAAAACTTAATAGGACTTGAAGGCTAGCTGGTCTGCTTTCTTAAAGTCACAATGTCAAATAGTTTGAGTACTCTGGCATCGTATTATATACAACAAAACTGTAATTTATGTTTCATTTATTTTCTCTTACTCAGTTCTGTAAATGCAGAAATAAGAGTATCCCATGAAAGTGAAATACAAAGCCACTGACATCAACAATAGTATTACCGAGCTCTTGAACCATGCCTGGTGCCTTTTACAGCACCAGAAAGAAAGTTATATTAGTTCAATTCCACTGACTAATCCATAAATACAATAAAGGAAAAAACACATCAGCAAAGAAATGTAGAGCCCGTATTAGCATTATTATTTTAATTTAGTAGCAGGTATATTAATAAAAGACCCGGTGCGAGAGTAGTGATGTGGACAGCTCAGCCATACCCCAAGGGGATGCTTGCCCCATGCTGCTCCAGAATGATCTTCCTGTAGCTATGATGCACAGGAAACATTTTTGGATTTTTTCATGGGATTGAAAAAAATCTCCTTGACACTAGTGAAAAGTCAGCTGGGTAGTTTACCTCCCTAACATCTACGTAACTATGCTTAGTTTTCCTTTTTGCCAATGGCTGCTGTGTTATCCACATAGCGATTCTCTCACCAGATTTGTATTTCTTTTAAGTAGTTTAAATTTATTTACATTTTTGGTGGACTTTGTTGTGTATTTTTCAAGTCTCCTCTCATCCTTCCATATTCCTGCCATCTTCTTCTTCTTCTTGCTTTTTCTCTGTTGGCTCCGGGTTTTGTAGATCATTCCATCATCAGCTATGTCTCAGGAAGTGGACTGAGTCAATGTATTGCCTCTTTCTACCTACCTCTCCACTTTTGTTGGGGCGTCCTGATGCTGGTGGGCCTGAACTGCTCTGCTGCTAGGCTAGTCCCATTCTTGGGGCTTGGGCTGCACTGACTTCTCTACTGCCAGTCAGCATGGTGTCCTAATGAGACAGAATAATAGAATCATTAAGGTTGGAAAAATCTGCTAAGACTATGTAGTCCAATCATGCCTAGTAAACCACATCCCTCAGTACCATGTCTAACACCTCCAGGGATGGTGATTCCATCAGCTCCCTGAGCAGCCCATTCCAGTGCATCACTGCTCTTTCTGAGAAGAAGTTTTTCTTAATAACCAACCTGAATGCTTAATGAAAGGTATCTTGTGGGTGTCTATAAAGAATACAACAGGAATTTCACTGTATGGTGCACATCTGATTCACAATCCAAAAATACTGACCCTTACCTGACAAATTCTACTAATTGCTTTGCTTGTGTGAAGTTCCTGGAGACTATGACTTGGAGGAAGAAATTAGGTTTCCAGTGAGGGAGAAAAAAGAATATACATGTTCCTACAAGTTTCCCCAGCATGCAAATAAAGACTAAGCTGACTGGGACATGATGAAGCCAAGGCTCAGAAGAGAAATATCATCAGTAAAACACCCTAGGAGCATAGACACTGGATGCTGCTTCTTAGGCTTTGTGTCACCTCAGTTACAGGCCATGACACAAGTAAATGCCAGCTACTCTAGTCAACCTGGTCTTAGGCTATATGACACTGCTAAGACTCATTCCACTTCCTTGCTGCTGCCTTCCCAGACCCTAGATCCCACAGGCAGCAGGAGCAACTGTGCCTGTGCTATGGGTCAGGGCAGCTGCTGGGGTAAAGCACACAGTTATCAACAATGAGCAAGTATGGAAAAAAGCAAAAGATACATGTGGACATGTACCTGGACTTATTCAACTAGGACTGTCAAGGGAAAATACATCAAAATCCTTTCTGGTCTAGAAGGCATATTAATCAGTACTTTTCTTCACTTTTCGCAGTGCATAAATCTAATGTAACAATTTATCAGTGTAATGGAAGAATTGAAAAATCTCTTAAACAAAATCATGTTAGCTTTGAATTAAAGTTTAAAGATAGTAGAGAGTGGAAAGATGTAAGATGCCGAGGAGGCATCCATTCCAGAAATTCCACAGTCAATTCATGCTTCCCGCTGAAGCCACCTTTAGTTAATAATCTGATGACTGATGGGCAGCTCAGTGAACTGTTCTTACTGAGATCTTCTGTCTCAGCTATGAGATCCCCAAACGCATAGTCGGCACTGAAGAGTCTGAGTTTTATGTCAGCAAATTTGTAATGATACTAAGTCTTACTCCTAAAAAAGATTTTGAGATATTAATATAAACCTGTATGTCTCAGAGCCAAAAGAGACAGGAGTCAAAGAAAACAGTGGACCAAGATCACTGCTAGTGTTGATGATGGTATAAATGGCAGCTCAGACAAGCTCACGTGCTGGTAGAAGTGATAAAAAGGGTAAACATACTGATTCTGAGTTAGATAACCCTGTGAAGCTGAAACCAGCAGCTGTCAGTGAAAGAGAACAATGCACACACAACAGCTAACCAAAATATTCCCTTCATCAAGATTTTTTCAACTTTTCCATACCACCACTGATACATGAAGAGTGTACCTTGAAGTATCACATAGAAAAGGCTGTAGCTGGATTTTCTGCTGCAAAACAGAAAAAAAATCTCTAAAAAAAATCCCCTAAAGAAAACACACAAACAAAAAAAACAGTGAAGGAGTGGGACTGTTAGTATTAAAACATCTGTTGTTCTACACACATTCCTTTCTCCTCAAGCATTCTCTAAGATATTTATGTAGCTTTCTCCACTTTGACATCCATATAATGTCTTATCACTTATTGCTGTCTTATCAGTTTACAGCTGCTGTAGAAATTACATAGAATCTTAAATTTCTAGAGATTCAGCTGCTTAATTTTTTTTCCAAGAAATTGATTCATATGAAAATATTGCCACACCTTTTCCCCCCGTCTAAGCAATCTTATCCACAAATCAATGCTATTGCATTTTATTTAAAGCAAAATGATTGGCTGGGGTTTTGAATCAAGGAAAAATAGCAAGATAGGGAAAAACCTGATGTCTTGCCAATAAACATCAATTAATGTGAGAACGATACAAATAGAATCAGAAGAGTGGTACCACAGCTCCAATTTGTCCTGAAACTGGTATAGCAAAATACAGCCAACCTCAAAGCAAGTGGTTTCACACCTTTTTTCCCCCCGTGGTTTTCAGAAAAAATACTTGCCGCAAGCAAAGCTAATAAGTTGTTCTGAGAGCACTGAGATTTACAACAATTGATTTTCTATTGCACTGTCTTCTGGCTGGATCCTCTAGTGTCTGCCAGGGCTTGAGTTCTGAGCAGAGTTTATGCAGAGGTTGGGGCAGCCCTCCCTCTGGGGTAGCTCCTCTGGCACCTCATGGTGGGTTTGTGCACCTGTGGCTGCCCTTCCTGCTAGGCACTCATCAGGTCTTTCTCTACCATTGCCTTTCTTCATGAAACATTTAAGAACTGGGATGCCTTTGAGCACTTCTATTGGGTTCAGCTGAAATTGCTAATGAGTTCAAAAGGCAGGTGAGGTTGAGGGGAGATGGGATGTCTGTCTTTCATATACACATGCACATACATATGCACTAGTATGTGATAAACCATTATGAGTGTGCAAGCCTTATTTTCTTACGCATACAGATTCAGAAATTCCCACTGATGTTGCAAAGCTCTAAGACAGGAGTGTTGCCAGATATCACTGACTCTGCTGGGTTGATGCTGGAATTACACTGAGAGTTAGGCTAAATGCATTGAGTCTTGTCTTGCACAGGGTATTATCCATGTGGTGGATGTCCTGTCCCTGGAGACATTCAAGGTTGAGGCTGTACAGGGCTCTGGCAACCTGATCTGGCTGCAGGCATCCCTGTTCACTGCAGGGGATTTGGACTAGATGACCTTTAAAGGTCCCTTCCAATTCAAACAATTCTATGAATTGTAAAGAGCGTTTTCTGGCTATTCAGGGACACAGGGAATGGGAGCTGGGGGAGGTGGGATGCATGAGCCTGTTATAGAAGAGTGTTCCAGTGGCAATTTTGATGTCACATTCCTTCCAGATGACACCAGGACCAGGGAACAAAAATTTCATCTGGGTCAGCAGGCATAGAAAGCATGTCGCTCAATAGATTAAGTAATAAGTGAATACTACCTCTGCCAAGAGGGAGGTATATGGATAAGTGCTGTCCCCTTCTATGTTCCAACAGTGACCAGGATTCCTTTCCTTGTCCACTCTCAGGATTCCTCAGGAAAGGGGAGAAAAGCAAATCCTTTCTCTCTGACCTTGTGCTTGTGAGCTGCTGCTGAGAAATGCATATATTTGTAAGACTCTTAATTTCATTGAGGAAAATACCCAGAATTCATATGATGAAAGTCACATGAATGAGAGGTGCCTGTTTACCTGGGTGTATCCAATTGCAATGATGAACTGAGATCCCTTTGCAAATGTCCTCCTATTTCTTTGAGCGGAATAAATAAGAAGGTGATGACAGCTAATAATACTTTTCCAACCTTGCCACCTGGGGATTTCAGCACATTCTGTGAACTTTCCTCACTTACCTTTCTTAAATCTCATCTCTGCAGATGTCAAGTCATATTTTTCTCATTTTGGAAGGGAAAGCTCTGTGTTTTGACGAAGGATTTGGCCCAGATCATTCAGGAAACCTTTAGCAGGGTCAGGAAGCAGAACAGTTTGATTAACTAATGCAGGCTTCCACATTTGCTCCATAGTTTCTTTTTATTCCAAATAACTTCAAAGCAGTCTGAGAAAGCAGTCTGAGACTGCTAAGATGTTTTCTTTCCTCCACAAGCAGGACACCGTCCTGTTGGGCACATGGTAGTATGGGTCAACATGGACCTCATGGAAGGTGAGGAGCTTGGCTTCTAGGGCACAGGGCTGCAGCTTGCCATAAGGCCAGCCCCTTGCACTGGCAGGCAAGATCAGTGTAGGGGGGAAGAGTCCCTGGCACTGAGCTGTGAGTGTGGAAGGAATGGGATAATTGCAGGGGATGTATTCCCAAAATGTCTTTCTTGGTATATCCAGCTATAAAGGTGCAGCTTCATGAGAGAGCCGTGCCTGCTTATAAGAGAAATAGATTTGGACTAAAATACTAAACAGAGCAAGTCTTAGTGAGGCAGAAATCTACAGACAGAATTATGGATATTGCTGAATCCCCAGTGTATTTTTAAACTTCATTTTAAAGGGAAAACAATGGAAAAAAGCCTCAAAGGCACATATTTAAGTGTTAGTTTCACAGTAATACCTCCTCAGAGATCTGACTTTATCACTACTGAAAGGAGAAAGCAGAAAATGGAATTGTTTTTGTTGTTCTATCATGTTTGTGACATGACGAAAATGTGGAGTTCTTCTGCCTTTCGCTTTTCACCTTGTTGAACTGCTGTCAGACTTCTGTAAATCGTTTGCACCGTAAACAAGCTTTGTAAGTGAAAGGGCAAGTGCTGACAAAAGCCAAAGGCAGAAATTTTGAATTGCATCTTTTCTTACAGAGGTAACTGGCTTCAGTGTGGACCAGCTTCACCTGGATCTGGGAAGTAAAGCCAAGATTTCTTGAAGCCCTCAGCATAATGAAGCTGAAGCAACAGTAAACAGACGAAGACTCTGAATATCTTGGTCTGGGCTTTTCACAAAGAATAAGGTAACTATTACTGAGGAGTTGGGTTTTGAGCAAAGCTATTGCCTTGTTTCACTGCAGGACTTCAGCTGCAGAAGTGTGTCAGACAAGCTCCCAGAAAGGCAGACACCCTTTGGCCAGGAATGCTACCTGGAAACTGCCAGCTGCTGTGAGTCTGTGGCTGTTTCTAATCCCCGTGTAAAATCTGCAAGACTGGCTGTGTTTTGCTTGCATACTTGACTGTTGCAGTGTAAGTACCCAGCACAGCAGGCAGTGCTGCTCTTGGGCAGGGAGCCAGTTCAGAAAGTCATGTTTTAGAGCATGCAGTGGCAGACTGGAATAACCTGGTACCTGCACAGAGCAGTGATTGTACTAGCGAGAAGCGAAAGGCACGGTGAGGGAAGCCTGCTCCTAATGCATCTTGTCAGCCCAGGATAGGATGGGCTTTCTGGGCTGCGAGGGCACATCCTTGGCTTATATCCAGTTTTCCATCCAGCTGTACCCCCCCGGTCCCTTTCATCAGGGCTGTGACTTATCCTTATGTCTCCCAGCCTGTACTAATAGCAGAGGTTGCCACGACTCAGAAGCAAGAACTTGCACTTGGCACTGCTGTATGAGGTTCACTACTTGAGCCTGTCTAGGACCATGGAAGTGGGACTGCACAAATAAATGTGTCTTTCACTCCCTGAAGTTTGCACAACATCAGCTACATCCAGTTTGTACTCAAAGTGTCCTGTTTGCAGATGTGATACTCCTGAAAGTTGGGAAGTGTTATTTAAGGAAACTGAGAGTCTTTACTTATCTGGTATTTATGCATAAACCCAAATTCACTTGTGTTGGAGCCTGGGAAGTCCAAGCAGCAGCTCTTTGACATGAATACCTGCAGACTAAGGCCAACTCCAAGTGAGATGATTGGTATCTTCATCTGTTCCTGGCACAGCAGCACTAGCTGCCCTTTTGTCTTCAATGCTTAGCTTTGGTGATTACATCTGAGGTGTCTTAGAAAGTCAACTGATGTTGTACTAATTAATTTTCTTTAACCACTTTCTTTTTATTATTGTTCTTTCACTGTTGCTTTTGCAACTCTCCAAGACTCATGCAACTATAGTTTTAATACAGCAGTGAGCTCTTAAGAATGTTATAACTTGGAAAATGTAAAATAGACAATAAAAATCACACAACCATAACTTAGTTTAAAAAAAAAAGAAAAAAAAAAGGGATGGACATGAAATCTATAGGTAGTATAAGCCCCTAATCTTGCCCTGGCACCTCAGCATGTTTTTGAATGCACCTGATTTGCAATCAGCAATGATTAGTGTGAAATACAGCACCCTGTACACAGTGAATGAACACAGAGTTGTCAAGAGTAGGTGCTGCTTTAGCTGTAATGGACTGAAAATATAGAGAATGTTCAGGAAATATTAAACTTCATGCCTTGTATGTAGTTGTGATGCAGAGGAAAGAACAACAGAAAGAAAGGCTGCATGTCTCCATACATGCTAGGAAGTTTCCAAACAGTACTTCCAAAAGTACTGGGCAAAAAGACTTCTTTCTAGAATAAAACCATTTTTCCTATCTAATGTAAAAAAAGTGTGTTAAGAAGTAGAGATCAGCTTTGTCTGACGAAGCTGATTAGAAGGCTATGCAATTAAAGGATATGCAGTTTATAGAATAAATTTTTCAGGAGCTGTTTGGGAAATACAAGTGGAAGAATAGTTGAATCTCTACCATTCCCCTCACAACTAACAAGGCACCATGGTCTGGAGGAGGAGACATCATGTGCAGGAGCAGAGAGAAGTATGAAAAAGGTTTGGTTTGCAAAAGAGAGCCTCTTCAAATAAGTGGAGAAGCTGAGAAGGAAAAAAAAAACAACAAAACAGACAAAGAGAAGAAAGGGACCTAAAGGTTTGTTATCTTTGGATACATACATTTCTGGGTCACTAAAGACAAGACAGCGTAATTTTGGATCACCTGATTATTTCATCCAAGATAGCTACCAAAGTGACATGAATCCCTCTCTGGAGATGTCTGCATCTTGGCATGTATTAGGAATGGTTAGATAATTAAAGTAGGCAGAAGGAACCTCTCCTTCAATATTCCTAATTTTTCTCTCAGAGTAACAAGCCTGTAGTTATCCTAAGTGAAACTGCCAGACTGAATCTTGTCCCCAATGTGTTTCTTAATTGAACCATAACTGTTAAGCTGTAGTGATGTTCCTTGCACATTAGTCTAAGATTAAAGCTAAGGATAAACTCAGATGGCTTGCTGAAGTAGAGCCTAATTACTACTTTTTATAGCAAAAAACCCATACTCATTTTTCTGAGGTTCTAACTAGTTATGAAGACTGTAATGATTATGAGATAGAAATAAAATGCATTTATAGGGTCAGAAGTTAAATTATGTTTGGCAATAATTGTCTTCGGGTGCCATGTGGCTTGAGGATGCTCTGGTGCAGTGTACTGATATCAGCTTTATTCACACAGGCATCAGAATTGCTGTTAAATCTTGTTTCCAGAAGTCACAACTTGCTCCAAAGGGAGAGCTCACCTCAAGCCTGGGGTCAGTTCTGCAGCCACCGGTAATGCTAAGTAAAGGCTGGCAGGAGATTAGACAGAAATGCACATTCAATAAAGTCAAAAGGATTTTGTCTCCCTAAAGGTTTGGAAGCAATGAGTTTATAGATAACTCAACAACTGTTTGCCCTATGGACATCACTCTTTAACTTTCACTGAGGCAGAGCATGCTGTTATCCTGTAGACGTCCAGCAAAGCAGACAAGAAGAAATAGGCAATTTTCCTGGTTAGCTCTGTAGTACATGTAATACTTTTTTAGGACAGATCTTCTATGAAAGTCTGTATATAAAGTTCAGTGTTATTTTTAACTTTGCCAGCTACTAAAGATATTTCTTTGGATGCCTCCAAAACCATCCTAAACTATTTTCATCCATTCTTTTAACTGTCTGTCTAAAAGATCATAGACATATTCCCACAGATTCAGATCTTCTCGATCGCTCTTTGACTCCACTTGACATTCAGATTTTGTTGTCTCAAATTTATGCAACTCAATGATGTGCAATTTCTTTCCAAATCAGTATTGCTGAGAACTATTTAAATAACTTAGTACTCAGAAAAAAATTTATTACACAGCTTCTTAAAGCCAAATTAAAACTTAAGGTTAAAATGAAAGTTAGAAATATTATTAATGAGAAATAGAATAATTCCTAAAATAATTTTTCTTGCCCAGTCTTGCCTTCACCTCCTTTTCTCCTTCTTCCAGACAAGGCATACCAAAGCAGTTTCCTTAACAGAATGATATTTAACACAGGGCATTACTGTTAATGATATATGTGCCACTGAGTTTCACGCCAATAGCTAAATCTCAGAGATTTTTTAGAACTTAAATTTCAAAGTTGATTTGCAAACTGCACTTTGGATTAGAAATCTTGAACGCACTTTCTCAATATCCCCATTTATCATTACCAAGTCATTATTAGTTAATCAACTTTGAAAAAGACATTTCTCCCTTCCTCCCTTCCTCCCCTCCTCCCCTCCTCCCCTCCTCCACTCCTCCCCTCCTTCCCATCTCACCTGCTCCCATCCTCCCCTCCTACCTTCCTTTTCTTCCTTCCTTCCTTTTCTTCCTTCCTTCCTTTTTTCCTTTTTTCCTTTTCTTCCTCCCTTCCTTTTTTCCTTTTTTCCTTTTCTTCCTCTTCCTCTCTCCTCTCCTTTTCCTTTTTTCTTTTCCCTGTTGGGACTGCATGTGAATCTATCAGAAGCGACAAGACATATAGCTTATTACTGGACACTGGCCTCATGTGGCACCAAGTCTCATGGGGACACCAGAACAAAACAGTTGTTGCTTTACAATGGGTTTTTAACAGTGGCAGTGGGGGTCACATCAAATGGATCTATGCTTCATGCAGCTGAGGAATATATGGAGGATGCTGAGAGCCTGAGAGCACTCTTCTCTGAGGATGTTTGATGTTGAAGGGAGCACTACAGGATGCTCTGAGAACCCTGTGTGTACAAGAAC
Organism: Tympanuchus pallidicinctus; assembly: GCF_026119805.1. NCBI lineage: Eukaryota > Metazoa > Chordata > Aves > Galliformes > Phasianidae > Tympanuchus > Tympanuchus pallidicinctus. Next base: position 38,741,475 of record NW_026294618.1, on the reverse strand, counting down.
ATTGCAGATTTGTCCTCTCACTGATGCCCAGTGTCATGACTGGGCAGGTGGTGGTAATCTTGTGGGAGCAATTTCTTTTTAAGGCTGAGATGTTGACACAGTAGAGGAACATCCCACTGGATGGCTCTTGGGAAGCATTTTCTGAGACACAGATGGCAGCAGGACCTGACTGATTTATGTCAGGCTTGTGCTGACATGATGAGATGTTGTGGCTGCTGCTCCTTCATGGAGGTGGAGAAAACAATATGGTGAGGTTAATTCATAACATCACACAGAACTGGAAGAGGAGCCCCAAAATCCACAGATGGGGAAAAGAGCTTTTGTGGCATCATGCAGAGCTTGCCCTGATTGTCCCCACAACAACTGTCTGAAGAAATGAATGCAAAAGAATAGTGGCACTTGGCTTCATATCTGGGACCCTGAAATTCCTGAGTTTGAGGTGTCTCTCTGTCACCAGAAAGAAGGTTGGGCTGTGTGGGCACTGAGAGAAAGCTGGTGTTTGCAGCCATCTCAAATTGCCTGTTTTGCATCTGCTCTCTGCACAGCATGGCCTGCACGCTTCCTAGGTCCATGCAGAGTGTCCTCATCTGGCATGGTCTGTGAACACAGCAAGTTATTGACTGGCAGGTCTATCATGGGTAAGCCATGGTTGTTTGAGAGGCAAGGAAATAGAAAGACCCTCGCAGGTCTGGGGAATGTGAATGCCTTGTGATACATTAAGGTGAGATCTGTGTAGTTTGAACCCCTTAAATCAATTTTTAATCAGCTTTTATTACACAAGAACAATTTATTATAGGCTTTGTGTGATTATAGGCTTACCGTGAAGTTTACTTACCATAGTTTTTATAGGCTTATGGCAATTTTAGTTTTTTTGTGTTAATGACATTTTGCAACTTTGCTAAAAGCTTATCTGTGCAACTTCCCATCCTTTCTACCCTGACAGAAAGGAACATTGGTGCAGTTCATTCCATTTATTAACCAGCCTGTTCAAATGAAGGAAAAATTAATGTAATGGAGTCAATACAGATTGGTTTTTTAAATGCAAAATGAGTGTCACGTGCTGTAAACACTGAACAAATGCACACACCTGCATAAAACTCTCGATACCATGGAAGGACAGGGCTCTAATGTTCCTGGCATGATGGCAGAGATCAGATTCCCAGCAGCTGGAGTTGTCTGTGCATTGCTGTGTATTTCATCTCTTTCAATGGACACAAGCTGAAGCAGGAGGGAGACATAGACCCACCTACTCTGGGATGATTTCTGAGGCACTGGTGACTGAACAGCCAGTCGGGCATTTAACAAGGACTGGGATATTACCAGCATGGTCCTGGCAAGAGGGAAATGCTCATGGACCTCATTAACAGACTCCTGAGACTCCAAGGCACAAGGACTGGCAAGCCTTCCTGCAGCAGCAGAGGGAAACTGAAGGAAAACTGAGGACTTTCTCTATTCCAGGCTCCCCAGACACAGGTGCTAGCCCAGACACAGGCAAAAGATGCTGCAGGCTGCTGTGAGCAGCAGGGTGATGCTGGCGTTGCTGCTTGCAGTGCTGTGCTGCAGCCGGAGGGCAGCCAGCAGGCTGCTGCTGAGCACAGATCCAGTGGTGACGGACACAGCGGGGACAGCTGCAGCAGCTCCATCCCATCTGCCCTCCTCCTGTCCTGGGCATCCCCCGCTACTTGGTAGGGTTTGCTTGGGCTCTGCTTTGCTGGGTGGAAGGCTCACAGAAAGTGATTCAAAACCCAGATATCCCTTAAACAAATATATGTGGTAGGCTGGCACTGCCTTTTTGTCTTGTGTTTCTCTTGTAAGTATTATCATGAGATAAAATGTGATCTAGCTGTGAAAGCCAGCATTAATATGAACTCCCTTCTGTGTTTGAGCCAGTCAGCGTACTAAGGCTGGTGTTCAGGCTGATTCTCGTGGCAGAGATGAGAAAGTTACACAATAGACACTGGAGAATCGCTTTAAAAAAACCCACAATCCTCCATTGAAACGCCATCCAGCAAGGCCCAGCCGCAGCCCCGGCTGGGCCCAGGCGTGATCACATGAGCACCCAAAACAATGAGCACACAGTGCAGAAAGCTGAGGCCATTGAACTTTATGTCACTTCCCAACTGCAGCATTACTCATAATTTATGGCTGTACTCGCCTTTCAACCTTTAAAACCTTTTTCCCAAGTATTTGCAGCATTCTCACATAAATATTGCTACAATAAGTAACATCAACATTTAGTAGCTGTTTTTCAAGAATAACCGTGTGACACTATTATGGCATTCCATTAAACCAGCTGCAGTGTGTGCAAGGCCTAAATCAAATCGTGCCTGCTAATGGTAACATCTACACATATACAAGAGAACAATGGGTGGGAAAACTTTGTTCTGTGTTCCGAGACATAAACCACAGCTTTGTCTCCATTCATGGTTATGCGAGATGTCCCTCTTCGCTGAAATGACCCAGAGTGGACGCAGACTGGAAACTACATCCAAGAGCTGTTTGTTACCTTCTTAAAAACAAAACAAAACAAAACAAAACAAAACTGCCATTGCCAGATCTGTGATTGTATTTATTTATAGGAAGAGAAATGCGTTACAAAGGAACAGAGAATGCTGTCTTTTCATTAAAGCTTTCAAATGTTGTCAAATGATTAGTGAAAAAAATTCCTTGCCAGAATTGTTCACTGTCCAAAACGCATTACAACGACTAAATGTAAATGACAGATAGTTAGTGTGTATATAGATATGTGCTTAATTGCCCTCATCCCTCCTGTCTGAGGAACGCACTTAAGCATATGCTCATTTAAACACATATGCTTCATTTCTGCTTAGATCAACGGGTTTTGAGTATGTGCTTAAACATAAGCAAATGCTTAAGTGCTCTTCTTGGGTAGTGGTGCTTTCCCGAGGCAAAGCTGGAGTGATGTTCTTTTGGAAGCAGCTCTGCTCTTTCCTCCCTCTCTTTCCAGCTGCTCTGATGGAGCTCTCCTCCTCCTTCCTCAAAACCAGCTCTCCCCAGGGAGCCCCTGGGGCTGGTGTCCAATACACAGCCCAACGGACAGGGCTGAGGACAGGAGAAACAGCAGCACTTTGTCAGAGAAACCATGTACAAACTCCTGTTTGTGTTGTTCGGCAATGCTTTTGGATGCACTTGGGAGCTGTATCTGTTTTCCGCCATCAGTTTAATTAAGATAAAGATACGGAGTTTAGGTTATATTCCCATAAACAACAGGGCAGGGATATGAATGATTTATATGGGATTAATTGTACTTGCAAAGCACAGGTTTGACAATATGAATAAACAAAAATGCCATGTGAATCCAAAAAGAGAATAAAAGCATGAGATTGTTTTTTTCTTAATTACTTTCCCAAATTCCCACTGTCTGTAAAACAGCAACGCATGTTTCACAAGAAGTTTGGAGGGCTGGAGGCCGGACTGCACGGGCAGTGTTCATCAGGCTCATCCCAGAACAACCTGGGAGGGTGGATGTGGTCTAGCAGGAGGAGACTCACACCACTGCCTGCCCCACAGGTAGCAGGTTTGCCTCCAATGGCAGCAGATTATTTGCCTTTTTTTTTTTTTTCCCTGGCACTGAACTAAAGAATGCATTGTGGGAAAACCATCCTGACACATGACACTGTGCAAAGGAGGATCACAGCATGAGGCAGCATCAAGGGGCTTACTTGGCCTTGATGCACTCTTGCACAGCATGGGGCTCCAGAGATGAGTGTCTCTTCCAACTGAAGCACTGGTGCAATTTGCACAACTCTCATGAGAGCGCACGGTGAAGCTGCTCTCAAAGCCCTCATGTAAACACGGTTGGGGGAAGAAAAGAGGGAGAGAAAGAGCCTGCACCATGCACGGGATGTGCACAAAAGGAGGTGGTTCAGAAGGGCTGAGCCAAGAACGAGGGCTGCTGGGGAAGGAAGGAGGGTGGAAAGGAGCAGAATATGAAATCCAAATATCAGAAGCAAAGGGAGAGGCACAGAAATATAACCGAATGACCAGTGCAGCTGTGAAAGGGGCAGGCAGGAAAACAGAGCATGTAGGGCACTGAACGGCAACACGCAACTGGAGGTTCAGCTTTCAAGGCAAAACTGCGGTTGAAATGTGCTCTGAAGAATTTGTGTCTCAGATACGCAGCCCTTAAACTTCTTCAAAACCTCCTAAGTTCAGATAATAAGTTTGCATAAAGAGAGGGAGGGAGTGAAAAGCAAAACTAAAGGCGCTGTAAGTGCTCCTCGCTAGCCTGTCTCTGAGCAACAGGCCCTCCTGTACTCTCTCTCCCTTGTTGCTCCTGCTTATCATAATATGCCACTTTTGCGCATCAAATTTACATTTCAAAAAATGCTGTATCGCTGCTCCAAAATTAATTATTAATCTTTCATCAGTCCCTTCCACAGATACATTTTTAACTTTGATTTTGCTACCCGTTTCGGGGGAGGGCTGGGAGCGGGGGGCGGGGGAGAGCAGCTCCTTTAATCTTGTCACCGTTCTGTGGGGTTCTCTGCTCGCACGGCTGCCGCTGCCAGTCCCGCGCGTCCCTGAAGCACTCCGCAGCTGCAGCAAGCTCCGATCGCACTGAGAGAAGTTTTTGAGAGCAGGGAGTTTTCAGCCTGCAGCGTACGGCTGCGAAAGAACCACATCTCCCCTTGTCTGACCTGGCATTTCAGCTCACTGCAGTGAATCTGTGCTGGTGAATCGAGCCCCAGGCTGGAGAGCAAGGTGGACTGTGTCATAGAATCATTGAATCATTAAGGTTGAAAAAGACCACTGAGATCATCTCATTGAAATATGCCCACGAGGAGGAAAAAGAGCAGGTCAGATTCACATAGTGTGCCCAGATTGCTGTATGGAGTCATTTATCCATCAGTTCATCATATTGACCTGTAGAGAATAGTCCAAACATCGTCTACTTATTTGGAAAAGAAGCTCTGGAAGCGTGGCCATTTGCTATTGGTCTATAGGAAGAATAAATCCTGTAGAAGGAAAGCAAGAGGAACTAAGGGAGCAGTGTGTCAGATGTACATTGGGAGGTGCTGGTTGTTGGTAGACTGTATGTGTCCCATCTCTGCCTTGGGGTTGGGCCCAATAGTACAATCTGCCTGAAAGAGTGGAAAAAGGCTCAGACAAGATGTGGTTATGATAAGAGACTCTATGGATTACAGGATAGATGTATTGAGAAAGTGATGAGGCATTGGCATGCACTGTCCAGAGAATCTGTGAATGTCCATTCCTGGAGACATTCAAGGCCAGGTTGGATGGGGCTCTGAGCAGCCTGATTTGTTGACAGATTTAATGGATGGCAACCCTGCCCGTAGCAGAGAGGTTGAAACTAGATGATCTTTGAGGTCCCTTCCAACCCAAGCTATTCAATGATTCTATGATTCTGTTCTTTTTTACCCGTACTTTGCAAAATGGCCAAGTGCATTTGTTTGCAGATGTGAACGCACACATACACATGCATGTTCCCCAGTGATGTGCAATCTGTACTTCCCTGCAGCTGAAGAGCTCTGTGCAAGTTGCTTCCTTGAGCTGAGAAGGAAAAGCTTGCCAGACTCCCTTATGCGCACTGTGTTAAAATAATGTTCTGCTCAAAAGGGACAAAAATCACCTCTTTGGAAGACAGCAACATGACATGGCATCTAGTCAAGGGCTGAAGTCTTCCAATTATGAGAAACTATGTTTTACACTGCACTTTTTTTCTTTCTATTCACATGTATAGCCCAAGAAATACATACTATTTTCAACAACTCCATTGCCACTATTTGCTGGGTATATGTGTGGGTGAACATCCCTCAGGATGTTGGACTTAATCAGAGGTGAATTTGGATCAATAGACTATCACTTGCAGGAAAATCAGATAAAGCACAAGGGAAAAATAAAGCTGAAAATGCAGAGCAAAACACATCTTACTTGTTTTCCAACTCATCCCCCCACCCCACATGTATCTTCACAACATCGTACTTGTGCAAATTATGTACTTGTACATAAGTTTGTCACCCTGGCCATTCCTGCATCCTACAGGTTATGCTCTTGTACCAGTAGTGCCTATAGCACTCAAATCCACTGCGAACGCTGCAAACAGCACACGCTGTTGCACCTTTATTTAGGCTGTGTTTCACCACAAACAAATTAGCATTTTCATGGACACAGACAATAGCACAGCATACCTATACATAAACATTATTACATCTGGCTTTCACAGCTGGAGGAACAGAGCCAGCAGAGTTGCCAGAGGTGTGAGGGAGTCACAGCAGCAGTCTTGGACTCCATCTTCTAACAGCAATCTGAATCCTGTGAGCTGCACATCTGCCCTCTGCAATTTTCTCTGTGCAACAACTCTGTGAGTTTTTTCAAAGCAGGCTTTGCTTTCCATTTGTTGACACTAATTGTGTAATTGTGTAGAATCATCAGTGCAACTTTGTCTATGATGCCTCCATGAAATATTGGAAAAGCAGTGCAAGGATTCTCCTTGCACATTCCCTGGCAAGTGCTGTAAGCATAGGTCTTGTTTCATAAAAATAAACAATGCTTGTGTGGATATGTCACAGATGTTACACCCTGTTGAGTGCATTGAATTCCTCACAGTCAAATAAAAATAGCTGGATCACGTAACATCAGAGTAAACGTGGTGTCAGCAGGAATGCAACTCATGCAAAATCCAATATTGGCCTTGGGAAATGTCCCTTTTTGTCCACAGAAGAGCTGAATAATGCTCAAGGCCAAAAAGGCTGCAGATTTTTAATCAGGCACTGACTCTCCTCAACCAAAAGAGGCTCCACTTTCTCAATGAGCTGCCCTCTCTGCCTGCCCATTTCACCAGCCTGGCTGAGGAGTTGTGTGTTCCAGAAGAAGGTAGAAAGACTATTCTTGCCTTTGAGTGCATTTTCTTTCCTTTTTCAACATTACAGAAGGCTTTTTTTTCATCCCAGAAACTTTCTAAGGGTTAGTCTTTGCTGTTTTTATTTCAACAGGCCTAAGGTATTCCCTTGATCTCTTTTTGTTTTGTTTTGTTGCTTGGGGCAGGCCTTTCCAGTAGAGTGCAGCCATAAAAGCATTTCCTGATGAAAAGAGGTATGTCTGGAGTGGACAAGAGAAACAACTGAGAGCATTAATTCATCAGCATTTGGGACAAATGATTGTCCTGAGAAACCATCAGCAGCCCAGCAGCACTTATCCCAGATACCTAACACCTGTATCTCTAGCTAGAGGTATGCTTGCTGCTCCAGGACCTTGCCCAGTCCTTGTCCTTCCCACCCATGTTCCCCTTCATGTGTCATGAAACCCTGTATAGAGTTTTAGCTAGTGTTGTTCTTTCCTACTTACTTCCCTCCGGGGTGAGATGCAAAGAGCTCCCTTAGCTCCTTGTTCCGGCTTCTCTCTATTCCGTGGGCAAGGAATTAGGTTGCGAGTGGCTATTGTCACCAGTGGAAGCATCTGCAGCCATTCCTGTGTCCCATTCTGTGATTCTGTGATTCCCTGGGTGGAGGAGCTTCAAGCACTGAGCTATGCTCCACTACACTCCGAATTACAAAGTGAAATGATCACAGGAAACATGGACTGAAATACAGCTGTGGAAGTTGCAGCAGCTGGAGAAGGAGGGCAATCAACTCAGGAAGGGTGGAGGAACAGAGGCAGTCTCTTGTAACCTGGAGCAAAGACTTGCAATTGCAATGACTATAAATGCTCCCTCCCAGCAAAATGTTTCCTCTCCAAGGGACAGTACATAGCTCAAAGAAAATCCAGTAAGCTACCTAGGAGGATTTGATGTGGAAATAATTTCAATATAGCTGACACTTTGCAAGCTCACAGCCAGAGTCAGCATCTTCTTTGGCTCACAAACTTGCCAAGCTTTTTGCAAAGGTGTGCTCATACAATGAGGTTAAAAAGATGTATTATTTAGAGGGCCAAATCTTGAAGCTTAGGGACAAAGTTGTCTTGAGGAGCTCACATACTGCCTGTGGTGCAGTCTTGTCAGATGACATCCAACTGGATTCAAAGGGATTCAGAAGTACAAATAAACTTAAATCTGACTTTCTTTCCAGCCTTAGGACCAAGGGCACTACTGAAGCACAGTGTCACTGGAAAAGACCTGTGACTTTTGCCCTCAACCTATACTCATCTGTTGGGTTAGGGGTTCTTTGCCTTCATGGAGAAGTAGAACGAAGACAAACTGCTTAATTTTGAAATTCATATCTGTAGGTGAGCTTCAGGAGGCTGGAAAAGAACAGAGAAGACATCAAAGATATCTTCCATACACCCCAATCTAATGAAAGTTTTTCTCTGTGCCCAATTCTCTTCTCATTTCTCAAACAGGAAAATAAAGTCTTTGTGCTATTAAAAACTAATTTCATTCATGTGAGGCATGCAGTAGAACAGTGCCATAAAGTGTGTGTGCTTTTCCTGTGCATGACTTAATAGAAGGTAGCACCTCTGTCTTGACTATGTCCTTAGGCCATTTACCTTGGCTTAGACTCTTGGTCCCATTCACCTCACGGTGCAGGAAATGCTGTTATGAGTCCCAAGAGCTGTGAAAGCATTCCCAGGCACTGCTATGCATCTGGAGGCCCTTGGTCTGAGCAATACCTGAAGGCACAGAGCTGATATACATGTACCAGGATTAGCCTGTCTTTTGGCCACGAACTGCTTGGGCACAGCTTATCTCACTGCAGGGTCGTGCTAGAGATGTGCTAAGATGCATAGCTGCTCTAATGCAGATTTTTCTCTTTATAAAACACCTGACACTAAAGTTCTAGCATTAAACAGGGCGGATTTTCATTTTGCTATGACTGACAATCTGTTTGTTGCCTATTCTCCCTTTAAAAAACACACACACCACTTTATACTAAATTAAAACATTGTCCAAGAAAGAAAAGAATTTCAAAGTTAAAGAAGGCTATTATGAAATAAAAACATTAAATACACTACAGTGAAATAAACTAAAATGAGAAAAGGTGCAGGACAGGAAGAGAGAGAGAAGGAAGGATTAAAAATAGACTGGTTGCAAAGTGTAGCTAAACATGTTGTTAAGTGATGCATTTTCCCCTTGCCCACACAGGCCCCAAGAAGGTGGTTTTGTAAATCAGGCACAGCCGTACCCTGTGGGTTGGGAAGCAATGTGCTTTGGTGAATAGGAACTCAGCGGGAAGGTGGGCACTCCCCCATGCCAAGTGCTTCTCTGATATTGATTGCGCCTATGACCTAAGGCAACTTCCTTCCACAGTGCAACCTTTCTGAAAGCAAAAGAAAGGTGGTAGGAAACTGTGTTCAACTTTTTATCCTCCTGCTTACACCAGGAATTAATCAGGTATGTTGGGATGCATGTCTGAGGTCAGGTTGATTCTTTACTAGAAGATGCCTGTCTGCTTCCAGAAGGTCAGGAGCCAAAACTCTGAGAAAGCTGAAATAAGATGAGATAAAGCCTCTCCTCCTTAATGTCAGTATGAAGGCTGCTCTGAAAGTAATGCCTCCTATTTTATTATGTTGGCCCACAACATCAGAAGCGGATGCTGGTGATGTGGCAGTAGAGTCTGGGCCTTCCTGCCAACATTACATTACATTTTGTTGCTGTGTGACAGATGGCAGCAGAGGGGAAGTCTGACACAGTAGCATCTGACATAGAATTGTGTATGAAGTAAGGGTGTGTCACTGAATTCCTCCATGCAGAACAAATTGTACCCCATAGTATTCATTGACACTTGCTGAATATATGGGGACCAAACAGTGTATGTGAGCACAGTGGGGAGATGAGTGGTGCATTTCAACAGTGGCGACAGTGATGTGAAGGACAAGCCATGCTATGGACAGCCATGCAGATTTTTACAAGCATGGCATGCAGACTCTTGTTCATCACTTGCAAAAATGGATAGCTACTGTTGGTGACTACACTGAAAAAGAGTGTTTTATAGATGAAAATTAGCTCTATCAAATAGTGTTATTGCGTTCTTTATTATAGCTTCCACAGAAATAAATAGGAGGCATTACTTTCAGAGCTACAGACAACCAACTAAGTGCCATCAGGCATGGCTCTGATAGCACATTAGTCATTCAGGAGTAGCAAAACAGAGAAGATGCTCTGGCAGCAAGGGCAGAGCAGCCAACCTTAGTGCTGCATTGCAGCTGGGAACAGCAGCAAGTGAAGGGAGAGATGCCTGCACCAGCACTAGCAAGGGAAGAAGAGAATGTCATCTAACAAGGACATCTCCCCTCTACCGAACAATCCAGCAGGAGTAAGCTGACAGCTAGGAAATAAAACATAATTTTCAATGTCCAAAATAAAAAGCAAGCCAAACAAAGTTCTGAGACCAGCTGGAACTTGTTTACTCACAATGACCAATAGACAATGTGTCTCAGTGTAGGCCACCACCACCTCCAGAAGGTTTCACTTTTTCCTGAAACATGAGGACAATTTGTTTGCTCTGCTTTTTTTCCTCCTTTTTTTTTTTTTCTTTCTTAACATGTGTTTTGAACCAACTATTGGCCAAAGCACCATTTTTATTTACTCTGGTAACCATATTTCCATACTGCATTTTTCTGCCTCTAAATTTTGAGCAAGTGATCTCCCTGGAAGGTAACAATTCTTATCCATTTGGACTATCAAGCTCACTGCACTTGCACAGGGCACAATGACAGTTGCCTGATGAGCTGTTGGATTAAGCTGTGAGCTCTTTTTTTTTCTGCAGAATAAACTTGTCTTATTCTCTTTTGTCTTTGTTCTATATCATGCCACATTCTTGTTAGGTGCATTATACCAGTAGTTGCAGGAATACTCTGGAAATCGAGAAGTGTCAAAATCAGTGGGATACAAGTACTTACTCTTTGCTGGCTGCTATTTTCCCTAACCGAAGCTGAACCAGTTGCCTATCCCTTAATGCACACACCCACTTTCTCCTTAGAACTACCTGAATTGATTCTACTGATGAAGAGGGAGGTTGGCAGCAACCCCGTGGGTGAAGAGTGACCTTCCCTTCAACACAGTGCAAGCTAGGGTGTATCAGGACTCTCATTTGTGAACGAGCACAGCCTTTGCACACTGTATGGATCAAGGGTTTTACATAAGAAATGGAATGTTTCTAGATAGATTGTTCCTCTTCCTGTGCCCCATGGACACTTCCTCTGTGATGGTCCCATGTGGGGGCTTTGAAACTAGCAGATGAGCATGAAGGAAGAAATGTCTGCCCCTGAAAAAGTATGTGAGGACACCTAGGAAAAGGCTTCCTTTCATCTAGATTAGGAAACTTGTGCCAAGAACCTATATTTTCCCTTTGTACTCCACTTACTAAGAAGTGATACCTCATTCCTAAGTGCTCTGCAAGAGGTCACTGTCAGATGAGGAAACTGAATCAAAAAGCACTGAATGAAAGCTCCAGGCTCAGTGAAGTTCCTCAGTTCCTCTGTTTTAGTTCTAGCCACTATATCTTCAAGCTTATGCAGGGCAGGAGGACTTCTGCAAGACTGTGGGGGACCTGATGCTCCTTTAGGTGTTTTTGGCTGCCCTGAATAACCCTAGTCTGTGTGAAGTAAATGGAACTGCAAAATGACAAGGCCACAGCTGGTTTTAAGTATAAGGGTATTTTTTACTGGAATACCCAAATTCTTATATTCAATATCTGATAATCCTATGTGCACTTATTTCCTGACTATCCTTATCCAGAGAGCATTATTATTAGTGTTCCATGGATTGAAGTGGTGCCTTACTCGTCTCCAGAAGGGTTACAGATGCAGGGATAATCTCTAGTAGAGAGAGGATTGTTCTTACTTCCCTACACCCCAGCAAGCAGCCGTTCTCTCTCCGGCCATTCCTTCCACACATTGTAAGCAAACCCATACACTGTTGCCTGCAGAAGAGCTCTCAGAAGCTATAGAATAGGCATTGCTATTTGCCCCTTAAAGTAGTAATAGAAGGCTAATTAGAATGGCAAGGAATGTGTACAAAAGAGGATGGAAAAAAAAGAAAGGAATGAAAATGAAGTTTCATTGGACCATGCAAACAGACAAAGAAGTAACTCTTGGATAGCAACAGAGGGGTTTGAAACATCTTTTGGTGCATTCAGTCTATCGCCTCTTCACTCCTGGTGGAAAAGATCACATATATCATCTTACAGTGTTTATTGTTCTTAATAAAGACCTACACCGATGGAGCTCTCACACTGACTTCATACTCTATTGTATTGGCTTCTCGCTAACACTTATCAGCTGAAACAACATTATAACAACAGAGAGCCCGGAGTGGTGTATTTTACGATGCCTCTAGAAGAAGGGGGTGAAGTGGGGGAGGGTAGGAGCACTCCTTTTCTTAAAAAAAAAAAAAAAAAAAAAAAAAAAAAAAAAGATGAAAAAGATGGGAGTATAAAAGCAAGTGGCCTCTGATAATTGGAGCCAGACTTGCTGGTTGACCAGAGGTAGCTACTGGCACAGAATGGTTTTGCAAAGGCTTCAGTTTATCCAGTTCAGATCAATCCTATTTATAGGAAGTGGAGTCCTTCTGGAATATGCAGGAGAAAAGTCACAGCAAAGACTCAAGATCCACTTCTGTGTATTTTCCAAAAAAGTTATTAGGGGTATGCCCAGTAAATAAAGGTGTGTTATTGCCTGAACACCAGCAAGAATGGTACCCTGGAAATCAGTGATGGAACAGTCTTTTCTGTAGTTTTAATTAAAGGTAAAACTGCATGGGAAAGCAAGCCAAGCAGTCAGGCTGTTAGCTGCAAGCTTGTGAACTAAGAGTGCAAAAGCCTTAATGTAAACACTAACCCCTCCCCAAAAATGGCTGAGTCCGTGGCTTGTGGATTGAGCAGTGCTTCAGGAACTCACGTGTGTTATCAGAGCCTCTGGTGGTCTGTATCTCAGCACAAGTCATGAGACCTTAGGATCACAATGCCAGCTAACTATGCTCTTGGATCTAAAGATGGTAATGAACTGAATGGAAAACTGAAAAAGCACAGAGAAAGCTCAAATAGTTCATGGTTTATTTGCATGTTTAATCCATATGGCATAGGAGTCATGACAATTGTGTAGCCTATAAACAAACTCAAATAATAAACATGTCTTAAGAGTTTTAGCCTGAGTTTTATTAACGCTAACCAGTAAACAAAATAAATTGGACAAAGGCCACAGAAACATATATCCAGTAGAACAGTTATCTTGTGCTTAATTTAAAACATATGTTTTGTCTCTTCTGTGATACTTCCTTGGATCAAGGTTGAGATGTCATTTGAGACTCCATTGGATCAACAGTCTCCTCACTGCACCAACATCCACCGTTTGGTCTCCAGAAAGGTTCAGCAAGTATCAGTGTATGTGTATGGGTACAATTTTTTCCACACAGAGGAATTCAGTTCCACATCTTTGCTTCATATACACTTCCATGACAGATGCCATTGTGTCAGAGTGCCCCTCCGCTGCCATGTGTCATGTGGCAACAAAATGTCACGGAATATTGGCAGAAAGTTCAACCTCTACTGCCATACCATCAACATCTGCCTCTAATATTGTGGGCCAACATAATAAAAGAGGAGGCATTACTTTTGGAGCAGCCCTTGTGTATAATATTTCCCAATTATAAGTAATTTTCCCAATAAGTATCACAAGTATTTTATTACAGTCTCTGGAAACTGACCCTAAAGGAATTACTTGCCTTTTTTTTCTTAAGTGAAATGAAATAAAATTTATTTCCTGAAATGAAACAAAGGTTTCAGATGGTTTCTACTCTTTCATAAAGAAATCTAAGATTATTTAATTGTTCGTGAACAGGATAAAACAAATTCCGTTCCTGGTTTAGAGTAATCAGAGTTAATAAATAGGAAGACAGAACGGGAACAGGTCTCTGGGTCACTGATCCAAGTCCTTTGCCACCGACTTCAATGTCATGTTTTCCTTTTCATTAACTCATCAGACTCTGACAACAGCAGTGTCTTAGACAGACTTGATGGCTTTCAACCCCACATGCAAGTCACTTCCTCAAGGCAATTCCAAGACAATGGGAGGGTAAAATCCAAGTATCCTCAGACTCAGTCCCTTGCTTTGTTGTAACACTGGAAAAAAACAACAAGTTCGAAATAACGTGGAAGCTGAGAAGGTGGATCATACTTGTAGGCTTTATAAGGAAAGAAGATTGTACTGCATATTTTCTTTTTCCAATTCACTGGAATTCTCATGAGAGAACAGTGACCAAGATAAAAGCTCAGCAAAGACAAATAAAGCAAGATCTCCATCTCTTCTTCAAAAGATGCGAAAATAATGTCAACTGGAGAGGGCTTTGTTTTGCTTCCTCTGCAACACAGAGAATGTTAATGAATTACACTGTTAACTGGGACATAATCTTGTCTGTAAGGGATCAGGGGAAATTTAGATGTTGGACTATCACAGATAATGAGAGGCAATTGGGAGTTTTAGGAAAAGCTGAGAAATTGGCATGTGAAAATAATAATTATAGATTTTGTAATATTTACTGAGAAATGCTTTGGAAGAAACCTCTTTGATTTTTACAGTGAACCTTGGTAGAAAGGGAATTAGGATACCTGGTGTTAAAATCTCCCCAAATCCCTTAAAGCTCTAGTGAAGATCTAATGCTTTGGCTGGTGCACTGAAGTTTGCTTAGCTGATACAAATCATATTTCCAGGAAAATTTGTACATTATGCTCCCAGATGTCAGCCAGATGATACAAGGATATTTTGGCTTGGAAGCTTCTTTTCTACTTTTTTTGTTTTGCTTAAGAAGAAAAGAATTGCTTGTGTGCTGTTTACAAAGATTTCAGCATGACGTCTACTATTTTAGCCACTAACACAAACAACCTTGACAATCAGATTATTTTTTTTTCATCCTTCTTCATCCAGACAAGCAAGCAGTCATCAATTACAATCCCACACATAAAATACAAATTTAGCACTACGGAAATGAAAACTAAAGCAATTTGTACCTTTACTATTCCAAGGGGATTCATTCTTGCTCTGTATACTATGAAATATTTTCTCTCTTGAAGTCAAAGTTATATCAATGTCACCAACCTTAAACTGTATCACAGCAAGGAGATGATAACTTGGCATCTCTGGCATCGTCTTCTCATTACTGAACTTGTTAGTTAGCATGCACTTTAAAACAGTGCTCAAGCATTTGTTTTCTGAGGCTGCAGTTGAGATTGATCCATTTAAGTTGAAAACATCAAACTTAACAGTAAAAAAGGCATTTTAGGAAACACACTTTTTCATTTATATCTGGTAACCAAATTACCTTTACCAGCACAATAATTCGAAATGTTTCTTTACCCATCAGGTAATTTTTCTAAATAATAGCTGAGTCATGATGCTAGAAGAAAAAAATCTAAAATGCAGAAGTAGACAAATGTGTACAGGAGCCTGCACCTTGTGATGAATGGCTTGAAAAACAAAAGACGGTTCTGATCAGAAATACTGTTTCATTTCCAATTCTTATCCTTCTCTTGCCACAGAGACAACCAGAATATTAATACATGTGTTTTTCTACTGCACTAGTCTGTCACTTTTCCCATTTATTTAGTTAATGGTCCAAATGTACACATATGCTCACATGTACACATATGCACACTACTCATGTTGCTCTGTAAATTAGCAGGGTAAGTGGAGAGAAAGGAGCTCTGTGTCATGCTAGCCTTGCAGGATGCCACACACCATAAAATGTAGTAAAAGCAGTATGGAATGTGAATTTCAATCCCAAAGAAAGCCACAGGTATTCAGTATTTTCAGTTTTGGAACGTATGTTTGAGTGCAGGAACCCAGCTATAGTGAGGTTCTCGATGATTCCAGGCATCTGAGATCAGAAACCTTATTGTCCTACTTTCCAGCCCTCTGCACCAGCTCCACTGTGGTGGATGAAGCCATCCCAAGTTTATGCTCACAGTTCTGGAAGACACTTTGGCTGAAGCCTGCGCCACATGGGGCTTCTGTGCCCTCTCTCCCTCAGTTCCCTGCAAAGCTGTTGCTTTGCTCTCCTTGTATAAAGCGCTCCTTCCTGTGACAATTGACAAGGTGGGCCATCAGCACAAAGTCTACAGATTGGTGGTGTTCTTTATTTCCTTTCTTCTTTCCTTCTTGCCCAATCTACGGCCTCATCCTTTTTGTAATCTGGGTTTGCTTTGGGTCAATTCTGTAGAGGCCAAATGCAGAGGGGCTGTTAAATGTCATTAGGTTCCCTGGGAGTAACAATCATGCTCTTTTTACCTCCATTTAGAGAGTACAGGAGATGTCTGATTTGGGAACATGCCTACAGTGCAGACTTCCACTGATGTTAAAAAAAAAAAAAAAAAGAAAAAACCACCACAAAGGTGTTTTGTCAAGCCTTGCTTGGTCTAGAGATGTTCCAATATACTTATCTCGATCTGCGATCTAAAGAAGCCGCCTAGAGCAAGCAGGCCACACAGAACATCATAAGTTAGATGGGATCCTCTGGGCCTTATTAACAAATATAAAAACCTTGTGTACCATTACATCAGTCACAATAACTACCTTCCTTGTATAGGGCTTTGTTAAAGTAACATAGTGACATTGGTTTTGCATGATGGGTTGGCATGAAGCTATCTTATTCCTTTTCCTTGAAGAAGAGGTCAGATCTCAATCCAGACCCTGACAGCTCTTTCCATACAGTATTTCACACTGGTACACTTAAATGGAAAAGCCAGAATCACTGCATTAGTGCACGGAGTATCTAGCTGAACATGATGTCTGTATTTTTGAGCATATGGTTTATTGAATTGTAATATTTTTCAAGATAATTCTGACTGCCCTATTCTGAGGAATTTGCATCCTCAAGTAGAACATGCACAAGAATAAAGATTTTGATTGCAGCTTTAATATCAAAGTAATATGTTTCAATTGACTAAGCAGGCCACTAACAATTTAGATAAAGGGTTGCAATATAACAATTAATGAGCTATACACAAATTCCTCATTGTTCATTAACCCTTGAGAAGCAGCATATCTGCACATATCCTATATTTTTCCTTCATTTTGCCTGCATTCTGAAAGATGGCAGAGTTCTCAAAACATAGTATGAGGTTGTTTTAACGTACAGTAAGTTACATACACACACATTATGGAGTAATATGTATGAAGCACTGGTCCTAAGAGAAGTAATGGAATTTAGTGTAATTTCAACAGGATGAAATTTTAGTTAATATCTGTTATAAAATCAGCTATCTCAAATCTCAAGCAGAGCTCGGTTTGCAAGATCAGTCAGCCTGGGGCAAAATTCCACTTGAAAGAGCAGCACAATAGGCAAGCTTTCAGGGAATGGGTTACCCACTCCCTTATGCTCTCGACTTCAGCTCCAGTGCAAACAAAAACATCTCAAGGCCTTCTCTGCTTGCGCAGTGTTTCTTCTTCAGCAGCACGGTAAATACCTCATGCTATTGCCATACACTTTGCAACAACTGGAGAGGTTCAGATCTGGTGGTCCCGGGCTTCTGAGAAGAGCTACTGCGCGTTTAGTCTGTGCAGGTTGCCGTAAAAATCTCCCTGAAAACATGCAGGTTTTTGCCATAAAAATAAAAACATATATATATATTTTTTTGTTCCTTGACTCTGACAAACCTTCTTGAGGTCTGTAAGGGTGAGAGTGTTAAAGAGTTGCCAGAGCCATTTAGATTTTCTCATTTCTCCCTATTCTTTTGGCTCCATCTGCATATTTGCCTGATTAATTACAAAGCTTTCTGGGTTGGAAATAGCATATAGAGAGATATATGTTAGAGGGATAAATTAAAGTATTTCCACTGATGACAGGGGAAATACAGAGTAATAGGCCTTGGAAAGCTAAGAGAAAATAAAAATGTTGTCTGAAGTTTTGGGTCCAAGTTGATCTGGATGAAACACTAAGCTGGAAAAAGTGTCTGACAATGTCATTTACATTAGATTTCAGGAAAACTTTGAGAAGTGGCAGGAAGATGTAAAAATTGTGTTAGATTAAAAAAAAATGAAACATTAAAAAAAATGAAGACTTATCCTTAAAAGAAAAACAGAAATTGAGAGGAACCCAGGCAGTTGCTTTCCCACATAGCACTGGGGTGCCCAGTAGCACTTCAGCCCTTGCAGAGGGCAGACTGCACTCTCCAATGTTGCTTAGTGCAATGGAGAAGCAGACACATGCTGTGGCTGTCCTACTTGGTGGCCCTGAATAAAGCCACAGAAGCATGAGTCTGTCCTTAGTCTGCCAGTAACACCAAGGTGAATCCACCCATGAAGCAGCTCCCGTTAATGATTCAAAAGTTTTCATGACTGAATTCAACACCCATATGATCTGCATAGAAATGACACAGAACTATCACCCCTGTTTCACAAATAAGGAGAGATACGGGAGCACACTGATGCCATTCTCCCAAGGAGACACTGAGTCTTTGGCCAAGCCAGCATTCAAGCAAGTGACTCCTAGCCCAGCATCCCATCCTCCTGGAAACTGAAGGCACTGAAAGTCCATAAAAACGTATAAGACAGCTGAATGAATCATGCCCATAATTCATTCACTGAGTTTTGTTTTCATTCATAAAATCATCAAAGATCAGAGCCCCTGAAGTGAATTATAGTTTTGTGTTCATTGAAAAGCTGTTTGTTAATCTAGCACAGACCTTTGCCTTTATAGCTATGCAATGGGTGCAGTTAATACGCTTTCATTTTACCTTTGTTAGCTTTGTATGCTTTGTTAGCTCTGGTATCTCTTATGTCACATGTATTCCTAGCTCTAAGGTCTAGGAATACTCATACAAACCATTGTCCCACCTATACAGTACTTTATTAACTTTCTGTAGTGTTCATGCAACCACAACTGCAAACTGCAAGGGCATAGAGTAGCAGGTATAGCTACTTTAAACCAGCTTCAGATCACCCAAGAAAGGTAGCTGTCACAATTCAAAAACAAAGAAGGAATCTCTTATGCCTTTCTAAGGATCAAGGCTTACCAAACACTCCAAAAGAAACAACCTCCCAGTAAAGATACTTCCCTTATGGCTATGAGCCCTTAAATGATGTTGGGGAAGGTCCACCCCTTCCAGTCACACAGGTGAATTGCTTTCACTTGTGCTCCCTTGGCTGGCTATGCCCCTTCACCTGGCTGTGACCTAACAGTTCCCATATGCAGACCTACAGGAGTCAGTAGTTAGAGGCCTATAAAATTACAGGGGTTTAGTTCTCTCTCCCTAGTTGTGAGACACCCATCTACCTATTGGCTAGAACAATGTTACCAAGTATTCTCATGCAGATGTGAAATTGCCTTCTTCAACTCTTTAGTCAAGCAGGAGGTTGGGTGTGTAGCAGACTGAGAGCAGGGGTAGTTTTCCCTGCAAGGTTTTGCAGCTTTTTCCTATACGAGGAAGAAAAGGACCAGATGAGAACGCTTCTCTCTGAGAAGCATTTTACTCACAGCCAGCCAGCATGATAGGTATAAAGTCTATCCTTAAATACAAGCAGACTCATTCTTATTTGGAGGGTTTCATTTGTCTGGAAGGAGCAGCTGACTCACCTTTCAGTTTTTATTTTGATAACACTGGAATAATGACATTCTTGTTTGTCTCCACATAAAACACTTGAAATCTTGGTTTGAAAGCATTTCCAACTGCTCTTGAAAGAAATTAATAGTAAGACTGACTGCACTTTCACAGGCGTTTGTGACTACACAGACTTCTGTGGCTTTCTGGTGCATTTACATGGTAGTTCTTTCAGTTATTTCATACAACACTTGTATGTATTGCACACATTTCGTTATTTCTGAGGTTCACCAGTAGCTTTTAGTTATTTTTTTTATTTCAAAAATTCTTTGTAGACAACTAAACATTTTCAAGATGGACGCTCAAATTATTCAAGGCAGGCACATTCACAAAGAAATAACAAAGGAGTTAAAACAAAACAAAACAAAACATCAGTTTACACTTGGGGTTCTTCACTACTTGGGAAAAGGGATTTCATGAAAAAAAAATCCTACTCTGCATTTTTTCCCCTGGTGGGTGCATCAAAGCTAAAAATCAAATCAATACCATCTTAGTATTAGACGGTGGTGACAGCATGCGGACATCAGTGCTGTAATTAAAAAGCCATTCAGCTCAGTTGGTAAAATGCAATTTTAGCTGTAGTCACTGGCTGTTTCCAAGCAATCTATTTACCCCAAAATGTCCTCAGGCATGGACTGAAGAGTGTGAAATGATCGAGTTTTAGTTATCCTCATACATAACAAATTTCAATTATAATTCCTACTGTAAAAAATGTTATAATAATATTACACTGAAGTCCCTGCACTAACTGGCACCAGGGATAGAACAGAATGAAACTTTCTCCGCTTCATGGCTCCCATTCATCTTGTTTTACACAGGACTTCTTCCTTGAGCTGGCACAGAGACAAGCTCCGGGTGCTGGTGCTGATGCTCAGAGCATGGCCAGGCACCATCCTCGATGGCAGTGCTGTGGGATTTTCCCAGCCCAATGGGGGCCACAGGGCAAACATCGCTCAGAGCTGATCAGCAGAGCTAGAGATATCTAAGAAAAAGCTTAGGGCTACTTATAAAGAAGCAGCTGAATTAATGGTAAGCAGTGTTAAGTAAAATGCACATAGCATTTGACTTCCTAAGCTAAAACTATCAACCAATTAAACTGAATAGCACAGCTGTGTTAAATATTAAACTTATTTGCAGTTAAGAAAACTAAGGCAGAAAATCAAAAGTCTGATATTGAGGATGGTACCTCAGGACTGCTCTGCAATTGACGTTGCTTTTGGGTTAAATTATGTCTTTCTGAAATGCCCCGTGCCCAATGGGTACGGGTATTGTGTGGATGTCCAGCAGCTCCTTATGGTGCTTTGAGATGGTAGGAGCAGGAAGTGTAAGTGCAGTAGTGAAAGGCATAATTTCTGCTAAATATGAAATACTTTTCAGGAAAGGGCAGAAATAAATGCTACAACGGTACAGTATATTTATTTAATTGTATGATGGACTTTACAGGGAAAATAGGAAATGTTCAGGTAAGAAGACAAATCACATTGCAATAGCACCATCATGACATTTTGCAGTTTGTACTATCAGGGTGACAGCAGCTTGTCATCCCTGCCCAGTGAGTACAGCACCAATCAGTAGTGATGATTAGTCAAAAGTACTGTGAGAGTTACAAGGCAGATGGTTTAAGAATCATAGAATCTTTTGAATTGGAAGTGCAGCTCATGCAGTCCAGCTCCCCTGCGATGAACAGACAAACCTGTAGTTAGATCAAGTAGCTCAACATTCTATCCAGCCTGACCTCGAATGTCTCCAGGGATGGGGCTTCCACTGCCTCTCTGTGCAGCCTGTTCCAGTACCTCACTAAAGAATGCTTAAGGACAGCACTGCCTATGATGGCATCTCATAAAAAGACCAGAACCATTTTCCTGACTCTGTTTCATCAGTGCCTTCATCCCTGAGCTGTTGCGTGGCCACGAGGAGCTAAATGGGCCAAGTCTTACAGCATAGAGAAAGGAGATTTTAAGGCACTTCCCTCAGGACACAGGTTATTTTATTCTGTATCTTACACTGACCTATGCTTGCTAGAAAGTGAGAACTGAAGTTAAAGAGCATGTCCTGACCTGGTTTGCTCCTGACTCCTGTTCCCACAGCGGAGAGAGGCACTGGCAAGCAGCAGCAAGGAAAATTGTCTTAGTTTCTCATTGCCTCTCTGCAGAACCCTTCCCTCTCCTGGGGAGATGTGCTGCAGCATCCTTCTAAGGGAGATCGGCTTGTAGAAACGTGCATCCAATGACTAGCCTGTCTCTGCTGCTTCTCTTTAGCCAGCCTTAATTACGCTAGTTATTTTTTTTCAGCACCCAGAAGTTGCCATAGCTGCTTTTTTCCCCTTTTACTCCTTCAAATTTGTTTTTTTTTGTTGCAACAGCTCAAAAATGGGGGAGTTTTTGTCACTGCTGTTACAGCTTACTATAGCCAAGCTCACTGGATCTGAGGACAACCATCCCCATATGTGTGAAAAATCACAGCTTTATCAGTGTTGCATGGAAAAGCTAAAATTTAGGGGCAAGCCTACTTGGGCTTAAGAACAGCTGCTGACACTGTGCAATGATTGTGGATTGGGGTGCTCACAGTACCTGGTTTGCAACACAAGAAAAGGACCCTGGGAAGGGAGGATGTGTTCAGAGAGCTTGCACACATCCCAAGGGAAGAGTGAGATGACAGAGGTTTGAAAGGGCATGTTCTGAAGCAGAATAAAAGGGAGAGAAAGGAAGAGGGAAGGATTAGTGAGTTCTCCTAGCGATAGCTGGGAGACAGACTGTCCTGGTGACTTTCAGGTAGGTGGCAGAGCCTTAGACTTTTGGTGCAGTACTATGTCCAGGCTGTTGCACTGCTACATTTTGGGGCACATCTCACTCTGTATCCCTGCAAAGTGACAAGGGGAGTCCTGAGATGCTTCCGTTCAGATGGAGGTAAGACCTTTCACTGTCCTCTGAGTAGGTAACATCCATTAGCTTCCCTCCTGCATTGCTTCATATGGTTTTGAAAGCACAAACTTATCTGTACATTGTTTATTTTTAGGTTTTTAAAAGATTTTAGCTTACTGTATTGACATATAGTACTCACTATTTCTCCCTGCTGTCAATATTTAAAACAGCATTAATTGACATTGGGTTTACATTAATGGTGTATTTCTTGAGTAATTCATTAAAATGCCCAGTCTCACTGACATAAAATCCAAATACGGACAAAAACTCCAGTCATGTAGGAGTCCTGCATAGGCGGAGCACCTCACTGCACCACAAACTGACCAGTACATTACACGTTAACCACATGTGTCTATTTATTGAAAATTTAAATCAAAATGCATTCCTCATTCTTTCCCAGAAGCCCTCTGTGTTGCTGTGTGCAGCATTTGGCTGAACAAGCTGTTGAGTGGGAAAAGGAGTAGGAGGTGACCAGCTCTCCCTTCATCCTTTCAACTTGTGTGCAAACCAGCACACAGCAACTATCAAGGGGAGCACATATTTTTTAGTAGCCTGCAGGCAAAACATCCCTCCTCCATCTTACTAGTGCACATTGCACTGTTGCTCTGAAATGCTCCAAATATATACCCAGAGACACTTTCCCCATTCAAGAAAGCCTTAAAGAACAGAACACAACCTGGCTGTTCTAGACTAGTTAGATGATGGCCAATACTATTTTGCCCTTAATGCAGGTAAAAATGTCCTTTTACCACTGCAGTAAACAATGCAGTATTTGTCAATCTTAAGAAATATCTAAACTGCTGATTGCTAGTAATCAGGAGAGTATACTGGTTTCATACTGCTTTCAGGACATCTCACGCTGGCCACTTTTGGGTAGTTCACTTAGGTAGTTCTTTGTCTGGAATTGACATTAGTTGTTTTCCTAATGTCTAAAGTGATTTCTAGACTACTGAAATATCTCTGTATCCATGAATCATGTATGATAAGCCTTACAACATGATGCAGATATACTTACCTGCTCATGCAGTCCAAATTCTGGTGCCTGGGATGCAGAATTCACATATTTATAACTTCAGTAAATTTGGCTACATCTCTGTGGGCAAAATTAAATATGCCTAAGACTGTTTTCAGAGGCCAACTGGCATGGAACAGATTGAGTCCATATATACACAGGTTGCTAATGGGAACGGCCTCTGGACAACACTAACTTCTGTCACACGTCCAGGCTTGGGAGAGCTCTAGTAGTCCTGGGTTGCTGCTGTGCCAAGGACCCTTCTAGCAATGTAATGGCTCAGATAATCAGATTTCAGTGTCAGTGTATTTTCATCTGAATTGCATAATTTCCTTGGGTAGCATTAGCTATTAGGAATCCAAGAGTCTAAGCCCATTGATAGCCTTCTATATATCACCTACTCTTATTAGCAAGAGTAATAGCACTTTCTTGGTGGCAGCACATCTCTCCACAACAACTCAAGTGGCCTGCTCTGAGGCAGTCATCTGAAGTGGCAAGCTTCCAAGCAGCCTGGCTAAGGCCTTTCCTGCACTACAGGGCATCATGCTGTTTGTTCTGAGATGGTGTTGTAACATCTTCAGCAAAGTGGGCACAGATCTACTCAAGTCCTGTGTCTGCTGCCAGTCACTCTAGGTCTGAAGCACTACTGTCCCACATTCTATGCCAGCTGGACGGGCCTGAAAGCACCAGATGTAACTGTTCATGGAAAGAATAGCACAGCGGTCTGCACAGCTCTAACCTCTTCTTCCACACCCTAATCCTTTGGTTCAGCAGGCAGAGCACAGGCTTCCATATGTTTGCAGTGACCTGTTTATGGCCATCATCCCCAAGATCTTCCCCCAGGGCAGCTGACACTGCCCTAGAAGCAGAACTGGCAGCCAAGATTTTGAGGATCTGGGATGAGTTGGAGCAACTCTGGAAGTAGAATTTTATGACTGCAGGCTTCCTTTGACTTCAGGCAAAAATCTGACTAAAAGCAGCACAAAACACTCTATGAAATAGGAGCTGTTGCTGTGGAGCTAGCAATAATGTGTCTTTACACTGTGTTGGAAATTCTGCTCTTTAATATCTACCCATGTGCCTTCTTTTACCAGATGGTAAAGACATCAAAAATAGTGCTAATTCTGAAAGCACAATATGACCACTTCTGTAAAAAAAAAAAAAAAAAAAAAAAAGTAAATTTGTGGGCTGGGCTGATTTCATAGAAACGTGACCAAACCTTCAGGTCACATGGCATTTGTGGGCACACAGCCCTCAGGTCTATGGTGGTGGCAAGGAGCAAGATCCCATGGCGGGATCATGAATCTGGCATCTCCCACTGCAGCTTCAACATGAAGCACATTATCAGGGTGGCTGTGCTTAAGTTGTGTGTTTCAGAACACTACTGTTCTTCTGAAGGTAAGATAGAAGTCCTCTTACTTGGTTTTTGGGGGAATAGAATTGGCAGGCTCTCACCTGCAGGAATGCATGAGTTTTTAGAGTTGTGGAGAGAGCTCAGGAGACAGGCAGATCACTTTTTACTTCGCAGTGATGGTCATGTTAAAAGGTTGATTAAAACCAGTGCCTCTCACCCTTGGCAGGTGCAAGTTTCCATTGCATCAACTTTGCAGGAGCAGCATGCAGTGGGGTGGCAGCTCCAGACCCGCAAATGTTGTAGAGCGGTTGCATAATGCTGTGCGATCTCATCTGCTCTTCTCCCTTGCCCCGCTGGGAATCTCACATGATAAAAAACAGTAAAAGGCTCTTGATTTATTTTGCTGACTAGAACATTTCATTATATCGATTCAGCTTGTGAAAGCCCCACAAGGAAACGGAAAACAGCCCATTATTTTTAATTTCCAATTGGAAAAGTTACAACACATTTCTATTTATGATGTGTGTGTTTTTTTATCTAAATCATCAAATTCAGCACTTATTTTTAGAACAGTCCATTTCCATCGTTAAGACTGAAGCTTGAACTTGTGGTTCTCTGTGTTGCAAGCTGCTGAGGTTCAAAGAGATTATTCGTATACATTTTGCACAGACTTGGTGAGGAGGTGAAACTGCCAAATATCCCGAACTTCTCTATTTTGGGAAAAATGGTGGGCTAGGATGATCTTATAAAATGTATTCACAACTTAAATTGAACAATTTAACACTCTGACGCTTACATAAAAAATTAATAGAAGCAAATCTTTGAAGTGCTGGCATATGTGTAAGCATCTTGACCCCTGCAGCCAAAAAGAATAAAGTCATCAAGCAGCATTAAGCATTTGAATTCTCCATAAAAGTATTTGTGATGGTGAGCAATTATTTGTTTTTGATATTAGAAAAAAGTTGCTAAAATGTATTTATTTTGCCTTCCTCTATGAAAGATAATTAGGAATATGTGCTTTGCACGACTTCTGTCTCAGACAGAACTCATCCTTTATGGTGCAACCACATACCCACATGCACATACACACATGCACAATATATATTTGTACACAACAGATACACAAAGAACAAATAGACAAGATAGGCAGGAATTCCTGGCACGTACTCTGTTATTTCTGTGTTGCTCTTGCTTGAAGCACATGTTTAACATTTTACTTGACTTGAAAACTCAGTAAGGTAGATGGATTAAGGAAAAGAAGGCAAAAGTTGAAAGGATGAATAGCTTAGAGAATAAAGCATTGGGCACTTACAGTACTGCTGGCATTGAATGCAAGGAATCAGTCCTACAGACCTCAAAAGGGTGAGGAATGAAACTCAAACACACCCGGTTTGGTCAGCACCAAAAACCTAACCGAACAAAGACATCCCAAACCTGCAGCTTGGGTTAAAGAGCTAAGACACTAATCCAGTACAAAAGGCTTTATTCAAACTGTTTACCCTTTTGTATGTATGCATATACAATCAAAACTAATTTTTTTTTTTTCAGACCTCGATGTGAACCAGTGCTCTATACAAATGAGGGGGAAAAAGTCCAGCAAGTTATTTCACTGACAAAAGTGGCTTCAAAAAGCAGCTATAAAAGCTGCTTCAAAAGTGGCCTTTACTCTTTGCAAAGTTCCTTTAGAATAAGATCTGTGAGGAATTTTGTGGAAAACAGACCTACTTTACAGTATTTTCTTCGCAATGACTCTTTAAACATACTAAATCTGTGCTTTGTTAACAAAGCATTCAAATGTAGAGAAATCCAAAGAGCAGGTCAACTTTCTGTCCTTTACAACAGCTTTCCCTCTCTGTACCGGCCGATGGCCTGGTCACACAACCTAACCTTCTGCCCTGGAAGATTTGTCATCAGATTTGCATATGTCCTTCTCACTTTGAACTGAGGGAGGCTTCTCAAGATGCCTTAAAATTTAGCTTGTACGTTTGTGTTCAGCTCAGGAGAAGCCCAAGCATCATTAGTGCTGGAAGTTACTGGTAGATCTTTTGCATGTGCTGGTGAGTTCAACATTTAGCATAGGGTGTGTCTCGCTGCCTAGGTCAAACTGCAAGCTCTGCAGAGATCGGGCATCTCTTACTCTCTTCATCTGTGTGCATACCAGGACTCTAACTTCAGCTGAGGTCTGTAGGTGCAACTGTGGTATGGATAAATAAGAGCTAGGGCAGCAAATGCTATCAAACAGTGCTGTCAAACAAGCTGGAAGCAGCGGGAGCTGTTTGCAGGAACTTTTTGTATCAGATGTGAAAGGCAATTTTACCAGTCTGAGAATAGCTGATTAAACCAGCAATTAGATCAGAAATAAGGTAAAAAATGGAAATCTTTCCATAAATATTTTTGTATCCTTTACAAAGGAGCAGTGCAATGTCAGTGTTTCTCTCATCCCTACCCAAGCCTTCTTTTGATTTATTCCTTATTAAATAAATAAAAAAAGGACAATCCACAGCATTTTGTGTTTTGTTTTGTTTTGTTTGTTTGTTTTTTGCTACAAACTGTTTTTACTGTAAGAGAAACCCTTTCCTATACTCACATACTCAGATATATCTCTTAACTGGTAAAAAGATCAGCTTCCAAGAGCTTCTAGAAGCTAGAAATGGATCAAATAAAAGTACACATGGGTCCAAACCTTCTGTTTCTTGTCTGCGGATATTAAGTATATTGCTGTGAATGTAGAGCTGAAAGACTATTCAGATGCAAGAAGGCAATACTCAATTTCTCCTCCCAAAGACAGTTTCTTTGTCAGAATTAGAGGAATTCTAAAGGGCTTTTCAGTCGCACAAAAAGCCGCCTGCCAGCAATGATCATGGTTAAACAAAAAGCACGTCCAATAGAACAAGCCACTCATGTGACTCTCATTTGCAACCCAGGTACTGGGAGCAAATGCTGCCTGCATACTTTGATCTAAATACACCCCAATTAAGGTTTGACTGATTATCTGTACTCACAGAGTGGAGGTGGGCAAATTTAACAAATGGCAATGAGGAAACTTGGTTTTATGGTGTAATTTAACAAAGGCAACATAATGGCAATAACATAGGGGCAGCGGACCACCTGCTCCTCTGCTGGGTTCACTTTCTCATGGACCTGTCACACTGGAGAGCTCCTCACACACACACACACACACACACACAAAGTAAGTAATTATCCTGGAGAGCAATTGTTAAACTACTGGTCCTGAAATACACCGTGATGGAAACTGATATGAAGTGGCATTTCTAAACCTGTTTGAGAAAGTCAAAGGTCTCGTTGATTGCAGCAGAGGTTTTCACAGAGAGATGTGTGAAAACAGTTAGCACTTTTCACTTTGTAAATTACATGTGGATTTTACCACGTTATCCAAAAAGCTCGAGGTGCAGGTGAAAACCTCCCTGAAACAAACCTATGGAACACAACGGAAAACATTAGCCTTTCATTAAGTTATTTTATATCACAATTTAACATTCATCAGAGATTCTGAGTTTTCTTATTTGGATGTTACAGTTCTAAATTTGTGGGGTTTTATTGTTGTTTTTTTTTTAATTAGTTTTATTAGCATTCTTGTATTTGTTTAATTACTACTGAGTGACAGAGTGATATTTCGAAATAATAAATAAAATAATACATCTTAAAAGTTTCTGACTGTGCCATCAGAGCAGTACCAATGGATCTGGAAGATAAACTTGCATTATAAAGTACATCTCTTCTTCTTTAGTGGGTGAGGGGACAGAACTTAAAAACATGACAGAGTGGTAGTTTGATGTATAATCAAGACAGAAGGCTCTGAAAACAGTATTTGTATGAGGTTATTTCACGTTTGTGAACAACAACAACAGCAAAAAAGGATAAATGGTGTCTAAAATCAATGTCGTTAAGAGTTGCTGCAAAGGCTGGTAAGATGGGATATTTTCCCTGAACATTTGGCCTGGATCCTAAGGGACTGATTTTACTTTCAGGTGACCTATGGATGTGAGTTAGCACCTTGGGTAAGCTTTTGAAAACAGATGCCCATGCACCATTTGTTCCCTCTGTGTTGCCACTGATATAAATGACAATTATTACGCACATCTGAGCATGCATATTCACTTTGGGACTGCAGACGCTGGAGACCTTTGCTTCATCGTCATAATGTGCTTTTTCCCATGAGTGTGTTTACTGCTAATTCTTTCAGCTCTCAGAACAAACTACAAACTGGAGAAAAATTCAGACACAGTTAATAAGAAATTTAAAATTTTTATTAGAAATATGTTGACACAGACGTGAGTACATGCCTGACAGCCACTTCTGCAGCTTGGGTGTCCTGAATAGTGTAGCTACCACCTGACCTCACTTCAGAAGTGTAGAACAAAGATCTCCTAACCACTGCAGTCTTTCTTCACTGTGGATGCAGAAAAAAATGAAGACCTTTTCATAGAATCATTAATCCCACACCTTTCAGATGTGATGCGAGAATAACCTTGAGAGGGGCCTATTTTCCTCCATTGTAGTGAAAGTCTATAGTGAAAGTCAGCTTAAGCTGACTTCTACATATCTACGTTAGGGTAGATCTTATACTGTACCCATGGAACTCCTCTTGTGTCAGCAGATGCCAGGCTCTGGATTGTGCATTCTGGGATACCAAATGCATAGAAGATACTTGGAACACAAAGAGAAGGGAGATGTCTCCCAAACTCATCAACAAATAATGAGAAAAAATGGGATCTGCTTGAAGTAAAACTGGCTTTGAGAGGTTCAGGTGTGCATCCAGATCGGGGATTTGGGAATAGAATGGGGACAAAATGTGGATCAGGACTGTCACTCATTTTCGAGCTTTGGTCATGCTGCATGTGCTCACAAAACACCTCAGATCCGAGCTTGACTTTGTGTACTACGTGCAGTGAAATGTCTATGCACCACAGAATCAGCTCTGAGTCGAGCATCAGCTTAAACTTGCAATTTCTTCCATCTATCAGCTCAAGTCACAAGTGGAACGTTACATTAAGGCAGCAGATATTTGGTGTGCGTGTGTGTTAATCTTACTTTACTGTGAAAATGTTTATGATGCTCGTTTTACTATCAAGATGTAATGCTGCTGATTAAATTACAAATGACACACTACATCAATTCTTATTAGAGATGCTCAGGTCTCTGTGTATGTATGCTCACATGGCTGATACACCTCTTTCCCATTTCTCACAGCACTCAACCCAGTAATTATCAGCAAAGATTTCTGACCAGACTTGAGGTAGTCGCACATTTCACTGTCAATCAAGTGTTTTATTTTTTTTTGGCAATGTTTATGTGATATCAGGGGTCAGAGGTTTTTAACTCTACTTCCCCTGGTGAACTATTACAATCCTCCACTGAATTTTGCTGGGGAAGGAACGCATCCTATTATGCTGCCATCAATTCTTCATCTTGTAGCATTACTTCAGAATTCACAGATCTGATATCATTAAGGCTGAAATTCTACAGCATGTTGAACACTCTGTTTATTTCAATAAGACCTGAAAGATTTAGGTACTGGCCTTCAGCTATGATGAAACACGTCATGCATGACTTCAGCAATCTTGCTATCCTAACCATAGTTTAGATGTAACAGTAGTTCAAGATTGCACTGTAGAGAACTTTTCATAACTAGCCTGGAAAAAGAAGTTTATATTTTACAAATTATTATTATATATTTTTACCCAAAGCACAAACATATTTGGTAGAAAACTGAAAATGTTTCATTTTTAGTACAGTAGATTACATTTTCTATTATGACAGGGGAGAACATCTTTTGGGAAAAAAAAAAAAAGTAATGAAACAATCAGGCTTCTCACTGAGAAAAAATCTATTTTGTCTGAAAATGCTTGGCAGGCCTATTTCTTTTCAACCCTCTGAGGCCTGCATGTGTACTCTATGAAAACTTTGTAAATCCTGGATAACCCCTATCAGTGAGAAACAGCAAAATGTAACATGATAATTCCTGAAAGTGGCACCTTGGTTATTCATATTTTACAGCATCACTGATGCTACTTTAATAATAATAATAAATTCTTTTTTTTTTTTTTTAATTTCTTTTTCAAACTAAGTCACTACGTGACGAGAACACAAAGCACCTGCCTTGGTACAATTCTGCAGCAGAGATTTGGAAGAACTCTTGAAGTCATGCCATGACAGCAGTTGAGAAAATAAAAGATAAAAATGTTGACAAAAGTGAAGTGACTTTTAAAAGGCATGCAATAAATAGAAGCCACCAGAAGATTTTAAACAATAAAAAAGTTTTCCTTTTGGATAAAATCCACTTGCTTATGTATAAAGCAGAGTAGATTTTTTAGCACCAGCATTGCAGAGGCACAAGGACACAGCTCTGGAGTCACCTTTTAATAAGCAAAGTGTCAGGGGGAAGGGCAACCCATGGGGGTGATACAGAGCCTCTTGTTTCCAGGTCACTGCTTTGAGTCTGGCCCTGGCTGGTGCCAGTGGAGAGCTGTAATTCTGTGATGGCTGCTTGGTGGTCTTAAAAATTGCCCCTTTGGTTGGGTTTGGTATATGCTTTGTTCGCTGTGCCAGCAAGTACTTTCCTGGTGACAAATTCTGGCACCCGATGTCATGTGAACATTGCAAAAAATAAAGTAAAATCAAAACCCTCAACTGATAGTAAGATGCCTGACTATCTCAAGTCCGGTCTGTAATATTTGCTAATTATTTCTGGTTGAACGGTGTGATTATGGGGTTGTGTATGTAAGGGGTACTGCTCCTGCATCCATGATGCATTGGCTACCATGCTGATACAACATGTCGGCCAGGAAACTCCCTGAAGTGCATCAGGCTTGAGGAGAGAGTACATAATTCTACATGACTCTTCTACTGTGTCATTCTTGCAAAGTTTTCATTTAGTATACTGATCCTACAAATGGTCTGTTTTATGAGTAGGTCAGTCTTATGTCATTTTATACTTTTTCCTTTTTCCCTTATTGTGCACCATTTAGGAGTGCAACAGCAAGCTCAGAAAACAACAGTGCTTCCTAGCTATTTATTTATTTGTCACACTTTCTAACGGAGTGCGTGCAACATAATATTTAAAACATGACCTTAGAAACTTAAAAACACATCATTTTCTCCTGAAGAGTATACAGCTGCCAGAGAAAGGGGGACATTCAGTAAACTGCGTGTCACTATCAGCTATTGATAGCTAGTGATTTGTTCTGAATCCAAAGGCTAAACCAAACCTCATGCTGCTGTACGTCAGATGCAATTGGTCCAAAGTCAAAGTTTTACAGCTCAGACAGGGCGCACTTTATCCTTCAGGCTGCTACTTAAGATAGCCATGACCCTGAGGAGAACCAGTCAACAAAACAGACAGACAAGAGGATGTGATTTGTATGCATCCCTGAGCCTGCTCAAATCACCTCTGACCTGCAGGTCAGGCTGCAAATGACAGCAGAGTGCATGCACCTGATCAGACAGCACATTCTCATTAGAAAGCCTGGGAAAAGGGGGCAGCTACACTGTGTTTACTCATGGACCAAATGCAATCTATCCAGGAAATGAGAGGAAAAAAGATCAATTTAGCTCAACAGAAGAATGCGAGCGACATGTAAGTATGTTATGAAATTCCAAATCAAACCAAGGCAGGAGCTTTCTGTCTGCGCGAGGTACCAAGAAGACAGGTTAGCTACCAAACAGGCTTTTTGTTTCCTACAGAATGCTGTGCCAAGAGTCTTTGCAGGGGTGCATAACCTCTACTCTGATAGACTGAGATCCACAATCAGATGCTTGATTTGCTGTTGGCACTAGTTGACGACCAGAGCAGTTTGCTGATTTTGTAGTCATTGTTACTAATTTACATTAACAGTATGAAAATTCATCCAGTACAGAAGGCTGGATTTTTGCAGCAGAAGGGTAGTGCTCACACAGAATTCCAGGCTTCACTGAGTTTGGTTGTTTGGGTATGGGAACAGGACAAGTTATCAAAAATACCCAAGAAGATTGGTTTGACTCCAAGCTTCTGCAAAGTTTGGAGATAGCCAATGTTGAGGTGTTGGGAAGTGATTGTCTCTTTGTACGTGGCACTGTTGAGACCACACTTTGAGTACCATGTTCAGTTTTGGGCCTCTGATTATAAGAATATTGAATTGCTTGAGCTTGTAAAGAGAAGAAGAGCGATGGAGCTGGTTAAGGGACTAGAAAATGAAACTTATGAGGAGCAGCTGAGGGAATTGGAGTTGTTCAGTCTGGAAAAGAGAAGGCTGAGGGAAGACATCGCTGCTGTCTACAATTACCCAGAGGAAAATTGCAGCGAGGTCTCTTTTTTTAAGTGATAGGACAAAGGGAATGGTTTCATGTTATACCAGAGGATATTTAGGTTGGACATTAGGAAGAGTTTCTACGTTAAGAATGTAGTCAAGCAATGGAATGGGCTGCCCAGTGAATTAGTGGAGTCCCCATTCCCCAAGGTACTTAGGAAACTTGTGGACGTGGCATTAAGGGGCATGGTTTAGTGATGGGGCTTGGTAGATCAAGCTGATAGTTGGACTTGATTCAGTGATTCTGTGATTTCGTAGAACAATTTCAATTTACTCTAAATTACATTTAGAGTAAGTGTGGGATTTGGAAGGTTGATGTGTTTGGGTAGGGGTTCTATGGTGACTGTATTTCTTGGTGTGGAGAATAAAGAATACTCTTCATTGTTTCTCAATGTATGCACTGCATTTTTAAAAATAAATTTCATATGAAATTAGATGAAGGTTGCATGGCTACTGTGCTGTGTCTATGCTAAAGTAGCATGCTGGGAGCAGCTGGAGACCTGTGGCTTGAGATACGTATGTAGATGCAAAGGAAATATGATTTGTGCCTTTGAGAGTCCAGGGCTGCAGGAGCTGCTCTGGCTTCTGCTTCAGGTCTAGGGCTGGGTAGGAATTGTGCTGCCCACCTATTGCCTTCCTCCTTATGGAGATTAGATACACATGAAAGCCATCTAATGCAGCAGTTTCTGCATCCAGCCCTCTCTGTGCTGCTTATTCCTGCTTGGCTGCTCAAGCAAGATATATGGCACTGACTGTACTGGGCAGCAGCTCCTGAGAGATCCTACTGCAGACCAGCCACAGCATAGGGCCACAGTTAGCTGAAGCCCTATCTGAACTAACATACCTTCCAACACACCAGTTGCACACAGTGGTATGCTTCTGGAATGCCCTGCAATGTTGCAGGTGAGGAGATGATCATCACATCCTGTGATCATCTCTTCTGAGAATAAAACAGAATGGTAGACTAATCCAGAAATGAGTGGTGTTTCTTGATAGACATGGGTTTTTGCTGTAAACATGAGATGGGAAATGGGACTGAAACAGGATTTAGTCCCTGTCCTTTGCTTGAACTAAATGGGATCTTAGCACATGAAGATTAATTCTTTTTCAATTTCCACACAGAGACACACATTTATGAAAGACTTTAACCATCTTTTTCAGACTGATATTTTCTTCCAGTGATTCTGTCCCTCTCTAAGCCAGTAGGAAGGAAATGAATCCTACACACTGAGGTTATTTTAAGAGGTGTCATTCCTGTGAATTAAATAAGTACTGTTTTTTAAAGTTCTCTATGTAGGATCTAGTGATGGACACATTCTAGTAGGGAATGTCATCTTTACTCTTTACACAGGTGTCAAACTACTGCATGTTATTAAATAACCTGGCCTGTAGAAGTGTCATCAGACAATATTTACCAATCTTTTACCTCCTAAAATAAATGGCAATCAAGCCTGAACACAGACAGGCCCTTCCCTCAGTAAGGAAAATACCAGGCGGAAATGAAGACTGTGCCAAGCACCCTTGCACATTTGCTTAAAGCTGACAGTAATGCCATTTTGATGCCTACTGGACAACATCCAAGACCCATAAGTATACTGTTCCGCAGTTATAGTGAGTTTCCAGGTCTTGAGCTGGGAAATTTGAAGCAGACCTCTGACAGAGACTCCTTATGCAGAATGAGAAAGGGAAGAAGTGTCCTTGTATCACAGATGTTCAGATTCCTAGAAAAACAATTCCCAGCATGCTGACCGTATTTCCAGGGAGAAGAATAAAAATAGACTTTGTTGCTGGAATAAAATAAGAGTGTAAGAACAAGAGAACAGCTGTATTGAGTCAGATCGAAGGTCCTTTCTGCTCCTGTCTCTGACAGTGCCTATTAACAACTGTGTAGGGAACAATTATAAGGAGGACAGCACAGAGTGACTCTTCCCATGGTAGAGTCTCTCAGCTTTCAGCTACCTGTAATTTAGGAATCTCCTGACATAACATGGAGTCCACTGTATTTTCTTGGCTTTGTGTGGTTGCTGTTAGCACACATTTGTCTTTCACATTCCCTTATAGTGAGCAGCTACATGGCATGAGGATCCCAACTGTGCCTTGTGGAAGGAGTACTGTTGTGCCCAGTAACTTCATATGGTGCTTCTCAGTTATCAGGCCAAGAGAAATCATTTTGATTGGACTGGGAAGAAAACTCATGAAGCCAGAACATTTCCCAGTCCTTTACCTTCTTTTGGTTGCTACTACATTACAAAGCCAGTCAGTTATTGGTAAACTGCACCATGCTAATAGAAGCATATGGGAATAACAGCAGAGCCTGGAAGGAAATGCGTTTTGTTACAGTATACACACCTGTAGATACAGAAGTGAGATTTTGAAAGCTTACTGCAGTGTGTCTGCAGGCACTCTCAAGCTGCACTTTCACATGCAATGAAAAGCCACTTTATGGTGATCTCTTTCCAAAAAGAAATTTGATGTGGCCAAATACTTTGATTTCGTCTGCGGTTATAATTCCATTGTAGTTTATTTCTTTGCTCTGTCACCAACAAAATCAAAGTAATTGCATCTCATCTACAGCCCTGCACAGTGGTAGTGTGCATAATTGATAGCATATAGGTTATGGAGAGCTAAGCAAAGCCCTGAGATAGCTTTTCTTCAAATTTCAACAAGGACTACTACTTGCATGGTTGGTATTTTTGCAAACTAACGAGCTTTCCAAGTTTGCAGGATGAACTTATCAATTCATATGTAAATAAAATATATCAAGACCTATAAGAAAAGAGCAGTTGATAAAGAGGATCTAATGCTGAGGGTCTTTATGATCAAGAGAGGGAAGAATTTCTTTGTGTAACTACAAAATGTTACTCTGTCCATGAAAGGAAGGAGACAGAAGGCTAGCTCTATGCAAAAGCCTGACTGCGTGTGACTGACCCAGCAGGAGAAATGCTGGCTCCCTTTCTCCGGCTCCTTCTGTTGCAAGACACAGATCCTAAATACGTGCTGGATGCCTCTGCCTGATTTCTGGAGGGCATTCCAGCCAAGCAAAACATTTTAAAACAGAAAAGAGAATTAGTAGATAAAAAGTGTAAGCCACAGTCTGCTTCTCTTGAGCCTCACTGCTCTGCTGAAAACAGAGCAAAGCAAGTAGGTGTGTGTTTTACTGCTTTTTTACATTATTCTCTGTTGATAACTGTTACAAGGAAAGGTTTCATCATTTTGCTTTTTCTTTCAAAACAGCAGTCCCTATTTAAAATTATCATGTCCCTTCTGAAATGTGGCTTTCAGGGTGAGTGAGCCTTGAATGGCTTGAGAAAAACCACAGTCCTTCCAAGTTGGACTGCATCTCATCAAAATGTTTTTCCCCTTAGGATTTTATGGAATGTTACCTCACTTTATGACAGTTCACATCACAGCATAAATGCTGAACATTTCTGTAAGTGAGGCAATGCACTGTGAAATGTCAGGCAAACGATAAAATCAATAATTTGCAAGTTACCAAAGAGAAATGAAACTCATGGATGTCAGTAGTTTTTGGGTCAAAAGCAGATGATCCAGGATTATGATGGCCAAACACTTCAGGATTGTTTCTATTTAGGTTTCATACCGAGGCAGCCCTGAAGAATGGCCCTTCTCTTAGCAAATACGAGCATCGTTCTTCCATCTTTTATTCTTTTAGTTGAAATGGTGGGGTTGGAAAACTGCATGTTTTCTTTCATATCATCCTTCTGTTCCCTGGATGTATATTCTGCTAGAAAGTTAAGTTGTATTCCTAACGAGCGCAGAAAGAAACCTTTGAACAATACCTACCTGAGATCAAATGATGTGTTTCTTTTGCGCTCAGATCTGCTATTGCCTTACAAATTATAATTAGGACTGGGATTCTGGTTGAATGAAAAAAAAAAAAAAGA
The DNA here is from genome assembly GCF_026119805.1 of Tympanuchus pallidicinctus. Classification (NCBI taxonomy): domain Eukaryota; kingdom Metazoa; phylum Chordata; class Aves; order Galliformes; family Phasianidae; genus Tympanuchus; species Tympanuchus pallidicinctus. The sequence goes on along the minus strand of NW_026294618.1, from coordinate 38,704,469 downwards.
AGAAGAAGAAGAAAAGATTTTTAGTCAGAAAGAAAAACAGAAAAACATTCCTAGAGATGTTCTCTGCAAGTCTAAAAATGGAAAAGGTTGAAGTAAGCAATTTCTATGTATTTTTGTTGCAGAAATTAAATATTTGAAACCAAGTTTTGTTTTTAAAGTATCAGAACAAAAAGAGTTTCAGCAAAATTGCTCAGTTTGGAATAGAAAAATAATAACTTATTTTATGAGAACCTCTCCTCCTTGCTCTCTACCACGGCTCCCTGAACAACTTAATTCTGTTAATTCCTCTATTTAATTCCTCACATAGCCCCATCTTGGAAAGAAATGCTATTGGAGCTCTCTGCATTCTCTTTAAACTTTGAAAGATATGAGGGAAAACATTCTTAATATTGGGATTAAAACAGTCACAGGACAAATGAAATGAAGTTGACGGTGAACATTTATAGTGGGATGTTTATGTGTGAAAAACACCACGGGAGGACCTGCAGGTTGTGTGAAGCAGTTTTCCAAATGTCTCCAGCCGTCCTGACAGAGCAGACAAACGCACCAGTGGAAACAAAGCGCTTCAGCTGCAGAGGAGGCACGCAGATGGTTCCAAAAATTCTCTGACAAAGATAGGCAAATGGAAACCTCCCAGTGCTGTGATGTACGGCTTGGGCTAAAAGGTCAATGGCTGCGGCTAAAAGTTATCCAGATAATTATTGCTAACGCCTTGATTGGGGAAAATAAGAACCGCCACAGAAGCCTTTCAGCTCGGCACCCCTGAAAGAGTGCCGGGGACGAGCGCTATTTTCTGAGGGGAGGCCGGGTGCCTCCCAGCCGCCACACCTGCGGCGGGGCCGTCCTGCCGCCCAGCTGCCTGCCGGCCCCCTGCCCATGGGAGGCCCCTCACACGGTGTCTCCTCGCCAGGCAGCTCCAGGGGAGCCCTGTACGGTCGGTCCCATCTCCGCCTTCCCCCTTCCCTTCTGCCATCTGCTTGCAGGGCAGGACGTGGATACAAGGCTGTCCCTGCGCTGGTGCTGGCCACGCGGGTGCTGATTTCCGTTTGCATGCCGCCGGTGGGTTTGTGGCGGCGGCCTCCCCCTTCCTCCTGCAGTGGTACAACCTCCTTGTCTCCGACAGAAGTCTTTCTAAAGATCTGCTCAAGCCTCACTAAGCAGCTGTGAGTTAGGTCATTTTCCCAGGAGTTTTACATGTGGAAAACCGGGCATTAGGAAGGCCTCAGAAAGGACACCATCTGGCCCCGGTGAAAAAAAGGATCATGACACTTTCTGTGGTACCCACAGGCCCTGATGAACCATAAAGGAATTCAGGCCCAGGCGGTGATCCGATGGCGGCTGGCCCCACAATCACCTCCGTGACAGCCCGCTCCATTCATCTCCCCGGTTATCTCATAGCACAATGGACTTTTGTGCCGCGCTGTTTGCTGACGGCGTCGTCAAACCCGGGTTGATTTTTGTGCCGGGTTTCAGCGCCTGTACTCCTCGCTAGAACATGTCACACACATCGGGAGAGATAACAACACAAAGCAGGAGGCCTTTTCTTCTCCTTTCTCCATTTTTTCCTTCTTTTTTTAAAATTCTCAATGTTCAATCCCCAAGAATTTCTTTCACTGTACAGAGAAATAAAGAGGGAGGCTCTACAGCGAGAGATCTTTGCTGGGAATCAACAAACTCTCCTTTCCCCATTAAGTCAGATGTGGATTAAGGGGAATTTGCACTACCATTTCCTAAAAGTGAAATTTAATTAATATGAATCAGAACTTACCATTCGTGCACTTTTGTGTGGAAAAAAATGGATTTTTAATTTTTATCTGAGCAATTACATCACCGTTTCCTCATTTTGGAATATAGCAGGCTTGTCTATGTAAAAATGGTCATGTGCTTCACAATATTAGATGTATTCCTCTTTTTATTTCATAGCCTGATTCTGATTCATTGGTGCTCTTTATTTAACACAGGAAGTACCTTAAGCAGTTCACTTACAGAGCTGTGTGTGCTGCAAGCTGAAGTGCCTTCTTGAGCTCCCCTCTGGAAGATGCCACCTTCTTTCCACCATTCCCACACCCCTGTCCCACTCCCACTGCAAGAAGGAGCCTGGGAAAATAAACAGACACTGTGGCCTGCCCTCAAGGTCACTGTGCTGACCTTGGGAGGATAGAGGGTACCAAAATCCCCAGACGGGAAGCCTGTGGGGAAAGCAAACCTGATCCCTCCTGAACCCAGGGCTTGGTGGTGCTTCCATGCACCATGCTTCTGTGGCACCATCAGTGGGCTGACATTTCTGTACAGGAACCCCAAGCCTGACACAGCTCCTGAGGTCAGAGCCAACAACACTGACATCATCAGAAATCAAGGCAGCATAGGTGCAAAGACTGACATGGGATGTGTCTCCATCTAGGAGCTATAATGGGCTAGGCTCGATATGAGCTTTGTCCAGGGACTGTCAGTAAGATAATGGCGAACAGACCACAAACCGCATCTTCTGGAGTATCAGCCCAGTGTTTTGAAATATTTATGTATGTTTCTGGCAAAACATCTCCCCACTCTTCCTAGTTTCCTTAAGTGCCTCACTGAGCCTTGTACACTCAAACAGAGGTGCCTTGGGTTGGGAAAACATTTCATTGCAGTTTCCTATGTTGTCTTCAATGGTTACCCCAGACATTAAATATCAGGCAGCTTCTTACTTGTGGTTTCACTGCTCAGCTTATCACACAGGCCTCCCTCACATAAAAGATAGATTCTTCAAAAGCCCTTGTATTATCCAGCACATACCCAGTAGCACATCTGCTGGCAATCAGCAGTTTCTAACAAGATCACTCATTCTCTTGTTTCTAACACTGTTTTACTAGCCCAGAAAATGTTTTTCCTCTCCCTTTCCAGAAGAAAAAGTGGAAAGAATTAAAACTGCAGAGTAACTGCATTCAAGTAAAACACTGTAAAATTTCCACATTGAGAGGACTTGGCTTATCTGTGGACCAGAGTGTGGTTTCAAAAGGCAGCATATTAAGGTCTACATACTGAAGGGATTTTAAGTAACAGCAAGTTGTCATCAAAGCTGTTTTATTTCAGAATTTGTTATAACATGTTTGAGACACTGATACTATTGTAGGTTACAGTTGGTATGTAGAACTAACAATGGCTCTCAGTAGGCAGGGATGCAGTTTATGCATACGAGCTCCTGTGTGTACAGTTGAGAAATGTCATACAGGAAGACCCTGACTGAGAAAGGAGGAATTGTGTATGTGTATTTTGGAAGGTCTAAAGATGAGTTCTGCAGCAGCCAGCATCCACTCACTGTTTTCACAATTATGCACATGGTTATTTATCCTATTACGAGTTACAGCCTTTCCGAGGTTGCCTCCAATTGATTAAATCAGGAATGCCAGAAACAGTGCAAGTCAAGAAGCAGCAAGCCCCCAGCCCAGCCCTGTGCTTGCAGAGGACACGGAGCGTCTCTATGAGGGAACGCTCTGCAGAGGCTGCAGGAGGAGGGGGCTCGGGCACCTTGCTTTGCGTTCTGTGCTGCCTCCACAAAAGATATTTATCTGGGCTACTGGCAACTGTTTCAAACCGGAGAAGAATCAGGACAAGCACTTTATCATGCAAATAGTTAAATGTTCTATAATCTAGGGTACATGCTCACTTTTTATTCAGGAAGCCCTGCTCGCTGTAATGAAAAATGTCAGGCTCCTTTAATAAAAGAACAATTTGAAAACTTGATATATCACAAAACCATTAATTTTAGCTATTATCTGTTTGACACTTTTCATAGCAACGATTTCACTCTGTAACATGCTTCCCGAGGATTAAAATGATTTTAAAGGATTAAAATGTTAATTAAAAATATAATAGAAATATCAATCGCTGAGGAGACCAACATAAGTATTTGTCTCTTTAACTGTATAATCACACTGCCGCGGTTTCCTCCTGGCTCTTTACAGTTTGGAACTCCAGTGCAAGAGGAGGTGGTAAATGACAGATCCAGGAGCAATTCTGCTCTTTAGCTATTTGACAATGCATCTGTTTACACTTCACAAAGGCAGCGTTATGTCCTTGAAATTTCTAAAGGTCATTGTTAATGGGATCAATTTTTTTTTTTTTTTTTTTTTTTTGTGCCAACTGTGTCTTTCTTAGCTCGTAAGAGTGCTGCTCCCGGCGAGGGGCTGGAGGGGGTGGGAGCAGGCAGGTCCGGCGAATTCCATGTGACCAGTTCAGCTGCAATAATCTCTTTTCTCCTTCTGGTCCAAGCTACACATGAGAGCACTCTAGTCTTTCATCATTATTTGTCACCCTTTTGTGTCGAGCAACTTATATCCACAGCCATTCCAGCAATTAAAATAAAAAAGGACCAAACATTATTCACAGTGAATAGCTCAGAGACCAGTGACATCAAGTACCAACCAACCCATTGATGACTGGGTACCTGATATCCCTGGAGTATTTTCTGCAGGGAAAAGAAAACACAAACCAAAATCAAATCCAGCAAACACAGTTATGTGAAGAGTTCAGAGCCCGATTAAAAGAGACGGGGCTCTCTACAGTGATCTCTTACAAAATGTTCTTAGCAAGAAGGGGGAGCAGGGAGGGGTGATGAGGACAAGCGAGAGTAACTGCATGGCTAACTTTACGAGACTGACAGCTTCAAAGTTTATTTATATGCTCAAGCACACAAATGGATCCAAGGGCTGCATCAGGAGCCGTTCCCGTCATGATCCAGAAGTTGTAATTCAGGAAACCCACATCCTCTGTATTCTGGCAAAGTTAAGCTTTTCTGAGGCACTTGTCAAATGACTCGATAATATGTAAGTTACAGAGAGACATCCTCATTTTTTTCTTCTCTGTGTAAATGTCTTCCCTGTGCAACTCCTGTGAGTGGGGGGATTTGTATGCTGAGGGAGGCACATTTCCTTCTCCTGACCAGGTGAGCAACTGTTCATTTTCTAGAAGTTGCTTATTTTCTATCCAATGTTTTTCCCTTTCAGAAATTTTCCCTTTCAGAAAGAAACAACTTCCTTGAACAAACCTGTGGCTTCAATTTCTCTTAAAATATATATAAAAAACATATTATTGTATTTTCAGACTACAGTGAATCATAGAATCATATAATGGGTTGAAAAGGACAAAAATGATCATCGAGTTTCCACCCCCGTGCCATTGGCAGGGTTGCCAATCACTAAACCAGGCTGCCCAGAGCCACATCCAGCCTGGCTTTGAATGCCTCCAGGGATGGGGCATCCACAACCTCCTTGGGCAACCGGTTCCAGTGCGTCACCACCCTCTGGGTGAAAAACTTCCTCCTAATATCTAAGAGAGATTGAAATAAAACCAAACCAAAATAAAACAAAAACAACAAATTCCACTATCAACATGTTTATATTATATCTCTTAGTGCCTGAATTAGTGCACTAAGGTATGCACAGTGGCACAAAATGACTCTTTTTGGCAATAAGAGGAAGCAAGAGATTCATCTACTTGTGGAAGCTGTCTGATTGTCTGACGTCATAGTTGTGTGGGGCTATCTGGATCTATTCATTAATTTCTGCAATGAAAAGTTAAATATGGCATGGTGCTCAGCAGTCTACCACATCCTTTCATAATTGTTCAATTAGTTAATTAGTAACACAATTATATGCCCTTTCTTTCTAATCAGCGTTAGGTCTTTAAGTTCTGATTGTTATGCTTCTGCTGAACTAGACTCATCTGCTACCAGCAAAGTTTCTTTCATTTCAACAGGTAGAGCTTTGTGGGGCATCATATGAAGAAAGAAAGATGAGGAGCTGTTGGAGCCGGTCCATAAGAGGGCCACAAGGATGATCAGAGGGCTGGAGCACTTATTCTATGAAGACAGGCTGAGGGATCTGAGGAGATCTCATTGAGACATTTCAATAAATAAAGAAGGCTTACAAGAAAGATGGAGACTGATATTTTACTGGAGTTCGTAGTAGCAGGACCAGAGAAAATATTTTAAAACTGAAAAAGGGTAGATTTAAATTGAATTTAAGGAAGAATTTTTTTACTTAGAGTGCAGTGAGGCACTGGTACAGGTTGCCCGGAGAATCCATGGGTGCCCAATCCCTGGAAGTTCTCAGGGTGAGGATGGATGGGTTCCTGGGCAGCCTGGCTCAATGGAAGGCATCCCTGCCCATGGCAGAAAGGATTTGAATGAAACAGTCTCTAAAAGGTCTCTTCTAACTCAAACTGTTCCATGAGTCTATAAATTTACCTTTTGAAGAAATTGACAACATTGAATTATCTTAGAGATTACTGCTGAGTAATTCTGAATGAATCACGATAGTTCTCTAGAACTTTTTCACTGTTTTCCCTGCATTCTTTTTGAAGTGGCTGAAAGAATAGGGGCAATATTCCAGTAATGTTCTCAGTGGTGCTGTTTAGATGCAATTCACTTTCCTGGTTAGTATTACACTCCTCGAAATTTGCTATTCCTCACAGCCAAAGCACTGGACTGGGAGATTTGCAATGGTATATAATACAGGTATTAAGTGGGTTTTTAGGGTCAACATATCTAAACCAAGGGATTTGGCCTTCGTCAGTCTACATTTTTTTTTTTAATATGTGTACTGAAGTGCATTACATCATATTTGAGAATATCAACAATGTGATATTCAAATGAGACCAGTTTATCAAACCACCTAGAATAATACTCCATTCACCTGACCTAATTCTATTGTTAATTTAGGACTTCACCAAGTGAATCACTAGTAAACTTTACTGCAGATGATTTATATTTTCCTCCAAAACATTGCTAAGTGTGTTGAATGACAATGAGCAGAAAACAGATCCTAAGAACACTGTGCTAGAAACGTTCTCACTAAGGCTGCCTCATCTTTTATGTTGTATTATGCATTATGAAGCTCCTCTCTGGGGACTGGACACTATTCTCCGAAAACCAGAAAGCAGGAAAATAGATGGTGACTCTGTTCAGAATATTCACATGGCATCTGGCTACTTTTATAGCCCTTGTTGTACATGTTGCATGCATTTGGCACTGTGCTGCTTTGAAGAGTTCAGGGCTCTTGGTCTCTCATGGGAGATTTCTTTCCCACATGGGTATCATGCATTGAGCTGGAAGAGGAACAGTGTAACATGAGTCTGGGAGAGTTCCCAGTGATTCTTCTGAACAAGCTTTGTGCCTCTGGAAAGATGGGAACACTTAGGGTCCAATCTGCACAGCCTGCCCCTGGTGAGGTTTGGGTGTGAAAATGCAGCGCCTCACCTTGCCTCAGCGGGTCCTTTGCCCTTCAGTTTGAGCTCACAGTTACAGAGAGAAGCTTAATTTATACACATTTTTTAAAGGGCACAAGAAGAGAAAAAATACTGACATTGCCAAGGATGTTTTTCTGTTTACAAATGACATGAATAAAATAGTGATATATTAAATGCATTGCTCTGTTTGGACCAGATGCTTTCGATTTGTGAAAAATGACCATGCTTTTCTCCCTAGGAAAACCAATCTTTTGCTTTAATGCGATTTATGAAAGAAATCACCATTTGTACATTACTTTTAAAACTTTAGGCATTGAAGAGCAATTCTGTTCGAAGTTTCTTCAACTTTGGTGATCACTGTGCTGTTTGGAGAGATGTCAGCCACAAGATTGGTGGCTGAACCAAGCAGGTTGCATTCAGAATGGCTCTCTGTCTGTTTTCAATTTGAAAGGAACTGGCTAAAGTGTCGCAAACACTTGAAGCTCTCCATTCTGCATTACAATGAAAGTGGTGTCATTATACACATTACACTTAGAAACAACTTCCTTTTTAATACAAGGAGGACATCATATCAAAATCTGTTGAGTATAAAGCCCAGGAAGAGATAAAACGGCAAACAACCCTGGATATTCCAAACCTCACAGCCAGTCCTGTGGACACAGCTTTTTCTCTGAGGTGCTCCTTTAATGTGTATATAACCAAAATAATTGCAATTAAAATAATGTATTAGTGATATTTGTTGACAAGAACATTTATGAAAGATCATAGTATGAATATTGTTTTCTTCTGATTTCTTCTTTATTGTTTTTCAATAAAACAATTTGCAGAGTATATATAATGGCATATATAATGTCATGACATGCACAACCATGCCATCACTGTAAAGTTGCAAGTCAGAGGTTATCTTGAAGCAAAGTCCATCTGTATCATCCTGGAAGCTATAGCACAGAACAAGAGGACAAAGTTGTACTAGCACAGAAGATCCTTCTTGTTCATTCTCAAGAAGACAAGAAGTCCAGGACTAGAGCTCTCACGTGCATTGGGCACACAGGCTGTCTAAGTTTTCATGATAAGTGACCTGATTTTGTTCCTTGTGTTTGGGAAGTCACGTGTCTCCCACAGCACTTATTCTCGTGAGATATTTAATTAGAACTGCCTATTTTAGTCCTTTCTCCTTTGTAGACAAATGCCTAAACAAACAGATGTTGGAATTCCTCTAGTTTATTTGTGCTTTGGTCCCACTTTAATGTTTTCAGGAGGAATAAGAAGGAAATAAGAAAAAAGTATCCTTGAATGGCAGAGTAGCACTAACTGCACTGGCACAGGATGAAGAAACTCAGACCTCATTTCTCAGTGTCAAACTCCCAGGACACTGACTGCCGTGTCTCCTGGCCATCCTTGGCAGAGCAATGTCAGAGAGAAGACTGTAACCGAGACTCTAGTCTCTGGACAAGGTGAACAATAAATATTTTTCCAGCAGAGTTTTAATCAACCCTCTACTGAAATGTCAACTGTTTTTCCTTGTACAAACAGAACCTTAACCCCAGGAACCTTCAAGGGTGCTCAAAATAAAACTTTTCACTGTGCAGAAATTCTAGCATCAGTTAGGACAGAGGACACAGTGATGAAACATCTTTATTTTGTTTAGTTCTTTGAAAGAGGGTTTTTATTTTTCCTTTCTTACAGAGAGGTCTGCCAATCCTTTCCTTTCTAGAACACTGACGTTTAATAGCATCTCCCTAAGAATGTCATAATTGAATTGCAGAATGGAAAAGAAAATGCTGTGGATCGAACAAGCCTTCTTGATATCTGTTTCATGCTTGGAGTTGCATGCTAGCAGAAAGTTTTGCAAACTTTCATTTAGATTTCCACCATGTAATAATATGGAAGTAGAGAGAGGAGAGATTGTTTATCTGATGAAGTTACAGCTTTTCTTAAATGCTCTATTTTGCCACTGGCTATTAAGCTGTACTGGATCTGCAATGAACACACAGTAAAATTTGCACTGACTTCAACTGTACATAAAAGAGGCCAGCATTAATGATCTCTAGGAACCCTGCTTTATGTTCATAAAATATTCTGGAGGACCTGAAAAACCATAGATTCATTTTGCTTGATGGGATACCAATACGTGATTTCTTGGAATAAGAAAAATGTATTCTGAAAAGACAGAATGCCATGGTATTCTTGCAGAAAACCATGCAGTTGTAGTATGTCTTGTTTTGGAGAACACAGATCAAAAGAAATCGAACTCTTTAACAGAAATCAAACCTGGTCATTCTGGATCAGAATGTGATAACACATTTATTCATGCTATTTAAATATCTTCAGTCAATCAACTTTTAATTAAGTTTCAATATTGTTGGTTTGTTCACAATTTGTTTTGATTTTCATTTATGAGCCTGCCTCCAAACTCATTTTATCATATTTCTCTGTCTGATAAACAGATTAAAAAAAAACAACAAACAAAACTTTGACAATGCTAGGAATTACACAGAAGACTAATGAAGATAACTCTAAAGTGAGGGGGAAATCAAAGTAATGTGTGCTATTTGTATATGGATTCAGATGCTCCTTTTTTACACTGTACTTCTTACTACATGCTGGTTATTTTCCTAAAATATGGATAGAAGATTTTTCTTTCAGATATGAAAAACTTTAAGGAGAAGATGTGTCCTTAATGATGGGATTAACAGATTGTCTGAATGCTGCTGCTGTGTTCCTTATTTCCTTGTAGCTCTTTGCTGAAGGGTCCAGAAGTCAGTATGGAAGATGCGATGCTGCACAGAAATGAGGGGAAGCAGCAGGCAGGGGAGAAGGCAGGGATCAAAAGCGAAACTTCAACATGTTGAACTAAGCTCTGTAATCAAGAAAAACAGCCCATATAAACATATCATTCATCGTCTTCATCTTACTGGAAATAGCATTGCACTTTCAGGGCAGGTTTAGTTCTGCCTGATTGGGATTGCAGTTAATGGATTTGACAAATAACATACAAAAGGGAACCAGCAGTAGATCTCAGTTGCTTGCATGTACCTGGCTTTCATCCCAGCAAAGGGACATGGCAATATTTGGAAAACACAGAGCCTTGAAGGGATGCAAGGGAATATTGCTGTGCTCTTAAAACCCTGTGACTCTGACTGCCTGTGGGAACAGAGTGCCAGCTGTTTGGGGAAAGGAGTGCAAGATGAGGCATGAGGGACTTGTCACTGACTTGCAATGAGAAGAGAGGGAACCTGTAGTGTTTGAGAGAATGCTACTTGGGGATTCCTGCCGTCAAGAATTTACAAAATGACTAAATGGTTTTGTATTAAGTTATTACAAGATGTGATTCAACTACCAGTACTCGCATTCACTGATTCTCCTTGGTGTAAAGGCAACAGTGATTGAGAGGTAGAGAACATTTTAGGTGCAGACCTTCATCTAATATTTCTCAGCATTAACCTGCTGCTTGGTGGTAGAGCTAAGCTATAACAGAAGAGGTCCCAAGCTCCAGAGAGTGCATAATGAAGAGTCATTGCAGTGCCTTACTCATTTCTTCTCTGTGCAGTTAGGAAGAGCACAGAGATTTCCACTTAGAGAGGTCTGGCTATCATTCAGTTGACCTTCCTGACTGTTCAGAACAGATATTCAGAGTATGCTTTTTGCTCCTTTAATGTAGCAGGCACACAGCACTAGAAATAGGATTTTCCTGCTCCCTTAGATTAGCAGAGAAGATTTCTACTGGCTATAGTTCAAGACACTACTAAGGCTGATATCTTGGAAGGATCTGATCAAAAAGGATTTATTATTCATGTAAACCCTGGTACTAGTATCAATTAACTGTCCTAAAAGAAATATTCTGTGTCAGGCCAGGAATAAGTCAGTCATACCTTATGCCCCAGAACTTTGTCACTTTTTGACACTTTGTATCTGAGAAGGATATTTAGTCAAGATATGAATATCCTGATACTTATCTCACTGTTTTGTTTAAAAGTCCATCCTGATGGCTTTTCCTGCAGCAAATGGAACTGGGCTAGATGAACAGTTGGCCTATTTAGATTTCCTAGTTTACGTTTTTCTCTTGAGTAGGTCCTCACTGTGGGTCTTGAAGAGATCTGCCTCTCAAGGGCAGCCCAACAGTAAGTCCCCATGAGTACTGAGTACTGCTGCCCTTGCAGAGCTAATAATCAGAAGTGGAAGTGTTGAGAGAGGGACTAATCTTCCAGTACAGCTGAAAAAACGGGAAGAAATTTGGGCATTGTAAAGCTTTCCTGAATGCTAAGATTGAAGGGATGCAGACGGCAAACCTTCCTAGCAGTGAAGGACATGGCCCCAAACTCTACCACAGAGTGTTGTGTAAATTACACAACCTAGTCACATGCACACAAATCCACTGTGCCTGCAATGTGTTATTTGATGTTTCATGGAAGAGCTGATCCTTTCTCTTGGGGATCAGGGATAATACCAAAGGGGTACGGTGATTTTTCTTTTGGCCTGGTGGGTAACAGGAGCTCGTATACTAAATAAGTTATCTGCTAGGAAATGTAGGTGTGCTTCTCCTTCAGAGCATCTGTGGGATGTTAATTCAGAAGTGGTGGGAGCTGATGGCTAGCGGCACTGCACAGGGCTTCTGGGGACAGGCAGAATCCTTTGCAGTGTACTTCAAAGGGGGTTCTCAGTTAAGGGAAAAAAAGGAAAGAGTTTGAAGTTTCTTTCTGCCAGAAGGCTTTACTGCGAGCCCCTGAAGTTCTTCTTTTATAATCAGGGAGTAGATAGGTACTTTTTCTTTCTTTTCTGCTTAATTTGGGCCAATCTATTTTGAACCCTGTGTAAATTCTTGTGTGCGGAGAACACTGAATGTGCTGTTTATTTATTTTTTCTGTGTTAATCTGTTTTCTTTCTTATATATATATTTTTAATTTGGAGCTGAGCCTTGAAGGATATTTACAAGGAGTCCTTAACCACTGGTTTGACATTTATTTAGCATTCATTCCTGAAGCCAGTGAAATTCGTTCACATTAAACATCATATGATTGTAATGCTTTGCTGTATTGAACAGAATTGGACACCATCTTCTAAGGACTGAGCTCCAACCTTCTGACACTTTCACCTTCACTTTCTCAAATATGTATCAGATTTAAGACCTGGCCTCAGAACAAATTTGTACCAACTCTCAACTCATTCTCCCTGCCTCATCATTGGTTTCTGTCTAAGACATCTTGGATGAAAACCAACATTACCAAATGAGAGACTTTAATTTCTTGTCTTTTAAAAATGATGTTAGTACCAGAATTTGATGCTTCCCTTATACCTGCACCCAGTAAGACAGGACTCTCCCAGGACAAAATTAAAATGCCCGTTGCACATACAGGTGTAACAGGAATCCTCCAAGGCAAATGTCTGAGCATGGCACAGTGTGCAGCAACCCAGGCTACTTAGTTCTGTGACCTTATGAAGAACCTGTGAGAAGATGATTAATTTTCTGCTAACCACCTTGAATCAGCAGGTTTGTTAAGTGCATACGAAAGGGTGGAGAGTTCTCTCTTGATGCCTCCTTCCAGCATTTACCCAATGTCATTATGCCACAACTTTCTCATGACAAGAAAGTCTGAAAAATTTTTTGTCCTCCAGAATGAGAAAAAAGAGCCTCGGGAGTAGACAATCCAATGCAAAACACAGGTGTAAACTGAGTACCAATTATTCCAATAGACCCTTTCAGAGAGAAGGTCCTTCTGGATTAGAACTTAGTTGGGTATGAGTAGAATATTTATTTTTATCGTTTGCTCAAGCCACCTCTTTTTGAGCAAGGAATACTCCAGTACCTTGAGCTCAGAAAGCTCAGACTGAGTGTTACTGTCTCAAGCAGTGTAACAACATTTCTTACTTTGGCATACTTATTTGTTAACCATTTTAAAAGATCACAGTGAGGTCTTCAGGTTTATGCAGAGAATTACAGCTTGATACAGCAGGAAAAAAGTTTTCAACGCATTCGGGCTGGGAGATTCTGTGGCCTCAGAATACAGCCCAGGTAAAATTCAGACCTAAGTTTTTATGTTGGAAAATTTTTGTATGAAAATAACTGACTGTAAATGGTGATACTAAATGGTATTTTAAATGGCATTTTATCTATTTGTACTCTGTGATTCTACTTTGGATGTATCATAAAAAATGAAGACTTTGAACCTTGCTATATTCAAGGGTAGGATAAAACATTTTCTCACAATGTAGACAGAGAGTAAAGTAAGTGGCATGTTTGCTGACTGTTATTTTGCAGTCTAGAGCAGTAAAATATAATCAGATTCTGAGAGGAGCGATGGTTCCGTGCGAATTACTGATGGTGTGGTTCGCGTTATGCTACAATTTTATGTAGCTACAGTAAGAGCTATCTGATCCATTTTTAATTTTTAATTTATTTCACAGTCAACAAGGTTTAATCTCACAAGAAGATTAAAAAAACACATCTTTTTTTAAGGCCACCAAAGGATCAACAGCCTTCATTTAATCCACCCATGAGCAGAATGCCTTGAAAAGACGTGTGACTTGTTTGGCACTGACCCTAGCAGAGTATGATATTAATAGGTTATTGACTTGGTAGGTCTTAAACAGCCAGAGGGAACATCACTTGCAGTAGCTGCAATGCACTGGAGGTTTGTTTCATTGATTGGGCTGTTTAACCCATCATCTCCAGGCATTTAAACAATGATATACGCTTGACAAACCTAATATTTCATTCTCTATCTGGGGACCATGAAACAGAAATTAAAGGAAAGAAAAAGACAACTGGACGGATACATAGCAGAAAATGATGATAAATGAGGGGGAAGAGTCCAGACAAATAATGGCCCAAATTTTGGACTGTGTTATAACTATGAATTACATTAAAAAAAAAAAAAAAAAGCAGAATTTACTATGACAAAGTTGAGGAAATGAAAGAAATACATTTGAGTTGTGAAAGACTGGGAAAGACTTGGAATTTTGCAGTGTAATATATATGAATTTGATGAGGTAAAAAATGCATTGGAAGGCACAACCCTTTCCATTTACAAAAGTAATGACTCAGATTCACAATGTGCTGAGCATATACAGCAAGGTCTGAAAAAAAAAATAGTTTTCAGGATTGACTCCTAGTGCTATAAATAAATAGAGTAACAACAATAACATTATTAAAGGCGGGCATGATTAAATAATTACCTTGAAGGTCCATCAGAGGTATCTTTTTAAAATATGGGTTCTATCATAGACAGCTGCATGTGTCTGTTGCTCATGAAGAGGAAAATACAGGAAAATCAATTTTATTTTGCTGTCTTAGTGTCATGGCTCTGTTAGAAGAATCCAAATGCAGTGTAGGATGACCTTCATATTTTTGTCAAAAATTTTAGGCAATATACTTTCAGGAAATGAGTAAGTAGGATTCCATTTTAATAAAACAAAAAAAAGCCACAGTTCTACATATACAAATAAAAAGTTCAAATACAACAGATGTATTTGTCTCAATAATGAATCTGGGTTTCTTTTAGAGGTTTCCACATTAGGTTTTTAGTGTACAGTATTGGTGAGACTCATTTCACTTTTCTCCTGGAAAGCCAGGGCAAATGGAGCACTGGGGTAATGGGTTTGGGGGGCATCTCATTTGCCGCAGGCCTTTAAAGATCAGGCATTCAATCTGAGCTAGGCATCAACGGCTAGAATCATCAGCAGAAAGGAAGAGCTCTGCACTCTTCAGTGATTAATGTTGCTGTGATGGAAAAAGAAACAGCAGTGTAAGGCTTACACAGCTGCTTGTACACTAAGGGAAGCTAAGAGAAAATGGTTGAAGATCATAGAGTTTCAGAAAAACCCAAGGAAAGGAAAGGAGAGAGCATCTAATCCAACCTCTGTCTGCTTGAGTAATTCAGAAAAACCCATAAATAAAAAAGGGCAATAAAAAGGGCAGGGAGGTATCTGTTGAAAGATTGCAGAAGTATTGTTACAATTATTTTTAGTCATTTCCAAAAGGCCTGCACAATGAAAGTTGCTTTGAACAGAATATACATTGCTACGCTTAGCCATCAGAGATTTAGTACCTGGCCAAGCTTAGTTAACTAGGGATTAATTGTAATCAGTACAGATGGAAGGACACTTTGAGAAGGCAGCTCCTCTCACTTACATAGACATTAGGATATTCTGTATCCTTCTCCAAAGAGATTTCCCTTTCACTTTTGACTATAAGAAACAAATTGGCCTAGAATAGAGGGCTAACCATTATATTCTTAAATTTGGACTAGAGAAAATTCTTGCTTCATGAACATTTTTTGTATGACTTCATAGCTTCTGATAGTCTCTTTTTAGGTTTTAAATAATTTAGAAAAAAAAAAAAAAGAAAAAAATTGAATTGAATTCAACAAATAAGAATGAGTCCTTAAGTTTTGATGTGGATGTTTGGGTAGTGAGACGTGAATGGGTTGATGTGGGAGTCTTTTACACTTTTAATATCAATGGATTCTATGGCTAGTTGCAGCTGTGAAGGATACCTCATCTACAATGCATGTTTTATTAATTTATTAATATATATTATCCCACTTTTCGGATTTTATATCACTAAAAAAATTCCACAGCTTTTCATTATTTTTTTTTAGATGAGGGAAAATGAAAACCATACATTTTGTCAGTTAAAGTACTTTCAATGCTTTAAAAATTCTTGTCTTGATTTTAGAATATACAGTCACAAGAAAAACAGGACCATGGTTAATATGGAGCAAAAATATGAATGCAGAAATGTGCTTTTCACTCGAAATACTGGAAGTGTTAGTGTTATAATTGCAAACAAAAGTGTGAAACACAAAATTACACCAATGAAAAATGGTAGCACAACGTCTAACAGAGAACAATTCTTCCCATACATGGAATCCTGACAGTGATTTTTACTTATTTCAATACATTTTTCCATTGGCTCCAACTAGGTTTCTACCCCCAGCAGATGCAGAATACACAGAGGAAAGCATTTATCTTTTAATAAGAACACGTTAAGAATTAAATACACCTATGTGAATTTGTAAACAACAATTTTCTTCATTCTTCATGGGCCCTTGCAAATGAAACTTAGTCTCTATCCTGTCTTCCAGTGATGCAGGCACCATTGTGAAAGCAGCCAAACTGCCTGCGGATGATGGGCAGCTCAAACACATGTGCCCAGCTCCTGGAATACTACTGCTCAACAGGACAGTGATTAATGATCTCTGCAGGAGATGTCCTGCTTAAGTTGCATACTCCATGCTGTACAGCAAACAAAACTGTTTTGTTTTTTGTTTTTTTTTTTTTTTACTGGAAGGAGTGGATATACAGTGTTCATTTAAATACTGAAAATGGAAGTGGAGGATACATTGAGAGGGAACTAAAAAAATGAATTAATTATTTGAGTAATATCACATGAGAAAGGGAAGGAATGTTTTTGTTTAATTAAATATTTGCTAATGAGTCCCAAGCAGATGCTGTGAAAGTAGCACAAATGCTTCTGAGCATTTAGAACAACGATCACCTTTTAATTTTATTAATTGAGGTTGATTTGATAGCACCAGGTGATACTTATATATATAGTTCCCTCTTTAGTTACTGAATAGATGTGGGGTCTTGGGGGATATTGTACAAATCTGATGTAGTTATGAGTAACTGCACTAACTTTCCTGTTGCTCAGTACAGCGAAAGCAACTGCAAAATATTGTAATGATCAGCAAATGTGGAAATGTTTTTCCTGTTTTGCTCAGTCCTCCTAACTTTGACTTACTTTGAGAATGCAAATATAGAGTGTCAGCCTCTGGCAGATTCAGAGACTGAGAAACAGACAGTGAAATACAAAATGTGCCTTGAGCCACCGAAAACCTTCAGTGTGGTGGAGGTAAAGAGGCAGGTCATCCCAGAGGGTGGAGAGTTCTTTGCTTCATTGGGCCTTGGCTCCTTTACTGAGTCTACAGTGTGATGGGTATCTCCCACGTAGAGGGAGTCCAGTTTAGTGAAGAACAGACCTGTGCTAATCAATATCAAGTGGCTGCTTAGAGGAAATATTACTTCGGTTGAAATCTGATGTGAGTCAGACAGGTGCAGACAAGCTGAATTGCTGTTTAGTTGTTCCTCTGTTTGTTTCTAAATGTATATTTAAAAACTGTAGGACTTCAAGAGTCACTTTGGCTTGGCATCCCTGCTGGAGGTCACTAAAGTTAAAACAGAGACTTTCCCACTGAATCGTTTAATGATTGGAAATTGGAGGTAATAGACTTGAAAATGTATTCTCATTTCCGCAATTCAAAATCCTTTTTCTGTGTCATGTAGTCCTGCTAGAAAGAGCAAAATGGCCTTTAAAAAAGTCTATTTGCTGAATAGTAAGAAGTGTTAAGATGCCAGATGCATCTCATTACGAATTTTAATGAGCAGATTCACACCTTGTCTTCCATTAAATAAATTATAGAGTCTTTTCCAAATACTCATCTAGTAAATTTGATTTTTTTTTTAAAAAGTAGATTCCTTGAGAATTTAGGACTTCTCCTCCAGGGCCCAGGCCTTGTGGTTCGTAGTCTCCTAAACAGAAGGAAAGGAGTGTATAATCACTGCATAATTGGTACCGTATAATCACTCCAGTGGCTACATCCCACAGCTGCTCTGTCCCACCAACAAAGACAGCACTGCCTGCAACACAATTAAAAGTGAGAGTCAGAAATTGAGATAGTCTAGGCTGCAATTAAAAGAGAAATCAATCATGTAATTTTCTTTTTATCTCAGGAAGTAAAGAGGTAAATTCATCTTCATCATGCAGAAGCGTCCAGAAAAAGAAAACAAATATTTCAGCAGATAGTACAGCATACTCTGGTCCTATTATCACAGCAAATGCAACCTCTTTCATAACCAGCCCCTTTTGGATAATGGTTGGCGATATTTTTTTTCCACAGCATGCATGTATCTGAGCGTCTGAGTCTGAACTCTTCCTTGCCACTTCACCTCTGAACAGGTTTGAAGCTCACAGGCTCCTTGAAGTTATAAGAAGGCATTGATTTCAGCGAGGGATGTTTGCAACACTGTACTCTGCAGGAGTGAAACTGAGGGGAGGAAAAAGCTTCCCTTTCTTTGCATCCTGAAAGGAAAGATGTTGAATGGACTTGTTCAAACTACTAGTAATTGCAAAGATGAGTTTTAAAGTCCAAAGTACGAGGCATTAAACTGCTTTGAATCAATGTAGCTTCACTGAAATCAGTGACTGCACACTGCTTTAGAGGAGCAGAGGTCTTGGTTCTTCTCTGCATGATCGTATTTCAATTTTTCTGTATTTATGGATCGTCGAGAATCTGTTTCAGTAGAAGTAAATATCAGAATACTTCTTGTGAAGGAGAAATTCTCTGAAATTAATGGCATGCATCATTTTACTCTGCCCCACTAAGGAGATGGGCAACTGCAACATTATGAATGCAACAAAAGAAACCGTGATTTTTTGCTAAATATTATGATTAGCAGCTTATAGGGTATTGCCAGGCAGAAAACACAAGTATAGCCCTTTGACCTGAAAAAAAATGAATCCAGTCTCTTGCCAAACTCTTGAGTAGACTGAAGTATACTGCATTCTACATATTGCATCCTGCATTTCACATATTGCACCCAGAAGATATTTGTATGATTTTATTCCTCCAGGTGCAGTGATGGTATTTAAAGGAAGTAACTATTACACACTTTTCACACTTAGAAGAGTGTCCTATTAAGCAGTACACAGCGTCAATACATTAATGAATGATGCAGAAGGAAAGTTATGTCCTTGGTAGGAAATATTGGTATTAGGTCAATGGGAAGAATGCATGTATCACATCAAGATCCTAAGCATTTGTCTGTAAGTGCAATGTGTATGTATATATAAAGCACATAAACCAATAACTATGGCTGTTTTTAATTACCATTGACTGGCATTTCTCCCCACATTATACATTTCGTGTTTTGTGTATTTTTCCAAAGCATCTGCCAAAATCTAGTACCTACTTTCTAGTTCAACAAACAGAACTGAAAATGTTGAATTTGGTTGTTTATTTCAAAGGAGAACTATTAGAAATCAATTACTACATTTTTCTGGGTCAAGCAAATACGGGTGAATTAGATGAACAGGAAACCCAGTGCAAGAACCAACTACCACTAAAGCACCACTAGTTAAGATACAGCAGATTTATGATCTTTATTTTCTACCTTAGGCCTGTCATATTTTTTCACCTTTATGTTAGTTAATTGCAGAGTAACATAAATTAACTTTGGAACACAGCAAAATGGGAACTTTATTTATGAATTTCTTGGATTTCTTTACCCCAAGCCAAACAACTAAATTGCTACTTAGCATAAATTATTTATTGGTCCTGGCTCAATACTATCCAACACCAGCCCCTGGAGGTCTGGGAGATATAAAAGATTTAAAGCATCTGTGCGACAGCATTGGTGCAGCCACAAAGCTATGTTTCTTTCCAGAAGGGCCCACTTTATTTTGTTGTAAATAAATACAGCCTAAATTTCAGGGGAGGGCTGAGTAGCTTCTGGTAGGAGTACAGTGTTTTGCATATGTTAATTACCCCTGGTTTCATGACAGAGACACAAACCATTTGCACAACTATTTTGGGGAGACCTGTTGACAAAAAAAACCCAAAAAAACAAAAAAGCAAAAACCAACACTTTTTTTTACACAGGATACATGAATGCTATCATTTTCTATCTACATTTCTGTCATTTTGTTTTACGTATATGCATGTATAAATACAAAGTGATGGTACATGGCAGATGTATATAGTTGCTTCATTTTTTATGTAATCTATAATCTTCATCTATCTGTATCTACATACCTACATGACTCTCTATATATACGCATATACAAGGAAATGAAAAAATAAATCTGAGGTTGACTGGAGAATGGGGAAATGGGTGATCTACCTGTGCACAGTCTCCATGGGTGTGTTAACCTGATTCTTTCTTCCCGTTTGCTTATTCCCTCTAGAGAGTGAGCACCTAAATGTTAGAGAGATACAAATGAATATGTAGGCCATATTCAAACTATGAGGGTCCCATACACTGAAGAGCAAGCACTCACTCTTGACCATACAGAAGGACAGTTGTGTAAGAATGTATATAGCATATATTTTATTGTTCTGCAGAAGAATTGGCTTCTACAGTACTTAATTTACTCCATCTCTTATCTTTGCAAGCAATAGTATAATTTCTCTATCAGAATGTCAAAATGAGATAAATTTTTATTTAAAGTTTTAGAAGGACCTGGAAGGATTTTTAGATTTACAAAAAGCCCTTTTGCTACATTAGAAATGAACTTTTTTGTTGTTTTCATTTTTCTGGTTACTATGTCTTAGGCAGTTAGTTCTAGCAAGGGGAAATCTTACTCTATAACAAAGGAAAAGCAGCTGCAACAGTACCAGTACAATTCTCTTTAGTGATAGTCCTTATCTCATACATTTACACATATTTTGCTCTACTTCCTAGTCCTGTTGGTTTGGCAGAGATTCCTGTTTTCAACACTGGAGCTCAGGTAGCATGTTTATAGCAGACATTGGATGTGAATTGACAAGGCTATTTAAATATTTAAGAACAATAAAGGGAAAGTTTAAATCATCTTAATTCTTCTTTTCAGTTTCACTAGCACTTAGAGCATCTGAAAAAGAGAAGTCCTCAGAGCAAACTACCACCAAGCAAAAAAACATTTACTTCCTTCAACGTTATAAAAATCTTGAAGAATGGAGGGAAAATGAGAATAAGACTGCGCAGTGATGCTCAACTCGTTGAGGAATAGATCAGGTAGATAGATTGTAATAACTGTTAAATACGAGCTCACCACCATTTTTCCCCTTAGACTTGTTTCAGGAACTAGAAAAGATCACAGTCAGTTATTGTTCAGGGAGTTGTTTTCAAATAGTTATAAACACAGTAGGTGAAAGCCTCCAGTGATTTGAAAGCATGGATGTGCTGACCTTGAAACTGGGCCTGGAAACATGGGCATGAAGGCCTTATTTTGTGGCTGTTGATTCAGAGACTAGAGGCCAGTCATAATGTTCAATGAGCAGTCATGATCTGTCCACACAAATAATGCTTGGGTAGGCAGACCCCCAAGAACCATCAACCACTTATGCATATATATACGGTTCTGAGGACTTGCAGTTTACAATGTAAATAATAGGAACAAAACAGAACTCCAAAAAAATCTAGAGTATTTAAATGCAAACTGAAATATCAGATGATTTTTTGCTTTATTTCTAACACTTTTAAAATTGATGTGACTATTGAATTTTTCAATAAGTAGCTTATACTACAGGAGCTATAGAGATAATCAAATTATAAAAATGGCTGGGAGAAAAAAAAAAAAGCAATTATTTATGAGTGAAAATGCTATTTTTGAGGCATATCCAGAAAATCCATAATCATCAATAAGATCTGGCCAATGTGCTTTCAATAAACCCTTTGTGTGAACTCACAATGATTTCATGCAAATAATGAAAAGTTACTTGCAATTTTTTCTTCTTCATATTTCTCCTCTTACTTTGACAGTATGTTTTTTAATCACATCCACGTTAGTGAGTTTAATTAATCAATCTGTGTCTCTGAAGAGTTGATTTTATAAAAGCTCTGCCGTGCTATAGAGGCACCGCTTAGTCATTCAGAAAGGAAGACCTCTAAATCCTAGCCGAGGCTATTCACACTTACTGATTCCCCATTGGTAATTCAGCTCAGAGTTGGGCATCACCACTCATGAGGTCTGCCAAGGAGCCACATCTCTGCTTCTGTGTTCAACACAACTTGCTCCTTGCTGGGTGTTCAGGATCTGAAAGTCCTGCTCTCTGTACACCAAGAGTTTTGTTACTAGTCATGTTCAATGCAATTTTTTATGACAGCAAAGTCAAGGAAAATCTTTCCTCTGTTTTAAGTACGCTTTTTAAACAACCTTAAAGGTTTCCCCACATATCCTTGAAGACCTTGCTTTTGATCCACATCAAAAATAATCTGTCTGGGCTCAGCTTCCTCTTTTATGGAGAAGGAATATAGAAGGCCATTCATGATCTCACATCATTCAGTACTGAACCTTTAAAAAAATTGGGCTCAGATGAAACCGTTCTAGTGGTGACCTAAACAAAGAAAGCTAGCTATGAATCAGGAAACTTCTTCCCATTGCTTATTGCTCTTACAATGCAATTGTTTACATAAATTACATTCTTCTTGTTGCTTACAGTTTTAACAATAACCTTTGCTCACGAATAATTAAAACTACGATTTGCAAGTGAAAAATCAAAATAGCACCAAATCTGAAATAAACTAAGACATATAAAACCATTTCTGAGGACCTGCTTTGTATTCCTGTTGACAGTTTTCCTCTCTCTGTACTGACATGAAAAATATCCTGATACTTCAATGCAGACTGTCATGCAGAATTCTCAGCTGCCAGTATCCAGCCTATTTGAAGAGTATGAGAAAAAACTGTCAGTGCCAGCAGATCTACTAATAAAAATAATAATGAAGTCTTGAGAACTGTCAGTCCTTCAATTATGCAACAATGACAGGGGCTGCACAATTGCAAGAATCCAGCCTTACTACTGGAGGGCACAAAGAGGCCAATCAAGCTTAGTCATAGTCGTACACAGCCAGACACACGTTTTTGTCCTTTCCTGTACACACCAGTCACGTCTTCAGAAAGTTAAGCTTTAACTCTAGGATCAGCTTTGCTGACATGAAGGACTGAATAAATTAAACATAAATGTATAGTAATCCTGACAAAGAAAGGATGGCAAAATGCTCAGTATTAGAGTCTTGCGGTGCTCTTTGGATGAAGGATCTCATTTACATGAAATTAAGCAGCTAGCTAGGGAACTAGGTAGTGTCGGCAGAAAAATATGATCTATTCTTCTGCACCGTCTCTAAAAAACTCAGGTCAGGTATCACTTTTGTAAGGAAAATAACATTAAGAGGATATTTGTATGGAGCCTATCATTGCCTTGATAATACTGACACTGAAACTAGTAATCAGTAAAATTGGAAGCATCATATTTCTTGTTAGAAAAAGAGTGAGGAATTGACACAAAAGAAGAATCTATCTCAGTTTGTTCTGGTATGTCCTGATTGAGATCTACCAAAATGGCGCCTCTTAGTCACAGCTTAGATGTAGCGTTCAGTGAAAGCTGGTATCAGAGTGGGAGATGAAGCATAATTATTACACAGAATCACAGAATCACAGAATGGCCAGGGTTGGAAGGGACCTCAAGGATCATGAATCTACAACCCCCTGCCACATGCAGAGCCAGCAACCTCCCTATTTAATGCTAGACCAGGCTGCCCAGGACCCCATCCAACCTGGCCTTCAACTCCTCCAGGGACGGGGCATCCACAACCTCTCTAGGCAGCCTGTTGCAGCACCTCATCACTCTCTCCATGAAGATATTCCCCAATATCCAAACTAAACCTTCCCTCCCTCAACTTAAAAGCCATTTCCCCTTGTCCTGCTGTTATCTACCCTCTCAAAGAGTTGATTCCCCTCCTGTTTGTAGGCTCCCTTTAGGTACTGAAAGGCTGCAATGAGGTCACCCTGCAGCCTTCTTTTCTCCAGGCTGAACAAGCCCAGCTCCCTCAGTCTGTCTTCGTAGGGGAGGTGCTCCAGTCCCCTGATCATCTTTGTGTTTCTCTCTGGACCCTCTCCTCCAGTTCTCTGCCTTTCTTGTATTGGAGGCTCTGGACCTGGACACAGTACTCCAGATGGGGCCTCACAAGAGCTGAGTAGAGGGGGACAATCACCTCCCTGTCCCTGCTGGCCACCCCTCTTCTGTATCCTGAGCCCAGGATACAATTTGCTTTTCGAGCTGCAAGAGCACACTGCTGGCTCATGTTAAGCTTTTCATCCATCAAGACCCCCAGATCCTTCTCCGCAGGGCTGATGATTTCATTGTTACTGCTTTTACCTGAGCAGTATCCCAGCATGTTCCCCAGCAATGGGATCAGTACCATGTCAAAGACGGATCAAATAGAGTTTCGTTTTGTCCACTGTTTGTCAAGAATCAAGAGGTGACAAGACCCTCACAAGGATTTTTCCACAATTGCCCCTGATGAAAGGGTCTGTGGATTTCCTAAAAGGTAAAACTGTGTGGTTGAGGGAGGCAAGAACAAAGCGCCTTTCCTGCACATGCGTGTAGCTATTGGACCCACTTAGGCTTCTGTATATGGCCTAATGTGTAATTTCACATATATATTCTATGCTATATATATATATAGAATATATATACATATATATTCTTCTCTATGCCAAGAGAAGAAATAAATGATGATGACTTCTTTGGTTTACTCACAGAGGAAAGCTACAGTACAATCTGCTTGTTCACACCATAGTGTGCAGGGAAGCAGTGTACCTCTTTTTCTTGCAGCACCCTGAACCAGTTACAAGATACTAAAAAGAAGTGAAAAATTGCTTCAGCCAGCCATGCCTTTCTTTAAAAAAAAAAAACAACAAAAAAAACAGCGTCTTTTCACAGTGATACAATGTGACAGAGTTTCTGATTGTTCCTTCTGCCTCTCCTTAATAAAATACACACTTGCGGTACTTGGTACACAATAAGGATTTATCTGGAGGGAAAATGTAGCTCTGATAGGAGTGCTTCAGTTTAATCCTTCTCTTTCTTCCCCTTCTCCCTTGCCAGCCCTCTCCCGCCTCTTCACCACCCTCCAAGAATTACTGCAGCTTCCCGGTGAGCCAAAGGCTTGCAAAGCTGGCGCATTGGAGCAATGGATCAGACAACTGCAACATTTGGCAGTGAGTGACATACAATTTCTTTAACTCTCTCTCCCCCCAAGTCAACTACAATAAAGCTTTCAGCCATTCTTTACACCATCTATAGCTCTATTAGGTTTTGTTGTTGTTGTTATTGTTGTTGTTGTTAGGAATTGGTGATATTGTATGCTGTAGCATGCATGAGCCAATGAATCACTGTGCATCAGTAGATGGCTGTATCATGACCTATTCAGAAATATCGAACAGAGGAGAAGTAATCACAGGTTTATGTTATTGATTTGAGACAAGAAGAGTAGTCATGTCATCCTTACGTACAGCAGAAATTTCATTTCACCAGATGTTTCAGTTTTTGAAGTCTATATTCAAGAAGATGTAATTTTCATCATAGTAAAATTGTGTACTTTTTTTTTCTTTCCATAGATGTGGCAGCTTTGCAGTAGTGATAGCATACAATGGAGATGACCATAGTTGTTGATAAGATCTCAGATGAGGTTGTGATATCTAAAACTAAGGACACTATGGGAGAAATGAAGGACAGGATGCTATCTGCTGGATGCTAACCATGTAGACAAAATACATGGGAGAACTTTGCCCTCAGTAGCACCTGGCAGGTTGCGGGGATGTGGGTTGTATTGGGTATCCCAGCAGAGCTCTTGGGAGTTGAGGTGGAAGACAAAACTCATTTAAAAAACTCATTTGCAAACCTCACTCCTCCCATTGAAGACTGAGACAGTGTATGGTGGGAAGGCTTTGGCCTCATCAGGGAAGAGGTTCAATGTAAATTGTCTTGGGAACTCTGAATGATGCAGTGAAAGGTCCTAATTGGACCTTTGGCTTTACCAAAGGTAATGATGGTCCATCATTATGTGATGTGAGAGGGACTGATTCTTAACAGTGCCAGCTGGGTGAGCTCAGGGGTAAGAGGAGCGCTAAGCAGGCTGGTGAGAATCTCTGCCTGGAGGGGTTGGCTTACTGTCCTGGTAAGCTCCTCAGGGGTTAATTCCTGCTGCTGAGCAGGGGCTGCATAGTGTTCTGGGTGATCTCCCACCACCCTCACTTGGATTAACCCAAGAGGTTTGGCTTTCTTATACTGTTTCCCATGTGCAGAGCTGCCCTATGACTTTGTGTAGCCCTCTGTGATGGCATCCATGGTCTTCTCTCCTCCTGCTGTCAGACCTGAGAAATGTTTCAGCATCAGTTATAGAAAAGTTGTATGAGGAAAAAGTCTGTATCTCAGTAACGCAGAGGAATCTGAAAGTGTGTGTTATCATCAGGAATGGCTTTGGGAAAGGGACCATTTATTGAGCAGGTGCCCTGGCACGGCACCTCTCCTGGAAGGATGCTCTCTTCCCCGACAGCTCTCTCCACTCTCAGGGGAGCAGAGGAGGACTCAAGCACCTGCTCTCTGTATTTTCTCTACTATCACAAAGATCAAGAAGGAAATCATTAGACAGACTAGACTTTCAACTCCCATTATTTTTAACAGGCGTTGCATATCTAATTTGAAATGCACAATGCAAATATTTACCTTCAAGTGTCAAAGGAGACTATAAAGATCTTTATGGATCTTCACACTTCAAGGACTTAATTCATTAAAAATAATTATACATATGTGGGGATTACTTCCACAGTGGAGCTGAGATATGCAATCGGTTGCCAAGTATGAGAGTACAATGTGCAAGCTATACGTCTATGTGTCAGCTTTTATGTGAGAGAGGAGGGCTCCCTTATATCAGAACATATGTGTGCAAACAGGGCTGAGAGGAGTTCTCGCTGGAATTCACCACTGAATAAATTAGAGAAAGTGACTGTGTGGCACTGGAGACTTCGAATACTACAGACAAGCTCTTTTGTGCTTGCACATCTTCCTCACCTCTGTCTGACATAGTCCACACACCTCTTCATTTTAGAATGAGAGCAGTTTTAGGAAGGAAAACATTAGAAATTGGCTTTGATTTTCTTTGCCTCTCAGAGATTTCAAGGTGTCCAGCAATTTAGTTCCAACAGTGCCAGTTTTACAAGATTGAGGCTTTTAGCCTCAAATTTTGATTTATACAGACAGAACTTTCTCATCCTTGATCTGTGCTGCTGTTTAAGGGGGCAGATACTGCTGTTTTGAGCAGGTAACAGGAAAAAAATTTACTGCTGAAGTCAACAGCTGAGAGGAGGCAGTCAATTAAGTTCTCGGACACTAATAATCTCTTTTTACTTGTAAATCATGGGGAGCCTGTTTTAAGTGCTTGGAAAACTTCAAGCATAAATCATGTAATAATAAGCACCTTCTTGCTTTCAGAAAATAATACTAATAATCTATCTGCCTGGGTCCTGCAAGGTGCATCTATTGCTTTGACCTACTTGCAAGCTACCCTCAACCCTAAATCGTGAGAGTATCTCAGGACTCATCATATGCACAAAGAAGCGCTCTCCTTTCTCTTTGCTTGTGTTTGAGTTGTGCTGTCTTTGAAGAATAACATAGACAGTTATTTCTCCTTGGGAAGAATTCCACTTCCATTTGACCTGTCTCACCTATGAGGAAGTTTAGGCACAGTCCCCGTAGAAATCTTACTGCCTTGGCAGAACTGTCACGGTCACTCATGCCCAGGGCTCTCATGCCATGTGGGCCACGCTTCTGAAAGGATAAAAGGCCTCAGAAGTTCAGACCAGAGACATCTTTTCGTATTACACCACATATTCTCAATGCTATGTATGAACATTAATCTGGGCTCAGTGGGAGACAACACAGAGAGCAGAGTCTGGGGATCAAGCAGTCGCGCAACATGTGATGTTTGGCAGGGATTCAGCTCAATTTGCACCAGTGGATGAAGACCTGTGACTGAGGCAATGTAGTCCATTTTTTGGATAATGGATCTTATCTGCCTTTGCAGAACAAATTTACACTTCATATAATCTTATAAAATCTCACTGGCTGTAGTGACACAATCCAGATGCTGTTGCTGTTAATGAAAAAGTTTTATGGCTTGTAAAGTACATTAGGACATTAGTAGGAACCTATTGCAACATCAGACACTTGACTTTGACATGAGAAGTGTGGCAAACTGATGACAAAATGAGCTCTGAGGGTACATTTTGCTTAACAGTGCCTATTACATTGACACGGGCATGCATGAACCACGTTATCTTGCATTTTTGCAAATAATATTTATTCTACAAAGAAATTCATGCATGTAGAATAAATAGCATCTTCCTGGTGAAAGCATGTAATTAGCTGAAATCCAAGAAGTGACAAATATTCACTTGTTTGCCTGAAAGTTAGTGCATGAGGTTCTCAAGTTTGAAGTATTTTGGAGACAGAAATGACAGCCCTCCCAGCTTCAGAAGTACTAACTGCTGTGAAGTAGGAAGTGACAGAGGTTGCAGGTAACACATTTGCATTTCTGATTGACGTGTGATCTGTTTTCACCTTTGTGCTCTTTTCTCTATTTCACTTTGTCCTCGTGGAGCTCCATCCTTATGAGTGAGAAGCTGGACCATCTTCTAGATATAATGGGCCATAAAAAGCACATCATGCCCATAAAGCCTGTAACGGACCACATATAAAGCCCATGAAGATGCTGAAAATAATTCTGTTCTGGAAAGAACACTTTTCCAATTAAAAAAATGCTATCATGACTGAATTAACTTGTATTTTCTTAACATCTGTCTTTATTATTGTTTTTGTTCATCCAATGAAAAAAGTGAGATTCCCATTTCAAAAGTTACCTTTTATTTTGAAATACCTTTTGTTACGAAACTTAAATGTATCAAAGTGAAATGCATGAAGAGGACCCCCCCCCAAATATTTATGGAAAGTCCATCTCCTATTGATTTGATCTGATAAACCACAGGAGATAAATTAATCTTGATCACATGACTTTTCAAGCACTAAATATGGCTGAAGGGCTTTTGCTTTTTCTCACGTAAATCTGTATTTTCAAGTATTTATATAAAATATATAAAATATAGGGGAATTTGATACCTGGTAGCATTTACCATCACTATGATTATTTTATCCAAAATATGAAAATCTCCCTTTCAATGTGAGTCATATGGCTATTTTAGTAATGAGAATAATTCAATGCAATTTTTCACCCATTAATTCAAAACAGCTCCTTTGCAATTGCTTTAAGGTAATTTGTACAGTAATTCAAAAAATAGTCTGAAAAATAACCTTTATTTCTTTTTAAGACAGAGGGTACTGCATGCACACTTTGTAATAATCTAAATCAAAATTGCTTCTTGGATATGGGCTGCAGTGTCTTAAAATAGTCCATATGCTTTATCCTATCTTGGATTAAAAAAAGCAAAAAACAAAAGAAGAGGAATTCCTTCCAAATATATGAAGCATTGACTAAGCTGCTCTTGTGCCCTGCTGCATCTTGAGGAGATCTGTCACATGTCCACAGGGTTTCTAGTTCCACACAAGTGTCCATGCAACTGAATCATTTAATTCTACTTTTAAGATGAGAAGAAATTAAACTTCCATAAAACCCGCTAACCGTATCACACTCAAATATCTTTCCTCACCCTGCTCCATTTATGCAAATACAATTATAATGTTCCACAAACCAGCAGCATAGCAGCTTAAAAGTGTAAAAATAAAGCTTCTGTGGAGACATTAGCTTTAGTGCATTCCAAAGCTTTTTTTCTTTTTTTTTTTTTTTTAGTCTATGGATTTTGAGAGTTAGGGTAAATTGTGTTGGGTTTGAGATTTTTCTTTAGCTGTGATTTCATGTCCTCATCTGCCTTGCAGACAGACCTTTCACACTGCCGTGCTGCTGCAGGTGAGGATCATCCTCACCTTTCCTGGGCAGGAGTATGTGTTTGATAAGGATGTCTGCTGGTCAGATGCTGTCACCATTCATCCTAAAAAGCTGTTTCTGACTAACTGTCACAATAGAAACACACTGTAATATGGCTACCAGGTTCACTATTGATTTCCCATCAAATATAATATCATGATTGTATATTACTTGTTTTTGCACTTTATTATTCCCTAGGATGTTAACTTTGAAGTTTTAAAAGCATTTAGTTCTACAGCTGCAGCCCTTAATACTCCTGCAGATTCCTCTTCCATGTATCACTCTGTCACTCTTCTCTCCCTCGTGTGCACAGCTGACCACATCAAGGGGAAAAGCCTTTCCCACTCCTTTCATCACGAGTCACAAACAGAGATATCACCACTGAAACGCCAGAGCACGATTATAAAAGGTGCAGCACTATTACAGGAGGGGTTCTTGAAATAGAGAATAAACAGCTGTTACCCCCTGAACATCTCTATAGACTAAGATGAGGCAGGGTCATGGGACAGCTCTGTGCTGATGGGACCTCGGGAGTCCTGACTTTGACATTGACTCTGAGAACAGCCCAAACATTGCCCACTGGTCCTTCTCCTTTTCTGCTGCCTTGTGTCTATGTGTCATCTTGTCTTTCCAGACTTTCACATCTTTGGGGTAATCTTCTGCTGAATGCTTGTATCTCAGATTTAGATGGGGCATCCTACATGCTGCTACAGATGTCTATAACAATCCAACCCAACTACAGTACAAAGATGTTTGACTGAATTCTCTACTGTACCATAATGACACTCAGGGGGACAGCACATGGTACCTGCAGATGGATGGAAGATAAGCAGTCATTTAGAGTTGCAAGCAGAGAGGAAGTTTGTTTTCATTTATTTTCTATTTTTCATTCAAACACAGCAAAACATTTATTAATCCTCCTCCAAACCATATGCCATATGTCTAATGAGTGGTAGGTTAAGTTAATCATGTAAAATCAACCAAGTATACCAAAAAAACATTGAGGAGTTGGTGAAAAAGCTAATACTGTGGATGTGAGTTACTGAAATAAATGAAAGAGATGAAGAATATTCAGGGTCGGGCCCTTCAAGAAGTTCAAATAAATATTGAGTCAGCTAAATTTTTTTTTGGTAGCTTGAAGTGGTCTCTTGATAACTTTTGACCTGCTGGCTGGGACAGCTTCACACCTTTTGTGAAGACTTGCACTGCAAGTATTTCTGACCCCAGTTTGTAAGGTTTAGGAATTATTCTCAAGGCTTAGAATGTATAGATATTTGTACTTTAGCATACAGCTACTTTAGGATGTAAGGAACCAGTGTAATATTGAACCAAGTGGTTTTTCAGGCTCAGTTGACCCATGTTTGAGTTTTGTAGATGTGTTTTACTGAACAAGGGTCATGGTTGTTCCTTTTCAACTATGGTAACACAGCACATCTGCAAACTTAACAAGTAAACACCGGAGGTGTGCATTTATTTATTTTTTAATTGCTGTTTTATCAGCTAAACCAAGCTGTAGTATCTGATGTGATCTTTTCACTGGGACAGAAAATACGGTCTGTGAAAAATGAGTGTCGACAAATTCTGCAAAAATTTTGGTGTGCCATTCAGTGCCAAGTTATAACTTGCAACAGCTTTTCTACTCTCTAGAAATGAGCCTGCAATTCTTGCCAAGTCTTGTGGCTTGTGCAAACAGCAGCAGGATGAGACCATCATATTCAATTCACTTAAGCCCTAATTTGACCCAAAGATTTGATTTCCAGTTTTGATAAATTCAATATACTGCTAACCCTCTCCTCCAGCTAGGCCCACGAGTCCTTCACTCTCTGGAAATTATGCTACCATTTAATTATAAATATTTATAAAATGCCTGTGATCTTTAAAGAATGTGAGAACTATCTTGGTGTTTATAATAATTGCTGTAAAAAATACCCCAAACCCACTAATTGAATGAACCTTTCAAATGTGAGTAATTTTTTATTTGAATTCTACATCCTTATGTATTATGTAACAATTAGCAATGGTGTGATGGATAATTTTTTTGGAACAGTTCCTGATTCCATTACTCCACTACTCGATCGACCAGTAATTATGAATCATATCTTTAATTAGCTGCCGCTCTTCAGAAACATATGAAAGCCAAGGGCATAAAGTAATTGGCATAAAAGTTTTCCTAATTAATTTATCTGCCTGTGTGAGTAACTGGGACTGGAGTCAGGGGAACATTTATAACTCCAGGAAGGCCAGCCCTAAAACCCAATGTCAAACAAGATTTATATTTTTGAATTACAAAAAAGAAAACAATAAGCCACAAAATTGCATTATCTTCAACTCCAACAATACAGCACGCAATGCGTTGTTCAGAGATGAGCAAAAACTTCTTATTGATCCAATTCATTTTCATCGTATTCTCTAGTGGGTCTTTCAAACCTCTCTGGCTATTTCCCTCATTCCACATAGTAACAGTAATCAAGCACATTAAGCAATTCATTAAACAACAGCCCCACTGACCACAGGGAGTATTACAGCTAACATTCATTAGGCAGCTAGCAACTTTATTTAAGCAGAACTAAGCTCTGGAGTGCAAGGCAAAACTCTTTGTCTTTCAGGACAAGTCTGTGGCCCACCTAGGCAGTACTGTATGTACTTTTCAAAAACCATAAAACTTTTAAGCTCACTGGCACAGACAGTGTCTTTTTCAAGGAGCCACTTGGGAGACAAGACAAAAAGGACTGTGTGCTGTTTTAATTCTCAGCCTGCCAAAGATTAGGTTTAAAATCTGAGCTCATTGTTAAATACGGGTTGTTAAGATTTATGTCTGATATAAAACTAAAATCTTACAGTATTGATATTTAGGTCCTATTTTTCAGATCTGATTTCAAGAGGGCAGAAGTTGTAAAGCATCCAGGTTTGTTCATTTGAATATCCTGGCTTGCCTGGCACTTTGCAGTAAAAATGAAATATATTGTCCTTCATAATAACAGAGGAAAGGCTAAAACAACCGGAAGAAGCCTTCCTACAAACAATGATTACAAAGCTTTTGCTACCATTTGGCTGATGTGCCTGCATGGTGTTTCTGTCCTAATTAAAGAAGGACCTACATGTTTGTTGCAAAGTCCCTAAAAGGAGACAATTCTTACAAAGCAAATATACTCCTATTCCCTTGCTTGCTTTTTAAATTTATTTTTATTGTCAGATCATATTACATAAAAGGAGGAGAGAAAATTAGGCAATATTGCTCAGCATCACTGTTTGTATGAGAATTCCTACAAAAACTCAAGATAGCTTCTTAAAAAGTTAACACTCATAAAGCATTAAGCCAGTGTTTAAGCAGCTATTTCCATGGTCTATTCAGTGAATCCATTGAATGAATATATATTCACACGCTAAAACAAACACCTTCTGTACAGTTATTATTTTCTATTACTCCTATGAAAGCATAACAAGGTTTGGCAGAGTTACTATTAAATCATACAATGCATAACAGAACTTGGCTTCTCAGATGGTTTAACTTATCATAACTCCCTTGATTTCAGAGAAACTGGATAAACCGAGAAGCTGATTCATTTTGTCATAGCCATGTTCTGGCTTTAACAGCCTTTACTACAGCATTCATGTTATTCCCTATTGCTGACGTAGAAATTATTAAGAGCATTAAAAAGAATTAATGGCATTACTAATACCTATGACTGGAGGGTAGCCGGCCCTGCTGTAATTTGAACAGACATTTCTGGGGTATTTAGTTATTTGGGATCTAGTGATTAAACCTGTAATCCAGCTTCTTCAGAGTAACTTTTTCTTCGAGAACATCAGCTTTCTTTATAAACCTTGAATCTTACAGGCAAAATATCAGAATCATTCCTTTTCAGCTCAAATGTTTTGATTAAGCACGTGAGATAGTGTAATCTGCAAATAAATAGTTTTTTGTTTTTTTTTTTAAAATCCCCATTTTATTCAGAGCAGCAAATACAGAAATAGAACATACACCAAATGTGATAGATTTATGCTGTGTGAAGCTTCTTGGAAAGCTCCAAGCCTGGTTCTTTGCACTCTGGTGGTCAGCAAGGTGAGAAAAAGGAAGAGCCTTGCCAGAAGTGTCATGTTTGTCCCCTGCCCTGGACCCATCCTCAGGGAACAGGAGTTTCCCTCTGAGGAGAAACTGTGGTGCAAACTTACTACCCCTAAGTTAAGGAACATAAAACTTGACAAGGGATATAGGGCTTCATTCCACAGAGGACGTGGAGGATTGCTAGAGCTTACCTGGTTGTAGGAAAGAGTATCAAGAGGCAGATCGATAGTGGGCCAACATGCAAATAGTGTAGCCTAATGGGAGAACACTAAAATGTAACACAGCCCATCAGGTTCTGTGCCTCCCGAGTCCTGCTGCTCACAAGCACTATCACTCATAAGAAACCGTCAGAAAATAAGACATTTATCTCACTCAGACATCTTGACAGCCTTGTGAGCAGAACACCTTTGGTTGTATAACTAAATATTTTGGGATAACATGAACCCTGGGTCCACAATTCTAGCTAGGCAATTCACAGCCTATACAATAGCCACAGCTCTAACATTGTTAGGAGATTTAAAGGGCAGAGAGTGTATTGTGCTCTTTCACGACACAGAGTCTGTGATTTCAGCTCTGTCAAACTACCCATGGAAAGTAGAGCTGGTGACTTATATTATTAGCAATAGAAAGAATTACAGAAAGTGTATCTAATGTATATAGTTGACTGCTTGTATTTTCTGAAGTACTTAGGTGTGATACTGGCATATCAATGCATTTGTACTGAGCCACAGTTTATTATATATGATGAATGGCACTGAAATATCAGTTTTATTCTTCTTGTAAAAAGAGGGGCCATAACACACAACGGATGCAGCCTCCAGATGCCAACAGTGCTATTGGTTTCAGGGCCAGTATCAGGAAGGCAGAAAATTTTGCTAATTTCCTCTATTATCTTATTATCTTCTAACCTGTGATGAGATAGGTCATCGTGGGATCACTGCAATGAAAAGGAATGTTTAATATAATAGCAAAAATGAAATGTGCATTTCATTCCTGGCACCTTTCAAACATTATCCATTATGCACTGAACCCTTGGGAGAACATGAACTATTTATTTTTGGTTTATGTTATTTTTGGTCTCTGCAATGTTTGAAGACTGATTTGTTTTTATGTTGGGAACATTTAAAGGCCTCTATGATCATAATGTCTGAGCAATTGGAAGTCCTATTACAAACATATGTTCATGACACAGGATTATTGAGCACTGCCACGAGTCCTAGAACAAACTGCAGCTTCCTTCTTTCCTTTGTAGTTCTTGATAATATTACTGCTTAAGACAACACTTGTTCTGCACACCTCTACAACCTTGAATACACATTCCAGACAAAGGATAACACTGTAATTTTTGCTTTATAAGTGAGATGAGGCACAGAAAGAAATTTACTTGTCCAGAATTCCCATAGAGAAACTGTCACAGTGCAAGGATACAAACTTGAATGAACTACGTTCCAGGTAAATGCTGTAACCACCAGATCAGTGAGCATTTAATAGCTCCCTTATTGTCTTTTTTGCTTTCTTCTCTCTCTGTTTTCCCACCACTTTCAATTTCCACCATTCACATTATCTCACTGATTTTAAAGAGGGCCCACTGCCTTTCGGAAATCCTTGAAAGTCATTTGCTTTTAGAAACAATTCTGCTGATGTAGTTTACCTTGTATAGCTTGTTTTCGTTTTATTATGCAAATGCCTTTGAAAGAGAATCAGTGTACTCCTGAGGAACTGCCCTGCTTATTTATGTTAACCAAAGTTAACTGTATACTTACCATGGGTAAACGAGTTAGCAATTCTGTAAAAGATTTTAATGTTTTAATCGTGTTGTCAGATCATTGTCACCTTCACTGTAAGTGCATCATCCATTCTTTCCTGCCTCTTATCTACAGAATTAAGTTCTCGAGTCAGAATCTGCTGTCACTGCATGTAAACAGGACTTCGTATACAAGGCTATATGATTTGCTCATCTTGAGTTGCAAGTGTAATACAAGTAACAAATAGCAATGCACAGCTATTATGAGGTATATTGATTTACAGACAGGCAGCATCATCCGCATTTCTTCTTAGCATTCAAAAATGCTTAGAACTATACTGTCTATTTCACTGCCAGGCTCTATGCCGCTGTGTCTTCTCCACAAATTCTCAGACCTTCGAAGGATTTAGGTGCCCGATTCCCCTTTCCTTTCATCAAATACCTTTGAGGAAAAAACATTACAGTTTTAGGATCTACAGTATCTATCCAAGATCCAACATCTATATTGTACCTGGGTTGCACCTGAGCTCAGCCCACAACATGTCTAATTTTGTCCTTGCACCAGACTTCCGGTTTTGGTTTTGCAAACAGGTCACAAAAAAGTCAGCACATATGAATCCCACAGCACTGAAACCATGTTAGGTAACTTTTTCCTAAATGCATCCTGATTTCACGGATTGGACTTCAGGCTGCTCTTCCAGAGATGTGGCCTCTAGCCAGATTTGACTTACTTGTCTAAAACATTAGTTG
The DNA here is from genome assembly GCF_026119805.1 of Tympanuchus pallidicinctus. Taxonomy (NCBI): domain Eukaryota; kingdom Metazoa; phylum Chordata; class Aves; order Galliformes; family Phasianidae; genus Tympanuchus; species Tympanuchus pallidicinctus. The sequence continues at coordinate 38,668,143 of NW_026294618.1, read as the reverse complement.
CTCCATTTCTGTATCACCAAATTACAATGCTGCTTCCTCCTAGCAGCATTTGGAGCCTTACTGATGAATATTTTTGCAAGGTGCTGTCAGAGAAGATGCTGAGTTAGAATTTGTGCACAGACGTGTGCCACAAAGATCACTGTGGAGACCCCACTCTGACACATTAAACCCCATCATGCCCAGTGACAAGTGTAGCTTAGAGAATGCCTGTTGAGGTATACACCATCTCTCAGTAAAGTGTTAGCTATAACTTGAATTTGAAATGCATCACAGCATAATTCTTTCTATCTGCTAAGACACCACATTTGCCTGGTACCAATTGGAAAAGAAGATCCAAGTTGATGAAAACTGCAGGAAGTGACGGACTTCATTAAGTTAGAAGAATTTGTCAGCACTATTTAATCCTCCACAACATTTTATTACTAATAACTATGCGTAGTAGAATGTTCTATATTCTCCAGTAGTTAGAAAACATGAAAACAAATTGTAAATACTTCCTATCTTCTTTTTCTTTACCTCATTAAAAAAAGGCTTCATGAGGGCAAAAGTGGTTTTGCCCCTTTTTGCTATACTTTAAATTTACTATCTTTGTACTTTTTAACTATCTGTTCAAAAAACGCTGGAGAAGGGGAAACTACTTACCGCAGCACCGTCCTCCTGTAATACCCAGTATTAAGATATATTTTCTGCACTTTTCCTTATGCTGGACTGACAAACACTCACACAAATCACCTGAGACAGTTTTGTATAAACAACCTGATAAAAAACTCTTCCTAATTAGAAAGCCATTTGCCTCTTTCGATGAGGATACATAATTAGACTTCCTGCACAAAAGCTTGGAAAGTTTCAGGTTTTTTTTCAAATCTTTATGAATTGGATCAGGAATATTGTGCTGTCAGCCTGCTCTTGACTGCAGAGTGAAGATGCAAAAATCCTTTTTGTCTGAGGTGGTCTTGGACTTTTTTTCCAGGAGCTTGGTGCAGTGGCAGCTTTATGTCATGCTTGGGGATCCTGCTCCAGCCCAGCTTCAGAAGCGGAGGGCATAGGCTCATGATGCCTGAGCATTGGCTGGTGCACTGGCAGATTCAGTTGTGCTCTTGGCCGAGTCATTCAAATCAAAGCCCAGCACCGATTTTCAGTGCTAAACATTTATATGAAATAAAGAAAATAATCCATAGTGAGACATATGTCCAGTGCTGCAATTCAATAAAAACCTCCTGAAAGCTTTACTTTCATTTGCAGTCGCCCCACACATCATTATTTGGCACATGCATTAGATCTTTAAAGTGTGTATGTGCTGATTTTGTTCCTTTCAGGCAGCCTAAAATTCTCCCTGTGCCCCTAACACCTTTTTGCTGCTCTGCTCCCCTCCAACCCACAGCCCCAACGCACTGCTTTCTCCCCCTCGCCTCTGGTACTGCAGAACCACAGTCTCAAACTATATAAAACCCTTGGCCTCAAACCAGAGAAGACCTAAATGCAGGAAAGTAAGGATAAATTAAAGTGACAGGGTCTCAGCAGTGGAAATTAGTGCAACTCTTCTAATTGCATGTCTAACCTGAATGATGGGATACTTAATTCTTACACATCCCAGACAATTGCTTTATACTAACATGAGCTCTGGGAAAAAGGCAGATTCCAGAGACATATGGAGCAGTAGATGGAGTGGAAAAATAAATCAGTTGTCCTAGCCACAGTGGAAAAAATGCTTTATCTGCACTGTTAATATAAGGTGTTGCCACCATTAAACAAAACCGATAGCATCTCCTTCATCCATTCTTTTGATAACAATAGAACATTAAATAATTAAGTGCCCACGTGGGTTTTAGGCTCTAGTTGTTGTTACTTTAACAAGAAATGAGCTTTGGGTGAGGAAGTTACATTCTTCTAGTTAGTGGACACAGCCCTAAACACAGAATCCCGAGAGACATAGTCAGGGGAACAGAAAGCTCTACTCCACTTCTATAAGGACTGCTAATAAAAGGTTTCAAAACTAGCATGGGTTCTTATATCTATTTAACCTTTTGCCCCAAGAAGCAAAGAGCATCTGGTTAAGTGGAGAGTAAAAGCACAGCTACTTTTCATTATCAAGGCTTAGAGCCAGACTATGTGGAAGTCTGAGCTGCCAAGCCTGGGTTAAATGCTTGTTGCCTTCACTGCCTGAGGCCATCTAGCGTGTTTAGAAATGATTAAGTACTGCAGCCTAGAAAGGACCTGTCCTGAGCGTTCATCTCTGACTTCCAGCAGAAAAGAGAGCCTGGCAATGACAGAGGCAGATGGATGAGTCTCATTAGTATGGCGAACCGGTGAACCAGACTGCCTTCACAGAGCTGTCCAAAAAAAAAAAAAAGAGAGCAAATTAAAATAGGAGCTGAGGAAACCAATGAGCAAGTGTTTTAACTCTCTAATACCTGGATTCATCTCCAGCAGGTTAGGGAGCTGGCTGTCCTTCCCAAGGACCTCTGATCCATAAGCAGATTATGAGCAATGGGTAGGCATAGAAATTTCCTCCTGTACTTATTTTACTTTTGCACCTGTTTCGTGGCTAGCTTAGGAAAAACGTTGGATGCTTATGGATACTATATTTGACACACACATAGTTTGAATATTCTATCGTATACAAGCGCAAAGTGAAAATCTTGCACTTGTAATATTCTATTCATGCTTAAATTATTATCAAACTCCACAAACTATGATAATAATTACAGATAATTAAATAATTACGGAAAATTATGGCATGAAACAACACAGGGAAATCATCTTTCTTTACTAATTCTTAGAACCACAGAAGAAAAGGCAGTATGCAGCAAGGAGGACTGTAGCCACTCTGAAAAAGAATATCTTGCTGACCAGGACATTGTGTGAAACATCCTTGCACAAGAAGTAGCAGTTCTAGCACTGAAGGCCACAAGACAAGCTCTGGCACAAGAGGTTGGGAACTCAGTGATGTCAGAGGCACTACTCTAAATGTCCTTAGTGTGTGATGGACTGGCAAACCTGCAGCTATTTCAAATGAGACTTTCTGCAAGACCAATTGGAAATAATATTAATTTATTATGTGCTTTGATTTGAGTTGATCCAGGCACCATCTAACCATGAGAAGAAAACACATCGGAATAATTCAAAGTGCATGTTACAGCATGAAGGCAGACATTTTGCTTTGTCTCTTCATTCAAGATGAACAGTGTAACACAGTAGAAATGTACCTAATGCCCTTCATTTTTCTTTTGATGAAGTAAGTAGGATCACAATCTACAATTTAAAAGAAGGAATTTGAACGCAGACAAAGATTTAGGACCTTCTCATGGTACAAGTGGCAGCAGAACCGTCCCCAACAAAAATAAAACTGCAATATTTAGAAAATGATGCCTCTCAGAGAAGTTTTGTATTTCATAGAGCCTTCTATAATGACTGTAGAAAGTAGGATTCTTGGGCACTCTTTAATGCTTGTGAAGTCCACAAGGACATGATTTTCCAGTGCTTTAATACCTCTGTGCAGTCCCACCTCATCTCCTGCTCAGCACTTTCGGTTTGCAACACTTTGTGTTTGCTCAGAGATTTTCATTTTACCTTTGTCATTGGGTCCCGGAGTGCTTGGAAATAGAGATGTTAATATATATATTCTTTAATTCGACTTCTTCTACTTAAAGTGAATCAGAGTTCAGTGCTCAAGGGGCACATTAGGAACCTCAGGAGGAGGAACAAAATTACTTTTCTCATTCAGTGAAAATGAGCCATTGCAATGAAGGTTGGGAAACCAGGACAGTTTCTACCTCTTCTCCAGTTCCCAGTTTATTTAGCACTCAAACAGGAAAGATGACCTGACAGAGCATTTTTGACATCCTCTTATTTTCTTCTAGCACCTTCTACTGCATGGCCCTCTCTGCTTGCTGGTGACAGGCTGCTGACCTCTATCTGCTGCTCACTTACTTGTTCTGGGTCAGACTGAGGCTGTTAAAGGAGTTATACAGGAGGAGATTACTCCTCTTTTTCAATCATCATCTCACAAAGACAGTTATGGGACCTAAAAATCTAAGGAAATATTTCTTGTTCATTTTTTGTTTAGGTAATGGAGAATAATGCCATTTTTTTCCCCCAGCTGCTCCAATTTAAGATTATGTAAGTTAGTGATTGACTTTCAGGTTCCAGAGGAGACCACTGCAGGCAACTAATCTGAGCTGTGATATAGCAATAGCACAGATAATACTGATTTCTTATTCTTAAGACTTGTTTGAATCATATCAGTTCCTTTTCTAAAAACTAAAAAAGAATCTTAAAAATCTAAAAAAAAATCTTAAATCAAAAGCTACTTGAGATAGTGAATTAAAGGCTGTTCTTAATAAGTTCTTCCAGTGGTCAGATACTTTCAAGATTAGATAATTATAATTTCTCACTAACCTGAATTTTAACATCCAGGCATTTGTCTGAACACCTAACACATTCTGATAGAATGGTGGCTGTAGCAAATGGTTTTGGCTTCAAACTGAGATTTTTCAGGTGGGTGCCTGGAAAACTTAGATCTAACTAATAAAAGAAAGACTTTTAAATAAATTAATTTTAAATCCTACTGATATCTGCAGAAATGGAATCAGATATTCAAAGCCCAAGTCTCTGAAAATCTCAGTTGAGATATCATCTAACACTGACAGTGCTGGAAACCATATCACCAATATGACCCCCCTCCTTCACTTCTAGCAAGAGTTGAGCTAAACATTCCCAGCTGCAGTACTCCCAAGGCATAGTACCTATTGCAGCTTTCTCTAGATACCGATTACACACTAAGTTTCTGCCTGGAGCACTATTCCTGATGACATTTGTCCCCTCTCTATCTAAATCCATGCTTTTTCCAGAGGGTATTTTGTCCTTTACCTAGTCTTTGAAACTGTACCATTGTGCAGGTAGAGTAATTACTTCACTATTTGCCTTATCTTCATCATTTATAGTCAGAGGCATTTTGGATTTTTTTGAAGCACTGTCATTTTCTGTTCTTATGATCCGTATTGAGTAAATTTCTCCTGATTTCAGCCAGTATTCAGGACTTTTTCAGTACTAGCCTGTTCAGAAATCATCTTTTTCTTTGATAAAGACCAGTTAGGAAGTGGGCATTCTCAGGAGTTGGAGCTTAAGACTCTTGAAGTGCTGGCTTTTTAGGGACAGCAGCAGGAAGAGGCAGAAGGAAGACTGGACATCTACAGCATATGGTCCTCCCATCTGGTCCAAAAGGCCAGGAAGCAGAGCACTCTTCCTGGGATTGGAGAAGATTTGGTGCAGGATGCTGAAAAGTTGAAGGAGTGTATGGAGTGCATAGAGGAGACCACAGTGCATTGCTTGCTGGGACATCACCAGCTGCAGCCCTGGTACATAGCAAGAGAAGTGAACAAGATTATTGCCCTTCCTTAGAAGTTTTGGGAACACAGCAGCCCTTCATTTATCTTACTGAGAAGCACAATTACCAGAAAGAAGGGGAAGGAAGAAGGAGACATCTGGGAAGTGGGCACAAGCTGGTGTATTTGGACCCTGCACACAGTTCTCTCAGTTTGGCCAGAGAAATTCTACCGAAGTGGCACTCTGTGGACACAGTGTGGGCAGTGACACAAGTAACTACCAACATATACACCTGTCTGTTCAAGTTGTGGGAGCATGCATAGCATGTCGCCAAAGCTGGGCGGATCAGTCTGGAAAACACAACCTCCATGTTTTGACAGGCTCATGACCTGCAGAATGTTAGGTGATGAAGGACTAGCAGAACCAATGCAGAACTTGTTCTAACGGGAAGGGGCCTGTGTTCCTGCTGTGGTGTACACTAAAGATGAGGATCTGTATGACTTTGGCAGGCTAAATGGGCATGATGCTTCTCATGCAGAAGCAAGCTGCTGACTGAAGGCTATAGAAAAAGGATATCTCCTCCAAAAAATATTTGGTGCCAGTTACATGAAAATGTTCGTGGACAGGGGTCAGGAATTATACTGCCAGGACGCCCTCTGAAGAAGAGAGAAATAGTGGTAGGTTTACAATCAGATTTAATTACATATATATGAAATTGACTATGAAATTTTTTCATTAGTTAACTTACCTCTTTTAAATAGGAAAGGTGAATGATGGAGTGACACTGCCTCATTGACTATTACTGCCTTACCTGGATTCCTGTGTCTCCCTAATGCATCCGCTAATCCTTTAGTTTAACTTAATATGAGGAAGAAGTCAGCTTTGCTCAATCCATTTGCAAAGTGAGAAGATGCCAACTTTTCCCATATACACTGGTATTTATTTTAACTAACAACATGAAAAAGAGCACTAGACTTAATCACTTTCAATCAATGTCAACTACATTATTAGTTAATGGGAGTTTATACTGCATAATATTATTTGTTTGTGAGTCATTTTCTGATGTGTTACATCTAGTTAAATGCCTTATCCTTGTATATTTTAAGTAGAGAAAAAATGAAGGCTAGGATCAGTGAATTTGTAAACACTGGCATACGGAATTAATTTTATTTAATGGTAATGAGGGCATAAGTTAGCAATGTGGGAGCATGATTTATTTCTGCAAACACAGTAGTAAACTCTGTGTAGAATCATATATTGCATTTTAAGTCTTTTGCAAGCTGATCCTGAGTAGATAATGATTTCTATGATCTTGTCATTAAAATTAATATTTCTATATAAAATATTATTTCTATTTAAATCTATCAATTTCTATTCTTTCTTTCATGGTTGTGCTAACTTGTTAAACCTCACAGATACATCCAAATACTCCAGCACACCCCTGTATTGCATCTTTGTGTTGTGATCTCATTTTTGACATTTGAGAATCTGGGGGAAAATTCAAAACCTGCAACTTTGCTTTGAAGTAAAATAAAAACAGAAAAAAAAAATAAATAGATCCAATGCACTGTAATGAATTTGTCTACATGAGAAGCAACCTGGAGTTCTGCTATTACCAAGATTTTCCACTCCTACTTTGAACTAACATTCCCTCTTTGCTCCCATCCCTTTCATTCTCCTTTGCATCATCCCAATCATTAGCTAAATGACTGAGTAATAGTGGAGTAACACGCAGATGTAGCCTGAATGAAAAAGGAAGGAACGATGTGACATAACTCTTTTTCTTAAAAGGACTTCCTGTACCATTATTACTTTATAATATAACAAAAGCCTGATCTGAAAGTTAATAAAGAGAGTATGTTTACTAATTAGGCTTTATTCTCATTGGTCCATGTTAATTGCAAAATATCAATCTATCTCACTTATGAATATGCAAATGTATGTCAGAGTGGCACAAGTTTCCAGTACACAGTACTCTGCTAGCTTTAATTAGATCAAAAGTGGGTCCAGCTCAATTCAATAAGATGGGCCCTACTCTTTAATCAGGAAAATAAGTTTGTCTCCTAACAGTATCTTCTTTTGACAGTCAGCAAACACTAATTAACAGACATAGCTATATTAATTGCATTACTCCACTGTATTCTTATCTGCTAGCTGATGTTGCCTGTTTGCTAATGCAAATAGTTGCTGCTTTGGTAAAGTCAACTTGCAAAAGTCTTTCTAATGCTAACTAGCAATCAATGCATATAAGATTTCTAAGATTTCTGTAGGGAATTCTGCATAATAGACGTATTCTGTCTTTTGAGGTATCCACGGCCATTTAGTATAATTATTCCTTAGAGCTGCACCTATCATATTATCAGCTTTTACAGAGAATAAAGAACACAACTTATTTGTTTAAGAACAAAAGACTATAATCATTTCCTTTAGGAATCACTAAATCACTAAGTTAAATGAAGATGTATGACCCAATGGAAAACTTGCATTTATAGCAATTATGTATTTTTTTTTTTTCCTTAAGAATCCTTTAACATCTTTTAAAAGACAACTTAGTGGTTTTACAAAGTAGTGACTTGACAGCCCTGGAGACTATAATCCCATGGAATGGGTTTTACATGGACTGTGCTAGGCAAAGCCTCCCAGTCTGCCCTGTCCATGGGTTTTTCCTTCAGCCCTATTCTCTGGGGCCACTGGGAAGGCCAAGAGGGTAATCCAGTCTCTGTGTTCATTCAGCTCCTAAAGTCCCTGAGATTGCCAACTTAGATGTTGATTAATGCCACTTGCAAGGGAGTTTTCGTGGTGTAGACAATAGCTGCCATGAGTAAGTCTGAGACCACCCACTCCTTCCGCACTTACCTCTGAACACCACCCTCAGATTGTTAACATTTTGTCCATGCTGGCTAGCACTGGTGTCCTAACAGGGAGCAGTGCAATAGTCTACCAGACAACATCCCTCCCTGAAGAAACACTGAGCGCTCTCCTCTTTGCCCACATGCAAAGTGGTTCATGTTAAATGGATCATGATAAACATATATGGTACATAAACAGGCACATGCTGCTAAAGCTGGATAAGATTAGGCATGCAGATTTTAGGCAGCACCAGAACTAGGCTGGCCTCCACAAACTTATAACAATACTTTCTTAATAACAAAATCATCTTGAACTTGGTGCTGGGTGGATTTGAATGAGACATTATGCAGGGTCAGCTAGAGACCACTGTGGCATGTTGAACTGTTGCTATTTTAAGGTTACACATTTTAACCTTGCAATGTAGAAGGCAACATAGTCAACTGAGCTCACACACCTTGGTGTGTGCTGATACTGAAGGAAAATCCACTTCATATTGCAGCACTGGCATTATTACCAGTGGAGCCAACACTGGAACAGAATAATACTTGCATTTTTCCTGGTATAAGCAAGACTAACATGGTTTGGGACTAGTATTCCCAAGTGGAATCTGTAAATGAAATTATTATGTATTATTTATATATTTACTGGTATACCTTCACACGGCTGACATTTTAATGAATGCCTACAGGGAGGGAGTGGAAGTGATAATGAAACCTCCATGTCAAAGCTTCTCTCACATTCTAGCATAGCTGGGATCTCCCTTTATTCTCCCCTCACAATTTGTTTGTGTTTCTTTCTTTCTTTCTTTCTTTCTTTCTTTCTTTCTTTCTTTCTTTCTTTCTTTCTTTCTTTCTTTCTTTCTTTCTTTCTTTCTTTCTTTCTTTCTTTCTTTCTTTCTTTCTTTCTTTCTTTCTTTTTTTTTTTTTTTTTTTTCTGGATAGGAAAAATAAGCAGCAAAAGAATGCTAAAGGACATTTAAAGTGTATGATTAATGACCTTACATACAACAGTAATGTTTTAAATCCTACCTCCATGGATATAAGGAAATTATACTATAGAACTACTATTAGTTCTGATTGTTTTTTTGTTTTTTCTTCCCCTTCTGGTAAGATATTTGGGGTAGGGAGTCTGGACATGCAGAGACCATTGTTTTCTTGTTCAGTATGAAAACTGGGAACTATTTCCTGGCAGGATAAATTTTGTATAGGAAACCAAATAAGCCTCAATTTTTGCAAAAGACATTGTAAGATTCAAGTGAGCTTTTGCTTTACCAACAGTCTGGATGCATGTAAAGCTGATTGTTCTGTGTATGATATCTCAGTGTTACGCAAGTAGGCTAATCTAAGCAACTTAGCTAAACATTACATCCATGCTACAGTGATACTGTATTTTTTGAGGTTTCATTTAAAACTGATGGTTATTTTTCTGAGGGGAAAGCTAGTGAAAACTATGTTTGAAGATGTTGAATAATTCTAGTGTTCTCAGGGGAAAAAAAGTTTAAGGATATAAGGCATATACTTGGCACCTCTAAGAGTGAATTTTTATTCATTTAAACTTAAATCAAATAAATTTACTTTTTCTGGAAGTAAACTTCTTGTTGTTCCTGTGAAATTTTTTTCAAAGACTCTAAAAGAAAATCTACTTGCAGGTTGCATATGTTCTCTGGACATCTATTGGAGGAATCTTCTCATCTGAAGAGGTTGGACTTTATGTGAAATACTGCATTACTCATTAAGATATAGCAAGAAAGCAATCAAAAACTTGTAGCTCCATGGTTGGTTCAGCCACCAGGCTAAAAAGAAAGGAAAAATTATGCTGTGGGACTCAGTATAAAGGATGGAACAACTTGAATAGTTAGGCAATTATCCTGGATTTTACTTCCAAGCCCAACAGGCAAAGAAAGAAAGTGGGCTTTCTCTCTCAAGGTGTATGATATGGACTACACTTCCATGCCCAGTTCTGCCCTTTTTTTTTTTTTTTTTTTCCCATCAAAAACAGAAATAGATACAGATTCTGATTATGCTTTGATCATCTGGTTATAGGAACCATCATCCAAGAACCACTTCTTGCCTCAGTCAGTTTCCCCTCAGTCAGTTCGGAGTGAAAGCACCAGTGTGGCAAACTGGGGGAATCCCTGCCTAAAAGAGCTGATGTTCTCTGGAGAGCCTGAGGTTCAGTTCCTGGTACAGGGGAAAGTACTGATCCCAAGCATCCTGGAGGGTTAATCTAGTGACTGGCCTTTTGGGTAAAAGGGCACAGATGCTATCCACTATAGCTGATATGGGATTTTGAATGTCATATCTTTTTTTGGTGTGCCACAGAACAGTAAAGCAAAATATTGTATTAGGATTGAATAGGACAATTGCAGGTTTCCTAAGCAAATGAGGCTTCTGTGTCTGCTTTTGGCCCTCCATTTGTCTGTCAGTCAGCCTTCTTAATAATTTTTTTAGCCTTTTGAGCAGTTTAACTCAAATCTGAAAGTAGAAGGAAAGCCTTAAGAATAATTAACTGCAGTTTTGAAGTCTGCAGCTGGGAAGTGGAGAGAGACCCAGCATGAAAAACCCATTGAAAAAGAGGGCTGGAAGAACTCAGATGTGATTTGTTATGTGGCTTGGTAGTAGCCAGCTGCCCCATCTGCATATGCATGGCTCCAGATTAGCCAGGGTATGTGTTATTTCTTGCTTGACAGATGTCAGAGGGTTTACAGAGGGAGACAGAACTATTGTGGTGGGAGCAAGCAAAGGAAACAGGATACAAATCTGGAGGAAAACAGGCTCCACTGGCTGTGATGCTCACAGGACAACTGCTTTTTTTTTTTTTTTTTTTTTTTTTTTTTTTTTTTTTTTAATTGAAAAGTTTATAAAATTACAAAACTATAGCTAAGCAATTCCTTTTCTTTTCCTTCCTTCATCATTAAAAGAAATGCTATTGTGCAGGCTGTCTTTTTTAAACAAAACAAAACAACAACAAACAACAACAAAACCCCAACAAGTTGTGGACAAATACATAGTAAAAATGACAAAAGGTGTAAATAAAGATTTTCAATGTCCAAGGGACGAGCAGGCAATATTAGCATCAGTGAGAGAGAGAAAAGGGCAGTGAGGTAAAAAGGAAATCTGGGGTGTCTCATTCCCTATTCAGGTAAGTGTGACATTGCTGACATGGACAGGAACACCTCTGGATTAACAGCGCTTGACAATAGGAGTAATAGTAGTGCTGCAAAATGCTGTGCTGAGATCTCAGAAAACAGAAAGAAACACCTACCAAGAAATGGCAGTGATCACTTTTCCAAATTTTCTTTTTAATTGTATGGCTATTAAGATTTCTATACCCCGACAGTCCCACTACCCATATCAGACACCGGGTTTTGTTCAGAGATTTGTTTGGTACATTATTTGGAGAAAAAATAAGTTCCTCTAGCCTTCTAGCACAAAAGCTACTAACAGGATGAATAGGAAATCCATCTTATGAAGCCCCTTGGCTATATCCCTCCAGTCCTTTTTCCTGTGAATTTATCTTCTTCCCCCATTTTCATGAATGCCAGGGTACAAATATTGCTACAAACTCGTTAGGCTGCTCTCACAGTCCTTAGACTTGTCCCTCAAAACCTGTGCTGCTGCATACACCCAGTATGTCTGGCAGTGTCTGAACAGGCTTCTATAAAATATTCCCTGGGTTAAGTATAATTCTGTCCCAGCTTATGGTCATTGCTGTCAACCAGCCTTTTCCACCGCTTCCTCCTGTGCTCACTTCAGGCAGGTTTCACTACATAATAAATATCAGCGCCTTGTGACCCTGCTGTCAGCACTAGCTGTGATCCTCTAGGCTTGGGCAATGCTGCAGCCACACAGTCTGTGATAGAGCAGACTCCACTAACTGTAATTCACAATTTGTCCAAGCCCTTATATATGTGATTTTTCTTTGTCTACCTTAACCCAAAGCAATGCTGGGTTCTTATAGGTTCTTTGCTGAGCTTGTTCTCCTCTGGATTTAAAATCGGGACTTCCCCAGAGCCCAGGAAAAAGTAATTATCATACAGAGTGTGAGAGTTATCATACAGGAGTGCTTAGAACATGACTGACCATCCCAGCAGGTACCAGATTATTGTTTAACTCTATTCTTTGTCCATACGTATCTATTATTAACTCTTGTTTCATGCTTGGCATATGGTTACAATTGACTAGTGAAAGAGAAAGCTTGCACTGTTGCTCCATGGAAAACCACATTGGCACAACTATGTAATATCAGCAGAGAACACTGTAAGTAACCAATTCCTCTGATTCTCAAGATCTTTGGGGTAGGAAAGATTTTGGGTTTGTTTTAATTAGTATGTTTAAAAAAAAATCCATATTTGTCCAGGATCTATTTCAGTTGTTCAGGTCCACAGCTGAGGCACTAGGTCCAGGCTAGGACCAGAGTCATCATAGAGACTTACGTCAGAGCAGCAGAGATGGTATGGCAATAGCAGAAACAAGCCACATACAGTGTGGAACATTTCTGTGAGCTGCTTTTTAAATTTCTTTCTTGTGGAAAACCATGTAAGGAAACTCACAATTTCTTTCATCTTTTAGACACACTAGAAATACCACATCAAGGACTTCATTAAGAAACAGCTTTTCCCTTTACAGGTCCTGTAACCAATGACATCAGCCAAAGACCTTCCTGGAAAGATACTTTCAACTGGCTTGATGGGCTTCCGTGCTACAACCCTGCTGGAGAATGCAACCAAATAAATGGCATTTGATGAAGATAAAAACTTCTGTCTGGTGAGATGCTCAGGCTTGTTTTTCTTTCTCAGAAATCTGATGTCAGGAGATACTTGTGAAGATTTGGGGCCAGGCAATGACATCTACTTACTCAGTTGAAAATAGTCTGTGTTTCAGTCATGTCTCAGCAGCTGTCTGTGTAACATATACCCTGACATGACTCTATGGTTTCTGATATCATGGAGAACTGCACTGCGCTCATTGAGATTTCACTGTTCTGGCAAAGACTGCGGTCTGAGCAAGAAAGTGCATTTTGAAAAAAACACTCATGGTGCTTACCCATGACATTGCTTATTTTCAAAGATACACTGTCATGTCTGTGCAACATGTAAGAAAGCCAATTCTGGTTCCATGCAAGTAACAAACATCTTAAACCCCACTGAGTACTTTGTGAGTGGAGCCAAGCATGGAACATTTGTGCTGTGGCTTGGTAACTTGACAAGCACAAACAGCAACGTTTGTGAGGAGTATTGGCTTATCTGCGTACAAAAGAAGAAAGACTTAATTTTCAGTACAAATATTTGAAGGCAATTCTCAAGAATTTCCTCAGCACAAGAAAAACTGTTACCTCTAGCTATTCACATTGCCAAAACTTTAATCCTTATCAAATGGAAATCACCATCTGTCCATTAGATCAATGACTGGCACTTGGGTCTCATTGATTTAGCTATTATAGAAAAGATATCATATGAGATACATGATAAATTAGACTCTGCCATAGATATTTGGTCAGATTTCGCTCAATCTTTCCAAATGAGATAATTAGTTATAGCTTTCTAATTTTTAACTAGTGTGTTACAGATTAAAAGACTGTAATCTCTATTTCTTATCCACTTTTCTTTTCACATATATGCATAATAAGGTTTTTGTCTATAATTTTGGTGTCACACTAAAAACATTAAAAGATTTAAGGAGGAGACTTTTTTCCTCCAAGTCTGAGGTTTAAAAGAAAAACTTATTTATTAATAAAAATCAAACTTTGTGGATCGATACAAAACAAGAAAATACCCTGAATAAGGTGCAGTCATTTGATCAAAAAATTGCACAACATTTTTACATCTTAAGCACTTTTTCTTGAGATGGTCACAACACAACCCCAGATATCCATCATAGCTGTCATGATTTTAAAATGTGTGTGCTTTTTAAAAAAATTTCTGTTGTACCAGAAAGACAAAGTAATAACTGCAGAAACATGGCAACTGCCTACGTTCAAACATGTAATCTTTTTTTTTTTTTTCAAGCTGGCATTTTTAAAGGTCTCTCAGGCACATACTTGAAAGCAGCTGCCATTGTCACCAGCTCTTTGAAAGTCAGTCCTCCCTGTGGCAATTGCAGAACCTGGCTTTGTTACAGTGGATTCAGTGGAAAGGTGGTGCTTCTCATTATGGGCTATGTGGATACATACATTTAATCTATACAGTTGCCTATTATCCTTCTTGCCCAGTTCAGCAGACTCAAAGGCACCTTTTGCCCTTCCTTAGGGCTGGACTCTGGTCCTTGGAAGCGACAGAGGCTACAGTTCACTCTTGCCAGCTCATCCCTCTGCATTCTACTTTCTACCCCCATGTCACATCTCAGAGGCTTTTAGACATTGTTTTACTATTCTCATCATGCAGGCAGGGAGAATAACCAGCACCTTTGCTTCCAGAAGAAGCAGTCCATCTCCTTTATTCCCCTGTTCTTCATCTCCCCAACTCCTCCAGGGCAGCCTCACAGGTAGCTGCTGGAAGAATCCCAACCTTGATGTCTAGCACAGGGACAAACCAGTAGTTAGACCCATTTGGTTAGCTCAGGAGCAACATCCCCTGATCCCCAGCACCCCCTTCCTCCTTTCCTACCCCACAGGTTTCTACTGACTGTTTTAAAATACTTTCTTTTTCACAAGAAATTACTGTGTCCTACTTGTTTAGATTAAATTGCTGTCAGTTCATTTTCATCCAGATTCCTACTTCAGTCAGACATTGGAAATCCTCAAAATCCTACATTGCAATTATGAATAGGTAGCATACTGATATTTGAACATCAACACTATAACAAAAATAGCAAATAGCAAATAACAAGGCCATGGATGGCCTGTTGAATGACTGGTATTTTTAAGTTAATTAGAAACTTTTTTTTTTCTTTTCTTATCTGAGTATGCTATAGACTGCCATAGAAAAGAATAATTCGAGGTAAGGTGGCCAGATGTATATAACCTTGCTACTGAATAGTCCAGCCCTTGAGCCCTTGATCTTTTAAGGACAGGAAAGAGGAACAACATCTGGGGGTAATGTAATGCACAGGAGTAGGCGGATAGAAATACAAGCACACATACATTCCAGGCACTCACACTGTATTCTTTTACTACGAAAAAGGAGCTCTGTGCCTCTGAATAGAAGTAAAATCTGCATGTCTTTTTCTTGATGCTATTCCAGTGTGGTCAGTGGCATCCTCTGACATTTCACAGGATATATAGTGGTGCAAGATTTGCTGCCATTGTTTTCTCGCAAGCTCCCATTTCCTTAAAGTTGGCTGTATTAAAACTTTTAAAGCCAGGCAAACTGAATCTGTACGAGTTCCCCATTATTTTTTCATGATACCTTCTAGCTACTGTAACTTCCTCAGTGCTGTAGGATTTACAGTTTATGTCCTGAAAAAGAGTACTTGTATGACCCTGAGGACAAGTATCATATATTTTCAGTCTTGCTGTGTGACTAAAAAAAACCCCAGCAAAACAAAATCAGAACAAAAAAACAACCAAAAAACCTCCAATAAGAACAAAACCCAGAAAAAACCTACTTAAATAAGGGCATCTAACAATGAGAATGATGCTGGTAATTCACAAGATGCCGTCTCACAGCCATCTAAATAGCATACCAGCACTATTGCACAAGACAAAATGATGTGAAATGAATTAACACTCAGAGAGCCCGCGCAACCGCTGAAACTCGCTGCTGTTAAGCCTTAAGTGAGCACTAATTGCTCATATGATTCACTTCTAGGTTCTCTCCTACTTTCCCATGTAACTTCCCCTGTATTTGCAAAACTATTTTCAATAAATGTAACTTATTGCACAGTTACTGTTTCCTAATGTGTCTTTGTTTGAATAAGGCAAGAGTCAGCATGGTAATCTTTTGTTATTCAGCAGAACTTGTTTCACTGAAGTAACACCTTTTTTTTTTAATTATTATTATTTTTAATAATAAATGTCGTATATACCATCACTAATGTCAGGGGTTTTAAAGCTCATATGAAGTTTGCAGATTCACATCAGAAAATGCATAAAATTGGAAAATACTTCTATCGTACCCGTACTACCAAGCACATTCATGCAGAGTCCTCTTTGTTTTGCTACTCTCTATCAAAGATATTTTGTTCCTTAGGGTCTCAAAAAAACTAACAACAACAACAACAAACCCAACAAACTTGTAAAATCGTCTTTAAAAGCGCATCTTCTTGTGCTACAATAATTACACCATTAAAAATAAATAAATAAATAAAACCCAACCCCAAATAAAATAGAGTAAAACCCCCTTCCATATAGTTTAGGCCAAGCTGCCAAATCCTATTACAAATTCAATCCTATTAAAACCTTCCCAGGTTTAAGCCTGCTTTGGAGTTTTTTCATAAGAGTGCGTGACCCCTACCAAAACCCCTACATGTGTGGTCAAGGGACCTGCGGATAATTGTAAACTTCATGGGCTCCCATTAATCTCGGCACAGTCAGATATTAGTGCTTGTAAATCAGCACCTAAACAAGGACAATAGTTAAAGCCATCAATAGTCTTTTAATGAGGCAGATCAAAAACAAATGAAAGCAGCAGGACACTGGGATCTGCCAAGGAGGGGCAGAGAAGGCAGGAGGCTTTGTCTTCATTTCTCGCACAAAAGTAGATGGAAGCCGTCCAGGGCCTTCCCTCTCGCTGCTGGGCTCGCTGGCAAACCGTGCACGGCCGCGCCTGCACACGCAGCCATGCGCACGCGCTGCGGTGCGGCGCGGCGCGGCGGACGGCAAACCCCGGGCCGCTCGCTTCTCCCTTCGGCGGCCGCGGGCGGTCAGGCCGTGGGGCGCCTCCCCGCTACCGCGCAAGCGCTCTCGGACTCTCCTCGTTGCCAGGCAACCTGCCGCCTCTGCCGGCCGCTGCGCTTCGGCGGCCCGGGCCGGGGCCACCAACGGCTCCGCTCAGCCGCTAACGGTTCCTCCTCATCTTCCAACGGCTCCTCCTCAGCCACCAGCGGCGTACCCCGAGCCTCCGAGGGCTGCCTCTCGGCCCCCAGCGGGTCCCACTAAGGCACCGGCGGCTCCCCCTCAGTCCCCCTCGACTGCCCCGTGGAGGAGCGGAGACGTGCGCTGCTTTACATGCTCTCTTTCGGGAAATGGCCAGTGTTTGGATAGGCACTGCCAGCCCCTCTCTTCCCCCCCCCCCTCCCTCTTTTGCTAAGTCACTTCTGGAATTGGGACTGCAGGTGATTTAACAAAGGAGGGACAGATTACGATGAGAAAGTGGAAATGAAATCTCAGCCTCGTTTGCAACAGTAGTGAAATGGGGTAGCGCTCTAGGAACAGTCCCACAAACCACAGCTGTGTGTGTGCAAGGTTTGCGTGCCAAGAATGTGTTTTGGTAGTGCCTTGAAATAGCACTCAGCTCCCAGGGGATGATGTGACACTGCTACATGCACCAGGAGGAACTGCTGGGAAGCAGGATAGGCACCAGTCTCCTGATATTGAGCACATGATTAAAAATAATGATAATAATAAAAAAAATTAAATAAATAAATAAATAATATATATATTGTCACTATATGAGAACTGCAGAGGTTGCATGTGAATAAGAGCTCATCATTAAGCCACAGGGAAATAATCCTGTGGTTAATAATATTTTCTCTCTAATGAGATCACCGCACACTCACTGGCGCTGGTACAAACATTCACAGCTAAGTGCTCAAAAGAGGTTGAAGCACAAACTGTATATAATTCACTGCTTGAGAAAACATTGTTTCAGCGCAGCACAATGCGAGATACTCTCAAGTATTCCTCAGACGGGAAGAGCGTACCACAGCCAGGCTGAAGTGACTGTTTATATCAACCTGATTGCACTTGTTCTTCAGTAAAGCTAAAAGCTCTCTGCATTGTAAGCCCATCTTCTCAGCTCCGAGGACTTCACATGTGAAGGACAAAACCTAAGTTGCACGATGCCAACATGATGAGTGCTTGCATGTGTAATATTACAGATCAGCAGTCCAAAACACTTCAGTCTTCGGTTGGTATGAAGGGGTGCTACTGAAACATGTCTGCCCTGCTTTATCACGAATCCTCACAGAAGTTCCCCGTCACAACACTTTTGCCGTGGTCCACAGCCAAAAGGTGGCAGTGTTCCATCCATCATCCACCTCCCACACCACGCATAGGCAGGCACCTGCCTGCAACAATGCCGTTCACTCTGTCTCAACACAGCATAATTCTTGTGCTGCTTTTCCTTGTGAAGAATAACTCTGTCCAATAGACTCAAACATTAATGAATTAAGTAGCTCAGACACTTAGAGAACCTGAAAAATAGAAAACCAGCTTACTGGTCTTCACAGGCACTCTTACCTCCTGGCTTTGCTGGGATGTACCAAAACAAATTGTTCAGTCCACAGTTCAGTTGGTTTTCTTGGTTTCATGTCAAAATAGAAATATGGAATTTAATGGAATTTGAGACTTGACTAAGTGCATGGTTTCAGAAATACAGAGTGAAACTTGTATGAAGAAAAGGATAATGCAGAAGTAAAGGCTATTCAAGGCACATTATCATATATACATTGAATAATAGTAACACTTTTCACATAAATTCATACATACATACATATATGTAAATATGCATGTATATCTATAAAAGCACTTTTAATTACAGATAGAAATTTTAATTTTTTAACAAAAAATATATTTTTTGTGAAAACTACTCTTCCTTTTTATTGCAAAATAAATTAATTTATTCAACAATTTCTTAAAAGATAAATCTGCTCCTCAAAAAAAAAAAAAAACAAAACAAAAAAAAAAAACAAAAAAAAAAAAACAGAAAACAAAAAAACTCAGTCCGATCACTGAGTTCCCTGTGAAAATCCATAAAAGTGATAGAAAAAAATAGATTCAAAACAAATTCTTCCTTATGTATTTAATGGGAGAAGTCTAGTCTTAATAGCTTAGTCTCTAAACAGGAATCATTATCCTTTTTATAGCTGTAGGATACTAGAGAATGGAGGAGCACGCAAATTCGAATACTGAGTCAAGGGCACCATACTGAGTAGAGCATAGTCTGTTCTCTGTCTGCTTTCCAGTACACGGTAACACTCTACTGCGTAATTTAATCTAGTAAAGTTAGCAGCATTAAATAACAGCATGGACACAAAATATTGCTGATGTGTCAGCCTCAGAAACTACTACACTTTTCTTAAAATGTTGCCTGTTGTCTGGTTCTCTTTTTCCCCTCCAACAGAGAAAAATGGAGAAATATAATGGCTATCTCTCCAGTTCCAAAGTGAGAGCACTCTTGTTTCTCCTGTGCATGAATAGTTAGACATGAAGACATTGATTAATGCCTTCATTGATTAATCTGAGAATTATTATTACATAGGCTCTTTAAATATACATTTACACTGGGTGCAATACATGGGTATGGGATGATTCCTTTTGGCTCGGCCATAAGAAATGTTCTGCCAACTAGAAGAGAGGGAAGGAAGTTTAGCGATAGTCACTCTTGCCCAGTCTACTTACTCTGACATCAGCCTTTACCATAAGGAACCTCGAGACATTTGGAGCTGTGTGTGGGGTCACTTAACTCACACTTACCTCTTTCCTCTGAGAGATGTCAGAAGGTAATTCTAGACACCTGCTTATCCTCACTGGGAATGCCACATGCCACCTTCCTACTCCATGTGTATGTAATTGCAAAGCCAGCAGGGGATATTGAATGATATTAGGAGCTATGGCACCATTAGTATGCACTGCAGCTTCCTGTCATTAAATACGGAGTATTCATTTTCTCTATTGTCATCAGGCCTGACTAAGGCAGGAACCTGCATGAGAAGAAACTGATTTTCTGGGCTGGTAAAAGAGGAGCTAGCTGAAGCAGTTAGGGAAAGACTTTGATGTACTTTACCCACCCTTTAACCATTACTGCGATTTATTTTCCTGGCTGTCCTGTCCCATTGCTGGCTATGTCTGTTTTCTCAAGGATCAGCTCTAAGTTCAAGCTTTGCTATCACCTGCAACTGGTACGCTCTATTGTCATGCAGCTGATTGAAGTTAGCCATGAACTACACACTGCAAATGCCTCGTCAAATCTAGCCACCATTACTGTGCTGAGTTTCTGTCAGCATCACTGTTACCTCGTGCCACCATTAGAGGTTTATGCATTTCTCTAGACAAAGAGTGTATACCCAGATTACTGCTAGTGCACTGGATCCCTACTGATTTTGCAAGACAATTTTAAATCTGGAGGTGGCATTAGTGTCTCTAGTTGGTCAGAGTAAATGTCCACTCTAAGCTAGAGTTCTCAGTGCTATCAGCAGTCATTGATGAGAGACTGGTAACTTGAGAACATAATTAATCTTCTCTTTTCCAGAACCATTTTATATGCATTGTCTTAAAACCTACACCTAACTTTTCAGCCATCGGCTTTGTCCAAGAACAGTCTCAGCTTGGCAATTGTTACAAATCCGTGAATACTACATCCCCTTCCCTACTACATTTGGTGAGTAGTCAGTTCCTAGCTTTGTCTTAAATAAATCTTATAGCATGTGACACTGTAAACTAAGCTATTAAAATATCATACTCATTATCACCAACATCATCTTTTATAGTAGTTTTCTATTAATCATGACAGCTCTATTTGCAAGGGAGATTGGTCAAGCAAAAAGGAGACTGAACAATGTATGGTTCTCAGTATCTTCTGAAAATCAGAACTCAAAGTATACTGTGAGTTACACAAATACATATGATGTTGCGCAGCATGGAAAATTAGCATGAAAACTTCATGAGAATGAAAGCTCCATAAGATTTCTATTTTAATGCTGTAAGTGTGGTGAAAGACACCATTAAAATACTGTAACAAAATCTATTCTCTCAATATTTGTAGCATCATTTTGCAGTCATGGGAGATCTGGGAAAATATATGACCCAAACTCCATATTGTTCTGATTAGTTTTAGGTAGAGAAGACATCCAAGTATAAGCCCGTGGCATGTGCATCTCTGGGAAACAATATTTGGGAGGCAGCACCTTGTAAGTGCTTTAGAGTGAAAAGCTTCCTAGGTTGTTCTGAAAATTTGCATGATAAGTGTCCATAAAGTCACAAAATGCAGTCCTAGTCCTACTTAAATCAGTAGGGTTTCTGATTTGATAGACCTTTCATCTGACTTTATTACCTCCACCCTTATTCTTATTAAATCTGTTTTTTGTGGGCAAAATACTGAAATTCTTCAGGAGCATTAACTGTCCCAGAAGATAATAAAAACAGAAGGCAAATTTTATTTAAACCTCACTTTCAAGTAAATCAGAAGAGCAAGAAGCAAAATGAAACGAACAATTATTTTTTTCTTTTTTTTTTCTTTTTTTTTTTTTCTCCTGTTGTTGTGGATAGCTTATTACTTCTATCTCCAATGGTTTCTTCAACTGTTTCTTGAACTGTAAAATATTAAAGATCCAAGATACAAAAGTACTTGCATACTTCAAATCTGACCAATACTATTATGTGCACTATTGAAGGATGAAAATTTTCTCTTGAATCAAAATACTGGCAGGGAATATTTATGTTTTATATAAAGCTATCTTTAAGGTAACAAATAGACAGAGTGAAAACAAGGAGACATAAAATAACTTTTTAAATTTCAAAGTAGGTCAATAACGGGTTTATTTTTCTTTTTGCAACAGTCCTGTTAAGCATTTGGATTAGGAAGGGACATGTTTATGAAGTTCCCCCATTTTATATTGACCGCATGTCATTTTTAGAATGATGAAGGTCTGTATTGTATGTAACTGAACTAAGGAATTGTTTCTTCCCTGATGTATCTGTTGCTGAAGGTAATGGCTTTGACTATCTTGGTGTCCAACCATTTACCGTGCTTTATGTTAAATGGGGCTTCATGTGTTTTTAATGCCTGTTACAATGCTACCAAGATCTAACCTCCTCAGTAGATACTAGTCCTCTGTAAGAAGACCCAAATTCTAGTCAGCGTGTTTCCAAGCCTCCAATCATGGTTCCAAAACTGAATATCTGGAAAATTTTCCTATAAAGTTGTGGTATCCTCTATTCCATACTCTCAAGACAACAAATTTATTGCTTCACCATCCCTGGACACACACACATGCTTGTGACTTCACTGTAGAACTGGGGAAACATCATTTACTTTGGAAAAAAGAAAGAAAAGAAACAAGGTAGAATTACCAGTTGACCAGAAATTTTACCGATCCAAAGCAAATTTCTCTTGAAGAACCAAATTTGCTGCAAGGTTCAACCTCTACTGCCACATTAACAACACCTACTTCTGATGTTGTAGGCTAACATAATAAAATAGGAGGCATTACTTTTGAAGCAGCTTGTATACTTTTATACCTGTGTAAGTATGGGAGACTCAAGATTCACAGACAGATTGCCCCTTAAAAAAGGAATAATTCTCTATTTTTTTCTCACAATGCCAGCAGGAGTATTTTCAGTTTTCTAGCCACCTGTGTCCTAGTCAAAATTCCTGTCCTCTGTTTTTGGCAGGTAATTATGAGATACTGAGATCATTTGCTCAAATTTTCTATATGAGTTCCAGAAATGGGAATTATTTCAATACTGGTGACCACAATGTTGCTCCAGTCTAGAAGTGTAGGTTGCCCAGTGATTAACAAAAACGATCTATTTCTCCACTAATAGTTTAAGAACGCAAGATGTAGGTGACAGTGAGGGTTGTGATCAAATCAGCTGGAAATAGAAGGATTTTTGCTACTGAAATTGAGTTCAGCACAAGTCAGGAATATGTTCTTTTTCCCCACCACATCACAGTACATAATTTCCTTAAGTATTTTTAGACCGTGCTACAAAAGAATAACTTCACTGAAAATCTTATTATTTAGTCAGAGTAATTCTATTTTATCATGCTTCAAAAAGTAACACAATTACACTTTTGGATCTGTTTTACGTGGTTCTTGGACGTGCTTGCATGTGAAATTAAAATAAACAAAAATACTGAGAAATAACCTGATCTTCATGCACATTACAAGACAGATTGAATGGTTGGACTAGATCTTTTAACCTGTGGCCATGTGGTACTGTGGTGATGAGTAATTCTACCTAATCTTGCAAGCATGAAGGCTCTTATTTTTTCTTTTTACAAAGATTCTTTCCTTAGTTCCACAATGCTATTCCAGCCAGAGGAGATATTCTAAGATGTCTCATTACTTCTCATTTAAGAAGCAAAAGATTGCTCCAAGGGCTTGTTGTCCCTATTCCCAGACAATATTTCTTAGTCTAGCATGTTTTTGTTCCATGCCTCCTCCCGCCTCCCAAGAAGGAACACTTCTTTTTGCAAATATTCCAATAGCCAATTCATGACCACTGTGGACACTGAACAAAAATGAAAAAACCAAATCAAACCAAATCTCCTCCCCTTCTCTAGTTTCCTACTAATATGTTGAATGAACAGATGATTAGTTTTTCCATTCTTGATACAGCTTATCACTTGTCAGGGTGAATATTTTGTTTCAGTGATCATGCCTTCTTTCTTTCTCTTGTGCATTAACGTGGCCTCCTGTTTCCTGCTCTTACTGTGGCTCTTTCTTGATGTATGTCAGAAGGGTGTCAGGCCTTTCCTGGTATCCTCCTGGTTAGGGCAAACTCTCCCCAGGTAGAGCACAGACAACAAACCCTTTGATTTTACAGTTCCTTTCTCTGTTTCTTACTTTTTGGCTAGATGTAGTGGTCACCACCAACCTTGCAGTGCAGGTTGACTTGTTCTCTCTTTGGCTTTGGCTGGTGTGGCCTGTCCCAGCCTGTCTTTTTGTCATATCTTCAAGGAGATTTCCTTACCAACACTACGCAGTGGACTGCACCAGTGTGCCAGGCAGCATGTTGTTAACAGACCAGCTGAATAACTGGAATCTGCTGGAGGTGCAATTAAGCTTTTCTTCCAGTTTCCTTTCATGTGTGCCAGATTGGCCTAGCCTGCCATTTTATTGAGCCTGACAGCAGCTTTCATCCAAGCGACATTGATGAGAGTGTGTAGTTGCTCACACCATCAGCCTGCCAGCTCCAATGGACAATCTGAATAGCTGTGATCCTACATTAAAATGTCAGCATTAAGGGAGGAGAGTGCACCATTTTGTTGCACAGCTGTAAAACCACTTCAGCAAGGCTTTCAAGCTCATTATTGCACAAGCAAGGGGTTTCAAGCATGAGTGCTCATGCCCTGTTCTCCACTCCCCCCCCTCTTGTCAGCCTTGCTTCTATAAATATGCTTTTTTTTTTTTTTTTTTTTTTTTTTTTTTTTTTTTTTTAAATGGTATCCTCTGTCTCATCAAGGTACAACTCTCAGGCTGGGGCAGCAGCAAGGCTGCAGACATAGCAACAACACAAACTTTGCAAGCGTGGAGCAGGACAGTGTAAGAAACTGAAGGGCTGTCTTTCAGAAACAGATCTCATTTTTTGTAAAATACATACAGACTGGCTTGCCAACACAGGAACAGCACAGTACCAAACTCTGTTATAAAGTGGCTGAGGATAATTCATCATTCAAACAAATAAATTAAAAAAAAACAGTGTAATATTTAACGGAAACATTTTTTTTCTCTCTGTTAGGAGGACAAATCCGCCTACAAATTCTTCGCAAAAAGAAGATCCTTTAATTCTTTCTTGGCTGTACTTTGCACCTGGTCTTTATGCAGAGTAGTACTCTGGAAGTGTAAAACAAAATAATAAATGTATAAGAATGTGATGATGAAATTCTAAAAAAGACCAAAATTTATAAAAAATAAATATATGAAAATTTGTATTTGCCAACTTCTCTCACTGAGCCACAGCTTTCTTTTCAAGCATTTTCAACTCTCCAAATATAATTGAATTTCTTGTCAGGTTCTAAAAGCTGAGCCTTTCCACATACCGTTCTTCTCCTCGATGCTGAAGGGCACTGCTGCAGCTGCATCTCACCTTAAGCAGACAGTTTTTTTAAGATTATGAATGAATTCATCTGCATGCACAACATTTCTCTAGTTTTGATGGGAAAATGTTTTCTCCTGTCCTGACTCCACTCAGACACTCAGCACTGCGAAAGTCTTTTACCTAAATAAACATTTCATCTCAAAACTAGAGCATCATACAATGAAAAAGCTGAATACCAATTTGCCTACTTTCCTAGAATTGCCATAGTCACTTTGCAATACTGCAGATCTGTTTCTAGTTTTGACCAAAGCCTGCTTAGCTTCATACCAATGCCAGCTGACAACAAGACCACCAGCTGATGGCTCATTGAAGAGGTAATTTTTGTACCTGCTGACCAGACCTTTCAGCTGCTGGTATTCTGAAATTTTGCCGTTATTTTTAGAGAATCCAAGTACCTGACCACTCTGTGAAATGCTGCAACCATTTTTATAACCCATGTTTTCATTTGTTTGTTTGCTGTTCTGCTTGGGAATTCCTTGACCACTTGCCTTGCTTGTATCAGGTAACCAGACATTAACATGGTGGAAGAACATCTCTGTGTTTGGATCAACATGATCACCTGAAGAATTGTCAGAGGAATCTAAGTAAAAACACTCTAGCTATTGAAGGCAACGTTGTAAACAATATCAAAAGCTAAAATGTTTTCAGTTTTCAAGCAGTGAAAAAGGTAGTGTTCTCTACTCTGATATTTTGCCACTGGGTTTGGTTGCCATTCATAAGACAAGTTGGAAGTGAAAGTTTCCATTGAAAATCTAGTGTGAAGAAAAGGAAAATTGATTTTGGAATGGTGTTTTTTAGTATATAAGTACCAAATGCAGAGGTTTTTTTCCCAAGCTGTAGGGTAGTTTCCTCTCTTAGGAGCTCAGGTGATAAATTTAATGCATACAATTACCTGCATTTGAGTAGCAGCATGAGTTATCCATTAATGTTAGAACAGATATTGCTAAGCTAGTCATCCACTGTTTAGGATCTAGTGCAAATTACCATCTAAGATCACTGTGCAGCCAATGAAGATAGTTAAACATCCTTGGATAATTAATCCAAAGCTGGAGGAGGCATTAAGGGGTGGAATGACTTGCTCTCTGGAGATTCCTGTCTCACCTTATGAACTACAGGGTCAGGTCTGAGAACAACCATATAACTTGTAGGTGCCTATTACCAGGTGAAGGGAATTCTACAGGGATTCTACAGCTAGCTGCCTGAGCAAGTAATTGAAATAACTACTAATTTTGGTGGTGTTTTATATTCACTCAGAATGCTTAATGTCCTGGATAGATTTATTTCTGGATATTCTCAAACCCCTATGTCATTTTAACTTAGTCTGAAAAGAAGAAAGGTTTCAGTCCTCTGGAGCAGGAATATGCAAGATAGACAAGGGACTTCACACATGAGGAAGTGATATTTGTGTTTCATGGTGTTTCACAAAACTCTGAAAATTCTGCTAATGATGCCTTAAAAAAGGCAGTCGTATGTTTTATCTCACAGTTAAGAGTGTAGTAGGACTGTCTGGTAAGTAGCGACTGATTTTCAGATATTATTGATAAAGATTTTACAGCAAAATGAGTCAATTACAGTTTCTGTTATGTGTTACCTTTATTGGCTGTTTCAAAAAGGTTTTGTACATGATTCAATATTTAGTAGCCTTTTTTCCCCTAATTTATTAGACCTTGTACATTTACTTGTTCAACAGATTTTCTCCTGTATCTTGAATCTGTGATATAATTTCATTTAAGATTGTTAAAACTGTTAAAAAGGAAGTCTGCTTAAGGAAAGGAGATGAGAATAATCAAATTCTGAAGGAAGTGGTAGATGGATGAGAGACCAAAATTCGGCAGCCTTTCTGAGGGAAAAAAAACTGTGCATTGAGACAATTGCTGGCTACTTAGATATTCAACAGAGTGCAGACTGATCCCAACGGTGTCTATTCCTTGGCTCTGTGGTTTCGTCAGAGTGGATGTGTGCAGGAACAAGTCTTGCTGCTGCGGAAGATTTAAGGGGCATAATGACAAAGAGCAATGCCTCACTGGAAATCAAGCAGCATGGAACAACTTGTTTGTAAACATGTTGATTAAACTTTCTATCAATTAGATACTTTTATTTCTGATAATGAATTATTATCTTATTTGCTGCACTTTAGAAGAGGGAGTAAGTGTGAGACTACGCTTTACCTCCCAAAATACTGTGCATTTTATCTGGCTGATTCTTAGTTTGCATTAGTATGCCTAAGTTATCATATGAACCCAAAACTTTCCTGTGCTCTAAGTCTTCCCAGAGGATCAGTCATTTATACACATTAGCACCCGTGATGTGGTTTGGAAAAATTGTGTTTATGCAAAAAAATTAATCACTGAAAAACATTAGATACAATTTTAGAATTATGTGGGCAACTTTAATAAGGGGTGGCAAACAGCCACATCTGCTATTTCCTTATGTATAAATTCAGAAGTTTTCTAGTCTATGAGACTGTTTATTTAAGATCAGCGTCTTTCTGGACAGCTGCCAAGGAAAAGGCTACATGAGGTCAGGACTTCTCTTCTTGTGTGCATAACTGTTCTTTTATGCTTTCCCATATGTACTCTTTAAACCAAGCATGACCCGTAGGCACAAAATTCTACAGTATTTAGAGGAAATGTTTGTTCATTTTTTCAAAAAAGCTTAATTCTTATGCTGTGAGAAGACAGAAAAGAAAAAAAAAAGCAACTCACAGTAAAACAGACAGCCACAGTCAAACAAAAGTTTTCTTTCCTTTGGGTTCGATTTTCCTGATATCTTAAATGTCTCTTATGCCCGTGGATGTTTGTTTTATTGTTTGATATGTCCCAACCGTGATGCATCATTGAGTACCAGGCACCCACAAGGGAGAAAGCTAAAGTATATTTACCTGCTTGGAATTTTCCTTTTGAAAAATGGTTGCGGAGAAACCCCACCCAGAGCACTGTCTCATCTGCATCATGTATTTAATAGTCCTTTTGTCCCTCAGAGAGCACTCCAGCTGGGAGCTAAAGGAGAAATACTGCTATTTTTTCATTTTGGTATCTTACTATGCCATCTTAATTTCCATTTTTTTTTTTCCTGATAAATTAAATAGATAAAAGCTAACACCTCCTGCTAGAAGACTGCTAATCTTACAGAATGTTTATTCATCAAGATTTGTAGTTTGTCTTCCCAGTTTGGGCAGTTTGCACTAGTTTGAGTAGCTAGCAAAAAAATAAAAAATAAAAAAAATCAGATAACTTCTCTGTTTAGAGCAGAATAGTCCAGCTCTAATGGGTCACAGAGGACCCAGTATCTACTTCAGAGAAAGAAAATTCTTAGTAGGTAAGTACGTTTTACTTCTCTTCTTATTCTGTGGGAAGTGAACTGTTTTGAAATGACTCTTGTTTCCCATCAGGACTTGGTAAAGGTAAGGCCAAAGATATGGCTGCATTATAAACTGCATTTAACAGCTTTCACTGCTCTCCTGGTTCTCATCGTGAGACTAGCAGAAAGTAAAAGGGGACAACATGCTCCTGTCTCTAAGTGGAGCCAAGTGTCCTAGAAAGCCTGATTAGCCTTGCTCTGTGACAACAAGACTGCAAAGCAGACGTCTTTTTCAAACACAGACTGCTTTCCACATACCATCACTTCTCTCCATTAGCAGTTCTCTCCTTTCTCTTTAACAGTTTTTTCACCCCTTCAAGGGAGCTAGCTGTAGTCCAGGATGATGTAGTCCAGGATTGTGTATATGGTAAGGCCTACAAGAGTTTGCAAGCTGGGCAGTAGGATACTGCATCTGCTTTACCTCATAAATTTCATGCAGTTTTGTTGGGTAACAGACAGGCTGAAGTAGCAGACTTGATGCTGTGAGGGAGAAGGACTAAAAATACTGAAGCTTGCTTGTTTTTTTGCCTTCTTTTTTTGTTTGTTTGTTTGTTTTGAAAGAAAGTAAAGTGCATTTGTCTCTGGTTGAAACCATATGTTCAGCTATATGTAACGTCACGTTATTTTAATTATAAAACTTGTGAGAGAGGAAGAGTTAGTGAAATGAACTGGAACACCCTCTTTAAATTCAGAGATACAAAGGCTTTTTTAAAGTAGAAAGTCAAACCTTCTTAATAACATAGTAGAAACTGTACATTTGTCCTGATGTTCTGTTACTGATTCTGTCAGCTCCAGATATACAGAAATTGTCACATACATACAGGAGGAAAAAGTATGGATATGGGACTGAAAGTAAAGTAACTTCTAAAACATAACCTCTCCATTTGTTTTCAGAGACTGTTAAATTTTCAAATGTTTAATTTAATTTTTTTTCCCATAAACAAAATATTGAGCACCTATGAACAAACATCTGGGACAAAGTTCACCTAAATTTTTGGTATGAGATCCTGAAAGACCATTTGAAAATGCTTTTGTTGTGCCCATAAATAACAAACAAGGACAGGTGCTTCTGAAGATCTTGAGAGGTCAGTCTTGGCAGCTTCACTGAATATGGAGGAAACCCGTATGCAACCTCAAACTGGGATGCATGCTGTCCCACCTTCCATACAGCTGGCATCCCATGGAAAAACTTGGTCTTATGAGAAATGCAGTCAGCATTATGCAGATATGATTTTCTCAGGAGATGAAAAGGGTGAATGTCCATGTGCCAGATGTGGGAATCTAGAATAGAAAAGAGGAAAGACACCAAAAGTCAAAGTGAGAGTATTAGAGAGCCGAGGATAACACAGTTAAGTAGGATCCTGACTTGTACCTGGGGGGTGTATAACTAGAGTTTCATACCTTGGATCTTGGAATGAGAATAGGTTTAACATTACACCATCATCAATAAAATGCTGACTTTTTCAGGACTCCCCTTCCTCAGCAGAAGTCCTAACCCAGGGCTTAACAGCTTTCTTCTTATTGTATTGCTTACAGGGAGCGAGATGTACAGCCAGCATAGCACTGGCATGACATTTGAGATATTTTCCATAACCTTAGGTTCACATCCCCTCTTAAAGTGAGGATCTAGGACCCAGCTTTCTCTTTCATTAATATTTTAACTACTAGATTATAAAATTGGCAGTTTGTACATTAAATCACAGCTAAGCTTTCCGGTTTCAGCAGGGTGAATGCAGGTGTCTCAAGAAATAAATTTTCTTCCTCATAGAAGAAGGTTTGTATCCTGCAAGAAGAGAGTGATTCTGAGTACATGTGACTGCCACAGACCACATGGAAACACACGCAACTTTAGCTCTGAAGACTGTGTAGTAGATTCAGATGGAATTTCGGTGCTTGCTTCACAACTTACTCTGGTTACAGAGGGATGGCTTATGGACTTAAGTTTTTTAGTAAGGAATTTAAATTACTAAATGTGGTAAAATTACTAGTCTTAACGAGTACATTTTTTGAAGTAAAATTGGGACATTTTTTATCTTGGGACCGAGTACTTTCCTTTGATAATTTGATCTGTATGAAGTATTTAGTAGGAGCTATTGGGAATAGGTGAACGGTTGGACTGGATGATCTTTTAGGTCTTTTCCAACCTTGGTGATTCTATGATTCTATGATTCTATGATTCTATTTCATGTATCATAGAATCACAGAATTGTATGAATTGGTAGAGAATATAGACACCAACTATTTCCAACCCTCTTAGCATCGACAGGGAGATCTAGCACTAGATCAGATTGCCCACAGCCCCATCCAACCTGACCAGCTACAATTTCTCTGGGCAATGTGTTTCAGTACCTAACCACACTCATAGTAAATAATTTCTTCTATATATCTAATATAAATCTACTTTTTCAGTTTACAATCATTATTCTTTGTCCTACCACTGAGAACTTGGTGGTTTTGTGATTCTGTGATTCAGTTTTGCTGCAAGTATTGAGTTTGATTAGAGATATACCAGAGAACAAGGATTTTTAGGGGATTTAGAGCAAATTCCCAATGTCATGCACTCCTCCCCCTCCAAAAAAAAAAAAAAAAAAAAAAAAAGAAGAAAAACAAACAACAGACAAACAACAACAGCACAACAGTGTTGCAAGAATGGTTTGGTATTTAGGAATTTGCATGCTCAGCTTCAGAGAGCCCAAGAATTTTTTCATTAAACAGTTACATGTGGTCTGAGGTAAAAGTGAATTTAGCAGATTTTCTTTGCGTATTTATTCAACTAAAATAAGAAGAGGTTTATATCTGGACATATCAAACTCCCTGATGTCACTGAACTAATATTTCATTGTTATTTATTACTGAACATTTTGAAGGTGAGAGATTTTGTTGTGTCTTGGCACATTGTGTACTGTTTGAATTAAGTATAGTCCAGCTTTGCAAGAAGAGGAAGGAAATGTATGACAACTGAGAGATTAGCCAGAAGAAAGTAACTGCAGTGCTATTTTCAAAGATCTGATTTAGATTATTTTATAGAGGAGTCAAAGGTAGGCTATCATTTCTTCTGAAGTCTGAACATGTATGTTTGGGTAAAATTTGACCTGTAGGATTAAGTCTTCCATTGGAAAGAGATCAGTGTTGTCATATAGAGTCATGTACACGGGTGTAAGAATGATTATACAGATAAGGAAAATCATATCTACTTTATTGCCCTTCTAAATGTCCTCCTAGAAGCTTTTCTTGACACTGTCAAACATTATAGACTTTTGTTTGAAAGTGCAGAATTTGCTTTGAATTTCTGTGGAAAGGAATACATCTTTCAGTACAACAACCTTCTGTAACCCCACTGCTCTCCTCACTCCCACACCCCACACAAAGACACTCCTTAATTGTATTACTGTTAGGATGACCTCCAACCTCTACTAAAATGAGGACAAGGCTAGTTTTGTGTTTCATGGGATAACAATTTATGAGCAATTAAAAATGAAGAGACACAAAGCATTCATCACAGTCTCGGCTAGACAGGCAGCCGAGGTCAAAGGTTCTAGCAATGAAGTGTGCACAATATATTTTTATTTCTGTTTTCACTAAGAAGGAAACGGTTTAGCTAAAAATTATGGCATACAGCCTCCAGTTCAAAATAGGTGCACTTAATCTTTTAAGACAGTCCATGCTTGGGCAGATAGGTTGTGACAGCGCACACACATACAGACACACACGTGAGCACTTCCCATATCTACTAGAAGAACTCAGAACATGTTATTGACAAACACAGACATGTGGTTGCTTAAAATCAGATATACTGAATGCAAAAATTTCTTTGCAGCTTACAGTTTATCATTTACAGTTGCAATGGGAAGTATTTATTTTTCTCTGGTACCTAAAAATGAAGTTCATAAGATTTTATCCTTTTTGCCCATATTTCAAACTGCATCTTGGAGTTCATGGAAACTTCATTTGCTCTCATTCCTGAAGCTACAGTTGATATTTTATGTACACATGGAGATAAAATTTTCCGTGTTAGTGTAATTATCTTCAGAACTGTAAAAATTTTATTGTACTGACTTTTAGAATCCTTCCTTCCTTCCTTCCTTCCTTCCTTCCTTCCTTCCTTCCTTCCTTCCTTCCTTCCTTCCTTCCTTCCTTCCTTCCTTCCTTCCTTCCTTCCTTCCTTCCTTCCTTCCTTCCTTCCCTCCTTCCTTCCCTCCTTCCTTCCCTCCTTCCTTCCCTCCTTCCTTCCTTCCTTCCTTCCTTCCTTCCTTCCTTCCTTCCTTCCTTCCTTCCTTCCTTCCTTCCTTCCTTCCTTCCTTCCTTCCTTCCTTCCTTCCCTCCTTCCCTCCTTCCTTCCTTCCCTCCTTCCTTCCCTCCTTCCTTCCTTCCTTCCTTCCTTCCTTCCCTCCTTCCTTCCCTCCTTCCCTCCTTCCTTCCTTCCTTCCTTCCTTCCTTCCTTCCTTCCTTCCTTCCTTCCTTCCTTCCTTCCTTCCTTCCTTCCTTCCTTCCTTCCTTCCTTCCTTCCTTCCTTCCTTCCTTCCTTCCTTCCTTCCTTCCTTCCTTCCTTCCTTCCTTCCTTCCCTCCTTCCTTCCCTCCTTCCTTCCCTCCTTCCTTCCTTCCTTCCTTCCTTCCTTCCTTCCTTCCTTCCTTCCCTCCTTCCTTCCTTCCTTCCTTCCTTCCTTCCTTCCTTCCTTCCTTCCTTCCTTCCTTCCTTCCTTCCTTCCTTCCTTCCTTCCTTCCTTCCTTCCTTCCTTCCTTCCTTCCTTCCTTCCTTCCTTCCTTCCTTCCTTCCTTCCTTCCTTCCTTCCTTCCTTCCTTCCTTCCTTCCTTCCCTCCTTCCTTCCCTCCTTCCTTCCTTCCTTCCTTCCTTCCTTCCTTCCTTCCTTCCTTCCTTCCTTCCTTCCTTCCTTCCTTCCTTCCTTCCTTCCTTCCTTCCTTCCTTCCTTCCTTCCTTCCTTCCTTCCTTCCTTCCTTCCTTCCTTCCTTCCTTCCTTCCTTCCTTCCTTCCTTCCCTCCTTCCTTCCCTCCTTCCTTCCCTCCTTCCTTCCTTCCTTCCTTCCTTCCTTCCTTCCTTCCTTCCTTCCTTCCTTCCTTCCTTCCTTCCTTCCTTCCTTCCTTCCTTCCTTCCTTCCTTCCTTCCTTCCTTCCTTCCTTCCTTCCTTCCTTCCTTCCTTCCTTCCTTCCTTCCTTCCTTCCTTCCTTCCTTCCTTCCTTCCCTCCTTCCTTCCCTCCTTCCTTCCCTCCTTCCTTCCCTCCTTCCTTCCCTCCTTCCTTCCTTCCTTCCTTCCTTCCTTCCTTCCTTCCTTCCTTCCTTCCTTCCTTCCTTCCTTCCTTCCTTCCTTCCTTCCTTCCTTCCTTCCTTCCTTCCTTCCTTCCTTCCTTCCTTCCTTCCTTCCTTCCTTCCTTCCTTCCTTCCTTCCTTCCTTCCTTCCTTCCTTCCTTCCTTCCTTCCTTCCTTCCTTCCTTCCTTCCTTCCTTCCTTCCTTCCTTCCTTCATCTCCCTCCTTTTAAGATAGATCACACAGTTACTGACCTGAACATGATTGCTGATTTAAGATCTGTTGTCTGCGCCTGCCATGAGCAAAAGAATTGATGAATCATCTATTACATTATGCCATAAATCTGGCTCAGTATGGTTTTGCAATCTCTGATATTCCCAACATGGTTTCAAACCAACAGCTCGGGGTGAGAAGTCATTCTGTCATTCTGAAAAGACTTAATACGTTTGTATAATCAAAACACCTGAAATGCAGTGCCAACTACAGCAAAGTGAGGCATTGTCTAATAGGTTCGATTTTGCTATAACTATGAGTGAATACAGTGTTATATATGCACAGTGTATGTGGGATTCCAGTAATTGAAAGTCCACTTACATGAATAGGGACATTTCTATCCTTCTGTAGTAATTGTCTATTAGAAGAGAGAATGTAAGTTAAAAATGTGTTTCATTTGCATCAGAATCACATAACTTTACAGTTATGTAACTGTACAGGTGGATAAATGAAAACTTCTGAGAAGTGCCTGGGGTCTTTGTTCTCAATTTTTTTTTACTGAAATGACACTACAGTTTATTCAATAAGGGATTCTTTTGAGTAAAAAAAGGGATTTATATGAAGCATGACATCTTTTCTTCTGAATTAAACCAAATGATCAGTAAGGAGTGTTGATATTGATTGGACTATAGAATATAGTGCATTTGTTAAATGGGAGTTTCTTTTCAGAAAGGCTGAAAGCTGGTAAATAGTTCTCAAGAAAAAAAGGGTGAAGTTAAAAACTGAATGAGACTTTTAGTCACTGCTGGTAACTAGAAAAAAGAGAGCTTAAAAAGAAAGCAAGATGAGAGAATTAGTGGATTGTGTCAGAAGGTTTTATTTCATTTCAGCGGCTTTGAGAGTATTCAACAAAAGAAGTGGTTTCATCAAAGGCTCTAGTCGGAACATAAATGTAATAGTAGGAAGATGCTTTAAATAACCTAAGCATCTATCATACAAACATACTCTGATAGGGTTAAGTGCTATACTATATGGTATGTCTAAACTTCTTAGGGGCATGCATACAAGGCTGAAGAGTTGGGCAGAGAGGAACCTTATGAGGTTCAACAAGGGTGAGTGCAGGTTTCTATACCTGTGGTGGAATAACTGCATGCACCAATACAGTTTAGGGGCTAATCTGCTTGAAATGAGCTCTGCAAAGTAGAATCTGTGTGTTCTAGTAGACAACAGGTTGACCATGAGCCAGCAGTGTGCCCTTGTGTTTGAGAAGCCAAAATACCTCAGAGTGTATTAAAAAGAGTGTGACCAGAAGGTCAAAAGAGGTGATCCTTCCCTCTACTCTGCCCTGATGAGGCCACATCTAGAATACTGTGTTCAGTTCTGGGCTTCTCACTTCAAGAAATACAGAGAACATCTAGAGAGAGTCCAGTGGAATGTCACAAAAATGATAAGGGCCTGGAGCATCTCCGTGATGAGGAGAGTTTGAGAGACTTGGGACTCTCCAGCCTGGAGAAGAGAAGGCTGAGAGGAGATCTTATCAACGGTTATAAATATCTAAAGGATGGGAGTCAAGTGGATAGAACCAGGGTCTTTTCATCAGTGTCCAGTGACAGAACAAGGGACAATGGGCACAAACTATAACACAGGAAATTATAGTGAGGAAAAACTTCTTTACTTTGAGAGTGGCAGAACACTGGAGCAAACTGCCAGAGAGGTTGCAGAAACTCCTTTTTCTGGATAGATTAAAAACCTTCCTGGATGCTTTCCAACTAAAAAAGCAACTAAAAAAAAAAAAAAAAAGCAACTAAAAAAATTGCTAACCAACTCTAGAGAGCCTGCTTTAGCAAGGCGGAGTTGGACTGGATGATCTCCAGGCATACCTTCCATTCCCTACTAATCTATGATTGTGTGATTTTGTCCAAATATTCAGGAATGAAATGATGATTATTTTAATTCAGTATTTTGGCTCAAGGAAAGAAATGATTATACAACCAAGCCTCTAGAAATAATTAAAATGTAAGCTGAGGCAATGGTAGGGCAATGTGGTGGCACAGGTAGGTTATACTGTCTTGATTGGATTCTAGGTTCAGTGTTGTTACTTTTGCTGGTAAAAAGTTGGATTACAGCTGGCAAGACAGAGGAATAGTCACTTGTTTTCATCACTAGATGTGTTTGTGGGTGTGAGGTTAGATTTCTGTCCCCAGGTACTCATTCTTAGTATGTCCATCTATCATCCTGCTCATTATTCCACTCTCTGCATCCTGTTTCTGCTTGGCGTCAAAGTCAACAAATTGTATCTTGCTCAAGATCATAGCAGCTAGGTTCAACTACGAGAAGGTAAGGAGAGCTCTCTAAAGTTCCCCTGGCCAAGACTGGAGTGGACACATCCCTCTGAGGACACATATGATATCCTCTAAACTGATTATTTACACTGAGCTCACTGGGACTGTGTTGGAGGATATCAAGAGGTCACAGGATATTAGTTAAAGCATCACCACATTTTGGTGGGATTAATTCCAAAATTACGCTTTCTAATGTGGAACACTTCTTGTTTAACTGAGTTAATAAATTAAATCAAATATTAACATTTGGTCTGCGAAATGAGAAATTTAGTTTCAAAAGCATCTTAAATGACAAGAATCTTAAATAGGTGGCTTCATAAATTCTAGATGCATTTGTTTACAAAGACATCCACATACATAGTGGTATGAACATGTCCTTTAGTAAATGAAGCACAACACACTTGAATTATCTCTTTGGTGAACCTTGTAGATAAGCTACCAAACAATGTCAGACTTACTACTACATAGGCAGCTTATATACTTCTTTCATATAGCTGGATTAAGACTAGTTCACATTGTGCTTAGCTCAGGCCACTTTGCAGTTTTGCAAAAGCTAGACACAATGCCCCAAGCCCATTTATTTCCAGATAGAAGGATTTAGGTAACCAAGGACTAAATGTTGGAGTTCACACTGTGAAGAACGGAGGAGTCAGGAATGTTAAATCTAGAACTGACGTAAACAGAGAGTTGAATGTAAACCAAAATAAAATCCAAACTCCCCAAATGTCACCCTTTTGTACTATCATTCTTCAGGAAAGTTCTGCTCCACATCCCCTCCTTTTTACTTGTATGCTGGCATGGTGTTGCAGTAGCAGTGTCCCTGAGTGCAAGACCCAAAGCAGGACAAAGATGATCCTTGAGGCAATGGGATCTTCAGCAGGAGCTCCTGGTGTGCTGAGGATGTTTGGAACTCTGCTGGCTAGTTTTAAGAAGTCTTGCCCTAAATATTTACAAAAACTATGTAACATTTCACGCTTCTCTGCTGTCCTGCTTTGTAGCACTGCTGAAATACATCACAAGAACTGCCCTGGTCCTGACTGATTTCCAACTCTCATTAAGTACAATGGGTTTGCAAGTGCTTCTGTACATACCGACTGCACTACATCATCCCTTGCATTCCTGGTGCTGAAAGCTGCAGAAGGCAGCCAATGGGAAGGGGATAAAGAGCACACTTTTTGAGACTCTCTTTTCCCAGCTTCTATTCTTTGCTTCAACCAAAGGAATGAAATCGCAAAGCCATTACCTCATTTCTGAATAGTTTGGAACTCACTTTGCTGTTTTGAACTCAGGGGATTTTTCATCAGCATAGAAAAGTGGGACTTTGAGTTTTGTTTGTTTGTTTTATAAGACTTACACCTCATGACAAAATGAACATTAAATGACAGCGAGTTGGAAGCTAAAATGCAAGAGTTTTCAGGGGCTTGTTTCCCAGAATTTTGTTACAGCCATATGCCTCCCCTGTGGCTTTAAGATTTTAGTAATTTTAGTAATTAATTGTTTTTTTCTAGAATTGTAATTATGCTCTATCTTTTCTGCTTCCTTCATGTCTCACAGAGATCAGCCTGAGTTTGTCAGGAAAAATAAATCATCCTTGGGATTTTGTGAGACTTTCTGATAAGTCTTCTACTTTAATTTGTTTTCTCCGAGTTGCTCAGTACAAAAATGTACTGAAAAAACCAGTGCTAAGAGGAGCATCATATGGAGGCATTTTAATTGCTCAGATAAAATAACATTCTCACGTAGATATAATCACGAATGGAATAGTCTTGTTTGTGTACATACTGTACATACATACATACATACAGTATGTACTGTACATACATACATACTGTACATACATACAGTATGTGTACATACTGCCTAAATCATGTTGTCTTCCTAAAGAATTTTTTTTCTCTGTACAAAGGACCTCAAAACACGAGACAAACCTCAGTGACTGTTTTTAAATCATAACAAAATCAATGGACACTCTCACATCTGACCTGGTACTTTAAGACACTGTAGATGTTGTATCCATTTTTAAAGGAATATACTTTTAGTGGGGAATCCAGACCCAGCAATCAGGTATCTTCTGTGCTTTTGCAGAATAAAAGTCATTTTGCAACATAAGTAAAAATGGAAAGCATATTCACCAATAACAGCGTTTCTTTTGACTGGGAGCTTATGGCACCCTTCTCTCAGATGCCTGTATGTGCAGAAGCTCCTGAGTCCTTTCCAGTCATGCATCATATCACTTCTCACGACCTGGACCTATACACTGACCTTTATTTTTACTTCTAATGCTTTATGAGTAACTTGACTGCAGTCAACTATCTTCCCAGTCTCTTGCCCAAGAAATATATATTTACCATAGCTCAATGACTGTGATTTATTCAGTCTGTTGCTTCTTCTTCTAGCACATCCCTCTCTCCTATGCACTGAAAGATGCAAAGACCTTGCCTCTCTATGGATTACTTTGTCTTTATGAATAGACATTAACAAAAATACTTATAGAGACTACTGAAATCTCCTGATGTGCTTTTATATTACATCTGTCCCTTGTCACTTTTTATACTGGTTAATTAAACTTTTCTTTTGCATTTTCTCTTTTGCTTTTCTATTGCATTTTAATCATGCAGTAGATTAAATACAATTATATGGATTTAGTTTCCTATCAGCAGTAAAGAGCAGTTTTCCAAGCTCAGTTTCGTTATATATACAAAATCCAACATATCTGTTTTTATGAAGGATAAGATTCAGACTGAGACTGAAGGCCTGGTAGAAGCTCTATGTATCAAAGTCTTCAAAGTCCCACTTAGGCAGAAGTTGAACAATTTTGAGTCTTGAGGTGAGTCACTATAATAAAATACTTTCATACTTACATCTACAGAAGTGCAAGAATGAAATTGTGCAGAAGATCTTGATATGAGTGGTTTCCATAGAAAACCATATCCAGTAAGAATTTAAATATTAAAATTAATCTGATTTAAAAGTCTAAGCTTATGTGCTTTATTCAGAGGAAGATCCTAGAAATGGTACATAGCAGGTGGTACCTGTTCTCTTCTAAGTTGTAGACAGCAAACTTGCTGTGGTAAAAAGAGAACTGAGGAGAACATCTTTGTTTCAGTAAGTGCCAAAACATTTTATAGAGTTTTAATGGTTAAAAATTTTAAAAAATTCAGTCTCCTGTACCAAATTTCTACTGACAAGGCCAACTTAAGTGCAATTCTCTTCGTTTGAAAATTTTACAAATATTTAACATTTTTCTTACCCAGAATAAAAACATATTAATGCCTTGTGAGATGAAATGAAGAAGAACTGTTGGCAAATTCAGTGGCAAATCAAGGCCAATGTTTCCTTCAGTATGTGCCATCACTCATAACCAAATGGCAAATTCAAAGTGAGTTTAATCATTGCTGTTTGTAATAAAAGCAGCACTAAGTCTGTAAATTATTGATGTCAAACCTTTACTAAAATTTCCTTCTCACAGAAGCCTCAATCCATTAAGGAATTTAGGAATTCAAGCATACACAATATTGAAAAATTATTGAGCATATTTTGATAAGTCTTTAATTTTAAAGCCGTCATACAAGAATCAATGATATAAGATGTAGCACTAGTTGTAATAATTGAGTATTTTTTCTTTAAAAAAGCAAAAAATTCTTTTTAATAGATGCAATTCAGCTGAGTTTATATATAGCATCCAATACTGACTCTTTGGAAATGAAGTAATAATGACAAGATACACGACAGAATATCTGAATGGTAGCGTTATATATATGGTGTACAAGAACACATAGCCATATGAACTTTGTAATACTTTCTCTACGTTGTTGTCTTAAAAGGATCTTTGCTATAACTCTTAATAATAATTGTCATCACACATATATCCTATTCTTAATATCCTTTGCCTTTTCTCACATCCTACTGCTGCTTCTCCAGCTAGCAAAATATAGGAACAAGCCTTATATGAATGGAGATGCGCTAGCAGTATAGAAGAGCAAACAATGTAGAGTAGTGTACATCTAATAGTGAAAACTAACGTACTGTTAACACTTCAGTGTTAAAAGAGATGTCTCAGGATAGCTCAGTGCAGGAACATGACAGGAATCCTTTTGGTTGTGAACAAATGTGCAATTTTAGCTGTCACTTTTGAATATAACACTTCCCATGGAATATTTTCCTTTGAATCATGACTGACCTCCAAGACTGTCGATGCACCCTTTCTCCCACAAAAGCCCTTTTGTTTCTGTGGGATTGTATATGTGTCCATTCTGGCCATTTCCTCCTTGCAGAGAAAAACAAGTGCTTGGATTTTTCTTGTTTTCATTTGAGAATCACAATTTGATCGAAAGAGATTAAATAAGTCAGCAAGCGATAATATGAGGCCATTATTGCAACTTTTCTGCTCAAATGGTTTGGCAGCCTTTATCTGCTGGCTTAAACTTAAACAATTACAGGCTTCCAAACTAATTACAGAGCAGAACATTATAGGATTTATGAAATTTGGCAGCTATCATTCAGAAATGGGGGGAAGGTAAGGAAAGAAGAAAAGTTCATAACTATCCATTATGTAAATGTCCTGTAAGTTCCTCAGACCAAAATTAATATACTACTAGTACAGTCTTTCAGCAACCCTGAACTTCCTGACTTCTAATTTGTATATTTTGTTCATTTTTCATACTTTGTAAGCAAGCATATGGAGAATGCTTTGTAGATCTTAGGAAAAAGCCTTCTATACTTTTGCTTAATTTACAGCATCAATTCTTTAATTATATTAACTAATACATAATGTCTAAATATGTTTGCAGCGATCTACTCACTGCACCCTGCTGTAGTTTCCATCTTTTGCCAGACTGAGAGCTCTGGCTCATGTTGTAGGTGTCACAGCACAACAGGGAAAATCATGGCAATAAGTACACATGGTCATGTGTACTTATCTGTTCTTCTTATCTGTACCCTCATCTGTACCCTTCTGTTCTGACTGGGAGAACACAAGGTGGCACTAGGATGTCCAATTTCTTCCACAGAGAAACCTGCAGCCAGGGATACAATGGGAACACTCATGGAGAGGTAATGACTGTGGAGCAACATGAGTTGACTGCACAGGAGTGCTGTGGGGATACTGCTCCTCTCAGCCAGAATGTGAGTCATACTTTGTCAGCTGCTTGTCAGCTGTTTGTCAGCAGTCAAAAGGCCAATATGGAAATATAAGGAGACTCTTCAGGATTAAGGTGGGGGCAAAACAGAGTTGTTTTGTCAGTTATTCTGCTTAAAGTTCAAGACAGAAAGCTTCAGTAAATGATTTTTTTTTATGTGTGTGTGTGTGGGTGTTACTCAAACTACTGCATGTTTCAGAAATCCCAAGAAAGATCTTCCAGAATCATACATTCTTACAATAAATTTAGTCTACATATGTTCCGTAGAAAATAAAACATACTAAAAAAGCAGTCTTGGTTATAGCACCATCAATTTGATTTGCCTTTGTGTTTCACTCCTGAAAAAACAAAATGATTGTACGTGGAGAAGTAGATGACTGATTGTTTAAATTAAGACCAGACTTCTGCCAAAGGATGTGACAAATATCACCACCTGCATTTATCTACCCGCATGCCTTATGGACCCACCTAAACCAAAACAATTTGTTTGGGTAAGTTTAATTAAATAATACTGCAGCTGATTTCTAAGTAAATAAAGCTGGTTTGGGTCATTGAGAGACAGGGGCTGAGAAGGAGAAGGCCACGTATGTGACCCTCAATGCAGTTCACCAAGATGACTAGGAGCTAAGGTACCCCCAGCAAAGCACAGTCACCAGCTTCAAGGCTCTGTTTTTATAACAGCTTCAAAGCTGTTTTTATAATTCTGATTTGGGCCATATGCTACCTGATTTCTGGTTGCTTGTCATACTATCATAGAATTAAAGTTGGAAAAGGCCTCCAACATCATCTAGTCCAACTGTCCAACTACCACGAATAGTGATAGGCGTGAGTAAGTGCATCCATTCTTCCTTTGGCTCCAGGAATGGTGGCTCCATCACCTTGCTATTCCAATGCATTACTACTCCTTCTGAGAAGAAAATCTTTCTGACATCCAATCTGAACCTCCTCTGGTGAAACTTGAGGCTATTCCCTCTTGTCCTGTCTCTAGCTACCTGAGAGAAGAGGCTGATCCCCAGCAGTCCTGCAGTTTCTGTCATCACTTCTTTTTTCTTTTTTTTTTTTTTTTTTTTTTTTTTTGCCAGAAGTGATAAGTGGGAGTTAACAGAATTGCAGCTATTTCAGAGAAAAAAATGTGCCAGCACAAATCAAATTCTGCCCCATAGGCTCTCCATCGCTATCAGTTTGTGCTGAGGCAAAAATTTCCCACATTTTAAGATGCGTGGTCCCTTGTTCTTTTCTCTCTTAATTTCCAGACTCCTAGGCACTAGTCTCACTTCTTTCCTGTGATTAATTAAGCAAACTTCTTCTTTAAAGATTTATTTCCTTATCTGAAAAATAAAAAATTGATGACATTTCTTAAATTGAATTTGAAGACTCGATCAATGTCCACAAATGTTATAAGAATATTGTAGGCAAAGCAACAATTCGTAAATTGATCTTTTTTTTTCCACATCCATCTCAGTGCTCCGTTGAGGATACCCAGAGATAAAAACTAAAACATAGGCTGAGAGAAATATAAAAACAAACTGTAATTTTAAAAACGCACCTACAAAATTATCAGCACTGTAACTGATCAGCACAGATACTCCAGTACTGAAGTACGTTTTCTTGGGGCAAAATTCCTTGAGTTCCTGATGTGATACACATGCACATGCATACTGAATATACACATGTCTACAGACACACATGCTTATACACATACATAAATGTTTGTTTTGCTAAATATTGCTAAAAAGCAACATTACAGTAAAGCATTATGACTTATGATTAGATAGTGTAAACATAATCTAGCTATGCTTAATCTAGCTA
The DNA here is from genome assembly GCF_026119805.1 of Tympanuchus pallidicinctus. Classification (NCBI taxonomy): domain Eukaryota; kingdom Metazoa; phylum Chordata; class Aves; order Galliformes; family Phasianidae; genus Tympanuchus; species Tympanuchus pallidicinctus. The sequence continues at coordinate 38,624,921 of NW_026294618.1, read as the reverse complement.
ATTTAGATCTATTAAAATGAAGGTAGGTTTACATATGTGTCAGCATGGCATGCAGACCTTCAGTGTGATTGCTTGCTGCTAGCTTGTAGTGAAGTGTGCTTCACCATGTGTTCAATTCTATGATGTGCTAGTAGTGTTAGAGGTAATACTACATGGTTTTGTGTCTGCAGGGTTATCATATATTCCAGTATGCTTCACAAGGATATTAGGAGGTAGAATGTATGTAGGCTGTTGTAAAATGCCATATATTTAGACTTTATTTTAGTTTTATTTTATTTTTATTTTATACTTAGACTTTATTTTAATTCTAAGTTCTTGTACTATTGAAGTTTACACTAAATAATGCTAATACCCAAAGGAATCATATAGAATATCTAGAAACATTATATAGACCATGTTCAAAGAGGACCACTCATAAATCTCCTACTGTGTTTAGTCAACAGTTCTCCTGATCTGCCTTACACTTTGCATTTCATACAGCAGACAGCAGAGTAAATATGAGGTATACTAGATTTGCCAGAACTGACTCAGAGCATCCAGAACAGAACTGTATGAAACATCAAATACAAACATGAATACAGTAGATCTCCCTTCTTTCTTGCCATTGCATGAATTCTTTTTACTGGTCAGTTTATAGAGGAGACAAGATCTGATGGGTATGGGGCATGCAACCTAGTTTTTCTCCCCTTGAGAATATGGTAGCCTGTCCTTGCTCAAAAATGATGGATCCAAATTCTTCAGTTCTAGATGGTCCAAGCTGCAGTCTTAACTTGACACACGACAAACACTCTGAAGCACAGATTGCTGGAGCCAAATATAGACATCTGGGAATCTGAAAAAAAAGAAAAAAAAAAGAAAAAAAAAAACTAGATGTGTGCTAGTGGCTTTAAGACAAATGCTAATAAAGGAAAAGGAAACGTGATGATTGCCTTTCCTGGAGGATTGCGGGAACCAAGCCCAAGTCTCAAAAAAGGTGCAAAGTTTGGGAAAGAGGATGAAATAGATGATATGTGACATGACAGAATTTTTAGCAAATTTAAAACTTGGAAGAGCTCAAATCCTCACAAGGCAATATTCAGCTTTCTCTCAGTTTACACTGTAGATACATGTTTCTTCTCTTGTTTGGCAGGCATTGGATGCTTTCACATGACTTACCTCAAACTCCAGGAGTCTAAAAGTAGGACTTTTTATAGAATAGAATCCTGCCATGCAAGATGATGGCAAAGGTGATGGCCATCTCAGTTCAAGTATGTGAGAGCTGGAAATGTGGAGAATGTCACAGGGATTGGGAGTAAGGGTTTGATTGCAAGTCACTGCCTCAGTTACATTTTTGATGTAGTAAAGATGGAACTTCAAGAGATCTGTTTGTTTAGAAATAAAGTATGTGCAACAGAGAAATTCCCTCCATTGTCTCTTGGAGATTAAAGTGGATGGCTCTGTGAAAATAGTCTCATTTCTCAAAAATACCATTTTGAGATTGTTTTAATGTACTTTGTATGATCTAAATTAGCATTAGTTAGATAGCACATAGATTTGAACTGAAAAAACCCCAGTAATGATAAAACTTCATTTCTATAGTGTCTTGAAGCGTTAGAGAGAGTAACCTTAATTTTAAAGGCAAGTGAATAGATTTAAGCTCCCAAAAACATACTGGAACCAGAAAATAAGATGCGGCCTGATTTTGGTGGTGGAGAATGCACCCATTTTCTGTTAAATGCACAGAAAGTAGGGACTGAGGATAGTCTTTGTTTGAAGAGGTACACCAGATATAATTTGTGGTTATCTAATCAGGCAGACCTTGTGACTGCAGACTTCACAGCTCCTAATAGTCTGCAGTAGGAAAAAGGGCAGTGAATGGAAAATGGATAAAGATGCAGAAGAAAGGAGAGACAGAGGTGAAGGGGTTGGACAAGAGTAAAAAGCATTAAAAATAGGGAAAATTGCATGTTGGAGACTGTGAATTGGGAAGAGAAAGGAAAAAGGGAAGAGTAACAGCACAGATGGTGAACGGAAAAGCTGGAGAAAAATGGATGGGCTGTAGCAAAGACAAGAGAAAGAAATAAGAGATGAAAATCCATGCAGAGACTCTTGCCAGTTGTGGACACAAAGCACTGACCCAAGGGGAAATTATTCTGAATTTTACTGGGAGACTGTCAGTGCTGTGGGCCTCTGCATGGGATTTTGAGGAAAGGACCTTGCTGAGTTTCGTGAAAAGTGGGTCACCATGGGTTTTAAATGTGGAAGACTATATATGAAAAGGCATTTTTGATCCCTGTCAGAAGACAAAAATTGGAAGAGGACTTGAAATGTACCATTATGTATAGGGTGTCAGATAGCAGACAGGCGGGGAACAATTAAGACTGCACAAGGCTCTCCATCAGCAGTGTACAATGGGAATAGGATTTTCTTTTTCCCCGGATGTCAGCCCATCCACTCAGGCGAGACGAAGAGAATTTCTTCCACTTAAGAAATCCTTTGTTCAGGAAAGAGCTGTTCAGGCCTCTGTTCTCTCCTCAGCCAAATTGTATATAGTTTTCACGGAGAAGACTTTCCTTTCTGAAGGGCACTGGTAAGCAAAGAGCTTCTGGACAAAGTGCAAAGTGCAGCGAGTCCAGAGTATCCTTGGAGTTTGATGGGGAGGCTAAAGAATGAACAGAAACAATTGCAAATACAAAAAGGTTCATATTTATTCTTGCAAAAAATTTTTCATAGCTATTCTTGTCCTGCAAGACTTGTGAGAATGGTCCTGTTCATGTCTTTTCTTGAATCTTGTTGACAGCGTTCTCAATACAGAAAAAACTGCACATGAATTTGTATGAAAGGTGCCTAGGCCCTTGTGGAGGTGTAGAACATTCTAAAAACTATTTAGCTGAACCACGGTTAGCCAGAATCTATGTTACTGTAGTTACAAGTTTTCTTTTCTCCTGATGTAGAATACTGTGAATTAAAAAAATGCAGCTGAACTGCTCAAAACAGAAGGCAAAGAGACAGTTCTTCTTGCCAGAATCCATACAGACTTGCATACTGGGATTAAAATCACTAGATTCTGGAGTGGTTACTTGCCTGTCCGATTTTTCTCTTGTGCTGTGAATATTCACAAAAATGCCAGGCACACATGGACACACACACATGCACAGATGGAAGCTTGGAACTCAGAGTTTCTCACCCTGTACAGTTGGGGTAACTGTGCACTTTGGTAAGATCTGTGTATTTTATTGCTCTGTTGATACTATAGAAAAGATATCAAGTTAAGTGGTTAACACATATATGTGTAAAACATTTAAAGACCAGTAAAATTATTAAAAGAAATATACAACTCTCCTGTTTGTGTATATTTCTTGAAATTTCTCCATAAGTTTAAGAAAAATCCTGAATATAATTTGTTTTACAGAAGTATTACTATCAGCTATCTGTTCATTTGACTTCTATTTTTCTGGGACTACGTATAGTGTCAGTATTTACTTATAGTGCCCTGTTTGCTCTTGCAGTCCAGACTGGAAGTCTCACACCTGGGTTCTGACAGTAGATCCTACTTAGTGGAAGGATAGCAGCCAATTCGCTCTGTCATTTCAGGAAATCACATAACTAAAACGCACATTCATGTCTCTATATTATGGTCTAAATGCAAAACTGCTTAGGAGGCCATTTTGTCAGCAGTATCTCCCTCATTAGGTTAGTCATTACTGGTGGCACACCTCGTATGAATCTCCATCTTAAGATCACTTGGAATTCTCACCTGTTGCATACAGTGGCTATTCATTTGTTAAGGGATGTTTCTCACCAGGATTTTGTTATGTCCGTGCCCCATTGTCTGCCCTCACTTCCAGTTCATTTTCAAACGTGATACTATATACTAGTTTGCGTTCCTTTAAATGGTTTGGTTCCTTGATACCCAAAGAACACGCCTCTCTCTTCATGTGTGACCAGAAGGCAAGATCAGCAGAAGGGGCTGAAGAACGTAACTTACTTCCCAGACAATGACATCAGAATGTGGACTGGCTGGTTGATTGATAGGTCCTATGGCAAAACCTGTCTTTTCTTCAAAGTTTTTTGATGGGAGAAGAAAGAATGGGCAGTTCTGACAGAGAAGGAGGCTATGAATCCTTGTTGGGTGGGAGTAAAAGTTATTTTAAATTTTGGATAATATCTCTTATTTTGAACTTCATTATTGAGTGTGTATTCAAGCATCACAAGGCTGTATTCATAATAACATCAAGAGGATTTGAGAAAAAAAACAACAAAAAAACAACAAACTAATTAGGCAATTAGCTGCAGAACCTATAGCTGCAAATGCATTTTACTGCATATATTTGACATCCTTCTGCTCATGCCCTGTGCTTTGTAGTCTGGATGTCTTTGCATATCCTGTAATGGAATCATTCTAATCCTTCCTTATTTCCATCAATTTAACACAAGTTATATGTTATAACAAGAAACCCTTCTCCCCCCCCGCCCCCCAAGCATTAGCATTCTGCATTGGCTTTTTTTTAAAAAAAAATCCCAAATCTCTTCTCTCATTGGCCCTTATTACAAAAACTACACCGTGTACATAGTACAAGATTGAAAGTTCAGGTTTAAACAAACTACATTCTGTTGTCATTTTTCTTTGATAATTAGGAATCAATGCTGGGTGGAAAAAAAATCTGAAAAAGGGGAAAAAATCAGAAAAGAATATAAGATTATCAAGAGCTTTGTATTCCTTCAGTTATCTGCTAATAAGTTTGTATGGCATATTTACTAAAGCCAGAGCTGTACTAACCAGTGCTTCTCATTTTAAAACAATCATTTATGGGTGTTAAAGTATGCCTTTTGAAAGCAGAAGTGTACTATGTCAATCAAAGCTAATCACTGGTACAGGCAAAGTGCTTTTGTTGGCCTCCATGCTCTAAGCCGTGCTTCCACATCTGTGTTTGAAGAGATTAGAGAGGTGCTTCATACAAGAACTGTATTAGTTAAAGCTGATCGACAGTATTTGGAATAAATCATGAAAAAGTTGAACGCCAGAAGGAAAAGCGTGGTGAACGAGTTTGAAATAGAACAGGGCTAAATCTGGCTACTTCCTATCCTTTCCACGCTTCCTTCTCAGGTCCTACGTGTACAAACATATACACAGTTTTTTTTGGCATGCACTTCTGAGAGCAATGCTAGTCATCTTCCTTCAGTTGCTTTGCAGCTAACGTGCAGCTGTGCAGCCAAACATACCCCAGCATGTTGGTACTAAGATGCATACTGTTTATTGGCTGAGGTGCTGATATCATGTTTTATGTGTTTATATCAGTCAGGACTGGCAAGGAATAGGGAAATGGGTGTTAAAGAGAAAGAAGAGCTCTTGCAAATTGCAGTGTTTTAGAGTTCTGCAGCTCCCCCCCACCTGTGTTTCCAGCATCACGCTTGCTTCATGAATGCCATACACTTTCAAATAAATTATGAGTGACAAGTATTTGAACCAATAAAGAGGGCACCATATTTTATATGCAGTAAATTTAATTCCAGATTGTGTTTCACCTCAGCAGTGTGACATGTTTATTGCTGCTGAAAGATGAAAGCACCAGGAGTTAGAGACAAGCGTCAGCAGTTCTAGTGGGCACCAGCAAAATGAAGATTTGACAGACTGGTAGCTGAGCCTGTGAAATGAAATGCCAGATCAAATTTTACCCCAAAGGGGTCAGATGTACTGTCATGCCCCCAGACTCTCAATACCAACTGAATAAATGACTCTGGTACAACAAGCTGCTGAAAAAGATGGTGTGCCTTCCATAATTCACTGCTAGAGGGCTATGACGCTTTTCAAAATAGGCTGATGATTGGTGGTGCCAAAACTGACTCTGAGAATATAATAAAAAGAGGTAACTCTGTTGACACTAAACACTATTCAAAGGTACAATTAACCCGCTTTCAAAATTTATATTTAGTAACCTTTGCCCCCCACTTGGACCCACAACTGCCCGCATTAACAGTAGAAATTAATATACGATATGTATACTCAATAATTTATGACAGCATGCTTTTGAATGATTTCTTTCTGCTGGTGTAGCACATACTTAAGGAAGAATCTTTTGGCAAGTTGCTGCCAAATGATTTTGGGGTAGCGTCACTTCAGAGGGTAAAAATAGTAAAGAGAAACGTCACACTTGTTCATTCAACACCAAGCTTTGGCACTTTCAGTCATGTGCAGCAGCACTTACTTATATGAGTTGTCCCACTGGGAATTCTTAGAAACTGTTTGCTTGAGGGTTACTTAACATAAGTAAGGCTGGCAGAATTGGATCTGATATTTGTAAGCAACAAATTATATTAGGGACAACATGTATGCAGATTTAATTGCACAACACTGAAAAGACATTTAGAGAATCATTTGGCTCACTACAGATCTCCTAATCTGCAAAAAGGTTTCTACTGACAGTTTTAAAAGTTTCAGATCAAATACCATTCACTGCCAATGGCCTTGAGCACTAAAAATCTCTATCAGTGCTGATATTGGCAACAATGCATCAAAGATTCAGATAACAGCAGTGTTAAATCTGTAGGTCAGCAAAGTAAACTCTCCTTCTCAAATCCATCCTCTGTATTCTAGAAAGACAAGACATATTTCAAGCTGCTGCTGTTTAGAGATAGTTATAACATTTTGTCTTCACATAGCAGTGGATGGCTGTTCCAGATGTTTACCTCATTCCAGGTTATAAATCCTCAATTTTTCAGTCAGCAGCTAGTCATGACCAGTTTATACCTATTTGTTCTTCTGTCAGTCTGTTCAAATAATTGTAAACTCACATAAATAGACTTTTTTTTTCTCTCCCAGGTGTTTTCCAGCATAAGCAGTCAATCATCTGGGTATCATTTTACTAAATTGGTGGAGATCTTTGATGTCCTCATAACATGGTGGAATCTGAGGTCTCTGGCTGCCACAGGAGTCGTTTGCTGGCACTACTCCAAATATCAGCAAATATATGTACCCATCAGTTTGAGTCAAACTGGACATGGGCGAATAGAGCTGTAAACAACATTCCAAGCATGGAATATAAAGCTATATAAAGGCATAAATGTGTTTGAACCTCTGTCATAAAAACACCACTTGATTATCCTAATATTGCATTTGTCCTTTTCATGACAGCTCCATGCAGTACATGTACAAGAAAGTACAGATACCATCAGCGCTTGGGCAGGCTATCATTTCTGACATCTAGAACAGCATCTTTTTGATGTCTGAACTCCCAAATGCTATCTAATATTCTTGATATTTACATAAAATATGTACTTTTTGCTTAGATTTTCCAAGAAAGTACAGAGGGCTCACTCCAGGCATTCCCCAGTGCTGCTTCCCAGTAGTTGTTCTCATGCATACAAAAGACTCTAGATATGATGCAGATAGTAGTTTTTGACACTTTGATGAGTAGAAGTGGTTAGGTCTAGAGGACCACGCATATCTCCAGGCTATGCATACATAGCTAAGGCTCACCAAAAGACTGGAAGCTACAAGGAGACAAGCACCAAGTGAGTTATTTGGCACTAAGGCTGCTAAGTTTGATTACACTCAAAGCCTGAAGAGAAGGTAAAAGACATAGTCCCCCATAATTCTAGTGAGATCTCTTGTAACATTTTCTGAACTCTGACTCTGTCTGTGAGTCATCTGGCGGTTGCTCAAGATTGCCTTCATCACCATTGCTTGGGCTCCTAGTCTTGTCCATTGCATTTTAACTTACATGGGTGTACATATGTCTATTGCAGTTTTCTACAGGGTGAGACTCAGTAGAACAAAATCATCACCAGAACACAGAAGAGAAGGATTAAGGCAGGAATATTAGCTTGTCTAACAAGGTCACATGCTACAAAGAACCTCAGGCGATCAGGCTTACCTTTGCTAGGGACATTTTTTTTACATTTCCGGATGATCAGTTTAACCCCAACTTCTTATGTTGGTTCTGTTTAAAGATCCCAGTGCTTTATTCTTTAAACATTATCATTTTGATTAAACAAAATATATTTTATTAGAGTTCATTAAGCCACATTTTTCTTTTAATTCAGCTGTAATAAAGTTAATGAACTACAATAATTGCTACAATGAAAACTTACGTGGTATATTGTACAGAGTGTACAAACACCACCAGTCCTTGGACAGGCTAGTAATGCACAGAGATTCACCAAAACACTTCTGCACCTTTTCTTCATGAAAATTAAACAAACAAACAAATCTAATTATTTTAAATTTATATAAATAAATATAAAAGGGGACATTGTGTTTTTCCTATTTTTCTACCTCAATGCCCACAAGCCAGTAATTCCTAAGCTGAGCAAGTGTGAGGTTCATCTACAGCTTTATATATAAATGTATGTGTTAATATATATATACACACATACGTATACATACATACGTGTGTGTGCTTAGCTGCATCCACTAGTGCATATATACTTGTTTTTTTTTTCTTAATTACTTTCTTCACCTTTGTTTTAAATACCTGATATTGTGTTACTCTGATACTCTATGCTATAGGAATTGTCTCACGGGGAGCAATCATATATTTACCCAAAACTAATGTTTTCTCATCTCCAAATTTTATAATTTTGTTCTATTAAATACACAAGTATTACAGGTATTAAAGAAACAAATCTCTTAAATTAAAAGCCTGAGGAAAAAAAGCCAAATATTGACCCAACTCCTTATGTAACACTATGTTAGACTTGTTAGGCCACCACCAAAACTTTTCTGCAGGAATCTGAAAGTTTTATTCTACAGAACTTTCTGCATCAGAATTCCCAATTACAACTGTAAGAATAGCCATGAAAATATATTAATATGGACTAACATTGAGTTTTGCTTTGACATCAGAAAATAAGTAATTTTTCCTATACTTATCAGCCTATAGGATTGATCCACAGGAAGCTTATTTTCAGTAAAAAGACAACAATTTATTTTTTTCTAAAAACAAGCCTATCAAATGACAATTCATATATATAAACAGGTGTATTTTTTTTAAATGTTTTGTTGTTGTTGAGTTGGAGCTTCTAATAATCAGATTTTTTTTATGTCTATCTATAGTTGGTATAAATTTGGACTTTTAAACTGAGAATCCAATCATTACCCAATTCGATCCTGAGCTGGACACAGAAAGCAAAAAATCTTTTATATGAATAGAGCAAATTGGGAATCTTTTAGATATTTTTTTCCTATGATGACATATCCATCTTCCTTAAAAAAAAAAAAAAAAAAAGAAAAAAAAAAAGATATCCTAAAATCTATGGAAAACAAGTTAATTTCATTGTTCTAATTCTTTCCAACCATTCCTTGAGATGGTTAATACTACCTCCTGAAGTCCTGCAGAGGACCAGGTCTTACTACATTTTTTTAAATAAAGCTGTTCTCCAATCTCATTTACAGTTTTGTGTAACTAAAAATCTATGAAATCTAGACTTTTCTCATTCTGGATTTCTACCCCTCTAAAGGATAGGATTTTTTGTTAATAGGTATGATTACATTTGCACGTGACCTGTGTTAGTAATAAATTTTAATTTCCTAACAATTAGCTGCTAATCAATACAACATATGTAAGCATTTAATTTTAATCGTATTCATAGATTCATCACTGTTGACAAGGCTCTCTATATGTTTGAAGTTATGTAAACACTGGCAGAACTGGAATCTGGATCACTTTACTGTAGGAATTAACAGGACATCTTACTCTGCTTGACCCTCAGCTATGTATATGCTGAAATAGCTTCAGCCCCATCTTATTTTGCTGGACAATTCTAATCACATTAAGTTTATGTTATTTTACTATACATCAACCTTTTTTGGAGGGAAAAGTGTTGACGCAGAGCATGAAGAAAATGGATTCAATGGATTTGAGCAAAGAATTTCTTTCTCAGTTTGGGTAAATGGCTTGATTTTTCAGTGCCTCAGTTCTCTGTCCATAAATTGAGGAATTAATATCAGCTCCTTCATCTGCCTTGTCTATTCATACAGAAGACCCCTTGCAGCAAGGATTGTCTCTTGCTATATGTACTACCTTATTGAAGTGACATTGCATCCCTTGCTTTCATTTCTTTTTATGTTCATCTGAGTTAGCCTTTAAGGTTCTAAAAGCAAGTGCTGTTTTATTAATTTCTATAACATGGTTAGTATTATATAAATGAGGAATGATAAACATGAAAGCAAGTAATGAATCATATTTAGCTCTGGAAATACTATGTAACTACAATTAATGGCAATTTCAGCATTTCTCCAGATCCCTTCTATAAAATTATATAATTTTAAACTTTTTTGACAAACATCCTATTTAATTCTAAACTCTACCTCACATAGTTTTTGTTCAATAACCTTAGTTAATAAAGTACTTTGATCAGAGTACTTTTAAAATAAATCTTTAATTGTATTTGGATTTGCCACAAGAAGATAAGGCCAAATTCTCAGTTGAATGAAATCAAAATATTTTCAAATTAATTCTGTCAGTGCAAAGCTCTGAAGAGCAATAGCAACCTGCACGCACTAATTTATGCCCATTTGGATCTGCTGTCTTCTTTCATGCCCTGTAGAGGTCTTAGGCCAGTCCCTCTCAATGAAGACCACACAAAACTGTTAACGTGAGGGCAGAACACACCACTGCATTTCCTCAAATTCAGGAGGCAAATTCATAAGCAATTATGAATAGAGGGAAAAAGTTAAGTCTGCCATGAATATGAATCTAAATCTAATGATTTTTTTCACCTGAATCTGGCAGAAGATAATGCATCAACAGTTTGTGTGTGTTCACTTCTGGATGCTAAAGAGTGCGTAGGTGTCATATGTTGATAGAGAATATAATAATTATAAAATATTCCTGCTATGATAAGAAACAAAGCTTTCAACGAGAATCTTACTTGTTTTCATTACCTCTTAGTAGCTTTACTGGATTAGAAAACATTAGGATGTATTTTCTCTGTGTTGAGAGCACTGTCATAGTCTTTGAGCTGTAGAACGGGAGTGAAGGAGCTCCCATCTGAGCTCTGCATTTGTGCTCATACTAAGGAGACATTTTGCACAAGACAGTGTAAGGCTCCCAAGACAAAATATTTATGTTACAGTCTTACAGTTCTTCTAGAATCAAATATCATGAGGCATTAGCTAGAGAGAAAAGAATATAGGAATATAGAACACAACAGGAAAGAATATTCCCGTGTTATTTCATGAAGGAACTTTAAAAGGAAAAGAATCATTATTGCTAACCCATCCTTGAATTTAAATTGCACACTTAATCAAACTTTGAACTGTACAACACAATAGGCATAACAAGAAAACCTATGCTTTTAATAGTTAATCATCTGATGCATGACAAGTATCATTCAGGATTCTTTGTGAACTTATTCACAAAAATCATTCAGTAAATTAATGTGGTTTTGCAATATTATCAGTAAAATAGGCAAGCAGCCAAATGTCTAATGACAAATTGGAGGGTTTTGAGATTCGTCTGTCTCTGTGAAATATTGAAATTGTTTTCAAAACAGAAGCACCCTGAAAAAAATTGAGCAACTCCACATGAACCATAGCACCTATTATGAAAATTCAATAAATAAATAATGTGTCTTATATACAAATAAATTTATCTACCCTTCAACTTTATAATCAACCATTTTAGTGGTCCACTCTGATTCCTAATGAAACGAATAACAACACTTCTGTTGGCTTTTGGACAAACAAATTTGATCTTTTATCCAGCATTTATTCAGATCTGATGTATCTTTTAGGCAACATAAATACCATATTTGTAAAGCCTAAGAAGGAACCACTCTGAAGAAAGAGCAGCAGTCTTTCAAAGCAGTGGTTATTGTCTGGAGCATTACCTGTCTTGCAGGTGCTATTTCCCTTCATTTATCTTCCAGCCTTGATCTGATGGATTGGGGATTATTGCTCTTTTGGCAATCAGATCCTGAACATGTCTCCTATTTAACTGTGGGCTGTAAAAAAGGGAAAATTAAAAACCATTATGAGACCTCCATATAATTAATCTTCAGATGGCTTGAAGCTTAAGCATGTAACATCCTCAGTACACTGCCTACTGTAACAAGTAACAGGAGGGAAAAAGAGACGACATATCAACGCACTTTATCCAAGGGAAGAAATTGTGGTTGCAGCATTAAATATAAATACAATGGCGTGTTGGCATAATGTAGTAAGGTTCTTGTACTATTAAAGGCTTTGTTCTAAAGCGTATCTGTGTACACAATGAGATGATGAACACAGTGCATCACATAGCTAAATTTAATATATGCAGGGGTATGATGTTTGCGATGCATGCATTTCAGCAGGTCCCATTAGTGCGCCTTTCCCCTCCAGTGAAAACAGAATGAACCACAGCCCCTTCTGGTTTGCATAAAGCAAACAAAATTAGATTTGCTTTGCTGAATTGAAACCCGCTTGGGATTGTGAGCCTCTCTCGGGGACAAATTACTTCAAACAATCCCTTTGTACCATAACAAAATCAAAAAATTCAGGCCAATCAACATGGCTCAAAACCCTTAACACAAGAATTAATAATACAACCTAGTCTATTTTTATTGCTTCTGAGCTACAGATCCTTGTTTTAATATAATTACACTTATTTGTGGTCCACATGTTAAATAAGCTTGCATATGTTAACTAATGTGACATAAAACAACTTTTATAATTTCACGATTGCTACCAGTTTTGTTCCCTCTAGAGTAACATCCCTAACACAGGACAAGCTAAACTTTAATTACATTAAATTAAAAATATATTATAATTTTTTTTCTGCCTGTGTAGATAGAATAGAAGATATTTCTGTGGTTAAATATGTCAAAAATATTTCATTAAAATTCCACTAAAGTCAGATTTTGTGATGGGTTTCCAAATCTAACTCTTCCTTCAAAGAAAAATCTTCTACCTAGCAGGGAAATCTCATTTAAGGTGGCACAAAGTTTCCCCACTTATTAACAGAATACCTTTACATTTAATGGTGTAGTTTTTACAATATTTCTCGCTTTTTTAGACCACAGCATTTTAGGCATTGCAACAACTTAAGATGAAAGCACACTGTACACAAAGGTAGATATTTTATTTGTATTCTTCATTAGACACACCCAAAATGAAGCACAGGGAAGTATGTTTGTCTTTTCTGTTTTCATCACTATTTTATGTATTGCTCCAGACAGTATTATTTCTTAGCATTTTTCAAACTCCAACCTTGGTGTTGCACAATATTATTTTAAATACCACAAAACAGTGGCAAACATAACCAGCTCTGATTTTCCATCTTAACGTAATACAGGATTATGGACAAAAAAGCAGGAGGTCACTTTTATTACTTTCTAATAAGACTTTACCTTATATGAGGCTATGAGCAATATATCAAGATGTCACTTTGTGCCTCCTAATATGACATTGTGGTGATGGAAGGAGCCAAGGAGTTAGCGCAATTTTCTGAAGTATTCTCCCCAGAAGCATGTTTCTGCAATGCACAGTCTCAAGCACTTGGAAAGGAAAATGCTGACATAGGGCAGAATTATACCCTGACTCATAGTCCATGTAACCCAGCTGATGGATGCATAACGTATCAATCAAGACAGTTCTGTTCCTGGAATATATATTTTCTTCACAGAAAACAAAAACAATCTTTGCCCAATTTAGTCTGAAATGCAGAAATGCACAGAAGAAATAAAAGATTGAGAAGAATGAATGATGCATTTTTACTGTAGCCATAGGAATGTTAGAGTTAATATTTGCATTTTAAAATTGTGTAAAAAGTTAAAATAGAGAAAAGCACATACAGAGCACTTTAACTATGCCCCATAGTGACTCTGTATATGAATACATGACTAACAGATAATAATGCTTCTGACCTCGGTAAAGCTTACAATTATTTCTAAACATAGCTTTGAAATTTCCATTTTTCCTGTCTCATGTTGTTGTAAAGTGGACTTACCTGGACTGCATCCTCTAATTGTCTTTTTTGATACAAGTTCAAATTTGTTAAGATTATAGCCAACATGTATTTTCCTCTTCCTTTTAACTTTATCTGTAGAAGGTATTAGCTTATGCCTGCTCTGCTCTGGACGCACAGATGAAGTTTCATGGTATTTCCACAGTAATATCTAAATTTTTTTTACGTTGAAAGTAGCATGGTCTCCAGAAGAAGATCAGATGGTTACAAGCCAAGCACTAAGGGAGTTAAGAAACACTGTAAAAGAGAGAAATGCCTGCCAAGATAGAATAAGAAATATCAGAGGTTGATTGAGCTCCATGTTTTAGACAGATTTTACTAGTTAAAATGGAAAAAGACAACAGGTTTGCCTTATGCATTCCCTGTTTTAAAGAGGTTAGTGCCAACATAATCAATTTCATTTTCAGATGCGGGTAGGCTTGTTGAGCTTAAATTACCAATCCATAGGAGATATGGAAGCTTCTACCAAACAAAATCCAGCTCAGTTTATTAAGATGAGTAGGTCAAAAGAGGAGGCAATGCAAAGGACAGCTCCAGTAATAGCAGCAGATGTGATGGTGCAAGTGTGAGAGAGGAATGATGATGGAAGGACAGCCTTTAACCATGATGAGAGAGTCTGACTTTGTTGATCTGTCAAACTATAAAGTGATCATCTGATATGAATGCTAATATTCAAAAACAAAACTACTCCATGTATTTTGGAATATTCCTTGCCTGTTGCTTTCCCTCTGGTGATGATTGTGTCGTTCTACATCCAGTACTACAGGCAACACTTTGCCCCATAAATGCCTCTGAGCTGTGACACATCTTTTATTAAAATCCCAACTAAGGGCCACTGTACAAATACCTGAATTAGCAGGAACTCTACAGTGTGTTTAAACACTGGTAAAAGTAATGCATATGAAAACTTTCTGCGTGGTATAATAAGCAGTGATCCACTGCCAGTTGTTAAGTGCTGCTCTTATATTGTGCAACACTCAAACCTTTGTTGCACCATGCAGCCGCTGCATGTCACTATTAAGACAGTGACAGAGGAAGGCTTCAGAAAGATTCATAAATTTTTAGTGGAGATGGATGTCACTGACAGCTGGGTTAAAGCTTCACCTGTACATAGATATTTATTTATGGTTTAAATCCCAAACAGTTGAAGTGCTCAGAAGAGTTCACAGTCCGCTCTGTGCTACACAGTTTAGATTGTGTAGAGTTTTCCATGCATTTGTTATGTATTTAAGTATGTGTTAAACCATTAGATCCCAAGAAAATCATAGTCATTCATGATTCATTGAGTCATTCATATCTGAAAGTTGTGCCCTACCGCCACTGTATTTTCTTGGGTTGAGATATGTTCCTCCTACAAAATATATAAAGTATTATCCATGGACAATTACCCACTTCTAACCATATTTCAGAGGAAGCACTTTTAGCAGTATAAATTATTCATATTATATAATGTACTCTGTCAGAAAGAGCCTATTTTGTTGTGGGTTGGTGTTTTTTTTATATTTAATATGAGGGCAAAATTCTCTTCCAATCTACATGATAGCAGATTGCCTCTGGATTCTGGCCTTTCTAGGTGAGCAGATTTCTATCAGGTAAAATACATCACTCACCATGATAGATCAGTGTATTTAAGTACACTTAAGGAAATTGTAATCTTAAAAGAATCATGCTTTCAAAAGTGACTTTTAAATTTTATTTTATTAGTATTTTATTTTCTTATAATTAAATCAATTATTGATAGTAACACATTTAATAAACTTGGAAAAGGTTTCATGACCACATGTTTTTGTGTGCTGTGGTCTAGCTCCGTGTTGAGGTAAGACTCGAATCTCTACCACTGCTTCATCTTGCTTCTTTTTCACTTGCACTGGGGAGAAAAACAGGACTGGGTGGGAGGTTTGTTCCCAGCATGGAGAAGTTGGGAATCAAGACCCTGCCTCTGTTAGTTCACACCTGCTGCACAAACACAATGACAAAATCAATGCAAGTTGTGGCTCCTCTGTGCCATGTTGGACAAATATAGATTAAAAACATCCCCACTGTGAAGTGCTTATGCTCACACCCAAGATAGTACACAACAAGATGATATTTGATTGCCCTGAGAAGCTGGATTGTATTTTCCCACCTTCAGTTCCAATTTACCTTGTCACAGTCATTTTTCTTTGAATTGTTTTACAAGTGCTCACAGAGCACTGATGGTTATTCTTAGCTTTACTTTCCAGAGGAAGTTAGGCATCACCATGTTCTAACAATCATATTAATTCACTAGCTTTATGTGAAAACCTTGATACTGATCTTATAAATAGTTCCTGCTAATGCATTTTGGGTGAAATGCTGCCAGGTTTTAGTGATGCAAATTAAGATGACTGTAAAATTGTTACTTAGCGGTTTTGTTAAATGTAAATTTGCAGTGCTGCGTAGTGTTATTCCGTTTCTTGCCGTATGTTCGAGCTAACAGGCAGAACCATGCTCATTTGTATAATGTTAATACCTTCTTGCTTAACTTTTATAATATTCTGCACAAATTAACGTAAGATCCTAATAATCAGGCCAGCTATTAAAGAATTCTGTGATGTGTTCCAAAATGAAATGTGTAACGCCTATTGGGTTCACACAATAATTACAGTCTGACTGCCGTCTGCTCTTCTCATCACAGTGACACCTGCTAACAAATATGTTGCTAACTGTGTTTGCAGCATTACAAATAGGTAGAAGCTTATTGGTTGCTACAGGGCGAGGGCACTTGTCCTGTGTACTTACCACTGGAAGGTGATTTAGCAAGTCTGCTTTGATGATCTGCTTTTCTCAGTGTGAGGCTGTGTTTTGCACCCTAGAATTTCTAGGTACAGTGTCACAGCACAGATATTCCTCTTTTCACCTTTCTCTTTTCCTGCTGTTGCATTCTTTCATGTTTGCGGATTTGTTGTTGTTTTTACTGACATTTCTGCAGAAAAGCATTTAAACAATTAGTGAAACAAGAGCTCAAAAACTTCCAGTTGTGTACATCTATGTGCATGACTGGGTGTGTGTGAGAGAAAAAGAAAAGGAAGAAGGAAAGAGATTTCAGCTCTAGCACTGCAGCTTTATGTATATAGTATTTAACTGCATGGGGATTGATGTGGAATAAAAACAGTACACACATCTTTTCAGAAATAATCACATCCTCTCTGGGATTATTCTAGTGAACTAAGATGTGCTTGTGCAAATATTTGTAGATGATGAAAGAACTCATTGTAAAAATTGGTGAAAGAAATTCTAATATTCAAGAAATATTAGAGGCATGATGCTTACTTCTATCGTATAACAGACAGGGACAGTCCTGTCCCTCATCCTACTGTAAACAAAGTCTAAGATTTGAATTAATGTTTTAATGTTAAATTAGAGAACTGAAATATTCTATTGCCTTTTAATCCTGTCATTTATTTTTTTATGAGTGTCTGATTTAAATTACAGATAAAAAGTCATGGCCCCAAAAATAATAGCATCTTCATTAAGTGGCAGCTTCGTGTTCCTTGCTATACTTCCAACAATCAGTGATTAAATACCCACAGTGAGCATACTCAGAGAATAGCTCTCATGTAACTCTAGGACACAGATTGACTTCCTTACTGCCTCTGTTGAGTTAGAAACTAGCAACAACAAACTTCAAAATCAGGCTCTTAGGTCTTTGAAAATGCACGGCATACGAAAGTTAAATTTGCAAAATGAAAATGCGAAGTTCATCTGTGGATCTATACCAGGAAGGGAGTGTTTTAGAAAGGGAAGGACTCTCTGATTCTCGAAATTCTTGAAAATGATGGAAAAATACTTGCAATCCTTTTAATCTTCTTAACAGTCCTTCTGAAAATGGGAAAGCTCAAATAAATGTACAAACTGAATATTCAGTAAGCTGCCAAATTATTCAAAATGGGAATCTGTGAAGCCACGGAAAGTGGTTTTTATTTATTTATTTATTTTCTGTGAAACTAGTGTGTTCATATAATTCATTGAAAGTTTAATGAATCAGTCATAAAGTATTTCTAGGAAAACTTTGAGATTTGGTTTGTAAAAAGTTTTGGTAAAAAAAATTTGCAGCCTACTGCTTTAGATAGTTGTCTTCCTAATCCAGAGTGTATTGGGAAAAGAGCTGAGAAAAAAAATGGGTAGATTTATGAGCATGTTGAATTTAAAAGTATCGTTCAGTTTAACTCAAAGCCTTCAAATTTTATCTTGTCAATACTTGAACTATTGCAGTAGTTGAACTCATTTTGATGTAAGATGTATAAGTAGCCCTCCTCCTGAATCCATTACCACTGAATTTCACATTTCCAATAAATTCTTCAAGTTAGAGAAAAAAGAAATCAGAAAAAAAATCGCTTTGACATACAATGTTCGTTCTGTATCTTAACAATCCTTTTTTAATTGTCCATAGCAATGACCCTGAAGGATAAATTAAGGCCACAGTTACAGTTCTGCAGCCTACTCTTTTCAGATTATGCTGTCCTGGTAAAGGAGACTGGTAAGTCAAATGTATCTGAAGACTTTGAGAACAATAAGATTGAACAGGATCATGGGTGTAATTGGATTTAAGCTTTCTCTGTTGCTTCCACTGTATAATCTTTCCATAGTTTCCAATCTTTAATGTTCCTGAAACATATTCTGTATTTAAAAAATATTCAAGTTACAGTCACTGTAAAACAAACAAACAAACAAACAAACTGCCAAAGTACACCAAACACCACAAAAGGAATCTGTGCCTTTTTTACCTTTCAAATAAGGATCACAAAAAAAGGCCTGGGGGGTGATCAAGCAACTCCATATCTCTGGCTCTTGTGGAAGTCTTTTCTCAGAGTGGATGTGAGTAAGTCCCAGAGGCTCAGCTTTCTCATTAAACAGTTGTAATGGATCTTCTGTGCCACTGAGCTTCCACTAGTTTCTTCTACCATATTTTTACTGCAGATTAGAATGTTTGTTTCTGCTTTCCTCCCATTTTTTGGTATTATTTTATATCTTTATATGCAAACGTGAAAAAGTGAAGCTGGAAAACACAAAGGTAAAAATGTCTAGAATATTACCAAGCCTAGTCCTACTCAGAACAGATACGTACTTTCTAAGAGTCGGTCATCCTAGCGCCGATAAGGTGAGAATGACGGTGGCACGCCTTGCTTTTAGGCTGGTACAGAGAGATTGCCAGCTTGACATCTCTTCCAGCTCAGAGTGGACCAGGATCTACTATTTCCTCAGCCTAGTGTCCAGAAGTTTAGAAGATTTCCAAAGAACTTAATAATAATGGAGGATTATTCTCAATACCTAGAGATGCTAAAATCCCAGTGTATATAGAAAAGGCTTGGTGTTGATCCCGATATATATATGCTATTTTTTACTGAGGAGTATTTTTCATCTATTTGAACTATGTAAGTGAACTTGAGATACTAAATGATGTTCTTATGGCACTTCTCTTTATGAATATTCTAATTTAACCAGGCTGATTTGTAATTTTTCTACTTTACTACTAAATGGTTTAAGATCAAGCACATCAAAAGTGAAAAATAAAACCTAACTGAACAGTTTGAGATTTAGAAAATTCATGATGGATTTCAAAATCCAGATGAACAATTGGTTTCTTAATCTTATCATTTATTCTTGATTCATTTTTTCCCCAAAGAAATTCATAAAGGATTTAAATTTTATAGCATTCAAAGGACATAAATGTTCAGGATTTAAATGATTTAAATTCACAGGAGACTGGATGATGGAGATTGTTGGAGTATGCAGTCTATCACCTCCGTGGAATTGGGCCTACCCATCTTTATAAGTGCTTATACATGTACATACTGGTGCAACTCTTCAGTTGAAATCAAATAGAAAAGAGATTGTATTATGCAGTGAATAATTGGAGGTGTATAGAAGTCAGAATTAAGAAAAAATTCTTGCCAGCAGTTTTCATGGGCTAGAAAGTGAGACAGCACAGCTGCTTCATATCGTAAGAATAGGTGAAGAGATAAAACTGATATCGTCAGGTATCGTGGTGGGAAACTGTTGGTACATGCCTGCTTGTTAATGGGAACAACTCCAAAGTATGACTTCATGGTTCAAACCTTGGTGTCCACGTCGAACCTCCTCTCTTTGTGTCTTCTGGGACACTGATCAGCAAAAAAAACAAGGATTGAAAGGATTAGGAGTCTAAAAAACATGTTCATCTTTGAAGGTACCATAAGTAGGTCAGGGTTGAGACATGTTGACATGATAGCTTCTGGAAAATTACAGTGCCTGAAACACATCTGTAATTTGGATAAATTGAGGAGTTTAGTCCATATGATACCAATCCAGCTTCTTTCACAAAGCTGAAATTGGTTTTAGAAGATGAAAATTCATTGCTGTAAGATACAGTAAAATATCTAGTGAATACTGTACAAATCATTTACATTTCTAAATTATCTATGTGAGGAGACTGCTTTTTCTTCATTTTGACATACTGTAAAATATTATCTTCTTCAGAATATAACATTATTCCATAATTACAGGTACAGCATTTTCTTTTTGACTAATAACATGTTTGTCAAGAATTGGTGTGCACATTATATCATTCTACTAATTATTTCAACTCAATCTCTGTTGCTAAAATTGCTTTTCTTATACTTAGGTTTCACAGATCATTCTTTATACAATTAATTCTGACAAAATCAGGATAAGTAATTCAGGATCAGATTTTGAAATCTTGAAAATATTTTAAGTAAGAGAAATTTCATTTTTGAAGGGTTGTCTAGATGAAATTTATAATCTAAAACAAGATCTTTATTTTTTACATCAATACTGTTAAAACATCACTTTTATTCCAAAAATGAAAGCAAATGTGCTCAATTCTCTTGAACCCCGTAGCTGAATGTGTCTCTCAAACCTGTTACCCATTGCTTAGCATCCTGATTTCACAATCTTGCAATTGAAGTGTGATCTTTTCCACATGACAAAATTGTTGTTTGTAATAACTTTTTGAAGACTCGTAGCTCAAATATAATCTCAAGTCTTATTTTTTATTCCTTGACTTTAATTATGCAAGTAAGAAAAGAACTCAGAAGAGGTTATCCATTATCAGTTACATCTTTCAGCTCAGAAGCATCTTGCAGTGGCAAGAAACTGACAAGTTTCCAGATCTTTTTCACCTCTGGCTTCTAAACTATATTAAGATTTAGATCCCGTAAATTAACTGGAATAGAAAGAATCTCTTCAATTAATGACCTAGATGTGTGTCAGATGCACTGCATCATAAAAAATGCTCCATCCTATCATGTTGTTTATGCATATATGATTTTGTACACTAAACAGTTTAGGAATACAAATAACTGACTCAGCTTTCTTTTCCTAACCATGCATGAAGACCAAAGCATATCTGTGTCAGAGAGATCTCCAGAAAATCAGCATCGTATAGTCACAGTTCTTTTCCCCTTCCTTAGCCCTCTGCAGAAATTACACTGTCCATTTAGAAAGCTTATTTCTTCTTTGGTATTGAATCTGCTGTTTCAGTTGGATCTCAGTGGGATTGATCGTGAAAGAGGCTTTTAGAGAGCCATGGCTTCCCTCTAGATGTGCCTTGCTGACCAAGATGTAGACAGAATAAATAGCAACACTAGATACCTGGCCTTATACAAAAGTATGATTCCCTGATGAAAAAGGTACTCAAACACTTGTGCAAGGAGAGTCACCTTCTTTGATCCCTTTCAAGCTCATTTAAGTTTCATGTTTCACTCCAACTCATCTACTGTCCAGTGTCATAAATTGACCGCAGGATATTCACACAGAATCACAGAATCACAGAATTGTAGGGGTTGGAAGGGACCTCCAGAGATCATCGAGTCCAACCCCCCTGCCAAAGCAGGTTCCCTACAGCAGGTCGCAATATTCTTATTTGATATTTAGCTTATCTCAGATAATTATAGAAAATTCATATGACTATTCAAATCATTAATTCCTTTGATGAGTAGAATTTTTTTAGAAATTAAACATTCTTAAGCAGGTCTAGAAATGTGACATATAATCTTAACTAAAATACTAACACAATAGCTGATCCTGTCGCACTTTTTGGCTTAGAAGGCTCATAACTTGGATTAACTTAGAAGAAAACATACAAGCAAACTTACAAGATGATAAAAAATGTACATATAGACTTTATGGTAAGAATATTGTGGGTGATCTCTGAAATACTTTTGGCCACGTGGTGTATACCTCACAAATGCAAACTCTTATCTTTTAAACCAGGGGCATCCACTAGGGCTGTAAATGCTTCTATTTCATAACGTAGGACAAATCAGTAAAGTAGTCCCAGATTCATGTTCTTGTATGTATACAAGTCCTTGTTAGGTCTAGGGGGAAGGTGAAAGGAATCTATCTATCCAGACATCTCAGACAACTTTGTTTTTCATAAAATAATCTCTTCTCCTCCAGTAACGGTCCACCTGGATCCCACTGTAACAATTACCTCACAAGAAGAAAGAAATGAAATGTTTATCTGATTAACAACTCTAGGGGACCTCATCCAGAAGTTGTTATCCTGAAGCAATCTTGGGTGAGAATACGAGCTGAATTTGAAGTAGTTGCCCTGCATAGCTCATAAGTGGGAGTTGCCCTAAAACATGCTACAGATATTGCCTGAACCTTAGTAAAGGGAGCCCTAATTGAGAGGAGGACAGTTTGTTCAGTGCATGTGAGCCCTCACACAATTTGAAACCCCTCTGAGAGCCTCTAGGAAGTAAAAAAAGTCCCCCTGGATTTATTACCAAAAGCTACAAAAAGCCTGAGAGATTCTCAAAATGTCTTTGTTCTAGAAAGATGAAAGGACATAGCTCTATGAACATCAAGTGTATGAAGCTTAGTCTCTGCGGGAGAGTCATGAAGCTTGGGAAAAATACTGGTAAATGTATAAACTGATTTGAATAAAAACCTGAAAAAATTTTCTCTCTCACACACACATGCACAAAATTTCTGGGCCAAAGGGAATACGTTGATGAGGAACCTACCAAAACCTGCATTTTGCACACTCTGCAAAATGAAGTGAAACGACCATGAGTGCTGCTTTCTTGAGAGGTGATGAAATGATTGTATAAGTTCAGACAGTGGCTGCATCAAGAACAACATAAATTCCAGTTAGGACAGACAAAACTCTGTGATTCTTTAAGAAGAAATCTGAGTGTGGTCATATGCAAAACATCTTAACCTGCAGAAATTTATGTAGACAGCAGTGGAAATTCAGCCTTGTGGAGCTGACACTGATCCTGGTAATGCCATGTTATTTAGGGAGCAGCATTTATCCCTTCTTTCACTTTGTTTACTCCCACCTTCTGTGTTTGAATGTGACATATGTATGCTTTATCATATAACTTTTCAGCATTTTATGGAATTAGGATTGTACAGAGAAGCAAGACACAAGAAAATTGCACTGTTTATTCTTGGCTCTGCAGAATGGCTTTTGCAAAATTACTTTAATATTCTATGCTCTGGTCTCCAAATGTATAAATGGAAACCAATAACAATTATCTTTTTTATGAAGTGCTTCAAGATCTCAAAATAAAAGGGAAAACATCAAAGAATGGTAGTATTATTATTACTTGAACAGATTGAGATATTTCAGAAATAATATCAAGTTATTTGACACAAAAAAAAAAAAAAAAAGAAACAGGAGAAAAGATCAGAAGATTGAATGTACCTCTGAACATAAAGCAGAGACAACAGTTTCTTTATAGACAAATTTTACCTTTTTGTCCTGGGTCTGCTCACAGATAGAAATCCTTTAGGGAGCTTGACACTGTGCTATCAGATTTGGAGATGTGGGCCTGGGAATAGTGAAAAATTTGTACTGTAGGGTATCTATCTATCTATCTATCTATCTATCTATCTATCTATCTATCTATCTATTTTGGTCACTTACAGTAGAAATCACTAAAAACCTTGTGGAGAAAAAATTCTAGAAAGAATCCTTAAAATGTACTATTTTTTTTCCTATATATAAAGTGTATGTTATATTTCCGAATACTTAAATTTTGCTCATATCGAAGGGATAGTATAGGTAGTTTCAGAACAGTAGCTTTGAGTAAAAACTAAAAGTTATGCTAGTCTTATACTTCATTTACAAGGACACAGTCTAGTTCTGTCTGAATACGTACGCAAGGTAGGAATACCACAGCTGCTCTCATGGCAGATGGGTGCGGAGCAGAAAATAGTTACGAACCAGCAGCAAATATGAAGCAGTAACTTCAGCATCAGAGGCACCTCTTTTGATATTTCCATCAGAAATCAACTTTAGGTATCATGCTTTCTGACATCTGCTTAGCCAGTGACTCATGAGTTGAGCTGCTCTCTGACATATGCAATTCCTGTCAGCAAAGAGACATTTAGCTTTTCGGTATTCGCAGCCATGACTGACACACAGGCAAAGCAGATTTTCAAGTCTGGAGCTCAAGTGTCAGCCCTGAGACCTGTGTCTCAGCACTCATTTGAGACCATAGGGTTGATTTGTTTATTCCCCTGAAGGATTATTGCATGTTTTTTTTCTCATTTTATCAGTAGGATCAAGAATGACTTAATAGCAACAAAAACTATACAGAGCCGAGCAGTTGCTAGACGTAAAGTGCCACTGAAAGTTTTGGAGCTATTGTGACTAAACCTTATGTATGCTCTGAAAGTAACGCCTCCTATTTTACTAGGTTGACTCATGATGTCAGAGGCAGAAGTTGGTGGTATAATAGTAGAAGTTGAGCCTTCCCATCAGTATTCAATTATATTTTGTTGTCATGTGACAAATGGCAGCAGAGGGACACAGTGGTATCTGTCATGCAAGTGTGTATGAAGCAAAAGCGTGTGACTGAATTCCTCCATGTGGAAAAATTGGCACTCAGTGACATTCATCAGTGCTTGCCGAATGTTTATGGTGACCAAATATTGGATGTCAGCACTGTAAGGCAGTGGATGGTGCATTTCAGCAGTGATGACACCAACAAGAAGGACGTGCCATGGCTGTGCACAGCTGTCATGGCATGAAATGTGTAGCATCTGAATCAGGTCATCTGGTCAGGCAGATTACAGTCAGGCAACTCTATATGGGATTGAATATCAACTTTGATGTGTTGGAAAAGGTAGCAATGCGAAGTTTCACGAAGTTTCCTCCAGACAAGGCCCATGAATGCTCACAAATGAACAGAAAGAACACCATATGTAAAGTGTGCCAGGATCTACTGAATTATTACAAGACTATGGGTGACAATCGGCTGGCAGCTTTATCATTCTCAACATTCCAAAAAAGTTTGTGAAAATAGACTGCTAGTAAAGGAGGCAACCTTCTTCTATCAACCTGAGGGAAAATTTCCCAAGGAAGACAAATCCTTTCAAATCAGGGAACCTTCTCAGGAAAGAAGTGTCATGATGCTCCAACAACATAAAGAGTGTCAGCTCCTCTGTGATGAGATGCTGCATGCTCTGACCACAGGACACAATCCCTGAGAAGCCTAACTTCACTTATTCCACTTTTCCTGGACATACTCAAGCAAAGACAGCAACAAGACATTAAGTTTCAGAATTTCTTGTCCTGTTCTGGTACAAGAGAGAGAGGGAAGAATAGCTCAAGGCTTGATGTGACAGCTGCAAAACAGGCAGAAAAAAGGGCCCAGGAGCAGAGCTGACACAACTACCTTGATGAATGTTTGCTTGCAAACAAAGATTTATATGTCTTGTTGTTTATATCAGGAACCTGAAGTGAAATACGGATGACTGTGAAGCTGGTGACAGATCTCCCATAAGCAGGATTTCATCCTGGTTCCTTTCTGAAGACTCTTCTGTGATTTGTAGTACATTAATAGCAAGGGGAAGTTAAAATGCTTCAAATCAGGAAAATATTTTACTGAGCTGGGTAATTTGAGAAACATCTCTCATCTGTTAAGGTCTGAGCTTCTCCCAGTAATAACAAGAACTTGATCAAGCATGAACACTCCAGAGCTATCTATAGATTTGTACTACACAACCTTAGAAATGTCATTGGCACACTTCACAGTATAATCAATACATTCTTTTTAACCTTTGCGCAAGAAGGTTGGAAAGCAGACCGAAGCTGAAAAAAGACTATCCTGCAGTGTGAAAGGTGCAAAATTAGAGAAAAAGCAGAACTTTGAGATTTTGCTCACAGCATGATCTGAAACTCACTGTCTTCATTCCCACGGATTTCATGTTTTACTGTAAGTTTTGGTCCATAGCAAACTCCTTGAGAAGATAATCCAGATACCCTTTCTTGTCTCCTATCCTAAATCCCTTCTCCTTGGAGAAGTGTCTTGCTGTTCATGTAGTACTCTTACAGGAACATTATAATCTCCACAACATTATGTTTTTTTATGAATTTGAGAACAGCTAAAGTGCTTATCAAGTCTTTTTTTTCTCCTGCTGACTTATTAGAGGCCAGGGATTTCTTGACTGTTGACCCTGTCCCCCATCAAAAAAAATCTGCTGTGCCAAAGGAAATGTGCAAGTGACTGTGATGGGACCTTGTAATGACATTGCAGGATTGTGTCTTGAATATTGGCATTGTGTACTTAAAGCACATAGTGAGTGACCCCAAAAAGGAAACTGATCCTGTCCAGTATAAATACAGGGTCATATCCCTATTAACACTCTTAAGGAACTCTCAGCTCATTTCTTGTGTCACCAGAAACAGATTTCATTATGTCTTGGACCTCTCCCTCTCCCTCTCCCTCTCCCTCTCCCTCTCCCTCTCCCTCTCCCTCTCCCTCTCCCTCTCCCTCTCCCTCTCCCTCTCCCTCTCCCTCTCCCTCTCCCTCTCCCTCTCCCTCTCCCTCTCCCTCTCCCTCTCCCTCTTCCTTACCCTTCCCCTTTCTCTCCCTTTCCCCTTCCCCTTCCCCTTTCTCTCCCCTTTCCCCTTTCTTTCCCCTTTCCCCTTTCTCCTTTCCCCTTTCTCCTTTCCCTTTCCCTTTCCCTTTCCCTTTCCCTTTCCCTTTCCCTTTCCCTTTCCCTTTCCCTTTCCCTTTCCCTTTCGGTGTTGTCTTAAGTGATTAATTGATTAAAAGAGATTTGCATGTTTCTGAATTGGAATGGTATTTATTTTGATTTATATACGGTATTGATTTATATATGGTATAGACTTTGCATATTGTGACAGATATCCACATTTAAAGTTACTTTATCTTTGAGTACACAAACTTCATGGTGTGTTTGTCTGTGCATGTGCACATGTATGTGTATATGCAAATTGTACTGATGGACAATTTATCATCTGTATGTTACTTTATTTCTTTAAAGAAGAAAAATAATTTCTTATTTGTCAACTACAAGATGAAACAAAACAAAACAAAGTAGTGAATATCTTCAAGTCTGAAAGTAAGAACCGTTTGAAAGTCCCTGTGTAAGTCAGAGTACTCTGGGACACAAATATTCTGAGAAAACATGCTGTCACTGAAAATATTGCAATTAGTCATGAGAAAGAATGAAATGAATGAAAATTGATGCATGTTGAAGGTAAACAATGAAGGCCAGGAAACGCATTGTTAATCCAGGAAAAAAGCAAGTATATTCAGCTGCAAATCCAGCTTTTAGATGACACAGTGATACATGGAGATATCCTTCACTCACTCTTTTACATATACAGCCCAATCTTTACATTTACGTGTACTAATATCCATACGTATATATGTATGAGACAGTTGAATAATCAGTAATTTTTGCTTTCATTCTAACATCTTACAAAATTTGCTGTTTTTAAAAATTTTTATTTTCTTTTACACAATGTTTTACACATCAGATAAAATTTCCAAAGAAATTAATGGAAGACCTACTGGTAACTAAATTGGAGTCAGTATTTCACCTCTACGTGTCGTGGTTTGCTTACTCCCAGCTAGCACTAATTAGCAAGCAGCAAATTAAAACACACTGTAGTGGAACCAACCACAATTGTTTCTTCAGTCTATGTAGTTGAACAATATGTTAAAAGAAGATGTATAAGGATTCTCTTATATTAAAATTAGTTTAGGAAATTTTTAATAGCTGGAACTGACTATAATTTCCTCCTTAAGACTCTCCTGTTTCAGTATTTCATAAATCCTTGTATTGATTAGGTTTATGTGAATCTTTGTACGGTCATAAACGTAATAAAAATTAGCATGAGTGGCAGCTGAATTTCAGCAGTCATAGAATCATAGAATCATAGAATCACCAAGGTCGGAAAAGACCTAAAAGATCACCCAGTCCAACCGTTCACCTATTCCCAATAGCTCCTACTAAACCATGTCCCTCAACACAACATCCAGTCTTTCCTTGAACAC
The DNA here is from genome assembly GCF_026119805.1 of Tympanuchus pallidicinctus. Classification (NCBI taxonomy): domain Eukaryota; kingdom Metazoa; phylum Chordata; class Aves; order Galliformes; family Phasianidae; genus Tympanuchus; species Tympanuchus pallidicinctus. The sequence continues at coordinate 38,596,705 of NW_026294618.1, read as the reverse complement.
CCCCGGGGTCGGTGATTCCACCACCTCCCTGGGCATCCATTCCAGTGCCTGACCACCCTTTCTGAAAAGTAATACTTCCTAATGTCCAGCCTGAATCTCCCCTGCCGTAGCTTGAAGCCATTCCCCCTGGTCCTATCACTAATGACACGAGAGAAGAGGCCGACCCCCAGCTCACTACAACCTCCCTTCAGGAAGTTATAGAGAGCAATGAGGTCTCCCCTGAGCCTCCTCTTCTCCAGGCTGAACATTCTCAGCTCCTTCAGCCTCTCCTCATACGGTCTGTGTTCCAGACCCCTCACCAGCTTTGTTGCCCTACTTTGAACACGTTCCAGGGGGGCAACAAAGCTGGTGAAAGTCCTTCCAGCCAACAGAACAGAACAACAAATTAAAAAATTGGAACAATATAAATCTAAATTTATAAAAAGGAATGTTAATGCCACAAAATGAAGTCAGTCTTAAAGTTCTGAATATTTTCTTGACGAGTTTCCAGAAATAAAAGCCTAAGAGAAGAAAAAAGACTTTCTGTAGATTTGTGTCACATACTAATAGTTCATTACAGGAATTTAATTCATTTATTAATGTGTAAATATAATTTAATAATAGTGTAAATGTGAGGAAAAAAAAAGTAATTTAGGAAAGCTACTTAACAGACATTTGAGATCATTTTTGTGTGAATCTTTCCCACATAGATTTTTATAGCTGTAAAAATCCCTTCTGTTTATTTTCTGTGACATTCCCCAATTCAGGCTTTGAACTCAATTACTTACGCTTCGCACTTCAAGGCATTAAATTACACTTGCAACAATCCTGTTTGCAGCCTCCCTCCCCTCCCCCTCCCCCTTTGGCTATGAGGTCTATTTTTTATATACTTTACATTTGATTTTATCTGGATGAGTAGTCTCAAAATGATAAATTAATCTACTGGGATCTTTTTTTTTTTTTTTTGTCTGAAAATATATAAAATATTTTGTGGAAAACCAGACTGCTTGAGAGAACATCCTGCAAATGCCTGATGTCAACATGACAAGGAAGGGTCTTCAAAGATGCCATCTTAAAGAGCTTTTAACTACTTTTTAACTATATGCAGTTATAAACTATTATTGATACAGTGAAAACAAACTGCTGTACAGACCAATGTACTTCCAAGGACATTTTTTCAAATGAAAGCCCACTGCTTTTTTGCTCAACACACCAAACAGAAAGGTTAAGGATCACTGGAAACATGGGAGAGGAAACTTTCGCTCTGAGAGCAGTCTCCTTAGAGCCAGACAAAATAGCCTTCTTCTCTTTTGATGTAGACTGTTCTTGCAGCTCAAATTCTCAGTCAAAATGGGTGTTATGATAACTAGGAAAATGACAAAGTTTAGATAGTTGTATCTATTTTTCTAAAAAGTTCACAGTTACATGGAAGTCAGCACAAGCAAAGAGAAAAGACAGTGAAGCCTCTATCTCAGTTGCACTGCAATTCATGTAGCCTAGGAACTAAACAGATTTTTCCTCCGTTTGATATTATACTGTATTTTTTCAACAAACTACAGTGTGCCACAATGTCCTGATGGCAACTGCCTACTGAAATGCTGTTCTGTTTCTGACTTTGCTGTTTCTTGTGCAGTGTGGTTGAAAACTGACTTGAAGTTTTGGCTTTGGGGAGATAAAATTCATTTTTGGCACACAGAAGTTGTATACAGAATGAGGAAAGGATAAGAAAGTGCTGTATTTTAAGCTTTAAAGTGGTTTGGTTTTTTTTTTGTGTGTGTGTTGTTGAAAATTTTGAATTTAGAAAAAAGGAAAAGCTTTGAAGGTTTTAATCAAGAATAGCAGTGAATAATGGTTTTCACATTTTTACTTCTCAGAGCTTGGGTATCTGTAAAAGTGAAAATTAAAAAACATCACATGTAGGTTCTGTACAGAATAATGGATATTCTCATTAGGCAAAATGAAAGAAGAAATCCAAGTCTGTAAAGAGCCATCAATGGAGAAAAAGTTTATTGCAGGTTTTTCAAATTTTCTAATCCTAGAGTAAAATCATCTAACTATATCTGCAGTGCAATAAACTTAATTTGGAATTCTGCAATCTATTTTGCTGCATGCACGTGTTTTCAGCCCAGGATAAAAACAGATTTTGGATGGTATTAAGCAAACTTTCCATGCAAATGACGTTAAACACCAGACACTTGCTAACAGCCCTACATGAAACTATGTGTACCAGACAAGAGACCGGAGGAAATTTCTGAGAACCTTCTTAAAGTTGCCAAATAAAGAACACAGTGGCAAAGTGATGTTGGGACTTGTGTTAAGTTTTCCTCTAGAAACATAAATGTTGCATTATATATATACATCCAGCAATTCAAACTGCACGTAAATCAGGTGTGAAGACAAAATAAAACTGACATTGAACCAGGCAGAGCACTCAGAGGCAAGCTTGTTTCAATCATATGTTTTCATGTTGGCTTCTGAAGAATCCTTGGGCAGGATTAAAGCATGAGCTGAAAATCTGTGGACAATTTTTTCCCCAAAATTTGTTAATAATTTGGTTTGGCAGGAGTTTGAAATCAATGAGTATTTTCATCATGATGTTCTGGTGGTTTCCCAGATGTAAGAATACTTGAACTGGATATACTTAGTAATCCAGAACCAGCCACAGCACCTTTCTCCATGTCTTCTGATGCAAACTGCAATGAGATAAAAAGACACTACTCCTTTTCCCTGCGTCCTTTCCTCCTACAGAGCACAGTGCAGAAAATGGTCATTCAGTGAGCAGCTCGCTATTAAGCTCTCTGGCATCTCTTCATTGTTTTTCATGGCTTTGTGCCTTACTTACCACACTGCAAGTTCTCCTTTAGACAAAACCACTAATTTCCTTGTGGCTTTTTATTTTGTGGTCTGATTTCTTCTCAGATATACATTAAATTTGTTTTCATTATATCCTTGGAATATGATTATTATTCATGTTTCCTAGGTGGAGAACCTTGGTTCGGGAAGATTAATATTCAGTTTTCACATTAATTCTGTGTTCCCAGCTAGTGGTATTTAAGAACTTTTTTGTTTTTTCCTTCAAAGATGCTTCAACAATGCTCAAACAATGCTTCATCCAGTCAAAGAACAGCTCCCATTATTGATTTTGGTTGCAGGTGTTACTGCTCCAAAGCTCTGTAAATCAAAGCCTAAGTTCTACACTGAGGTACTCAGAAAGCATAAAATAAAGACAGAGTTTCCTGGCTTTGCAAATCTCATTCACATCCTCCGAAAGCATTGCTTTTCAGAGCAGTTTGGGCCTCCTTTAACAGATCACATTCTCAGTTTGGCTTTAGTGACTTTACTAGCATCTTAGAGGAGTTCTGAGGCAGGGATTTGAACAGAATTATGTCTCCTAGGTCAGATTTTTTTTCGGCAATTAGTGCCTTTCCCTTTCTTCTCCTCATAACTCCACTTTGACCTGCATGTCTTTGTATTTGTCAAAGCAGGGAGCGTAAAGAGAGAAACACACTTCATTACACAGCTTTGATTCTTCTCTACTGCAGGTACTTCCTTTGCCTCAAATGATACAGGGGAAAAAAATAAAAAAGCAATCAGATAATTAAAAATTGTACCATATATGCTATAGACACAGACTGTATCATATGTATTATATACAAGAGGGTGTGTATGTGAACATTAAGGTTACCCAGGCAACACAGATTCTGTCACTTCTTGTCTTTTAAGAGATTCGGGTTATACCTATGCTAGTTGGAAATGATCAGCATGTTTTTGGAAATGCTGTTCATCTGAAAGTTGGAAACATTCTACATAGACTTGAGGATTTTAACCATCAGGCTGTTGGTAAACACACTACCTGGGCACCACTATTTTGCTCATCTGGATGCAAGCAGAACTCTGGACTGCTGCACAGGTCTCAGAGGTCCTAATTCCAGGATCAGCTCCTCAGGCACTCAAGCACCTCTGATATTACACTTTAAGGAAGAGAAATAACTAGTAAGAGGGAGCACGCATGGTTTTACTCAGTTCTGAGAGTTTGTATGCACTTATTTAATTTTTCAGGTTATCATTCCAAGTTTTTTTTTTTCCTTTCTTTGGAATAAATTCTTCTCTCAGTCTGCAAAAGATAATCTCATTTCTTGGTTTTGCACTAATATAAGAGGGGTTGGAAAGCAACCTACCACTCAACCCTTTTCTTCATGTTCCAACGTACTGCCCTGCATGTAGCCTGGATCATAAGAGCACTTGTCCTAGAAAAGAACAGGGTCACGGTAGCAGCAAGTTTCACAGACATGGACTTACCAGGAATGGAGGAGCAGGAAAATTCAGAAATTTTCATTTACGTTTCAATCTTAGGAGAGGATAGAGTTCAATTCAAAAGGTTCTGTTTCTCTTTCAGTGTTTTCCACGCCTCATCTCTTTTCCGAGCCTCGTGATCCCCGTTCTGCTTGCTGAATTGCCACTCTTGAGGTTTCTCATACCTGTCTTCATCTCTTACCCTGTAAATATTTAAATATTCAATTCACTATTCACCTCATCTTTTCTCCATTTCCTCTTTTTTTTTTTTTTTTTTTTTTTTTTTTTTTTTTTTTTTGTTTACAGGGTAGGAAGGCATCTTTCCTTCCTCAAAATACAATTTCAGCATTGTTTTCTTCCTCTTTGACGTCACCACCAATTGCTGTCGATTAAATTGTTTGAAATCCCATGCATATAATCTGTACTCCAGTTAAAGACAAATCTTGGAATCGTACCATGGTCCCCCCCAAGCAGACACCCCTAGAAACCCTCTTCCACATCTCCTCTAGGACAGTAAGGCTGCATGGCATTCCACCTACTAATCTGACTTGGCCTTTATTTCACGTGTGATTTCTTTTTATTTCATAAAAGATTTATGCCTTAGCAAATTTGTGTCCATACTCACAGGCACTAGAAAAGACACATCCTTTCTTACAAAGACTACTGTCCTTGTCTGTAAGAGAAATACAGTTCCAAAGAAGAATTATCTATGTTTAGCATATGATTAAATTTAGCGTGAATAATTAAAGAAATCCATGTAAGTGAGTAATGAGAGAGCAACCTACAGCTCAAATGAAATACTCTGAAGTGCAAAAAATAGAGTCAGGTGGGAGTGTGAGAATACCCTGTGTTGACTATAACTAGGAAGCAGAGCAAGCTGCTATTATCTGTGCAGTTAGCTTTTCTAAACAAAAAACAATAGAACTTAGCCTTGTTGAAAACAACTGGTTCCAGCACCACCACACATAAATCCTAACATCCTCCCTTTCTTAGAAGCTTTTAAAAAATATTTTCCACCAAACTTCCCATAGTAGTAGAACTATTACCAATACTATGCTACTTATGGCTGTAAAAGATTCATGAGGGATTTTTTATGGCAGGCCTTGTGACTCTGAAAAATCCACACGAATCTTCTGCACTTCATTATTGAAGGATATGCATTCACTTCACACCAGCCCAAGTGCATAAATAACGTGCAACAAGCACTGCAAGGTAGTACACAAAGTCACATTTCAAAATGTTATGAATAATAATACAAAAAAATATGATATAAATGAGACAATAACAGTGCACAGCTTTAATACAATTAAAACCCAATTGATATATAATCATCGGCTGACATTCAAGTTTTTTTTTTGGGGGGGGGGGAGGGGAAGGGAGGATATAATGTATTATGTATTAAGCTTCTTTCTTACTATCCTTTTTTAAAGGGTTTTATAACAATTTTGGGTTTTTTCACACATGAAGTAAGGTTCATCTGTACTACTAATGAAGGAACTAAGATTTTTTGATTTATCATTTTACATAGTTTCATGTCATGGATGTCTTCTTGATGAAATACTGTGACAGTCTTTTCTGCTTTGGTACTTCCACTGTAAATTACAAGACATACAGTTTCTTCTCCTCTCCCCGTATGCTTTGAAATAACTGGGCTTAGCGCAAAGCTTTTTCTTCTGGATCTGTGTGTTTTCTCCATCTCACACTTTCCTTTCCCATCTTACTAGCTGCCAGTTTTTCTAAGCTTCTACTTACGTGATAGTTTTCTACAACTAAGCTAAACAGCATCATTGGCCTTCTACCTTCTTATGTTCATCCCTGTCATCGTGTACACCATTCACAGCTTCAAAGGTTTCCCCAGGGGTCCTAGCACAGTAGAAAATCCTGATTATAAGTGACATTTGAGTGGATTTTTAGAATTAGTGTATTAACAATTATACCCAACCTTAGGCTCTTTATTAACAGTATGAAGACTGGGGTCTAGGACAGAATTCAATGCAGCTGTGTCATCTTCTCATCTTTTCCAGCATGTGCATTCCTCTTAGTAGTGTTCTAAAGGTGGGCAAAGAGGTTGGTACTAGCTTTTTGCTAAGTAAATGACCATCTTTGACTTTTTCTGAAGGGTGAAACAAAGCTGGAGTCAGCAACATCTGTATTATTTCAGGTAAACACCTGATTTATCCTACACAACAGAGTATTTACATTTTCAATATTGAGGACAGCTTGGACAGTGTTACATATGTTTTACCTCTAAAAAGGCCCTATGAAATAGGTCTTTTAATATCACCTAGAAACTACCTTGAAATGCTAAAAACATTTACAAAATAATCTTAGTATTTTCACATATGATGTGGAGTGGTAGAATACAATGGGACAGATGGTAGTGGCAGATTTCTTTGACAGGATAGATGTAACTCCACAGAAAATGTCATTACTAGTGTTTTGATAATACATTAATATACTTTCATCTGCTGTGATGTGTCAGCAATTTTCTTTACCATTCTAAGGTTAAAAACTGAAGCCTATAAGCCAGTATAAATATCTATGAACCTCTGTATTTCAATTATTGTTTGCTTGTTTGTGTGTCAATTTAGTTACAATCAAGTGAGTCTTCTCATGAACCGGGATTAGAAGCTCTAGCCATAGACTAAACATAACACTGGCTGCTTTATTAGTATTCCTGTTGTCACATATTACACAGGTCAAATTTAAGTGGGTTGTGCCTGCTGAAAACACCTCCAACAACAGATGATAATTGTAGTGAATTCAGACATTGGTTAACCTGTAAAAAATATTAATTAATATTTTAACATTTTCTCTCTACATAAGAAACACATTTGTTTCTAAGATAAGTCAAGTATCAGGACAAGGTGATTACTTAACATCTGTGACCAAGGAAAAGGCTCAAGGAGAAAAATCATCCAACATCTGCACTGTCGGTAAAATACTTGTAAAAAACACAAGTGAAGTGTGATTAATCACCATGGATGTATGATTGAGTCAATTGACTGTTACTTTTTCATGATGATTAATCAGCTACAAAAATTATAATTGTCCCACTTATAGTGGCTGCATGCTGTGCCTGATGACATCATTTGGGCTACAGATACTCAATGAGCGGTTTTCAAAAGAATATGCAGATGAACCACAAAGGGTGAATTAGGTTAAAACTACATTTTGAAGATCATCTTTGGCTTTTGTAACCCAGACTTTGCATTGTATTAGCAGCTGACTGAAGGGTCAAATACTTTGCTAGTTGTACTTTGAAATATCATAACCAGATTGCACTAAAATCAGAGGCGTGCATTTTGTCATTTTGTCATTTACCACTATTAAACAATATTTCCATTAGGGAAGCATCTGGAGGCAGAGAACAAAACCAAAAATATTTTCATAACATTGGATAAATGAGTCGTATGCCCTCAGCATACATTTTCAAGAAGGAGATGGCAAAAAAAAAAGAGCTTCCAAAATGTCAGTGATAGTTGCTAAGGAAAAAAATAAAACTGGACTGGAATTGCTTGCTTCAGGTCAGAGGTGAGTAATAGAAAATGAGGAATATTGAATATTGAAGGGAAACAAATTAATTACTGTTTTTATGAATCAAAACATGAGGTCAACAAAAAAAAAAAAAAGAGAGAAAATTTAAATCCAATTAGAGACTTAATATGTAAACCAATCCAGCTGATTATTGCTACTTGGGTTCTGTGACTATACTTTAACTGTGTGATCTGAGATCCCATCTGAGGTTGGCATCCTCCTACTTCCTCCATCTCCCCACAGGACCTGGTTCCTAGGAGAAAGAAACTTGATCATGCTGGCCAAAAGAGAACAGCAGCCTATCTGGGTCAGCCCTCAACCTGGATAATGATCAGGAAAGTGGGATTGTGCTGTGCAATCTAGACATAGCCTTGAGATCAAAAATGTAATGCACATATTATAAGGATAGTGACAGCTCCTGTAATTATAACAAAACTCCTGTACTTTTTAAAGCACATATGCAGTTATGCTTTAGGGCATAAACCAGCCACTTACTAAGGGTTTAAGAAACAAGTCCTTTTGCAGGCAGGTGTTTCTGCAGGTTTTTTTTTCTTCTTTTTTTTTCTGACAAGGTTTCTTGCACCTTCCTCTAAGGCAGTCGGGATTTGGCATCTGTCAGAGACAGGGGACTGCGCTAGATGGATCGCTGATCTAATCCAGTGTGGCAGCTCTTATGCTCCTACGAAGACTGTGCAAGCTTCATGGCAGATATTGGTTTTGCATGGAAGCCTGAAAGTGTCATCAGACTGTTGAGTGGGTAAAGTGCAGCATTTTATAAACATATAACCCTCAAGGCTCCTAGGGAAAGATTGTTACTTCGGGATCCTGGATAATCTTAAAAGGATGATGTACTGAGATCTGACACAATAACCCAAATGATGAATTATTCCAGGCAATTTTGCCCCATCAGGCTAAATTCAAATATCCTAATGGACTGTGCAAAGGACTGTGCACTGCAAAAACCTCAGCCCCTCTTCTCTCACTATTTTACATGTCTTTGTATCTACAAAGAAATAGTTACTTGCAGAGTACGAGATCATACTTTAAACCTAAAGTTCAAAGTCTTATTTAGGAAGTGAGAGTTTTTGATGGAAAAGTTCTTTAAAATCCTTAGAGATAACATGCTTGGAGGGGTACCATCTTTTACAGTCATTTAAAATAGGCTTCAGAATTCTTTACAGTCTGTTCTGCACAGGCGATACCTTTCTGAGCTGTATATAAGACCTCACTAATGATCTGTAATGAAGAGCTCCTTTTTGCACATCCAGCATTTTTCACTAAAATTCAAGAAAATAGCACAATTTTGCCATTGCTATTCCCCTTTTAGTGCCTGCCTTTGCTTTTGAATTATAGCACTATCAGTGAAGTCACAAACTATAGTCCTATATTTCTTTCTTAGGTCTTCAGTACACAGTCTCACATCTATGTATCCTAAAGTTTGGTCCAGTCCTATTCCTTAAATGTTAACCTTTATAAGAACTCATCTTCTGAAAGACACAGAAGAAGAGGCTTTTTACAGATTTATACTTACTGAGATATATTTGGCACTCTTTTATTTAGATTAGAAAGGGAAACATGGGAACTCTGGTCTCTCGAGTTTTTCCTAGGCACCTACTAATTGTTAATTATTAGAGACTAACTAAGTCACTGAAGTGAGTCGTTTGGCTGGTGTCTCAAATGCTGTCATTTACTACTACACAAATCAGCCTAGTGATAGAGTGTCTTTAAATTAGGTTACAACCATGCAGTTATTGGACAGGGAGTAATTGATAAAACCATTAGTAACACTTGTAGAGATAACAGCTAGCAAAATCATGCAACCATAATTATTCCTAATGGATACATGCTATAAATTGTGGCAAGAAAAAAAATCTTGCATTATCTTTCAATCAAATTTGACAGTCCTGGTAGATTACTGTAGACTAAATGCTCATGTATGAAGAAAAAATGACCTATCAGAATATCTTCGCTTTTTTCCCTTTCCCTTCTCTTCTCCCATCAAATTATGTGGTGTTTTTTTTTTTTTCTTTTTTCTTTTTTCTTTTTTCTTTTTTCTTTCTCTTTCCTTTTTTTTTTTTTTTTTTTTTCTTTTATAATTTATTTCTACAGTGGCTTTCAGGCTAAGGAAAATGCAGTCCTTCTTATTAGCTGCCTTTACTACAGTGTTTTATATTTTCCATCAGACACAAGGTATGTCAAGACTTTTTGTAATGTGACAACATGAAAAGAATTACCAGTTTGAATAAATGATTCCAGGTTGCATTACATTTTTCCAACAGCAAAATGTATTCTTTAATAATACATAAAGTTTTATCTATAGTCTGGTGTCAACATTTGTTTCACTAAACAAAGACTCCAATTCTTAGTGCCATACCCCACCTCCTTCTGACTTTTCTCCCCTCCAAAATCACCAGTTATTTTACTGTTTTTTTTTCCTTTTTCTGCAAGTGACAAAAGCCAGAAACTGTCCCTATTGACTAGATCAACCTTAAAATCAACCTCATCACTTGATTATGTCTTTTCCCCACTTTCATGTGCAAGTTGATACTTCTCAATCAAATGCTTGAAGAGTATGAAAGAAAACAGGTGAATTATCCATACAGAGAAAAAGCTAATTAAATTTGGAAAACTGATCATATGATAATAACTTATCAGAGAGATGCATTCATCACTGGACTTCTGTAGCATTTTCTAAAATACTTTGTTCTTGCATGTCGTTGTGAAAAAGAATACACAGATAATTTGTACAAATAATTTGTACTATAATTTTTTTTTCCCAGTGTACCCCACACATTTTCATTCACAAATTTATGTGCATATTATCACTTTAATATGCACATATTTCCCTTAAGAGGAAAGTAACTCAGAAGCACAAGCTTAGTTTGTGAGTACTCAGAGAGTGCAGCTTGCAGGTCCCCTGGTTCAGTGGATCATCTGATGTTTTGTCTTTGAGGCTGATGGAAAAAGTCCTTGCAAGAAAAGCAGTGCTACAATTAGCATATACTGACGCTCTTTTAGCATCCAAGGCAGAGGTGTTGTGATTGCTGAACTCCCGCTATGCTCAGGAGGGGTGAAGATTTGAGGAAGATGTCTGAATTATGCAGCCATGGTACTGGTCATGCTGCTGCTGTTCTGTAAGTTAGCAGAGGCATCTGTGTTCACAGGGTGTTGCTCAGCACCATGTGATGAGTGGGATGCCATAGAAGTACGAAGAACTTTGTTTCCTCCCTCACATTATGCCTAGAAGCCAAAAAAGTGAAAGTTCCCCAAAAGCCACAATCAGGAAGTGTTTTTCTAGGCTGGCTGTACTATAGATACGCTGTGTGTCCTGTGCTGGACTGCTGGACCATTCTTTTCTGCCTTGTCCCACTCAGTTCCCCAGTATTCATGGGTAGCTTCTCGGCTCTGCTGTGTACCTCCAGTCTGAGGCACAAACAGACAGTGCTTGTAGAGTGTCGCATATTACTAACAGCACCTTTGCCATCTGCTGCTTGATAGAGATGGAGGAACATCTGGGAATGTGAAACATCTTCCACATTACTTACTGTGAGAAAACTGCTCTGGGCCATGTTTTTCCCCTGGAAAACACAGACATAAGATGTAGTTAAGCCTAAAAATCATGTCTTACTGCAATGTAAGGAATAGTTTGCACCGGGGGATTTTATTTTTCTTCTATTTTACTCTGACACCCAGATCACAGTGTACCTATTATTTCTGCATTAGCCAGGCTTAGGTTTGCTTAGCAATATTTTTTGGCAGCTTCTGAAGTCACACTAAAATGAGTCATCAACATCTTAACAGCATGCCAAAATGATTCCCTTACTTTGACAAACAAGCACCCTAACTTCTTATCGATCTGTTGCATGCAGATTTAATGAAGATAAGTCAGCACTTATGCAGCAATGATAGTGAGAAAGAGCAAAACATTTGGCCATTCCAGAAACCTCTGATGTTGCCTCTGTGTGGGAACAGGGCAAATTTATTTTCCCAGTCCCGAGAGAGGATTGAGTTACTGTCTAACTGCTGCAGGTAGGGCAGAAGCAAAGGCTCTGGCATCGATTTCCGTATGGGTGCTGCTCTGCTACTTCTAGCCTGTAACATGCTGCAGTCTTGCAAAAACCTATTGTGTCTAATTCCTCAGCTTGACAATCTAAATGGATTAGTTTTATGACTGAAGCAAGGACATCCCCTTATGTATTATATGCATCAAATTTCAAGCAGGTAAATGCTATCCTCATCTTCAATAACCACATCCACTTGATTTTTCTTTCTGGATGATTTGTTAACTGTGCATACAGACCCATACATAAAATGCTGCTTATTACAATACAGAATTGGAATACAGCCTATACTTATGTGCATTTTTATTATACCACCCCAAACTGTAAAAATTAAATTCAAAAATTAAGTTAAAATTCAACATGAAAAAAAAAGTTTCAGTAAAAATCACAACCAAGCCTTTAATACTGTTTTTTTAATGGATTGTTAAATGCTTATAAACCAGCCTTGAGTATAACAAATTAACTCAGTGAAGATTAGTTCAGGTGAAACCCTTTGATTTTCTCATTGTCCTCTAAATTAGAAATTAACCACCCTGGCATATACACTATACCAGAGCTGTATGAACTTTTAATATATCCAGACACATACAAACCTCATACTTCCCCTGAGAAAGATGAGTTTCTAAAGATTTAATTCAAGTTCCAAGGTCAAACTGAATAGATCTGAATTTCTTTTTAAAATGGGAGTTTCATTCCAATGAGGACTCAACTTCAATTTACTGCTTTTTCCTAAGTTGTGACAATATGGCACATAACATCACATGCAGATAGCAAATCAAGTGCACTGACAGCACAATGCCAAAAAGGTTGCCCAAGAGCACACTGTGAAGGCTAGTTGTAAGAAAAGTTTCCTTTTTTTAAAACCAATTTTGAAAGGCTTTTCCAAATCATGCCATTGCATCTTTTATAAAAATCTTTTTTGTGTCTTGCAGACAGATTTCTTGTGTATTGCAGAGCATCACAAGCGTAATGAAAAACCAAACCTTTTACATATTTTGCAGGCAAATAATACACCTGACAATAAACCACACACTTCAGGGGACAGATTCTAGCCTCCGTTAAATATGCTTTACTGAGCAACTCCAAATTGAGAGGTTGAGAATTTTGCTTTTCCACAGAGAAACTGTGGTGATGGAGTTGACAGTCTGACCCTGCGCTTTACAGGATGCTCAGAAAACGAAGGCCACCAGGTTTAGTTATCAACCAGCCCACATCACCAGAAACCTATTATTGACATTCAGGATTCCTCCAAACTGTGCCTGAGGTTCTCCGCAGGTGAATGAAGGTCCCTGAGAATTTTGACTTGTCTAAAACTCCACTGCACCACCACTCCATGGCTACATCTGATAATCAGCCACATTATTTTCCATGACTTTCTGCACTTTATCTCATCACAGTCACTCACTAAAGTAATGTATACGGTCCGACTCAGTGCAAAATTCCCTTCTCCTGGCTCATTGTCTTCCTTCCTCATTTTTCTATCCCCCAAATTCTTTTCCATTAGCTATTCCCGAGGCACAAGACCCTGCAGATATAACTCCTCTGAGAACTATATGTCTCCAACTTGCTGGTAATTTGCTTGCATCGATGTAGTAGAAAACGACAGGCCAACACTGTAGAAGCTTCAGACAAGGGAGGTTTCAGATTCCAGTCCTTACGAGGTCTTTCAGGACATGTACGCACTACAGGTTAGGATTTCAGGTTAGGTTAAGATTTTCTTAATTATTGGAAGAAAAAAAAAGAAACATCTGAGGAATGTGCTTATAGTTAGGAAAGCACACTAAAAAAAAGAACTCAGATATGTGCTATTTGGTATTTTCTCCACAGACATGTTTCTGTCCTTGGATAATGTCCATGGTCCAATGTCCAATCTTTCTGATTCTTTCCTATACTACAGAAATTAAGTAGTTCTCTGCTGGTTGGATATTGAAATGGAAATAGCACTCAGTAATAAGCCCTCTAATTTATTACAGTATTTTTACAAATGACGATCTGCATAAACTATTTGGAGGCACCTGTATCTGAATTGGAAATAGGACAGGAAGAATATGAAGGTTTATAACTACCTTTCTAAGATCAACAAATTAAAACTTGGTAGATTTCCATAAAAATAAAGCACATCAAGAAAGGCAATTCCAAATGTAAAGGATAAACAGTAATGAATAAAATTGAAGTTAAATTAAAAAAAATAAATTACTCCAACCACTAAAAGGGTATTTACATGACGATAGGGTCTAACATTATTAAAAAAAAACAACAAACTCAAGTTCTGTTATTGGACATGTGAAGCAAATTTAAAGCTGAATAGAACACAACTGATGCAGGTGACTTTGACAATAACATTTAAAAAGTGATATCAAAGACATGTTATCTAGAACAGATATCCAGGGCAACAGAATATATGTTTTAGAAAGTTAGAGACAACGTTCAAGCTGCACAGTGTTACCTGTGATAAATGTTATAGATGTGATATTACTGTTCTTGAAAAGGTGGCAAGGTTGAAAGCATAAGCTCTGAGGACAAGCTGAACATCTAAATCTATGAAGTCTAGAAAGAAAAATCACTTAAGAGAAGATTTAATTTAAGTATTTAAAATTTTAAATGGAACAGATAATGTCAACATGATCTTCTACTTTCGGACGGGCACAGGAAGATAGAACAAGAGGAACATAAATGAGAATTAAAGGAGAACAAATTCAGAGCAGACAGAAGTGCTCAACCATGATGAGAATAATAAACGTGCAAAAAATCATCTTGGCTAGCGAGGACTCGCGTCACAAAGGCTGGCAGCATTTTGATGGGATGTGCAGTGGATGGTCTATACAAACTACAGTCAAGTAACAGAAGCATAGGCTGGTAGACAAAGCAAACAAGCTTTTCCCATGAACATCCAAGGAAACTCTGTGCTTGTGTAGTCTTTGCTACAAGATTTTATGTAGAAGTGTAAACTATGCAATGACGCACACTACTTATTTACTGTTTAACTAGAAAACTTTTTCAGCAAAGAAGGGAACTTCTAAAATTTATGTTATTGGGCAATTGTTAAAACAGTAGCAATATTATTAAGTAATACATTCTACAATGCTAGAGAGTCTGGGATTTTCACAGATGAGCGAGCATTCAAAGACAGAAGCGTGATGTTATAACATTTAGAATAAAAAGATAAAAGTAAACGAGAACGTTACAGAACAACAGGATAAATCAGTTTTTTGGAGTCCAGAAACAACCAAACAGGTAGATAAACATTGTTGTGTAACGATGGACTGGAACAGAAGCAATAGTGCTTTAATTTTAAAAAGAGATCACTATAAAATGGAAAAAAAAAAAAAAAAAAAAAAAAAAAGCAAAACCACTCCACATTAAAAGGGAAATTAAAGTAAAGGTTTCAGCAGAACAAGCAGAAAATTTTCTGAGAGAGAAAGAGAGAGGAATCTAAGAACTGCCCAAGCAGATGTTAGTAATCTTGAGTTATGATACGTACTACTATAGAAAATTTACCCCCACACACACTTCATTATTTTAGTTTAAAAAATTTAGTGAGTTTCTATCAATACGTTGGAATGTTAGTAATAACTATTGGAGTGACCAATGTCAGTAATAACTATTGGAGTGACCACTGATGTCTTGTACAGGGATAAATCAAGCAGTTTTCCTGGAACCTGTGCAAGCTCACTTTGTCAGGTCTCAGTCAACCCATTCATCAGCTGGAATTTCCAGAAGTAAGTTCTGAGAATTGTAAATGGCTAATGTAAATCTCCATGTCAATTCCCAAATAAGTAGCTACAATATAATTTTATAGCTGAGAATGTTGGTCCATCTTTTAGGACAGATGACAATATAGAGCTCCCAAAAAAAAGTCCTACAGTAACTGAGCAGGCATCCTACATCAAGGGCAGTTATTATTAATTTTAAATATGTTTAGGTATGGAAATGTTTGTTTAGGGCATTTTAATAATATTATAGAATAATCAGGAAGTCAAGTTTAATGGAAGAAGTTTCATGTTTGCAGTTTCTGAGTAGAGTGTTTTTTGTGTTCCTCTGTGCCCCCCAAAACTGGAAAGTCTCTCGATATTGCTGCATGGCAGTGCTAGTGCTGTTTTATTTTCTTCCTATATAACTATACCTCAACAACTGGACATCAACTGCTTGATCCTGTTTATCCATTTTGTGTATTTTTGCATTGAAATATGAAGAGCCGTAAAATGAAATGCCATCCAACTTGCACAAGTGCCCACATTCAACTTTATCTCCCTTTTGGAGCAGAAGATTTCAGGCCCTGCAGCCTGAAATTACCAAAGATATAAGGAAAGAGGTCAGTGACCTATGTGCAGGTAAAGTGATAAGGGCTGTGTGAGAAAGCAGTGACACAACACAATACTCCAGTGGCTACTCTGATGCAGCTGCAGTGGCCCAGCTCACTCTCTCCTGCCTCAGAACAATCTAAGTTCTTTATTTCTTTCATAACCAGGAGTGGAGCTGTATCACAGTGCATCAGCACAGTAATATTTCAGACGAGGACAATAATGTTCATAGTAATTAACAGATTTTCTTGTGAATGATCTGTAAATTAATTCCAAACTTAAGTTGTAAGTGCTGTATTAGGAAAGATTCTTTTTTTTTTTGATTTTTATTTTTTTCCCTTTTATTTTATAACCAAGTGGTTGAAGTAATAGTTCTAAGGGACTTTTTTATGTTTAGCTAAGTCAGTAATTCGAGTAGTAGGGGGTATTAATTAAAAAGACTGAACTTGTGCTTGCCCTCCATCACCAACATTTATATTTTCTTCAAACAACACAAAGTAACTGGTTGATAAGGGAATGTTTCAGTCATTTTCAATTAGCTGTAAAGTGTTTTTTTTTACAGTAGTCTGGCTTCTGGTTAACTGACCAACAGAACAATGATGGCTATTTTATACAGCGGAGACGGTGCTGACAGGGGGTATAATGAGAGAAACTGTCTCAGATTTTTTCTTATTAACAATTGTAGCCAAAGCCCCCATTGGCCCTGCTAAATGGGTAATAGCATATTACTCTATTGGTAGAGGTCTGTAGGAGATTACAGACAAAGTTGGTTAATTAGTGGGATCTGAAGTGTTACTTATAATGCTGTCCCAGCTCTGCAGTTTTCCTACAGTTTCTAATTATTTGCCTTTGAATAAGAATACAGTACTAGATTTCCCAACCTGATTGTTTCATAAAATCTGAATAGATAATCAAGCATTACTTATTTCAATCAAAATACAGTCAAATTGAGCTTAACCACAGATGCATGCATACCGTAGATTTGGTATTGATATTGATTTTCCAGTAAATCATCTTAAGTTCAAATGATCAAAAATCAAGACAGGTCAACATCAAAGAAACAGGAATATTGGCATGAAAGCAAGCTCTCTTGATTGGTACAAATTAAAAGATCATTTATTAGTGATTATGCTGTATAATACTGCCAGTGCCAAATGAATGCAATTAAGATGAAATGGGCCCCTGCAGCTACAGGGGTTAATAAAGACTGAATTCCTAATGATTTTTCCATTAATTATGAAGATGTCCACAAAACAGCTTTAACAAAGCTGTGGCCACCTCAGACAAATCTTTGTAATCTGTATAAAATGCCTCTCTTAATTGACATGTCATTGGGATAATGTAAAGATTTAACAGCTCTGAAATCATTACATGCTAAATAAAAGCACTTTGTTAAGAATGCAAAACTTGGGGTGTGGAAGAAGTGCAACAGCTATACATGTTTTGGCTGGCTTAGAAAAAATAGGCACTGATTCAAGTCTAAAACTGCTTATTTCTCCTTTAGAAACATTTCTGTATATTTGCTGAAATAAGAATCCTTTACCTATGCAAAGTTCTTGTGCTTTTCAAGGAATAAGGAGGAAAGGAGTGTGAAATAGGAGAAAATAACTGAAAGA
This sequence comes from Tympanuchus pallidicinctus, assembly GCF_026119805.1. Lineage (NCBI taxonomy): Eukaryota > Metazoa > Chordata > Aves > Galliformes > Phasianidae > Tympanuchus > Tympanuchus pallidicinctus. Next base: position 38,578,918 of record NW_026294618.1, on the reverse strand, counting down.
TTTGAGAAAACACTCTCTCTAACATGTCATGGGACAAGAATGGCTGCCTCTACAGACATCTAGCTCATTTTTGAACAGGAATATGGTTCTAAAACACTGGAGATAATGAAAGAATAATGCCTTACCTTGGAAAACTGCTCACTCAAAAAAGCAGTCCCCAGGACCCCACTCCTGAGTCTCCCAGTCCTGATGTGTGTTTCTGGACACTTCCAGAGCAAGGAAAGAGCCTGGCATTTTTGTGGGAAGGGCAAAGCCAGGTGGTGCCTTTCTTTCCTTTTCTTTTTTGTTGCTTATTAATGTAAAGCTTTCTCTGCTTCTGAGAGTCAGCTTGCCAGTCTTTTGGCTGTTTCTCGCTTATTCATGGAAATTCCTCAGAATTTTTAACTGATTCTTTTTCATCATTAGCTCTCATCTGTCAGTAAACATGGAAAAAGCCCCAAAAGATATAAAAATGAGGAGATTGCCTGTATGCTCGATTAGGCACCTGTTGCCTTTCAGCATTAAGTTAATTTTCTTGCTAATTACACTCTTTTTATACACTCTGCTTATTTTCTGTTTTCAAGATTTTTTTTAAAATTTTTCTTTTTTTTTTGCGGGAAGGAGAGTGGGGGAGGAGGATGGGGAAGGTTCCAAAAAACTTAGAACTACACAAATGGAACTCCAAGCATTTACAGATGGGTATATACCCAGGCATAAGATGATTTTCCTGCAGGTGTTCCCAACTTTTATGTAAGTAACATAAAATATCTGCTCCAAACCAAAAAATATTCTGCATTACAATATGCAAGACATGTTATAGAAACAATCACCTAGATCAGTATACTGAAAGGCTATAATCATCCAAGAGAGAGCAAAAGGAACTAATTGAAAGAAGCAGAAGAATCAGCAAGTGCAGGGATAAACGAAAACATTTCAAAATTCTCTTTGCATTGCTGCACAAGTAGGTTAGTAAATCAAATAGTTCACATAAGTTCATGTAAAATAGAGCAGGTTACAAAGATACAGATACACTGATAATCAGTTAAGATGTAGTCAGGACCAACACCAATACAGGTATGATCACCAAATTAAACAAACTAGTTTTCAATGAGAATGATATCAGCCAGAGGACAATGGAGGAAATGCAAAATGATTAACAGGAAAAGAGGTCCATAGTAGGAAATGAAATTCCATATTCCTTGTGGAGTAAAGATATTTACTGTAATTTTAAAAATGAGTATAAATTAGAAATCTGTCAAATGATCAATTCAGATCTGTAAATGGGAAATTATGAAATAACCAACTTAGAGGCTAGAAGAACTTGTATTGTTCAAACTGTTGATTAAATTCCTTTGGTGGGACTGAAGTTGCAAATTTGAAAAGTCTCAGGGAACACTTGAGAATACAGAGTGACTCCAAGGCAATAAGTTGCTTGAAATAATAGTAAATAGCAGATTCTGATTCTGATCCTGCCATTGGAAGCCACTCCTCACAGTTTTGCTGTACTTCTTAACAGAAGACTGAAGACATATTTGTTAATCTGATATTATCAGTGTGATCACCACGGATTTCCCAAAACCTTTTGATAAATCGCATTTTAAAGTCAATCACTCCTTGGAAGTTCCTTCTTCTCTGACATTTGATTGGGTTTGGACAATTGAATAGAAGGCTTAAATTTTCTGCACAATATTCACCAACTTACCTTACCTCATTTGCTATTTTGTAGTACAGAAGAACTCACTAGTTTATGGCCAAATATTTCTTTCTCTAGCCTTTGGCTCAGTCCAATCTTTCCCATCTTGTTTTGTTTATCAGGTGGTTATTCCATTTTCAGAACTGTATTTTCTCCCCACTTCCTGGCTTTCCTTCATTTTTTGTATTTTTCTGAACTCAGTCTAGCTCAAGTGTTGTATATCATCTAAGTTCCTGATAATTGGACTGCGGATCATCAATTTTATATAATATGCTGGGATGTTGGGACTTCCTTAATATGAGTTGGGTTGACATATTTAGGAAAAAAACAACACAAGGCAGACAGCATTGCATGTGTAAAGTTGCGTGTGAATATCTAATTGATCTCATCCTATACAGTATTCCTACAAGAGCTAGTGTTAAACAAAACAAAACAACACAATTCTGATATATATAATCTATTTAAGTGTGAAATTGGATTTTCAACATAAAGATCAAATTCACTGACTTCAGTGATGTTGCACCGGAGATAAATTGGCCTTTTAGTCATTTTATGGCATCTGCAAACTCATACCTCATGCCTTGTCTTTGTCTGATCTGCTATCAAATACTTATTCATTCAGCAAATAATTTGACTCTTTAGTAAAAAGGCACCAAATTCAAATAATATCTGCTAGACCAATAAATATGAAAATGCTGCCAAATGTGCATGAATAAATCCCCATCATCTTACTTCTTAGATTTTTATCTATGCAGGATATGTTAGGAAGAATACTGTAGAGGGACTGGATCTGATTTTCATCTCTGTGGTATAAATCAGGAGTAGCTCTTCAGTAGTCAATAAAATTACAGTGTTAGAACATGTTCTTTTTTCCTTTTTAAGGTGTTTCACCACTGTCACTTTAACAAACATCTTAGAAGTAGCAAGTATTCAGATTTCATTATAATTATTTTCCTCAGTAATTAAAAGTTAGACATTTTCCTGCACTAATTTAATTTTTGGTTATTATAGTCACTGATTTTTAGAACACCCTGGGGTGCAGTTTTGCAAAGCTATTAGGTGAATCACCAGTGAGCACAGAATTTGAGGAAAGAATAAGACTGTTATAAAACAGAGTGCTGTTACTTTTGTTTGTGGTTGAACATGCATATTATTTTAAGAAATTTTTATAGTTTTTTTAATATATAATTTTTATAATTTTTTTACAAATCATATATATTTTGCACTTGCAATTGATCCAGGGTTAAAATTTGTGGTGACTTCCATCTACTTGGCATTTTGTAAGTATTTTACTAAAGTTTGTAAAGAAGTCACAAATTTGTTGATGATACAAATAAAGCAACTAAGGAAGAGAATTGTGGTCCAATATTTAACATGCATACTCATAGTTATGCACACTTCAGTCATATAGGTGAGAAATAGGTGGGGGTACATAGAATTGCATAGAGAATTCAGCTGTAAACCATACTGTAAAGTGTCTTAGAGTGTAAGAGTTATTAAAACAAGGAACTGCAGCTGAATGGATGTTCAAACTCCTGTTGAAGATCCTGTTGGCATTTTTTTGTGTCTTATTTAGTTCATTTTCTGATCCCATATATTTTTATGCATATTAATTCCAAGTGTGTCAGTCAATCATCAATTCTGCTTCATCCTGTTTGGGCCGACCAATATTGTGCAAAATAATCATCTTCCACACAGAGAAATAACTTGTCTTAATTGTCTCAGGAAGAGTATCTTATGCGTTTACTTCCTTACATCCTCCTTTCTCAAATAAATTTTAGAATTAAAAATCAATATCAGCATAACATAGACTTAACAGAAGCTTTTAAACTTCCTAACAATTCAGTTAAACACAGAGTTCGTTTAGTGCCTCCAGTGCCTGATGACTTTATATACATCTATTAACACCTTCATAAACACATACAATTCTGTAAAATCATAGAATCACCAAGGCTGGAAAAGACATACAAGATCATCCAGTCCAACCACCCACCTATCACCATTACTAAACCTAAACCATGATCTTCAACACAACACCTAAACATTCCTTGAACACCTTCAGGGTCAGCAACTCCACCACCTCCTGGGCAGCCCATTCCAGCACTTTACCACTTTTTTGGAAAAGTAGTATTTCATAATGTCCACCCTGAATCTCCCCTCACCAACTTGAGGGCATTCCCTCTAGTCCTATCACTGTTAAATGAGAGAAGAGTCTGACCCCCAGCTCACTACAACCTCCCTTCAGGTAGTTGTAGAGAGCGGTAAAATCTCCCCTGAGCCTCCTGTTCTCCACACTGAACAATCCCAGCTTCCTCAGCCACTCCTCGTAAGATTTGTGCTCCAGACCCCTCACCAGTTTAGTTGTCCTTTTCTGGAAATGCTCCAGGGCCTTGATGTCTTTCTCACAGTGAGGGCCCCAAAACTGAACACAGTATTAAAGGTGGGGGTCCAGTGCTGAGTACAGAGGGATGATCATTTCCCTGCTCCTGCTGGCATATTTCTGAGACATGACAGGATGCCATTGGCCTTCTTGGTGACCAGGGCACAATGCTGGCTCATGTTCAGCTGAGCGTTGACCAATACCCCCAGGTCTGTTTCCTCCGCACAGTCTTCCAGCCAGTCTGCCCCAAGCCTGTATCTCTGCCTGGGGCTGCTGTGGCCAAATGTTGGTATTATTTCTGGTTGTGTTACATCATGAGGCATGGTCAACCTGGATATTATGATTGAGTTCATGTTCATTGCATCTTTGCCTTCTGGACAATGCTGTGATGTTATCACATATGAGTCTTCTGACTTCTATTTCTTGTGACCGTTGCTGCCATTCTGCATAAGCTTAGTGTCAGCTGATAGTAGCTTTTGTTTCATACAATCATTTATGTATCTGATAAAATCTCTGACATCAGCTTCTTATGATACAGAATGTCCTCTGGTACATTATCCATTATATATAATAAAGTTTGAGCAGGTGAAAACTTATGTTTCTGTTGCTGTCACTGTTCAATCTCTTAGTGCTGGAGATGCATCATAACATGATCACTGAGCCTTCTTTTAACAGCACCTGAGCCTTCTTTTAACAGCACCTTTCTCTATATTTTATATGCATGATTAAGGGCAAAAGAGTGAAATTTACATGTTTACGTGCTCCATGCATACTGTTTAAACACATGTCAATAAAAATATTGCCATTAGCAAAAAAGTGTTGCTACAACATCTGCACAGTAGATGTGTCTTTCAATCAGGATAACTGAGTGAAGATGAAACAAATAACTTTGGGCAATAGATGCTACTGAGTCACTTGTTAACAGAGAACTCCTTTTCATAACAATGCATATGTACAATAACAAAGAAATATGAAAATCTGAATCACAGGATGTCAGATTTACCCTGTATTTTGCTGAACATTGCCATTTGCTAGGAAGGTGTCTGAAGTGCCTCTCAGTTATTTGATTTCCTTGTGCTTTCAAAAAGAGCAAGTTTCTTGAAATCTGTTCCATTAGTTTGATAAAGTGAACACAAATAGAGTTGATCAGACTGACAGAGAATGTATGCAGAGCAGGAACTGTAGTTGAGAGATTATCTGCCATTTAAAAATCTCACTTAGAATGCACTTCCTTTTCAGATCCTTTTATTTATTATGATTTACCTTTGCCTGACCTTAATCTTGCACAGCATGCAGAAAGGAGCAAAAACACACAACCAGCTATTACTGCTAAGAACAGGTACTATGTATAATTTCTATTACAAGGGTCATAAAAGTCTACATTTTAAGGCCTCATTCCCCCAAGTGATTTCCAAGATTCAAATAGTTGCAGACTCTATGTGCCGAATGGCTGCAATGAGTGTAGATCCTAATGCAATCTGTGCTGTGGTGAGGAGACTCCTTAGTTCCTCAATGAACAAAGTGATGGCAGCTGCTCTTGGGGACAGTCAGGAGCGATCTTTTCCTGTTTTCATTTTTCTCAGGGCTTTTAACTTATCTGAGAACCCTATCCTCAAAAGTCTGCATCACCACCTTGCTTACAGTCAACTGTTGCAGTGTACACTGTTCGTTACACGGTAGCAGTGACACCAACTTTGACTGGAACTTTTCTCCCTGTGCCTCAGTAATTTTGACCTGAGTGTTTATGAATCTTTTCTATTTGCTCACACACATAATATACCTTGATGCATGCCCAAAGCACACCCCTTCTAAAGAAGTGGTAGAAACAATTCCATTGATCAGTTTTTCCATTTTGCATGTTATGAATTATTAAGCTACTCATGACAGACTTTTGTTGGACAGAGAGAATTTCCTTGGAAGAAGTTAATCACTTCTTCTAAATATTTTCCAACTATTTTCTCTTGATTTACAGGACAATAAAAGTCACAAATTCCTTATCTTTTGGAATTATGACAACAAAATCATGCATGACACCTAAGTAGAAAATTATTAAAACCTAAAAATCAAATTTACTAACTTAATAAAGAAAATTTCCACCATAATCAGCAAAGGTTTTCTGTGTATTTTAATCTCATATTTGCTAGTGTTCCTGTAACTTAGGATGCTGGTATCCTTCTAATAAGTATTATGAAGGTTCATTTTCTCTCCAGCGCTTAGTTTGCAGCTCTTGATTATGCTAATTGGAGTTCCAAGCATGAGCAAGTTAAAAATGTAGTATGATAGTAGAGCAGGATAGTATGTCAGAATGTCCTGAAAAGTAAAACACAAACATTAAGGCAATCTGTCCAAACATATGTCGTTTCAATATTTTATGAGGAAAGACATTACAAAAACATACAACAGTTGACACACAGGTGAGAATAGGAAAGCCAGTAGTTCTCCAGTTGTAATATTTGTCAGAATCAAGCACTGCTAATTTTGATTATCCTTTAGCACATAAATATGGATTTACAGTATGCAGTGAAAACAGGAAGTGAATGCTTGAATGTTTGAATGCTTGCATACTGAGAGCCTTTAAGATGATTCTTTTTTTCCTTTCCAAAAGGACAAAGCATTAGATAGCTGATTACTTTAAAAATATGTGCTGTTATTCTTCAGATGTTTTACCAGTTTAAGAAAACTTGCTAAATCATGGAACATCTACATTTCTGTTTTCAAAATCTAATAACGCATTTCAACATACTGGATACAGTTTAAACCAGAAGTATTGCACTGAAATGTAGACAGTGTAGAAATATTCTGTTTAGAAATAGATTATGATTAAGTAAGAATTTGAAGTACAACAGACGTTCAGACACAGAAAACTCAAACTGAAAAATACAAGAATATTCTGGAAAACAAGAAAACGAACAGACAAAAAGCCACCACAAAAACGAACAAACAAACAATGCACATACATACAAATAATTAGATTTTAATTTCACATTTTATGAAGAGTGATCTGTGATTTAAGCGAACACACACATCCTTCCTAGGTCTTACTTAAAATCTTGTTGGCTAGACAATAGAAAGAAGAAATTCTTTACAGTGAAATATAGAAAAAGGTAGCAAAACAATCTACAGTAAATACAACGTTCAGACCTCTCTACCTTTCACATTCTTCTGCAAAGCTTCTGAAGGTCAACAAGGAACTACAGGCTTAAGAGACTCTCACTATTCTAATGTATACCTAATGTACTGTCTATTCCTGTGTATAATGCTGGGGTCTGTTGACTTAGATAAAATGATGAAGGTTTTCCAGGATCCAATACAGAGCGAAAGAGGGGAAAAATTCTCCGTTTTTCGTTCTAAAGGTGTTAGATACCACTCTAAGTTGTTGTGTTTTCACCTCAGAAGCCTGGTCTAATCAGAGAATAGTGAATTATAAAGCAGATTTCTGCCTTCATCATTAATGAAAAATTTCTTTCCTTAACATTTATTACACAGTTTTCAAGGTTGTCCTTATCCTTGTTTTATAAGAGAATCAAATATCAATGAGATTTACATTTAATAGAGGATATATTTCTGAAAAGATTCACGATCTCTTGCTTCCAGGCTGTGTTAGTCTTCTGTTTCATTATTCCCAAATGTTTTGAGAAGTCAGTCAGAACATTAGGTAACAGCTTCATTTTCACTAAAATTTTTGGATGATTTGTAGTTTGTAACTTGAGGCTGGATATTAAAAGAAATAAAGTTGTAATGATAATCAACAAAAGTAAGACACAAGGCATATCACACAGTACTCATTTAATAAGATGTACAGGTGTAATTAAAGATTCTTGTTCTTCTAGAAAAGACATTTACTAAACATAAAATGATTATCTAGATCTATATAAACAATTAAGGCACCTTCAGAGATCACAGACATCCTAGAATTCTTTTAAAAATTTAGAATATGCAGATCATGTACATCCGTAGTAAGTGCTTAAGTGTTCAACACCATGCCCTTCAGCCCATGCACTTTGGTAAGTATTTTCCTTTTATCTGGTAATGCTGTAAGTTAGAGAGGGACAGAAAGAGCAGGATATCAAATAGTACTGTTTTACTCCTTCCTCATCAGAATATGATGAAGTGAAAGAACAACTGACAAATTTTTGGCCTGTACAGCTGAGCCTCTTACCTCTACCACCTGCAGAAATCAAAACAGAGTTGTGATGAGTAACATTCAGATAAGCTGCTCCTTTTCTTTTACAATAATATGAAGGTGAAAGAAATCCAGACTTCTTCTGTACCACTGTACCACTGTCTGTGTTTTTTCTCTTGTTGTTTGTTTGCTTTGTTTTTGTTTTGTTTTCTAGTTTGGGATCTGATCCTTTTAGTGTACTACAGAAAAAAATCATAAAAAGCCCTGCATTACTGTACTTCACTAAGCTAAGAATAGCATTGAGACCAAGAACATGAGCAACAATGAACCAGCACAAACTGCTTTTAACTGTATTTCATTGATAGGAAAAAAAAAAGAAAGAAAGAAAGAGAAAGGACAAGGAAGCCATCAGTAGAGAGGAAATGCTAAAAAGTCTATATATTATTTTGAATTGCCTCAATAATGTATCATAATTGCAGAGACAACCTTGAGGAATGAATACAGGAGAATCATAAAGATATCCATGAATGAAAACCAGGAAGACCAATCAAAAAGCCAAGGAATGTTCCTTTTGGCTCTCTATCACCTATAGCTCAGGGAGTAGATTTGAATAAGAATAATATCACAAGAAATTTACAAAGGGCAAAACAAAACGAACATCTTTAACACTTTTCCACTCATTCCAAATTCCTCTGAAAAATATCTATTAGATGGGTTTCAATTCCAAGCCATGCAACCTCATGACACAATACACTGCCCGAAGTCTCAGAACTCACTGCACCAACATGCGCATAAGCACATCTTCCACTGAACAGCTGCATGAACAATGAGCAGCCTTTGAGCATTCATATTCTCAAATGTGGCCATACTGCCATTTTTCATTCATCCTTGGGGTATCAAGGTAATAAGTAAAATAACTCTGCAGTGTTTCTCACCTAACATTTCAGAACGAGCCTTCAACAATGAATTTCCACACTTTTCTGAAAGGCTGAATGATATATGCTCCATGTCAGTATATCAGCAGCTGTTTTATAAGTAACTACAGAAAAGCAAAGGTGAGCCACTTTCAGTTCCTTCCTTCCACCCTGCAAAACTGTGAAGGCAAATTGATCTCCTTCCCTCATAGTTTATACTGAGGTTTTATACCTGTTCTTAGGGAGATATATTTGAGAATCCCTACAGATGGGAACTGGTACTTGTGGCAACTGGTATCTGGACAATTTGGGGACTATACCCAGAATGGTTCTATCTTTATATTTCAAAATTACCAATCTTCTTACCCTTAAGAGAGCTAAGACTGTCTGTATATGCCTTTTAGAATCAATAAATGAAATCTGGAAAGAGTGATTCTCTCTCTCTCTCTCTCTCCTTTTTTTTTTTTTTTTTTTTTTTTTCCTTTTAATTGGGAAGATCAAAATCAGCTAAAAACTAAAACTCTGCAAATGGTGCCTCTATGTAAGCAATGAAGAAAAAACAAGGAGTATGAAGTAGCAATGCCTCTAGTACTCTTGGGGTTAGTTTGAAGAACTCAGGGCCAAAGGCTACTGAATTTATTTTTTTTGTATGAAATTTCCTGTTATTAACTCATCAAAGTCATTATAAGTCTCTGTGAAGCCAAGTACTGAAAATCAATCAGGCATTTGCTGTCTGTGTTCCTACCTGTTTCCATCTTTCAGGCTCTTTTCTTTTCAGAGTGCAGATTTTTGCCACATTTTAGCAAGAAGAGTATCAGATCTATGCCCCTTTCTGCAGTGAACATGCTGAAACTTCACAATATTCCTGCCTCTGCTGTATTTTCAATCTGAATATGCCAGATAAGAACAGTTGCTGCAGTCGTACCATCATTGCTACAAATCTGAATATATTCATCTACATATATTTAAATCCAGGAGCACTTGACACATAGGTCTGCCTTGTAAGCAATTTTTCCTTCTCTTTGCAAACTTCAGTTCCTTTTCTGAGTATAGTTTGAAACAAAAAACAACCTTGTCATCCATCCAGAAATTCAAACACATTCTTAACCCTAACATCTTGTCATACACTTCAGTAGAATATATTGCTATACTTCCAAGAACCCTGATTTATATGGTTATTAGGTTCATGTAACTGTGCGAGAAATACATTGTATACTCAGGAAGAGAGATTCAATTGTCATCGGCAGTTCCATTTTTCTGGGCAGGCAGAAATTTTGAGATCAAATGTTGCATCTCTTTCCTTTGTCTCACAGCAGAAAGTATGACTTTGTAGCCCTTTCATTCTTCAGGAGTGAGCCGGTGACTGAAGCAAGAAGCAGCCATTGTGTCTGAACTGCTACAAGAGGCGGCTGTGTACTGGAGCACTTGGTGTTCCATAGATTTCTGAAGCCACGGAAGGTGACAGTGATTATCTGATTTGATGGCCTCCGCAAGGCGAGCCACGGGGCTTGTTTTAATGTCTTCCTTGGAGTTCAGTGAGAACTGACAACCCTTGGGCTGGGGTCATTTGGTTTTTGTACACTAATGAACAACAGATGAATACTAAAAGTATTCTGCAGACAACTTGCTTTTTAATAAAGCATTTAATTTTTCAGTTTTAACAAATAAGATTCAATTCCATGTTCAACATGTAGTGCATATTTCAATGTGAGATAGAGAAACACATTATAATCATTTTGTGTCATATTCAGGGTTTTGGACACTGAGACATCCTTTAAGCTTTCTGAGGAAGGCACTGACAAAATTTCAGGAGTATTGATCAATATTTGGGGCAGCTGGCAGAATTGGAATCCGGAAAGGAAAAAGGAAAAGGAAGGACATTTGGGAATTGTTCCATTACAAGAAAAATATGTTTTCCTTAACTTATGCAGATGCTTTCAGAGAATTAGGCATCTGCGAAGGGACATTCAATCAACAGTTATCCATGCACCTGTGTGTTGCCATTTGTGATAGACAAGCGTGGACCAAATCTTGAAAACTATAAATGAGTATAAACTTAAATATTCAGCTAAAATTTTCTCACAATTTCTGATGGATTTGACCTGAGTCTCATTTCTAATATAACAGACTTTATATTTGTGAATGAGTGAGTGTGACATACATAACTCAGAGTAATTTATAATTCCTATGCTCTGCTAGAAAATGAGATTTTTCTCATTACCAGATAAAAAAATTCAGCATCTAAATGAAAACAAAACAAAACAAAACAAAAAACAAAACAATGATTTTTACTGGTTTCAATATTTATTCACCAAGAGAGAATCCTAATGACAAACCATTATATAAGATTGTACTTTTAATCTAGTAGCCCTATGGGACATTACCTTTTCCTCATACACTTGAAAGAGGCATCCAATGACTTGTGGGATAAGATATAAATTGTATCTTGAAGGTAGGAAATCAGCCAACAAGCAAAGTTTACTTTTTGGGGAATCTATCTGTTGAAGTTGTATTATTTTAAACTGGTCTTAGCTTAGAAGCATCAACCTGGTATGAAATCATTAGCCCTAACATAGATACTGGTAACTCTAGGCTATGTATTTAGTGGATGCAAATAAAGATGCACATAAGTAGCCAATTATCTGAGGAAATGAACCATTAATGGATTAATGTAATTGGAATACATTCTTTTATCAAGAGAGACATTCACTTAAAGTGGTACTGTATTTGCTTTACACATGACTTGTTGCATATCTAATGCAATGTATTATCACACATTCCAAAATTGTGACATCCCAGGAGTCAAACTTGAGAAAGAAAGCCAGACAGAAGTAGAAACAAGTCAGACAGGTAGCTCACTCTTTATTTCTCCACCCACAAATATTTTGGTGTAGCATTTATGTAAACTCTATTCCAGAAAAACTGCAGAGGTAAAGCAGTGGTGCACCCACAGACACAGACAGCCCAATGTTTGCTCATCTCCCCTTACATAAATGGTTAGTTTGTACCATGGCTTTTAGCAGTGCCACGATAAATTTCCTGCATACAATGGTTTGATAATGAGAAGCATTTCTCTAAGATTTTTTCCAAGTCTGTGTCATTTCCTGTAACAAAAACTACAAAGAAATGTATCATCATTGAAAGGGCAAGTATTCCCCAGAAAAAAATCCAAACTGTTTCTCATATTTTCTCCCTTTCTATGCCAGGATTATTTTGAAAGGGGGGTTGAGGGTAATGGGAGGGTGGGAAGAGATGAAATGTATTTCTGTGAACATCATGGTAACATCTGTCTGGCCTTTTTTTTGGTACTAGAAAAATGTTTGAAATACATTCTATGTAATATTGTGAGTGAAACATAGTAAAATTTTAATAGAGAAACTGTGAGAAAAACAGTCTTTCATAAGTGCTATAGGAAAAACAACAACAACATAAAACAGAAAAAACTCAACTACATAGAGCTATCTTTACATGGATAGGAGAAAAAAAGACAAGAAATAAAGGGAAATGCAGATAACCACATCTATTAGCCTGAAAACATGGAGAATGGATGCAGCACTAAATGCTTTTCTTCCCTGTCTTTCAGAAACTGTTGGAAAATATCTAGAAGAAATACCTTAAATAACATAGTTTTATGCAGAACTCTTGTGAACAGGTGTTGGTGCCAACATTACAACATTACACATTTCACCATACACATTTTATTACTACTCTGTATTTTGCATAGAATCGGAATTCATGGCCTAGTACATGTTGAAAGATACAAGAAAGGTAACTTACACTTTTAGTAGTTCTTGCTATCTATTTGTATTTATATTTTTACACATGCAAGCATGGAATTTGGTTCAAGACCGTATGTAATTATAGTACTTTTTTACCCATCATGTATTACATATTCATGGTACCACAATACCATGAGAAGTGACTGAGAATAAAAGCTCAGTTCAGCACAGCTGAAAACACCTATGTTGAATCTTCATACTGGGTTTCCTAAAAAAGTTGGTGGGAAATGGGTGCGAGCCCAGAGTAAAGGAGGAAGATCAGTATCCATGCTGATGTAGCCACTCAAGTTGTGTGGAGCCAAGAGTTGGACTCTGTTCCTTGTGAATCCCCTCCAGCTCAAGATATTCTGTGACTCTATGATCTATGATTCATAGGAAGGAGAACAGGACAGTTCTCTGCCATTTTCCATACATGAAAACTGATGCTGAACATGCCTATGCCCTAAATTTGAGGACTGATTTTCTATTAACCATATTCATCATTAGCTTTCTATAGCCAAATATTTAAATCTATATCATTTATTGCTGATATATACACAATATTCAGAATTTTTATTTAGATGAGTAAGTTTTGAGAAAGAATCAAATTTTTATGACTCAGGAATAACAAATAAAAAGATGTATTTTATAAATGACATGTGATTATTTTCCAGGGAAAATTACTTTACGATTTAATTTTTTTCCTGACATTTTCCCCAATAAATAATCAACTATTTTCCAACAAGACAACACACAGTTTGAACCCTGAACCTGGAGGTTAAGGCACTATTCATTTATCTCTGTCCACATAATGTGAATTATTGGTTACTTGCTTTTCATTGTAACTGTGTTATTGGAAAATTATAATCCAAGATATGTTTAATGTATTTTACTTAATCTCTACTCACATTTGTTTTGCATGATGTTCGGTCTTATTCTATTCTATTGATAGAGCAAAGGCTTTAGATTTTACTGGAAAGCAAGGCTACCATAGCTCAACACTGAGATTGCTCTCGGCACACACAAACATCCCACCTTGATACTGCAGCAAGGCACCTAACTTGTGAAATGAAGGGTGCACATTCAGCAATTTACACCAACACAGCCACAGGATTGTTCTACTGTCTGTTGAAAAACTAGTAATGTGAATGCAGTCAGAATATACAGTAACTTCCCTGACTTTGGGGTAGAAAAAAAAAAAGATTAGAATGACAAATAGTCAGACTCCAGGGTCAAATGCTTTGCCAGTAGTTGCATATGTTTATGCCAAAATACATAAAGAAATGTCACTTCAGCACATGAATGATGACAAACACTCCAAGTGGGACTGCACTTCATCAATCATTTCAAACGTGCAGATTGGGTTTACCTATATAAACAAAAGCAATAAAACTACTCAGAGCCTCACCTTAAACTATTCAGGCATGACATAAACAGTGTTACCACACAGTCAATCCCCGTTTTACTTGAGAGGCAGTCAGAAAGCACACGACAAACTGATTTATTAAGATTAATAAAGCATGTCCTTAATAAGAATAAAGCCAGGTAATATTTTGTATAATTATAGGAATCATGCTTGGAGCTAGAACAGACCAGAAAGCATGAGGAGCAGGAAAAATTTATTGTATTATGTTGCAATTTTTTTTGCAGGATTCCCAAGAAGATTTAAAGATGCTTTAATCATTAGAAGAGTTTGGGGACATAGAGGTTTTATACAAGTTTTCTTGGAAAAAAAAAATAGGGTGACTTATAGGAAGGACTCTGTGTCAGCAAACTGCAAACCCTAGCTGAGCCCTCTCTGGCTTGGTCCTTTGGGTATCATATAAACCTCACCGAAGTCAGTGGGAATCTTTCTGTTGACTTCAGTGAGATTTGGAGCAAACCCCCTGTGAGGGAAATTTAATTGAATTCCTTAGTATTGATCTCTTCATGTCAGATGCTCATTTAGCCTTTTTTTTTTCTTTTTTTTTTTTTTTTTCCTTAAATCTGCACTTGCTTTTTCAAAGGAGATAGAATGGAACTTTTAAAATGTAAGTTTTCAATAATTTCAGCAATGTTTTACGTAGCTTATGTAGTGATAAGAGATTTCTAAATCATTACAAATGTCCAAATAATACCTCAAGGACAGAACAAGTCAAACAATTTTTTAAGTGGTATTTCGTAATCCCTTGCAGACACAAGAAAGTGAGCTCCATGACACATTTTCCCACATTTTCACTAGCTTTCACCTAACTGCATTACATTGTTTCTATATTTAATTAGCCCATGGCAGAATCTTAGCTAAGCTTTTCTAAATCTTTCCCTCTACCCAGTCACTGAAGTGTTATGTTATCTTGCACACAAACTGTTTCCTTAGAATTAGGAAATATTCAAAGCAGGCTACATTATATGTCGAGGGTCTCTTTGGTTCAGGAGATGTTGACACCGGAGCTTTCCAGACACCCACCCTAACACAAGCCAAGTATTCATCACTTACTAGAGACCAACTAACTATATCATAAGTGCAGGAAGAGAAGTCAATCTAACTCAGATCTGAAATTATATAACTGATACTCCAGCCCTTCAAAGCGAAGGAAAAGGAGAGAGATTTCAAATCTCTCTTTCCTCTCAATTACTTTTTTTTTCTTCTACCTATAGCTCCACTTGAAACTTCCTCACCCAGGATAGCTTGTCTTCTCCATCTCACATATAATAACTGTCTTTTTATCTCCATCTTACTCCCGACATCTGAACACTCAGACCTCTGTTGCTTCACCAATACAAATATGGCAAAGGTCATCACCCTGGGTATTGTACCATGCACATTCCTTGCCTATTTTATGGCAGTATGCCACTGCCTGAAAAATAATACACAAGGCAAGAGCTGATATACTGAAAAATCTCATAGTTTTCCTTTCTCAATCTGCCAGTCACAGATTTTACTTAAAGGAGATCTTGTTCACTGTAGTCTCTAAAAGTTTGTCATTTGCCCTCAGCATACATGTAAATGTTAAAATTTCTTTTAGGCAAGGAATGATGCCTTTTAAAACTATTTATTTATTTATTTATTTATTTTACACCTGTCCTTTACTGACTATTAAACTGTTGGGAAGACATAGACATCTCTTCCTTAAAAGTGACAGACAGACACTGTTGGAATGAAACAATTTTTAAGTTATAAACAAACTAATAACCCTTGCTGGATCCTGCAGAACCTACTTAGTTGTTGGTCAGTATTTATGAGCAGTCAACAATGAAGTTATTGAAGTAAAGCAGCCAACATTGCTCCATTATAGTGACACGAATAGAGTAGTACAACCTGCTGGCATTCTGGAAAAAAATTCTCAGCATATTGCATTATTGCAGTGATCAATAAAATACTATGAAAAGCCTCTGAGGTGCAGAAAGTATACACTTATTTTACAAAGGAAATCCATGGAGGACATGGTTCCTAGAGTTACAGAGTGGATGTGAACAGTTGGATTGCTTGGAAAGGAAGACAATTCATAGACACTTCCTTAAGTCACTGCACTCAGTTTTCTATCAGTTACAGTCAGAGTTATGCCAAAAATAACATTGTAATCTATGTAGTGTCTTTCATTCACCAGCAGTAGTGGGAGTTATGAATGCAGAGAAAAAAGAGGTTTCAGTCATTGACTGCAACTCATGACTCTAAGAGAATTTTATCTTTCCATTTAAACTTCATTTATTCACTGTTTTTAAATTTGCTGAGTAGAAATCTGTACTCCATGCTCTAGGGAATGATAGCCTGTGTGAAGTGTCAGGAAAAGTGTCTTTAACCCAAAGACCTCTGCCTCTTTTCATTCAGCCTTAGACTTGATCCAGGAAGCTCATGCTTTTCTCGAAACAATAGCAGTGTATCAAACCAAATTTGAATTTTTTGTTTTTGTTTTGTTTTGCTGAGGTTCAAAATGCACTCAGTACTGCAAACAGCAGAATATTAACAAAGGACATGTTGCTTAAAATGCAATACTCTCAGGAAAAAGTGTTCTCGTCCAACTCAGACTTCAAAAAGCCTTTTCAAGCAGCAAAGCTTAATTTGTAGTATATACAGATTAATTCTGTGTGAGAAACACTAGTTAGAATGTGGAATGTATTGTGTTTTATTTAATAGAATAAATTTTTACCTTATTTTGTTGTTTAGAAAGACTTTGATACTGCGAATGAATGTATAGAATTGTATGAAAAAATAACTAAACCCACATTTTGATAGAATTAGATCTGAATTTTAGATTCTGTAAGTTGATGAAGTGACAGTTCAGTATGGCCAAGGAATTTCCTGTACTTTTATCAGCTTAAGACCATCTTTGATGACTACATTATGGTATTTGTTGTTTAGAGCAAAAACAACATTTTGAAATAATGTGTATTCAACAAAAAAAACCCCACAGTTGTACCTTTGAGAGTGCTAGCTAAATCTTTGTAAACTTCTGTGACAGATGCAAGAGTATTTGGCCTTAGAGATAAGAATGAAAGAATTATATATAATATTTTGCTTTAATGTAAAAGAAATCATGTTTCTTGTTTAGGAAAAAATCAGAAGAAATCTTGGAGTGAATTTGTGTATTAGCAGAAATGTGCCTAAGAGAGATCTGTTTGGCTCAGATAGTCCTGAACACAAGCATCTTTCCAAAAATGTCCTTCAAGTCGAACTTTACCACCATGATTTTAGCAATAACACATAAGTTTGATATTGACCCAGGGACAGAACATGAGGTACAGCTTATGTTGGTAAAGTATATAGGTATAGTATGTAAGTGAGCATATACGTAAAATTCTGCTTCTACACATAGAATGGAAAGAATCTGTTCTTCTAGACAACATTGCTAACACCACTCAATGGCTGTATTTCTACCTGTGCATAGCAAGGTTATAAGAACTGTTAAGGAACTGGTTATAAGAAAGCATGCTAAATAATTACAGAAAAAGAGTATAAGGAAAAAAGTAATGCTACATATTGAAAATCTTCTTCATATAACTTCCTCTAACACATACCAGCAGTTCTTAGGATAGCCAGGAGTGTAACTCAGATGGTTTACCTCCCTCTACTCAGTCACAAGGTTTCTCTATTATATTTGTTGAGGAGCAGTGTTTTATATTTATGCGTTGAACCATAAGACTATCCTTATTCTTTATTATCTTTGATAAGGGGAAACATGTTTGTGTCTATGCAGTGAATATTTTAATTGACTATTTCCAGCTAACAGAATATTGCATCTTTTCTCACGTAGAAGAGATGGGTATGTGTACAATTCCATATGTAATTTTTAATGAAGAAAAAATTGAATAAGACTTCTATAATTAGAAATAGATACTATATCAAATATATACAAATTAAGAAAAGAATTAATAAAGTAATTTAATGCTCTAGGTATTGAGATAATAATGCTTTTGAATAAAGAATATGAAGTACTGTAGATGTGAAGGTAGCTATTGCACATTAGCTTCTTGGGGATTTAATGTTTGCCAAGGTGCAATGGCAGCTCCAGACTCCAGAAGGAATTCTTGTTAATCTGTTAGTAAAAATGTAAGCAGTTGCTGTCAAATGCTCTCAAACCCCACTAATGGGAACTGCTGGCTCCTCAATTGTTTGATAATAATTACAAGACACAAACTGGAAAATTTTTTAAAATCCCCAGGATTATCCTGCCTGAGAGACCAGATTTACTGTCATTATAGTAATTTCTCTGAACGTACACACAGATATATATATATATATATAAACTCAAACACATTTATAAATGAACTCACTAATATTAGAAAGACTTCTAAGTTGGCTGAATGAAATAGTCATGACAAGTGTAGCTTGTTTAGGCCCACGTGCATGTCAAGGTGTATTGCAGTTCCATCCTCATTATCGTGGAATATTGTTCTGCCTATCCCATGTCAGGTTTAACATGAGAACTCTTCAGGATAATAAAACTAAATTGTTCCTAATTGAAATAAGTATTTGCAGACATATAACATCTACAAATGGGAGAGCAAGTTGAGCAAAAAGTGCCTTCATAGTCCTTTATCTGCCCCTTTGCTTTAGTAAGCTTGTGTTTATCCCTCTGTCACCATGAGTACAAAGTTAGTTATGCAGATAATGGAGATACTGAGCTAGAAAACCTGGAGATTCACAGCAACACTTTATTTTGATTCAGTATTAATTCTGGTTCTGAACAGTTTGGACAACACTTCTTGTTTCTGTTGAGAAGACAAAGGGGGGAAGTGTGCAATTGAGACATAGTGTGTGATCTCACTGGCTATCTCTGTACTGTATTTTACTCCTCAGTCAAAGAAGTAGAAAAAGTCCAGCATGTTCTTTTCTTTTTTTTAGTAAACTGACAATTAAAACTGATATTATTTGATGAACAGAAATGGTTCTGTTCAGTACCTTCAGTGGTGGGAAATTTAATTTAAACTTGATATCATCATTTGTATTTTCCATTGTAAAATACAGGAAACTTCCAACTGAGTCTACTGACCATCCTTTAGAGATGATGTGATAATAGTTTAAACACAGGCTTTTGTTCTCATTGGTTTTGTGAGTAAGAAAAGCGAAGACATGGCTGGGGAAATCTTTCTGGTTATATGACAGTGCTAAACTAATGCTACAACAAAATACTAGTCACAATTCCAAGAAAGAAAAAGAATAATTAGAGTAAAAAACCAAGTGTACGTTCTGTATATTCCTTTTTTTTTTTTAGAGATGAGATAAAAATATTTTTGTTATAGCATTTTAATTCCACTGAGTATTGAATTAGAAAAATGGGTATGCAGCAGAGGAAATGTTGCTGGTTGCATGACAGTGCATAACCAAGGCAGATAGTCATTCTTCCAGGAAAGACAAAAGAGAATCAGAATGATGAGTCAAGAGCAAACAATCTAAATTTTCCCTGTATCTGTACTTTCATAACATTTTCCTATCTAGTTCATCTCTTGCTTTAGCTGAAGAAGTGGTGTTTCCTATCAAATGAGTCACAGTAACATCCCTGGTAGTTTTAAAATAGATGCACAAAGTATAATTGCTTATATTAATACAAAAACGAAAGGCTCTCTATTGACAGCACTGGTTCCTTCACCTTGGCCAAAAAATAAATAAACAAAAATCAAATCTATTTCAGTGGCAATCCATTGCAGAGCTCTTTCTTTCTTGTACAGACCAAATCCTTTACAGAAGTTTACCTTATGGTATTTAATCTTATCTGATAATATTTCTAAAATAAATTTTGCTCTGCAAAACTAGGAAAGCTGCATACCTATTTTTATTTATCTATAAGACTAATGTCACCTCTGGGGGCTAGCAACTTCCATATTAAATGTGTAAGGCATTACTGTTCTCCTACCCTTCCACTCAGTGTAAATCCTATCTATAATCCTTAAACTAGATGCCGTGATAAAAGACCTGCTTTGGCTCTCCTCAGTGTCTTGTTTTTGGGATGAAGTCCAAATAATCTGATATTATGCAATTTAATGCAATGCACAAAAGGTAATCTTTCCCTCTTTTATAATGCTGGTGATCTGCCTTGGAACACAGCTGGGAATCTCTCCATTTACTTGAACCTGATTTTTCTGAAGCTTCAGTGTCCATTTAAGCACAATAAAATTGTTAACTGATGTCCTTAGTGCTGTTTAAAAATCTTTTCATTTCAGTAGCAAGCAGTAACAAGCCCCACTATATTTTTAAAGATAATTTTTCCTGCTGTTTTCAAATTGATATAAACTCTCACCATCTATCCCTCTTAAATTTAGAAAATATGTTGTTTTAGCTCTTTTGTTTTCCCTCATTGTGTTAAATATTCAGCTTTGCTATTTTCAAGTTTAAGATTTTGATTTTTTTATTTTATTTTATGAAGTACATTTCTAGGAGATGCTTTCATTTGTAATGCTCAGAGCTTTACTCCCTTCTATGTCTGATTGCTAATAATTGCTTTGAAAGTCCTCTTTTTACTTTGTTAAGAGCTTTATATTGCAGTACAAGTTATTTGATTGTTCAACAGAAACTAGAGCAGTTTCACCTCACTATGCTCTCTGTCAAGCACATTCTATGTTCAAACAACTTTAGAGATCAGCCAAGTTCACAGCAGTGTACGGGGTCTCCCCTCATCACAGTGGGAAACCTGGTTGCTTGTGCTGCTCCTCTCTGGGAGTCTCACAAGGTAAACTCAATTTAGTTTAGAAAATAACAAAATGTAATCAAAAAGAAAGGAAGAGAAACGAAGGTGTCCACTGCTAGTAGATGCTATTTGTGTGATGTGAGAAGATAAACCTGGAAAAAATTAAGTAATCTCAAATAAACTAATCGAAAAAATTTATAACTGGCTCAGTACCCGGACTCTTGATTCTAGTATAAAAAAACCTCAAAGGTTGATTTAAAAAGAAAAAAAAAGCTAATAACTCAACAAGCAACTTCTCAACAAGCCTGCATTATTTAACCTAAATTTTGAAAGAAGTACTTGGACTGCAATCTCTGCCTTTATGTTTGTTACTTGAAATGACAAGAAAAAACAGTGTACTAATAAACAGGAACAAATTTTAAGATAAGTGCTGATTCTTAAGCTGTTTTTGGAAATTTCTTTTTATTTTCCTTTTTTTAAAAATTTTTCCCAGATCAACCTCTTTTCAGAGAGGTTGGCCTCTGCTTCTTATCACCATCTCTGAAAGGTAGCATGCTTGTCTTGCCTAGAACCAGGCTCCCAGAGGGGCTTCTATGTTTGCTCTCAACTTTTCTGACTGACATAAGGATGTCTTTCAGGTATTAACTCCCCCTTGTTTAACTCTCCTTTTGTCTAAACCCAAAGTATATATCAGAAGGAATATTTCAGTGAATGGTGATGCTTTCCTCTCTCACCACATGCATTCGCAGGCCAGCATGTTCTCTCATGTGTACCTTTGAATCTGCAATTATTAGACACATGAAATTTCTACAGCAATTGGTCTTCTAAGTAGGTATATTAACTTTTGACTGCAGCATGATTGAATTCTTTTAAAGTTCAAGTGCTGAGACTTGATTATATTATCTTGGCTCCCAGTGCTTCACCTTAGCTTTACTGTAAACCTCTGCTGGCAGAATGCTGCAGCAGATATGTAAAATTGTTCAGATTTTTGGATCTATGGTAAGACATTTATAGGCAATTGTCACTTCTGTCTTTGAAGCTGGTGTGGATCAGGTACCAAAACCCAAGATTTTGTAACAGAACATATTAGGTTCCCAGCATATATGGGATTATATTGAAGATCTCCTATTATCATGCATTTTCCTTTCTCTGGGAATAGTAGCTACTGAAAAGATTGGATTGTGTCATGGTCGTCATATTTTGCTTTTAAGTATCTTTTGCAAAGTACAATGATATTGTCAGAAAGAAAGAACTGAGAAGACTATCACAATCTTAAGAAATTCCTCAAGCAAAATTTGCCCTAATTTTTTGACTGCAAAACTTCCTTGAGATTGGACCTGGCAACGTACAAATTTGATAGATTAGCTCTAAAACTGTGATGAATATACCTATCCCACTGAACTGCTCAGCAGCATTCTCCCACCTGGATCTGTTAATTTCATTACAGATGAACCAGGTCAGTTTTCCTGGGATACTGAAGGCATGCTGGACAGATGGGTAAATGGTCCAGCTGTACTTTCTAGAACTTAATATGTTATATTTTCTGTTTTCCCTTCCTCTTTGTCATCATTAAAAAAAAAAAAAAAAAAAAAAAAAAAAAGTATCAATGGAAACATACTTCAATCAGCCAAGATTCTCTGGACAACATTTTTGAGGGATCTTTTATAATTTAATGTTGTCAAAAATGGCAGTAAGTAGAAGCCATGGGGAGTTTGAAATATTCTTGAAATATTCTTATGACAAGTCATGTTCTAGAACAAGAAAAAACTGTAAGAACAAATTCACCATTCAGCATAACATACTTCGCTCTATTAAAAAGGAATTATTTTTTTTTCTCTGCAAATGAGACAATATGATAGCAAAATTAAATTAAATGGTGATGTTATTCCCCTGGGGCAAAACAATTTTATTCAATAAATTAATTTTACATCAGAAGCTCTTTCCTTTCTTCAAACTGACAGTAATAACCTGACAGCTTAAAGCTTTAATAAACTTCAAGAAGTGGGAGACTGTCCTTCCATCAAAAAAAAAGAAAAAAAAGAAAGAAGGACAAAAGCCAAGTGTATTCAGGTATTAGAGTCTTTCCATGTTCACTGTAACTTAAAAAGCCCTCCAAATTCAACTCTACTCATCGTTTTACTTGATGAACCAGACCACTTAAAATAGTTTTTACAGCATACAGTTTTAGTATCTTAATGTTCCCATTCTTCAGAAGATACTTAAAACCTCGATGACATTTCCCATTAGGAGACTCTAAGTAAATATTATACAAAAGAGAGCAAACACATGAAAGAAAAAGTATTCTGTCTCCGAGACAGCTGTATTTGTTAAAAAAGAGTGTCTTCTGTACAGGCTGTTGTGAGAGTTGAGCCTGAAGGAACGAAGAAATATACCCAGCGTCTTCAAGAGTTAGGAAATCTCTTACCACCAGCAATAAAATAAATAATAATTTTGTATTTTCTTCCTTCCTTCCTTCCTTCCTTCCTTCCTTCCTTCCTTCCTTCCTTCCTTCCTTCCTTCCTTCCTTCCTTCCTTCCTTCCTTCCTTCCTTCCTTCCTTCCTTCCTTCCTTCCTTCCTTCCTTCCTTCCTTCCTCCCTCCCTCCCTCCCTCCCTCCCTCCCTCCCTCCCTCCCTCCCTCCCTCCCTCCCTCTCTCCCTTCCTCTGTCTTCCTCCCTTCTTTCCTTTTTTTTTTTAACTTCACTGGAGTCTATCCAACAATAAACTCATAGTGTTCAGAATTTCATGATAGTAGCTCAGTATCTTACATAAGCGAGCATGTGCAGTTCTGCCGCTGCACTGCTGTGTCTTCAACTGCAAGGGGAAATAAAGGACTCTGACTTTCTCCCTTGATCTCTTTTCATTTTTAATTCTCAAAGTCAGCCCACAAGTGCAAATATTAACCCCCAGCCCTAGAATAAGTAATCTATTTTATCAGTCTTCTCATAAAAACTTTATGTTTCTCCGAAAGTATTTTACAACTGTGACAGAAAGCGCTGTGACAGATTCCGGTAGAAGAGGACCAAGAGAAAGCCTGGGAAGTCAGCCAGAAATTAAGAATGATTCCCCTTTTGCACCCGCTCCAGGGTATGACATCATCCTCTGTACTTCGTTGCCTCTGTTCAAAGCCTTTGGATAACAAGCCAAACATATTGTGCCAAATATCTTTGCTATTATTATCATTTTTCATTTGGGGACGATTCTGATAAATGATTTGTAAATGCAAAAAGGCCATTAAACTGAATAATAAGTAGTTGCTCAATTCTTCACTTGCACTGAGTAGTTCCAATTAGAGTCTGCAGGAGGAATATTGCCTTTCTATCAGTCAAGCCAGTGACACAGCATACCTCCCTGAGGTCATGGGTCCTGGATACTCAAAGAAAGATGTCACTTGTATTCTCAAATAGATTATAGAGGTTTGCTAATCAGTAAAAGTAAGAGTCTCC
The DNA here is from genome assembly GCF_026119805.1 of Tympanuchus pallidicinctus. NCBI lineage: Eukaryota > Metazoa > Chordata > Aves > Galliformes > Phasianidae > Tympanuchus > Tympanuchus pallidicinctus. The sequence goes on along the minus strand of NW_026294618.1, from coordinate 38,554,525 downwards.
CTAAAGCATTCATTGGGTAGCTGGGCAGAAAGGGCACTTTAATGGCCAAAATTCAAGGCCCTGGAGTGCTATCATTATTCAAAGGACATTTTGGAATACTGAGTAATTAAGCTGAATATTTGTTAGCTGTTTCTCTGTATGGAAGAAGACCATTACTTTAAAATGAACATCATTTCAATTAAATGAATGTTCTTCTTTCATTCACAAGATTCTCTTCTATAATGCAACAGCAAACCATTGAAAATAGGAGATAAAGACATGGTAGAGTATGACTTTAAGAGCAGGAAATATTGTTATTAAAGAATGAAATAGCTGTTTGCCATTATCTACCTCCTCTCTCAACTCTGTCTTCTTTTGGTCTCAGTGAGCCCTAAATAAACTCAACAGGCATGGTATCTAACAGAACCAAGACATTTAGTCTAGATACTGAAAGGTACAATGAAGTGTAACAGGGTTAGTTAAAAAACAAAATAGAACTTGGGTTGTTTCAGGCATTGTTCAGGGACAAAGCTTCAGTGTGTTGTCCAGCTGAAGACCTGGTAGGCAGTTTGTGCAATGAAGAGTTAATGTTGTCATCAATAGCAAACCTTCACTCTAGTTGATTATGAGTATACTTTGACTATGGCCAGCTTAGATTTAAGTAGTGTCCCTTGCTGAAGTTATGAGGAGGTGGACTTGCATATACGTAAGAACATTTGGGGCTCTGGATGTAAAAAGACAAGAATGAGAGGGTGTTCTGGTAAATTCTCTATTCAATTCTACAGAAAATATTGATTCAAATTGATTCCCTGCCTCTACTGTTTTTCACTGAAAACAAACAAGAGGTCATTTTTAAGCCCTAGGGCCTATGAGCTTTGGTAATTATGGAAATTTTTTTGAAAGACTCAGAAGAGCAAATTGACCGTGTTCAGGCAACTTTATTAAAACCTTATATTAATAATACCTAAACTCAGCCCTACTACTCAGCAAGTCACAGGGTCTGGAACATGGACTTAGCCATTCTTACAAGGTCACCCAGGTGATTTCATTTGACATACAGCAGCAATTTGGCCTCCATTTCTTTTCCCACTGGGCTTATTTAACATACATATCAGAGATGTGATTCTTTTATAGAACTATTGGCATAATGATAATGTCTTTATAATAACAGAGATTTCACATTTTATTAAAAACATTAATAGGGAATTACTGCTCCTATGAAAACAGCAAAGAAAAAGAATGAATCATGCATTTTCATTCTTTTGGCATCAAACTAAATGCCATTCCAACTTATTTTTAAAATGACAAATTTGAAACAAATAGTCCATTACACTTTTAGTGCCTAATATCTCAGATTGTTCAGTAAGCATATGAACGGTATATCTGCAACAGTGTTAAGTTCATGTTTATTTCCTTTTTGTATTTATTTGAGATTTACTAAAACATTTAAATATAGATAAAATAATTCATGTATTCATTATGTGTATCAACATTAATAATTGGAGTCTTTTAAAAGCTCTAATTTGGAAACATATTTATGTCTGCAAGAGGCTAACTAGGCAACCCTCCAGTTTCTCTTGGCTTACCTACAAAGGTCAGAGAAACCCCAGGTGACTACCTCATGTAGTCATTATCACTCCACTTGGTCCTGATCTGCAGACATCATCCATGCCTCAGATTTACAGCCTCGTCAAACAGCAAGTTTTTCAGATCTCAGGACTGAAAAATCCTGTTTTCACCTTCAAACTGGATGTTTTACACAGTCCAGCCACCTCATGCCCCATTTTCACTTCCATTTTCATTCACTTACTGATTGTCCTATTGCTTGAGGAATTAATGCTTTGTGGGAATTAGGCCTATTAAAAATGTGCTGGGATGTGAAGAGCTGATGCCTTAATTGTGTGAGAAAGAGACTGATCTACCCATACAAAAATGTCAAGAGAATTCTTATTTCAAACACACACATAAGTGCACGCAACCTTAATTACTAAATTCTATTCTAAGAAGACATTACTATCAAGTTCTTGAAAACTAGCTTAAGCGGGAGGAAAAGGATGTGTACACTTACTGGGTGGGATTCATCTCACTTAACTTTAGACATCTAAAAATTATTCATCTGAGTTAGTCATCCTTGGCTACCCTTAAAGTCAACAGTGAGAAATAAGCACACCTAAAAGGCATTCATCCTTCCCATCTTAGAAGAAGATGAATTGCTCTTTAGAGTTCCTGCTTCTCTCCATTGATTATAAAGGGGAGAATGAAGTAAATAACTCTGAAAACCTGACTCTCAGACATATAGAAATTAGGCAGTATGAATTTTCCCCTTTCTTTTCTTCTGAAAAGAGTCAAAACACATCCTTAGGACCTTGAATTAAAATGTTATTTAAGGCCTGGTTTGGGTTGACTTTTTTTTTTTTTTTTAATTTAAATCTTGTTGTTAAACTGAAATATTGCAGCCAAAGCTGCACTTGAGGTACTAAAAACCTGAAGCTATGAAGCTAGAATATGTCAGACATGCCATGCATTTGCGGACCAATAATCTGGAGAAATATACATATGTACAAAAGCCGGGGTGACCAGAGATCCTACAGGTCTCTTCAGAAGTGTGTTGAAAAAAGCTGAAAATATTCATATATAAAACACTATAAATAACCAAATGAAAAATTCAGTGGAAATGCCTCTGAAAGTCCCACTGAAGTGAAAAATTTTTGAAGATTTATTTTAGTAGCATTTCATGTTTCTAGAATGATTCTGTAGATCTTTCTAAGGATTTTGAATGTCCTTGAAAGTTTTCAATTAAAACTGAATTATTTTTTGACTGTGATAAAAATGTGATCCTGTCTGTGGTTCTCAGAATGTGTACACAGAATCTGGTTTTCCAGTTGGTTAAGGTAGAGCTTCTTTCTTTTTCTTCAGAGCTAGAGTCATACATTTATTGAGGAAAAAGCTACCATCATTTTGATCAGTACCTTCATCTTAAGAGTATGTCGTAAGGGTATAAAAAGTCATTGCTCAGTTTCTTTTTTAAAGAGAACTGATTCAGATAACAGCTTTCATGAAAGGTTTTGAATAATAATGTTGTAAGTTACATGAGAAGGAGTTCACTTTTTAAGGATGGTTACTGTAACTGAATTAATTTGTAGGCTGAAATGCCAAAAGGAAAGTCTTAGATTTCTACTTCATTAAAATATGTTGAGATCTTAGTCTATAAACGCTGAGTCATTGACATGTGGTGCCATCTTTGTTTTTTAATCTAAAAAGCAAAAAAAAAAAAAAAAAAAGCAGAGAAATGAAATATAAATGTAACTGTTTATGAAAAAGTAGCCACTTACTATTTATGTAAAGGCATTGTTTTTTACTTATTTCATCATGACTTATTCCACGGAAACAGTTAACCTCACTAGAATCTGGATGATGAAGCCTTTATGGTAAGACTCACACCTCTAGGGTGAAGATTTTGAGAGGTTTCATTTGCTCTTTATTTTGTTTATTTATCGTTTCTACTAGAAAAAGAAGTTCAGCTGTTAGTTATTATGGAAACATTTTGTTAAACAAGAACATTTGGCAGCAAAAGCTCACTCTAAATTTGTCAATATATATTTGGACAAATGTTTCCAGATGGTTCTCTGGGTCTTGGACTTTCAAAAATCAACATAAAACAAACACTTGTGTTTATGAAATATTATAGTAAAAGAAAGTTATTTTTTCCAGTCACCGAACTGATTTTTTAGTCAATCTTGATCTGGTAAAACAGAATAAATCCCTCCAGCAAGCTGAACTTACTGACATTACTTAGTATTTACACACAGCAGGGAACCTAGTCTGTCCCAGGTATTTACAAATTTTCAGGGCTCTGCAGTGTATCAGAACACATGTGCATGTATCTGTAGTCATGGTGCTAGTTCCTGACAGGTTCCTGTTTGGATATGTGAACAGAAGAACAGAAACATGGGGAATATATGAATATTAGCAGAATGCAGTTGATGCACTTTTAAAATCTGGACATGTGTAAAAACCCATAAACAAAATAAATGTTTTCAAAGCTTTGTCATGTGAAACTTTGAAAAGACAAGAAGGACAGGGAGCCATTGGAGGGAGTCCAGAGGAGGGCCACAAAGATGATCAGAGTGCTGAAGCACCTCCCGTATGAAGACAGGCTAAGGGAGCAGGGCTTGTTCAGCCTGGAGAAAGGAAGGTTGCAGGGGGACCTCACTGCAGCCTTCCAGTACTTAAAGGGAGCCTAGAAACAGGTGGTTACTCTTTACAAGGATAGATAATAGCAGGACAAGGGGAAATGGTTTCAAGTTGAAGGAGGGAAGATTTAGGATGGATATCAGGGGAAGTTCTTCACAGAGAGAGTGGTGAGGTGGTGGAACAGGCTGCCCAGAGAGGTTTTGGATGCCCTGTCCCTGGATGTGTTCAAGGTCAGGTTGGATGGGGCCATGGGAAGCCTGGTCTAATACTAGATATCGAGGTTGACGGCCCTACATGCAGGAGGGGTTTGGAGCTTGATTATCCTTGAAGTTCCTTTCAACCCAAGTCATTCAATGATTCTATGATTCTACAACAAGGTTTTTGCAAATTGGTGCATGTGGCTTTTAAAATTCTTCTTTCTTATCCCTTCATGCATGCTTAGATGCGGGTGAAATGTCAGATGAAGTCCAGTTTTCACAAGCTGAGAATCCCGCTAGCTAAAGCTGTGAAAAGCTTTTAGGTCTGTGCATGGTGCTGTCTTGAGATTGAACAGACTTAAGTCCTTTTTTGATTATATGGGCCTGTGATTGTCTATTCTGCTTTTCTGATATGGCCAATTCTCTATTTTCTGAGTCTTTTAGAAAAAGAGACTTTTAGTGAAGGATTACCTACAGAATTTGGGGGTCAGTTCACATAACTGTTCAAAACATTTATCTGAAAATATATGTCTGGGAAAAAAAAAAAAAAAAAAAAAAGCTTAAAAGAAACCAACTCTTTAACCCAAACCTGATAGATTTTTGTGAAATGTTTATTTTTGCAAGGTGGTTACCTGGAAAAGACAAGTGAATCTTTTATGCTGAAATGTTGATAACACATCACAACTTCAGGTCAGATACCTATCAATCACATTCTATAAGAAGCATCAATCTTAAAATCAAATACAATGTTTCAAAAGCCAAATTTTCTCTGCATTTGCCCATTACTTTGTTCTCTGCATCTATGGGGATCTCAATTAACATTTTTAAAAACTCCATCATTCAATCTTCTTCTCCAAAAAGGTAAAGCAAGTAGAAATTATACTAGTTGGACTACATATGATGTGAAATCTAGATAAATTCATGGCCATTTTCTTGTCTAGTTACCACATTCCATGTCTTAGTTTTATGTTCTCATAGCTAGGTACTAATGAGATTACTGCAAAGAAGATGAAGTTGGTATCGGTCCTTGCAGCTGTGTAAGACTGTCTATGCAGTTTTGAAACCCTTGTGACATGATCTTGGATGCTCTGACTCACCACAGAGAGCAAAACACTTCATCACTAATCTCTTGGGAGGAATTAGAGATGGCAGAACTGGACAAGAGACAGTGCGGATGGATTTAGAGAAGCTTACTGAAGTAAAAAGCAAAACTCGTACTTTGTAAACGTAAGGGGAAAAGGACTTGACTTGATCAAGATAAGTTCATGTTTGCCTCATGATCAAATCACTGTAAACGATATGAAGAACGCAACATGTAAAGCTCTTCTAGATCTCTACAGTAGAGATTTTTGCACACTTTGTCACACTGTTCAAGTGCTGGATCTTTGCAGGTGTCTGTTTTATGTTAGCATCTGATCACAAAATACCCAGGCTCTCCTTATTATCTTTTCCTTCTGTGATATTTCCAACTTCTGGTCTGCAAAATCTGTAGTATTTAGTTTAAAAGTATGTTGTATTGTAGATAATTTTTTAAAATTATAATTAATACGTTGTTGTTAAATGTTGTACAGTGAGAACAAGCTAAGATTCCTACTTTATTATGCCAACATACCTTCATTCTTGTTAGCCTTGCATTGAACTTTTCTTAGCACAAATTACTGATTGTATCACGTCATGCTAATTGTGTTTTTTATACTGAACAGAATATATCCACCTTCTCTCTAGTCAAGCCATGAGAGAGAGATTAACCTTGGGATCCAGCATCATCTAATAGAAAGAATCCTATAGTTTTCTTAATTTCTTTACTTACTTCTCACCTATAAAAGAGGCAATAATAGAACCAAGCTGTCCCACAGATTGTTTCTTGGGATCACACTATTAATTAATACCATCCATCAGCAGTATAAAAGCTTTGACAGAATGTTTCTATAGCTGTTTTAAGAAGATTAAATATTTTTAATTTTTGAAATTAACCAGTATTGATCACCATTGCCCTTATTGTAGACAAGGACAAACGTCGTGGTTTTACAAAATACAGGACATATTTAGAAAACATTCGAGCAAAAAAATATACTTGGAAGAAAATCTTTGATAATGAAAATAATACCATTGTCTTCATTTCCAGGACAAAGATATAAGTAGTGCAATCCAGCTAAAAATCTCAATGTGCTTCTAAGATTTTGGTTCATCATTCAGTCCTTCTCTATAAAAATTTAATACCATCATGTACTTATCATCGTGTCCTTATTTGGACAAGAAAATCAGAAAAAGTATATTTAATCTTTGTCCAAAAATGTTCATAAATTCTGGGTAATGGAGTAATGATATTTAAGACTGAATTCTCAAACCAAAGTAACTGTATGTTGCACATTATAAAATAGACCATAGTGATTCAAAGACATATGGAAGTGAAAGCGGTGGAATTCCAGCTGTGTGACTTCCTGATCTCTGCTGCAATGACAAGCCTGTCATTACTATGAAAACAAGGCCTGTGCTAAAGGAGCGTATAAAATAATGACTGAAACAGCTCTGGAGAGTATTTATAGAAACCTCAGGCTGAGGATGAAGGGTGTTTTCTTATTACATTATGTAAGTTGCCTTTGATACTGTACAACAAATCCTGCAGATATTTCCTGTGCCCTTGACACCTTGATTCCAATCACTTTTGATTTTGTATTTAACAACTATATCTGGTAAATGAATGCTGTGCTGAAGGAAAGTAAAAACCAAGAAAATGGAAGCGATAGAAATAAATGAAAATGAAATGAGAGAAGAATGATAGAAATAATATGACATGACTGTAAGGGAAAATTTTGGAGGAATAAAAATTGAAATGAAATCAAAAAGCTCAAAATGACATTAGATTGCATATTCTGATTTAGGGCTGGATCAAGCAACATACTGATCAGACCTTTTGTAGTCATCAGTGAACTGTTACCTCCAAAAGTCATCTCACTCATTTGTTCCCCTGGGGCTACCTGTGCAAGCAGCTTCTCACAGATGTGAGAAATGGGTTCAAGCTTACTGGCCCATATCTTTGCGTAAGGAGAAAAATAAATTGGATTATCATTTAAAAGCAAATGCATCATATTCTTTTTGCCTTGATGTGAGCTGTCTGAGGACATGAGCTTAAGTAGCAAAACTATAAAACGTAACACTGATTACACTAATCCTTCTGAAATCCATGCACAGTTGTCTAGCATCCCATATACAATGTTTCAAATAGAACACTCAACTGTGAAAACTTCCCTGTTTAGACTTGCCAAGCCTATAACATAGTTAGGTGCATACCCCAATATCATTGATGTTTCAGAAGAAAAAAATCACCTTCTTGACACATCAAAAAGCAGCACTTTTTTTTTTTTTTTAATTTTTTTGATGCGTGCTCTGTTTATTCTGGATTTTTTAAAGACAGGAACTAATATGGAAGAAATTAAAATATATAGGAGAAGGATTTGCAGATGTGAAGGGCTTTAACTGGAATCAAAATATGGCACTCACTGGTATGGAGAAATGAACATAGAGGGTCCCCAAGTGCAATGGGTTTCCTGCTTTGAAACTCTGAGATGCCCACTGAAAACATTCTTCTCTTTCTGCTGAACGGAGAATGTGGATGTACGTGTTAGGTTATGTGAATAAGGCCTCATCCCGATAAACACAAAAGCACAATAAACTAGTTAGGGGAATGAGTCCCTGCCCGGAGAACCTGACCCCTGCCAGGGTGCCCCAAAAGGATATCAGCTCCAGGGTGTGTTTCATGGCATGAAATCCATCACCTTCAGACAGCAGGACCAGATCTCCAGGTCACCTTTCAAACTGAGAGATGACTGCCTAAGAGTGTGATATGCATTGTGGGACGAATGAAAAAAAGAATTTGAAGACTGTATAAGAGATATTCTGGGATTTTTTAGTGTACCTCAAATTGGGTAAAGGCTGGCCTGGAGAGGAACAAGTGTGAGAAAATAAGGATAAGTGAATAAACTGATTTCATGTAAATAGTTGCTGGTCTAACCCTAAACTCTATTCTGAGTGCATGGGTGCGTACCTTTGTGTGGGGGGTGAGGGGGCTAAACAACAACCACTGAGGTAAGATCACAGATCCCACATAGACCACAGGTCTGTGGTGCCAGCAACTGGGCAGACCAGTGACATTGTGAGTGAATATCTAAAGGTGCAAACTTCAAGCTACACTTGCCAGTAAGTATGACAGAGACAGGTATTGGAGTGGCTGGGCCTGCCACTGGAGAGGATCATAGTAGTTTGAGAGATGACTGTTGGAAAGAGTTTATCCAGGGCCAACTACTGGCTTAACAGTCTGTCTGAGGCTGTTTGCTGCAGAGACCCATTGTGTGTGTATGTATTTGTGAGTGGAGGGGTCTGTATCAATACTGGAAGTTAAAATGTTTTTCTGCAGAAATGACAATAAACAACAACAACAAAATCCACCAAGGATGGAGTTTGAAAAATGCTAAAAAATAATGTTGTGTGGGTGTACCCATGTGTGTCTACTGGGAACACACACTTAGACATGCTCGTGGCTGGACCTGGGGGCACAGAGCTCACCTCTCCTCAATTGGGTTGCCCAATGCAGTCACTTCATCTTCTGCAGTAGGCTCTGCTCCTCACACAGCCCTGCAGCAAGAGTGCCTGAGGTTAGGTGGAATAAATTATGAGCCTGAAGTTACAGCAGATAGTAGCTGACTGCAAAAACAATCCTAAAATGAATACATATTTTTTGTACTCATAACACTGTTTTAAATGCATGTTTTATAGTGTGAGAACTGTTTTATACTGATTTAGGAGGTATATTAAAGGCAAGCACTGTTTGGGAGCATATATTTTTAATAACATTCATTTCTTGTCAAATTTCATTGTTGTCACCTGCAAAATAAGGATAAAAACACTGATTTCTTTAAGAGAACTACTCCTTAATATCTTTAATTCTGTGTTGTCCTAAACATTCATCAGAAAAGTGAAAAAATCAGATGTAAGGCCTTTCTTGTCTAATGCTATCAGAATGGCTTTTATTTACAATCAAATAAAACTAAGATTATGTTTCCCTTTTCACTTGTATTTTTTCCTTCATTTTATTTTCTTCCTTGGATATACAAGTGGGAATGTATACAGCATTTGTTCTGTAACACATTTATCTTCTGAAATCATACTACAAAGAAGAGTATGAGAATTACTGGATTTTTTTCTGGTCTACTTTCCAGCGTTGCTTGGATCACATGTACACTACAGAGTACAAGTGAAGAAACACTGCTTGAAAACAATTTGAGATCTTATAATGGCAGTAATACATAGGAGCAGAAAATAGTACTATCACCAAAAAAGACTGCTACAAACATCCTGTATGCTTTGGCTATGAATTCACACCCTGTAGGCAGCAACTACCTTTCTTCTTTGTCATAAAAGTGACACTTTAGTCTTGAACAAAATGCTCTTTTATTACAGGACAAAGTACTTTTTAAAAATTTATTAAAAATTCTATTGAATTGAATATTAACATATCTGAACATGCAAAAAAAAAAAAAAAAAAAAAAAAAAAAAAGCCACAATCCTCTGTAACAATGAGAAAACACTCAACATTCCCACTGAGGATAGCAAGAGTTTAGCCTTGCATTTTGATGTAAGTAGAGGTAGGCCAGAGCTGAAAACTTTCCAAAATTCCCTCTCAAATCTTTCTTCTCTCCATGTGAAATCCCAAAAGAGAACAAACAACACAAAAAGAAAGGAAGAAACCCAGCAGGCTATGAACTCTTTGTCTGTTCCCTGCTGTTCATGAAGGACTCTTGCATGGCCTCACAAACTCTGTGGTCAGGGACAAATTCCTTGAATTTCTTCCGTGGTGGAATCACTGGGGAGTTACAGTGCGCCAGCAGTGTGCTGAGGGATGCTCCAGACACAATCAATGGGGAGTTTTGTATGTGGGAGTTGATGGAAGAACCTACCACACAGATCAGCCATAAACTCATCACTGCTGCATCAAAACAGTTTGTTATATTTAGATACCAGCTGGAACTAATGAACAAATTTTGAGATCTTGGTTACCAAGAGAGCTAAGTAGAGGATTTGGATGGGAATACTAGAGATCTAGTATTGATAAAGATAGGGATTTCTATTGAAAGGATTGTTTTAGGTAAAGTTGTTATGAAGTTATGCTTGTACAGTTAAGCATACTGTTATCCACTTTTTTTTAAAGTAGAAATATGGTGGAAGGGCTTGTAAAAAAATCCTCACTTCAATAGAAACTGAGGAGCTTTGGGCAATCTGTTTAAGAAAGGAGTAGAATATTATACGAAAAGACTGAAAAGTACAGTGAAAAAAATAAATAAAAAAAAAGCATACAAAAAAAAAAAAAAAAAAAAAAGTGCACTCCTTTACCTCTCTCTGGTATCACAAATAAAAAGTGAAACAATGAAAATGTTCAAGTCAATAAAATATGTATTTTTTTCTTCCACAAAAATTCCGGTTGTGAAACTCCCGTGGGATATTACTGAATGAAATTTAGGCAGTTTGAAACATGAATGTGACTTCAAGTTCGTAACAATGTTTAGCATCTGTTCTTTAAGTGGAGCAAAATAAAATGCATCATGACGAATGGCTAAAACTCCTAGACTGATGCAAGACATTGTTTTCAGTATATGGTACTTCATTGTAGAAACTGTACACCAATTTACTAGGAGAGGAGTTTGGGCTTTGTGTCCAAAAGAAGAAACAATTCCGTATGTACTCTTTAATAATAGTGTAATATAATATAATACAACATATTCTGTTAGAAGCAGCAGTCAAATATAGTCTTTGAAGGATGCTTCATCTTCTATTAGACATAATCTCAGAATTACGTATTTTTAATTTTCAGTAATGTCAATCTAAATTGACAGAAACAGAAAACAACAAACATAATTAAATTAAAGAACACTGAAGAAGGATGGTTCTCCAGAATTCAACAACTAATAGTAGAGACCAGAGCTGAGAATCAATACACAGTGAAGGCAGAAAACATGAGTAAACACATAAGATATTTTAAAATCAGAAACAGGGTATTGATATGGCATAGAAGTCAGATAAAAAGAAAGAAGCAACAAAACAGAATGGTTAAGAGAATTGACATGCTTACAGAAAACAAAGAATTTAATAATTAAAATATCTACTGTCAAAAGAAAACAAAAAGATAAGTGAAAGAAAATAAATGAGTAAAGCGAAAGTCAAATCAAACAAAGGAACTATGATCAAATAAAAATGGCAACTGAGTTTGGATTTCTAAAAGTTCAGCGTAGAGCCTTACACTCTTTGTCTTCCTGTTTCTTTGTGTTTAATAACACAATCAGACAAGTCACTTATTTAATTACAGTCTCTCTTCTTGCCTCCACTACACACATAATTTCTATGTTTGGTAAGTATTGCCTATGGGATCCCACGCAAATCACTTAACTCTTCTCTCACCTCAGTTCCCTCAACTGAAAACAGCTAACATCCCTCCCTTGTTCCCACAGGAGGGATTATTTTTAATTTTTATTGTATTTTCTTTCACCACAAACGTTGTTTGAACACCTGATATTTTTTGCCACTGTGAAGTGTGAGCCTATGAGCCAGGAGGGCTTTGTTTTTCTGTTCTCTGCATTGCTACGCATTTCCTGCATGACTCCGGGGAGGTCACTTAACCTCTGTGGGCTTCTGCTCCTCCATTAAATGGTGGGCTAACACTGACATACCTTGGAGAGGTACAGGAGGCTAAATCAGTGTTTAGAAAGGACTGCAGAGGTACAAGGTGTAAAGTATTATTATGCTGAGTGCTTCACCAGTGAGAAAGTAACCTCGCAACCGAAAATCAGTTTAATATATGAAGCCCTAGCAGCTAGCATGGATTTGCTGATGAGAAGGGTGGCTGCCCTTGAGAATGGAAAAACACAGTCCCACACCACTCTGACCATATTCACTTTGCTTACCCAAGAGCAGACAATGACAGGCAGGGGCTGGAGGGGGGAAGGAGGAGGGGAGGATTTAAAGTTAATCTTGCCATGCGACTGTGTACAAGAATTGCTGTCAGTACAGAAAACTGACACAAGGTAGGGAATGAATCCAAAAGACATAAGCTAAAAATGTGAACAAGGAAGATGCATTGCTTTCTCTCTCTCACTCTCTGTTTTTTTTTTTTTTTTTTTTTTTTTTTTTTTTTTTTTTTATGCAGCAATCTAGACCTCCTTTGCTTCTCCCTCCCATCCCCCTTTCCCCTGGGAAAAAAAGAGGGGAGCTGTTATTAACCAGTGCCTCTTTCTGCTGTGAGTAGGGAAATGCTTCACCACTAAGTCATTTAACTGTAGGTTACTGTGCAGCCATACTGCTCGCAGTGAATTATGTATGGCTATTCAAAGCAGATATTAGACTGCGTGTGCAGATACTACTGTACATATTAGATCACTCCAAAGAAGGATACCTTTGGTGAAGGTGGAAAAAAGTCACAGCTCAGGCATATTTATGGAAAAGAAGAAGAATTGAAGTAGCTGAACTAATAGATCAATGCACCACACAGCTAATGGGTAAAAGTCAGCTGTCATGGGCATGGTTAAGAGACTTACAATATTCCAGTGAAGTCCCAGGTTTAAAATAAAATAATAAAGAGAAAGATTAAAACTACTCTGTCACTTAATTGATAGACTAAACCTGAATCAATCACTCTTGATTGCTGACCAGCTCTCACATTCACCATATGTCCCTGGATTTCTAAATGCAAATATAAATCTTTCCATCACAAGCAGATTTGAACACAGTAAAACCTTAGCAGTGGGATTTCTGTTACCAAACTGAAAAGAAAAGCAAATGAAGAAGCAGAGATTCTTATTGTGCCACTATCACTCATACAAATTGCACTCCTGAATCACTGTAGAAAGACAGATGCTGGAGAAGCAGAATCTGGCCCTTTTTACTGACACATGTTACAAGATGAGGACTCCTCATAAAACTCGCAATGTGTCCTTTGAGCATGTGTGATTGCTGCACGTGCTCCATGCTATATAGCCCCCTCAAAAAAGGCTACATTATGAGTCATCTAGCAGCAAAATTATTTGTGCAGATCTCTCATCCTTCCTTCTCCCCCAGCTCCCACAGCTTAATCCTATCCCCCTGTGTCTCCTCCATGGATGCTGCTGTCCTTTCTTGCTCATCCATTAGAAACAAGAAAACAAGCAAGACATTTCATAGTTCTGATTTAACACAGGTAGAGACACTCAGACAAATGTGTATATGTATATATGTATGTATATATATATGTATACGTATACATGATATATGCAGTCAAGGTGACAGTAACCTCTGCTGGGGTAAGTTGTGAGGAATCATCAGCAACAGTTCAATGGTTCATAGCGTGGAAGAACCTCTAAAACAATTTTGCTACCACAAAATTCATGAGGTGAAACCATAGACACAGATGAAGCAAATGAGCAGATGCTTCCTTATCACTTTTTCTTAACCTCTTGAAATTAATTTGAGAATAACAAAAAGGTAACCTTTAGCACAATAGTTGCTATTAAAAGCATGATTTCTACTGTGCAGTTACTAATGCAATGGCCCAATGATGTCCTATGCTGAGCCATCCTCAACCTGCAGGAATGCATTCAACACCCTATCAAAGCACATAAATTTGATCTGCCATTCATTACCTCTTTTCTTGTCCTAACATGCATTGTGCTTCACACCTCAGGTTCAATCGGATTAAACTATTATCCTAGTAAGGCAAGTGCATATACTAAATATACATTCATCTGTTTCCCTAAAACATTCTTATAAGAAGTGATAATTACCATAGCCTTTATTCTGCTACTGAAGGACTGCTCTGTCTGTAAAATTTGATGTGCAGCAAGTAAAGTTCAGGATGAAGTGTAGCAGGCAGCTACACATGACAGCAGGCAGGTGGGGACAGAAAATCACTGTCCCTTTGCCTTCCCATTCACTTCCCCCACTTTGTGCCCAACCCCCCCTCCCCCCCCATTCCCCCCCTCAGATTTCTTCTGCTTAGTGCTTATATAGGGCCCTGTTGCTTTTGCACCAGAGGCTGTGTGGCAATAGGTGATGGGTCCAAGCAAAGCCAAATCATCCATCACCAGCTCCTCTGAATAAGTTTGGAAAACCTGGCCTTGGTTCTGCAGGATTGCAGGGTTCTTCCCAATTGGTCTGCCCAGGTCTTCTCCCTCACTTATGAAAGAACAGATTAAGATTTTGAAGCACCAAAATTCAACTTTCCAGTGGTGCTGATAACTTTGAGACACTTCTGAACATGCATTTCTGGGACTGTAAGCCATATTGATGTAAATTTCACCCAACCAGAAGAATACACAACTTAGAGACTTTAAACTCTAAGTTTGTACATCCAGACATGAGAAATCTGTGTCTTTTTGAACATGATACTCTCCTTAATACTTGAGAAACCATAACGTCCAAAAACTTCAGCTACTAATTCAAGGTAATCTAGATTTTCTTCCTGCAAAATTAAAGTAAATACAAATCACTTCCCCTGATGATGTTTACAATATTTATTCATGGACCCTCCAGTGTGAAGCACTTTGATTAAACAATTTAGCAAAAGCACAGCAAACCCACCTGCTGAAAGCAGAACGGAGCATCTCCAAGGTTGTTACAAACCATTATATGTGCATGAAAAAGATGCTTTACACTTGTAGTCAGAAATCCAGAAAAGTGACAGCTATACAAATATACATGAGCAAAGCACAATGACATGGGAAACAGTCTATTCCCAGCCTTTTCTGCATGCTTTATGAAAGTGGAAAGTTTTTGAGATTATCTACAGTAATTAGGAGTCCCCAGTTGTGTTTACACGGTTAGCAAGTGTAAAATATGATGACCTGCTGAGGATTTGCAAACAGCTAAGTTATAATGATGGATCGTGGTGAGAGGACATGTAAGATTTCTCAGACTTCTGCTGGGAATACTTCAAAAATAAAGCATGTTGTTTTCCCTTGGGGTTTATAACACCTCTTTGACTTAATCAGCTTCTCTTTTTGCTCTCAAGGAGAAATTTCTTCAATTTTACTCATCAGGAGAAACTTGCAATATTCACAGTGCTATGATGGTGATTTTTTGACTGTCTTCCTCATGAGAGGCATTGAGCTAGGGCAGCAAATAACTGCAAAATTTTATTCATTACCTTGCAATAATGAATGAGGGAATATTACATGTGTTCATGTATATGTTCATGTATTTATAATTATACATATATAGGTGTATGTTTATGAGCTCTAACTATGTACTTATTTTAGATAAATATAAAGAGATAATTTAGCTTTTATACTTTAAAAAGGTGGAGAACATCCTAAGCAAACACATAGCAATTTATTTCAAATGTTATTAAATATGTGAAGGCAAGTTATACATTTAATTTGTATTCCCATAGTGCCCAAGCATATGATTCCTGTTCTCCATAGTGGGATAATGTATGCAAGCCATACTCACTTATTTTATACAGTAACATTTGAGCACTGATATCACTGACTATATGTTTGCTCGTGTGTGTCAGAGAAAGAAAGCAGGGAAATGAGTAATGCTTTATTACTGACAAACCCTGCTCAAAAGTGAATACCCCTAGGCATAGTTTGAAATGTTACTATAGGGCAGGGGGAGCTTTGCATGTCTTTCCAGTGGAGCTACATAAAATAGATCTGAGAGGTGAAAATGAGACAGGAGAGCTGCTTTGTGGCTTCAGAACTAGACATTACCACCTTCACTCATATTTCTGGCTAATATTAGATGAGTAATGAAAAAAACTTAAGATTCAGATATTTAGGAAATGGAAACCAAGTGCAAAACTTGACAATATTGTTCAGTGTGCTGTGGCCAACACACCAGCCGTTTTACACTTCTCATCCCTTGTGCTAGGTCAACAATCCAGAATCCAAACTCTGCTATAACATCTACACACAGATACTGCTCTTCCCTCCAAGAAGCTGGCGACAATGAGCTGAAAACAAAGGACAGGATTTGTCTCACCTTGCTTCAGCTATCTGAAAATTAGACATCAATCTTAAACTAATCATTCAAGCTCCCTCTATAGTCCATACAGCGAAACAGACACCAAAGAGATGGATTTGTTTTATAAGATGAACATGTGAGGAAAATTCCCTTTCCTCTTCCTTCCAGGATGGGAAAGGAATCCACCTTTCAATGAAATGGCTAATTATTTTCTTGTTTAAAGCTAAGTGGGACAAAATGTTTAGCATTCTGGGTCACATTTTTGATTTGTCATGATTAAGTCTTCTGAAATTACCCTTAACTTTGCGTTTTCAGCAACTTACCCTTATATTTTCAACAACTTAATTTATTTTTTTTTAACCCTTAGCCAACTAGAGTTGAGACCTTGTAGGAGTTGATCTTCCTAGACTTCTGCTCCTCCATAGGCACTAGGACATCAAGCACTTGGAGTGGGTCCATGGGATGCCTGTGAAGATGATAAGAGGGCTGGAGCTCATCCCATATGAAGAAAGGTTGAGAGAGCTGGGACTCTTCAGCCTGGAGAAGAGAAGGCTCTGGGAGGACCTTATAGTGACCTTCCAGTACCTGAAGTGGGCCTACAGAAAAGCTGGGGAGGGACTTTTCATAACAGCGCGTAGCGACAACAGGACGAGGGGAAGCAGCTTTAAACTGGATGAGGTTAGATTTAGAGTAGATAGTAGGAAGGATTTCTTTACTGTCAGAGTGGTGAGACACTGGAACAGGTTGCCCAGTGTAGATGCCCCCTCCCTGAAGGCATTCAAAGCCAGGCTGGATGGTGCTTTGAGAAACTTGGTCTAGAGGGAGGTATACCTTCCTACAGCAGGTGGATCGGGAATAGGTAATCTTAAAGGTCCCTTCCAACCCAAATCATTCTAGGATTCTATGATTATATGAATTTCACCCTTCCATCTTCCAGACTACTGAAGTGAAAGTTGCTCCATTATTTTTTTTCTCTGCTGGTACGCTATTTTCTCTTGAGAAATCTATGCATCAAATGCTACTGAAGATTTCTGTCCTGAGTTTGTTTCTTTCACTCTAATGACTGAGTTCCAATTGACTTTAATTTGTGATTGTATGTGAAGATTAAGGCTCTTCTATTTCACAAGTGGCTAAACTTCCTGCTCATATTGAAGATGAGTATGAATTATAATACTGTTTTTTTTTTTTTTTTTTTTTTTAAGTAACTGGGTCTAACCTTGTTACAGGCTGGCAAAAAAAGTTAATATATCCAAAAAGCTTTTTTTTTTTTTTTTTTTTTTTTTTTTTTTTTTTTTTTTTCCCCCTTTGGCTTTTTCATTGCTTTCATAATATTTTCTTCTTTCTGTGTGTGAGTGAAAATATTATAATCTTGATTTTTTTAAGTGGTACTTAATGCTTCTGCTACTTCAGGTGTGCTGAAATACCACATGCCACTTTTCATCAAGAACTTGCAGATTAACAAATATTGATGAGCTTCTGAAATTCCTGTGAGACTAATACATGTACATTATATAATGAAGGTGAGGCACAAGGAGATTTTACAAGGTTCTTCAATTTAAGGCTTTCTGAAGTAGATTACTTAATTTTTATTACTTGTGTATACGTCAAATGATTTCAGAATTTTTTCTTATTCACCACCACTACAAACATATACTCTACACTCAAGGTTTGATTGAATCTTATGAGGGGGGTTGCTAATATTCCATAAACTGCATTCTCACTTTTAACGAGCTCCTCTATTATGAAGTGTCTCATTACCTTTAACTTTGTGAGTGGTTCTCTCTTTGATTTTCTTTTCTAATTTTGCATAAAATCATGGGTTTTTTTCTTTTTTCCAGTGCTTACTATCTGCCATGTAATGCTCTGCCATTGTTTGTCAGTTGCACAGCAACTGTACTTTTAAAATGATTGTTCCAGTGATACCCTTTTGATTTTCCAGTCTCTCAACCTCCTAAACTGTTTCCAGGTAGGGTCATGACTTCAAAGGCTAGGAGTAAAGAACAGCTAACAAACTCTGCATTTATTAACAAAATGTGCATCTTGAAAATTTGCATATGTGTTATAAGTAGTGGGTCTCCATTCATTAATTTTATAAGCTTGGCTTTGGTTCCAAATGGAATCACTCTCAAAAAGAAACATACTTTCAACAGCAGAGAAATCAGCACCTACAGAAATCACAGTAGTTGCCATTAAAATGTCAGCATCTATCATATAATCATTAGTCACTGGTTAATGTAAGCAAAAGAAGCATTTATTTTCAGAAGGAAATCCAACTTTTAGCTTTTAGACTCCTATGAAAAAAAATAATTAACACCTTTCTGGTTTATCTAATTTATTAAATCATACTAGATGAAGAGTATTTGTTTAAACATATTCTCAGTCAATCACTCCAATGTATGCAAACAAAGGATGACACTTACTCTCATGGACTGAGCCAATTTGGAAGTTTTAAACAGAAGCAAAATCAGTTCATGGAAAGCCATATGGTGTCCTTATGATCTTCTATTAATCTAAGTAACAGATTTACAGCCACAGAAATAACAGCAACAATAAAATAAGAGAGAAGAAAATTCTTTTTTTTTCACTTTTAATTTGTACCTGTTTTCAAGGGTCTTATTTTTCAACAGTAATAAAAATACTGTGGAATGGAAGAATTTTATTTTTTGTGTATTTTATTTTCTAATTGTCATCATAGGGTTATTACTGAATTTCCATGAATACAAGAAACAAAAAAAAAGTAACAAAAAAACAAAACAAAACAAAACAAAAAAAAACAACAAAAAGAAAACATTCAGAAACCAGATTACCAGACAGCAGAACATAGCAATAAGAGGTAAAGCATTTAGGAATTTTTCCCTTACCTGTCCTCTAAATTCATTAAAATGCCTAGAAGATGGATAAACACAACGTTCCTAAAAGTCATAAATTCATGGAGTTTGAGGCAAAAAGAGGACTTCAGAAATATACCTCTGTAATTTCTGCAATTTTTCCCCTTTAATTCAAAACTGAGGCCACTGACATTTTTGGCTAAAAGCTGTCTCTGTGGCAGACTCTCCATTTTCAAATGAATAAAATATCAGAGTTAAAAAAGCCACAATTTTTAACTGTATTTTGTTGGGCTGGTTAACTGCCTATGTAATTAAAATCATCTGTGTGGTGTTTAATTTGAACTCATGTGGCTACAAGTTCTTATGCTGTTTTTTAGTGCATGTGGAAACTCTGCAATACCCATTTATTTTCTCCATATTTCTCCACCAATACTCCATAAAGAGGTTACCTCAGGATCTGCATTCCTCAAGTTTCCCACTGGAAAGGTTTATCTGAAAAATTCAAATGATTTCTGGAGCTTTGCTAAATTTCATTATTCTAATGACCCTTTCAAGAATATCTGTGCTAGCAATCTTTGTAATAGCCTAGTGCCAGTCTTACCACTGCCTTATAGAAAAGGAGAGACATCATACTCCTAGTTAACAGTTCCCTGTTTATTAATCCTCTGATTATATTAGGCCATTTTACTATAACAATGCACTGGAAGCTTGATAGGAGTTGTTATCTATAATTAACCATAAATCTTTTTTTGAGTCACCACCTTAATGACGTTGTCCTTCACCCTGTGTATACATCCCCACATCCCCAGTTCCTACAACCATGACTTTGGACTTGCCAGTATTATAACGTATTTTGTTTGGGTAAGGCAGAGTTTACTATTCAGTGCAGTTCAGCTGGTATGTCTGACAACTTCATCATTCTGTACCACTTTGCCAATCTTTGTGTCACCTGCCAATTTTATCAGCAGCAGTTTTATACTTACTTCCCAACCCCAATGAAAATATTGAATAATGCTGGGGAAGTACTGATCTCCAAAGCACCCTGTTAAAACCAGTCCCTTCAAAATGATGATCTCATCGACAGCTACATTTGGAGATCCATCAGTTTCTAAGTTTCTAATCTTAAAACATTCATTGCTAATGTTGTTTAGTATTAAAAATTAATCGTAAGATCACATCTACTAAGCTAAAAGCCTTATAAAAGCTCACAATTATTTTTATAAAGGAACTGGAGCCTTTCTTAAAGTAAGTTAAGTTTGTTTGATAGACTTCATTTCCTATAAAGCCATTCATATATATTAATTCCATATTAAATCCCACATAAGTTTTAACAGTATTCTCCCCAAGCTGATGTTAAGCTAACATATTACTATGCTATATATAGCTCATACCAAACTATACTCGTGAAATAAGGCTGAACGAGAGGAGTTGGTAAGAAAATAATCTTTACTTGATAGCTAGTTCTGAACTTATCTTTGAAACTAACAGTGTCATTTGTATTTTTAGGTAGATAAAAAACCTCTCAGTTCTGCCTTCAGAGAGCATTCAGTGAAGCCAAAAGTGACTTAGAAAGTTCAGCATTCCTTCAACCCATGAACTTCAGGAAGAACAAAAAGTAAGTAACCCTTTTCAGTGTCCTAATCTTACTCCATTCACTGTCTGCAATAACTTTATGAAGGTTATAAGAAAAACAAAACAAAATTAAAAAAAAAAAACACACACAAAAAAAAACCCCAAAAAAACCAGCTTCATAATTAGGGGAAGCTATTGAGAATGGCAAAATTCACATCTGCAAGATGTTATCTCCCTTTAAAAAAAACTACATATTAGAGGATTCACGGTGCAATTCCTTCCAAGATTTGCAGTTATTGTGCAGCCTTCAAGTATACTCTGTTGAAACTTTCTTCTTTAACAATTTTTTCTACACTATAGATGAATGATCTTTAAGATTGCATCATTCTTGGTAATTCCTTCTTTCCATTATTTTATACTCAACAATACTCAACTAAACTCTGTGAGCTTTATAATTGTGTGCTCTGAAAATTTAACAGGCAAAGTGCCAGCCACTTAATTGTGCTAATTATTATTCACGCAATAACGCCTATTAGTCTGCACTATTTTAAAGGGGTTCAATCAGCATTCAGATCTTGCTTGCTTGGCAGAATGTCATTAGAGAGGCTTTCAAAATCTGGCAATAAGCCTAAGAAGAGTCCATTTTTGCCACTGGGACTGCCTAATCCAGACATCATTATCGATCAAACTGACACATGCCTGCCAAAATGGTTACGAGAAAAACAGGAACTGCACAGCTCTAGTATCTCCAGCCTAAACCTGCAAAATGATAGGAATTAGAAGATGAAATCATATTTACATGAGAAATTGAAAAATATACCTATGGGCATGAAGTAAGAGTACGAGGATGATACAGAGCAACAGAAGTAATCTTTATAATGGATGAAGGACAACTAGAAAAATCTGACTAATTCAAGTCACAAGGTCTGGTACTGATAGTAACATATCAGTTTATCAGGAGCAAACATCTCCTAACCTTTGGTCGGTTTTACAGATCCACTTCAGATTAATTTACCCGTAGAGTGAAAGTTGGTTGCAAAAGTAAACAGAACCATCAGGCTTCTTAAAGAGAAGCAATTTCTCAACACAGAATACAAAAGAGATAAGAAGGGTCATTAACGTTTTTCTTCACAGTGGTTTCACTGACCAGAATTGAGCATACTTTATGTGATGGAGTCTTGTATGTAAGAGAGTGTTTTTTGGAAATACTGCACATTGGTCTTTTACATTGCTGAATAAGAGGCTCCTCATGAGCAGTTATTAATATGTAGGATGTGAGATGAGATTTGATAGTTAGCAATGAGATTAGATGTGTGGCTGAATGTGGCAGGGCAAAATTTTTAGAGACACTGTTAAATCTCCACTGTTCTGGACTGTACTTTTTTTTGTAGCATTTTACATCTTCTTACCACACAGATCAGCTGAACTTGCTTCTTATTTACCTAATCCTGTTTCCTCTAATTCTGGGCAAACCGTAATGATGCAAAGTCAAAAGCTATACAGGCTTTTTACTTTTTAGTGTCTTGTGTTGAGAATAAAAAATACTTATTTGTTCTTGAAAATAAGCAGCACAGATTCCTGTATCCAGAATATAGACCTTCACAGAAACCGCACTCTATAGGCAATCATCCTAAATTGCTTAACACAGAGAAGGCACGGTATATTTTTAATCACATTCCTCAGTACTCTTGATTTTATTCTCCTGACACATCCATTAACCATCTAGAAAGGAAACTCCAGTGGCTGATGCACCAAACTGACCATCTCACTGATGCACAGTAGAAGGAAGGAAGTCGATGGAAAGCTGAATTTAGCACTCCTTGATTTCTCAACTTTCTTAATTTAATGGTTAGCTATTAGTGCAATATTCACTGATTTTAAGAATTGTTCATATAAAAGCAGTACTGAAAGTGGAGAAAACTGACCAAAATATGAGGGACACATCTGGGGAAAATAATAATAATAATAAAAATAAAAAACAAACCCACAATGTATTTCTTAGAAGACTGGGAAGGGGGTGTAGAATAGAGACAGAGAAAACAGAAAAAATGCAGAATTTTGTTGAATGCCAGTATGCATTGAATAAAAGTTGTTAGCACGAGAACTAATTTTGAAAACTTAAAATCAGTTCAATGGTTTTTCCCTTCTGGATTATCTCAGCAAAAACAAAAGATAGACTAGGACTTTAAAGCCTACTGAAGCTTGGTGATTTTCTTTTTCACAGCATTTTTTTTTTTCACTGAAAAATGCTGATGCATTGAGCTAAATGATTATTGGAGCTTATCTAGTTTAACAGAACTTTGTCTGGGAAAGGCTCTCGGAATGAAACTTCTGATTAAAACCCAAGAAAAAGATAGAAAATCTTCTTCAGGATAGCTGCATTTGGCAACATTGAAACCCCAGAGTCACATCCTAGCTCTAGTTCAGTCATAGGAGGGAATAGAAACTACATGTTTCCAGGCCATTTTTGTTTCCAGGCCAAGAGACTGTCTCCACAGTGATACTGACAGACATTTCTTCTGTACCAAAACAGAAACAAGATGTTGAAACCGTGATATTTTCCACAGTCTAGAAGGGCCTTTTTCTGATTAGACTTGAAGACTTCTCACCTTTTATAACTAGTCTTTGCTACTGCTGTGATTCTCACATTGCCGATGCATGTTAAACACTAGTTTTAACTAGCTTTGCCCCACTTCTGAGAAGGCCATCCTGCCTTGCATGCCCTCAAATGGTGTCACAGTACCAGCTTTCCCTTCTCATTTTACCTCACTCTAGCACTTGCCTTTTATTCACAGTATGATTCCTCTATGTAAGTGATTTCCATTTCACAAGTAATCAAACCAAACAAAAGAAAATGGGAAAGACTGGAAATAGTTAAAGAGGAGGGAAGCTTATGTAGGAGAAAGATTTGTGATACAGGAAAGAGATGCATCAAGACAAGCTGTAGTCTTCTCCTCAGCACTCAGAATTTTTACTCTACAGCAAAGCTAAAAAAAAAAAAAAAAAAAAAAAAAAAAGGAATGAAAGGAATTAAGCAAACTTCCATTAAGCAAACTTCCATGAAGCATGTCATCCAAAAGCTTGTGATACTTAAAACGATAAGTCTGTTTGCATCGAACCCCGTCACATCCAACTAACACAACAACACAACTAACAAGAGAAGAGGCATGCTGCATCAAGGCAGCCTGAGATGTTCAATAACTGTTCTGAAAAGCCCAGCACATTATAAAAAACTCTCTAAGTTTGGACATGATAAAACTTAATTCAGCTCTGGTAGCAGTCATGTGGAAATTCAGCTTCTGTAAAAGAATCCACCAATTCTGCCTTTTACTCTTGTAAGGTATACACCAGAACACATGAACTAAGAGTCAAGAGGGGCCTTTATACTACATGGGCTGCTCTCAAAGTAATACTTCCTGTTTTACAGTGTTGGCACACAACATCAGAAGCGGATATTGGTGGTATGGCAGAAGAGGTTGAATCTCCCTGACAATGTTTCATTACATTTTGCTGCCTCTGCTGACAAATGGCAGCAGAGGGGCAGTATGACAGTGGTGTCTGACATGGAAGTGCATGTGAAGAAAAAGTGTCATTGAATTCCTCCATGCAGAAGAAATAGAATCCATTGACATTCATAAATGCTTGCTGAATGTTTATAGAGACCAAACAGTAGATGTGAGCACAGTGGTGATGCATTATAGCAGTGGTGACAGAGACAGTGGGTCACCTCCACTGGTGCAGATATTTATGAGCATGGTATGCAGACTCTTGTTCATTGATAGCAAAAATGTACAGCTAATGATGACTACGTTGAAAAAAGCTATTTTGGAGCTGAGAATTTGCTCTATTGAATTAGTTTTATTGTACTCCTTTTATCTGTTGTAGTTTCCATGGAAATAAATAGGAGGCATTACTTTTGGTGTGATCTATGTATTTGTGAGATAGAAAAGTTTACAATCCATCTGGTAGACTTGAGAAGATACAAAATTAATGCAAGAAATAGATACTAATGTGCTATTCTCATGAATCCCACTGAGATGTCACAAAAGTACCTTACACTATTTAAAAGTCAAAGGGAAGGGTGATATCACTGAGCCTTT
This sequence comes from Tympanuchus pallidicinctus, assembly GCF_026119805.1. Classification (NCBI taxonomy): domain Eukaryota; kingdom Metazoa; phylum Chordata; class Aves; order Galliformes; family Phasianidae; genus Tympanuchus; species Tympanuchus pallidicinctus. Next base: position 38,529,670 of record NW_026294618.1, on the reverse strand, counting down.
CACACGAAGGAAATGAAATAATTGGCAATGGAGAAATAGGACTGTTGAAATGAACAGATTATTGTCTGAAGAGATTATTTATATCTTTTGTTGTTGGTGGTGTGGTTTTTGTTGTTGTTGTTTTCCTGTCAGTTTGTCCAAGTAATCATCTTCCTTGCTGAAGAGCTATACACAGCTCTTCATTCTTTTGCCTTGTAGATACCAGGGTAGCATGTTTATAGGCTTTTGAAAGGAATGTACCTACTAAGAGATTAAATTTCCCTTATTTTCACTGAGACAAAGAGTTGTAACTTATATCTAAACAGAAGATTTGGTTTTCTCTTCCTCGTACAACTTCTGGAAAATGTTCTTTAGTTTCATTGCATGTAGAAGAAATTTATGTTCCTAAGTATGTAAATCACTTTGGAAAACTGAAGTTAGTTCTGTAGTTTTGGAAATGTTACTTATGATGTATTTATGGTAGTTTGTTGTTGTGTTTTTTTTTTTAGTCAGTCATCCCCAGTGGTTAAAGGAAAATCTATTTTATTTTTTTTTCTATTTCACGTTATTTTAAAAACCATACAGGCACCCTGTGAGTGTGCCTCTCCCTGCGTGTTCTTGCCTTCTTGGTCTTCTTTGTACCTTTATAGCACAACCATTGCATTGTCTCATAAATTAGACCTTCTGTGTCCCAGCGATCACACCTTGTATTCCTGGGAATTTACGCAGTGATGAGAACAATGATTCTGAACAGTGCCTTCAGAATTTCCTGTGATATCAATTATATACGATAACAATCCTGCTCGTGAACAGCACTGTCATTATCCTTCAAGGCACTCATCTCAAACCTTAAATTTCTTTCTTCATTTTCATTGGCCATGACTGAAGTAAGGAGTAAACAAACAGATGATGACCTTTATGAGTAAAACATCTAAGCATAAAAAGATTAATCAAATCCTGTCAGCCAGTCATTAAATCAAATAAGTGCTTTTCTTGTACTTTTAAAGCTCAGATTTACAGTCAGGCAAATTGTGTAAAAAGGCTGGTAATACAGTGATGCCCAGTGCCACTGGGCTTTAGAAAGCTGACAGTTGCTGTAAAATAGTCATTAAACAACCTCTAGAAGAGACTCATCAGCAGATGCCCCCAGGTGAAGGAGAGAGAAAGCTGAGAGAATGAAGGAGAATCTAACATCTTAGCATGACTGAATTAAACAGAGCATATTATGCTGATTTTCAGAGTCAGCCCAGTAATTTAATTTTCATAGCAGTTCCTTTGATTGTAGCAACCATTTTATGAAACATTAATAAAACTTCTTTTTTTTTTTAATGTAGCATACATCCCTTTTCCATTTCATTAAGAAAAAAAAAGGCAGGATGTATAAATTTGCTGACCATTAGCTCTGTAAATGACAAAAACAAATGAAAGATTATTTTTAATGCAGTAGCACTGTGGTGGGTAGACTATATTTGGCTTCACAATAATTTTAGCACAAATTGGAAGAGACAAACAAACTGCACATGTATTTGCCATATTGTACTGCAATGTCATCTCATAAATCAGAATAGACTACTATAAGTCTGCATGTGTGCACAAGCACTTCTTTTATATGTAATTATAGTTAGTAGTGATATATGCTTCATTGGAATTGATTCTTCTCATGCTTCCACTGGTGTAAATTGCAGAATTAATTGGAGTGAGTATCAAAATAAAATGGATGTGAATGTGAGAATAAATGTAATTACCTACTTGGGATAGTGGAATACACTGGGCTAAGGATTTACTTTCCCTACAAACAAAATTTTCAACTTTCTGTTTGTTTGAAAAAGCAGCCAACAGTATTTTAAAGAAAAATACCTTCCTCAGAAAAGTACTGATGTCTCTAACCAGAGAAAATATATTTTGCAGACAGGAAAGAATGTCACAAAAATATGTTCTCATTTGGTTACAAAATCTGTTTCTTTGTTAACTATCTCATTTAAATGCTGCCTGAGAATCAGCCTCCTATCATAACAAATAGACACAGAAACTCATACGTGGAAGTACACACATGTTTATATTTGCTTACATGTATATTTATATGCGTAGAAACAAAAATACAGTCACAGACAATCTATCTGCAAGAATGAAGACCACAAAATGAAGTATTCAAATAGCAAGAGTTTTCCAGTACTAGGGTTGCTCAACCTTAACTCTGCCCATATACAGACAGGCATAAAATCCATGTTTCCTTCCCAGAATTTCCTGCATAACTCTATTTCATACAAGAAAAATTGTTAGCTTGTGTACAGTTAATGTTACAGATTTTTTACATTTATTCTAATGTTCCCTCACGGAGAAAGAAAAATGACTTATTCATCTCACAGTGAGGGACCAGTCTCTGAGACAGGCTACAGAGTTTATTCATAGAAATGAAAACACTGGTGGGAAATTACCAGATCTGAAACAAACTTTCCACATGATCCCTGCCAGACCATTTCTCTATACCTCAGATTTTAATTGGTAACATAGAGATATATTGGTTGGACTATAAAAGTGAGGTTATCAGATCTCATATCAGTTACCTGCAGAAATCAGGTGTTTCTAAGTTTAAAGTTCTTGTCAAGAACCAGTGGAGAGCAGTAGATGTAGCCAAGAGGATATCTTCATTTGTTCTTTCATCAGAGCAGGATTTTCTGGGCCTTTACTTCGGTCTATTTTACTTGGTCTCTTCAGACAGACTCCAGAAAATTCATGTAGATCATGCAACTATTTGGGGGAGGTCAGATAGCCAGTGCTCACTTAGAAGAAGGCTACCCTTGCTGTCTCTTTAGTATCTTGCACAATAGATCACTCATCTTATTTAGACCTTTGCAAGAGTAAGTCATTTATCATGCATATTTTATTAAATATTGATTTTATACTTTATTTTATTAAATATTATATTTTATTAAATATTGATTTGGAGCAGGAAATTTCTCTATCCTCAGTGTCCTCATCTGTAAAATGATGATAATGTTTACCACTAGCAAAGCAGTTTTTATCATTCTATGACCTATATGGTTTCAAAGCATCGTAAACCTACCATAGATTCCTTTTTGCCAAGTCATTAATACAGTGATAGAAACTAAATAGACACATAAATTAGTTCACAAAAATAAGGTTACTTTCTTAGGTTTTGGGTTGTCCATTTTTTATTCTCCTCATTATTTTATTTGTTTGTTTTCTTGTTATTTTAATTATGTAATAATAATCTGGAAAAATGTGTCAGTTACTTGATGAAAATTCTTACTATTGGAATAGTTACTATGTATTCACTTTGATTTTTCTTCAGTATTTTATTCCAGCACAACTCTCTTTAGGCTCATTGTATATTATATAAGACAACTATATTGCAATCATGACTTTTGTTCTTCACATATCTGTGTGTATACCTGAGAGAGTTTTATGTTATTTTACTTACATTTTAAGTGTTGACCTCGACTTAGTAAGTTGTCTAGCATACAAAACATACAGATGTTTAGAAGTACCTTTCACAGAATATTCCATAGGGATTTACATGAAGTTTCTTCACCTAATACAATCAAATATCTCCTCTAATTACATAAAACACCCCAACCCTCATCCTAACCCCAACCTTGATATCCCACTCTAAATAAAAAATTTAGTTAAGAAACATAATTGATTTCTTTATAAATAAGTTAAAAATTAATACTATAGAGTATAAAGTAATTAATTTGAGAAAATAATTTTGCAAATCAAAGAAGAGAACATTGCAAATTACTGCAAACCACTAATTTAAATGTACAGGGTAAAGGCAGAATAAGGTATCATCTTTACTGAGAAGATTTTATACATGTGAATTTGCATTCATCATACCTCCTATTTCACAGAAATAAATGCAGGTTTTACAGGTGCATTTCTTTTTCTATCGAAATTATTCTACATGTCTCTAAAATAGACTTCTTTTCCAGAGGAAGTATACAAGCAGACTAATGTTAAACTGCATAACCAGGCAACTGAAATGTATTAAGCAAAACTTTTGCAAGAACCTTGATGCAATGCTTGCAAGTTCCTTGCATTTTGTATCTGCACCGCGCAAACAAGGGGGAAGGATTCTAGTTAGAGCAGACAGAGTTTTACCGAAAGGATCAGAAAAGCCCAAAGAACACTCTGGGTTCTTTTATCGCGTGCAAATCATTCCCTTGAAACAACGTTAAAAAAGAAATATTTTTTTTTCTTTAAAAGATAAAAATTCAAAAAGTTAAGAGGTAGACTGGGCCACAGTTTCTCAGAAGTTTAATCTGCACTGCTAGTCGCCATAAAGAACAGATGCTGGCTTCAGTATTTTCTTGCAGTGTTGTTTTTGATTGAAAACTTTGTGAATGTTTGTGATATTGCTGAGAGCCTATTGGCAGATGAGCATCTCTTGCTATAGTCTCCATCATTATTTGCCTGTCTTGTCTATTAACGAGCACTATCATCCCATCGTAAGATGACAGCTGCAACACGTACTCAGGCGCAATAAACAGCTAAATGAGGCGCACAGCAATTTCACTTGTCACCAGAGCCCTGGGCACGACTGGCTGCACAGCTTGATGCATAAATTCATGAGGCTGTTGCATATGATGGAGTATGCCTGGCTGAAAGAGGTGATGGATAGCAGGGCAGCTAAAAATGGCCATCACCTTGACTCTGTCAGGACATTTTTTAAAAGTACCCCATCAGCTTTCTTACATTCTTTCATGTACACTATCCCCAAGCTATAGGCTTTCTGAAGTACTGATATCAGACTTATCTTACTGAAGGTTTTTGGATCTAAAGGCAAGTAGCTTCTCTGGTTCAGTGAATAAGTTACAAATGTGTAGGGTGAAATGATCCTATAATAATTCATTCAAAGTACATAAGGTTAAACACTAACAACAGAAATTTTCAATTTTCCTGAATATGTCTAAAATACTGATCCAATACAGACATCGACTCACAGACATGTATAAACGCAAAACAAAGTCTCATTTGAAAGTGCATTCAGTTCCGCATGTGCTTACAAAACTGTTTTGCAAAAGGCGATAGAAGTTGCACATGAGTACGATATGTAAAACCAATAAAGGTCGAAGCAACTTGCCATTACGTACTGTTAGATCTGGATTAACAATGCATTTTCTAATAAGTCAATAAAACTGAAGGAAAAATTACAAGAGAGATAAATGGACCCAGTTTGTATTGGGTTTCTAAATGAAGCCCAAACCTCGAGTTGCCATAAGCACAGTATTTGATGTCCTAGTGAAACTCGTTGCGTCCCTTTGATCTATGTTACTGGAAGTCACCTAAGGAAGACAAATACAAAGGCAGCAAAATCAATGAGGCAGTTTCCTGCAAAGCTTTATGCATTAATCTCTATCACACAGAGAAATATACACCAGTACAAGGGAAGGAAGTCACTTGTTCCCTAATAAAAGAGAAAACCCTTGGTAATAAGCAATTAATTAAGTTGTCATGATTAGTTACGCAACTGTGAATCAATGTTCATGATAAAAATGACCACTCTCGTGGCTTTACATACCTGTGATCTGGTGGTATCAAACATCACTGCCATGTTAAAGAGTACGCAAATATTCTGCTCGTTTTCTTAATGTTGCTAATGGCAGATTCTAATGGGAAGTGAGTTTCCCCATCTTACACAAAAATACACACAAATCACATGCAGTTTTGTCACCACTCTGATCAGCTCGTAAACTCTCTTCCAAGCTGACCAAATCTGGCTTACCTATAGTTGAAAGGCATTGGATCTTACCTTCTGTCACACCTCTGCCACAGCACTCTGCCACACAGTTGTGGCTTCTCCAGGCTAAACACAGCCTCAGTGAGACATTAGGGTGTCTGCTTGCCATCCCAGGCATTTTTCCAGTGAGGGACACCCTGGCTTTCTGCTGTGGTCTATTTTTACATGATGCAGACACTCAGCTGGCCATCACAGTGGTGGTGTATAAACCAATAAATGCTCAGGAAGCACGGATATCCCTTGAAGGCCTCAAGGAGAAGCAGCTGCTCCATTGTTTCTTTCATTTTCTCTGGGAAGTGCTGGTGACAAGTTAAGACACAGTCCTCCAGGCACGAGCAGCTCTGGGGACTGGCAGCAGCTGACATGCCTGCAGTGCGTTACCTGACTTTTCTGAGGTCGTGAGTTTTGATTAGATTTAATTGTGCAGCTAAAAAAATAATAAAAAATTAAATGCCTAAATATTGATTTAAGTGACTGATTTTCGATATGGCATGCTGCCATCTGGTGGACGTTTCTCCAATGTAGTCGTTTGACCAGAGCTGTGAGGTCGCGGGGCTAAGATCAGTAAAGTGAAGAAAGGAGTGTCCTCTGTGGAAGAACCAGGACCCTATGGCAGTCTTCACACATTAAGTAAACTATCACTGCAAAATCTGGGAGCCCCTACTTCCTCATTACCACAGTTTTAGATACCAGATTCAGAAGGTTTTGGCCCTTGGGGAAAACATGAAGAAAATCCCATCTTAGAGGGAAAAAAAAAAAAAAAAAAAAGGAAAAAAAAAAAAACCAAAACAACAGGAAAAATAAAACATATAAGTAGAATATCACTGAAACTGTAGCAAGCTTTAAACGTTCTCCTTGCAGGTTAGGGTCCTTCTGGCTCAGTTGCTTGGTCACATAGCTGCTTCTATGGAGAAGTTAACATCTTGGAAGAAAGAATATGAGATAATGAGCAGTCAAGCAATTAGATAAGACTAAACTCAGCTCCATAGAATGATGCATTCAGGGGCATTTCCTACTACATAAAAGAGAGTGTCAAGATTTGTTGACATTATCCAGTCTCCATCAAAGGCATCTACAGGCATATGATTCAAAAACATTCTGAAATCTAACCTAACCCAGGCTAATAAATCCAGACGGTTCCACATTTTTAAGAAACTTGAGACAAAGTCAAGTGTTTTAAAAGGTCTAGTAAAAGGAGAAAAAAGAAGGAAAAATTAGCTGCATGAATTTTTACAAGCTGGCTCTCCTAACTAGTACTTCCATGAGAAGATGACAATCAAGTTCTTTCAGCACTACATTTTCTTTCCACCATATCAAGTCCCATTAAAAATGGTGATTCTATAAATGAATACAGCATTATGACATATGGTCTGCTGTAATTCAGGAACTTTGAAAATGCTGTCAAAACATAAAAAGGAAAAAAGAAGACTTGTGCCTCATGATATGTGTGTATCAAGCTCTTTACACAGCAGTCTTACACTTTGTCCTAAACACAGTAATCAAGTTTCCCACTGAGAGACTTGAAGATCAAGACTAGGGGCCAAATTCTGTTCTTACAGTTACATGTTCACCTGTGTAACTGACAGCAGAATTTGCCCTTAGGAGTTTAAACTTGATCTGCTATTCGATGGGCAGCTCGTGCACTGATCTGAGCACCAGAATGATGTGCTCCTGTCAACCTGCGAATCACAGGAATTGCTGCTCAAATAGAGAGGAGGAAAAAAGCTCCTTGTAAATTGCTCTTGAAACTGCCTCATGCCTCTTTCTAGCAAGGATGGGCAAAATTCAACACAAACTTAAATAATGCTTAGATATCAGGAAGACAGATGCCACAGAAATACAAGTTGGTTGATGATTAATTGAGTCTGCCTTTCACTTAGGACACACTATGATAAAAGGATCTAGTGAGGGGAAAAGAGAAATTTAAATGAAAAAAATACATGAAGCATGCATAAATATATACATGCTGCAGATAAACAAAGCAGATTTAGTCCAGCTTCTGAGTATTTTTTCAGTAATACAGAAAATATACAGAAAGGAATGTTATTCTTTTGAAACCTACCTTGATCCTCTAAAGCAAAAATGATCTTACAGATATAGGCCAAAAAGTTTCATTTGTTCATTTTACCATTGCAAGAATTACAGAACTGACTGCTTAATTTTTCATAGGTTAGCAACTTTGTGCAGTAGAATAAATTTCTCCAAATTTGATTTTTTGCATAAAATTAGTTGTCACTGACCACGGTCTGTCAAAACGTGCCTAGAAGGATGAGAATGTGGGGCTGATGAAAACTGCGGAGTTAATTTTAGATGTGGGCATACTACCTTCAGCAAACAGACCCTATTCAAACAGTGCTTGCAATCATGATTTACTACACTGTGTTATTATGCAAGTAGTCTGTTCTGTATGGAAATACGTAGACTTCCTTCATGCAACTAGGCAGCCTTCCTTTCTGAAAGCTTCCTTCCCTGGTCCCAGGCTCTTCTTACTGTTGCCTAGCTACTAGATTAGTCCACTGAGCCAGTAATCATCACAGGAGAGGGAAGTATTTTTTGCTGATGTTGCCCCCATGCTGCTGTGGAGAATGTCAGTTCGCTGCTGTCAAAAGATGCTATGGATTTGGAGTTGGACAAGCCCAAGTAGTCTCAACTTCCAAATAAAAGTAGACCGTATGAAAGTGCCACATGGAAGACAGAGGTCCTCATTCGGTTTGCAAATTGTGTGTGATTGCCACTATAACTTCTTTGATAGGAAAGGTGGGAAGAAGACATTCCTGCATGAGGTGATATTTTGATAGTACATGATTCAGTACCCTGCAGAAACATAGAAACATTGCCTTCATCAATGTAGCTTCCTGCTTTCAATTAAGAAGCTGAATTTAGAAAGCCTAGGTGGTAAACATTTCTTCCTTAGAGAAAACTTACAAAACTCATTGCATTAATTAACTTCAGCCTTGAAATTGCAAAAATGGACCCTTTCTGATGCAAAAACACAACACTGATGTCACGGCACAAATTATTGGTTTGTTAGAAAAGAGGAAAAAAGAGTACTTTGAAAATTATTTTATTGTGTTAGCATTTTTTTTTCTCTATTCTTTCACTAGTTGTTCAGTTTTCAAGGTCAAAAGTTTGATAGAACACTTGGAAGGATATTCCCTAAACATATTTTCAAAAAAAGAAGAAAAAAAAATCAAGTTTGTAAACAAGTGAAATATAAAGTGACAGAAGATTATATCAGACATGTAACATTTGTGACAGATGAAGCTCACAAAGATTGCCCACAGTTACCTCATTTTCCTTAGGAAAGACTGCTCCTGCATTTCCCTGGCCAATTCAGAGGTCCATTTTAGCATCTTTGAATTTCTAAGACTAAGCAGTCAAATTAATATATTATAAACTGCCCAGGAATTTACAATGAGCATTGCGCATGCTTGTTAGCATGTAGCTCATCCTTAATGGAAATCTTCCAAATTAAAGAAATAAACACTGAATTTTACCTTTCCTTTAGTTTTCCTCTCTCTGCAAAGGTCTTTATTCCCCCACCAGTCTTGAAAGCAAATAAAAAGAAAACAAACAAAAGATGCTGAGAAATTGATAGAAATATTCTGCAAACTACAGAGAGGTAGCTGAGGTTCATCTCCTAATCACAGCTAAACACAATAGGAGAATTTGTTTTTGACATTTTAATGCTAAGTAACATCTGACAGGTAAGACTCCACTAAAGTAAGATTTTTCTTCTTTTCCAACATCTATCATCTTCTTCAAAAGGTCTTGGCAAAGTCTTCCCCAACTATTCCATCTTGAACATTCAAATTACCTTTGGAATCACCTTCTTCCACCCACAAACCTAGATCTCCCAAATCTGTTTATATTTCTTGTGTGCTTGCAAATGCTATGATAAGACCCAGAAAGCTGCGAGCATTTTTTCCCCATTGTGATAGACAGGAACAAAGCCTTCTGCAGCAAGAAGTGGACGGAAAGTAAATAGGTTCATGAGCTCTGGGAACACTAGAAGTGCTGCAGGCAGGGTAGCAGACAACGTAAAATAAATACAGTTAAAGAGTAAGAAAAATATATTTACTTTTGCTCCTTTAAGCTTTGAGGTATTTGAAAAAGTTGTGAAGGAGATCTTAGTTCAGAAGGGCACATAACAACTTACTTGCAGGCAACACTATTGCCTCAGAGATGAAAAAAAATATATTTCAGATGTTCCACACATCAGAGAAGGCATAATCACAAAGTACATGATACCCAAAACGCTGGGAATGAGCAAGAAAACAGACCATACTATGGAAAGTATCCAGAGAGGCATAATTTTCACAAATACAAGTAATTTTTCCCATTACATTTTTCAGTGTTTTTCACTTACAGTATGTACTTACCAACACATGCCCCCAAAACCAGGAATAGCCTATAAACTGAATACATTTGAAAGGGGAATTTTGCAGATTTTGGAGTGTTATTTGTCTCAACTTGTATGTAATTTGTATTAGTGGTGTAAACGCCACCATTTCGAATTCTACAACTGGGGAAGTACAGTATATACTGTGTTTTTGTTAAATGTGAGGATTTCATATATATATTTTTTAAATTAATAGTGCCTGGAAGGCACAACAAGAGAACCAACTACTGCATTAAATCAATATTGTGTCTTGTAAAACATATAACAGCACTAGAAAATAACACATAATCTGAGAAAAACCTGGCCATAATGCATTTCCACCTCTATGAATTGCTATAGAACATAAAATATTTTCTTCTTTCGTTTTTCGATTTTAAATCTGCTTTCTTCTGAAGTTGTTCTCAAAAATATTTCAGCTGGAAGAATTAAAATAGTCAAAGTGTCTCTATGTTGCTAGAGATATGGGGAATTAGATAAACAAAATCAGAAGAAATAGGAAAACAATCATGAATAATTTCTTCATGTACATTCTCCATCAAAAAAGACCTATTCTTTTCAGTGTTGTCCTTTATACCTCTGTCAAAGCAGCATTGCTTTCATCAGTTTGGTTGCAAAGATATATCACTGCTTTAGTATCCAAAGTGGTAAAGGCTTTTCTTGACATTGTAATTATACCATATCTGCTTTATTACTCTTCCTCCTCTTTATGCAAGTATTTGCTGATACTTCTGACTACTTTTGTTTTTTTGACTAGTAGCAGGTTCCTACAGAGCATTTCCCTCATGCAAGAATAATGAGATTTTGTAAGGCTTCCTTTCCATTGCAAAAAATTAAGAACTTTGAAGTTACAATAAGGAGGAAGATTAATATGAGGAATACTTTTGAATAGTTTCCACATATGCTGTAAAGAAAACAAGATTTCACTTCATTCCTGCTTCTCTCTTGCTCTCTCTCTGAATAAGTGTGCCTCACTCATCACTCTTTTCTGTTTTAAGATAGCATTAAGAATGAATGTTTATTATCCCAAGAATTCAAACTTGAGTGTTGTACTTCCCGGTAAATAGTCAAATACTGTTTGGCTTCAGAACTCATTTTCTGTTTATTCTCACAGAACAGAAAGATTTCAACAGGGAACAAATAGGTGTCCAGAGCATCCATTTGAAATGAGATTTCATACATACTCCTATAATGAATCATAAGACAGGCACTTGGGCTGCCCACTTTTACATCTCAGGCGAGGAGGACCTTCAGGTTTTGAGCTACTTTGAGACCTCCATAGAGAAGGCTTTCTAACCTAGACCTAAGAAACTCTTCATGTATAAACGTGTGTCAGTCTGGTACACACCAACAATTCATGTCACTCTTGACTGACTGCTTCTTCCTCTGGCAATACCTCTTTGGACAAAATACTTATACCTAATATAACTCTGTACTTACACGGCTCTATGTCCCACATATAAATTTGGTTTAACCAACCAGTTATCTACTGATCCAAAGTCTGACTGACATAAACAAAAGTTATATCCTCTCCTGTTTTACATAGATTTTATGCTGCACTCATTGCTGTTCTGTTGCCAGCACAGTGTCAGTGATGCATATATGAATCAGTACAAACCATTCACAACTTCTATATTTAAAAGGCTCCGGATGTAGCAGCTCTTCCAGCCTCGTCAGATGTTTGGAGGCGGGTAGGCGTGAAAGGAGGAGAGGGAAAAGGAGTGTTCCGCTTCGAATTCCCACCAGTTTGTTTTGACATCTTCCTTGTACTGAAGTGGCTGGAGCTCACTCTGTGGCTTGCAGAGATTTGTATGTTGCCAACCTGATATGATGACTCTGCATACATCGCCAAAAAATTATAGTAGATTTTTCAGATCGGATCACAAAGCAAGCTCATGTTTAATTTGGTAGCTACTATCATCCCAACTCTTTTGTGAGGCATTACTGCTTTACATTTGCACCTCCGTGTTTCACAAGTAACTGACAGTTTTTTTTTCAGATACTTTGTCCAATTATATAGGATTGTCACAAGTATATAGGACATGGGGAGAAAAAGAGCTGTTCTGGTGAGATAGCTGACAAAGGGAAAAACTCCAGCTTCCCATTCACTCTGGACTTGACCGAAGCCATTCTATTTCACTGATTCACATTATTTCATGGAAATAAAAGAGTGGCAATGGGGAAGGGCAGGATATGGCAAAAGTGGAGGTAAGGAAACAAGGCAATGGAAAAGAAAAATCCTGGAGTGGTTGTGCTTCATTACAGGGGAGTACGGTAAGGTTATTGTTCAGATTTCCCTCTCTGCCTTCATTTTCTATTTCTACATTGTGTAGTAGCACTTTCGTGTTCTAAAGGCATCAACCCTCTAAGAATCAGTTCTGTTTTGCTTCTGCCATTGTTATAGGCCTAGTGTCTGATACATGATTGAGGCCTGACTCATAAATAAAAGCTACTATAAATTTAAACCACTGCCTTGTTTAATCCCCTTTTGCCCATACAGCAAGGAAACTGACTGGAATTTATTGCCTTGCGTATTTGCTCTGATTTATTCAGTTAGGAGCCTGCTTGCATTTTGCTCTATTTGACACTATTTTTTATCTCATAACATAATACATTTTCATTATATTTTAATATACCATGTGGTAAGTACAATCTCACAACAAAATTTTGGACATTTCTGCTTGTGCCATTATTTCTCATGTACAAGAATGTCTACTGTAACGAAGACCTGGCTCATAAACAATAGCTTAGGTCACAGCCTTATTCATTTTCCCCAACAGTATGGTCAAGGAACTAATGATTTGGTAATTTATTTGACATTTGTATCAGTATGGTATGATCTATGCCCATGCATAGGAATGCAGGGATCATCTGCTGACCCAAGCTATCAGCAAGTATAAGAATCTGCATTAAAATACTGAGAAAGTTGTGCTGGCTTGTGGGTGCAGTTTGTTAATTCTGACCAAATATGAGAATTTGGTGTAATCTTCTATTCAGGGAGAAAAATAGGTAGAGTCTTTCAAAGGAAATCTATGGGAAGAGAGAACTTTGAAAAAAAGAGTTAGGTTGAGGTGAATGCAGCATCACCAGATCAGCTAGACCTTGAGCAGGATGGAAATGGGAAAAACTTGTAAAATGAAAGAAGTTCATTGCTATACATTACTTGGTCTATTCATGTACTTATGGTTTTTTTGTTTTGTTTTATTTTGATTTTTTATCCTCAAATTAACTTTTTTGGAAGAAGTAAATGCCACAGTAAATTGATTTCCAGTGAAAGCATTTAAAAAACGTATTTCTTATTTTTCCATTGTGCGAATTAATTTCTGCAGCAAAATAAAAAACTGAAATGATATGGAATAAGAAAAGTTGAGAGGCAGAATAATTACCATGTTTTTAATATCTGTTTTTAAGAGTTTCAAAGAAAAGCTGTTTTTACCATTTCTTCATCAGGCAGGGTTTCACAGTGCTACATCACTAATGATTGCAGAGCCTTAGGCATGGAAAAGGGGAGTGGTTTGGTGAAAAGATAAGTACCAAGATGCTAATCCTGGGGGCTACAGAGAAAGGTGGGGACATCATCTGGTATAGAAACAGAGTGCTGTCAGCAGAAAATACTGGGAAAAAATTTGGGAGAGGAAACATCAGAAACCCAAGAACATGATGCAGTAAAGAAAGCTCCAGCTCTTGGTATCCAAAATGTGAAGGCGATGCACTTGTGCCATTTCCCAGGTTAGTCCTCTCTGCCCTGTTGAAAGAAGTTGTGACATGTACCTTACAACAATAAAAGGCAGGATTGGCAGATTCTTTTAGAGAAACTGGCTTTTCACTTGACTATCACCAGAGCTGAGCTAAGTTGTATCATTTCAAATCTCACAGGGTTTTTGTAACAATGCACTGTGCTTTTGAGAACAGTTATTGAGCATCTTAGGCTGCCTGGATGCAGCAGCAGTGTAGTGAAGTAGCATTGACAGCAGGTTGAGGTAGGTGATTTTTCCCCTCTACTCTGGTGAGTACTATCTCTGTTGAGGCTATATCTGGAGTACTGGATCTAATTCTAGGCTCCCTAGCAGACCTAGATATGCTGGAGATAATTCAGTGGAGGGCTGCTATTAGAGGACAAGAGCTGAGAGAGCTGGGTCTGGAGAAGACTGAAAGATGAGTACAAGTATCTTAAAGGAGGATGTCAAGAGGAAGGGGCCAGAATTTTTTATGTTGGTGTTCAGTGATAAAAGACAACAGGAACCTGCGTGGACACTTTCCTGTACCATCTTCTCTAGGTGACCCTACTTGAGCAGGAAGATTGGACTAGATGATCTCCAGAGGTCCCTTCCAACATCAACCATTTTTCCGTCTGTCTACTGTAAATGATTTGGGCTTGGCTCACCTTTATTGATCAGCTATGATTACATAATCAGCAATGAAAATATGAGATGTGATTGGTAAACATAATGTTTAAATGTTATTAGAATTTAATATAGATTCAATAATTAAAAACTTTTTTTCAAAATAGGAATAAAACAGAATGAAATTCAAAAAGACAAAAAAAAAAAAAAAAAAGCAGGAAAAGAAAAGAGAGAAAAAAGAAAAGGAAAAGATGCTACTTTTCCTTCTTTGACAAATAGAATCATAGAATCATAGAATCACAAGGTTGGAAATGACCTACAAGATCATCTAGTCCAACCATCTCCTCATCACCGTTGCCACCACTAGCACTAAGCCATATCACGCAGCACGTCATCCAGACGCCTCTTGAACACTGCCAGGGACGGTGACTCCACCACCTCTTTGGGCAGACCATTCCAGTGCCTGACCACTCTCTGAGAGAAAAAGTTCTGCCTTATATCTAATCTAAACCTCCTCTGATACAACTTGCAGCCATTACCCCAGGTCCTGCTTGTTGCCTGGGAGAAGAGGCCAAAACCCTCTTCACCCCAACCTCCCTTCAGGAAGTTGTAGAGTGCAATGAGGTCTCCCCTGAGCCTCCTCTTCTCCAGACTGAACAACCCCAGCTCCCTCAGACACTCCTCATAAGACTTGTGCTCCAGACCCCTCACCAGTTTCGTTGCCCTTCTCTGGACACGTTCCAAGGCCTCAACATCTTTCCTGTAGTGAGGAGCCCAGAACTGAACACAGTACTCGAGGTGTGGCCTCACCAGTGCTGAGTAGAGGGGGATGATCACCTCCCTGCTCCTGCTGGCACACTATTTCTAATGCAGGCCAGGATGCCGTTGTCCCTCTTGGCCACCTGGGCACACTGTCGGCTCATGTTCAGCTGAACATCAGCCAACATCCCCAAGTCCTTCTCTTCTTCACTTCACCCCCAGATCACTCTTCTTCACTCATCCAGCCACTCATCCTCAAGCCTGTAACGCTGCATGGGGTTGTTGTGCCCAAAGTGCAGGACCCGGCACTTGGCCTTGTTGAACCTCATCCCATTCACCTCAGCCCAGTTTCCAAAATAATAGACAAGTTTTCAAAAGAATAGACAGTGGTCAAGTGACAGGCACTTTTGTTCACACAGGCGTCTCCAAACACACTGACTTTTCAAAACTAATCCAAAGCTGTTTGTAATCTTTAGAATCTTTCTAATGACATGGTTTGTACAGTTGATATCTATGACAATAAACCAGCAGAAAAATGTAAGAGATCTTTAAAATTCTGATTCCCTTAAAGATTCAATATAGTTTTTGAAGGATAAGATTTGTCTGTCTTTGTATTTTGTGTGATGGAATTGGTTTACTTGATATGTGGATAAAATTGCCAAAATCACTGTGGTGTTTCATGTGACATTTTAAGGCTAATCTATTGAAAGGGTTTTCTACTCATACCATTCGTATTAACTTGTTACCCATTGCCTGGTAGTTAAGTCAAAAGAAAACAATGGCATAATGTGTGTAGTTTTTACTAAGTAAAGTTAACAATAGATTAGATTCTACTGGCTTTACTACTATCAGGTAAAATCTCTTCCTTGGATGTTGCAAATATTTGTGGATGGAATTAACTTAAGCATACAATAAGTCACTCCAAAGACAGTGCTTAATCAGCTGGAGAGACTTACAAAGGAAATTAACATGTATGAAATACATTATAAATAGCTTTATTTGCACCTAGGGATCCAAAGTAAAATATTTGGTTTAACATTTTCTATATCTGAAGAGCTCAAGTAATATTCTGTCTGTTTGTCTCTTTCATTAAAGATATTTTTTAGCAAAAAAAAATAATTGCTAAATTGTCTGGCAGCTTCACATTTCACTTATTACATATTTTGTTAAATAAGAATGAAGCAAACTCAGCTTAATGCATTTTCAAATATATTCATTAAAAACTCAACATGCACAGTTATAAGTATTATTGGTTCTAAATAAAATGTTTTCCCTCCAATTTCACTTTTTAAAAAGTATTAAGACAAGTCAGTTTTTATGGCAAATCATTTATCACAATGAGAACAAATATTACAGAACTTTATGCTTTTTATAACTTCCCTAAAATAGTCAGTGCACCCTACACAATGCCATTCATTATAAAATTCCAATTATTTTTAACATTTAAGCAAATAAAAGTCTGAAACATTAAAAAACTGCCAGGTCTATACACTTATTTGTAATTAGGCAAGACCCGGCAGTTATTGGAAGAAAGTTCCCGAAGCTGTATCACAGTCATGAAAACTTAACTCCATGACACATCCCATGAAGGAAAAGGCAATTTTTGTCAATTCAAAGAGATTTGGAAATTTGCAACCATACTATCGTTGTCACTGTCCAGCTAAGTAATTATTAAGTTAGGGCACCAAACTAGAAGAATCCATTGATCTCTTTTAGTTTTATATTCCCAGTCCTTTTAATGACTCACACATATAATGTTATATATGTGCTTAAGTACTTTCTTGACAGAAGCACATTTTTTCCTTGCTGGCAGAGCTCAGGAGGAACATTAAAACTGTAATCATAGTTTCATGCCACTTTGACTCTATTCTCAACCTTTTTAACTTATGCTGACTAGATGTGCACCCACAGAGCACAAATGCTACATGTTAAAGAAGAGCTAAGCAGTTTACCCCAAATCAACTTCTGACTTGATTTTTTAAAATTATAATTTCTGAAGAGAATACAAGAAATTGACTTTCCCTCTCTCTCTCAAAATATATTTTTGATGAATCACTAATCAATAATCACCTGACTTTTCACGCATCCGCTTTCCTCCAGCGTTAAATAAATAACCCCACTGTATTAATACAAGAAACCACAATATGAGCTCTTACAGTTTTAAACACAATTATCTGCGGAGAGGTTAGAGATTACATTCACTCTTTTCACACCTGACCATTTCCATTGCTATCATGGGCTGATGATGCTCTCTCTTCCAAGCTTACAAGCTACAAGCTTCGGCATGGAGACTGGTAGTTGTTCATATTGATTTATCAGACCTAACTATGTAATGAAAAAAATCCAAGGGAAAAACGGACTACTCAACAGCAAGATAAGTTTAGGATACTGGCAAGAATAGACACAACACAGAAAATACTAATGTAAATGTCTGTATATGAATAATGTCTTAATGTCGTAAGACTAATGTCTTAATAGACTAATCTGAGGCATATGCTGATTTTGGAAGAATCAAAATCTCCTGAGCTTTACCTGAGAACTCTGTGTTCCAAGTAACACTTTTCCTGTTTATTTATTCCTTCAAGTTGAGACACTGTTGGGTTTGTGGGTTGAATGAAGCAATTTGAAATACACTGTGCTCAGATATTGATATCATTTATAAGATAATAGTAAGGCCATTTTATTTCAGAGAAGTTTATTATAGATGGAGTATGTATTGTATGACAGCACTGGAATGATGTTCACGGTATCAGCATACCTTCTTAAAAACAAGGGAATGTATGTATGGGGGTTGTTTTGAAGAAAAAAAACCAAAGCAAAACAAAACAAAATGCTTGTTAGTAGAAAGCACAGGATGTTGCAATAGTCACAATAAAATAAACCAAAATAACAAGAAGAGATTTGAGGTAAATTTCCATCATGGTGTATTAGACAAGATAGTCTTCACAAAATGAGATCAGCTGCTTTCCTTTCCAAAGCATTCAGAATCCTTGAACCTGGGCTATGGCATGCTAGTCACACCTCTTCTGACACACTGCCCTTGATCTTGTGCATGCTTTCTTAGATGCAGCGTCCAAAGCCTTGCAATAATTATAATATGAAATTACTAACTTTAAGTTTTCAGCTCTTTGACCATAAAGGAAAAGCTTTTCTTCCAGAAATATCTTGTTTGTGCAACTGCCTGACTTGAGATTACAATAGCTGATGGTGACAGAATATTAGTTTTTACATGCCTTATCTGCAATTCCGGCTATCACTATAAATCACCACACAAGCACACTGTTTGAAAACATGATTTGCAACATTTAAAATGTACAAAAGTCATGTAGCAAAAGGGG
Organism: Tympanuchus pallidicinctus; assembly: GCF_026119805.1. NCBI lineage: Eukaryota > Metazoa > Chordata > Aves > Galliformes > Phasianidae > Tympanuchus > Tympanuchus pallidicinctus. Next base: position 38,511,091 of record NW_026294618.1, on the reverse strand, counting down.
CAAAACATATACATCTTTTATCTAGATTCAGTTCTGATCTCCATGAGAGAGGTAGACATACTAGAGCAGCCTTAGCTACAGATACGAAGGCATCTGAGACACTTGAATGCAAGAAGTGAGTACTTTCACAGAGAGAAATATATCAACTTTCTTCATAAATTAAGAAAGTAAGCCAAACCAAATACCAGACACTTACCCTATATTTTCTCTGTAGATTTTATTTTCATGTAGATATGGCTAAAATATTACTACTGAGTGTTGGCCAAGCCATTTGTGAGCCTATAAACTTTGATTGATGGATGCTGGTAAAAACAGATCAAAAGATCTTGTACCTGAAGATGATGTACTGAGTGACTCATGATAGTTTACGATGATGTTTAAAGCTTCAACAGTACTGCTTGTTTCTGTCTAAGAGCTGATTTTATGACATGGACCAAAGGGCCACTGACATTTTGGTTCCATAAAACTTACATATATCCATCAGAACACATTTACATATGGAATATGAAAAACCACAGTCAGGGCTGTGTGCAAACACTTTTGAACTGAAATAAAATAATTGATTTCATATGAGAAATACTTAAGAATCATAGTAGTTTGAAGAAACGGAAAGAAGATATCAAGAATGTCCGTGTCTTCATTAGCAGACCTACATCATCTATTCCATAGATAAGTTTTACTGATACCTGAAAAGCACGGCAGGATATATGATTTACTGTGGACCATATTTGATTTCAACACTGGTTTAAGGACTGAAAGCTTAGGAAACTGGTATTTATAATGAGGAACTCTCTAAGAGCAGCTGCTCTTATCACAGCCAAGCAGAACGAAGATTATTTTACTTTAATTCTTTTTGTTGAAGTGGTTGGTAGTTGCAATCAGATTCAGGCTGGAAAGAACATGACAGATTTCCAAAGCTGTCTGTGAATATCTGTTTACTGATGGTCTTCAGTCTGCAGGTAAACCTGTTTATGCTAAAATTTTAGCTCCTTTTATCTGGATATAGCGCTAATGTCCCACAAAGTTCAGATATGATGGTTGAAGAGATTTTCACTTTTATGCTGCTATCATTCCTTATTTCACCAAAATTTCAAGTGGTGAATGACAAACCTACAGTTCAGAGCAGGAAATTTAAAGGGTTTTTTGGTTTTTTTTTTGACTTACTATTTTTTTAAGATTTCAACAGTAAATGTGAGAGAACAAAATATTTGTCAGGTACAAATAAGGTTGCAATTTAACTCTGTACCTCAAGTGACACAAAAAGGAGATGAACAGTGATGAATGATTACTATAGGCAATAGTATTCCAAATAGTTCCATATTGAGGAGAATTTAGTAAAAAATGTTAAAATTTGCCTAGTCATGGGTATGGGTAGAAACAGAGCAATGGATAGAGAATAGGAATAGTTTTGCTAACCATGGAATTTTCTGCCCTTTCTTATAGCAACTCAGTTTAATAACAAAAAGAGCAAATAGGTGTTGCTGTGGTTCAGCTGCTCCTCCTCTCACCTGCAATCAGAACAGACATATCCTTGCCCTTCATTAGTACTTGCAGCGCCACTATTTTCAATTTATTGAAGATGCTTTGTGAATACTGAGAACACTGGCCTTTGGTAACACACCTACAAAATGAGTGATTTGCCATTGCCATGTATAGCAAGAAGAATTTTAAATCTTTTTTGAGAAGAGCACATGATTGCATTATTTCTTACCAGATAGCAAATGTAAGGATCTGCCCTTCCTTATATTTTCTCCCCAGTTTACAAAATCTCAAATGTTTCTTTCGTTGACTGGAGAATTATAGGGAAAATATATTATGTCAATATGCACATATTTCCAAAAGGAAAAAATATCTATGAATTCCTTTTAAAATGTTGTCAGAAACTGTACAGAACTGTACTTGCAGACCTGTAGAAGTCCATAATACTAAAATATGCAATAGTTTGAACACATACTACTTCAGTTTTTGCAAATCTCTATTTTGGAAATGTGAATACAATCCTTTTTCAGGAAAAAAAACCCAAACCAACAAAGTTACTTCCTTTCTTTGAAATATCGCTGATGTACCAAGGTGCCACAGCAGTCATGAATAGTAATGCTGACAGATATGTAGACAGATTATATATAAACATGTGTATCCATAACTGTATACACAGTGAAAGCCATGATTTAATTTTCAATTCCACTAGTGCTGTCCCAGCATTCCCATGAGACCCACTGATCACTCAGGGCTGTATTTTGGGGTGATTGGTCCATTTTTGCACCATCTTACTATGTTACAAGCGCCAACAGCATTCCAGTTTGTGTAACATGTTTGCAGTTTCTCCTGCATTCTGCCTTTAATGCTGGCCAAAGCTTGCTTGTTTTGATATCACTTGTGCTCAGTGGGCAGTCTAATCAGCCTGCTTGATGGCTCCCCTGATTCTCATAGCCCCCACTGAGCTCAAGGTTGCAGTATATTAGTTTCAACACAAAAATGAACCTAAATGTATACAGAAAGTATTTATTCAGATAACACATGCATGGGAATTTACATTTTCTGTAAGACAACTTTATGACATTTAGGTGAAATATTTAAACAGACACTGATGTTTTAGATACGCAGACAGACTCAGTGGTGAACTTACTGCTTTAATGTTACCAGTTAGACTTTTTGTATAAAACAAAGAAGGAAATAGTTAAAATAATATGTTTATAAAAAGGAAATAGTTAAAAAAATATGTTTATGAATACCTTTATTAAAGCAAGTTACTGAAATTAAAGTTATTTCTTCCTCTTTAAAGTTTCAGTTTAGATTGTTGCAGCTTCTACGTGTTTAGTCCATAAAGTATCGTTTTAAAAAGTGCTTCCCAATTTCTGATCTTTGGAAACCCTTGCTTTCAAGCGCCATTCAGTGTCATTTGCTTTCCATTAATAGAAAAGAAGTGGGTACGTTAGTCGAGGCTGTGAGTTCAGATATATAGCATAATGATGCAAGGTGAAAAATAGCAGGGCATGCCTCTATAAAATATTCTATATTGCAAGATTGAACAAAGTTGATACTTAAAGATTCTATAACAGAAGGCCCTTCACAAATCGGGATTGCCTGGAATATGAACCTAGAGTTATCTGTTCTTATAAAGAGTCCAACCATGTTAACAAATGCAGTAATGCTCTATATATAATTGAAACAGTCAGTATTCCTGTTCCATAAGATTTATTGAGCATAAAAAAACATTTTGATTTTATTCTAATTCTCCTGCTCCAACTAATGTTTGCTGTCAATTAAGTTCCATTGTAATTTTTGTGTTCCTCTGATCTATGTGACAGTTACCCTTGTGGTCACAGAAACCAGGAATTATACGAAAAACAGTGGTAGAAATTTTGATTTTTCAGTTTCTCCATTACCATCTGCCACAGAATCTAATAGATACAAACTAATGTGGCTTTAGTGTATCTATAGGTGATCACGTGGATCCTTGTGCTTGCTTTACCATCAGTTACGGAGGTTTCAGCACCCACTAAATTACTCTTAGCCTTCCCCACCCCAAAACATGTGTGCGGTTTTTCCCAAAACAGTGTCACACAAGGGAAACTCTGAAGAACGAAAATCTCAGAGGTTTTTGATTAAAAGTTAACCTTGTCTGGAATATCCTCAGGACATTTTCTAGAAGCTGAATCCAGCTTGTAGCCTCTCCCTGGTCCTCAATCACTGAATGAAACCAGAACAATATATTAAGAATCAGAACCTATGTTTTCATTTTACTAAAAATGAAAAGCAAATAGAGAAAGAAATACAGTCAGGTTATTAAAAGAGCAAATAAAATATTACTCTAAAGGAAATTTTGCTTCTATTTTTTCAACTGCAATATTTGGAAAAGATGTTCTGCTGCAGTTCTATCTCTGATAGATATTAACTTCATGTATAAAAGCTGTATCAAAATGGTGTTAAATTAGTAGAAGTTGGGAAGTACCCAATTTAATACTACATGCTACATTTATGTGCATGACAACAAATGCCTCACTTGTATATTGATTTCCTTTTATATAAATTCTCATATTCACTCTACTTCTCATTTATTCTTTTGTTTCTGCTCCATTCTCCTTTTAACCAAATATTGTGAAATTGAAGTCAGTAAGAACTGAGAGCTCCAACTTGCACTAAATTAAAAGCAGAAGTCTGTTTTATACATTCAACAGTATGTAAAAAATGAAACTACACTCAAAACATGGATGTTATCTGCATGCAATAAGGATTCTCTTATTACCATGATGAAATCATCTGTATCTGATCAAGATAAATTCCAATACCCCTATGATAAATTCTCTCTCCCCTAGAAAAGAATACAAAAGACTTGATCTCTCTATTGGCATTTATCTTCTCTGCTGTGGAGGGATAAGTCAAGTGCAATAGTCACCAGTGACTTATTATTTCTCTCCTCACAGGTGAAGATGAATGTCATGAGAGAGATAAGCCATCATGTGCATATATTATTATATATGTAGCGCTGTGAAAGAATAAGGTCATATTAAGCACGCTATGAAAATTTTCTTTTCTCTACTCTTCTCACTTTTCTGTACTTTACCTAGACTATGGCTAAACAAAATTAAAAGATATTTTAAGTTCAAGCTGAAATGAAAAGCTTAAAATGTTGTAATATATCCTCTAGTGCTACCGCCTGTCACCAGTGAAACAGATATAACCTCTGTCTCTGCTTGACTAAGAACTGTTTGACAGAAGCAGTAGACTGGGACCATGGGTACCTGAAACATATCTAGTTTTTATCTGAAGATTTCTCTTTCATACTTAACTTTACATGGCTCATTTCTCCATCTAGTAAACATGATATTCATAGCTCTTGCTTCTTTAGGTGCAGCATGAGTACATGAAAGATAATAGGGTCAAATAGCATTGTATTACTAGATGTGTATCTGTATTGGATGCATGTTTGGTATTTGACTAACATGTTTTAAAATGTATCCAGAGGAAAAAAAAAATCACCCACAGGTAAGGATGTCTATACTGGGTGAAAAGAAAGGCTTATTTATTCAGGTGTTCTGTCTCTAAAGTAACTGCAGAAGCCTAGAGAAGGGCATTAGAATAAAGGAGCCTCGATTTCTTTTTATGATAAAAGGCTTTTAGCCACAGAGAACTATGCTGGATCTTACCGAGGATGCCAAATCCCTATTATTCCTGCAATCCTCCTATGTCCTGCCTGTAAGTTTCTGCCCCCACGACCAGGTAGAGAGTTGGATTCACTATTCACATACCAGGGACTCATGGTCCAACTGATATGGCCCAGATGTATCACCTTATTCAGGATGCTGGAAAAGTGTTCTAAGCAGCCTGCATTGTGATGAGAAAGGTAACGTTGCAGAGGTATGTTGTTCAGGCAGAACTGATAGCAGTTAAATCAGACAAGAGAGGAAATATCAAGCTCCTGCAGGAAAATGACAATGAAATACATAGGGAAGCTCTATATATCTACAGAGGTCACCTGTTCTCTAGGTCTATGGACAGTTGCTCTCTGTTCTCACACGGTAATTTATTATTCACACAAGTTAACTACTGATGACAACTCCATTGCAGTAACTCTAAAACAAAATAAACTGCAGAAACAAAGCTAAAGATCTTGACTCCTCAGATGAGCTACACTTGTCCTCAACACAAAGAGCAACGTAGTCAGTCTTGCTACCTTGGTTGCATGACACTTTCAATACAGAATAGCAAAAATATACTGTATTGTGCATGTATTAAAATACTTATATATACTGCATATGCATGGTAACACATAAAAATGTGTTTCCTTTACTGATTATAAGAAATAAAATATTTGCAATTTTGCCATAATGACGAAAACTACATATTATGTCGTACGATCAATATGTAATCCCATTAGCCTGTCCAAAAAAAAAGAAAAAAAAGGCATCAACCTACAGATACATTCTAGGATATGGTATGTAGGCAATCAGAGAAAATGAAATGAAAGCATTTATTCAAGCTACTCATTTGAACTTTGGGTCATTAATTTGTTGTCACTGTTATGGATTATTAAGTATATATAAGATAATATCTATTAGATACAAATTATATTGATTTATATAAAGTTTACAGTAAAGGAGAAGGAAAGCATGATGTATCCTGTGCTTTCTATAGTTACATGAAGTGTTTAAAAAGAATATCAGAGTGACATTCAGTAACATGAAGTTCTCCAGAGAATGCTAGTAAATCAAAGCTGCGCACTGAAGACAACGGTCTTGCTTCCTGTTTTGCTGTTGCTATGTTTTTCAGAACATAGCATAGCTATATCTGATAAATTTAGAATCACTTTCAGAATGCCATTTGAGAGAGGGATAGATGCACACTCGACAAAGGGTACTGTTTAAGTAAAATATCTGTCCCTATTATTTTATTTGGAGCCAGGTTTTTTGGCCTGTGATATGATGATAGAAAAAATACAGTTGGACCAAATAAACCACTAAGGGCATTCTTAACTTTGTAAAAATAAATAATTTTTAACAGACTCCATACACCTTGTCAGTATGAACACAGTGCCTGTTGGCCAACATTTCTATATACCACTTTGATAACATTCGAATTGCGTATCTAATATGCACAATACTAAGGTACCCATGAGGGTGACTACTTTGATCTAAGTCTTTCAATACAAGAAAGTCACCCGACTGCCAGCAATTGATAGATTTTGATGTTCAAAAGCTACTGTCATCATTATCTTGCCTTGTTTTCTGTGTGGCAATGAATACAAATTTTCACCCAATAATTGTTATATCAGAACTAACACCCAGTGGCTTAACTGTAACCTCTCTTTCCAAAGGCCATGCAAATTTGATTTAAAAACATAAAATATTGGATAATCAACCACATTGGCTGGTAATACATGCAACTGACCCTTAATGTTAAATATTGCCTATTTACTTCTAATCTAGACATAACTAACTGCAGCTTCCAGCCACTGAATTCTCTACATCTGTGCTGAAATAAAGAGCCCTATGATTAGTAATCTCCTCCAACTCTAGGTACTTACACACAAAAAAATCATGTCACCATTTAACCTTCTCTCCATGAGATAAATATTCTATGCTTATTGGAATCATGGTAAAGTATGATTTTCAGTCCTTGGGTTTATTGCTAGTAGGCAAACATAAAAAGCGAAGCAGCATCATGGCTTCCTGGCTTCCTCTGTTTTATTTTTTTTCCTTTAACTGCTACTTTCAGTCTAATCTAAAACAATTCCAGTCATAAATATTTTAATCCGTGCATAAAAATTATATCTAGAATAAAGCACTTGCATTCCTGTCTACAATATGTTGCTACTGCTACTTAGTGTGGTTCCTTTGCCCTAATCTGGTAAGTTCAGGTAAACAAGAAAATCTTGTATTTGGAATATTTTGCAACAATTCTGCCATTTCTCAAAATATAAAACAGTATCTTTTAGGTTAATCAAGCTGTTGAGAACAAAATCTTTTCCCAAGTTGATGACTGTGAGAGTTTTTATTTGTAGAAATGAGTCTTTTTTTTTATTATTTCCCCACAAAAATACTTCCTAAATAGGCATTTCATTACAAAATAAAACAAACAAACAAAAACAAAACAAACAAAAAAATCCAACAGAAGCAGCAACACACACACAAAAAAACACCTTTTAATTCTAAATTAACAAGCATTTTTGGCTGGAATCTTTGTATTTCTAACCATCTGCAGTGATGTCTGGTATCTGAGATCTGCCTTCTTACTATCCTGAAAGGTGGAGGTTTTGCACTTTTATTGAGTTACTGCTATTCACCTTTCAATGACAAATGCTGCTATAGTTGCAAAATCTCAATATTCAAGATTCGGGAAAATAGCTGGACAATTTTGCCAGATCACAATAGAAAAAGTTTTGCCCAAAATACGCCTTTTCCATTGGAGCAGCTGCTGGATGATAGTAAACTGTCTCAGAAGCTCTGTAAGATAATGATCTTCAAAATTCTGAAGCAAAGTGGATGCAATTTTTATTGCAGTGGCTGAAGTGTTTTAAAATATAATAGTAAGTGATACGTGCGACAGCAATCTACACCTAGGAAAGCAAACTAGCGGATTAAATTGTAAAATGTTACAATGTGTTTTAGAAGGAAATAGAATCCTGATTTTTGCTTAATTTGCCAACTTTCATTTGAAACAAGATTTGTGTTTCCAGATTTTCTTCTTGTCTTTGCTTTCTTTGAGTACTGACATGAATGACAACTTTCTGTTCTCTGTGACTCATATGCTGAGATCAACAGCAAAATAAACTCAGGAAAATATGCTTTACCCATCTCTCATACCCACCAAATTTTCACACTTTTTACACATTTTAGACCATATGGTTCTTTGTTTAATGGATTGGTGATAAGTAAGTAGCATGTTTACAGAAGCAGATTTCATGGCCCAATGGTAATGGACATCTCTCTTACCTTTGGGAGTAACAAGTTCTACTACATGGGCAAGTGGGACTCTTGGATGTGCGGGCACAGCCCTGTCTCGTGTGGAAGCACTGAAAAGTCATATTTTGTTTCAGGCAGTTCTCAGTTCAAGAAACTGTGTTATTAGTACCATGATTCCCTATACAAGCCCATCCTGCTAAAGCTCCTGGCAAGAAAATGACAGTTACAACAACAAACCATGAGACTAAAATCCAAGACAGTTATAAATAAATAGACTGGAGGGAAAATTATTTATCTGTGCCTCAAACAACTCTTTTTGGAATATTGGTTTCAATATCTTTATACGGTAGATTTCTTTCTGATCCATTAATATTTTCATTAACAATACAGGCTTTAAAACACTATTACATATGTATTACATGGCTCCTATAATTCCTGAGCCTAGTTTTGGTTCATCCTTAAATTAAATGTATTTAAATATTGGCAGTCAGTCTTAAAATCACTGGGTGTAGGTGAGGAAGGAATGAATTAACTGGTCAAGAAAATTAACTGATCAAAAAAGAAAAATCAACTATTAAGTACCTGCCAGTCAAAGTGGTGTTTGGTCTTCTGGTGGAGAGTGACATGCCTGTAATAAAAACTGGCAAAGCTGTGAACAAGCTTTATTGTAATCCAAATATTTTGCAGTCTTTTTATTTGCAGCTGATTATCTCAGTTATTAGAAATATGAGAAAACTGTTGCAAGGAGCCATGAGGCTCCACTGATCACATAAGTCAAAGGAAATATTCCTTTTACCTCATTAGGTTTTGGATTTGGTATTAAGTCATTGCCTAGATTTCTGCATAAGAATAATATTGTAATTGCTTAAGCTACAGCAAGAGCGGTAAGACAATGGGAAAGACTGTGGCAACAGTGCAGCTCATCATTTGTCACAGAATTTTATCATTACATGCAATGGAAGGCACTTCTCAATATGTTTTAACGTCTTTATTACTAAACTGTATTTCTGTGGTGCATTCCTAACTAATAGGAAGATGTTGGACTTAAAGTAAATAATATTGATATTATAACTATGTCCAAGGTACAGTATTTCAGCTAATGTTTACATTTTTGGTGAGGAAAAATATCTTTCTCTTATCAATATGCTGCTTAACCAGAACTGTTGATAAATTTTACTTGCAAAATAAAAAAATCTGTGACTTTTTTCCCAATTGCAAAGTTCATGTTGTTCCTTACTGCAAAATTCCTGCTCAACTTTTACTTTGTTGGAAAATTATACTAAGACTGTAGTTTGCTTCTGTGCAACAGACAGTTCACAGTACCCACATGTGTTCAAATCAAATATTGCAAGAAAAGAAAGTGCCATCTACTCCTTGTTGAAAATTTTCTATGACACATTCCACATCAACATGAGTTAAAATATGTAGGCTATGAATCCCTTGACAATAAGGTTTATAATACTGACAAACATTTAATGAAAGCAGCAATAGCAAGCATCACAGTAAAAAAAAAAAAGGTCTTAAATGAAAAAAAAATATATATCTTCCTGTTTCACAAAGGCATGTGGGTTTCTGAGTTGGGCTATGCAGACTCAGTATAAAGACGGACATTAATATGCTCAATTCAGTATGATGCTTCACTGTCATTTATGAAACAACTCTGAAACTCAACTTGAAGTCACACTGTGAAAGAATCTAAAGGAAGAAATACAGTGCTGCATCTTTCACTAGTATTTTGTTCTCCTTCCATCTGAGTCTTCCTAGTGCCTAAGATTCAGTGCACAGAACAGCCTGCTCTGTTACCATGTTAGTGGCAGCCTCTACTCCACATCCAAACAATCACAAAGCCCAACTACAAACAAATAGTTATTGGAATCCTGTCATCCAGTAGCCAATACTCAGATAAGATTCTCACTCTTCACAAAATTTCTTTCCTCTAGAGGACAAAATAAGACTGATGGGCACTGCTAAGACTGTGAGGCAGCCTACATCCTATGCGGAGCCAGTAAGCTAATAGCTGATGAGGTACTCAAATCAGTAGAAAAGGTAGCTTTCTTTTTAAAAGGACCTAAACACAGGTACATAAATATTCTCCAACTCATATTAGAAATTAAAGCAATGACCTTAAACCTCCTCTATTTGGGGTAAACATTTCCTCTTCATTCAAAGGGCAAATCAAGCTAAAGATACTTTGTTTTTCTCTCTTTAAAAAAAAATAAATATATATATATATACACATATATATTTATTTTTTATTATATATATACATATATATATTTATTTATTATTATTCCTATTCCTTCTATTTTCTTTTGCTTGCCTTTTCCCTCTGTTTTTTTTTAGCAGCAGTGTATTTGACTTGACCACTCAAATACCCATAAAGGTCTATTTGCAATCCCCTACCAATATCAATTCATAGGTGTAACCAGTCACTTATGTATTCCTGTCTCCAAACAATAATGAATCAGGTTTCTCTCAAACACCTCTACTTGGTAATCCTTTCATGTCTATTCTGCTTCTGTGGAGCACTGTCTACAGGGAAAGGGATGCAAAATGAAAAGGAACAATTCTTGCGTACGTGTGTGTTCTTCCTCCTTGCCTATAAAACCCAACCCAAACTGTCAAGGTGACAATCCAAAACGATAATCAAAACCACTTTTTGCATTCCATCTTGTAACTGCCGCAGGCAAGTTCTAAAGGAGATGCTAACAAATCCCAAAGAATACCAGGTATTAAATATTTGATACAACCAGAAATGTATACAACAGACATCAAACTTAAGTTGTATATCTCTGTAATTTCTATACCTTGGGTAAACAACCGAATTTCAATAAGAAAATCCTGGATGAATATTTGGAAATTTACGCAAAAGTCTGTTTGCATTTAGAAAAAGCTCTGTTGTTTCTACAATGCAGCTACAATAACTATAGAAAAGGAATTTTCTTGGGAATGATACCTCCCATAGATTCACTATGAAGAATATTTTCAAGGGTGCCTATCTGCTTGCATCTTTAAAAGTGTTTGTTTTAAAGAGATCTTACATTCATACTACAGCTTGGATTTCAGTTGTAAGGCTGCTGATTTACAAAACAGTTTCCATACATGCCTACAATAAGCATTTTAAACATTTCTAGGACTTCTGTATTAAAATTCAGTTCATTTTTATACAGTGTCCTTCACAGGGAAGATTGAGGAGCTTATCTAAAGAAAGGATCTTATGAGTACAAGGAGAACTCAAGAAGTGCACATTGAGGATTCCCTGCTTGAGAGTAAGATAAATATGGCAAGCTAGAAGAAAGATTGGCCTTGCCCTTAACGTATACAGTCAAAGTGACAAGAAACCAATGCTTGGCCACAAAGTAGGCTGATGGTAAACAAATCTGATGACAGCAGGTGAAGAAACACATGATCCACTTAACTTATCAGCTGAACCATGTTTGCTGCACATGTGCTTAGATCTGAGTGAAAGTAAGATAATTTGACTTAAACACATCTATGTTCCACTGAAGTAATTAGCTTCTGTTTGTGGTAAAGAGAGAATGTATCAGCAGTTATTAGAAAAATTAGTTATTATGAAAATGAAAATGATAAGTAGAAATGTTACTTAGTCTACTGCAGTGTGGAAAACTTTATCCCAGATAAATGTCTTCCAGACATTTTTTTTCACTGGAGATAACCGGACGCTCAAAGGACATGGTTTGTCTGATATATATTAGGTATCTATTGCAGAACACATCCTAAAAGTGACAATGTTTTTCACTACAGAGAAAGTCAAGATGACTGGTTCAGATGAAGTTGTTTACCTTGGCTAAGATGATTTCCTTTAATGAGCAACAGATGTAAGACACCTTGTTACACTGTATAACTTAATCAGGAGCCTAAGATCCTGGAATTAACAGCCAGGGGTGGATCCTGCTAGGACAGAGAAGGCTCTTCAAACACAGAATCATCTCTGCATAATTTTCTGTTTTACATTTAAAAGGAACAACAAAGAAGAGAAGGAAAAAGGAGGCACAAAGTTGTGAAGTAATTGTTCCAAGGTCATCCAAATGGTCAGAGCCTGTATCTGATTCAGTGACTTACTATTCAGGTGTATTGTCTCTAAATGAAAGTAGGAAAAAAAAAAAAAAAAAAAAAAAGCACAAGGCCCAGGGAATTTTGCCATCTCTTACAGCTCTAAGAATAGATTAGTGCCAGGTTTACTGAGTATTAGGTTAAAAATAGCTATAAACAGTATCTGAGCATTTGCTACCCTTATTGTGGAAAGTTCATGAAGATGATCCTTGTATGCCACATTTACACAGTTGCAGAATAAATGAAAGAAAGGGTTTAAAGCCACAAGCCCCAAAGTAGAGTCATCTGAAGCTGCGCTGTGCTCAGCCATAGCACATGTGGCAGCTACAGACTACAAACATCTTTAGAATAACACAATTGAAAAACCTATGAAACCAAAAGTTATGTCAAAGTTTCCAGGATGCGGACCCTTGAGCGGGGCACTTCTGGAGCTGTAACCACAGCATCCTTATTCTGACTCTCTTGAATGTCCTCGAATTTTTGTTTAAGAGTTCCACAATCACAGATGCCCTCTTTCATACAGCTAACTTTAGGCCTTTTAAGATCTTTTTTTGGCATCTTGATTTTCCAGTGTTGAACAGAGTCTGTGGAGCAGAGTTGTGATATGTTCTCACTAGTACAGAGTTTATAAGAGTAGGCAACTGTATTCTGCAAGAATTGGAGATTTCAAGGATTCTTCACACTTTGAATCTGATAGAGTGCAACGTAGTAGACAAGCCTGGAGGGATTCTCAGTTATGGATCACTGTAACAAAGTCTGCATTTAAGAAGAAAATGCGCCAACTGAGATGATAAAACAAAATGTTTCCAGTTGCTGCTATCTGAAGGACAGAAGATTCTGATATGAACTGAGACTCTGAGTAGGCATGTCATCCTTTGCTCAGAGACAGAATAGACTTAATCAGCTCCTAAAAATGCTGCCTTCCACATTTCAAGATCACAGCTGGCTTCTGCTTAAGATGCCTCCCCCAAGACTGAAGGAGCAAAGCAGTAATTCTGTTTCGATCCACTGAGAGACATCACCCCAGAATGATCTGACTTCATTGGTCTGCTTGTGGGCTTAGAAGCATGGAAGGGAGGGAAAAAGAGACAGAGGGGATAAAAAAGCTAAGCTTTGAAAGAGACCCCAGCAGGCCAGGGAGCAGAATGGATCAGAGAAAGGATTTTTGGGGGGTTATTCCAGCAGAAACTGCATTGCCAGTTAAAGTAGTATGTACAAATTCTCACAAGAGAATGTCTGTACAAAAATCTCACTAGATGCAGAGATGCTCAGAAAACTTGTGAAATTTAGCCATGCAACAGAGCAGACTCGAATTCTCATAACATGATCACAAAGATAATTGGTACTGTCATCACAAAGATGATTGGATGGAGTAATATGTGGTCAAGTATATCACTGAAAACAGAGTTTTTCTAAAAACAAAAAACAGAAAACAAAAAAAACCAAAAAACTTACAAAAAAAAAAAATATTGTGAAATCCAAATACTCCTATAGTAAATGCAAATATTATGAAAATATATATTTCCCAGCACTTCCATGACTTAGGAAGTTATTGTATTATTCAATAATGGATATTGAATAATTAATAACTCCTTGGTTTAGTTTTGATCAGATTGAGGTGGCCAGAGGCAGTGGAGTGGAGGGACTCATAGCAAAGGTAGGAGGAGGAGGAGGAGGTGCTTGACAGTAGTCCCCAAATCCCAATTTCCTGCCACCTTGAGAGTAAAATCCAGAATTAAATATTTCATTTGATTTCATTTTCCTGCACTGCCAGCCCATTCACTTGGGACCCAGTGAAAAGGAAGTGATATATGTGAATATGAGGCTTCCCAGAGAGTTTTAAAATTTATTTTTAAAATTTGTATCGGTGCTGTACATTATGCCTCATTTTCTACCACTGATATAAATTGTATCTGTAGTCCAAGAAGGTGGAGCATGGCAGGTAGTGAAGTAGCATTTTAATTAACCACAAAACAAATAAACAAACAAATATCTTCTGGAATATATTACAGTGTGTGGTGCTCATTGAGAAGGCACAGAAGGAAATTAAGTCTTAGCATACATATCTTTGCTTTACAGTTCCTTTTGCAAAAGCCTTATAAGGCTGAATGGCTACATTTGATTTATTCCTTTTTGTTTGTGGATAGGGGAACCATATGCCCTGCAGCCCAACTGGAACAAAATGCTCACTGCGCTGACAATTTTCCTGGTCATGCAAGGCATTGCGACAGCCTCATCTTCCAGTATCTTTCCAGAGTAACCTGGAACTTTGTGTTAGATGAAAGAAACACACAACAATGCTCCCAGTACATTACCATTTCTAATTATCTAGTTTACGGACAGCTCAGTGATGATCCAAGAATAGACAAAGCTGTGAGAGATAGGTGGGCGCAAATGCAGACATCCTGGATGGTTTTTTTGCTTTGATTGCTCTACTTTTATAAGAAAAATTGCTCACTTTTATAAGAAAAAAAAAAAAACAAACACACACACAGAACATAGGAGTCAAACCAATTTGAGATACTTTACTGCAGTTATAAAACTTGATTAAGATCTTAATTCTTTCAAGTATCTTGGGCTTCAGAGGCAGAAAATACCTTTATTTTGTCTGAACCTTTCACACGGAAAAAGACATAGTTTTTCATTCAGCTACTTCTTTATCGGCAAAAAATAAGATCAACATCTAAGGAACAAAAAAAAGAAAACCTGATACAGTTTGTTTACTGCAAATCTTAAAACGTGATTAGGAATGGAACAATCTGATGCTTTCAATTAGATCTACTTTTATTTATGTTTCACGATTTCCATGATGATGCACAGGAATAAATGTGGCATTATGAACACAAAACCCTCCCAGTCTTCTAATCATTTGTTGTTGCTGAGCTGACTTGGTGGTATCATTTTTCACCTAAATATCATTTCTGAACAATTGGTATTTGAGACTCTGATCTGTTTGCTACTTGTGGACTGATGATAAAGCTATTTTGAATATTGCATGTTTTTATGTTTTCTGTAAATATTCACCTGGTTTTGCTAATAGTTAATTTATCAGTGCCAGGAACTAAATCTCTCATGGTGAAGAACATGATTTAGGGTGAGTTTCAGCAACTCCAGAGTCTCTTACTGAAGCCTTGTCTGTTCTTGCTTGCTCTTTGCCTGGTAAATGCCAAAGATCTGTTGTTTCAGGATGCTGCCATGTTCTCCCATTTGCTGCAAAAGTTGCTAACCTCCATTTCTGATGGATTTAGACCACAAATAAAAGACAGCAATTAGGAATTTCTGAGTTTGTGCAATCTCTCTTGTCACAGAAGTGTTAGAAATGAGCATTAAAAGTGAGTGTTTTGATATGTGAGGCTCCCATTCATTTATTTGAAACTGTATCTTGGACTTCTACATGCATGAGGCTCTTTCAAATTTGATGTTAAATCCAAATTAAGGGAAAGTTCTTTGTTGGCATTATGTATTTCAAAATAACTTACAAACTATGCTTTTGTAGGAAATGTGCCACACTCTTTAAAGTACATGACTTCTGGAATAGACAACTCATTCAGGCAAAGCTTGTAGCTCAAAACTTGACTTTTCTGTGCATCTGACTTCTGGCCATACCTCTTACTCATTACTGTGCTCTTTTTAGTAATTTTTTCTTGGTTTTGTGGAAGGATAAAATAAACTTTATAGAAAATACTATTTCATTAACTATGTAAGACTAAATACAAAAATAACTTTTCACTAATTTGATAACAATAGCCATAATTCTGGTTTACTGGTAGTAAAAATCCTCAATTAATGGCAGAATACCATGTTAGTATAGTCATATAATCCTGTGAAGTACGAGCAAGACTGTATTGTGTAAACTCAGCCAATAATTTAGTCCATGATATAAAATGCATTGTGACTGATGTTGGAGTTACATGGTGCTGACAAGAGGTGATAGTGATGCTTAGCAATAATAATATTGCTAATTGCATTACTATAATAAAGATATAATAAATAATGCTATTAGTTCCTCTGTAGCATAACACATCCTTATGGCATTGTAAACACAGATAATATAGCTGGCAAGCATCCTTTCTGAAGCATGACAGCGTGGTCGGAAGCCAGTCTGTAGCCAAATGAAAATAAAAGGACCAAAATGTCCTTTTGATCTGCTACTATATGGCTTCTGTAGCTCTGCATAGCATTTTACATGAAAGTCTCACTGACTATATTGATATGATGAAAGTAAATAGGATTTAACAAAAATATTCATTTCTGGGCTTCAGCAATACTTCTGGTGCTATTTTAGGGGAAAAAAAATAAAAAATGAAACTGTCCAAAACCAAGACACATCAGTCCTTCAGAAATGACAGATGTGTTCTAAAACCATCATCTTTCTTTTGGGGAATATTTAAAACATTTCTTTCTTTTTTTTTTTTTCTTCACATATTGAAGACAGTTTACAAAAGCTTCTTGCATGTATATTTAATGAACCATATTTGTAATCAAACATGCAATCATTTGTAGTGAGGATGCTGCAGTTGCCAAGTCTATTACAGGCTAGTTTTCTGAAAGTAACAAACAGTACCTTTCATTTCTGTAGTGTTTCTCAAAAAGCTGAGCAGTGGTATCTGCAGATATCACCCAATCTTTAGTCAAGGTGTGTTTCGACCGAGACTCCTTGTTAGTAAGCAGACTTGCTTATCCTTATGGTTAAACCTCCTCCCCAATGTATCAGGGAAATTGTATCATGAAAGTTGCATCATGAAAATGATAGGCCATGTTTCAGAGCTGAGCTCCTTCACCCACAGCCATGGTGCTGTTTGTAAATAAGCAACACAGCAACAATGGGGAAAACCAATTTTCTGTTTTGCAATCCAGTGTGTGCTGATCTCCTTCCTGAGGAACAACGGTTCAACAGTTTCCTCATCATTGCAAGCTTCATCTTCTCTGCTGTTTACTCTGTCAAATATTCCACACTTTTTAAGCACGTGCAAAGGATTACAGAAACCCCTATGTGCATCTCCAGAGAGCAGCCAGAAAGGGTTAAACAAAATCAACCCTGACAATGCTAGAAACAGTTCTCTCAGTGTGTGTTGGTTCACTGCTCCACAGGGCATAGCAGATGTTGTGTCTGGTAGTAAGAAGGGCCCAGGAGGTGTGAGCTGTCAATCACTTTTTTTCCTAACTACAGGCTGTGCTATGGATATGAAGCACGACTAAAACAATCTGTCTCAGCTGGGGTGTGTGAGGTATCAATAACCCTTGGCAGAGGTGTCAAGAGCCTTGCTGGAATCAAACTACCCTGCTGACCAGCTGCTTAGCAAGTTAACAAGGCAGCATTCAGTCCTCGCTGCCCTCCCAGTGCAACAATTAACACAACTGCAGCAGGACTCTGCTGAAATTCGGCCGTGCTGCATTGCCCTTGTGCTCATGACAAAGAAATGCACAGAGCTTTTATTCAAAAGCGTTTGTAACAAATGGGAGGTCTGAAAAACTGAGATGGGGAAAATGCTTTATTCTTGAATTAAACATTTGGATAAATATTAGCAGCATGCAGCAGATCTGAATGGAATCAAGAAAAATAGATTTGGAAAGTGTTTTTGCACAGACCAGTGTCTGACCAGAAAGTAGAGGGGAAGAGTTCCAGTAAGGAATAAATTGTGTTCAGAAGCTAGAGCAAGGTAAATTTAAACTACAGGAGCAAACAATATAATGAAGGAGTTCTGCTGCACTAGCCATCCAAACAATAGCTGCACAGTGGCTTGTTACAATCACCCACATCGTTGGTTATAGTATGATATAACAACGAGATTGTAAAATGAACAGGTGACAGTTTGAGAGTCTTAAACATTTTACACTCATGGGTCATGTACTACGCAGCCTTTTACAGGTATAAATATAGAGTAATGCCATTAAAATCAATGGCTTTACAGTGGTTTAACGGGGAAGAATCTGGCCTCTTTGTAGAACATTATCCAATTTTTCATTTTACAAACTGCTAACTCCAGCTCTTGGAGTTAATGCTTTTCCTGAGCCCCAAACATGTTTTTTTGTTTTGTTTTGAAAACTGAATTACTTTCAAGTCTTTTTGTATTCTACACTGCTTTATTTTGTGGTTTTGTTCTCAAGGGCATCAACCAGTGATTATATACTGTTCCATTCTGAAAACAAAATAAAACTAAAAACAAAACAAAACAACAACAACAAAAAAAAAAACAAAAAAAAAAACCACCCCACTACAACATGGTATACAGCAAAACATGAATATTAGCTTTAAACAATTTAATGTTGTTTGTCTTTGCTTTGAAATTCAATAATGCCATCATCCTGTAAGACCTTTTAGAGCAGAGTATTTCACACAGTGAAAGCTGCTTTCTGCTACAAAAGCACAGCAGCTGTGGCTCCTGCAGATACTCTTAAAGACAGATATAATAAAACACTGGGAGGGAGTAGGTCGACACAGGAGCATGAAATGGAAGAGATGAAGCCCTTTGTCACAATCAAATAGGCTGTAAAGTTACTATAGTAACATACAGTATTAAGCTCCAGGTGGATTGACTTAATGTTGACTAAACAAAAAGAGGTTAACGAAAACCAAACCAATAATTATTACACTCTCTCTACCAAATGTTTGTTAGGATGCTGTTATTTTGATTTAGCCTAGCTGCACAAAGTGTGGCATTGGCTGTTCTCTGTTCTGGTGAGCAGTTCTCATGTAAGACAACCTGTGAGACACAAACACATTTAAGTTTTAAGAGAGAAGTGAGCAGTTTAAATGTGCCTGTGAAAGACACAGTAGCAAAATGCAAGCAAAGGGTCATGACTGAATTAAACTCTTTCAAATGCTTTACAGTTTTTTTTTTTTTTTTAAATTTATTTAATCTATTTTTTTTTTTTTTTTTTTTTTTTTTTTTTCCTTCAGGATCATCCACTTCCCCATTGTGAACAACTTGGATAAGGAGGGGATGCACAAACCCATTCTGGCCTACTGGAATTCAATGAATGAAGGGTAGAAAAGATACACGTTTAGAAACACTGTTTTAATCTTTCCTATGAAAACTAGTCTTTGTATTTAAAAACATTCAGAAAAACTTCTAATTACAAATTGTATCTTCAGCATGAAATAGCAATTCATCTTGCCCTCAGCATTTATTTCTAATTATACTCTTTACTGTTGAAGGAAGATTACTGACAGCATATGAATGGGGTCCCCAGGTATTCTCCTGGCTTCTCCTCCACTCTTTCAGCTATATCTCAAGGAAGCACTTGCCCTGTAGATAAACCCCACAGTGATAGGGGGCTTTGTCTTGGTTTCAGCGGCCATTTATTTCATTCCAACTCACTCTGGGAATTGAACTATCTGAAGATCTGAGTAAAATTCTTAGTTTTATTCTGAAACTTCTGATGCTGTCAGAATTCACACCTTCCATCAGAACTGTAATTTCATGTGTCTCTAGTGTAGTTAGTGAACTCCAAGCTGCTGCCCTATAAATCTTTAAAGGTTGTTATTCAAAAAGGGAGGGAGATCATTTTGGTTCAAACTGAACAACATAGAGCTGGCCTTTCTTTGATAAAATGCAGTTAGCACAAATCAGAAACCCACTTATATAGTCAAAACTATCAGAAATTTCTCATCTGTGTCTTTATTTTCAATGAGGCATGAATTAATATCAAACTGACAGAGAGAAAATATGCTTAATTGCATTCAGGACATGAAGTTTAGCCTTGACTGGTAAAGAAAAAGAACAAAAAAGGTTCTAATTATCAAAATATGAGATGGCTTTAAACTGTACATGTGAATGTGATTCAAGGACAACTTTAGGAAAGATGATATATGAGTGATGGAAGGAGGAAATATCTGCAGGTCTAAATATATGAGGAAATCCTTGCAGCTGTTACAGTCTCTTCTCTGTTAGTACAGCAACCAGTGAAAGAAATATCTATTGAAAGATAATGGAGAGGTTAAACAGCTAGCCAGAGCTTGTTGGAAAAAAAAAAAACAAAAAACAAAAAACAAAACAAAACCAAACAAGGGTTACTGACTTCAAGAATCTCTTCTTTGCAACTTGGCAAAAATGTAGCCATATCAAAGGATGTGGTGAGAGGTGTGAACAGAGGAACTGTAATCAAGTTTAGAGACAGTGCTGAGGGCTTCAGTGAGAGCAAATCTCATCACTTTATGAGGGACAAAGAACTCCTGCTCACATTAGGAATACTTTTGGAATGGCTTCTGTTTGGATTAGATTTATACAAGTAGCTGGCCAGTTTACCCAAAGGTAGACAAATTCTGGGTACCAAAGGAGAAAACATGCAGTGAACATATGATGGTCCAAGTCTTTCACTTTCTCTGAGAAGTAATCTCTTATTAATGGCACATCACTAACAATTCTTTGTCTTTCATGACACCCAGAAGACAAGATACCTAAGGAATTCCCTGCGACATTTGAGACATCTCTGCCAATCTAGTCTGCCAGAATGTCCTGAAGACACTGAAATTAGGCAAAAGGAATATCAGAGGAACTGATCCAGACAATATCTTCACTTGCTTGAATCTGCTTGCATTTTTGAAACTGTCTGCCACATTCTGATGTGTCATCTGTCTCCTTACTTTAAGTGGGACCTCAGATGGCTGCCACTAACGGGGTTATCTGTATCTTCATCTTCAACACCATAGATTTATGTGAATTTGTCTATTGAGAGAACTGTAGGCTACAGTTCAGAAATCTCATACAGGCATCCCAGATCTGTTAAAGATTGAGCTCAAGACACAAGCAAGAAGATGAACACCTTATGTCCCAGCACAAGGTAACCGGGCAGGATGCTAACGAAGTGTGAGCACAGGCCCTGCAGAGCTTCTGAACTGGCTGCCTGAATACACGGAGAATTGGAATCTACGAGGGGTGCTTTGAAAATAAGGCATCCTATTTTATTATGTTGGCTCACAACATCAGAAGTTTCTGGTATGGTAGGAGAGGTTGAACCCACCCACTAATATTCTGCTAAATTTTGTTGTGATGCGGCAGATGGCAGCAAAGGGACAATCTGACAAAATGGTGTCTGATATGGAAGTGGGTATAAAGCAAAGGAGTGTCACTGAATTCCTTCCATGTGGAAAAAATGGCACCCACTGACATTCATCAATGCTTGCTGAACATTTATGGAGACCAAACAATGGATGCGAGCACAGTGAGGTGCCGTGTTATCATTTCAGTAATGATAGCAGCAATATGAATGATAAACTGCATTCTGGATGGTCATACAAATTTTAACAAGAGTGGCATGCAGGCTCTTGTTCACCGCTGGTGAAAATGCATAGCTAATGGTGGTTGAAAAATAGTGAACTGTAGCTGAGAATTTGATCTATTAAATGATGTTATTGTGCTCTTTGTATCTGTTGGAGTTTTCATGGAAATACATAGGAGGCATTACTTTTGGAGTGATCCATGAGCATACTAAATTCATAGGATAAAAACCCTACTTCTGTTTATGAATTGTAGGAAATATTTTATTTAATAGTTTGTACAGGAACAGCATTGCAACTTTACTATTTCTTCTTGTGTATTCATACCATGAGAGCATGTGCCAATGTTTGGAGATCTGTGAGAGAAAGTACTTAGGTGACTTGCTGGGATTTCTTTACATATTTCCAGAATACTCTCTTGTGGCCACTAGAATATACATTGGTTCTTAAAGAAAGAGTATAATCCTGTGTAAATATACCAGTTACTGTACTGTTTGCCTGATCTTTGTAGCCACTGGATATAGTCCCCCCCCTTTAGTCTGTGAAGTCCCAGGCATTCTGTTGTATCAGTTCTTGGTTTTGTCTCTCTATAGGGAGCAATTGGCTTGGAAACCAGGTGCAGATGGGGCTTATCTCTAGGGAGTGGGTATGCAGCAAAAAATCTCCTCTGCAGATGGGGTCCTCTTGCTATGCCTCTGCTGACACACACAGGAGAGGAGTGCAGCAGTCACCAGTTTTCTTCCCTAGCAGCCTCTCCTACCATTCATGACCCATTGCATGGGTCAGCTGTCAGGATGGAAGCCCATCCCCATCCCCTCCCAGACAGGGACAATGACTTTTGTGTTTCACAGAGCTGAGCACCAGCTGGAAATGCACTGAGGGTCTGGGCTCTGAAACACCAGCCTCACTGTGTGCTCCTGTGGTTATGACCCCTCTACATTATTGGACCCAAACTCACTGTTTCAGAAATGTCTTTAAGAAGACCCTGTCTGCATTCTCTGCTTATTTTCACCAGCATTGAGGTGATGTCTGTATGACGTTCATTAATCAGCAGAATTAACTTCAGCCTAACAATATTGAATTTTCAGAATATTTAAAATACTTGTTGCTTGATTTTTAACTTGAGGAACTCACATTGCTACATGGGCCTTGCTTGAGAGAGTTTGTAGATTAAGAGGCAGTTTGAATTATAATCCTGATCCAAGTACTGCTGCTTCTGTGACTTTGGGCATGCCACTTAAGCCCTCTGAGCCTTATTTTCCCTATTATCTGAGACTAATGGTATTTTACCTGTCTCAGACCACAAGGGAGCTATGAGGCTTAATTAATGTTTGCAAACTGGGTTGTTGCATGGCATAATTAAGCAGCGTTTCCAAAGTTTAAAGAAGAGAAAGTATTAAGACCCATCAGCAGTGAAGATGAGAGAAGGAGTGAGAAAGTCCTGATTCCCAGGACAGTGCTTAATTCTCTCAACCATATGGCTTTGGGGGGGGAAACAGCACCAAATTGTCATCAAGAACCTTTTTTAAAGTTCAAAAATGTGAATTTTAAAGCAAAGGTAGCTATTCACATCTTTAAAGAACATCCAAACAGCAATATTATTTGTATTCTTGTGTAATCATTTCCTTCTTGTTTTGTTTCATGAAATTGCCCCACATTTTTAGATCTTATTGGGCCCTAGCAAAAAGATTTTTGTTTACAGTCTTTCACAACCTCAAGTCTACTCAGTTATAACATTTTTTATTAGCCTCATTTATTTAGCCTCCTCCAAAATTTAACAGTTCTGCTCCAATTTAATTTACAATATTCAGAATTCTGTTGTCTTTGAAAAATAGAAATGATTGAAACATCCAGCAGTTTCCCAGGGCCTGCCTATCACTTCTGCTCATAATCCTCACCCAGTATTCTAGAGTCACTTGTACTGTATGGTGGAAACATATCACAGAATTACTGAGCTTACTGTAAAATTATGTGTAAAGTTATTTTCGTATGAAAGTACTAATAAAATCAAAGTACAGTTGGATGAAGAGTGCAATTTTCCTCATTTAAATGTTCTTCCTTTTTTCCTGAATCATAAAAAAAAGAAAAAGCAAATTCATACAAAGTTTAGCCATATGCTTGTTGTATTCCTTCTTTTTAGTTTAAGATAGTAGAATCTTCAATTAATATTTTCTGTTTTCCTCGGGTTTTGGAAGCAGAAAAGAAAACCTATTATGAACATTAATTTCATTTATTTGCCCTCTTTTTGTGTACACTTATAACAGGATTTTTGAAGAAAATGTTTAGAAGAGAGATTTTTATGCTATGGATATCATTAAAATATATGACATCAGTCATAGCACTGAGACTTGCTTCACCTCTTTGTGATGCAACTCTGAAGTTTATTTGATTGACTTTAAAATTATATTTTAGTTATAAGCATAGTTGAAGGGATATATTTCTTAGGGAATTTGACCTTTGGTTTTCGTTTAAATTAAATAAATATTTTTTATTTTTCCCAGTATTCAGTCATTAGTCTTACATCTATTTCAAATTCTTGGAAGAGAACAAAAGCTGTAAATGCAAAAGTTAAAAAATGAACTTCATTTCCTGAAGTAAGAGATTTTTTTTTTTTAATATACATAAAATAGACTAGAAAGTTACTAAAATGAAATATTTATCAGTATATCACAATTTTTTGTGGTGATAGTTCTCCTTAAGAATAATGCAATTCAAATCTCGGGGGATCTAATTTATTTGAAGTAAAGTCTCTCAGAAAAAGGTGCATCTGAAAGGTTCAGATGGGACCTTCCTATTTAGGTCTTACATTTCAGAGAACAGACTGAGTATGATAATGATGGCTACAACAGATAATAAGACAGTTCAAAGTCTAAGATATGGAGCTGCATGTCAAGATCTATGGGTACCTCACAGAGAGTCCTTAGAGAGTGTCCATAACTCAAGAAACAGAGAATTCACATTAACTATCATCCAGTCCATGCTATGTCTGATTATGGCTGTTCCTCTGCTAGCATTCTTACTTTTTTTTTTTACAGGTAGATGTAACCATGTGACTCGGGGATGCTTTCAACTACCACATGACTGAGATAAATAATTTCTGTCATGAACAAAATGGCTATAAAGCAAAATTATCACAGTCATTCTGACCGGTAGATTGAATTCTCTCCCCCAAAATGTACTTGTTAAGGATGTCCCATCTCAGTCTCATGCTTAAAGCGTCAGTGCTCAAAAGGCAAAATGTTGAAAATATAGATAACTGTAGGCGCCAACAATGAAACTTGATGAGGAGACCAACTAAAATTTTATTTTGTGACAATGGCAAATTTAGGATGAGAAAAGGAGAATGACAAAAAGGCAGCTCTAAATCTTTTCTTTATCACCCTAACTCTTCAGAATTAAGACCCAAGGCAAATTAAACGTAGTGATAAGAGTCAGGAACATTTAAGAATGATGATGCTTCTCTGTGCTATCCCAGAAGGACTGGTCTGCCATGCTGTCCCTTGCTTACATGGATCTCTGAGTAAATTGCTCCTGTAACGAGAGTATGAGGGCTTATCTTTGTCTTTCTGCCTACTTGTAGTCTTTTGATTTGGTTTCCAGACAGAAACATAGGGTAGATTTCTGACATCAGTGCATTAGACCCTGTGACCTGCCCATCAATATCATAATAAACCGTATAATCCAAAGACTTCATTTGAAACATTTTATAAATCCAGTTAAAATCATTTATAGGTAGTATTCATAGATAAAAAGTGTCACTGAAAAACAATCTGTGGAATGTTTTCCTGTTAGTGCCTCTAAGATGATCAGAGGGCTGGAGCACCTCTCCAGAAGAAAGGTTGAAGCTTGTTTTGCTTGGAAAAGGCTCCAGGGAGACTGCATTGTGGCCTCCCAGTACTTGAAGGGAGCATATAAGCAAGAGGGGAACGACTGTTTACATGGGTGGATAGTGATAGGACAAGGGGGAATGTTTTTAAACTGAGACAAGGGAGGTTTAGGTTAGATATTAGGAGGAAGTTTTTCACACAGAAGGTGGTGACGCACTGAAACTGGTGATGCTGTAAGATATTGTTCTTTTATGTCATTGTCTCAAAGCTTGCTGGGGACACAGATGAAGAAGTCTGAGCAAGTCCTGGGCAAGGGTTGAGAAATCTTTTGTCTGATGGACACAGATGGACAAGGCCAGGGGCAATGAGAGAGAGATAAGCTGCAGTTCAATGGCCATGAAGCTGTCTTTTGTGTGGCCTTATCACAAGGAAGATGGCCATCTCAGGGGGTACTCACATGACTCTTGCTCAAGCATCCAGGGATGTCACATAGAAGAAGAAAGATAAAAAGAGGACCTATAACCATGAGGTTTAGGTTTCTGGCAACAGATTCTTCATGAACGAGTGGTTTCTGTTATGAGAAGCCTCATGACCTGCCTCTCTCCCTCCTGGACTTGCTCTGAGCTCTACCACGATACTGAAGAAGAACAAAGGTGCTGGCCATCAGATTCCTCACTACAGAATTCCTGCATGCTGACAGACTCTCCTGGGCCTGCTACCTGAGTCCCTGCTGCTTCCTCCCGGATTGGCTTTGAGACTTCTTCCTGCTATCTGCTTGCTGCCCAAGGCTGGCCATGCTGCTGCTCTTCCCCCCCCCCCCCACCCCGCTTTTGCCTCGGACCTTCAAACGTCATGCAACGGAACGACTGCTGGATCCTGGTGCTGACTATTCCCACTTTATGTGAATTCTTGCTCCTTTCCTATCTTTTCTATTGCCCTCTTTCCCTTCCCTGTCTTCTGATTAGGATTTATAATAAACTGGTTGGACCAAAATTTGAAACATTGTTTCTTAATCTTATGCTGGGTGTGCAGATATTGAACCTCATCTCCCTCCTATAAATTGGAGAGAGACAGTTGCCCAAGAAGGTTGTGGATGAGTGTGTCTCCCCATTAACAACAGACAATGCTAATCCCATCCCTGGAGGCATTCAAGGCCAGGCTAAATATGGCTCTGGGCAGCCTGGTCTAGTGGTTGGCAACTCTGTCCATGGCAGGGGAGTTGAAACTAAATGATCCTTTGAGGTCCTTTTTAACTCTAGGCCATTCTATGAGTCTATGATACTATGATTAAGAGTAAGTAATTAAAAAAGCAGATTTTTGCAAAATTGGTTCCTCTTTTTCACCAAACCTAGACAGAGAAAATCACATAAAGTACTTCTATCTCTTTCTATTGATAAGTCTGGCTGAACCACAAAGAGAAACAGTTACTTTTGGTTTCAGTGGTGAGCAATGATTAGAGGCAGGCAGGATCAATTCTGGAACCCCAAAAGACAGTGATTATCAGTGCCAGTTAAGGAGATTTAGTATGTGGAGGAGAAGGAAACAAATTAGAGCACTAGGGGAGGCAAATATTCTCATTTCACCATGCTCCTAAAGCAAAATAGCTAAATGTTCCCCCTGACTCAGACAGAACTGCAAGTCGATAAGTGCTTAGGTAAAGAATGGGAACATTGCAGGGTAGATTCATCTCTGTTTGGGGAATGCTGCTGTTCTCCCAGGTGAGGGAAGGCAAATACTCACTGAATATGTGTATCCTTGGACAAAAAAGGCAGCGAAATACTCTGACCATTCTCTGGGATATCTTCTTTCTCAGTCTGGGATTTCTTCTACCATTTTTGCTAAGGCTAGCATTAGTAATAATAACAGTAATAATAATAATAATAGAATAATTCAAATTGCAACTCAAATAATATTCATATCAATACATGACAGTACTTCATTTGTACCACTTTCTGGAGTCTGTCAGTCTGTCATAGCCACGTGAAAGATGAAACTCTGCAGCAGACAGACAATGACATGTAGCAGTGGGGACCGATTGCTCTACATTAAAGTTTTGTGTTTATGAAAATGTCCTCATTAGCAAGGGAAGCCACCATTTTGTTAAGGAAAGCAAAGGAGATATTCTTCAAGGAAAGTTAGAAAATTCAAACTAATTGTCCTTGTGGGGACTCTGTGTTGCTTTTCATCTTGCAGCTTCTCTTAACCTAATCTAAGGCCTTTCAGATTGCTTCAGAACTGTAAGAGCTTATGCATGTAGTCTGAAAAGGTGAGGAGACAGCTGAAGTAAGAAAAATGTCAATGTGTTTTAAAATGCTAAAACCTGGACTGTATTCCCAGGATCTTTTGTCACTTCTACAGGAAGATTCATTAAGAGTGTGTTTATATTTATATATACTTACATACCTACATACATAAACATCTAAGCATTATGTATTGATTAAATAATTACCTACAAAAGTAATTGGCTCATAGATCTGTCAGTTCAGTGGAAGAAAAAGAAAAAAGAAAAGCTCTAGCAAAATCACAGCACATAGATCTAAAACAACACCAACAAATTCTCATTTCACTGGGGTTTTATTTCATTCCTATAGGCTTAATATCTCACTGCATGAACAAAAAATATCACATAGAAAGGGCTTTATGCTAGCTACTTCCGAAAAAATTCAGCCTTCTAAGTACCATCAATATCATCCCTGTACCCACGTGTTTAGCACTTTCTAATGCATTCATTGAAAACCATTAATAAAGCAACAATTTTAGTCTAGATCTTAATCATGTGTTGCACTGATATAAGTTCATGTACATCTGTGAACTGCACGACAATGATCAAATTAACAGTCATTTCAGGAAAAATGCCCCTCAGGCTGAAAACTAATTAGTAGTCTCTCACTCTATCTTTTCGTACTAATAAAAGTCATGCTATTATTTTTGACTGTGCTAACACCTTCCATGACCCTGAGGTAGCTCAGTGTAAAATATAAGGACTACTCTATTGTGCATACGCACACATGTTTTATTGAACAATTCTGTTTGTCTTCTCATCTGGTAACTGCATTACTGCCACGGGAACTTTTGTCAGAACAATGCGGTACATGCTCACTCTACTTCCTGGGCAATTTGTCTTGCTGTAGTGACTCCCAAATTTTAAAAACTCAACAAGTTTTTGTGTAACCTTCTATGAGTAACAATTGCTACATACTGCAGTAGTGTGAGAATGTTGTCTTTTTTCCCCTATTTATAAAAATCTCAGAAGCAGGGTATTGATTTTGATGGATATGGTCTTGTACCACAGTATGAGTGGCTTGGACATGCAGCAGAGTATGCACATATTCCTACAAAAACTTGCTCTCAGGATTTTGCTTTTACCTGTAAAATAATTCACTCTCTGTCATATAGTCAAAGCCACCTCTGCAAATATTTAACTCTTCTACTCTCTTTACCTAAACTTGATTCTCTAACGATGCGTCAGATGGGCACAACGGAACAGCAATTTACCATGACTGTGAATGTACAGTGAACAAGCTACCTGTGTTCATACTTCCACCCTGACATAACTATGGGATAGCTTTCACGTTGGTAAAAGTAGAGTGAAATACCTGTCATTGAGTGATAAAACTCAGTTAATAGCAATGTCAGCCTCTTCTCTTCTGTGGTAATGGAGTCATAAGGCCATGTCCCATATCCTACTTTTGGTCACTTTATCATGTTGCTGAAACTATAGAAATGTGGAAAGATAGGGGAAAGATCATGTTTGAGCTTTATGTTAACAAACATTCTATGATTCTATAAAAAAATTCACAATTATATTACATAGCAAGTAAACAATAAAATCTTTCCCAAATGGCTCCAAAGAGTGTTTGCAAATTTTGGCAGTATTTGGAGCAGATGCTGTCATTATTGTGCTGCAATCTCTTCTCCGTTAGAGAAGATGGCTCCATGAGCCATTAGAGCGGTTTGGTCAGATCCTAATCACATGGGAATTTCCTTTTTGGGAGGAATGGGACCAACTCTGTGTTCAAAGTTATATATTGCCATCAGGATATGCTGCACTCAGTCTGCTGCATCATTGACCCGTTTACATAAGTATTCTGCCTTCCTCTGTATACATTCTCCATTACGATCTTAGAAAATTGGATGATCTTCCCTGCACTCAGCTTCTGCATCAATATTAAAAGTAATTTCCCTAATTGCATCTTTGAATGGTCATAATGCACCAATTTTTGAAAAAAAAAAAATTAGCTGCTTTGCAAATTTGCATTATTTATGGGAATTTAAAAAAATACATAAAATCCTCCTATTTTAGAGATTTATATTTCATAAAGTCATATCTATTTAGGAGTATCTTGTGTCAAAGGAAGATAAAAGAATTGCAAATAAGTAACAGTAACTAGATAGATTTTTTAGTATTTCTCTAATGTAACCTTGCATGTGAATCAAATCCTGTTCAAATTACTTTTCTGATATGTGGATGTCATAAATAACATGCTGGAAAAGGGACTGATCTCTTTCTCTCTCTTTCACATGAGTATATGTTGTAATCAGAAAGGCTAATATATCTTATCAAAATCACCATTTCTTCTCTGTAAGAGGTGAAACGCTCAGACCAAGAACTCATGCAAATGCCTTCATTGACAGGAAAGTTTCCAAGGCTATTGCACTCCTGCTCTTCAGAAATGATGGCATCAAATATTCAGAAGTCCAGGAGAACTCATTTTTCTCTGTGTCCCACTAGCCTCTCAAATCTTGTTAGCATTGCATTCTCATTCCATTAATTCGGAACAATTAGGCCTTCAGAACAGTACACCTGTTCCTCCAATAAAGCTAAGAACACTTCAGGCTCTGTTCCACAAAACGATTGTAAGTATTTTCCATCTTTCTAAGATTATCAGAAAAAAACATATTTGTAAGTAGGTTAATTAAGGAGGGGGCAAATGATGATGACATCAGTTTGAAGACTACAACTTGCTCAAAATCAAGATGGTATGAATGGAAAATGAGAATTTCCTGAAAGGAGGATATCAGATGAACTGTTAAATCTATATTTGGACATCTATTATTCTATAGTGGGATAAGAACCTGCAATTTCTATCGATGGCAATGGAAATTCCTACGTAGACTCAGTGATGCCTTGAGCCATTGAGCTCACACAATTCCACACACTTATTGTCTAAACATTTGTTAGAACAGTGACTCTTGCTACAAACAAGAAGACAGGATGGTTTTGAATGCCAGTCTTCTAAGAATACTTAAGAATTAAGAGAAAGTCTGTTATTATCTTTTATTTCTTTTGATCACTTATGAACAGCACTTTGTCTCATTGACATCTAAACCTGAAATGCCTCCTCTAAAAATTCTTTTCAATTTTGTGTGAGTTTAGGGCAAAAGGGCCTGGGCAACCTGATCTGAATGTGTATGTTTGGTGGCCCTGTTAGGCAAGGGGGTTGGAACTACATGATCCTTGAGGTCCCTTCCAACCTGGGTGATTCTGTGATTCTGTGATTCTGTGATTCTGTGACTCCTTACTTAGGGTGCTTAGGGTAAGCCAGTGACAGCTGTTTAATGGAGATGTTGCAAGGAAAAAAAAGATACTCAGTCTTTAATTTTGAGGGAAGTCCAGCTGGACTTGCCGATTCCAAGTAGCCACTGATCTTGACTTTGAACAAGACAAAAGAGATAACTGCAGTTATTTTTCTAGCTCCCAGAGCTCACTCAATTGAAGTACACACACACAAGATCTCCCTGCTGAGAAAAATAGAGATCTCATGCAGGTGTGGATTCAACAAGTATTGCTAATCAATGCAGTTTCTCTGCAGTCAGTGAAGCTCTGCCAATTTGCACTGGAATTCTACCTCATATTTAGGCATTCCTTACTAGGAGCTGAACTGTAAACTGAAGGACTAGCCTCGCTTAACCATGTTTCATGTGAATACTTTGCTATGCGGCAGTAGTCTAGGGCCTTTTAATCAGCCAAATGTGAGCATGTATTTCAGTTATTGTCCAGAAAAGAGCTGCATTTTGCCTTTTATTTACTACACTATCCAGTAAGTAATTAAGATCAATTGCTAAGGGATAAGGAAAGAGAACACTTAGAAAATGTTAATAACAAAGGAAATATTATGAGCAAGATTCTGTACCATCTACATGTTGGACGTCTCTGATCTTGATCCTACGTTCTTCTGTAGAGAATGGATTTTTCATGGAGGAAAATGTGAAAATGTAATGTAAGATTGAAAGAAAGAGGTGCAACAGTTAGGTCTTCTTTTACACGCCAGGAGGACTCACTTGAGAAGCACTGACATAGCAGAAAAGTTAACATCAGTATTGATCTTTCAAAATGGAATGACTTTTTCACTTTAATAGAATATTTTCAACACATCAAATATGTAACAGATTTCTTTTAATATCAACACTACAAATAAGGTCTTTTCCTATATTTCTTATTTTTCACTGTGTTAGGCAACTATCTTTTATTTAGAGTGGCTCTTTGAAAATAAAGGCAAGGCAGAAATTAAGAGAAAATTATTGCAATATTATGACATTTGCTTTCCTCTCTGTCACAGATTCTGTTTTAGAGCCACTAGACAGTAAGAAAGTAAAATATGTGTTGCTGAAATCTCAACTGCTGTCGTAGTAATTCGAAGTTTTTTAACAGCTTTAGAAGATTTACTAACTTGTGACTTAATTTGGTCCTGTTGAGAGCAATAGGGCCAGCTGTTGATATAATAACTTTCAAGAAATCCTAACTGAGTCCCTACCAACAAGCACAGTCTGGTAATAGTACACAGAATTGATTCTCCCACAAAACAGCTTGATGGATACTAGTGTTTGTGTTTTGTTTAAGTAGGAAAATGTGAAGAACATTGCCTACGAAAAGTCTGTTTGGGAGAGACCTCAAAAGTTAGTACTCACTCATGAGAACAGAGAGCATAACTGAATAGCTGGATTCCACGTTTCTGATCAGACCAAGCTTGAAAGCTTGAAATTATGCTGAATTTCTGTTCTAACATTGCTCTGTCAAGACATTTTGAATTTAAGTGTACTCATTACAGAGCTGTCTTACAGGATGCCACAGGCACTGTAGACAGTGCATAGGGCAAGAGATGATTTTGGTATGAGATCATAGGGCAGAAAGAAGATATGCCAAGAACCTAGAACCTACAATTTAGTTAATTATTTTTAGGCAAGGGAACAAAAAAGCAACACCATAAATAGTGGATAATAATTTCTCAGCATCATTCACTGATTCAGAGAAGAGAATAAGCAATTCACAGTCTTCTGATGTAAAACAGTGCTATCTAAGCAGCCCAGCAGGCAGGAGAAAATCTTGAGAAGAAGAAAAAGTGTGGTATTTCATAATGATTTTTTTTGTAAGGTTCTACTGTCCGTAGTTCATAGCTAAGACCTTCAGTTCACATGCATAGTTTTTGCTTCTACTTATTTTTATCGACTTTAAAGGGAACTTCCAACTGGCAACTCTTGTCAGAATTTCTCAGAATTGTCTGTTGTTTCTTGCATGTTACTACCAATACTTAATCATCATTCTACATCCTACTGAATGCATCTGACTGCAAAACTTGGTGGGCATATTCTCTATCACTTTAAGGAGTTAAGAAATGCTCCTTGTTCAGCTTAACTTTTCCCAGACTAATCATAATGCAAGATCTTCTGTGCTCTCACATACCCAAATAAGGAATATACTCCTAGAGTAAAATATACACTAGTGGTTGAAGTGTGGTGAACGGTCAAGAGAGAGTCAGTTTCAGTGGAAAATAACTTACACTGAAACATCTTGTTTTGACCACAGTGTGGTCAAACTTTTATTATGGGGAAATGATTGACAAGGAGAACAATAGCAACTGACAATGCAAGGAGACATGAAACTCTCTGTGCAGCTTCTGTATGGCCTCTTTAGGGGTGTATCTGAGGGTAACTGCTAAAAGTTCATAGGCATAGTCAAATGTCTACGGCCTCTTCTGCATTTGTATCTGTTTCCCTCAAGGAAAAAATTAGTCTTAAAGAAGTGGTTAAAATATCAAAACAATACACAAGGAATTGCAAGTGCAGTAAGTTCTATGACTACCAGAGATACTACAAGTGAGAATTTAATTTTCTGTACCATGCTTGTTAAACAAAAACAATTCTCTTACACAGTACACAAATACATATACATTAATCTGAGTACGATTATGGAACTAATTTTAGAAAACTGTATAAACTATACTTTTAACAGCTGCATATGAAAGCAGACAGGGAAGGCAAGTGATGATCCCAGGTGAAATATTATGGAACTAGGTTTATTTTAATATCAAGCTATTTTACTTAATTTACTTGAAGTGCTGCAATTTTTAAATGACATTGATGTACATTTTAAGGCAAGTCACCATACAAAAGCACTGAATTTAGATGATTCAAAACCTGAACTGACACTGCTTGTCTCTCTTTTCTTCATCTATCATATCTAGTCATTCATGTATACCCACTCTCAGTTCATTAAAGATAATAATTTCTGTTTTATGATCCACTTTTTAACTGCAAAATGCACAAAAGTAATTAAACCAAATTGAAACAATTATAGAAAAACAATACTCAATAACCGATTTACCAAAATTTTTACCGTCCCCCAAGGATGCAAAAAATTGCCTAAGCAGCAGTTATATTGTTCCACATGTTACATTTATTCCTGCAAGCTAGCCAAGCTCAAATTAATTGTACTGACTAAACTTTTCTTCTTGGAGAAAATTAAAGATATGCTGTTGTCAACACTTGAGCACAACCTTGCTGACACTTAAACGCAGAGAAGGGTGTGACATCCTGCCCTGGCTGCCTCGCGCTAATTAATCACTCTGGTATTTAGGACCATTCAAGCAGACAAATTAATGGAGAATAATTAGTGTATCTTTGTTCCAGCTCAGCTTTGCACACCAGACACTCAGAGGGAGAGAGGGGAGCACGCAGAAAGTGAGCCATTAGCATGCACATAGTTTCGCTTCTGTTCAGCAAGTTCTGGAGAGATTAAGAGAAAAGCCAAATTAGGGGTCGTGTGACTGAGGTTAGGACATCTTTCAGTAAAGAAAGCACCCTGTTTGAGTATCAGCTTTCAGAAGCAAGTTGTTAATCCAGATGTTACCTTTGAGAAAGAACAAAACACAATTAAAAACCTCCTCCTCCCCCCCCTCTCAGAAGTGCACACAAAAGAAGAGGGAGCAATTGGTCCTTTGCATTACAAAGATTTAACCACAGTTAAACTACTGGTACATACCAACAAGAAATTTTGAAATCTTCAGGTTTCCTGATCATTTTTGGTCAGCATTAATTTTTACTGGGAGCACAGAGGAAAACATAACAAAAAATATATTTACCTCGTAGTTATTGCAGTAAACTTACTGCTATTTAAAGTGACTGCTTTGTTCTGCACAACTATGAGAACCCTTGAGAAATAACAGACAGCACCAGATTTAAATTAATTGTGAAATCAAAATCCAGTAAAATTGCGTGCTAGCCTAAGTATGACAAAATAATGATGGATATCAGTATGAACACTGTTGTCAAAGTCCTTAACAGAGAGAGATACCTTACAACAACAAAAAAAGACGTATTTGTACACATTCCGTAACAGATTTTCTGGTTCTCTTGTATAAAAACTTTTTGCATCAAACTCTTCTGCTCTCATATGAAAATATCTACAAGAATTTGAGTCCCAGCAGAAAAGAGCTGAGCAATGTTAATTCACTTTGACATCATCACAAGCTTAATGTCATTAATAACATTTGGCGGAATGAGTATGGGTATCTTCCAGTGATATTTCAAATGTTATTTTAGACATCAGGAATCCAATCTGTATCTCACTGCAAGGCATAAAACTTCTCCATTTGGAACTCCTCCGTGTTTAGGAAGGTCTGGTATGCAAACTTGCTGCTCAAGACCATTTGCAGTACACAGAGTTCAGAGGCAGAAGTGTACTATGGCTCACAATGGTGTGTCTCACAGGGTGGGGTGGGGGAGAAGGGTCAGAGGAAAAGAGCAAGAAAGACCACACAGTGAGAAAAGCCGACCAAGCTCAAACTGTTTCAATCCCAATCAGTCCTATAAAATCTTTTCCTTCTTTTCAAAAACACAATAATGTGCAGACTGTAAAACTATGCTGGCTGCGCTTTTTTTTTGGTGTAGCATGAACAGGGAGGAGAACTGAGGGGGAGGGCATTCCACCCAGGCTTTGACACGATAGGGGATACTGTTTTAACAACATTACACAGCTTCATAAAAATATGATATTGATGCTATGCTTGCATGAGTAGAGGGAGAACACAGCACTCCCAGTCCTTCACTAGGTGAAAAACAGAGCGACTCTCCCCAGCTTCCTGCAATACTGAGTTACTGTCTGCAATAAGAGCAGATGCCATTAGAAATGCTGCCATCCCGGGAGTGGGTTTCCTCAATCTTTGAAGGTGCATAATCCTCATTAAAGGAAAAGCCCTGTGTGTAGGAGGGGCTGTGCTGCCATCAAGGCACCTGGCCATGACTAAAAGAGCTGGCCCCATATGTGGCTGCTGCTGAGCAGCAGAATGTAATTTAGTCTCACCAGCGGGAGCAGAGGTCAATGATTTTATATTAATG
The DNA here is from genome assembly GCF_026119805.1 of Tympanuchus pallidicinctus. Lineage (NCBI taxonomy): Eukaryota > Metazoa > Chordata > Aves > Galliformes > Phasianidae > Tympanuchus > Tympanuchus pallidicinctus. The sequence continues at coordinate 38,474,954 of NW_026294618.1, read as the reverse complement.
GGGATCACGACAGTTCTAAGCTGTGGCGTGCTTTGAAATAAGTGTTGTACAAGGCAGCAAAAAGAGCTCAGCAGAGGAAATGAGCTGTGTCACTGTCTCCTCATGCCTTGAAGCAAACACTGAAATGTTTAAAGTTGCTATGGAACTTAATGCCATAATATTTTAGAAAGAACAGTTATCTGTTTAATACCAAAAGCAAAACTGCTTATAAATTATGACACCTTCTGACTTAACTTGAGCAAAAAATTAAAGAATGAAAGGAGTTAAGCTTTTGGAATGCCATCTAAATAGAGACAGAAGTGGAGGAAATGTGATACATCCTTAAAAAAAATCTAAGTTTTGTAATTAATTATTTGCATACAAGGATTATGGTCACATGGCATTAAATCACAACGTACCAGTGAACAGTATGTGTCAGTAGCACCTAACAAAAAACAAGGATTCAACCATGCAAAAGGGTCCAAGATTTGATTAAAAGATTCTATGTGTTTTAAATATGTACCCTTCAGACCTTAAACTAAATTCACATTTAATCAAGCTTCTTTTTGGAAATGTAATGTGAGCTCTTCTGTGGCTTTTCAGAGGATTTAAATTTGGCCTTTCATGTAAGTACATGACATAGCAATCCTTTACGTGTATCAATACCTAACTTGAAGGATACCTGAGGTTCTTAATGAAGTTTTCTGGGTATTATTAGCATTGTCGCTATATTCCATTGGCACCTACAGTGTGATAGGCGTTGACCAAATGTTTGATGGAAACATGATCCCTTAAACAAAGAAGTTTCCTTCTGAGGTGGCATCATGATGAGTCACAATATAAAGGCAACGGTATATCTTCCCCTGCTAATTCACAACAAATTTCAAGTTGCATTTACCTCAGTGTTGGTTCTAAAGACTTCAAATTGGTATTACAGGAGATGTCAGAATCTGGAATTTGAGTTGCAGCCTTGAGGATCTGCTCTGAAGTGTTATTCCATGGTGTAAGAAGGCATGGAAAGCGCAGAGGTGGCTGAAACACAAGGAGGAATGAAGGCGGCAAAGCAAAGACAAGGGGAGATACACAACTGAACAAGAAGTGAGGATTCTGAACCATCTGGAAGGCAGCTTACATTTTACTGAACAGTAGAAATAGAGGTAATTGGTGTGGTCAGGGTGATAACCCAGAGAGTAATGAGAAGTTATATTTTAAACAGATGGGATCTGGGAAAATTTTTTTGGAGAAAAGCAAAGGGAAATGCTCCAACGATTGTGGTAAAAGAAGTTGGATACAACATTAATTAACAAAATGTGAAACCTTAGAACAGAAAAGTAAGCAGAAAATAGTGAAAAAGATAAAGCAAAAGGATGAGCTAACGGGTATAGATTATTCTGAGCGTACAAAACCTATTTTCCCTTTGTTCTATAGCCATAGACCCTGCTAAAGAGTCTGTCTTCTTTAGCAGGGTCTGTGGTGATAGGAAAAGAGGAGATGGTTTCGAGCTCAAAAAGGTAGATTTAGGTTTGATGTAATGCAAAAATCTTTTACAGTGAGGATGGCAAGGCACTGGAACAGGTTGTGTGTGGTTTATGCCCCATCCCTGGATACTTTCAGTGCAAGGCTGGATAAGGCCCTGGACAACCTGATCTGGCTATGGATGTCTCTGTTCATTGCAAGAGAGTTGGACTAAATGGCTGTCAGTGGTGACTTCCAACTCTAAGGATTCTATGATTCTACAATTCTACTAATCTGATGGGAAAGTGTTTTGGCAGCAAAGATACATAGGAGCATTTAATTGTTTTCATTGAGAAATGAAGGGCAGAAATAGTTCAAAGGCAAATGAAGATTTGCTCAAAAGGATAAAATCATGATGCTAAATCACAGTAAAAAGTTAACAGCTGGAACAACACTGCTGTATGTTAGTAAGTGGAGTACAGAAGGGGATACTAGGGAACAGAAGGAGTTTGTAGGACCTCCGCTGGAGATAACAAAGCCTCTGAAAACCCTGAATTTCAGCTAGAGGTACTCAGTACATGATGTGATGGAAGCTATGCAAAGCTACAGTTAGGAGAAGTGCAGAACAACTGAGTTCAAAGAGTCAGTCCTGACCAAGTCACCGATATTTTCACTGTCATAATTTTTGAGCATTAATAATTTTATGCAACATTATTTGTATGCAGTATTAGCAGATGTACACACCACAATTTGTGTGTCAGAAGTGATATGTAAACATCACATATTATTCTTCAATTCATTTTGATATACAAATTAAATATGCATTTTTTTGGCAATTTGGTGACTATACTTCCAGTTAGAAGTATATGAAGTATATGCTACCAGAAACAGACTCTGCAAGAATTCAATGAACAGAAAGATATATGCTCAGGACAAGAAAAAAGAAAAAAAAAACCCAACAAATAAGTACGGGGTAGTCAATCTGAACTGAGGGTTTATTTATAAAAACAGTCAAGAAATGTGCCTTCTGTTATTGGTTTTCAAGCTCCAGCAGAAGGACAGCTGTCAGATCATCACTCAAAGGCTAAGGAGTGCTGAGCTCCTGACGTGTAAGATCTTTGCTTTCGTTGAGCAAAATAGTCTGCTATTAGTCAGGTAGCTCTGTGATTAGGGAAAATTTAGCAACTTCTTTTGGAGGCAGCTTTCTTTCCTGGAGTGACAGCCTGACTCCTACAACAGCAAGGGCATGGCAGCCAGACCTGGGCTGGATATGGAGTGAGCAGAACAGCATGCATCTCAGTTGTGCCTGGGAGAGCTGCTTGCACAAAATGAGTATCCTGCTGGTCCCTTCTCCTGGCAAACAGCTCCCTCACCTGCCTCACTGCATGCAGAGACAGGGAATTGGGCTGGCACTGTGTGACTGAACAAAGAACCCAAGGCAAAATCTGTGTGGGCTTTGCATCACTTTCGGCCCAAAAGCAGAGCTGTAGGCTCTCCATCATCTAGTAGCAATCTTACAGGGATGAAGATTTTCAGTCCCATCAGGAAAGCTTGCATGAAGCCGAGAATTAATTTGAGGCACAGAACTTGGCTGCCACTGAATTTCATGGCTAACCCTTATAAGTGGATTTTAAAATGAGTATAGTATGAGTCTAATATAGGTGTTCATTAACTAATAATACATTGTAATGGAACATCATCGATATCTATATGAATACTAATCAGACTGATGATTGCAGCCCTTATAGTGAATGCCAAATGGATTCATGATATCGACACACTAGCTTCAGAGTGTATATGTTATGCTAAGAATCACTTAGGCAGAAAATCCCAAGAAACAACAGGACAATTCACATCTCTTTTTTTGTGACCTGCAGTTGCTGTGTGTCTTTCATCTCTCTGGGTTACCAACTCACTTGAGAAGCAATCTAGCCCCTAGAAACCAGTGGAAAGACTCCACCTGACTTCAGTTGCCTTGAATGAGAGAGGCAGAATCACGGAATCACAGAATCACAGAGTCACAGAATCACAGGATCACAGAATCACAGAACTGTAGAGGTTGGAAGGGACCTCGAGAGATCATCAAGACCAACTCCCCTGCAAAGCAGTCCCCCTATAGAAGGCTGCCCAGGTAGGGATCCAGGTGGATCTTGAATACCTTCAAAGAAGGAGACTCCACAATCTCCCTGGGCAGCCTGTTCCAGTGCACCATCTGCCTTACTGTAAAGAAGATCCTTTACATATTCATGTGGAACTTCCGATGTTGCATTTGGCTATTTCCCCTTGTCTTCACCCCACAGACCACTGAAAAGAGGTTGGCCATGACCCTTTGACTCCCATATTTAAGATATTTATAAACATTAATAAGATCCTCTCTTGGTCTTCTATTCTCAAGTCTGAACAGACCCAGAAAAGACCACTGAAGAAAGTAAGGAAGGTAAAATATTAAACAACCAAGGGATTAATAAGAAACTCATTTCACTGGATAATTTCCAGCCTGCACACCAGTAAAAGTAAATTATAAAAACGTGATTGTTTAAGGGGATTATTTCATCACAGAATACTTTTGGAATTTCAGATGAAATTTGGATTGACATCAATATTTGCAATTTCCTAGCACTTGAGTGTTATCCACTTTTCTCTCGTAATTTCTTAAGTTAGTTTTGCATGTTGTATTTTCCTTAAAGTTATGCTACATGTGTATGGAGGCCAAATTTACCACCTCAGACATAAAATTAACCTGTTCATCTTCTCAAATTGAAAACTGCAGAAAATGTAATGTTAAATGATCTGAGTATAAAACCAAGTTAATGATCTAAAAATTGATACTTCTCTATGTTTTTAAATGTTTTCTTCATTTCTGCCTGACTAGTTGATAGGAGAAAACATTTCCTCTACTAATAAACAGATTTATCATCTTTTTTACTATGACTCACGGTACTAAAAATATTGAAGTGAACATATAGAAGAAGCCTGCTCGCAAACTAGGATTACACTGCCAAGGCACTGTAGAAAAAGAACAATGCCCTCTGTCCTGAAGAAACTGCCTAAGAGTTAATTTAGATGAATGAGAACAGCCATCCAAGTTACTTGTGCTGCTTTTGAAAAATTCAGGCACATTTTGCTAACTCAAATTCTAAGTGAGCTTTTCTGTAAAATGAATATCATTATAATCCATTAATGACTAAAGGTGGGATCAGTTTCACCCAAGTTAGGCACTTCACTTGTATGAAATTTTAGAGCACCAGTGCACCAACCCTCATTGGTAAGTGCCTATATTTCTCCATGTAATCAGTGGGGAGAAGTGTTATTCTTATTTAAGTAAATCAAGGCCACAAATAATAATTTGACACAAAAAAACAGGAGAGGAGAGATCACTACTGCAGTTTCATATGATAGCAGGAAATTTGATAGATGTTAATATACTGAAAATCCCAGTAAGTTAGTTGCTTCTGTAAGAAAGAAGAAAAGACTAAAAAAGAACAATTAGTTGTCCCTATCAACTCAGCCTGGAAGAGAGAACAATAAATTCACATCTCATCCTTTTGGTTAGGCTAGTTCTGAGCATATAGATATGAAACAAGTTGTCAATAGGAAAGCCAAAGGCAGAGTCTTTCTCTTCATAAATAAATCATCATCACCATCATCATCATCCTTCTTAATTTATTTCCTCACTCTTTCAAGGTACCTTCTAAGATCTAGAGCATGGAGGTAAAGAATTGCAATAAACAACAATCAAGAGTCTATTCAACTATCAGTGAGCCATAACAATGTCCTAAGCAGGAAGTTAGAATCTCACTTTCAAGGTACAGCCAGTCCATTCAAAGACACCTTGCCCTAGAACACAAGAGCAGATCAACTTACTTCTCTAGTTGCTGCCGTGTGCAGGCTTGACAAGAGTGCAGTCTGTCATTTTTACCACAGTTCACCATTGAGAAAAACACTGAAAAGGATAGGTCCCAGAACAGACCCTTGAAGAACTCTACTCATGTATTGTGAGCCTAGAGATACAGACTGTTTTTCATACATCTCATAGTCCATCTGTCTAGATCAGAATGTCTTATCTGCATAAAAGAATGATGTAGGACACCACACTGAAGATTTGCTAATGTAGATGACATGCACTGCTCTCCTGTCATCCAAGAATTAGTCCTTTCAAGTCATCAAAGAGAACTTGCTGCATGACATTCCCAAGGAACAAAATGGGGCTAATCAGCTGGTAATTCAACATATATCTTGTGGAAAATATTATAGCAGCACAAAACTGAGTTCCAGACCATTCTTAGAAGTAACATGAATCAAGGACCCTATTTCATAGCTCGAGGCTATTAATCCAATTCTTCTCACTCAGTAAAATTTCATAAAACAGTTTAACCATGTTTGTTTATGCTTCAGCTTATTTAACATGTCTAGATGTAAAATATACATCTTCCCACACAAAGATTCAAATTGAACACTATGGACTTGATTGTCAAGATCAATCATTCTGGTCAAGAGATTTTCTCACTCACATTAACACTATTTTGGTGTTTTGGTAGGTTTTTTTAATTTAGCAGCGTCTCTTCAAGAAGTCCTAAGATAATAAGATGTGGGTACAATTTTATCTCAATATGTTCACAGTTTGTGCAGCATTATATTTCATCAGGTTAGCTTGTAAGATCACAGCATTAGGATTCTGCCTCACGATGTTATGTTCAGCGATATATTTGTTTGTGTTACTAGTTCTAATGTAACAGTGGAAAATACAGTAGTGGCATTGACCAAAATTCTTAGAAAATTAAGCTTTATTCATCTTAATATATATACCTGTGAATACTAGGAGCGGGGAAATCCCAAAACATTAAATATTCTCCTGAGATAATCTATTACTCAAATTTTATAGAATTATTTAATAACAGTTTTCTTAATGACATCTTCATAGAAGGCTGCCTTTAAAGTAATTTTAAAACACAGAAAAATATAACATACTTTAATCATGTATTTTTAGAAAACTAATAACATGATATACTTTTTTCAAAATATAATATCTAAATACTACAGTTTTGCGTGCCTAATTCTAACTGCTTGCATAAGAAGCTTCCTGATCTTTTCCACAGCATGATTAAGATTATGAGCATAATTTTTTCTTATCTTTAATGAGGTGGTTATGTTAAAGACATCGATTCCTTGTGGAATCAAAGTGCTAGAAACATTCATGAAAGATTCTTAACTCTATACCTTCAGAGCAGTTAGAACTGGTATGTCAGAGTGTATAATAAGTGAGTACTGATACATCAAAGCATAGAAGAGTCCGTGGTGTACCATGACAACCCTAAACTGAGGTCAGACAGCTGGCCGTGTGGCCATGCTGAGGTGGGTTCATGTAGCATTCTTAGCTGAGCAGACTCACAAATTTCTAAGACGACAGGAGAAAATCAACTGTAGCACAGACTTCAGTATGTTTCAATCACTTTTTCACCTTAACATTAATCTCAATAGTTTTGTTTCCTAAGAGCATACCATCCAAAAAAGGGACATAGGGGTAAAAGTGAAATTTTTCATGTACCAAACTTTCCACTTCTGTTTGGGCTACTTGCCCTAGCATCAAAAACTAACTAACCGAACACACTTGTAAAAAATAAATAAATAATAATAACAAAAAAAGAATCATACAGAACAAAAAACACACACACAAAAAATCCCAACCCCAAACAGAAGAACTCCTATATCAATTACAGAGAGTTAAAAAGAGACTTTCTTTCTACACTGTGACACATGCCTTTACTTAAAGCCAGATTTCAAAGTTTAACTCAAGAAAAGTCTGCCTGATATATTTCTTTCTTCTTACAGTTAAATATCTTCCATCTTGAAATACCAGAGCTGAAATGCCTTCAGTGATCAGTAGGAATCTCATCAACGAATTCCATACTTAGAACATCACTTAAGTCACTTGACACTGACTGAATGTGTCTCCATTAAAATGACATTTCACAAATATTGCTCGATTAAGCAGTAGTAGTTGCTGTTTGTTGCTGAAATGATAAATCAGTTTCCTGGGAAAAGTGCCAGTAGATAACTTGTATACTCCACTTACATACTGGATTCTTGATAGATTTGGTGAAGATGTCTTCATGTTAGTCTAATAAAAGCCTATTATCAGTTCAACAGCAGAAAACTGTTCTCATTGATCAAGAAAATAGCAGGTTTGACACTAGTTGCCATTTTAAGTGAAAGATGGACACCTGCTATGAAAGAATTTCTTGTTGCAGGGGATAGCGTGCTCAAACATATTTTTAAATTTAATTCCATTTCTCAATTCAGTTGTCAACCTCTTTACAGTAAATTACATGGTTACTATTAAAAAGCATTCTCTGACTTGTTCCCAAAGTGATTTTTTAAAAAGTTTGAGCAAAATTCTTTCAACCATTTTGGATTTATGAGGAGATTAAAAAGTAATCCTCATTCCCTTAACTTCTCTGAACAACAGAGTAAAAAAAATCTAGTTATGGCTTTTTTCTCTCCCTGTGGGGATAATTCAAAAGTGACTGAACTGTCAAACTTCAAACTCCTATTATTGTTACCTAATATTAATATACCTTTCCTATCTAAGGCTATGAGCACACATTGATGAGATACCAAAAACCACATTACACATCAGTCTGAACTTTGAAAACAGAAGATGCAACAGTTGAGAGAAAATGAAGAGTGTATGATGAGAATAAGGACTGTGACATAAGGGAGGACAAGGCAACCCTGCCAGTAGATCCCAGCATCACAGACATTAGTTAGGGCTTTCTTGGAAGAATACATAGCAAATAAATTGTGCCTTATTAAATATAGGGGAAAAAAAAAAAAAAAAAAAAAAAAAAGATGAAACATATTAGGCATTGGGGAAAAATAGAATAACAAAAAAAAATTTCTTCCTGATTCTGCTGCATAATTTTTTATACCAACTGACTATGTGAATGGTGAATAGCTCCGCACTTTCCAGTTTAGGATATTCCTGGAAAGTACAAAGGAGATGCAGGATGTGAGAGATCCGTAGAAGGACTCCTAAAAAGGAGTGGAAAAGGGAAGAAGACATCGCTAGTTGGAGATTTCATACAAAATAAGCCTCACAACATCCAGACGTAAGTAACTTTTCTTTCTCTAACAGCAATTTTTCTCCATCTACAAACCCTCAGGAGGAACTGGTCTTGAACATCAATATCTATGTTTTTTCACAGATTGATAAAACAGAGGAACTAAAAAAAGATGTTTCTTGAATGTCTCAGTGAGGAGGCTGAGGTTAAACATCTGTGTCTGGAGCAATTTTAGTTTCATGAAAGAATTTAGCAATTGAATACTGATGCCTAAGGATTTTAATAAATTTATAAAATGAACAAAGCTCCATCAAAACTGAGAACATCACCTCAAACTCATTTGAAGTCCCACTAAAACAAGCTGTCGTGTATATTTCAGCCTTTTTCCCCATCTTGGAAAAGAAAAGAGACAGCTATTTCTGGTGCAGGGAGCCAGAGGCAAAATGAGACAGCTTTGCTCCATAAATTTAAGTAAAGGTGTTTCTTTAGCAGTAAGAATCAGGTGCAAGTTAACATACACAGTGTCTATCCTTAGCTGTGATTTGTGTAAGCCATTTAGGGATAAGAGTAAAAAATGTGATAGCAGCTATCCATTACAAAACTGGCTCTGCAGATTAAAGTACGCATTGATTGTTCCAGCCTCAGTCTTTTAACAGCGAGAAAAAAACTATTTTAAACATGCTTTTTAAGTGTGTCTGTGGTCATAATGGCAGGTTATTTTCAGATATGATGCTGCAATTTTTTCTTGCTTTATGATAGACAATATAGATATATAGATAGATACATTACAATCCATCATCCTTAAGAATTGATGACTTACATTCATGCTTTCTACTCATACCTTTTAAAAACATAGAGCAAGGATGAGAAGCTTGCAACATGGACCACACTTTCAACTTGTACATTTTGTTGATTGAGGGATGCTGCTAAAGGCTAATACTAAGGCTTGTGAGTGAGTGGCAGATAATATGGCACAGGACCAAACCAAAACAAGAGCCAGAAATCCACATTAATCTGTGGTGTGGCTCGGTGGCCCTCAAGCAAATAAGTATCCCTTGTTTTTTGAAGTAAACATTTTGGCCATTCTTGGGCAGTAGTAACATTGAGGTCTGTCATATATGGGATCACAGTAAAGAATTTCAATCTCTTCTTCCCATACTGTATAGGAAGAAGATAGCTGCATTACTTTCTGCTGGCATGATCATAAAGCAATGGCAAGTCCAATACCAGACACACTTCAAGGAGAACGAGGTGTAAGGGAGTCCTGTCTGGCTCATAGGGCAGCAGCTCCAGAGGTCCAGCAGATTTTAGCAATCTGTTAAAAATCAGGGAGAAGGCAGTCAGGTTCCCTACTAAACAGCTCCAAACCCTTTAAGACTGCAGTTTCTAGTTAAATCAGTAGAAGCTAGTTGAATTAAGAGAGACTGTGCCAAGTTTTTTAACAGATATAATTAAATCAGTTTTAAAATGCGTCTTTAGTTACACTGATGTGTTTAGATCAGATCTTGGCCATCTTCTCCCCCTCACACACTTTCAGCCTGGATCCTCCTTGCCAAAGGGGCAATATGATCAAATCTGCATATTCTAATTTTTCAGAGCTCATAATATGAAAGTCTTTGAGAGTTGGTGGTATTTAGGTGCCCGAGTATCTACGCTAGTTTAGCACTGTTGAATCTAGGCCAAATAAGTGCTTTTAAGTTTTCCCCTTAAGCACTTTGGGCTTCAGTTTTCCCACTTCTGAAATCAGAGTTTTGAAATCAAGATCTGTGGTGGGAGAAAAATATCAGCTGCCTCTCACATAGAGATCTTTCCTGCTCTCACTAAACTGCCATGAATCTTAATTCTGAGCAAGAGGTTTTGAGATCCTCACAGCTGAGGATCACTGTTTTAGCACCTTCTGCAAGCTGAAAGGAAAAAAAACCCGCAGTACTGTCACTTTAAACCAGCCTATAACATTTCCCTATGAAGTTGTTCAGGATGCAAAATTGTATTGAGCTGAAACACATCAGTCATTGTTTCAATGAAAGAGGAAAACAATTACTATTTAAAGTACAGTATTAATTTATTTATCAGCATGGACTCTGCTTATAATTTTGAAAACGATCAGTTAAATAGTTCAGTAGAAATAAAATTTAAAATATTCAGCGCTGCAGTATCTCTGTCTTTCACTTACCAATCCAGTGAATTTTTCAAATGTTTTTATCAGGCATGTTTGTGCTGTGAAAATGAAAGGTAGCTCTGCCTTAAAGTGCACCTACAGTATATGTGAGTCAGAACTCAGCTGGGATCTACATTTTGCAGTCCAGTTTTGAACATCAACAAGAAACATGTATTTCTTTATTCTAGCATTCTGCATATTTGATTTATTCAGCTTGCTCAGAACCCTCAGTCTCTCCTGCAATCTTAGTTTTGAGTAATAACCACTTCACGGGCTTGCAGCACACATTTTTCCTCTAATTTAAAACACATTCAAGAAGAGAAAGCTCAGATTAAAAAAAAATAAATCAGGAGGAGAAGTGAAGGTGTCTCCTCAGGATAGTACCTGAGCTGCAAGTATTTTTATTCTTCACACATGAGCGTGCACAGCAACTGACTCCCTCCTGCCTTAACTTGGGGACAACCCAGGCTAAGGACATGTGGTGTCAGAAGTGCAGTGAAATGCGAGAGCCAGATCGTGTGGTAGAACTCATTTTCAGGTGAGCATCCCCTAAGCTTTCATCAGAGGACAGATCTCATAAGGTGCTGAGTACTCTGGCCCCCAGTCTAGAAAACTATTCACACCTGTGACTAATTTAAGTATTTATTTATTGTCCTTGATGATAGAATCACAGAATCATTAAGATTATCTAGTCCAACCATCAACCCATCATCACCATACCCAATAACCGTGTTCCTCAGTGCCAGGTCAGATGAAGTAGTATTGTTTTTCAGGGGCATTTTATTCTGTGGCTGATGAGAACAACCTTCCTTTCACACTTATATGCTCATTATTTAGGGGTAGAAAGAAGACCAGAAAGAGGAGCTTTTCCTTAATGCATATCTTCAAGGAAAAATGGGGAGGAGGGGAACCTTGTTTATTACCTCTTTGAATGCTCGCAGATTGTAAGCAAAGAAATACAGCTTGTGTACTGTTAAAGCCTCACCTGTCTTGTCACTGACATCCTTCACGTGTATTTGCTTATCCTTACATATTATTTCTTCATAGAACAGAGGAAGTTCATTGTTTTAGGAATCTGTCTACAGTGGATACTTTGGATATATTAATCAAACCACTTAAAAATTCTGGTGTGCAGCCTTTCCTTCCTCCATAGGAAACATTCACTGTCCAGTACACTGATGCCTAATTGCAATCCACAGACTACTGAAGAGAGCAAGAGAGAGGCCATGCTGCAGTCTCTGGAGTCTGCTCTGCATGGTACAATTAAGTTCCTCCACGCATCTGTCTTATTTTCACTCTCTTATGTCCTTCCCAGGCAAAAACATATTTTCCTAAGGGATGGTTTTATATTTTGTTTTGTTTTAATCATCTGAAGTAGAATGTATAAAAGTCATAATCTAACAGCTTACAACAAAAATACTGTCCTATCTATCTATCTACTTATGTTTAGGCACTAGTTTCTGCTGAAGTTAAAAATAAACCAATTTACCTGCAAGAAAATCGAAAGTTTATTCCTAAGTCAGAAATAACATCAGTTCCAGTACTAAATCACTGAACAGAAAAATCTCTGGTGCAGGGCCAGAGCAAGTTTTAGCAGTGATTTCGTGTGACTACCGTGAGGGCTGAACTATCTGACACCCCCGTAGTGCTGACTTGGAGAGGAAGCAGTGCTGACTCTCCCCACTCACTTTTTTCATCTTTTTGTCTGAGATGGAAATATAATAATTATATTTTGATAGAATGCCAGTAGAAATGAAAGCGCTGTTGCTAATGTAGAGGTTGTAAAGCCACCAGAGGAGCTTTAAGCAAATGTTATCTCTTTTACTGAAGAAATCAATTACACACAGATTGCTCAAACCAGTGACAGGCATAGTGAGGAGTAAAATCTGTTAAGCAGAAAAGTTACAGCCATCAACATGTACAGATTTGCATGATATATGAATACAACTGATCAGGAATTTTAGCTCACAAAAATCACAGAAGAGAACAATAGGACAGAAAATATACAAAAAAAAAATGTAAAGGCCCCTCTTAATGTTCATCACTTTCATCACTTCTCCCTCTGGCATGGAGAAGAACTAGTCAGCGATTTGCTACCTGGAAGATGGGGATTTTGAGGGATGGAGGATTTGACATTTATCGGTTGTTAGTGGTCTTTCCAAGATTAATATTCATTACAAACTGTAATGAATACGGTAGAACTCAGTAGAATACTTCTGCTCTGTTATTTCAGAGAACTGCTTGGATTAAGAAAAGAATGTAATAGTGCTGTGGCCTCTGCATTTAATTATATAATCATTTCTTTGTTTCTGGGTACAAAACAATTTCTTCTAATTCTAAAAGAATGATTTATAAGATGATATGCATGTGAGCAGATATTAACAATTACAACAAAGCCTGCATTGAAATTGCTTACCACAGAATCTTCTATCTTTTACATGCAGAAGAGCATTTGAAGTGTTGGATAACACCACTTTGCATCCATATTTTCGTTTTTAAGGAACTGGAAGGTGACATCTCTACAGGTTGCAAAAAACTGGGCATTCATAAATGACAGTATGGAAAAATTAAGTACTGCTTCTGAAATATTGGCCTTAATGACTAATAAGAGAAAAAAAGATACATCGGTAAAACTGCTCTGACAAAAAATCCCCAGTCAGACATGCCTCTGTCCTGGCTTTTGCACTGCTGATACTCAGAGCATTAAACATCCTTACAGAGAATATCTCTGTTCAAAAGGACTGTCAAGACTGTTAATTACTCAGGTGGAGTTAGCATACAGCTCATTAAACCATGTCAAAACTTTCAGTCCTTCTCCACTGTATCAGTCCCTTTAGGGGCTCTCACATCAGGATAATTTGATTCTTAAAAATACATTAATTCAGATCATATATTACACCAACAAATTATTCCACTTTCTTTGTAAAACAAGTCTGATCCAACCAGAACTGCTATTGCAGCGGAGACAGCTTCTGTAATTAATATGTAGTGGGCGTGTCTGGTGCAGGCAAGGAACATTTGCAGGCTGTACTCTCTGGGTAACACATAAAGAATGGGCACTGAACAATTTCAAACTATTTCTTGCAAGCAGAAATATGAAAATGCTACATTATTTGTACAAAAATTTTTTCACAGTTGTACCAAGTCCACAGTCTGAACACTGTGTGTGTAGGTTGAATCGTTCAGTTTTGCTGCGTATCAGAGAATGTTCTGCAGAAATGATCACAGACCAGTTTGCCCCCCCTATCAGTGCAAAAGTTATCAAAATTTCTTTCCTTTACCACATATGAGCTTTTAGAGACAAAGACAGAAAAACTTCTCTAAAAGAGAAGTTATCATAAGCATTCAAAAGTTTAGAGTAAGTTTACAGGTATTATCAGAGATGTTCCTGGTACTTACAAACATAAAACTCAGTTAATCAGAACACATTTTTTTAGAATATCTCAAATCCCATTTTCCCAGACAAGCTTCAGGTATTTTGATGGGAGTTTGCATCCCAGGCAGATGTTTATAAGTTCAAGGAAAGTATATTTGAACTGGTGAATAAACTGGCTGAGACCATTTTTGTAGTGTCCAAAAATTAAAGCACAGGATTTTGTTCATCAGAGAGGTCACTTGGGTTCATAGCACTTTATAATTCTGTACATCCTCATCCAAAACAATTAGAATTGATTGATGGGTGTATGAGTTCTTCCATATGAGTAAAAGCGTACTTGCATGCAGTTTGTGAAAATCCTTTTTTTTTTTTTTAAATCAGGACCTATAATAGGAATTTTTCTTATTACTCCAGTGTACTGAATAGCAACTAAGGAATCTGACAGTGAAATAATGTTTCACAGGGGTGGCTGGGCCAGTTAGTACAAGACTGGTCACAGATTTTAGAAGGAGGACATGCATTTGCTCATTATATTCAATCATTCCAGTTGGATTTAGCAGAAAAACTAGATCAGCCCCAAAGTTTATAAGATCTATGACTGAAGAGTAATCATTTACTTCTGAGGAAGACCTAACTCAGTTAAACACGTTTCTGAAATGACACTTCTAAAATGGTTTTCAGCCCTTGATGAATGAAAGCCATCATCACAGTTTTAAAGTCTAGCTTGTTGCTAAAATGTGCACTCCACAGGAGTCAAAAGCTCATTCTTACTCAGCTTTGCTGGAGAAAGGATTCAGAACAAAATATAGAGGACAATTAAACAGACAGAATATTTTCTCCTCTAAAATCCTCACACTGCTAGAACTACAATAATCTTCAGATTTATCACATCAGATCTCCAAGTGTGTTAATGCATCTTTAAAATATGAACTTCAAGCTAAAATATTAAACATGTGTTTCCTCCTCCTATAGGATAAGTGCTGAAATGTCACACACTATTGGAGAAAATGACCCGTAAGTGTTTTTTTTTCCTCCTACTGGAGCAGTTAGTGTGGCGTGCAGTGAACCAAATCAACAATGTGATTCAAGCTGTCTCTGCAGCGTCATGGTGAAAGAAAGGATAAACTATAAAAACTACCCTCCTACAGCTCTTAGTTCTGGCTTCCCACACTTTAACATCTTCTGTCACCCTGGCTCTGTTACTGACCCATGCTAAGCTAAACTAAAGGATGATAAGTTTGCTGCCTTTGCCCTTGTCCTAAGGGGCTGCACATTATCCTATCAAGCATCAGAAGCCATTTCTGTGGGATATTTGTCAACCTACGAAGTCCTTTTAGAACAAATGAAATGGGCAGCGAATTACAAAAATGTCATTCTCTAAAGGAAATGGATGAAGGCTTTTGTTCTCCAGTAATAAATAGATGCCATAGGCTTATAACACTATTTTTTTATTACATTTGACAGGGTTACTATTTCCAGTTCATTAAGGAAACAGCTTGAAAACTATTTTTTCATATGCTTTTAAAAATAATGTTTTCCCAGTAATAAATATAAGCAATAGCTCACATAACGTTAACTTCAACATCAAGATTCATTTCAAGGTAGTTGTACTAGGCATTACCGTATATATATTGAAAAGTTTTAAGTGGTTGGTTTTTTTTTTCCCCAGCATATATAGACAATTATTTAGCTGGCAGCCAATGAGTGTATAAGCAATAATGCATGTCCTCAGTTTTTAAATGAATCTAGTATTGTTTTTATGTTTTGGCAAACCAATGATCTTGTTCATGATGGTCTTATGGAACCTCATGATATATATGCCATAGGCTAAGGTCAAGCAAAGGAATAATAACTCACCTCCTTAAATGAATGCTTCAAAGTAAATCTTCTATGCTTAATAGCAGTAAACAGAGGTCAGGATGACACTCTCCCAGGCTTGAGAATAGAGCCTGTGTGTTAATATTTTCTAAGAATTACAGCTGCTGCTCTGGGTGACAAAATGTTTGCTAAAGCATGTCCCTGATAAAATATTTTACAGTACTTCAAATAGCACTATGTATTTAAAATTTTACAAAAAGCCGAACTGAGACATACATGTAAAAATACATGATTATACTACTGTTGTTTTCCTTTGTCCTTAAATACTGTGTTAAAATGCTTCGTAAAGGATTGTTAACTGTTTTTGCACACACGGTTCTATGTTAACTGACTGAAAATATTAAGTGACATAGGATAAATTCATAGTAGTGAACCTATCTGCTCTGTCAGTCAAGGCATTTCATGTGTAAGGTGCATTTCTCTCGTCATCCACTGATCAATTATTAAAGGAACATTTTATTTACATCAAAATGCACCATTTCTAATGTTTACTCATTTTTGCCAGTAAAATATTCTTTCAAGTACTATATTGCTGACACTAGTTATTGTTGATTACAAGTGAACATTTTGTTAATAAGAAGAACACAGAATTGATTTTGCAGGAAGATAAATCAGTAAGCCACACCATTAACTGCTCCCCTGCTTTGTAACTATTTCACTAATTCTAAACTAATTATAATCACATCTTTATTAGTTAATCTCAGAGTTTACACTGGATTCGGATCAAATGTAGGGTGAACAGTGAAGAATATACTGATAAATACACTGCTTCATTGCAGTGTATTTTTCAAGACACACACCAACGCATTTTTCAGATTAGGCTCTGTCCCTTAATTACCATCAGTCAGAGACAACTAAACTTTATGATGAACAGCTCCGGGCAGTCCAGCACATTCTCTTTTTCCCACACACCAGACCTGTACTCTTTTTTGTGTGTCCTCCATCCTCAGGTGAGCTCAGACTGCTTCAGATGAACCAACCAGCTGGACCATGTGCATTTGGCCTGTTTCCTTCTGAATGCTGGGCTGGTAGCTTCAGTTATCCCTTTAACTCAGGCACCAACCCTAGAATAAAGGAAGCATTCCCTCCATCCTTACTTGGACAGGCAGTAAGACTGAAAATTGTGTTTCACTGAAGTCTCCAAAACCTTGTAGATGTAGAACAAGCTTCAGGTGCTCATCTTCTTTCTGAGCTTTCAGGGAACAGAGATTTGAAGGAGTTCAGCACATAAAGAAGGCATTTTGTCTGCTCAGTTCTCTATGGTTCCTAAAGAAACAACTTGGAAGCAGGCTGGAATTGAAGAAAAGAGGGTGGGCAGAATTCCTGATATTTGTTTTCATGAAGATAGAGCCTGCTTGGATGGGAAACAGGGAGCAGAACCATGCTCACTGCTGTGTATGCTGAGACAACTTTCCAGTAAGGAGGAGGAGTACCACTGAAGGGCAGCCTAGTCCAGCTGACAGTCTAGCCTTTGGCATTTAGATCCAGATAAATTTCCTTTTGTGCTGCCATTTTTAATGCTGAGGAAAGCTGAAGCAACCAAAATTACTCTTCATTTTAGGCTGAACTGATGAAATTTTTCTGCTGAAACAGAAATGACAGAACACTGGGAAAAAAAAAAAAAAGGAAATAATAACTAGACAAAAATATTTCAAATTGAAAAGTTTTATGTGACACTTCCAATATGCTTAGCTTTTAGGTGCTTTTAGTGACAATCTTCGAAATGAAGGTTAGTCTTACAAAACATTTTAATGGAAGGGAATAGTGTGATAGAAGTCTCTGATCTAGTTGAAGCAATTCCTCTCCCTGATTGATAGAATAAATGTAATTATTCTCCTTCTGTGAATCAGTAGAATGTCATCAATAGAGAGAAATCAGCCTATTCCTCCGGGTATGATATTTTCTTGGGATACTGGAGACTTGGTTCAAGTAAGTCAGAGGCTCCAGAACAATTGTTCTGGAAACTGGATGCACACTGTAATCATGAGACTTTCTGGGTAATGACAGTCACTTCTAGTAAGGATAAATAGTAAACATTCCACTTTGTTCTCTCATGCTGTGTTGCACATTAGCCAAGCTACCAAAAAAAAAAAAAAAAAAAAAAAAGTTTTTATTCATCCCTACACTATTTGATTTGAGGAAAAGAATGTTTCTCTTGTCATCATCACCCTTCCCTTAAATTGGCAGCCTCATGGAGATCCCCCACTTTCCACTGAGATTTGTGTTGCCCCTGTGTTTCCTGGGGCAAAGATGTTTTTAGTGTTAATAAGAGCTTCACACAGACAGAAAAGAGGAATTTACTTCACATGAAAATTACAATTCTCAGAATGTGTTATATGAATTGTCTTCTAGAGGACATTATGTTCTGTAACAGATTATTGGTAGTTTTCAGATCAGGATTTCAGGTTATCTGAATCTTTTTTTTTTTTTCCTGGGGAACTGATCTTCCTCCAGCTTTTATGGATTTCAGGATAGATGCCAGCCCTCTTCACCTGGGAAAGCCAGGCTCACCTACTGGGATTTAGCTGCCAAAAAGTTATTTTAGCAGCTAACCTTAATACACCCAGTTTCGAAAAATCTGTCTTTGATTTTTTAGCATTCATCTCTGCCTACTCTAAATAGTTTGGGGATATTACTGTATGCTGTTGAACAGCTGTTGCGTTTCACTTCAGGCATGCATGAAGTGATCACCATACAGTTTTTCATACCAATTTGCTAGGTTTGCATAGCTCTCTGGGATTCTTTAGATGAAAGGGACCATATATAGCAGTCAGATTATTATTACAGTGGAACCTGCACTAACAGACACAAGCTAACCTTAATCACCTGTCCTAACAGCCAGTAAAATTTCGGTCTTTTTGAAAGTTTCCTTCCATTAGTTACGCTATATTATGTGACTACCTGTTATAATGGTCAAAATTATACTTGTCCCTTTGGTGGCTGATAAGAGGGTTTTAGTTCTGATAGTATTTAAAACCATGAAAACATTCAGGAACGGAAAAAGACCATCTGGTGCAACACACTTGCCTTTGTGAGCACTCACAGCACAGCTTTCCTGAAAGCAGAGCTGCTATAATATCAGACAAGGCTGAATTCTTTACAGGCGAAGTTTGATATGAACTCTCCAGTGGCAACGCCCTGAATAGTAAACACAAAAAGCTGTTTTAAAAAGATATACTTATTTTACTCCACCAATCTTACAGGTTCTGTTGCAGCAGGCCTTAGAAGGGCAGGTGTAATCCTTGAGTCAGCCCCATCTCTCAGAAAGCCCTTCCAAAAGAACTGAATAGCCAGAGCCTGCAAGAGAGAGACTCACGTGGCATTGGGTTGAATTGGGAGCTCTTGCAGCTGGCAGAAATCAATGATTTGATGAATTTTAATTCATGAATGCATTTATACATCATGTGTGATCACACTGGTAGGATGTCATACTTACAAGAGCTAGAGATGTTACCAGGTCCTGTGTTTTTTCTCCTTTTTACCCATAAGCCCATAGTGCATTGAAGTTTGCCCACTTTGGTGAAGAAAATTACACATACAAATACAAACACATATACGATGCTTTTATATGGAAAAAATGGGGCGAATAAAAATGGACATGTATAGTAACTACCATGATTAATACATTTGTCAGTTATTTTCCTAAAGCTCCATGCAGAATAGCTGGTACAGCTGGTTGTAAGAATTTAGTTACGAAAAATTGATCAATGCAAATGAAAGTCTCCAAAATGAAGTCATAATTAATTTTGTAACAAGAGTAAGAATGGATTTGCAGTCATATTTGGACTTCATGTTTAAGAATTTCAATGTTTTTGTCAAACATTAAATATCTGAGAAGTGTAGATTCTACAAAAAAATAAAGTCCAGACAACAAGCCAAACTATGTAGAAGAACCCCTAAATCTCATTTCAGGCTTGTGCAGCGACTACTTCATAGTTTGCCCAAAACTGGAATAACTAATTTTTTTTCAAGAAATAACTTAAAAATTCAAACTATTATTCTATGGCAGTAGTTCCCTTGAACAGAAAAACATTTGTGTACTCTCAAAACCAGCTGATAATTAGTCTTCATAATGGTTGACCTTACAACTCACAGGATCACAGAATACAATTGCAGAGGTTGGAAAGGGCCTCTAGATATTACTGAGTACAATCCCCTAAGTCCTCATGACTTGTTTGGCAAATAGGGTAAATCAAATTAACTTATGTTAGATACCACTTCAGTAGAAAAGTAGAAAAACGTTTTCCTTGGGTATTAATTTGTGCATATTGCATCACTGTGAAATATATAAAACCGAGATAGACTTCCCACCTCCCAAATCCTTTCACATCTTTAGATTACCAGAGGCTAATGACAGTGCCATGAAATTGAGGTCAGTTCTCATCAATTTCAGTGATCACTTTTACAAAGAGTGAGTCTGATCCAACAACTGTAGTTTCCACTTTCCAAGATACCTAAAAAGAGCTAATATTTTGAAGAACCTGTGAATTCCCTATGCTATTTTCAGCGTGAAATAAGACTTGACTGAAAGCGAGCTTTTCACAGCATTTGTCATGTAAGCTCAAAAGTGCAATTTTAATGTTGCCTGACAGGGAGGAAACATCCACCACCTTACAGAAAGTGCAACTTAAAAAAAAATGATTATTCCAGGGATGTCATAAGTTTCATTTCATTTACTGACTTGGTAAGTGAAAACATACTACTGATATTTGATAAGTCAAATTTCTTATCGTATATCAGTCCATCAGTAGCAATAATATTAGCACCCCAAGGAAAGTATCTATGTTCACCTATGTTCCCCTACTGTCGGCACATATTGTTTTTCTCATCATAATTCAGTGCCACGGGACTGTTGGCATAGAACGGTCTTGGTTTAATCAGCTCAAATCATCCAAACAACTCTTAATCATATACATTACATGAGATAAACATTTACAAAATTAATATTGATGTTGCCTATGCTAGCAAGCAAGCTTGTCAATGTGGGAGGAACATACTATTTTAATCAACAGTAACAAATGCTCCTGAGCCTGTGTGTGACCAAACCAATGACCTTGCTGCTACTAATCGAGTACTTCAGTGCTCTGTTTCTCCCAGGTGGAATGCTGCTTATCCAGAGTGAACAAAGTTGCCTTTTCCTTAGTGAAGGAAATTAGGATTAATTTCTTACAAAGTTTTTGTTTACAATGTTCAATTTTTACTGAGTTGTCCCAAATATATATAGCGCTATGGAAAGGTATTCTTCCTGGTATTATTTCAGAAAAACTTCACTCCTATTTATGCAGATTCCACTGCTTTTTCCTTATTTTGCATATTTAGTAACCAAGATGAAACCTTGGCAGACATAAAATCTTCTATTCAATATCATGATTGGTTTCCAACACAGCTGAATGTATTAGAGTCAGTAGCAAGCAGATACTTCTAGATACAGGGCACACCCTTACTCAGTTCTCCGAATGTATTTCTGAAGTGAATCTCTTAAAATTGTATTTGGTTTGCATCATGGAAGGGTCTATTAGCATCTGTGCTGCTTTTCCTCCCAATCAAAGTAAACAGGTAGCACACACCTATCTGTTCCAGATCACTCTGGATGTCCTATTCACAACACCAGGTGACAACCATTTCATGTAAAACCTTTGAAGTATATGCACTGAGGAGATCGAGTCTTCACATCAACAGTTTCACTTTAGACATCTGTTCCTACTGGACTACGTTTGTTAACAGGAAGACAGCTCCAGCAAACCAAAGTGCCTCCCCTTGCTGCTCATTCACTCCATTAATGTGCTTTGTCCCCTTAAAAATACATGTAGGACTGACTATTTGCTGGAAAGAACTAAGAGAAGTCAAATATCTTGAAAAATTAATCGTAAGTTTCAGCACATTCTCCTCTTTATTTTTAAGATGCAACATGTCTAGAATGTTGTTCTTCAATACTGACTTAGAGTGGGCAACACAGAAACAATATAAATGAGAAGAAAATGAAAGGTGAATAGTTAGGACTTTTTCCCATTCACTCTTTTTTCTACTACTATACCCTCAATGAACTGTAATGTCACTAGATTGATGGTCTTTGGATAAACACTGTTGTAGCCTTGTTTAACCAGTGCCAGCTATCTTATACCCCTAATTCAGTATCTTCTGGTATCCCCTACAATGTAAAGAGCAAGGAATGGACTGCAGTGAATACCCTTACTATTACTCAGTCAAAACCCACAGAATTGCTGTGGGATATGTTCCTTCAAAGTTAAAAATGGATTAAGATGAAGAGTTCTGTCATAATACATGCACTGCTCAGCACAAAAGAAATGCCACATATGCTAGCCTTCATTTTGCATACTAGACCACTGTGATAGATAACAACTCACATTAACATTAATGGGCCTAAACTAATTTACACAAGACTCAATTTGGCCCATAGGAACTATATTAAATGTGATCTTAAATTGATTTATTCAAAATATGTATATCAATATTTGTGTTTCAAGCAGATGTAATAATATTCTGCCCATTAAAAAGGTCATTGGAACATTAAAACCATTTTATTTGTATCAAACAATAGCACATAAGTTTTTAAATTGAAAACAAACAAACAAACAAATACACAAGAAAACCAACCAACAACCAGAAAACATTGAAATCATTTCCAGCTACATAAGACTCATCAGGTCATTTTCTATACTGAAGAATGAGCAATGACCCTGTCACCCTGTAACAACACTACTTCTAATCTGCTTAAAACCATTCTAGGCCCCCTTGTGTGTATTTACTCACAGAAGCCTAACTCTGTCCATCTCCAAATACCTCTCCACACACCATCAGTTTTCAGCTCCTCCTCCTGATCTGCTGCAATAGTGTAACTCGTTCAGTCTTGCCAACAATGTTCACTTTACTTACGTAATTTGAAGGGAAAGTGGGAAAAGCAATGGCTGCTCGTGATGCAGAACAGCAGTATTTTCCCCCTTTGTAGTGGATGGGCAGTAACTAAGATTCCTGAAGGCAGTCTAAAGGACTCAGCAGGGTATGCGACCCTGGCAAATACATCTAAGCAATACACTGTGATAAATAATGGGGGTGAAGTTGGAGGGGTTGGGCGGATGGGCTGCTTTGGAAGAGCTTGAATATTTCTTTTAGAAAACATTAACAGCACAGAGATTAAAAATGTCTCTTTAACTAGTGCGTATATTTGTGGTATATGTATGCATTCTGCACACATGTAAGAATATACACTTGCATACAGACTGTGTGGCAGGTTTTCCTAATCCTTCACACTCTAAAGGAAATCTACTGCTTTAAAATGTGCATAATCACATGCAGGTACAGGTACACACATCCGACTAACTGTCTACTGCATGCACACTTACACACATACAAACACTGCAACATTTATATATGTATATGGACCTACACATACAGGATTCATATAGAGCCACACAGCGATGGCATCATGAAAAGCAGCAGAAGCTGCCCCAAACAGGGCAATCTGCAGGAGCGGCCT
This sequence comes from Tympanuchus pallidicinctus, assembly GCF_026119805.1. NCBI lineage: Eukaryota > Metazoa > Chordata > Aves > Galliformes > Phasianidae > Tympanuchus > Tympanuchus pallidicinctus. The sequence goes on along the minus strand of NW_026294618.1, from coordinate 38,451,552 downwards.
CACTGAGCCCTGTATGAGCAGAGCAGGATGGGGGCATCTGACTGTGAGGCCTGAGCACACGCACACAGTTTATCCATGAAGTATATATATGAGTAAACTCTATGCTTACTGCATGCCAAACGAAGACACAAATGCATTTAGCTACATAAATCTTTAGTGCAGAAAAGATGTGTCAAGGCTATAAAAATTGTCATGCTAGAGCTCAATGGGATGCTCACATTAGAGCAGATTAGTGGGCATTGTCTGAGTTTTTGTGTGCTTTCGGCTCTAACAGAGGCAGAAGACTGACTGAGGTTTCCTCTGTGGGGCTGTTTTTTTCAGCTAGACAGGGTGGTGTGCTGAGTACTAAACCTCCACCAAAGTGTAGAAAAAAAGCCAGCTTCAACAACAAGTTCAGTGTTTTCACAATTTTCACATCATCACAGGTGATAAAATACACGTGGCATTTGCCTTGGATCTATAAATGGCTTTTCCCCCTGCTACAGCTCTAAAGCTTATTCTACATTTTAATACTTCAGACAGTAGCTCGTCCAGCTTCTTTTCATGTCTACCTCTTCCCCCTTTTCTTTCTTTCTGTCTTTTTCAAGCGTTGTATTACATGAAATTCAGACCTTATTTGGCAGGATTTTATACAGTCTGTGTGGTGAGAGCTGAATTCTGAAAATGCTGAGGAAACACTGGCTAAGTGGGGAAATTTATTTGCCTGAGCCAGAGATAACATCTTTCTCTGACTTCTCTTTAAAACACTGGCACTTGTCAAGCAGAATCCTCCCGTTCCCCCTTTCCCCTCTCTCTCATAAACACACACGTGCACGCTTTTTAAGGATGCAGCAGAACTTAGCTGACACTGGAAGCCAGAGTTTTTATTCATTCTGCTGCTTCACCCACTAGAAAGAAAAAAGAAGAAATCAGAGATGTTGCAAAAAAAGTCACCTTTTTTTTTTTCTTTCCAGAACATTCAGCCCTTCTTCTCTTTTTTTTTTTTTTTTTTAAAATGATCTATGCTGCTTGTGCCAGCCTGGCTTTCACATTTCTCTTCATCAAAAGATACATCTGTAAAGCAGAGTCCAAATTTTAGAATTCATTTTTATGGTCACAGACTAATATTCAAGTAACACAATCTAAAACATGAACAGCCATCATTTCTCATCCAGAGCACAAAACTGAAGAGCAGCCACACTCCCCATTTCGGAGTGTTGCTTCTCTGGCACAGCTGTGTGTTCAGGGGAGGACAGCTGGGGGCAGATCTGGCAAAACCTCTGATGGGCAGAGAAGCTGCATCCCAAATGAAAGGCACAGACTGTAAGAGGGAAGAGGGTTTAGTGCCAGAGTGCCCACACTGAGCCGTGACCCGTGGTTTGCCGGGTACTGGCCGCAGCGTGTCCCATCGGTGCCCATTGAGAGGCCACCTCCAGCAGGGAGCCCGTGCCTGAACTGCATCCTGCACCACCAGCTCACTCACACACTGCCGAGACCCCGTCGAGAAATCAGCATGCAACCTAAGAAAGCATCCTTTCCTCTGGAATAAAAATTAATATTACTTGTCATATTTCATGTCTGAGCTCTTTTCATGCTTTATCCTCTGGTAATGAGGGCTAAATTACCAATATTAGTAGATTTTCATGGCTAGCACAGAAAGAGCTGTTACCAGAATAAATGTTTGCATTGCTTCTGTTGGACACAGGCTTTGCTAATGCAGCTTTGCTAATTATTTCTAAATAGGCAATAATCTGCATCCCCTAGTGCTGGGTAGTGGATTGGCCACGTACCTGCTATTTCCCTTATTTACATGTTTTACAACTTTATCAACTACACTAATTACACTCTGAACACTGTTTAAAATTTTCTGTTAATAGAGATACAATGATGCACCAGAGGATGTGTATTTATGCCATAATTACGCCTCTGTTCCTGCGATGCAGTCTCCAATTAGCTGTCGACGGTGGCACAAGCAGCTGCCTGATATTCTAAAGCAGTGAAACATCTGCACGGCGGATGATATGCTCACATGGATATTTTTTTTTAAGCCTAGAAATTTACACCCAAGGGAGTGCAGACAAATAGGAGCCTGTCATGTGTAGGGATGATTAGAAATCCTCACCATGGCAACATTGGAGCAGCCATGTCACAGAGTGAGGGGACACATGTCTAGATGAAGGCGCTAAAAACATTTGCCTTTTTTTTTTTTTTTTTAGCTCCAGCATTCCCAACTTCCCTCCCTCCCCCTCTCTTTTTCATACTCTTCTCTTTACAGCTAAAGCCAACCAAAACAGCAGGTGAAAAGGCCAAAATCTGCAGCCCATGCAAGGAATATGACACAGTAGATTTAGTGTCAGGAAAACAGCAAGCAATCAGAGGATGCTGCCAGGCATCCACTGGATATTTCCTTTGAGGTGGGGGTGGGAGAAGGTGGAAAAATAAAGGAGAGAAAAAATATAGGCATCATTCAAAATAAAGCACCGATGCCTTGATCCTCGAATGACATTTAGTAGATAATGCCCATTTAACCCTCATTAACAATTTTTCTCTGACTAGTTGACCAGTCAGCATATACTGAAGGGAGTGGGGGAGGGACAAGAAGGTGAAAGCCCTGTGCAAGTCTCTGTTCCCGGCACATTGTTTCAGCACTGAGCCATTGTATGTATAGAAAGTTTGGCAGATGACTGATTCTCTGTATTCTCATCTTTAGACTGAAAACTATTAATTTTATCAGACTCCTTCTGGGCCATTGCCATTTGCAATATATTATCAATTTCACAGAATGAAATCATTATAATTATTCAAGGCTTTCATTTTAGAATAGTTCATCTGAATTTTGGGGGGCAGCATTGTTTTGGATCCAGACCTGTGATTCTTGCCCTATCTACTTACACTTCCTCTTGGCAGTCAAATAGATTTTTCAACAAACATTTTCAGAGAAGGCTCTAAAGCAGTCTTGAAATCTTGCAAAAGCTGTTCGCCTTTTAAGATTTGTTTCATTCAGACCGATGAAGAATTTGAAAGACAAGCTGCCCTTGCCTAGAAAGAGCTCACATAATTTCATTCTCACTGGTTTTTGAGACTCAAACGCTACTTAATTCTAAGACGCCTCTTTCATTTGTTTTTGAATAACAATTTTAAAATAGTTTCCTAAAACTGCATTACAGTCGTATACTTCTGTCTCACTTTGGTGTCAGAGTAAAGCAAAAGTTCCAGTGGCATGCCCAGAGGCTCTACACCTACAGGTGCACCACAGACTTCTGCATCAGACACTGCTATCAGCCCTTTTGCCAGCGTCATGCCAGTCAAGCCCTAATGTTACTTCTAATTAAATCCCAAGCAAAATAAGTAAATTAATTAGCATTTACTGATTTCAGAGTGCGTGCCCTAAATATCTTGAGAACAAATGACCAAAATATTTTCTGAAGGTAATGAGGAAGTTTCCCAGCATAATTACTGAGTGTATGTAGTGAAACTCTGCATGGTATTACAGAGTACCTGTGTCACCATACCATGTACATAAAATTTCACTTGTTATTCATTGTGCATACCCTGTTTTTTGCTCAGTTCTCGTACAGGAGAGCATGATATTAAGGAGCCACTATGTGTCAGTGCAAGGACAGAGTTTATCTGATAAACAAGTCATTTTTGGAAACTGCAGATGCTCCTACTGTGAAGCATTAAACGTGGCCCCTCTTAGATACACAGAATGGGGTTCTGGTCGACTGAGCACAGGCTGATAAGCTCTGCACAGCTCTGAATGCTGTTTGCCCACATACTAATGTTAAACAAAAGAACTGCAGACTGCAGAGAAAGGATGCGGGTCAGACAACTAAATTGCTTAAACCCTTAGGCAGCCTTCTGAAAAGAAAAGGCATGAAAGAAGCTGATATGAGCTTTTATGCAGAATTGTTCTGTTTATTATCCCTGTTAAGAAAATGATGGCAAGTATCTTGTTAAACTATATATTTCCAAATAAGACAAGAGAACAGCCACCTACTAAACAAGACACAATATGCCATTGGTCATTACGTGATCAGTCATATATTGGTTTTACATTATTTCCAGATGATGAATACAATAAAAAGACAATAATAAAGCTGTATAGTTAATAACAAATGCAGTTAAATTGCATTTCTTTTTTTTGCAGTAAATCATCTGATTTGCCACTGGAACTTTGTACGTAATAGCAGTCTGTCACTGTAGAAATGTACTTTGCGTTAAAATTTCACATTCTTGTATTAAAACTTTGTTAAAATACAGCTGTTATAACTCTACTCATCTACATTATGTTATAACTTAATAATAAATCTATGACAAAGTACATCACTGTGACAACATCTAAACTTGCCTGGAAAGAAGCAGTTATGAGATTTTATTACAACATTTCTTCTTTTGCTAGTATAATAAAAAAATTGAAAAAAAAACACTTGTCTGAAAAAAAAAAGTGGGAGTAAATAATGTATGTGGCTTGATGGTGTCTGTACACTTCCTAAAGCTTGCTTGGTTTGCTCACCCCACTCAGCACAGAAGTCTTCTTTCATTGCAGTGTGTTTCTCTCTGTGTCTCTTACACACATGCAGACACATACAAAGCGCACACTAAGGGAAGCAAAGTGAACCTAAGGATTGGGATGCTGAACTGTGCCTATGTGTAGGTAAGCCACCAGAAAATCCAAAAGCATGAAGAGGTTGCATTCAAAATCATCATTAGCCTGTTTAAAACAAAGACTGTGGTTAGCCTGTTTATCAGCCTTACAGTCAGAGACTTACAACATCACCAATTTAATATCTCCATATTTTAAAATTAAAAACGTATATTAGACAGGATCCTATTGTTAACTCTCTGACATATGGCATGAGAAAGCCATTCTTAAAGAGGCATTAAAAGAACATGCTGCCACTCAGTGTTAATGCTAGACTGAAAACTGCTAGCTGACAAATGAAACAAGCAAGTTTGTAGCAAGAAGTATAGTGCTGGTCAGCAGTAAAACAGCTTCACACATGCAGGAATTGTGGTTCGGGGATGAGGGTCAATACCATGTACTTATGCAGGATCCCACTCTAATCTAGAAATCGTACAAAGTTGAGAGCCCTCTGCACCACTCAAAGAGTGCATCCCTAAATGCAGCACTAGAGGGATTCTTGTGTTGGCAACTGTTCTCTCAGCAGACCTCTAGTGGGGTAAGTTGCATGGTAGGTTGGTTCAAATGAGCAGAGGCTTTGTTCAAGGGCAGACAAGAGACGTCACAACTCATGGGCATAGGAGGAGTGAGGTGATCCCAGGAATCAGAAAACAGTCAACAAACTACACTGGCACTGACACCTGATATGGTTTAGCTCCTACTTACAGAATAAGAAGTCAACTCATCAACTCAGCTGTTGGGGCTCTCTTGGAGGAAGAGAAAAGGTGAAATATCACTGTTTTAAAACAAGTGTTTCACTTTGCTATGTGTGAAAAATATATCCTAAATTCTTTTGATTTTTCAGTTTGGTGAATGAAGGCGACTGTAGGCAAAGAGGATTCATTAGAGTTCCTCTACTCCCCAGAAGGAAAAAAGTGCATATTGAGCAAAATACATAGTTCAGTAAAATTTTTGTTTTGTTTTATATGCTTAAATTTGCAAATTAACGTATCATTACAGGGTACAACACTGGCAGTTTTAATTTTGAAAAGCATCTAAATAATCATTGAAACATTAATATTTATCTTTGCCTACCAGGGCTTTTCAATCTGAATAATTACTTATTTCAACTTGATTTTCAAATAATTTCTATCAACCCAAGCATTTTGACAAGTAGCCCAGCAACTGATAAAAATTGCTTTCTTGCACCCAGCACAGTAGTTCAATGAAATAAGGAAAGATTGGTGTTAATATCTTACAAATGGGAAGCAAGATCATGGAGATCAAGGCTGCTGCTGTGTTGTAGTGGAAGCTATTGCGCCAGGCAGCAGGTTATATGTTTTGAATCTTCATCTCTATCCTGATTCCCACATTATAGATTAGTATTGCATGTACTGTAACTGGATGCTAACACTTTACATTTTAACACATGCTATCATGCTATGGTGGACATGCCCTCAGACTCCCACAGGAAGGAGGAGCTGAGCCCTGTGCCTATGTTTTTCTGAACACAAGCACGTAGAAAATTCATACTTGTGCACACAAAACAGACAACAATTTTTGGCTAATGCTTACGCTTTTCTATTTTTTTTAATGTAATCCCCAAAGTGTGCTATACCAAGTAGACATTAGAAGTGTTTTATTTCACAGTTTTGGCTATTTAGAGCTTTAAACTGCTAGCAAACCTTGGTTATGTGCAAGGGATGAATTCAGGTAAAAATAAGATGATACCGATACAGTCCAAGGGCTGCATATACTTCCCATTGTAGATTCATTGTAGAATAAATGTACCATTAAAATGGGAAATGTGCTCATGGCCATAGCATGTAGTTCTGAACTGTCAAAATTTGACCTACCTTTAAATGACAGAGTTTGTGCACACATCTTTAAATTTAATTTAACAGCATGTTTTTTCATAATTCATTTGATGAAAAAATATATGCAGCTAAAGCCCTTTGTCTGAGAGCAAGATTTTCTTGATTCTGTTTGTTTGGGGAACAACAAGAGCAAAGGACAAATTTTGTGAATGTCTATCTTTATTCTTAGATTGTCTTCTGACAGTACAGTAAAATGCTGAGCATCCTTGATGCTCATTGTTTCCTGTGGAATTTACACCTTTCTGGATCAGAGGCATTACCTACTTCATCAGAGACAGACTCTGTCATCCTGCAGAATAGCATGTAATATACTGGATTTCTGCAAATTTAGAGGTTCACTTAGATGACATGTATTTGTGTTTTAGAATGTGTGGAACATTCTCTGCATTTCACTGATAGCGCTCTAAATTAATGAATCTACAAAAATAACTTTTTTTTTTTTTTAAATTTAAATATCCTGATACAGTCTATCCACTGTTGGTTCACATGAACTTTATCCCTCTAGCAAGCATATTCAGAAAAAAAGCCTTGTATATTAATTCCCAGATGGTGAAGTATTGTTTTTATATTTCAGTTAAGGACTGAAATTGGGAAATTTCTCTTTCACACCTCAATATCTGTGTAGCTTGCACTATTATGCTCTATTATAGAGCAAGAAGCCCTTAAAATATGTAAATTTCCAGATGAATTTCTGAACAGAGAATGGTTGTACAGACTCAACACATTCCAAAAACAGAGAATGTCAAAAGAAAGGAAACAGATCAAAACAGTGTTTCTGACATTACTTTCAATTAAAGCTGCATCTGTGAGGTCCACGTACACTTGGTGAATTTATAAAGGAAGAAAAGACATGAAGGAATTATTCTACACTGGATGGTGGAGCAGAACCAAATAAATGGCAAGCACTATTTCAGTACATTAAAATCCCCTCTGGTACTGATTTCAGATCTCTTTCACTGTCTTAATCTTAAAAATATTCTATTCTGGAAGGAAAAATTGATTTCCCAGATTTTAGACGAAAAGCACAGAAATCTTATGAATTAGACTAAGCAGACTATTGTCTTCATTCTTACTTTACTGTAGAGGTCAAACACGTAATTTCTGAATCAATTAATATATTATATTATGGAGATTCTATTATTTCTTTTACTATATAACTTGGCAATTACAGACTTCAAATACCTTCTTATTTTAGAGAAAAACTGAGTGGCAACGCAACATTCATATGAACAGCTCTCTCAATACTGCATGCAAATTATGCATTTTAGTATTCAAATGAGCATTTAGTTTTTTAAGCAGAAGTTTACACACAAGTGTCTGACATATGCATTCTTTTATATATAGCTAGTATGAAAGAAACCTATCAGCTCAAGCTATATACTATAAAAACAATGCTGAAACTAAGAGGAAAACAAGCCTTCTGGGCAGAATAAAATGAGAGCAAACAAGAATGTTTAAAGATTGTTGTCTTTTATAGAATAAGAAAGTTTCAGTGGAAAGAAAAATAAAGCAACTTTCAAAATCCAGAGCAAAATCTTTAATTCTGTCTGATTTTATATTTTTGACAGTTGCTAGTATTTGGAACAGTGTGTTTTTCTACATCTAGGACTTTAGTGGAAAGTTTTCCTCATGAGCTGCCTCATCTGGTACAGGACTCTTGTGTCTGTCCACACAACCTATCCTGTCCTCAGCAAACCAGGTTAGCAGCTTTGGTTCGTGGGCATGGCAGGAATTTTCTGGTTGTCTGTCATCTTGCACCAGATTTGCCACCAGATTAAACCTGATACCGTCAACCAGAGTTGATATATAACACAGCAGTTACTCAGGGTAAACTCTTGAGTTACTCAGGGTAAATTCTATGTGAGATTTTAAATGTGATTGCAACAAACTAGACCTAGGATTATGAGTCACTTGCAAGCCCACAGCCTGTGGGAAAATCAAGTCTCAAGCACTTATATTTTGCGTGTCATGCTTGATGACATGATGAAAGATCTGAGCAGAAGGCTAACACTTCCACATCCAGTTTAGCTGTGACCCATTAGGGAGACCAAAAATGTACAATATGCATAAAAAGCCAGCTAATAATGCATACACACACATACAGGCTTCAACTACCCAGAACACCAACACTTTTTGAAAACCACATGAACCTCCCAAACTGCACCATAAACATCCATTAACATGATAATACCCATTAATCCAGCCAAACACAGCTCATTTGTCATCTTTCTGTTGCAACCCATCTGTGAGCATGTAGAAAAGGGAGGGGGGAATTCACAGTCTTATCTGTCGGGGGATTAGCTTCACAAGAAGGCTTCATTTTAAGTAATTCTGTGGTAAAACATCTTGTTTGTTTCTATTTATTGAAGGGCCTTTTTAGTATTGCACTTTCATTGTCTTAGTGAAGCAAAGTAGTTAAAGTGGAGAAAAGAACGAAAATATGTCATGCAGCATTCAACTTTTATTTTTGCTGTTTGCATCATAGCTTCCTTACATTCCCTCTTTTCCGTAGGAATCAAGAGGTGCTATTTTAGTGGCTATATTGATGAAAACTTGAAAAGTTTGGTTTTGCATATTCTTCTGTTTACACAGATATCTTCTCTTGGCTAAGAACAGGTAAATCCACAAGGTTGTGACCTAATAAAAGGCATTCTGGCTCTAGAAAGGTTGTGCATGGCTTGTTAACATTAACAGTATACAGTCTCTTAACAGAAAAAAATTACACGTAACAGAAAAAAATTGTATGTAAAAAACTCTTTTACAGGTATTGTTTCTATTCTAGTTTATCATACATCATCATCGGCAGAGAGAGAATAATTTTCTTTTTAAAAGTGAAAGAATAGAGGAGGCAGAACATAAGCCTTTAGGACAGATGGAATGAGAGGTAATATTGGTAAGAAGTATTTGAGAAAATAAAACCAATACAGAGGACAAAAAATATCATTTATTTTCATGTTTGGAGGTCTAAGCGTGGGAAAATCAATGTAGTTGTAAGTCCTGTGTGGCACCCACAGAAGAATGGTGAAACTACAGAGAAGGCAATTTCCCTTTACCCTCTTGCAAGAGTTCCTACATTATTCTGTGTTAGCCAAGAACTTCCAAGGTTACCTCATAGCTTTGGAGGTGTATAAAAATCACATTAATGTAATTTGGTGCAATACAAAATGCAATGTAACCTTACATAAAAAGTTTAGTAAAAAACAGTTTCACTTAACAATTCCACTTCAAAAGAATTTGAAGTTTTTTATTTCTGCCTTTGTTCAAGAAACTCCACTTTAGCAAATATTTTGAAATAACATAAAGTTATATATGAATAAACAGACAAGAGAATAAGAGCTTTGTAAAGATTATGCCAAAATGTGTTACGGATCTACTACTACTTTTCTACTGGACTTCCAGTAGAAAATTAATACAAGTAGTAATTTGCTGGAGTAGGAATTCTATATTTGTGTTTCACTTATAGTGATTTAGTTAGAACTCCTAGAGACCTCTTCTGTTTCCTTTCTCTCTTGGAAAACATTGAAAAACAGAAAACAGGTCTCTGCATGACTTGTCGGCTATTTTTGCAAAGACTGAACTATAGGTATTCCTCAAACTAATCTGAGGAAAATGACATCCTAGGCAGTCTTCAAAAGTCAGTTATTTGATATGGAAAGATCTTTGCTTATAACTGAAAATTTGTGAAGGTAGTGTATGCTATTTAGTGTATGCTATTTTGTGGCAAATAACAAACATATACGTATGTATGACTATGACCATGTGTAAACAGTATAATGCAGAAAGATCTGGTCCGTCTCTGATTAATATTTTTCAAGTAAAATTAATACATACTATTTTTTTTTTAAGAAAGGCAGCATTATGGGAGCTTTAGAAACAAACAAGCACAAAATCCTAATTATTAAGTTTTCAGTGGAAAATCTCATTTAATATTTCTGCTCAAACTCTCATGACAAATTAAAATCTGACTCTGAATTCTAACTGATAAATATGCCAAATTATCCATACCAAAACCTATGCATTCAAAATCAGAAAGTAAAATAACCAAGATATTATCTTTGTATTAGTGATTCTGTATGCAGTAGACAAATCATCTCTGGAGAGCAGGGTAGCATTTAAGAATGATCCTTTAGGTGATTAGAGTTCTAAGGGGAAGACTATAAATAAGTGAATGATCTGATGGAGGAAAAGATCTTTTTCTTCAGTACCAGCTCTCTAGTATCTGCCGCTCTCCAGTGCACACTTAAATACCCACATCTTCACTGATACCATTATATTTTGTAATCAACAGATATCTAATTCTTTAAAAACAGAAAGTTCTTTAAAAACAGAAAATGTCCTCTAATTATGGTCTGGAATTCATTGTATAAGTAATTTTCAGATCTTTGCAGCAAATGTGAATGCAAATAAAATCTCCCTTTCATACAAAATTGTTACAATGATAAATTTACATTGTATTCACACATTAATGCAGTCTGTGCTTAGTTTCTGCATACTACATGTATTTGTAATGGAATTGTTCCCATTTCAATACTTGTGAACAATATCCTTTATATCTTTCATATGAGAATAGACATTATGAGTCCATTAATGGGCAAGATTTGTCCATACAGTACTCGAGGGAATTTTCTTGTAAATTTGCATACCTTTTCTAAATATGTATGCGAACTTGAAAGATGAGACTCTTAGACATAGAGGATGAATCATTAGAGATAGACAGACAAACTGATCTTTCATCCCTCACAGAACTGGTACTACATATGTGGTAAATTGCATTTGCTGTTTCTTTTTTAATATGACAATCCTAAATTGCAAGACTTCTAAAGCTGAAAATTTGCAGTTATCATAAAGATTTTATCTTTTTTTTTTTTTTTTTTTTTTAATCAGATAGAAGCACACTTGTATTTAGGCACGTATGCAATAATGGTCTTTTTTTCAAAAGAGCTGGAGAGAAAAAATGACAGGATAATGAATAACATGGTCAACATCTTTAAAAAGAATCATTTCTCTTTGGGAAAAAAAGAAAAAATGTTTCATTTGGAAGTTTAAAACTAGGCAAAATGAGTCCAGGCCAATGAACTGAAGCCCATATTCAATAGCACGCATTCATTTAACAGTGTTTACTGTATGACACCTTCGAAAGTATCCTGAAAAATACACTTCAGCATCATACTAAAAAGTGATAAAACTTACATTCTCAGTATTTCTTTGAGTATGTAGTTTCCTCCTGTATCTTTACTTGCTTTTTGTTTGTACTAGATTTTTGGTAGAGATCAGTCTTTTCATTCTGTGTATGGCATCTATTGTAGCTGTATCTTGGTCCCCATACAGAGCTCCTAAGCACTTACACAGTAGAAGTAATGAGTGGTGTGGAGTGGCATTAAAACAATAGGCTGTTATCTGTATTCACATGTAAGAGTAGATAGAAAAGTATACAGTGAAGAGATAAGTTATGCTTTCAGCTGTCAAGGCAGGTACAAAATCTCTCACCCTGCACTTGAAATCTTCCAAATAAGCGGCGTGGTTTAGCCATGTAATAGTGACAGGCTTATGTCCGCACTGCTTAGAGCTGTATTGCTCTAGGGATGACCTGTAGGCATAATAGCACTGATCTGCACGTGGTGTTGAGGCTCCTCTCTGCCTCAAATGGGTCTTCCAGTGCCAAGAAATAAAAGTATTCAATATGGGTGGGTTTTTTTGAATTCATAGTATCTGAAATAATGTGAGGGTTGTGTTGCTGCCCATCAATGGTATTTTCATCTCACGAAAATAAGCATGTATTTTGCAAGTCATGGGACATACTTTAAGAAGTGGGATGAAGTTTAGTGTTTCTGAGATTGTGGAGCAAACCACAGAGAATAGCAGGAACCAAAGCTGAGGTCCCTGGTCCCTACTACATTTCCTGGTTTCCTGGTCCCTACTACATTTGGGGTGCTGTCTTCAATATGAGCTATTGCCCAAAATATTTTCTTTTCTATTAAAGTAAGTTGAAGCAGTTAAAGCAGAGTCAGGCAGCAAGCTGTCAGTTAAGGCTATGAGGTTGAGTGCAACTATGCTGTCTGAGTTTGGCTTCTGCTATTTAGCAGCATTTCTGGAGATTTTTATGATAAGGGTGACAGAGCACAGGAATAGGCTGCCCAGAGAGGTTGTGGAGTCTCCTTCTGTGAAGATATTTAGGATCCATCTGAACTTCTACCTGTGTGACTTACTGTAGGGTACCCGCTTTAGCAGGGAGGTTGGACTTGATGATCTCTTGAGGTCCTTTCCAACCCCTACTATTCTGTGATACTGTAAGAATGCAAATTTCAATGGACAACAAGAAAAACAAAAGAAGAAATGAATACCTGCAGACAGTTTGTTATAAAGCTTGAAGGTGATAGTAGAGAGGAACAGGCACAAATCTCGTAATCTATTAATTGGATTTATATCTGCACCTGTTGCACACATATTTGAAAATTCCTACATATTTTGCAAAAGGTAGATAATTTATGCTCAGCACTTTTACACTTAGAAACTGGTGTATAATCTCTTTAAATGCTATATGTCTATACATTTGATAAATAGTTTTGAACACTTTTGAGTTACACATACATGTTATTGCCCACTTTTTCAAAATTTCCCGCTATATTATCTACTATCGTGTTTTATCTGTGCTTTCTTTCTTTGGTTCCTTACTTTGGTTCCAAAAATTCTCATCAAAACCACATGTGCGTTGAGATGATCTAGCAAGAAATGTCAAGGGATATGCACCAAAATAAGGCTAGCCCAAGTGAGGAAAGCAAAGTGAAATTTGTTTAACTACCTAATTGGTTGGGAAGAAACCTGTCATGAAGCCTTGTTGATACTTAAAACTGTTCTATCTTAATAGATAGAGTTTGTGTCTCAAAGAAATGAAATAAATGTGTGGGAACTAAAATTTTTACATGGATTAGTTAGTCTGCTATCTGTAGCCAATTAAAAACATATAAAAGTACACTGCTATGTTTAAAATAATGATATAGAAATAAACAATGGGCAAGATGAAGAAAAAGAAAACATCAAAAAAATGTAATTGTACAAGCTATTTATTGGAATGAAGAAAAATAACTTTGCTACATAATGTGAAATAGTTCCTTTTGTGCAGATTTATTATTCCATTTATTCTTGAAACAAACCAACCATAGTCATTTAGTTTAGGAATATAAAAGTTGCTTATTTCTGTAGAGGTATACTGTAAATTTAACAGAGCTATGAACTGATGGTTTCACAAGGCATCAGTCACACTTCCACAACATTTACTGATATAAATATAAAAGCTTGATTTTAAAGGATAAATAAAGCAACAGTATTATCTAAACAGGGTAAAATTTAACATCCTTGTGGTTTGTGGAAATTTTTGATGTGCCTGCTGGCTTTTCAATAAAAATCAATTATGCCTTAAATGCGAGCGGTAGTCAACATACTACAGACTATAAATTCAATTTCATACTCAGAAATATGGATTAGCTGAACTTGATGCCCTTCCATTGATTTCAGAAAGCAAAAGCTGATAAGGTAAATAATAGTAAGAAGCTCTCTGACACTCCACATCAAGTTCCGGATTTCCATATTATTTCTGTAGAACTTCCCAGCCACCACAATATCCTTCTTGTGAAATATGTATGATGAATAGATATTATATGAATTGCTGATTCATCTCTATTTACAGGATGGATATTTGGCTTTTATAATGCAAGGTGGGAACTGGATAGGAAATGAATATGTTTATTTCTTTTAGCACTGTGCGAGTCATATATCATCCAGTATGAATAAAGCCACAGAGTAATTACAGAGCAGTCTGATTAAGCTTATGTTCTCCAGACTGCAAACTTTTCTAAATAATGTTTCTAGACATAAGGTAAGCAAGAGGAAACCAGGCTCTCTTTAACTTACAAGGAAATTTAGATCTGCTGTAAATTTAAAACAAAACCATCTCTCTGCTCTCTGAGCAGAACATCTGAGACTAACATGAATTACAGAAAATGTGTTGTAGGTGTGAAGGGAGAGAGGCAATAATGTTAGAACTTGGAATTATATGAGGAAAGATGGTTCATGAACCAAAACTTTAGATTATTTCTTAGAAAGGTCTATTCACATCTGAAAAATATTTCTTCTCTTTCTGAAAGTACAGAACACTTAGGCTGCCAAACTTGTATTCTTTGTTTATTAAACAGGGCTCAGTCATTCTTCTTAATATTTATTTATTTATTTATTTGTTTGTTTGTTTGTTTGTTTATTATATAGGTATATGTGTGTGTGTATATATATATATATATATATATATATGATTCATTCAGGCTACATTCAAAAAGCAGCTTAAGCAGAGTTAGCCCAAAAGGACTTGTTCTTACTTCATTCAAAGGCTTGTCATTACTTTGACTCTAACCTGCATTTGCTGCTTTCTTTTGTCACATATCTACCATGCTGAAAGAGATGCTGCCAATTTATCTGGGCCTTTCTCAAGGAAAGCTGAATCCCAAGAAACATCTGTGATAGGCATATGGATACTAAAACCTTCCCAAAAAGCCAAACCTCTGCTTAGGACTTACTGACATGAATAATGCTTACAGGGTTGCAGAACCTCAACATTTTAAACCTCAGCACTATGCAGTGGAAAAGAAGCTTAAAAAGCCTAAGTTCTGTAATTTCACTGACTGCTTTAGAAAAATCAGAGCTTAATTCACGCTTTCCCTCCTCAACACATGTGATTTTCACATACTCTGTCAGCTCACTTCCACTGGTGGCTTCTGAGCTGGCCTGCTCTCAAGATGGACTGCACTGACCCAGTGAAAAATTCCTGTGATAGAAACACGCAGTTCATGGTGGTTCACTATAGCAGTTGCCATGCTTAATGAGTGAGCCACAGTCTGCAGAGACACCTGTTACAGTTGTTTGTAGTATGTGGTGCACTGTCTGTGCACTGTCTCCCTAACATTCACATATCTGACTTTTGTTCTTGTTCTAATTCTTATGCTGATTTAATTCCTTCTTCAAATTTCTCTGTAGAACATAATTCCAGCACAGCTCTCTGTGGATTCTGCCTTTTTAAATTAACTGAATGGGTTAATTTATACACCAAACTACTTCAGAAATTATTGGAAGAAACTTGCATTATATTTATCTAACAGAAATGTATCAACTCGTATTGTTACGGATCATTTACTTTCTCACAGTTTTTCATCTTTCTCTCTGATCAGTCACAATGTAAGTCAAATCTTAAAAGTCATAGCATGCCATAGTTCTCCAACAACCAAATGAAACTTGCTTTTCAGGTGATCTCCACTGGAGGACTTACACTGTAAAGCAATGTATTCAACACGTGTACCCTCCTACAACATAAGCTTTTAATTTTCATTTAAATTGAGGTATAATTACATACCATTCCTGCACTGTGACTGTTGCAAATCACATCTTAAGTATGCAACTGTGTTACATCCTGATTAATGAAATTTCTTTGTAAGTTAGAAAATCCTCATTAGATTTGTATAGCAGTGACAGATAAATCTAATCAACAAAACAAAAAAGGCTTCTGATATTACCTTATATTTTTCTGATGAAACTCAAGTACATACAGGAAAAATATACAGTACTGTTTATGAAAATATAATTCTTGTAGATACACTCAGAAAACTGCAAATACTCATAAACATCTCTCTCTTTGGGAAAGAGAAAAGTGCCATTTAACAGGTGTTAGAATGTAAATGACATCTCATTAGTGACTTCCTTTTGCTGCTCAGAGACAAATAAAACCTTCATTTAAAAGCATTAGTGCTGCTCCTAAGGGTTTCTGGTATCATAATGTTTTGGTTTATGATGATATTTAGCCTTTTCTAACATTCCCTCTTATTTCTATAGAACAAACCAGTTTTATCTTTAATGTTAAGACTCAAAATAAAACCAGAGGTGAATGTACAGCCATTCTTACCACTGTCCATTGCAAGTAAGATGCACTGAGCTATCATTTAATGAACAGGAAAGAAGCTCACCTTCATCCTTGACACCAACAGGATTCTAATTTCCCTCTGCAATGTGTAAAAACTTGCATATATTTCTTAGATGTGGGTCTTTATGAAATCTTTCATGTTTTTTAAAAAAAACCCCACCCTTGCAAAACTGTTTTGGAGAGGTGCTAAACTGATTCAAGTTTTACAAGGAATATTAATTCAGTCCTTCTGGATTAGACAATTGCTACTTAATAGTTTCCATTTTTTGTTACAGAAATGAAGCACGAGCACTTTTATGGAACTTTCACTTGGTGTTCTTTGAATAACTGTGGTTAAATAATACATTAAAAATGCAGATGAGCCTTTGGCAATTAGACTAATTGTTGCTGGATGCAAGTACTGCACTGGCTAGGCAGCGTTTATGTACCAAGGGCAGGAGGTGCTAATGCCCTTTGATGTGAATCATAGAATCAAAGAATCATAAAATCTCACAGTACAGTGAGTTGGAAGGGACCCATGAGTATCATTATGTCCAACTCCACACAGGAGGGACTAGCCTCCTGGAATGGCCATCAGGGTCCATCATTAGCCAACCCTGTCTCACCTCTCAATGAGCTTGCAGAAACCATGTTGAATATGCGGTACGTTCAACAAATGCCAGTTGGTCCGTTAAGGAAGAAGCTGAAGACAGAAAGCACCAACAATTTAATAGTCCAAAAGCATTACTTTGTGATGGATTATGGGGTTAACTGTTGGCTCATGCTACCTCTTACTTAAATGATATGGGATATTTTCTGAAGATCTCCAAGAACATGGATGACAATATGTACTTTCCTACACTCCAAATAAACTGTAAGCACTTAAAATAAAGCTTGAGAAAGCCTTATTTAAAGTGCTGAAAGGAAATGTATGCATAAGTGCAAAGAAAGAAAATAAGAGGGAAGATGGTAAAATAATAGTAATAATAATAATAATAATGATGATGTGTTTTATATCATTTTGCTGTTAGTTTTCACTCTTATCCCATTTCATAAATCAATTTACATCCTCAAGGGAAGAATTGTTCTTAGTCTCAACTACTGTTGGACAAAGTGTATCACAGGAAAGGAATCGGAGGTGCGAGAGGAGAAATTCAATGCTTTACAATGAAAAGGGATTCAAAGGTCTTGTGAAAAAAATGCCAGAAAATGACTCTCAGTGGATTAAACTCGTAGAAAATTCTGAATGGTAGAGCAAAGGTAAATAAGGAACTTTATTTACCCTTCAGAATAAAAGAGTGAATGGGGCATTCAATGGCTCTGAAAAGCAAAAATTAGCATGATTTTAAAAATATATATATACTTTTTGGAATACCATAATCTACACCTACACATGGCATTATCACATAATGTAGTTTTGAGAATAAAGTTGAACACATATATCTGCAATAATGACATTGAAGAGACTAATCATGGTCTATAAATATACAGGTTATACATAGAGGTGGTTGGTTTCAGTAATAATTCGTGAAAATATTTCATTTAAAATGCTACATTAAAAAAGTTTGATTTCCTTAGTGCCTAAATTATTCAGTGAATTTGACAAATAAACTTAAAAAAGAAAAGTTAGTTTAAAAATGACAATTTAATAAAATGAATTCTTCTGTTCACTATCTTTTTACAACACTAAATATGTATTACTAACAAAAATACTGAAACTCCTTACATTCATCCATAATTTCCCTGTGGCTTTTGCCTGCATAAAGCAAGCATCCTGTAAAATATAAAGAGTTTCATTAGAGATTTTTTTTAATAAATGTGCAGTATCTTCCAAAAGGCATAAAAACTGCTATCTAGAGTTCAGTTATCACACCTAGTCAAATCAAAAGGAAGTGTTCTTTTCAAGAATCTTTTGACATCCTTCTCATTCTTTAGTAAATATGATTGTATGGAATGTGCTACAGCTTGTTAAAGTGCAATAGTGTTCGCAAGTGAAAAAGAAGTCAGTGGATACCAATCAATAATAAATTAGAAGAAATATTTTCTAAATAAGTGTACAATAATTATATGACTATTCCTTATCAGTTCAAACTGCATCAGTGTAGTAATAGGTAACATCAGCCATTGCATCACCTACAATTAATCAGCAGATAATAATGGGAAAAAGATAGGGAATTTAGTTGTCTTCTTTTTTCGTATGATAAGTGGAAAATATGAACTGAGTGTGGAAATGGAGAGTCTCAAATACAGTTCTAAGAAAACACTCTATTTGTATGAGGAAAAATTTTGCAATAAATATAAATAAACTAAAGCAAAACACACTGCAAACACAAAACCTATCACCTGCATCATAAATATAGTACTGTGCGTTTTTGTGATTTACTCATGGGTTCCATTTTTCCAACAGCAGCTTGGTTTGCTCCAGAAGAAAGCAGGAGTAATTCCATGCAGGCAGACAAGGAGGTGCAGCACACAAAGCTCTGGCATGATGTAAGGGTTTCTGCATTTTAATCTCTGTTCTCTTGTAATCTCCTCTGTGGTTCATGTCAAACCACTTACTTCTTTCCTGCCACGGTTTCAATTTCAATACAATTTACTTATTTCCCAGGAGAAATGGAATGCTCATTTGTTATATGTAAAGCTGACTATAAAGCAAATACAACTCTCTGACACCCACTCCCTGTTTCCTTTGGAAATGTTCTTTAAAATATTGGCAACAGTGGAGGTAAAGAAAAAATAAGACACAAATATTTCGGCTTTGCAAGTTATAGTCTCTCATCCCGATGAATTCCTCATGGCTTCCTCCATCATCCTATGCCACGACTGCTCATACCTTCATGATTACTGAGGGAAGAGGTTTTTGACTGATAATCATGAGAACTTCTCATTCCTTGAGATCCCCTGGCCTTCGTCTTGCATGTTGTTGCCTTTAGTCAGCCTTCTGGCGACACGTTCAGTACCTCTGTGACAAAATGCCCCAGGTCAGGTGCCTGCTGGTCCTCTTTCTGCCTTTTGCCTAAGGTTAGAAGTTTGTTTCCCTCGTCCCAGGGACTGAAGTGTGGTAAACATTCCCCAAAACAGCCTTAACATCCAAATGTGCTTTCTATAAATCAATGTTTATTTGAAAAACAGGAAAATACCATGGTAGAATCAAAGCTAAGCTGTTTAAAAACACATATCCCAGACTCCCCAGTGGCAACAACAGGTCTACACAACAATTGAAAGCACTGAAAGAAAATTGGAAAATACAATGCTCAGGTTTCCAGAGTCCTGCATCTCCCTCAGATTTTCAAAGACCTTGTATGACCCTCAGCACTTGGATGCCTCTGAGTTCCCCTGTGTCACTGAGCTCAGTCTCTAGAAGCTGAGTAGATATCTGTCAATTATACTCTTCAGGCTACTTTGATGTAGCCAGGTACGACCTTCGGCCTTACTCATTTCCATAATAGGCATGAAAGCATCTTTTGTATTGACAATAAGATTTGTTCTTGACTCATGTATCCTTTCTTTGGCATGGCGTATACCACGTCTCCAGATTAGTTTAATAATGTATTTGCAGTTTCTGTAATTGATACAGTACTTTGTTGTAATTGCTGCTCTACTCCTGTATCAGATCTAAGTGATATATCTTTCTCTTGCTTTAGAATGAATTAATATCCTTGTACCAGCTTCTCCAATGTGGAGAATATCCATCTTCAAATGCACTTATTTAATGCTAGGTAGATTTTTATTGACATGGCACAGCGTGTTACCTGCAGCTGTGTCAATCAGAATTGTGGGGCGATCATATTTCATAATAGTTCTCAGTGAAATTCCTCTACAACTAATGTAATATTGCCACAATTCAAAATCAAAATCACTTAAATTGCAACAAAGACAGTCCCTCTCCCATGCAATACCTTTGCAGGCAAAGTTATATATACGTGCACCCCTCCTCCCCTCACAGCCCTGAGTAGTATATTCTTCGAAAGAGAGGCTTGGTATTCATGGGAAGCTGGTTATTTTAGTGTCATCTTATTTCTGAGACACTATGCAGAGCCTATATGGAGACTGGTTCTCCAACACAGCAGCTTGTTAAGGGGAGTTGAGTGACATCCCAGCATACATCTAGCTTCCTACTGAGTCTCCAACATCTGTTACTGCCTAACTGCCTGAAATACGTGGTGCTTTCTAAGAAAAAAAAGTAAGGTTTGTTTTTGTTTTTACACATATGCTCAGCTGAAAAGTGTGTGAGCTGATCCCTATCACATCCTTGGACATCTATGTCATCTGCTCACATACTGCAAGATATAGACCAATTTAGTACATGTTCTGCTAGTGTTTCCTTAAAGAAACAGGGAAAGGTAAATAAAGCACATGTACTTTGAGATTTATTATATAGTCAGAAAGAATGTTGAGTTGACCAAAAATCTGAGTGTTTTTTTCAGATGTATGTAATGATGGAAACATAATGTTACCTTTAGCAGGTGATAAACCTTGAGGACAAATCCCAGCTCTGGAACTAGGTGCATAGTTCAGGCTGAAATCCAAGCATACTGAAATAAACCTAAATATTTTAAGTCTAGTATATATCTGACATAGTTAATTTGTTGGATGAAATCATCACAAATATAAAAATCTTCTATCTTAGAAGTGTCAAACTCAAGTTCAGAATTTAACTGTGAAATACCTGGCTCCTGTTCAAAAACAGTACAGAAGTGCCTTTGCTCCCAGAATCAGTCCCCAGTGCACGACCACCTTCAGGTGGAAGCAGCCAGACGAGATCGAACAGTGCTTTGCATTGCAAGTCCTGGATATATTCCAGACACATGACGGGTGGGAAGCAGCAGTAAAACTTAAGCATTAAATGCCACTAAAACATACATAATGTAGGAAATTCTTGAACCAAAATGAAATCCTTTACATAAAATTCAAAGTCAGATAATTGAATAAATTCTCCTAACCTGTAAAAACTGGTTTTTAGCTGATTTTGAATAGAAACAACTGGAAATTTCACACTGAATTCCAATAGAAAAATAATTTTGGAAGTTTGCTTAGGAATAGTTCCAGCACTAAGAATAAAATCCAGAAACAGACAGCATAAAGAAGCACGAGATGCTAAAAGCAACTGGCTAATCCTATACTGTGGCTTATTTCAAAAACCAAAGTCCTAGTTGGTATCTCTTAGCTGTTAGATGAATAAACCAAGTTCAAAAAATGTCAGATTCTCTGTTACCTTACTGTAAATATACAGATAGATTTAGATACTATAATATTTTCTAACATTTTAGTTAGTTACTAAAAAATCATCAAACATCACAATAATGAGAAAGGTCTTTGTTCAGTCTATTCCATAATATCTTATGGCCACACAGTAACTTAAACAATAAGGCTCAAAATGTAATTGGTTGGGCAAAGTGTGTCCAAAGATTAGTTTGATTCTGGTAGTAGTACAGTGCCAGTATAATACCTGCAGCAAAAACTTTGCTCAGAATTCTTGGTGGCAAGCAATACTGCCAACAGCAATTTACTTTAGATTTTCAAATCTGTGTATTTGTGATTTTCAAATCATGTATTTGGGGCCTATTTTTATAGGCATAATGTACAACTTCACGTACAACACTGTCAGTCTGTCCTAACAGTGTGTGTGTGTATCCCTCTGGCAAGGGAGGAACAAAGTCGAGGGCAACATTTGTGAAAGCAGTAAAGCAATGTGGAGGGAATGAATTACAAAGGAAATATGTCTTCCACGCTGTAGGAAAACTGTACCACATGGGAGGAGAGGCAATAACTAATACAAAAATGTTAACTCAATAAGCCAGTTACTGATATGCAAATAGATCTGCCACATTAGCAATTTCAGATATTTTGGTATTATTGGTATGACTAGTTACTAAAGGAGATCACATTACCCGACATTTTGTATGATGTCAAGGCAGAAGTTCAGAAAAAGTATAAATCTGCACTAGTTTTCCATTAGATTATAACTTTTTTATTCCTACAAAGCTGTAAACAAATTAAAACAGTGGCAAACAGAACCAAGAAACAGGAAATTCAGGACGCTCTGAAGCTTACCTGATACAGTTAGAATATCTCTGCTCACTGCTCATAATACAAAATAAAAGAAATATACGACTCAAGTATTTTTAAAATCTGCTTTCAAAATATACTCAGCTTTTCTTTGTTTTCCAGAAGAGCTACGCTATCAAAAGTGGCCTGGTATACAAATCTCTAAGAATTAATGGAAAGGATTAAAACATATAGTTATGACTCAATTCATTTTATGATTAAAAAAGAGCCACTTAACCATAGTGATTCGAATTCAGCTGCTGGAGTAGCAGGTGAAATTTCCATTGATTTAAGAGAGAGTGAATTCAATTCTCATTTCTTATGCCTTAATAATACTGTGGGGTTGAATATGACAGTGCCTCTTTGTGTTTAAGCAAAATAATTTTTTTAAAGGCCATCATTCATCTTTAACCCTCATAGGAATGCTGTTTCATCATTTTCTTCCTACAAGGTGTATCCTTTAATTCAAATGTATGCAATAAAAAGCATTCTCAAAGTACATAATATCCAGTTAACCACATTAAGTATTCCCTAAAAGAATGGTCGCTGATATTGGATGGATTTCTCAATTGGAACAGAAGACTATATCTCAGAGGAATTTTTACAGATGACATTCATATGTCTTAATTCTGGATTGTATAATGCAGGGTACTTTTGAGAAGTACATCAAACAGTATAATATGGAAAAAAAACAGAGAATTAAGCATGAGAGTTTCCCTTTTTAGTTGCTTCATTTCTAATTTTAGAATTTATTAACTCAGAGTTGAAAATTTAAAAAGTATTTTTTATTTTAAGTGATCTCTGATCATATTTCAACAATACAATGCTGACATCTTGAAATCTTAATGTGGTACACACAATCTATGGTTGAAAACAAACAGAAAACCTTTAGGTAAAACAAAGCGAAACCAGATCACTAGAACTTTTGTTTGGCTGAAGTTAAAAAGGCATTTATAAGACCTAATGTGGGTGGTAATTTTCATTTTTTATAATGACATTTCACTTGTTGCACTTCTGTATAGAACAGTATTCACAAACTTTACAAATTATCAAGGTATCTTCCAATTTATTCATCTTTCCTTCCCAAAGACAAAGATTTATTTCAGAGAATGTGAAACTAAGAACATTTTCTCCTGAGAAATGTTGGATTCCACTTGAAGCAGCTATTATCAAAATATATTTTCCTGTCGTGTCATGATTCCGCATCTCAAATGCCTCCAAAGTGCTCATCCTGTCTTACGTGCTACTTCCTGCATAGCTCTTATAACTCCTTACCTTTTTAGAGAGAGTCCTGGAGACAGGCCCTGGTGGCCTTTCACAGCACCAAAGAGGAAGGAAAGAATAATAGTACAGACGAGTGCTTGTTTTAAAGCATTCCAGCCCACCCGGGAAACAAAGGCCTGGATGTAGCAGGGTGAGGAAAAGTGTAATGAAACACAGCACTTGGAAATTATCACTGACTTTCAGAAATCTCTAGAAATGCTACCCTCACCAACAAAGTTACGCTATCACCATTGATATGGTGATTAACTGCCTTGTTGACGCTTCTGGAAGTAGGAAAATAACCACTCTCTATGTGTGGGATGGAGAAAGCAGTTAAGGCAAAGTTCAAAGTACTGGCATCCTCATAATGGAGATGCTGAACAACTTCAGCAAGGGGCTTGAATAGCTTTCCTTCGCACTTCTTGAAAAGACTGGCCTGGCTGAAATGAATGGTGTGTTTGTACAAAACCCAGACTGCCAAAGATATGTTAAAAAGAAAAGGTCCTTCAGTAATTTGGGTCATATTTAATCCCAAAACGCTTTTTTAGGTACAAATGTAACACCAGCTTGGGAAAGCTGGATAAGTCATTGTCTTATATTTTAGTTAAAAGACATTTATCTTGGACCCTTTGATTGGCAACATCTTTTCCTCACTTCAGTTTAAAGCAGAAAAGAGAATATCAGAATATCAGGCTGCTCCTTAAAATGTACAAATGATTTCTCCTCCTGAGTGCGCTTTGCATCTCCATTGATTCTGCTGATGAGAATTCTGCTACAGCTGCAGAATTGCACAAGGGTACCTTCCCCCACACAGTGGTAATGGCAACAGCTCCCTATGAGCGAGACCTTTCCCACTTCACCTTTTGTGTCATGCTGCCTCACTGATATTTAATTTTTTTTTTTTAAATGGCTTAGCATGCATTTCTGAGTCCTAATCTTTAGACGAACTCTTGGTTCACCTTCTAGCCCTAGGCTCCTCCAAGATCAGCTTTACATAAATATTTTTAGTTACAGCTACTCAGAGCAGCAGAGGCCTATTCAACTCAGCTTTTTTTCCCCCCCTTCTTCTTTTTTGAAAAAGGGCAAACTCTTTTATATTGACAACCATCTGTGAGCCTGTCTTTTAGGCCATCAAGCTCTTCCATCCATTATGGAGAGCCTTCCTCACCTCCGCTGCATGACAGTGCAATAAAGATGACATACTAATTCAATGACTTGTAATTTCAGCTAAACAAAGACGAGTGCTGCAGCTTCTCCTTTTGTGTTTTGGTGCCATATCGGTGAAGCCAGCTACGCAAACATAGCACTGGGAGGGTTTTATGACAGCAGTTGAATGGGGAGAGTAGCGTGGTGTTGCTTTTTTATGGTTTTTGGCTCCATGATATTTGGCTCAGCGCTGCTGGCCATGGCCATTGTGTCTGGATTCTATGTCAGCAGCAGCTAATTGTTCCAATAATGTTTATCATAGGGATCCACCAGGGAGCTGTATATGTGGAGATAAGCTACAGGGCAATGATACTCACTATCTTACTGATCTCTATACACAGTGCTTTTGCTTCACGCCAAAAAGCTCTTTAGGTTTCCAGTTTAAAAGAGAAAAAAAAAAAAGAAAAAAAAGAAAAATAACAGCTTAATCATTGTGCCAACAATAGTGTCTAAGGGGATGCAATCAGGTTCCTCTGATAATCTTAGCAACACATGAAAGTCATGCGCAAAAGCAGTAATTGAAGCAGCTGGTTCTTTCTGTCACCTGCTGTTGAAGTCACAGGTTAATCTAAATGAGATCCCCTTCATATGAAGTAGGATGTAGGGCACTTTTTAAAACCATAAAAACGTCTTATACAGACAGTGCAAAATAATAAAGAAACAGTTCATTAAATGAAAAGTACAAAGTATCCAATGCTTGTTCAACATTTCATTTGCAAAAGCACCCGCTGCTTTCGGGTGCATTACCCAAATGAAAAAGCCATTTGAATACCTAAACCCCAATGCACACTTCACTTTGTGTGCAGAAGTAGAAAAAAGGAGATTGTGAGGCAGATGACCCCAGATGACTAGAGGTTAGATAGGCCGTGTAACAGGTTCAAGGAAAGTGATGTTTTTTTTAAGGCTTATTTTTGAAGCCTATAAAGGCTACAAAAAAGAAGCACCTCACTGCAAAATATTGCTCTGATGTAGATGTTGGTAGATAATTGGAATTCTTAATTCTCTTAAATGACCTTTACACTAGTTCAATGTCTAAGAAGTAAGTAGCTGAAGATTTGAACTCTGAGCTGGACAGTTTACAGTGTTTTCCTGCTGTGTTTTTGTTGTTGTCATTGTTGTTCTGAAACCCAAATATGGGACAAAAACAATAAAATGTAAACATTAGTGTGGGTAAGAACCACTATCATAACAAGTACCTTTCTTTACTGTCATCTTAATAAATGATTTGTAATTAAAGGTTCAATGCTGTGGCTGTCTTACCCACTAACTATTTTTACTGGCCCTGTGAAGTTGCCCCAAGATCTCTGCCCACACACATTATTAATCTGCTTAAGTATTAGGAGCATAAACTCAGCAGAGTTAATAAAGTGCTATAGCTTCATCTCCTAAGTACAGAAATCCCTCCCTTATGTAAAAGTCCTGAAGGATTTAATAAGGATACCACCAATTATTTCTATAGAAATTACTATGAAATAATTTACATAATTTGAGAAAATGATATACTTCCTACAGGCTTTTTGAACCATCCTAAGGGATTCTATAGCAAAGATAGCATACTTTCTTAAATTCTATTGGATAACGATAATATTCTCCTACATTCTAGAGAAATCTCCCATAAAGAGCTGTTGGAAGTATTCTACGAAATTAACTGATCTTGGTCCTGGAAACACCTTTTTTTTTTTTTTTTTTTTTTTTTTTTTAATTTTTATTTTTATTTTTTTAATTATGATGAATTTTATTCTTTTTATTTCTTCTCTTACACAGTCTATATCTTCTGCACTAGCAAGTAAAGCTGCACACTGGGAGTGTATCTGCACAGCCAAACAACTGCGGCTGAGTATCCAGGATTCATATTGGACCCTTCTCTGGGCAATAGTTAAAATGGGCTAGTTTTAATTCAGTTCAATTGATCCAGTGCAGTGGAC
This sequence comes from Tympanuchus pallidicinctus, assembly GCF_026119805.1. Lineage (NCBI taxonomy): Eukaryota > Metazoa > Chordata > Aves > Galliformes > Phasianidae > Tympanuchus > Tympanuchus pallidicinctus. The sequence continues at coordinate 38,424,693 of NW_026294618.1, read as the reverse complement.
TAGGTGTGCTCCTACAGAGCATCTTTTGCTTTAATTTTATTTTAGATTACAGCATGTAGGGATGTTTCACTTCAAAAGCTGACATCACACACAAGCTGATAGGTTAATGCAGACATACCAGTTTCCTCTGTGTGCTATATAAACAATATACAATTATAACTTCACTGGAAGGAAGTAATTCTGTGAGAAATCTGAGAAGCTCAAAGCAGAATATAATATTCTAGAAATATTTCAAAGATAAAGAGATGAATCTTCAAATACAACTAATGTCTACCATAGTAACTGAATAAATAGCACATAAATACAGCAACAAGGTTCAGAGAAATAAGGTTAAAATGAAAATATGATTAACAAGGGAAATATGATTGAAGATGGATATCTTCATCTGTAAAACCAAGAAAAAAAATTCTACAGTGAGTCCTAAAAAGTGAACTAATGGTACAGACTTTTCACTTCTAATCATTGGCTCTTTCAGGACTATTCTAACAAAGCAAAACAAAATACATCTGGGAAAAGTATTACTGTATGATGCAAAAGTAGTGTTTAGAAAGTGTCTTGAGAAGATAAATTTCACCAACTCTCTTAGATATTTTGGGACATCTCGCATATTCCTGTGTTATAAGAAAAACAGTATACATCTTCAGAGATTCTGAAACATACAAAAATAATTGTTATTGCGAACAGGATATAACACAGGCTGTCAGTTAATGTGGAATATGATAATCAACAGAGTTGTACAGCCTACAGGCACTTCTATGGTTCCCTTGTTGCACAGCTTATGTGATATATGTTCATCTTTAACATTCATCTTGCTTTCTGTTTTAGAAAGCAAAGCCTGATTGTGCCATTGTTAGGTGTGCTGAGTAATACCTGACTCTGCAAGTAATTCCTATTGATTTCAGTATTCATTCTCATTAAATGTTGTTTATGCAGGACAAAATGTGCCACAAAGAAGTTAGAAGGATTTATGCACTGTTTCACCTTACTAGTAGACTTCTTTTTTCCGCCCTCCATTTCAGCATTTGTCCTTTCTCCCATTTCAACCCTCTTGTATTTAATTCTAGTCCTTTTCAGATCTTACTCGATTCTCTTTCCCTACTTGTCCCTTCCTTTCTGTTGAATCCTGTGAATGTCAAATTCCATCACATAGATTTATAGTTGTCAGCAAAGAGAGAGAGAAGAGAGAATGAGTCCACATCCACTGTGCTTTTTGTTATAAATTGTTAAACTACCAAAACATTGCTGGAGTTCTGCCTTTATTAGCCTAGCTCCCACTACATCCAGTCTCTACTTTAAACGGTCGGTGAATAGTAAGAGACTTCCAAAAGTAATATTTCCAAATCTACATCTGGATAGAGAAGCAAAATCACCTCATTAATTGCTACTGTCTGCATCTTTCTATACTCAATGCAGGGTTAACTCCCGTGACCTTGCTTTCTTAACACATATAGGAATATGCAAATTGAAAACAAACACAAATACAACCATCCAAATCAAAATGCTTATTCATCATCCCTCAGGGAATGATGAGTGAACACACTTTGATAGTTAAGTTACAGCAGTACTGTAATGGACATACGATAGCCTTATTCTCCTGATTTTACTGTCCCAGTGTAATTGCAAACATTGCATCCATTATATTGTTTTTAAAGGGGAAAAAAAAAAAAAGCAAAAGGATGGGAAATTATCAGAAAGATCCACCTTGTTCTGACTGCACTGAAGAAGATCTCTAGGAAGTATTTCAGAAGTTTATCCTTTAGGACCTCACTAATTTATTCTATACATTTTATATATCATGAAGTGGCTTCTAGGAGCAGAAGGAACCAGATTTGCATTTGTATTTGGATGTGATTCCTAATTGCTGTGTTAATGTTTTTAAGATATACTATTGTTAGAAATAATAAATAAATATTCCTATTATGTATTTGCCATGGGTTCATGCTTACCCTTTGGGAGGTGCCTCCTTGAGGCTCCTTTTCACTGCTCTGGTAGCTTTCTGCAACTTTCACACAAGTACAATAGTGAATTTGCATCTTCTGAATGAACTATAGTTTACACCATCTTCAGAATATGAATCTTCGGGATTTCTCCTTTTTACCTGATAATTCCTGAAATAAATTTTGCTTTTCACAGAATCACAGGATCATAGAATGCTTTTAAACACCTGATTATTGTATTTCTGCAGCAAGATGACTCAGAGTACTGCCTGTGTTAATTCTGGGTTCTCAAAGAAATTTCTGTTTGGATTCTGCATAAAATGGGTGACGAGTTCTATTGAATATATTCTTTTAACTTCCCCGTTTAGCAGTTTACTATGATATGGCATTTAACTACTACCAAACTTCTAAATGTTGGATACAGATAATATTTATTAAATAAAATGTAATTGTATCCCTATCTATAGACAACATGAATAAAATACATGCTCAATTTAGAATAAATAAGAAAAAGTCATGTGTAACTACTGTGCAAATCATTTCTATCAGGGAAAAAGAAAACATGGCAAACACTAGTGAGCATTTATATTAGATTCTAGAGATTTATACTCCTGAAGAAATAAATGGTTGATTTTTGAAACAAGTAATTTGCAATAGACAAACAAACGCATTTTGTGAGTTTTTAAAGTGAACAATGAATGCTGTAGGAAAGAGCAGTAGATGGCCCTCCCAAAGAACCCTGGAATCCACTTAACCATGATTGTAATAGTAATTGAAAAGAAGCTCTAAAGGGGAGGAAACTTAAAAGCAGTCCTCAGAAGTGCCTGAGAAATTTGAGTAAAATATTTTTAAAGCCCTGAAAGAATCCTTATGTATTCAGTTTCCCATTCTATTTTCTGCACCATTAATCCATTTGCAAGCTAAGCTCTGAAACCAACATTGTTATTGTTGAAACAATAATGTTTAAAGTTAGGAATAAAAAACCTGGATTTCAGAGCTCCAAGTTAGTTGGACTTCAGCAAGCTGCAGAAAGGACAAAGGGATCTGTTTTGTTTGGATTTATGTTGACTAAGATCTATCTGCAGTGAAAAGCAAAAAAAAAAAAAAAAAAAAAAAAGAGAGAGAGAGAGAACAAAAATATAGCTGGTAATTGTTTAATTTTTACAGCAATGATGTATGTAACTATTTGTATTATAATAGCCATCATAGCTTGCAGTACTGAATGACCATTCATTGATCTATTTATTTATTTGTAAAAATACAGTTTATTTTTTTATCACCAGAGCAACAAAGTTTGGTCTCACCATAGCCTTCATTAAATTTTATATTTCATTGTTGATGTCTAATTAATATCCTCAAGACATTTACACATATAATGATCATGAGAACTTTTTTGAATTCTATTTAGTATCTTCAGCTATCTATGAAAAGTTTGCTTGTTATGTGCGATGTATCTAAGATCCATGTGCCAGAACTTCTACTCCTTCTCAACAATATTTAAAATAATTTTAAAATTATATTTAAACATGCTATAGGTTGAAGCTGCATGGGAGTATTTATAAAGCATATAAAAATATAAAGTGTATAAAGTACATAGTTATAAAGTATTTCTTTTGAACCTTGGAGCAACTATATAATAAAATAGATCTATTTTGATGGTACAATTAGCTCATTTAGAATAGTCAACTTGTTAGCTGGGATAAATATGGTAAGCAACTACAAAGAAGCTTGAGGCTAACAAGTTTTGTAGCCTCTACCTCTGTACTCAATAAATCAACTTGCTAGTCAAACAAGATTTTGTCACTGGACCAGTGTTTCACTAACACCATCTGAATCTGGCTATCAGATCATTCTGTAGTCGGGTACTCTTCTTCTTTTTTTTTTTTTTTTTTTTATATTTCCACCAAGACAGTTTTGGATCTTCCAGCATTGTTTTCATTCTGAAACTTTTACTTTGTGTGGATTCAAATGTGTACTCTTCTCATAGCAGACTCCTGACTTTTTTTTATGAGCATTAACAGCAAATCTTAACTTGCTATAAATAGTATTGTGAGTTTGTGGGGGAAGTTTAAATCCTAAGCAACAAATATTATTGCTAAAATTTTAACATGAGGAGGAATAATTAAATAATAAGTGAGTACATTTTGAAGTTGGGAAACGCAGTACTTTTCAGAGGATTCTTCATCAAGGAAATCTTTAGAAATTCAATTTTAGAGTCTTCAGTTTTAAATGAGCCTTGTATTTCTCTTCATATCACTATTTATACAGCAGATACTACTGCAAATAAATACTAATCTTTTAATCAGTACTCTGCTATGAGGAATAGTTAATTGAAGAAATGCACGCAAGATAATTGTTATCCACTTCCTCTAACTACAACAAAATGCTAACCTACAGGAATATTTCTGATTTCTGGCAGTATAGATCTACACCTAGTAAAAAGAATTACATCTACAAATTCCACCTAGTCACCTAGCAAATATTAGTCTTCTATCTGTCACTGAACTTTCCAACATCTTTTTTAAATTATTGTTCTGATAAATTTTACAGAAACAAGTAGCAAATTCAGAAAATAACAAAACTGGCAATGATCCAGGTAATGGAAAAGTACCACTCTGATGTCTAATGCACGTCAGAGTCGTGTATACACGAAGTTTTGAAGTTGCTACAGAACTTTCCTGGTCACGTGGTAGGTCTGAGCAGGACTGGTTGACCTACCTACTCTGATTTAATTTACCTACAAAAGGTCACCCTACCAGATACAGCACCTCAGCTAGCTTTATATTTGAGCATTTTATACAACGACATCATGACCAGACTGTAGCGAAGGAAATATCATATTACGCAATCACTCTGTTCAGTTTAAATTAGATGACTTATGCCTATGGGCTTCTTTCTATGTGGAAGTGTGAAATAGGCCTTTAAAATTTTGCAGAAAATTTGAATGTTTACATTTGCTCCTATTTGTAGTCACTTGGGAAGAAATGAGATTCAAAAAATAATAACAGAATTTATAAATAAAAACTGGAGTGCAAAACCTAAATCAAATTGGAAAAGATGGAAGAGTTGCAACATTTTGCTAATATTAAGTGTTTCATTTTGGCAGGATTCTGTTACCACTGAAGAGGAGATATGAATTAATTTCTCAGTATAAGCAATTCCTATTAATTTTGGCAGAAGCTGCTTGAATCAAAAGTAATTTTAGACCTCCATTAGGATGTATGAAACTAAGAAGCTGATGACTTTCAAAAATCAGTAAAACTAAACTGGCTGGAAAGAAGTTAATATATTTTTAATTCAATCTCTATTTATTCAAGATTAAGATGGCAGTGTTGGTGTGAAATGTATTTCAAAATTCGAGCCAAATGTGTGGTCTGAGAAAAGGTATTTCTTAAGTGTTAAACATCTGCACGTGAATTAAGGGATCTGACTATACAAAAAGCCTTTTTAAGACTGACTGCCTAGATGATATATGGAGATCTATATGATGATGATATCTATGGAGATCTATATAGATGATATATGTAGATCTATGTGATGTCTAGCGAGAAAGTAAAATAAACAGTTGTAGCTATAAATAATCCAAAATTATCTTACAAAGCAGTATTTCTTGTTGTTGGTAAAGAGAAAAATCATTTGACTAAGAAATAATTTTAATCATTTGATAAATTAACTACACCACCAAATTTCAGTTGTTGCTAATAAGCGTTCCAAAGCATGTTATTCCCACAAATGCAACTTGATATGTTGTGATTTTAAGCAAGTAGAAAATAAGGAACTCTTGGCCCTAGTTCAGCAAAGCTGTCAAAAGCCAGTGATGAGTCAAAGGCAACTCTTTCTCACTCTGAAGACTGAAACACCTCCTCTTTGAGATGTGTTAGGAACAGCAGGCTATCTGAAAAGTCACATTGTCACGGTGAGAACAGAAACCTGGTGATATGCGATATCCATATATTTTCATCCTATAAAGAGGCTAGAAAATCCATCTGATCTACCCACTAAGCATCTGGAAATGGCAATTCCTGTGGGACCACGTTCCCTTTTCACAGAGCAAGCCAAGGGAAGTTTGACCAGTTTTAGCATGTGCATACAGAGAGCGCACTCTTCCATGGTGACTCAGGAGTGGCATAAAGTAAAATATCTTTTTTTACCTTACCTCTTGTAATAATGCTCTGTGTACCTCTGCAGTACATAGGGTTGAACTCCTGTTAAGCTAATTGCATTTCCAAAACCTCAAGGGCTATGGGAGGTTACACAACAGGTAATATATAACTGATGCAGATTCTTGAATAAGCTGACTGTGAGGCAAGGAAGTAATGATTTATAGTGTTCATATTTCTCATTTTAGCTTGGATTTTTCATGAATTTTAAAATCATCATTGGCTTCATTTGGCATTTGTTCTTTTCTCACTACATACTCTCTACTACATACAAAATTTAGAATTTTCAACCGTAATTTAAGTTAAAAAAAAAGATTCATTTTCCTAGAACTTTAAAACAAAACTCTTTCTTTCTTTGTTTGTTTAAATCTAAACAATGAGGAAAGAAAAAGGCTGTACAGAGTAAGAATTGTATGAATCAAATTGTACAAAGCAAAACACATTGCCTCTCCGTTTTCAGCAAAAAGGGTGCTTTAAGTAGATGCAACTAAAATATCAGCAACTAAAATTTTGGGAAGATTAAAGGAACCAGTCTGCATTTATTGTGTATAGATTGATCACAAGACCTCTATTTTTGCTTGAACCTTATACTGAAGACGAAAAAGTTCACAATGCCTGCCCTTCATGGTAGTCATTTTTCTACCTTCAATTATGACTTGGTAAGAAACAGGAATATGCTCCTACCAGTGATAGAATGAAGATAGCTGGAGCTAGGGGTTTTAGATGAACAAGGTGTTTTAGATAAACTCCTCATCCTTTTATGTTTCTTGGGAAAAAAGCAAGAGTTGGAAACCACTGTGCTACTAGAAAACCACGCTGTAGTTGCTGTCACCAAAACCTGGTGGGATGGTTCCTATGACTGGAACATAGCTATAGGCGGCTACAAGCTGTTCAGAAGGAACAGGTGAAGAAGAAGGGGAGGAGGCATTGCCCTCTACATCAAGAAAGGGATGGAATGTGAAAAGCTGTCTCTGGAGGATAGCCACAAGCAAGTTGGAAGCCTATGAGTGAGAGTTTGATACTCAGGCAATAGGGGTAACTTCTGGTTGGGTTCTGCTATAGGCTGCCTAATCAACAGGAGCTTGTTGATGAAACCTTCTTCTTCCAGCTACAGGAGGTATCACAACTTCAGGCTCTCATTATGCTGGGAGATTTCAACCACCCAGGCATCTGCTGGAAAAGTAGCTCAGTGAGATGTAGGCAAGCCAGGAGGTTCCTAGAATGCAGTGGTTAACTGGGTTGATTTATTGATCCAAGTAAAAAGCAACTGTACTAAGGGGGATGCAATACCTGATCTGTTTGTTGCTCACCAGTGCAAGTGAAGTGATTGGTGACATCAAAAGTGGAGGCTGTAATGACCATGCAATGCTAGAGTTCATGCTCCTGAGGGAAACAAGACAGATGAAGACTAAAATCAGGATGCTAAATTTTAGGAAAGCCAACTTCCAGCTCTTCAAGTAGTTAGTCAACAAAACCAGTCAACAAGGGAGAAGAGCAGAGCTGGTATATCTTTAAGGAAGCTTTTCTTAGTGTTCAAAAGCTCTCCATTTCCAGGTGTAGGAAATAAGAAGAGGAAGGCAAGAGATCAGTATGGCTGAACCAGGACTTGCTGGACAAACTGGAAAGGAAGAAGAAAATGTATGGGCATTGGAAGGAGGGACAAGTACCCTGGCAAAAATATAGGGATGTTGAAAGGCTTTGTAGGGATAGGGTCAGGAAGGCCAAGGCCCAGCTGGGGTTGTACTTGAAAAGGAGTGCAAATAAGAATGAGAAATGCTTCAATAGGTACATCAATCAGAAAAGGAAAATCCAAGAAGGTGCAATCCCCCAAGTGAGTAATGCAGGCCAGCTAGTAGCAATGGATATGGAGAAGGCTGAGGTACTCAAAAACTTTTTTTCTTCACTGGCAACTGCTCTTCACTTATTCCTCAAACAGATGGGTTGTAAGGTAGGGACTGGGGGTGCAATAACATAGAATCATGGAATCACCAATGTTGGAAAAGACCTTCAAGACCATCCAGTCCGACTGTCACCTACCACCAATATTTCTTCACTAAACCATGTCCCTTACTAGTCCTCTTGCTAGTTATGTGGAAGAAGAGGCCAACCCACACCTCACCACAGCCTCCTTTCAGGCAGTATTAAGCTTGTAGCACTGTCTCTGGTTTTTGTGGCCAAAGTGTAGGATCTGACACTTGGTCTTCCCAAACTTCATTTTGTTAGCCTCAGCCCAGCAGTTAAGCTTGTCCACATCCCTCTGAAGGGCCTTCCTCCCTCCAGGAAAACTGGCACTTCCTGCCAAGTTGATGTCATCTGCAAATCTACCAAGGGTGCACTCAATTCTCTCATCCAGATTCTCAGTAAATCACATAATCACAGAATCACAGAATCACCCGGGTTGGAAGGGACCTCAAGGATCATGTAGTTCCAACCCCCCTGCTTAGCAGGGCCACCAAACGTACACATTCAGATCAGGTTGCCCAGGATCCCGTCCAACCTGGCCTTGAACACGTCCAAGGACGGGGCATCCACAACCTCCCTGGGCAGCCCGTTCCAGGGCCTAACTACTCTCCTTGTTAAGAACTTCCCCCTAACATCCAACCTAAATCTTCCCTCCTTCAACTTGGATCCATTTCCCCTAGTCCTGCTGTTGTCAGCCCTTTTGAAGAGTTTACTCCCCTCCTGGGTGTAGGTTCCCTTCAGGTATTGATAGGCTGCAATGAGGTCACCCCGCAGCCTTCTCTTCTCCAGGCTGAACAAGCCCAACTCCCTCAGCCTGTCCTCATAGGGGAGGTGCTCCAGCGCCCTGATCATCTTAGTCGCCCTCCTCTGGACCCTTTCCAAGACCTCTATGTCTTTCTTGTACTGAGGGCTCCACACCTGGACACAGTACTCCAGGTGGGGCCTCACAAGAGCCGAGTAGAGAGGGACAATCACCTCCCTGTCCCTGCTGACCACCCCTCTCCTGATGGAGCCCAGGATCCCATTTGCCTTTCGAGCTGCCAGAGCGCACTGCTGGCTCATGTTCAGTCTCTCGTCCATCAGGACCCCCAGGTCCTTCTCTGCCGAGCTGCTCTCAAGGACCACTCCTCCCAGCCTGTACGGGCGCCTGGGGTTCTTCCGGCCCAAATGCAAAACCTTGCACTTTGCCATGTTGAACCTCATCAGGTTCACCCGAGCCCAGCCCTCAAGCCTGTCGAGGTCCCTCTGAAAAAGGGGGAGGAGTGTAAAAAGTAAAGATATTAAACAAAACAGGTCAGTTCCTGGGAAACACCACTCATGATCAGTCGCCAGCTAGATTTAACTCCATTCATCACCATTCTCTGGGCCCAGTCCTTCAAACAGCAGAATGTACCTGCTCAAGATACATACTGCCAGCTTCTCTAGAAGAACATTGTGGGAAACAGTCTCTCCCTTTTTAAGCAAATATCAGGTTTGTGAACACCAGAGGAATATGAACAGTCATAAGTCTATAGGTCCTGATGAAATTCATCGCAAAGGCCTGAGGGAATTGGCTGATACAGTCTCCAAGCCACTCTCAGTGATATTTCATTTACGGAATGAATGAAAGTCATGGAAGTCTGTGATCACTGGAAGAAAAGCAACATCTATTTTTAAGAAGGGTAGAAAGGGCTGTCCCGGAAATTAATGACCTGTCAGCCTCTCCTCTGCACTGGGGAAGATCACAGAGCAGGTTGTCCTGAAATGCACATGGAAGAGAGGAAGCAGATAGAGGGTAACCAGCACGGCTTCACCAAGGTCAGGTCTTTCCTGACTAACCTAGTGGCCTTCTATGATGGCATAACTGCATCAATGGACAAAGAAAGAACCACTGATGTCATTTATCTGGACTTCAGTAAGGCCTTTTACAGTCCCCATAACATCCTTCTCTCCAAATTGGAAAGATATGGTTTTGATTAGTGGACCGTTTGGCAGATGAGGAACTGATGAGATCATATCCAGAGAGTGGTGATCCATGGCTCAGTGATTGAATGGGGATCAGTGATGAGTGCTGTCCTTCAGCGATCAGTACTGGGATTAGCTGTCTTTAATATCTTCATCAGTGGCAATGACAGTTGGATCAAGTGCACCCTCAGCAAGTTTGCGGATGACACCAAGTTGTGCGGTGCAGATGACATGCATGAGGGAGGGGATGCCAACCAGAGAGACCTAGACAGGCTCAAGCAGAAGGCCCAGATGAACCTCATGTGGTTTAGCAAGTCCAAGTGCAGGGTCTTTAACTGGGATGTAGAAAACTTCACTATCAATACAAGCTGAAGAATGAAAAGATTAAGGACAGTCCTGCTGAAAAGGACTTGAGAGTACTTGTGGAGAGTACATACCCAACCATATCCTGGGCTGCATCAAAAGAAGCTTAGTGAGCAGGTTGAGGGAGGTGATCCTGCCCCTTTGCTCTACACTATTGAGACCTCTCTTGGAGTACTGCATCCCAAAAGGGGAGTCCTCATGACAGGAGAGCTGTGAACCTGTTGGAGCACATTCAGAGAATGGCCACAAAGATGATTCTAGGGCTGGAACACTTCCCTATGAGGACAGGATGAGAGAGATGGGGCTGCTCAGCCTGGAGAAGGAAAGGCTCCGGGGAGACCTGGCAGTAGAATTTCAGTATCTAAAGTAGGTCTATAAGAAGAAAGGGGACAGATTCCTTAACGGGGTCTGCTGTGACAGGACAAAAAAGAAATGGTTTCTAACTAAAAAAGGGGACATCTAGATTTGGTACAAGAAAAGAGTTTTTTAAAATAAGGGTAGTAACAGGTTACTTGGAGTAACCTGTTAAGTTAGTATGTCCCATTCTTGTAGACGTTCAAGGTCAGACTAGACCAGGCTCTGAGCAACCTGATCCAGATAGAGGTGTTCATTGCAGGGGAGCTGGATTCAATTACCTTTAGAGGTTCCTTTAAAGTCAAATGAATTTATAATACTATGATTCTATGATATTGAGTCACATTGTAGGTGGGGTACAGAGAATGTGGGAGATGGTCAATTGGGTACTAAATCAGGCTTTTCACTTACGTACCGAGCAGAAGGGTCTAATAAATGTCTCCTGAACATGATGGAAAAGATTCTCACATGCCAAGCCCATTGCATTTAAAGGAGAAAAGGTTTTTCTCCTAAAAGATAAAAGATAAAAGATCAAAGCAGTTGAATTGTGTGTGTAGGTTATAGAGAAAGTATATTTTGTCCAAAAAATGTATCTGAAAGTCTAACCAACCTTCTTGAGGAGAAATACAGGCTTGGCACTGGCAAATTATTGTTACTAGTAGCACTCCTCATATCATTATTAGGTGGAACTTTGAATCCCACCTCAAAAGACTTAGCAGTCCTTGACACTGTCATTCTACTCTTCAACAGTGTAGCTCACTCTGAAATATGTGTAAATATGATTGATCACATTTCTGAGTCACAGAATCCTCATTATTATCACTGACTTATTTGGAAGCACCAGCCATACAGAATTTGCATCTCCAATGAATATTTGGGATACCATGTGGTAAGCCTTGGGCAGAATGATCAAAAGCTGGAGATATTTTTCACACAGTTTCTATATCCTTGTGATGGATTTTTCTGGCATTTTCATGTGAGATTTGGAGACATTTTTCTGACTAGACGACAAGACCATGTATTTAAGGATTCTACCCAAAAGTGACAGTTGGCAATCTACTGCTAACAAACATCCCGCTGGTTTGGGCAGGAAATTAAATATACTTTTCCAGTAGTGGTGCTAGATTGTGAGAAATTGAGATAATTCAATGATACAGAATCAAGATAATACTGTTCTTTAGATGACTTTTTGTAAACAATGTACAAGATTTCTCCCATGCAGTTAACATATTTACCTGAGTATCAAGCTTTCATATTGAGCAATAATCAGTTAGCTTCTTTTGAAGAAAAAAAAAAAAAAAAAAAGGCTATTAGCAATATATCAACAAGTTTTGGAAAAATAAGAAGAATCACTTCTATTCTTCCGCAATACTGCAGTCTTTTTCTTTCCACATACTACGAAAATAAAATAAAATAAAATAAAATAAAATAAAATAAAATAAAATAAAATAAAATAAAATAAAATAAAATAAAACAAAACAAAATAAAACAAAACAAAATCAAATAATAGAATGGAGCCTGGGCATGGAATCCAGCAGCTCTAGGAAAAGAGGTACATGTTAGGAAATTTGCAGTGTAGTTTTCACCTAAGCTGACTCTATTTATTTATGCTGAATAATCAGGAAGCAATTTTGAAAAGGCACTTTTGCACTAAAGTGCACTTTGAAACATGTTGTAACATCTTATGCTCAGTTCTGACTAATATGATTAAAAATCTAGTACAATAATTATAGACTAGACTCACGTAACATCCCCACTAAAATTCAGAGTCCTTCATCTGTCCAGAATACATGAAGATGTACCAAATTGCTTGCAAAATTTCCCGATTCATTGTCTGTATCTATATGGTAAAATAGCTGCTACATGATCAAGATAAAAGTCCAAAAAGCTGTTTCCTTTCATTTGCCGCTATGAAAGTATCTTTTTGTCTTCAAAGATTCAGACAGCCACTGGGGCCAAGCCAGGATTCCTGTAGTGAAACAATCGACTTGGCATCATGTTGACACGTATAAACAACAGTCTGTCAACAGGCCTCACATTAGTGACAGAACATTTTTGGCAAAATAGTAGCATCCTTCTGGGCACTATGGCAATAACAGCCAGTAGCATCCATTCATGCCTTCACTCTACAACACAATATTAATTAAAAGATTATAATAGTGACACTTATCCAAGAAGCTCAAAACCCACAGAAATATCCATGCAGTAGAATAGAATGTTTATTGAATAAAAACATGCCTCTAGCTGCTTTTCCATACAGTAATTTTAGACTTGCGCACTGCATGTAACCTCTGTCAGTTCACAATGAGAGGATAAATGTAACTGCTTGCTTGCAAATGCCTATGTGAAGTGTACATACACAGTCATGTGCCATCAACTTATGTAAATTGACTTCTCTCTAGCCAGAATAATAAAAAGCACAAAACAAATAACATTGTTTACAAAAATAAACAGTGCTGTGGGCTTTTATTTTTCCTTCTTTCTTTATTCATTTTTAATGAAGGGCCAAATTAAGAGGAAGCTGCTTGTTTAGATTTTTTTTATATTTTGCTTTTTAAATATCCTCTTAAATTCCTAAAATATGTGTAGCGAAATTTACATATGCAAAATATGCATAAATATGTTAAAAATAAAAAAAAGGTGTCAAAAATATTTAAGCCAGCTAATGTTTTTAATAATTGCCCAGCTTTTCCACATTTTTCAAAGTCCTTAAAATATGACATAAGCTTATTAATAATTCTTTAGTGTCAATGAAAAAAAAAAAGGTAATGTATAGCAGGGAACTTGGAAGGGTAGAGAAACATCAATTACCTGCTGGCAACTGCACAGAAGTTTAAATAGCAAGAAAAACTGTAGTATAGAGGAAAGTGGGTAGCATCAAGAATCCTGGAAGCAGCATAACAACAGTTCTGGAAGCTGTATGGGCAAATTAGTATGGTAGTTTGTCTGGGCTAATTATCTGTACTGAAGTACCCCACACTGAGTTGCAAAGAAATGCCCTGAACTCACGTTGACAAGAGGTAGAAATTACGTGGCATTCAGAAGCCCAACATAGAAACCTAAATAAACACAGGGTAAAAAATTGGGAGATAGCTCTAAAGATCAGATAATCCCTCTGACATGACAATTTATGCTTAAATTATCCTAAAACAATAATGGACTTGCTTTAGCATTTAAAGATGCAGATACTGTAACTTTTTTGTGCATTTCATTTCAATATATAAGAACTTTCTAAGAGCATATTTATTTCTCTAGTCCCATCAAGAGTGGGGCAGTGGACTTTATCTTTGCTAATTTATTACATATCTGAAGGATGTTATTCTGGCTTTCCTTAGAGTAAGCCAAGCCAGTTATTTTGATCATATGAGACTCACAGCAAAATATTTTAACTGTAAGCATACCTATTACCAATAGCTGGGTAGTGGAGATCTCTAAGATGTGGCTCCTCTCATATCACAAGACTGGATGGTAATTTTGTACTTTCTCACTGAGCTAGATGTATAAATTCCCCCCTCTGGAAGGAGTAAAGAGTTAATTTTGTCTTTTAGAACAGCTGGTAATAAACTTACAGTTAGAGCATACACTGTAAAGTATGCCCCCACTGTTAGACCACAGGTTAGATAGCATCGCTTGGGCAAAAGCAAGTAAGAATATGCAATGTTTCACACAGGAAAATTAATCTAAAAAAAAGATTTCAGTTTCTGCTTGAAGGCTTATTAGTTTCATCCTCCTACTTTTTAAAAGTAAAATGAAGAATCTAAAAAACAGCTTTCTCTCACAGGTTATATACCTCACTGCCCAACTTCTTGTCTTCCTCTTTAATCCATACATTCAGAGTTGCCTTGCAGCCCAGTTTCTGTAGAGATGGTAGAGTGTATGTGTCAAACCACGACAGTATGATACCCTTATCTGATAATTTGAGCACTCTTCTGAGAAGGTTTTAATCTCTCTGGTCAGAAAAGTGGTTTAACAAGCCTTTCCCATTTTCAGGTACAAGTCCTCCAACTGTTGGAAATGATAATTATTTTTCTGAATCTATGTCCTCCAGAATGATGATGATGATGATGATGATTTAGTTACATGAGGAACACAGGCAACCCACTTCTTTGAAGCCCTCAGTTAATAGCCACAAAAATCACTATTTGGGGCCAAATTCCTCATCTCCACAAACAGTTTTTCATTGAGTTTTTTACACAAGTACCATGAATGCCTGATAAGATATGACAGTTAGTATGAAAACAATGGTCCTTTGTGTATGGAAGATACAACTGATCGACAGATCAGCACGAACTATGTCTTAGCAGCACTTGAGAATGTTCAAATGACACATGGTATTCCTAATACTGAATCATGACATAGATTCACATTTCCAAATCAACAAAAAGGGAATATTTATTAACCTAATGAGGTATTGTAAGATTTGCCTTTACAGCTCCTTTTACATATGTTTATAGAGGTTATAACAAAAAATAAGGATTTATGCAAAAATAGCAAAGCCACTAATGTATAATTGTATGCTTGAGTGTAAATTGAATGCTTAGCAAACTTAAACATTTAGGATTATACACTCATGATGAAATACAGCATTTTTTGTCCTGCAGGGAATTTCAGAATTTCTTGAGATCTGATTTCAAACTGAGATTTTGAAATTCCAATATTTTGACTAAAATGTCAAAATCAAATGTGTATCTTTTTTGGATATTTTATTTGCATTACTACTTCAGATATTTAATTTTTGACATATTTAACCAGTCTGAAAGACTTTACTTCAAGTGAATTTGCAGTTGAATACATATTTCTTTTTGATCTCAGTTACCTATATCTTACAATTACAGCTGAATCTCTGATTTTTCCTGCTCAGTTTCTGGACTTCACTTTACTTCCATGCTTTATGTTACATGATGTTCCTAAATTTGCTTAGCTCTAAAAATGTGTGTTTTTCTATGAGCAATGTAAACAGTTGGAGATCATGACCCATCACTGTAACTGAAGTCTGACCTACAGCTGCCAGACCCCATTGTAGTACTTGTGCTGTGGAAACACACAAGCTAAGCACTGTTAAATAGGTTAGAACTACACATCTTAGGTATGAATGCCTTTCCAAAGCATTCAGACTTATGACTTAAAATGAGATGCTTTGACTTTTCAACTCAAAAATTCAGTCAGAAAAGTCTTCCACAGAACCAAATAAAAATGCAGTTTTGTAGAAATTTCAATTCTATGTAAAAATAAAATAAATAAAATCTCAGTGATCTGTGTTTCAGAGATAGGCAAATGCTGCACACTTGTTTCATTCTTCCATTTCATTCTTCCATTATCAAATGGAGAAGGGTAAGGAGGGAAGGAACAGGGTGATGCTAGAAAAACATACTATCTAGGATTGTTCATCAACACATCTAAGAAAAATTGAACCTGAATCTCTGTAAAATTCAGCTGCTGGACTTTCACATGTAGCGCGTTCTGGGTCTGCAAAGTTATTCCCACAACGAAAAAAAGAAAAAAAAGAGTAACTCAAGTTAGGCAGGTATTTTCTGGACTTACAACTATTACAAATACAATATTGTTTTTATGTACATATATATATATATTCTTTTTATCCACTTTCCTCTAAAAAACAAAGGATACAAACATACTTTTTTGTTATAGGGTTTCAAGTTTACTCTCCTACTTCTATGTCTCAAAGGAAAATGTCACAAGAAAGGAAACAAAATGACTCTTCGGGGGCTCAGAAAACATGAAAAAAAAAAAAAGGCTTCAAATGATGAAATGTGTAGAGTGATTTGTGGTGGTTTGTGAAACTTTTATTGAACGTTAACTAGCAGAGTGATACGGCAGTATTCAGTCTCGATCCCACCCCACACCCCTCAAGTCTTTTCTCTCTGCTGTTGTTCAAATGTCAAAAGCTTTTACATTTCAGCTGAGTTTCTCCTGACATTGAAGAGAAGTGAGAAGGCTGAGAGAACAACTTGTAAAACTATCATTTTTTCTCATGTCTCGCTGTCCCTATATTATACATGGATGGTTCTTATCCATGGTAAATTAGAGTGGAAATGCAGCACTGAATTATGGATCTTAAATTACTCAATATAAAGTATTGTTGAAAATCCCCAGTTTTTCTGTTTGCTTGTGTCTTTCTTATTCAGATACCCAACATTCAATACTGCATGTCCCTGCGGTACAAAATTAGCCAGAGAGTAACCTGAATGTGATTACTTTCTATTTGTCTTGCTGAAAGAAAAAAATGTAAACAATGCCTGCTTCGTGAAAAATTATCACTAAATTCCCTTGCTTAGTATCCTTAAAAAGGACTGTAGATACGGGCAAATCATCTACTTAAGCCTTGGTCCAGTTGACTGACAAACAGTTATTTACAATCTGCCTGAGAAATGCTAATTGCTGCTCTATTAGTTTACATGAATTATAATTTATTTAGTTGAATTTGGATTCTCAATAGCAAATGTTCAGAGATTCAAAGGCAAATTTTCATAGCAGCAGGCATAAGAATATAGTACATATGCAATTTTGGAACATATGCATGTGATTCAGCATACTTCTTGTTTGTTCTGTGTTATCCAAAAGCACACCACCTACAGTTCTCAAACAAGTTTCAAATATCTTAAAAAGCTGTTAGTTTGGTACCTTTCATCCAAAACAAGTGACCTTCCAAATTCTGTGTTAACAACTTAAATCATAAAGTTCTAGCAAGTTCTTTCAGTTAACCTTTAGTTTTTAGATGGTAGTGGGTGTTTGTGAAACCAAAAAATCTAAGAGGAGTGTTTGTCATATTCCACGTCCTGACAAACAAACAATATCATATTAGCATATTTTAAATTCACATGTATAGCAGCTCAGAAAAGCGTTAGTGAAGGTTTCAGTTGAAGCTACTAATTATAAATTAACATGATTTCAACACGAAGCACAATTAAAGACAATTGTTCCATAAATGAGCACTACTGTTCTGGTGTCTGTCACATGGTTAATGAGTATGTCCATTGTATGTCCCAAAATCACTAAAACTGGCTTTACTTGTTAGCATATGGGCCAGTCCTGACCTCTGTAAAAAGTTTTGAAAAATGTCTTAAGTATGTCTTAAGAAGTACTTACTACATTTCTTCTCAAATGAGTGACCTTCAGAATCTTACATGCCTTTTGTAGAATTTGAATCACTGAAGATATTCAGCACAGACACCTAGCTAACAACACCTGAATTCCAAAACCTATTCTCATTAGAGTCATTTCAGATACCTACCAGTAGGATATATTTTGTGCTGAAAATGTATGATTCAGCTCAAGTTTTGACCAGCATGTTTCATCATTTGTATTTAATTATTATAGAAATAATGTCTATAAAAATAACCAGTATTCACTGCTTTAAAAATTTAGTCTGTCATACTTCTGAAGTCCATTATATAACTAAAAGCTCAACTGGTAGTGTGAAATTCATTTGAAATCAAGGCAAAGGAACTTCATGTGGCAGGCACAGTACAAAACAGGAGTTATCTTCAGATTGATCTTTCATGCAGATAGAAAAAGAAAAAGAAATATTCCATCCCCATGCTGTTCCACCCAGTCATTCTGAGAAAAAATGAGAAGTTTAGAAGTTTGCGGTTTCAAACATGCAAGATCCAGGGTTGTTTTTTTTTTTGGTTGTTGATTTATATCTACTACTGAACCTCCAGGTATTACCATTTCACAAATGCTGTTCACTTTTCTCAAAATGTGGTAGGGTTGCTGAACGAACAGAAAAGCATTTGCAGTGGATTCAGTCAGTTGTAGCTTGAGCAATGAGAGTGCACTACAGCTTTGGCACTTCTCTTATACCCCTTGTCAAGAGCCACAATGGCATTTACATATAATACATGTTAAAAAAAAACAAAAACTCAGTTTCGTTTTCTACCAAAAATCTAATTTTTTGATTGGCAGCCATGAACTTTTCAGTTCTGTAGTACATAATGTTGTTTTTTGAGATGGAAACCAAAGTGTTTCTTGTAAATTAGCATAGAATTTGTAGTAGACATTGTTCTGTTGAAAAAACTCCTTCTTTATAAAAAAATATTTTTTCATAAAAATTAATAATTTCACTGTAAATGGGCTCAAATATTTATATACAAATTCTAACAGTTTTAAATTTTTGAAGGACTTTCAGAATAAAAATTAAGATTCAGTCATTTTTAGCTCAGACTGCGTTATATTTTTTCAATAATTGTGCCAATTTTAAGTTTTAATGTAACAAAGTCATTTCAAATTTAAATTAATCCATATTAGGAACTTATCATTTGCAGTACTCTTTAAGGTTCCATTGGAAATGATGAATTCTTTATTGTTTCCATACTGTTACCCACAACATCACAATTCACCTTTGTTTTTTCTTGTAAGCTTCATTTAGAAAGGTATGTATGAAAAGCTAGGGAGTATCTTAAAATCTAGTTATTTTGAAGGAACTCTAGTAAGAAGTAGAACTTGTTTTTAATGTGACACACAGAGCATGCTAAAACTACATACTCAGTTTGTACCATTAAATAATAGTTGTTCATCAACAGTGTCTTGTGGATGAAGATGAGAAAAGACTATACAGCAATTCAGGCTGGGGATTCCAGGAACACCCAAGGCATCTAGGCAGCAAATTCCCATTTACATTCAGCAGAAGTTGGGACTCCAAGTCTCTTGAGTTCCATTAAAAATCTCCCCTCCCCCTTGATTCACAAATGCAGTTGCTCCATTAGTTTGATTTTTATTAATTAACAGTGCTTTTAGGCTTTTCTTGCATGAATTTATCAAATGTTTCCAAACTGAAAAACATCACTTATTTCCTCTTTTAAGCATAAAGGAACTCGTCGGTATTTCAAAGTGTTTGTAAATGATGGCTTAATAGCTCCTAATGCATCATGGCCCAGTTTTTACAAGTTGATTATGAATGCTCATGCAGTTTAGAAAATCAAATGGCAGCCCTTACAACCGTGGCTCATGTTAACTGAATAGGTAAATTACTCTTTTTATAGCAGGGTAATACGTATGACACTAAAACGCTAACAATTCACCTCCTCATGGGGCCAGTGTGATAACTGGTTCTGTGGCTGGGGACAAGTACAGACAATAACACAGTGTGAAGAATACTCTCTGGGACAGCTCGGCAGCCGTACAACGTCACAGACAACCTCCAGTAAACAGCTGTTGCTCATAAAGGCACATCTTAGGGTTCCTAATTGGAGGAGAAAAAAAAAAGGGTGCATGAATCCCATTCTTTGGTGAAAATATGGCAACATAAGTGTAATAAAATCAGAGAAAGTTGTAAGCTTTAATAACCATTTCATAGGTAGGTATTAACCACAACTTGCTCTGTCCCTCAACAGTTTCCAAGACAGATGAACTACAAAGGTCTTGCAAGTTGAAGTATTTCAGAGGTTTGCAGTGCAGCTTAATAACAAGAAACCTGAATGTTTCCTGACAATAGCTGAGCATAGCTACAGTGTCAAAAAGAAAGGAAATACTTTTTTTCTGTACACTGTTAAATGCAAGGGAGAGAACAGTAAGTGCAGACCTCATGACCAGTGCTCAGCTTCTATATGTTATATTCTATAACAGTGCAAGTGGGAAAAATTCTCATTTTGGTAAAAGTTTACTGGTGGAATAAACTTGTCATGTCTTCTGTCAGACATACAATCCAATTTTAAGGCTGTGTTGCAAGAGACCATCTTTCTGGCAGAGATGGATCTGTCATAGGTCCAAGACTCTTAGGTATTTTCCACAGTCAAATGATTGCCTATTCTGCAAGTCCTATCACCACAGAGTAAGAGGACTTCAACTGTCAATTCTGAAAAGCTCAGATCACTCGGATTTACACTCATTTTGCTATTCAAGGACATGCAATCTATTTGAGTACTTAGGATTTTCCATCTGAACTTGCTTTGAGTCATGTTTACAAGTTTTTTGCCACATCAGTCATGCAGCAATGCTATTATCTTTGGTGACACCAACATCAAGCAAACAGAAAAGCACTTTTCTTTCCTCTAAGTTCAGTTCCTGCAGCTAAATTAATATGTGCAACCATTCAAAACAAGTAACTTTCAGGCCAACTGGTACATTTTTCAGTATCCTTTCATTTAGATTGTAAGAATGTCTAAACACACATTAAATAAAATGTTACTATCAAAAGGAAAAATTGGAACACATTGTTTACATTATTTATTTTTGTTAATTTTTACAGCAGTATGGGGTGATCAGTGTTCAGAAAAGCAAATAAATGAACAAAGAGAAAGGTCCATTGTATATAATTCTTCAAGGGAAAGCTTAAAACATTACACAGGATTTGGGTTTTGTTTATTTGCATATTTATTTATTTATTGTTGATGCAGATAAGTAAAGATTAACTTTCTTCAGCCTGTCATTGAAATAGTCACAAGAGTGATATAAAGATTTTAACATATATATACCAAAAATACTGTTAAGAATAAGAAGAATAGAGTAAGCAGAAAGGAATTACTCAGCTGGAAAAATGTCACTTCAATGTAGCCAATATTTTTTTTTTTTCCACAAAAAAATTTAAGAGTTGTTCAGTATTCAGATAAATATGCCCTTTACATGGCTTTCAGCAAGGTGCTTAACCTAAATTTTTTAACATAATGCTAGGAAACTGGCTTAAAAGTGATTAAAAAGATAGAGTATCTCTATTGCATTGACTTAAATGTGCAAATGAAAGGGATGGCTCAGCTGCTTGATGTGGATTCACTGGCAGGCTGCAAAATATGTTTACGCATGTGTCTGCATGTACATGTGTATGTAAAAACTACCGAGGCATGCGTTTTATACCACTACATATGGAAATCTGCTTCTTGTATCCAATACATTTTGGTATCCTGCCCCTTGTACCTACTCAATCTGTCAAAATCCTAAAAGACCGATTTCTTTTCCTGAATGTTCTAAAGCTGTGTAGCCTGTACATAACCCACCTGAGTAGTGAACATCCTCTGCCTATTTTTCTCAAACTGTCCCAGTCAGCTCCTCCAGCCCTTCTCTCGAGATCTGCCAAGGAAGTTATGCTTTCTGCCATTACAAGTCCTTCATGTCATTCATGATTCTGTGTTCTTTGCAGCCTACACTGGTGGAGGGTTTTCAGAAACAACTCTTTTATTTTTTTCTAATTTCTCAAGACTGTAAAATTTTTTAAATGTCACTGTAACTGAATTATGATTTGGGAGTAAGGAAAGATCTGTGTTTTATAGAATTTACAATCATTTTCCTTATGCTTTTTCAGAAGACACTCAAAGAAAAGTGTTTAAAGCTTTATTAATGGAAAATTGAAATGATGTTTTAAAAGTGTTTTAGAGGTATATGTTTTTTAGGAATGTGGTATCAGAGTCTGTTAGAGGAAGTGCTAAAAAAGCAATTTCTCTGACAAGGTCTTCTAGCACACAGACTTCTACATTTTCACATGCAGTATAAACTCTGAGAAACTGCTGTTTTGTATATTTTACACAGTATGAAACCAATTATTTCATAATTATACGAGATAGCTTCACAGAAGTCCAATCTAGGAAAAGAAAAAAAAAAAAAGTGAATCTAAAATAAATTCTAATATCTGGTCAAGGACTTATCTATTTTATCCAACCAGTTACTGAAACTGGAAACACCAGATTTATTTTTAAGGAATATGATTGTGACTTTTTAAACAAAATCTTGAGGGAGGTGAGTAGGATGCATCTTCATTCTGAATGGAGAAAAATTTTATTATAGTAATTTGAAAACAAATGTCTGATGACTTGTAGAATGAATTCAATGCTTCATGTAAATGTTATCACATTGAGTTTACAGAGTAAAGCATCCTATCTTTATTCTTTAAATTACCTTAAAATATTTGTTTGTATTAAAAAGTTCATACTTTACCTATATTTGTTTGAGAAAATATTCCATTCTGCATTCTGTTGTACTTTCAGTTATTCTGTTTAATTTGTTTTTGCTTTACAGTTAAGTTGATATAAAATGCTTTGCACATATCTTTTGAGAAAAGACTCATTAAAACATAGACGTAACATTTTTTTTTAAAATATATGTATGTATTAGAAACAGCAGAATTGTATTCATTCATAAAATAAGTAATTTCTTTTGTGATTTTTTTTTCTTAAGAATACTCAAAAGTCACAAATTGAAATGTCTTTGTAAGCCTTCCAGAAAAAAATCACAAATACAAAGGCTTATAGCTGATTTAAATTAGAGCAGTGCTATCAAATTAGCAACTTCAGATATTAAAATTATCAATGCAGAAATGTCAGTGAACAGAGCTATTAGTTAAAGAACCAAAGAATTTTTTAGTTGAACATCTTGTACTTGCAGTCATACAGTGAGTAGCAGGGAAGACATAGTTAAGGGAAAATAATATCTTGTCTGTATTCATCTTTTATATAAATATATAAATACCAAATCTCTTAGGTGGAAACTATGGTCGACTGTTTTTTCCTTCTGCCTCAGTGAATTCAAATGCTTTACTGCAAGAAGAGTAAGGCTTGTTTCATGAAGATAGGCACAAGACCATAAAATAAACCCCTCAGGAAGTGAGGCCTGTTATCATTTTCCTTCAGTGCAACGCATGTATTCTACGTAGTGATAAAGAATCCAAGAGATCTCTAGTTTAGTTATTCCAATGTAAATTGACTTTTCTCTTGTAATATTTGTATGAATGTGTATGGCTTTGAGTTTTCAAACACAGAATCTCATTACACTTTATTCTACTGGATTACAGAGCTTTTTACAACTGGAAATATCTTCCTTACACAGGTATTCATGGATCACAGTCCCATCGTCTCTAATTTCTCCCAGATAAAATAAAAAATTTTAGATAGTTTAATTATAAAATGAGCTCAAAACATAGTGCATCGTATTCTCCTAGTGCAGATGGGAAAACAGAAATCACTCCTCTCAAATGGCAGTATAGAAAACTTTTTATAAACTGTACCGCTAATACTGGGTTTCATTTATATCTTCTCCAATGCTATCAACATTTGGTGTATTTATAAGCAAAATAATCTGACAGCGGAATTAAACACCACCATGGGCAGAGATTGTCTGATCTATGAAGAGGTTCTAATGTAGAAAATGGAACAAATATCTGCTTTATTACCAAAAGTCCATGGTGTGTTCTTATTGCATTATTTCATCATGATTCATCACTTATTAACTCAGCAGAAATCTATTCCTGAAAATCATTCAGGTTTTATTTTTCAATTATAACTAAATAAACCATAGTCTCTTTTGTTAGAACGTTATGAGTAAAGGACTATTGACTATCACTGGAATAACTAAAAATATTTACTCTAGATATATCTGAAGTATACATTATAAATATACATCACATATAGATTATTTATATCCATTTACATGTAAGCATAAATTCAGAAATGATTATCTAATTTCTGAAGCAAGACAGTACTTCATATTTCTTAAATTTCTGTTATCACTTGATTCTTACATTAAAAAAAAATGAAACAAGGCAACTTTGTAAGATCAATGTTTGTAATAGAAGAAAAAAATGACATGCAAAAGGAAGTAAAATGTGTTAAAAACCTTGGGAAAAAATATAAATGAAAATAGTTTTATAGATATTTTATCATCTGGTACAGATATTAGAAATATTTCTCTGCAGATAAGTGTGACTAGAATAGCATCCATTTAAAAGAAACTACATTACTGGTTCATCTCTGATGGCTATTGTGGGACTGATATTAGAATAGTGCTATCTGTAATTTACCTTTTATAACTAATAGCTCTTTGTTTTCTGCATGGATCCTTTTAAAATCTCTCATATGCTTTTAAGATATCACTTACCATTTAATCACTTTCCACTTATTCTTCACTCTCCAGGCTCTTCAATCTGTAGCTACTTTATGATTTTCTGCGTTTTTCAAGCATGTACACAGACTCAGTTTCTTAAAAGATCTGTCTGCCTTGACAGATACATAGTATTTTACTCTAATGTTCAGTGTATCATCAGAAAGATCAGATTATTTTTGTGGGCTCTAATTTATTGAATCCCATAGCAAAGGCAGCCTCTGAAACCCATGAGCTTTGCATCATGGGCAAAATGGAGAGTTGTGGCAGAAAAGCACTGGTAGAAAAGGGACAACTAAGTCATTAGACAAGGGAACTGAGATTTTGCAAGATTTCACTGTTCAAATGATTTGTTGGTACTACATTTGTTTGAGATACAGTGTTTGTCTACTAATTCTGTCTTTGAAAATTACCTATAAAGAATTGGTGTAGCTTAATGGGATCTTCAGTGTTTTTAGCCATACCTTCTTTGACCATGTACTGGTCAAACTACCAGCTCAGATCTGGCCCTAAACTAAAGAATTTTGTACATCGTTATTCCAGGTAATAAGTATCTAAATGACTTAAAACAATGGACCTTCTCCAAAGGGTTGGAGACACTGTTTAAAAGGACCACCAATATTTCGCCCCAGTGTAGCTTCTTCAGATCATTTGTTGTGTGTGCTTAAATGCAATGTTAAACTGGGATCTTAAAACTGTAAAGTTCTCAATTGTACTGCAAAAATCAGTTTCTTTTGCAACACTATTATTACTACTAATATAAAAGGAGATGAAACTATCAGCCACTTTGCAGAGAGGTATTATTCACACAAAGATATAAAATCCTTCTGAAAATCCTGAGAAAAAAAGGTAGTTTACTGAGTCTTTAGAGTATGGATTTTGGATTAAGGTATAACAAATATCTTTATTATGATGAAAGTGAAAGACTCAATTAAATTGCAAGGATAAATTCAGGAGCAAAATTTGCAAATCCAGTGTTTCTCAGAGGCATCATGCAATGTCTGTAAAGAACCAGGTGGCTGGCTGTGGAGGAACTGAGTTAAAGCAACACTGAAAATCTCATTTTCCCCTATCATTGCGATCACAATTACATCAGTGTTGTTAGGAGACTCATTCACAACAGAATTCAAGAAAGCCTGAGTATTCAAAGTGGCTAAGAGTCCTTTTTGTTCCCTCCCTCACTGAAGATAACCCTTAGCCATAAAATGTGCAGCCCAACCTTCATTCAAAGCACAAACAAAAATCCAGCCCAGGTTGTGGAACGTTTCTTAGGATTCTACCCCATCTCCCCATATTCTGCAGGTCATATAGAAAGGAGAAATGCAAAACATTATTTCAAATCACTCTTCTTCCATGAATCAGTAAATTCTATCGCTTATTACTACAGAAGGCTGTGGAGATGTAACAAGAGTGCCTTACATATATTTGAAAACTGAAAGGAGTGCACACCTAAAACACCTAAAAAGAAGTGGTAACATCAAGAACCTTTTTATGGACCCTATTATGCAAAGTGTGATGCAGTAACCAGAATATATGAAGCCTCCCAATTGCAAAAGTTTATATACGTAAAAATTAGTAATACACAAATGCTGCATATCCTTTTATATCCACATTAGGTATTAAAATGTGCTTCAGAAACAAAGTATGATTTAAAAAAAATTAAAATATTATCTGCAGTGTCACTATTACTGAGGAAGAAGGAAAGCATTTTGTACTTTGGAAAGATAAAAGCTGTTACATGTATCGAACTTACAAACGCTTGCACGCACATAGACACAGAAATAACAAAACTTCTGCATACATTTTCTCTGGGATTGAGCAGAAGAAAAACAATATTTATGTTTTCAAGTTACTCACACTTTTAAAATTTTTCTGTACTAGCCATTCCAGCCCCATAGCTTCACTATTCTCCATGGCATAAACTGGTAAGTACATGTAGAGTAACCATCTGCTAGCTTCTCTGATGCTGAGCTTTGTTAGCATGCCAATCACAGGAAACATTTCTTGGTTGGGCTCCTACAAGTATGGAGTATTTATCAATGCATTTTTCCCTATTTTTTTTTTTTCTCTCCTTGTTCCCTTCTTTCTTTATTAATTTAGTTACAATCAGATGACTCCTGCAGTCAGTTCATTGTACATAACATAACTTGGTCTCACCGCAGAAGCCCAACGATTTAGTAATGGCTGGCTAGTTAGACCATGAGAAGTTGCTCAGCAAACCTGCAGTGAGGTCTTTACTTCTCACCACCTCGGCAGTGGCTACATGTGTGGCAAGCAGTATGTCTACTCTCTTCCTCATCCTGGGGCTTTCTGGGACTTGAATATTTTGCAAGTTCTATAGGAGAGCTAGCTAGAGATAAAGAACTTGCTGCCACCTGCTTTCCAGGCTAGTTAGGTCAAAAAAATCAGACTTTTTTTGAATTTTGAAATTTTGAAGGTAAATGTTGATATTTGAGACTTCCGAGTTTACTTTTAGGGCAACCTTCACTTGGGCAAAACACTCCAACAAAATACTGCTTCATGTGCTTGCATAGTGCTAGGGAAAAGCCCAATAAGTTGTGTTCTTAAAAGGAAATTTTTGTCATTAGTAGTGCACTTTTGTTTCTACTGCATACATAAATACACATATAAGAACAGCAGAAGAAACTCAATGCCCCTTCTCAAGAAGAGACATGAGATACAGTTTCACGTAGGTTCTGAGACAAGTAAATGTTGCTTGGAAAAAGTTGAATTTCCTACAAAAATAGAAACATTTACTAGAGTTACTAAAATATATTCACAGAAATATCTTGTATTTGTAATTGATTTTGAATCACATGATGTATATGTGCTTTCATGGGTAAACAATTAAACAGATAATTTTTAAATGCTAAGGATGAGTAGTGAGAATAAAATACAAGCATGGGTAGCAGATCATTTTTAAGATTACCAATGACACTGAAACTTATTACCTGCATTCCAGCCATTTTGAGATGGTTCCTATATCAAGAAAATTGAAATATCCAGCCATTTATCTCACCCACCATGTAAATGCCCAGTGTAAATTAAAATATTGATCCTTACTGAAAGTTTGTTCAGCATTCTTCATTCCACCTAAAATTTCACACAAAATTTGTTGTGGTAAGATACCCATCATCTGCAAACAGACTAAAGTACTGAATTCAGATTTTATTTATTCCTGTACCTTTCAAATGTTTTAAATTGTTAGATTTCAGGTTTGAAGGTTATTTGCTGTCAAGTTTTTAATACTGTTCTTTGCTTTTGTAAGTTCAGGATGCACATGAATCAGGGAAGTGGGTTACCAGACTATCCAGTATCTTTATTATTAAATTTGAAACAGATAAGCATTTTGGGTAACAACAGATAAAAAAAGAATTAACAGTGAAGACAACCTCTTTGGGATAAGAATTGTGCACAAGTTGTTATCTGACATTATGTTTACTGCAAATAAGATGTTTGCTTTGTATAAGCTTTCTATGATACTTTGGGTAACAGAAAGCTTCATCACTGTGTTACAACAGGGAATCAATTTTACCATATTTTATCAAGACATAGATGAACAAAGCAACAGTATTATTTAATTTTACCTTTATTCTCAAATATTGATGAGTTACTCTTTGAATTAAAAATCAAGACAAAACTAAATTCATTTGCAGTGTAGCAAGTGAGCGGAGTGCACTTTGCCAGCCAATAGTCTACAAAGCCAGATTAGTTGCCAATACTAATGAAAGCTTTGTTCTACTCTTTTAAAGAAAAAAAAATGGTTTGCCTTACATTTCTGCTGTACACATATCCTCCATATATAATAGCTTTTCTGACGATTCATTGTTTTGGTGATAGCGCTGTCATGAATTTCACGATCAGCAAAAGGAACATTTCCTATATGGTTTGCAGCTATCAAGTAGTTAAAAGAACTGCAGGAAAATGTAATGGGAAATCTCTGAGTAATTGTATAAAGCCAGAAAGAACTAGGACACCATTAAATGATAGTGAAATGATTCTTATATGTGAGTGCAGAAGATATACTGAGATTGATCCTTTTGGTGTTGGTGGAATCTGTCTGTCAAATGTAGGCATCAGCAACTAACTTCAGGGCTTCATTTGGGCAGAAAAACACTGGACAGTGTAAATATGGCATGAAGAGAAGCTAATCGCTTGTGATTCTAATGGTAGTAGCAAAGATGACAACTACAAGGTAAAATGTAGAAGGAATTTTGTTAGTAAACCCTGCTTCTGGAGGCCCTCATTCTGAAAGTAAGTTTTGAAGAAGTGTCTCATGTCCTCATGTCCTCATGGCCTCATCATTCGATCAGGCTGGGAAGACTCATGATGCAAACAAGAAATGAGTTGTAGGAGAGGATAAGAGGTCCACAGCTTTCATTTGTTTCCTCTTATGATGCACTACACTGTGAGCATAAATATAGGGAGAGTGCATTCAGACTTTATAAGCACTGATAAAGCCATAGTACACCTGTAAGTAACATGTTCTGGATTGTCTCTTACTTTCAGGTCACTAATAGTGCTGAGTCTCTGGCACAGTAGTTTGTCCTTATGTATTGACAAGAGGAATGAAAGATTGGACTGAATTTTATCTTGGCTTAAGTGTTGTATTTGGAAGGCATACTTATTTCAGGATTATCACGTTTGTTAAAAAAATGACTCTTGTGAATAATCTTTAACACTTAGTTCTTCACAGCAGGAAGAGAAAATTTTGTGGATATTACTTTGTGCAGTCAGGACATAACTTAGGGGAATTTCATGTTTCCAGTGCAGGATTCTGGTAATGCAGTGCTCTACTGAATATCCACTAAAGAAAAGATTCTAATAGAGTGAAGAATCTGAAAAATATTTGTAGTTCCTAGAAATGTTGTGGAGTTAATATTGATTAATGATATTAAAAGGAATCCAAAATATCTCCTGTTAAAGACTTGTTATTTTACTATCTCATGACTCATATGTGGTTCACAGAAACGTTGACAATTATTTTCAGAAATCCAAGACATTACAGGTAATGATAAATGAAATAAAACAAAGCAATAATAACCAAAACCAACATTAAAAAAAATAAAATAAAAACTTTTAATTGGAAGGTGTAAAGCTCACTTAGAAGCAGCCATAAAATGGCTCACTCTGGATCTATTCACCACATAAATCTTAAGAGAATTAACAACAGAATGGTTTTGCTTTGTGGGGTGCAAGATCCAGAATGGGTTCTGTTCACTTACAAGATCAAGGTGCGGTATAAATCCTAATCTCAAGAAGAAGACTCAAGGTTGTACACTTTCAAAACCATAGTGATCCTAAGACTACTGCCTCAAAAGAGAAAAAAATCCAGCATGTAGGTATGGTAACAAATGTTGATTGGACCCTCACATCTTCTTTACACTTTTGCTTTGAAAACTGTGGTCTGTGTTATTTACTGACTCTGCCCTCATGTCTTGGAAGATGAGATTGTCCTTGGACAGAAGAAACAATTGCCACACTTTCTAAGCAAAAAAAAAAAAGAAAAAGAAAAAGAAAAAAAGAGGAACAAAGAGGATTCATGTGAATAAACTTGCTTCATTATGGAGAAAATTCAGTGTCAGTTGATGCAACAAGTACATCAGAAGTGAGCTGAAGAGAACTGCCTTCACCTCATCATTCCTTTCATGTTGGATTTTCTGTAGTCCCCATATTTAGTTGAATGCGTTACCCAGAAATATCATCCAAATGAGGAAACTAGGAAAGCAATGCGATCCCTTGTATCCACCAAATAATTTATTTTGTCTGTGCTTTGCTGATATTGTGATATTTCAGATATGCTTAGAAAGGTGACCAACTAATCATAAGTAACCTTTTCAAACACAGATGTTCTAGATCTTGAAGCCCAAATGTATTTTTAAAAATGACTTAAATGTCTAGAATAGCAGTATAAAATTGCAATCCAATTCTTTGAAAATCTAAATTTTATACTAACAAGTATTCAGGCAATTCAGCTGCACTTATTCAGAAAGATTTAAAAGAAGGTAAAGGGGATGAATCATAAAGGATTTGCTTTGCTTTTCTAATTGAAAATTTCAATGCTGTTAATACTATTCACTTCTTCTTGTCCACTCTAATCTTATTTATTGTGCCTCTGACATCTTCTATTATCCTTCCCCTGACTCCTTGTTTTAGATGAAACAGTTCTACCTCTTTAACATTGAAAACGATATCATTTCAGTGCTACCAGTGGCAACTTCCTGTGCCTTTATATATACAAATTAAAGAGTGGATTATCATTAATTATGTACTACAATTTTTCCTGGCAACAGTCTGAAAGTGACACAACATTTGCTTTTGTCATAGTTCTATTAAGTGAACCCAAATAGAGCTGCTGAAATTTATGACAATTTACTATGTTTTTAATTTGCAACAAAGGGTCAGGATCATGACAATGATTTCGTTTTATTTTGCATTTTATTTTCAACAGTTCTTATAATTGTTAATTACATTGTTTAAACTAGATTGTTTTTATCATTCTAACAACCTCTATTTATTGTATATTGAGAAGAAATTTACTGTTAACATTACTTAATTTTCTAACAGTTCTGTTTAATAATGGAAAAAGCCTTTATAGGAAAGGCAACTGCTCTAACCAGAATTACAATAAGGAATTTTTTTCTTGGAAAAGGAAATTTACAGCACATTCAAAGGATAGTTTGGGAAAACATCTTAGTATGCAGAATTTTTGCACATGAGTATCACTATCAGACATGGACAATATTTTCCATTTATCAAGAGGTAGCACTGGGATTTGCCAGCCCAAAAGGTCATTGTCACATAGCCCTGTCCTGGTACTTGCTCTGGGAAAGCAAAATTAGAAGGTAACAAAAAACATCAAGTGCAAATCTGTAAAACAAACAAATTTACTGGTAACATCAATAATACTACCGCAGTGACCAGCTGAATCTAAGAGTGATTATATATATTTATTAAAAATGCATGATAAACAGGCACAACATTTGATTGGTTTTATTACAATAACGAGGGCACAATCAAGCCTGAAACTTTGTGGATGCTGGACCTTATGAAGGAGGGCTCGTAGAATTGCCCACAGTGTGAAGGATAAAGGGAGATGAAGTAGAAGCAGTGCTTTACCTCGAGGCAGGCTGGGAGGTGTATTCAGGATTCCTCCCAGTGTGCAGATTTCCCGACTCCCTCTACATAAATATTTTTAGGAGAGAAGCAGAACCAAGGGCATTTTTAACCTATTCCCCATGTTAATTTTTACAGTAGTGTGAGTTTTGCAGTGAGCACTTGGACAAGCTGATGTATGCTAAGTTAATAAGAGCTTGAATTATTTATGTAAACATTATACATTGTGTAGCTCTATTAATACATATATATATTTAATCAATGCAATTACTGACATGATTATATACATTCATAACTAAGTAAAAGATATAGAGAGATTATTATGGATATCTTAATTTCCATATGTAAAAATTAACATTTTAAGTAGTAAATTAGCTAATAGAAGTCTACAAAAATGTCAGATCAGTCTCAATTTTTTTATTTTTACACATTCTTACATTAAAATCATATCAGTAAATTTCATCTTAAAAGAGCCCTAAATTTATACTAGAACTTGTGTTTTTTGGAGAAAAATATCTGCAAGGACTGCTCACAGATAATCATATGAGTTGGATACTTAGTGGTCAAACTTATAAAATGACTGCCTTTCTGACTTATGACTGCTTACGAGCTCTGGTTCCTGTGGTGTTTTACACATCTTAAGGTGGCCGTGGCTAAGAGAAGATAATTAAAAACATATTATGAAACATACATATTAACAAAAAACAATAAGGAGAAATGCATAAGATAAGAGACAATATTTGTGGGCATGTGTGCTCCACATGAATCAAAGATCATGTAATTTGCATAATATTAAAAATGGGAAAATAAGATTACATCATGTTCTATATGCAGTACTTATAGCTGTCAGAATAAAATATATTTAATATATTTTGATTTAATATTCAAATGCATTGAACATCTCCGAATCATCTGATCTCTCATCTAGGAGGCTTATTACTTCATTCTGACAGGATGAATGAAAACATACCTGTTCAGTAGGTACTAACAATTTTCAATAGCCCTAATGATTACGTTTGCAGCTCCTATGCAGTTGTAGAAGCCGTCTAGTATGCTTAACAAATTCTTCACCCTCTGCACAGTGCCTAATATCTTAATTTGATATTTCCTATTAGTGCTTTCAAGTAATTCTGTCATTTTAACTCTCAGCAATTGAGGCTAGAAATAGAATAATACGTTAAAGATGTGAATAAGGTTTTGTGAAATGGTTAGATGCTAGTCAATGGTCTTTGGCACAAAACACTCTTTTTTTCCACTGAGCTACAAAATTCTACTTAGATTCTGTTTATAGAAATGTAATGCACATTCTTTTTTTTTTTAAATTTTTTTTTCTCCCACAGTAATAGCAATTTTACTTTGATCTCACAGCAGCCAAAGTATTAAATGTAAGCATGCTCATAAGCAAGGTAAAAGGCAGGCACAGCCTATGATTTCTAGTAGAAGGTCATAACCCAGATTTTTTTTAAATAACTATTACAATGAGGAACAGAGTATAGCCACAAAAGGAGTAGTTATAATTTATGCCTGACTTACTTCAGCAGAATATAGTTTATTTATAAACTGCTTATGGCAAACTCTGTATGCCCCTGTTCTATGCATGTGCTGAACTGTCTTCTGGTAAATTATTTAAATTACACCTAGCAGTAATTCCTGAGGACTTTCATACTTCATTTTCTCTATTAATGTAACAGGGAAAAGCTGCTTTGCAAGGATTGCTCTAAATTCCCAGAGTGTGAGTTCCAAACTCTGTATGTGTTGCATTATGCCTGTCAAAAAACTTGTCTTCTCCTGAAATTTATTACTGAAGTCTCTCCACTAGAACTACTCATTGAAGCCTTACGGAAAGCTCATACATGATTTAAGAAGCTAACAGCACTGAAAGAAATAGGTCAGGTAAAAAAAACCCTGAATTTAAGCTACCTTCACTTATTACTTATGCAAGATTATGCATAATTTAGCACACTGCTGAATATGCAAGGGCAGAATAATTGTTTACCAAAATATTTACTCTGTGTTCGTACCTGTGTTTTAGCGAGATAAGGTGATTTCTCAGCCCTTGCTAATCACTTTAGAATTAGAAAAGGATTAAATAAGTTTTTGATTATGCTGATAACTGCATGACATTATATGTAAACAAAACTCATGTTTAACAACCTTTTTCAAAGAGGATACCTCATACATTAGACACATCAGCTTGTTGAGTGTAAGTTTAACCTCTTTCATAGGACTTCCCTTTTATGATCCCTGTTTAACCCTTCTGAAACACAGGTGTGAAGGAACAGGACTATGAATCCCATGTGTTCCTTTCACACCACCAGCACCAAAGTCTTGGGAGAGGATCTATTTTAACTTGGGGGAAAAAAACGATCGAGCTCTCCTAATTTTCTATAAAACAGCAGGGGGTCCAAGGAAATGGGGGATGGAAGTGGTTTTGAAATCTGAAACGTATAGAAAAGCCTAGATCTTACACTATCTGACATATCAGTGTTTATCTTCAATTACTCATGTCAAAAGAGACCTTGAAAAGAAGCCTCGTTTTAAAAAATGCTACTTATATTTTATACTTCAGAAGAGAATATGTGTAATTCAAAAGTAACATATAGTTTGCGAATGTGGATGATCACAACAAAAGTGATAGCTTATTACAGCTTTCATGTGAAAGTAAGATTAGGAAGGATACATACCCATGTGAAAATAATTATTTTATGGATAAAGTATATTTCAAATGTAATAGCTTTGTAGTTCTTAAGTTGAAGAAGCATTCCATTAATCCAGTTCATATGTGCAATCTTGCCTAATTACTTTTCTACCAACTCTCATTATTATACATGCCATCTTTAAATTGAACCATAGATAGTATTCTCCCATCTATCAAACTCATGACACCAGGAGCACAGCTTTGAAAACTGACTTGCTGACACACTTGGTGTAGGGAACCTGCTTTGGCAGGGGGGTTGGACTCGATGATCTCTGGAGGTCCCTTCCAACCCCTAAAATTCTGTGATTCTATATGATTCTCTGATCAGAAAACAAAATGATGTAAGTCTGAGAAAATATTTTTAAAGAATGACAATAAAGAGGATTTCCATTCAAGAAAGATTCCCCTGATAGGATATGTTTTATAAAGCCATATAAAAATGCATTGCTGGTCATAGAAGAATGAAATAAGTAGGCCTGTACTTTATATTCCATACTACTTTTCCCTTTAGTGTAGATATATCTTAATGTTAAAATTTACTAGATACAATTAATCTCTTTAAATTGTCTTCCTTTTCAGTTTGCTTCAAAAGGGAACATGAGACATTTGCTTAAATCATTGCATCTAATTCTACTAACAAGCTTCAAAGAATTACAAACTTGTCCCTCCCAAAACAGCTAAAGAAAAGCCCCTTTCTGGATTTAAACCTTGGAAAAAAAATACTTAAGCCAAATAAGTATCATAACAAGAACCAGCAAATATTTTCCCCTTCATGCCTTCCTGCAGTGAGAAGCCGATTTATGTTATGTCCCTTTAAGTTCTTAAGACATTAATTGCATACATAAGATAACTTTTATTTCTACATTGACAGCATCACTAACTACAATTAAAATCTATGCAACAGTATCAATCCAATTAGGGAATTTTGTTGTTTGTTTTTTTGGCCAGAGAGAAGACTATTTTCATAACAGTGTCTCAAAGATAGCCCTGATTAAGGGAATAAATTTTGCAAGGTAGAGATTGAGCCAAATATGTATTTTGAGGTTGAATGTCAGCAAAAGAAAGTGAGCCTCAAAAGGACAAAAAAACTTTGAGCCATACAAGACATTTCATGCAAGACACAAAATCCACATTACCAACTGAGAATTCAGCAAAAATTCTTGTTTTCCTTAAACGGGTCTTATTTTTTATTATATCTTAGCTTAAATTGTGGTAGAAAAACTATCTGCACCCTTAACTCCATAAACTGATCAGCAAACAATAAACAGTCCTCATCATCTTACCTAAAAAATAATTTGATTTAAAAAAACTTTGATTATTCATCCCAGATTTAAATCTCTGAGATGCTTTTTGTGAACACTTCTAGTCATCTGAGAAAGTTTTATTTTAATCTATCATTCAGCCTTTCTTTTTGTATGCGGCAAGACCTTTCTGTGACATTTCATTGGATCACAAGACACCTTCGAACTGGCTGGACTCCGTAAATTCATTCAGCTTCAAAATAATAGGTGGGCACAGATTCATCATACATTTTCTATCAGCAATTATAAGAGAAAAATTCAAACATTCAAGAGATCCTTATCAACATTCAACCACATATGTATTTAACCATTCTTATCAGCAGTGAAGAATCATCATTTGCATAATTCCAGGGTTTGTTTGTTCTGAGGAGTGTTTTTTTCAAGTACTGCTTGCTATCAAAATAGGCACTCCTTGAAGCAGTAGAGCTGAAGTTCTTGGTATCTATGTGTTATGAGATCAAGTTGCATACATCAGAATAAAATTGAGTCATCTAGGTTGGATAACATCTTCAAGATCATCAAATTCAATCATCAACCTGACCTACTAATTTCCATTACTAAACCATGTTACTTAGTGCCACATTCAGGCATCTCTTAAATAGCTCAAGGGAACCACTGCCCTGGGCAGCTTGTTCTAATGTTTGACCACTTGCTCCATGAAGAAATTGTTTCTATTATCTAATAATCTAAGCATTCCTTGGCACAACTTGATACCCCATTTGTCCTATCACTTGCCAGCTAAGAAAAGATGTCAACATCTTCCTTGCTGCAACCTTCCTTCAGAACCGTGAGGTCTCCCTTCAGTCTCCTCTTCTCCAGAACAAACAATCCCAATTCCCTCAACTACTCCTCATCATTTCTTTTCCTTGTTTACCACTGAGAGAAATAAGGGAAAAAAAATACTAAGAAACTGGGATCTAAACTTTTGTTATCTTTTGAAATTGCAAATGTGTTTTAACTGTGATTTTTCACAGTGCTTTCACAGAAATTAGTGATTTCACAGAATAGAGATTAATGACGATCTATACATTGTGCTTACTCTGATTAGATATCCAAACATTAAAGTATTAAAATGTAAATTATTTGTTAGCATTTCGCTACTGTTGACTTGACACTCATCAAAATAAAATAGTATGTAGACAAACATACAGAAAACAAGAAGTCTTATTTCTACTCCTCTCTGTATATGTGTGTTGCTTCATTCATCCTACCTTCCAGATCAGCTTTTCCAAACTTACATCCACCTAGAATGACACAGTCCTGTAATAAGGGTACTAAAACCCTCAATTGGGTCATGTTAGGAGACTCTGTTTTTGTTCAAACTTCAGATTTGGAAGGAGTCAGTACAGAGAGTTTATGTCATTTTATGATCAGTCCTTCAGCTAGCTGCAAGAAGGTTTTGGTTGTGATGAAGTTACAGGCAAGTTTATGCAGCAACTGGAGTGATTTTTACATTAAAATAATTACTCTTACAGAGTACTTTTCTTTCATCCTCATCTTTCAAGCCAGGGTTCTTCAGATCTGTGCACAAATGCAAGCATATGCATCCCAGCTGAATCCTTGCCTGAACATTTTGGTTTTCTTTGCTGATATTGTATAAAATAATTTGTAATTTTAACGTGTCTAGAGGACTACATTTTATTATATTAGTGCTAAGATTCCCATGGTATTCTTTTTTTTTAAGTATAACCTTCCTTGGAGTATTTAACATTCCAGGTGCTGCACAGATCAACTGGAAAACTGCTCAAAACTGAATATATTGCCATGACTATAATTATACAACTCTGCATTTAAGAATTCCTGATTTTGCTCTTGTCCTAGGGAAATTACTGAGACACCTGTGTAATCTTTGTATAATGTTAGCACAATCCTCTCAGTATGAGTAATGTTTCAACCAAACAATATCTCTTTATGAAAAGACATAAATAGCCCTACTACTATTGTCTTTTTTTTCTTCTTTTTTCTTTTTTCTTTTTTTTTAAGAGAGAGAAAAAAAAATTAAAAAAGCATTAACAAAACACAACCACAACAACAAAAGCCTGGGATATTTCTCACTAGCAGGCAATTAAGCATTACACTTACTGAGACTGTAGTTTTCAAAGAGACATAGTTATTGAAAAAAAGCTCTTTTCCAGCACTTTCCTGCACTGGGGAAAAAAAGAGGCAATGCTTGAAGACCACGGTCTATGTGTTCCCTATGTACTCCTTGGCTTTACTTCATTACACTGTGGATCATAAATAACACAATGGTTCCTTCTGATTGGAAGGATTGCCTGCTATATAAAAGAATTAATAAATCATAACAGGATGATCTCTTGGATACAACTGTGTTTTTCTGGATCAAATTCGCTTTGAAAGAAGGAAAATGCCTGTAATTAAATACATTTGCTGCTCAATTCTTAGAGAAGTTAGAATGTGATCATTATAAAGTAGCACTTAATTTGTCTTTTACACAGTAATATTTCCAAAATGGAATTGCCTTGTAATATAGAGACATTGCATTAGATTATTGCTGACCCCATGGTGCTAAAGAGCGACATATTATCTTCTACATCATACTGAATGTCTGAATTTCCAAGTTAGATAATCAGTAGTGGCCTGATCAGCTCTTCACACTCAACAGTTCAATATTTATCAGGGGCATCTTAGTAACCTGGCTTAAATACAAGAGAAGTCTAACTAGTGCATAGTTACAGTCCATTGATGGCAAAGTATTGTATATGTATGCACATATTTTTTTTCCATACCACATCATTTCTTCAGTTCATCTGATTATATTAAATCTTATTCTTTTTTTACAAAGCCAATTTTAGCACATTAACCTATACCTTAGTATTGATTACAGTAGAAGGAGAAAGATGAGACAAGGAGAAAGTATAAGAAAAAGCAAGCTGTACATTGGTTGTGAACTTGTATTTTCTGTGGGGTTTTTTCTTATTTTTTGTAGGTATAGAATTATTCTTTAGATAACGTAAATTCTTATGATTAATAAAATTATTTTTTAGCACCAGTTTTGGAGTAAATATGAGTGAATCACAACAAATTTGGATATAGCCATGAATTTTGTGAAAATATGTGAGTTTCATTATTTCTGTTCCTTATAAGTTCATATGGAAGTCACACGAATTCTGTTTCATCCACCTTTGCTTCCATATTTGTATATTGATGGTAGTCCTAGGTGTTGAGTTCCTGTAAAGACTACTAAAATTAACAAGTAGAAGACTTCTCTTTCAAATCTCTGAAACAGTAAACAGATCTTCCATTATTATCTGCTTCTTGTGAACATCTGTTCACAAAAATTCACATTCTTAAAAGAGAAAAGTAATGTTAACTTCTGAGATTATTATGTAACAGCTCATCTCTGTCAGTGGGAGTTATTCTGGTAGCTTATTATTAGACCAAAAGCAACAGAATATCATTTTAACATGTGTTGTAGTAAGTAAATAGGTAAGAAAGAAAATACAATGCTACAAATTCATTAGAATATGCATCATATTTTTCCATAGTTAGAATACTCTACATGGAATTTATACACCTATGCAGTTTTTTTGTATATATCATATAATTTCTAGGTTTCTTTTTTCCTACTTGGACAATTATAAAGAGGATGTTGTAAAGAGGATAAATTATAAAGAGGATGTTCATTCCTTTCCAAATCCTAAAGTTCTTAAAATGTTTAATGTAATAGCATTTCTATCATTTAAGATGAAAATTTAAGATATTTACATATTATCCAGATCTGAAAAATAGATTTTACTGCAAAAAAGCAATTTCAGAACACCATGTCCACTGAAAAAGCACACAAGAGTGCTTACCTCCCCGTGAAGGATTAGTTAATGGCAGTATTACAGACAAGATGTACAGCCAGGAAGGGATTGGGATGATTATCTTTACATCCTCGAAAAAAATTCTTCTCTCAAGAAAAGTTGCAGGAGATATTTAGAAAGACACAAATTATGCCATTAGGCAATTTGCAGTTTTCCTATGCCCCTTGAAAACTGACGCATCTAGGATTATGTAACTCCAAAGAGTTCTTAATGTATTTCTTAATTACTTGTGTGCCCTCGTGTTTCCTACTTGCAACACTGAGGGATGAGTGAAATGAATGACACTGAAATTCAGACAATTCTTGTCACACAGTTTTTGGAAAACTAAAACCCCAAACTTCTGCAGCTGAAATTCTAACGTTTGAGTATATACTGGAATAAATTCAAGTCAGAAATAAGAACTACATTAACGATTAGTCTATATTATCCACAGCAAAGAGATCAGTACAGCCAAAAATTCTTCAGAGCTGAATAAACAAGAAGTCAACCTGATTTCAAGATTCTGAGGGTATGGAAGGTATGAACTGTGAAGAAATTTTGCTTGTGCACAGGTTAGAAATAATACACAGCCATATCTTATTCAGATTATGAAAGCATTTTATGCACAATGCAATAATTCTGTAATTCAAAGACTAATATTAGAGATTTCACTAAAGGAAATAAATACCAATGGTATTAATTGAGGGTAAAAATTAGTCTTTCTGAAGTTATGATATGGCTGAAAACTTATAATTTCCGGGAGCTCTAATTAAGGTTTAGATGCACCTGCTCATGGGACTGGTTTGTACTGGACAGAAAATATGAACCAACCCAGTCATTTAGTCTGGGAGCTACAGGCCAGGTGGAGTACAATTAGAGATTTCTAATGACTTTTAATGCCTGCATTCATGTAACAGGATTGTAAAAGGACTCTGTGCGTATCTCTTGGCTGAGTGGGTGGGGTGCCTGTTTTAAGATAATAAAATAAAATAAAATGATATTAACCTTGTGGCTGAAATTTTGTTCAGTTTTTACCAAATGAAAGTGGTGACTCACACCCTTGTTGAAGTGCCCTATTTTGCAGGACACCAGGTAAATTGGATTTCTTTTTTTTTTTTTTTCCAAGTAAAAAGAAAAGTAGAGGAAAACTGCAGCTTGAGAAGAGAGAAATTTCAATATATAAAAATACATATTCCTATGTACCACACACCTTCAAATGTAAAAAGTAAAATCCATTTTAAATCAAGTCCTGTCCAAAGTAGCCAAAATCTCTACTGTGAATTTAGTCTTTAATGTCAGTGTTCACATGGTATTTCTGCAATTCAGTTATTAACATACAGCCATTTAGACAGAGGTAGGATTACTTGCTTAGGTGTTCAGAGGAGCTGTTTGGTTACATAGAACGCAAGCTAGAGTAATATGTTTGCCTGCATTTGTGGACACATATAAAACACATCCTCTATTAAAACAGATGCAAGTGATTGCAATTTAATGCTACTCAAGTATAACTAATTAAATAGTTTAATTAGCTAATAAGGCTTATATTGAAATGGTGGTTAATGAAAGGGACAGAAATGCTGAATACAGTATTTACATTGCATTACACAGGAAAAAGCTTGAAAACAACTTCCTCTTCCCTAGGAAAACAGTTGCATAAACAAAGGGTTTTTCTATTTTGTATTTTCTATACCACATTTTCTTTCTTATTTACTCTGTACACTTAATGGCTGTACACATGTTGAATAGATAAAAACAGATTATTTTGGCTGCAGCACAAATGAACACACTGATGTTCACAAATCATTTAAAAAGAGAATAGAGAAAGGTGTAGGTTCTGTGGCCTATCAGAGCAGTGGTACTTATTGTGGGTGGGCAAGGGAAAAACTTTGTTTCTAACTATTAGATTTATCTGTTCTAATGGGGTATCTAGCATTTAAGTCAGAACCTTTGCTACTACATTTATTAGACTTAGGAAATTTATTGTAGGTGTAAACAAAATAAATATCTTCTATGTGCTCATCTACCAGAACAACATCTCTACCTGATGAAATGTACCTTGATATCGGTCAATCCATTCTTCCCATGCAAGATTGCAGGGGAGTTTTTTAAAGTGTGAGAATTCTAATAAAACAAGAAATTCTCTCTGCTGAAATCAGTCATAAGAGTCCTATGGATTTCAATTAAAATAGCATTGAAAGCTAACATTTGATGTTTTGTTCTTCCTTCTTTGCAAAGGAGTTCAGAAGTGTCTGCAGCACTTCTGGTTAGGAGTTTTCAATTTTGATTCCCTTAACATCTGAAAGATAATAATTGGTGCAGAGACTTCTTATTAAATGTGGGGATTAGAAAGCTATATTAAAATAGAAAATAAGTGCTAAATAAGTGTTAGTCAAATATCCCTCACATCAAAACTACTGTATGATACAGTCAATATGTACCCAAAGTCCCCCACTGTCTGCAGCTTTTCTGCCTGTACCTGCAGATTCCAGATGTATTTTGTGCCCTGAAAATAGTCCTGGACTTTGTTATTTTTGCACATGTAGACCATAGAGGATATGTCAGTATCCAAAGGATGTGCTATTTCCATCCATTAGTTGAAAAGTAAATAAAATAAGTTCTGAGAAAATATTTTTTCTTAATTTTTTTTCAGTTATCTTAACAATCAGCAGCCAGCTTCATATTCCACGGATTCTGAAAGAATCTTGGAACTACGTTGATTCATATAATTTGACACATGTTTA
Source organism: Tympanuchus pallidicinctus (assembly GCF_026119805.1). NCBI lineage: Eukaryota > Metazoa > Chordata > Aves > Galliformes > Phasianidae > Tympanuchus > Tympanuchus pallidicinctus. The sequence goes on along the minus strand of NW_026294618.1, from coordinate 38,382,493 downwards.
ATTGTTTATCTTTTGCTGTACAAATGAGATCTACATAAATATATATGATCAATAATATAAATATTTTTTAAAAAGTTGACTAATCAGATCAATTTCAATCAGAAATCCAATCCACAATTTACAATTAATATTCGGTTTATCAATTCCTGCTAAAATAAACACTAATTATGGCACATTCTTGCTTCATAAATGCTCTAGTTTAGCTTGTTAAGAAATGCTTTGTGTAACCTGACAGTTTTTATTTTGCAAATCAATTGCACAACTGCTTGGTTCTATAGAGAAGGCAAAGCTATGCCACACATGGCGGCTAAACAGCATATGAATTAAATTCCATATAAGCAAATTTCTTTGTAAGTAATTTATATTGTACGGTAAACTTGTATCCAACTAGAACAGCAAATTAAAACATTAATCACATCTGTAAAATTTAAGGCTTTGTGCATACAGAAAAAATATTAGGGAAATACATTTTCCTGTATTGCTGAAATAAATATTGCACATATGGAAGCCAGTCTAATCCTTCTCATTATAGTGTGGATGAAGATGAACATTAAGCCCATATAACATTTCTTTCAGAATTAGTCGATAGCTCATTTTAGTAGGTAGCACATATTTCCAAACCTGAAATGCCCACGTTCAATCAGATTTGCAGTCTCTTACCCTTTGCTGCTGAAGCTTTTCAGCACTGTTAGGTAACCAGTGTGATTATTCCATATCACATACTGATGAGAAGACAGAACAAGCTCTCTCTCTAGTGCTGAGCAGGTTGTAAGCTGTGACAAACTAACTTGCTCTGAAATTATCAAGTGTTCCAGCACTCCTTAGCATTACTAACATAGGCAGCTTGCCAGCCCCCTCTCCAACATCCAAACCGTCTTCCTCTCTTAACCACATTTTTACCCATCTGCTTCACAAAGCTGTCCACATGCTTTGACTTACTCACATATTTGAGTACAATGCAAGTTTACTTTAGATCCAAACCTTTCTGTGCCGTTCAATGAATGGTTACTTAACTATATCTAGAAAATGGGTTTTAAGCCCAGTAAGTAAAGCTAGATTGATGATATTATTACTTAATATCTTAACACTGTATTACTGTCCTTATCCATGACTGTAAACACTTTTGACCCCCCTCTTCTATTCACATGTGGACCCAAAATAGGAAAAGGCAAACTCCTTTGCACAGAGATGGGACATTTAACTCACACTTGGAGGTACAAAAGAAGGTATCATCAAAGTTTAGCTCCTCCAGGCCCTCACACCCATTCCACCTCTAAAGGTAGAGCCCACTAAAGGGAAAAGGGAGGTAGAGCCCAGGTGGGAAATTACGAAAAGACAGAAGAGTTCAGGTCCATAGCAGTTTGTTCCTGAAGGGAAACTAGGTTTCTATCTGACTGTAGCTTCATTAGTTCCATGGCTTGTGCTTATTCACTTGGAAATAAGAAGCTGTTGCAGAGTTGCTGCTACAGAATGGGTTTCTCTGCAGTGTGACCTACCTTTTTTTTCCCTCATGAAAAATTATATTTATTTGACCTTTGCTTGACCTCTAATCAACAGAAACACTTTGTTGTTTACTTACATTTCCTGTGCTTTCATTCAGCAATCACTTTAACTCCCAACTGCTTTGAGCTTTGTTACCATGTTGAATGATCATTCTTCAGATTTCAAGAAAAATCAAGAAAATTATATAACTAACATGTCATTGCTCGCCTGAGGACTGGGAAGGTACATCATGTAAGTGATATTTGGAGATATTACTCAAGCAAATAAATGTTTGTAATTGCTTTTCTCCCAGAAATGCATTTAAGTGTTTTCTTAAAAAAAAAAAACAACAATGAAACAAAACAAAAAAAAACCCAACAAATTTAAAATAGCTTACAAAAGAATGATGACTAGCTGTCCCTTAGAGAGTCACAAGAGAAATGTTTATTATTCTGTTCTTGAAAATTCATTTTGACAACTTAGTATAAGTTTATTTGCACACTTCTGCATATACTTGTGGATCACCATGCTTTACTCTAATAGTTGGATGCATATTCATTATCACAAACATAAAATATTTTGAGGTTATCAAGATTTTTTTAGAGAACAATATTTTTAAAGTGGCATATAATGCAGGATACATTTTTAAAGCAGCATCAGGAGAGAGATGTCTAGAGGAACTGTCAAAATCACATTACATTCCTAACTGTAATTAAAATTAGCAGAGATTAAATCCCTGAAGAACATAGAAAAAAATACTAGATATTTCTCCTACCATCAGAAATTTAATCTGAAAAAATCTAAATTCTGAAAATCTTGCAAATGCAGTAGTTATTTACAGTGGATTTTGGTAGGAAGAGTTCTTTGTTCAGAGTGACATAAAGTAGTATCCACTGCACTCCTACTTTGGACAGAAACGAGAAATGAAGACCGGAGTTCAGTCCTTAGAGGACAAGGATCACAAAGTATAAAACATTTACTATATGAGGAGAAACGAAATATCTGCATCATGCCATAAGGAAGATAAACAATTAGTTTAATTAACTCTGAACTAGCCCAGCTAGGGCTAGGCTGCTATTATTTTGTGCACAGCAGTGATGCTGTTAATTTTCATGCCTTACAGCCCTGAGTGAAGTACTCACTGCATGTGTGCTGTTTTTTCTCCTGACAGGTGCTTTTGCCTGGGAAGCTCTTCATTTCCTTTGGCTCTGAACCACTGCCCCAGAAAGATCTAGCTGCTGCCAGTAATTTCTAGACACCTTTCCGTACCACCAAACTTCAAACTGTTCAGATGGAAGATCTGAACTGTTCTTGTAAAGGATCTGGATGGGGTTTATTGTTTTTTATATGGTATAATCAAATATTTCTTAGTAACCTATTAAAAGCTACACTAAATAAAGGAAATATGAAATTAATTACTTTTTTTTTTTTTTTTTTTTTGTATCATGTACTATTACCCCCATTTATCCTAACACTTCTTTGATAGTGTACACGCAGTAATGTGCACACAGATGGGATGGCTGCTGCTTCTTTAAACCCAGCAGTAGTCTGTGAACCAAAAAGCTATGGGAAGGCAATACCCAACCTTTTTATGATGAACCTGATTAAATATTTGCTCATTTCAGTATTTTACCATGTCTTCACTGTCATTCACTACATTTCACCATGTATTTCACTGTCTGTATAGTATCAAGATATTTTTTATCTATTCATTTTTTGTATGGAAAGATTGAAAGTGAAGTCACCACCAGAGCAGATTAAGGTGTTGATTCACAGAGATACATAAGCTGCTTCACAGAATGGTGCTGTATCCTAACAATATCTGAAAGAGAGAGGCAAATATCTTTCTAACTTTGTCATTTCTCTCATACCCCAAAGTTCTGAATTTCAGAGGTCTGTAATAGCCTGCCATTTTCATTCCCTTCTGTTCCAGAAAGAAAATGCAGTTACTTCATTCAGCATTTGCATGCCAAATGGATGTAATCGAGTCTCTGTAACAGTCTTGACAAGACCAAATTCTTCTCCTCACTCATTCTTTGTTGAATACCACACCAAAAAAAGAAAATTCCAGTGCATGCCTGTCCAAATGGATTATAACTCTACGGGTCAGAGGCTGGCAGGTTGTACAATCCCAGATATGATAAATTTTCTTTAAAATCCTTTCCTAGTATTAGTTACTAAATTGACTTTATGCTATATGATTTTCATTTCATTTTAGGAGTTCCTCAAATTTAAGTCTAACATACTAAGGACTTCTGCGGCTGGCTTTTTAAAATATTATTCTACATAATTGCAGCACTCTGTTCTGAGTGTGTTGACCACTGTTACAATGATAACAGGCATTGCTTACTCATCAGTGAGCGCATGCCTAGAATTTGGTAATGTGAATGAAATAATACAACAAAATAAGTAAATAATAAAAACAATAAAATAAAGACCTGAATTTAAGATGCAAGTCTGGGCACAGAACTACTACTGGTGAACTGAAATCATCAGTACTGATGAAGGCCAGACTCCTTTGGTTTGAGGATCTGTATGAAGAACAGTTTTCACACAAAAATCTTTCCTGTTCTTTTGCAAAAATGGCTATCTAAATTTTCAGCGTATTTCTGGAAATGTTATTAATTACGCAATAATAAAAGCAAATAGGCAAGCCTTTTTCCTATCTTCAAAGAGAGGAGTATACTTTGTGCTGACAATGTGAAGTTAAAAAAAAATAATATAACATTTAAAAAAAATGTATTCCTCAAAATCTTTTCATTTGGATAGCCTGGAATGTTTAATATCATCAATGATGTTTCTCCTGATATGCATACATTACTAAGAGCTTTCTGTGATATGTGCACAAACCACAGATACAAACCTCTTTTCTTTATGACAAGCAGTGTGTACTCTGTTTCACTGGCTTTGTCACGATGCCCTCTCTCCACCCTACTCCCCCGCATCCCCATCAAAATAAATTAAAATACAAAGATTTGAAAGAAGTTGTAACCGTGTCTGAGCCAAGTTTATTATTCCTTTTGTAGAGAAGGAATATTAACAAAATTTTATAATATGAACTTACTAATGGAAGGGGTTAAAAAAAAATCATTAAGTTTAGTGAACTTAAATTCCTTGGCAGAATGATCTTATTCATGAACTAGATACACAACTTTTGAAATGGCGTTGCTGCAGCAGGCATGAATACTATCTTATTTAAATGTCTGTATTAAGCACAACCACTCTCTGCTAAAAATGGGGAAAAAACAAACAAGTCATATTCATCAAAGTAATTGTGTAGGTACTTTCAGTACCAAAATGCCTAGAATGAAAGATTGAACTGCTAACGGCAGCAGTGACAGCCATGAATCATGGTAGGCTACTTCGGGGCCTTTACCACCATAAAACAAAAGATGTAGATGAAAAATGCTGCAATTAAGTGATTTGATTTCTGCCCCCTTTTTCCTACTGCATTCGTGCATGGCTGCACAGCAAAGATTGATGGGAAAAATTACTCTACGTGATCTCTGACAGAGCCTTGGAACAATTCTATAAGGGGGAAACATACAAATCAAACCAGCTTTCTTGTATTCAAACAAAATAATACATATAAAGCAAATACTTTAGCCTATATCCAAAGCACCAGCATTTGCATGCACACATAAATTTTTGAGAAATGCTCTGCTATCAAAACCAAACTCATGGATTTTCCAGCTAGTTGGGTAATACTGATATTTGTTTAAATAAATATTCAATCAGTACTACTGAGTGGCATCCTAAATTTGTTTGTGCAGTGAGAAGAACAAATTGCAGATACAAATTTATGGAGGTAAAATGTTCTTATCTTTCATATCAATATGTTATTAATAAAATACTCTCAAAATAAGATAATAAGAAAATCTTCCCGCATATTAGACTCCGCTATCATTACCATCATTTAAATGGACATTTTCAATGGGTATTTATAAGTGAGTTCAGAGCAAGTGTATAAAGGATTTATATCTGTGGTACTTGTGTAGAGGGAAAATGTTATAATATGGCTGACATATACTTTAAAATATGCTAAGTGTGCAAAAGGCATTGGATAAAATAAACAAGCATTATTAATGCAAATGGGAGGTGACTGGTTCTATCGTAGACTACTCTACTGATACTATGTGAGATTTATTTCCTGATGAGAGCGTTAAGACCACACAGATCCAGCCCACTGTAAAAAATGTGTAGTTGATTTTGCTCAAATATACACAATGGAGTCAACTCACCGAAAAAAAGATGTGCAGAGTTTTGACTCCATTATGCATACCAAAGCGGAGACTGAGCAGACAGACTAGGGCATTGGTAATTAAAGTTAGGTCATTTTGCTGAAGACCTAATAATATTGCATTATGCTTGAAAGAAATCCTGCTGTAGTCCCTTGCCAACGTCAGTTAATATTTTTCATTTTGAAATGTATTTTTTTCAGTGTATTGAACAAGTTTTCATTCCCTCAGATTCTATTTATGCTCAGTACATATTATCATATATTTTCTTTCTGTATGTAGCTGACTTATTCAACTTCAGTTGTGGTTTTTCTTTTTCTAATAAGTAGATACAAGCCTCGTGATGAGAGGACTTCATATACATAAGCCTCTCCAACCTCAGCAGCTTTCTGCCTGATTTACGGGGGCCTACAAACCATCCTCCATGACTAGAGAAGCAACTTTTTGATTTTCAAAGTTAATCCAGTTCTAGGATGAATTAACTACTGCAAAAGACCCTGACAGCTAGACTGTGCTTTTATGCAGCTAGCCAGCATTCTCTATGACTTCTTATCCAGTAAAATAAACATTAAAAGCTTTGGCTTCCTGATTGCATACTATTGATCACTTTTATAGCTCAGGACACCTTATCTTCTTTCACCATTTTACAGTATCATTAACTGTAAAAGGAGAGTGAGTTTCTTCTGCAAGTTCATTTTTGTATAGAGTTGGAAGATCTAGGAAAAAAGAGTGATAGCAGTTTTGTGGTGGCTTCCACAGCTGGTACGGTTCATTAAGTCCACTCTGGCAATAATGGAAGTGAAAATAACCTTTTGGAATAGCAGAGAGAGCTGGGATCTAGGATGACCTTTGAGAAAAGTCAAGGTATATTTAGAGAATAACATTACATTCAAAGAGATGTTTTTTGGTTTTGTCCTTTGGGCCTTCAAACTAAACTTCAAATCTCAACTTCAGGAATCTCAACCTGCAAACTATTGGAGATGGGAGCCAGGTGCTGAAAATCAGTGCAGTTTTTAGGTTTTAATAAATATTAGATAGCTCATACTTTACAGAATGTTTGTGATTAATAATGAGATATTCTACATTAAGTTATATTAATCTAGCAGTGTGCAAAAGTAGAAAGACTGGGTGGCTTAATCTCATAATTTTTTGAGCTCACAGGCCAGTTTAGATAACATTTCATAGAATCATAGAATCACAGAATGGCTTAGGTTGAAAGGGACCTTAAAGGTCATTGAATTTCCTTCAAGTATTGGAATTCTGCAATGAGGTCTCTCTGGAGCCTTCTCTTCTACAAGATTAACAAGCCCGACTGCCTCAACCTAAACATTGCTATGTCCCCACGAATTTCTGCCTTTCATTGAAGGTGTAGGCAGCAAATAATAACCCTCACTGGCTATCTGTCCTGCCAAAAGGAGAAAGAAGGAGATGAGAAATGGAAAGAGAAAAAATCAAAATATGTTTTCCACTAAACATCTCACAAAACAAACATTTTTGCTCTATGCTGCAATCCAAGAAAATCTGCAAGCACTGACACAGCATCACTCACCACTGTGTATTCTTCCAAAGAAGGGAAACATGAACATACATGGGAGGGATGAGAGACGCTTATCAGGACTCATTTTTGTCAATCGAGGAAATTGAGAAGTTATCTTGCTAAAATGACAATTTTAAAGAGTGATAGCCTTATTTTAGTAGAAGAAAGGTAAGCTTCATCAACTGCTTCTGTATTTTTTGGTGAGAACCCCACTCCAGTAGGGAAAGATTCTGAGTGTTAGCCATGCTTTTTTGGAAAAAGTGGAAAAAACCCAAACATTATATGCAAGAAACACAACAGCTTGGTAAAGCTGCATCAGTGCTGGTTAAGAGGCAGGAAGAAGCTCTGAAACACAAGAAAAACAGAGAGAGAAAGTAGGAGTGAAAATTTCTTGGGGCCTGGTGTTGGACAGGAGAGCTGTAATTGAAAATGATATTTGACTTCATATTTACCATCTGTGACTTTACTTCTAATCTTATAGCTGAAGCTCGTGGAAATAAACTGTTGTGTTTTTCCATCAAGTTTTTCTGAATGTAAGAAGAAAAGATGAATTAAAGAAACAGGAACTATGAAGACAATGTATTTGCAGTATTAAGTCACTTCAGAGGCAGCAAGTTCAATAGAACAGTGCGATAAGGAGCCATATCACCAACATGTAGAGAACCAAGCTGAAAAGAAAGCAACGTGTAATAGTAATAAGAACTCTGATTATTGTCATTCAAGGAACAGGCAATTTGCAAGTCAGATGCTAGAGAGTAAATTTTACTCAGAATAAGTTACACATTAAGAAAACTAAATGTAGGTGTTTACCTGTAGGTTTCTGCAAGCGTAGGTGTCTAAGTTCCCATTACACTGTCAATGGAGATCTAGTAAACACATTAGAGAGAACAGAATCATCTGAATTTCTATCAGAGGCTGTCATCTAGAATATATTTTGATCTAGTTTCATTCTGATATGTATACTACTTTAATTTTAGGTTTTCTATGTATGACCACAGATATATCGCAAAGAAATTCATATATGTACCTGAAATTCATGAATGTATCTGAATCGTCTCTTTTATCTCTCCTCAATAGAAAAAGATTTTAAAAGGTCTCATCACAGGCAGTAGGATAACTGTCTGGAAACCTCACCTTCATGCACAGACTTTTGTCTTTGCATGAAGGTGAGATTGGGAACAATGTTCAGTGATTGGGGCCTGCGTAAATGGTGCATGTATCACTGTTGATACATTGTAGATTTAATGGAAAACTACTAAGATAACAAGTGAGTAAGCTATGTTCTACATGGCTGATATCAAAAAGAGATCCCTGGATCAGGATTTAATCCCAATTTAATGTATCTCATGAAAAATGGCAATTCTAGTTACATTATCTCTTCTGTAATATCGCAGCAGACTGGAAGAAAATGTAAAACAGCACGGCAGGAAGGCAGCTAGACAATTAAATAAATATCTTGTAACTATGTAATTAACCATTTAATTAAGCCTCTCTGCTTTACCTTTTGATTTATCCGTATTCCACAGAGAACGAAACAGAAGTGACATTGCTCTTATTAGAGCCACCAGATACCATAACAATGATAATATGAAAATTATAATTTTGCTTTCATTTTAAATGAAACATGCCTTTCAAATAACTTTACCATTTTACTTAAATATCTTTACTGATATATTTTCCTTATGATTCAACTTATTTTTTTCCTTTTTTATCTTTATTTTTTTGCACTCTTACACAGGTTTCTCTTTAGTTTTGATGATGGAATCTTGCTCTGTAGAAAATATTGAACTACTTTATTGAGAAAAATGTTGGTCACTAGAGCACGCACACAAATCTATCTTGTCACGTGGTACAGGATTACAGTCAGTGAGTCAGCACTAATCAAAATGCTTTCGTATGTGGACACTGTAGGAAGAGTCATATCCTCTCTCATTAAATCAGTGAAGACCTGAAGACTCCAATTGCAGCTACAGAGCTACATTCAGAACAAGAAAATCTCTGCAAGCAGTTCAGCACAACACATACTATTTTGAGCAGTCTCTTTAGGGAAAAATACCCTCTGCATCTTATAATTAAAAGCTATTTAACAATGTAAAAATAAGAATATTCCCAAATCAAGTTTCAGCCAAATCTCATGTATGTTTCTTCTCCCATTAGCCTAATTCAAAATGTGGATATCAGAGGCAGCAATGGCCCGGTGTTTACATCACACAGCACTACAGAGAGATGATCACTTAGCTTTTGTTTTGGTTCCAATTCATTTTTTCAAGAAGCATAATTAAAAACTGCATTAATGCCACCAATTATGGCCTCCAAGGGACCAGAAACCCCATGTTACTGTGTGATGGAACACAACGGAGCTGCAAACATCCATTTGCCATTATAATACTCATTAATCCTGCCAAATACAACTCATTATGAGACTTCAAGAAAATCATCTCATAGGCAAACACAGCACAGAATCTATCTGTCACTGCATTCCTCACAGCACAAGTTGAAGGAGTGGAAATTGTTCAATGTAACTAATTTATGAAGCTGAAAACTAACCATTCATTTCTGACACAAACCAGGAGGTATCTGAAAATGAACAAGGACTACCTTATTGCTGTAATACACTTTTAATTGTGACTTCTTCAGAAGTGAATATGTTGGATAGAAGGTGAGGAAAGCCCTGGAAAAATGGGATGGACGTCACACAGATATTTGCCCAAACCAGTGCTTTTTCTAAGGTCAAAATGAATTTGCCTTTTCTCCCTTAAACTACAGATTTTCCTTCTGATTTTGGGCAAGTCTTTGTTAAAAAACAAACAAACAAACAAACAAACAAAAACTAAACAAAACAATGCAGGAAGAAGCAAACATAATGCTGCACTATATTACTAAGAAATGCCACAAAATGTATAGTCTTTAGAAGTGTTTCAAGTTGCTATTTTTCATTATCATTATTTGTTGTTGCTATTTAATAATATTACCTGAAATTATTCTAGAATTATTTTGTAGTATGATTTGAAGCATCAATTGCCAAAATTCAGGAAGGTTAGATATTTCAAACATGTGGGGAAAAAAGCTGTATAAAAATGTATCTGAAGTTTAATTCAAATTTCCTTGTTTAGGAGACTGACTAGATAATCATCCAAATGAATTCTGCAAACTTCTTGAATTTTAGATACAGCTACTTTAACAGGAACCACTGTAAGTTGAATACTGTATTTTCACTAGCAGGATTCACTTCCTGAAACAGTGAAACAGCTGTGATTTTCCAAAGAAGTCTGTACCAGAAGAAATACTGAAATGTTTGGTAACTTCAAGAAGTTTGTAAACAAAAGCCAGGAACTCAGCAAAAATAATTCCTGATGTAAGTTGTAAAATATTCTGAAAATTTTAAGCTACTTTACCTATTAAACAAAGTAGTTTCTGTTAAAAAAAATGCACAGACTTGATATTTTTTTCTTGTAAGCCATCTATCCTGTAAAATTTACAAAACAAAAATGAATTGTGACTCCTGATAAACACGTATTCTCTGCTTTTCACTTAGGTGGTACCAGATAGCTAGAGCTGAATGTTACAATTTTTTAATCAGAAGAGGTAACAAACACTTGTCTGAAAAATCAAGAAACTCATCAATGGTTCCATCTCCTTGACTCATTGACAGAAATGAGACAGGACTGGAAGCCTTACAGAGAAATCAGATAATTCTTTAATTAAAGACACAATTATTTAAAAAGGTTCTGGAATTTCTCTTAGAACTATTGGATTATGTGGCAGGATAATTTTTTATTTAAATTTTCCTATATACAAAAATATGATCCAGATTGCAAGGATCTACTCAGATTTTCAAGCTATTCATATAAATAATTTCTTCTCTATCAGCTTCACTAACACTGTTACCCAAAGTCCAGTCTGTCATAGCCTTATCATAATCAAAATACCTTCCCTTTCCCTTACTCTTAATGACCTCATCCTTCACATCTTTCCGAGTTCTGATTTCACTATTGACTTTTGTAATTCCTATCCAGCTTCTCTATCACCTTCTGTACCTTGTAAGAACAAAGAAATTGCTATGTCTTAGGATTAACATTCAGGAAGAAAAAGCTGAGATATTCAAAATAAAAGTCTGCATGAGGAAGAATGGTTACCAGAAGAACTATGGATGGGTAGAGAACTCATTGTAACTTAACAGGTTTCTTCAACTGTATTGTATAAAGCTCAACAGAGTTCAGAAAACATATTTTTCTTATGCAAACTTAAGAGATTTTTTTGCATTTTTTTCAGAGTGCACAAAGCTTTTTTTTTTTTAAATATTTTCAAAATTTCAGAACAGAAAATTTCTGAGATGAAAAGAAAAAAAAAAAAAGAAAAAAAGAAAAACTATATCTTAAAGATACTTACACAATTAAATGAGTTCCTCAGGGAATCTAAAATATCCCTACTCTTTGATGTCTGAAGTCAGGATTAGTGAAATCCAGACTCCAGCAAATTTAAAGATAATATAGTCCTTCTCTCTTTAAAATAACTCTTTGAGGTTAAGTTTAAAACTTATGCATAGAAAAGAGAGCCTTAAAGGAAGACTTGTGAAATTCAGTGCATGTGGCATCTCTGGGGTTAGTATTAATTTTGAACAATAATTGTTCCATTTAAAAGCGAGAAAATGTTACAACAATGTGTTTTCAATTCTAACCTAAGTTATGATAATAAGAAAGGTAATTCTGCAGAGTACATCTGGCGATGCAGTCACCTGTGTTATAATAAAAAGCTATGAACCTCTTTAGGTGCTTGTTCTGCATCAGACTGACTGATAGAAATGTAATCTCTCCGGGGCAGGGACATTATCTTGTTCAACAAATTTACCCATTGTTCAGTGCTTTACAAGTACACATATGCTAATGTGGAATGAATCATAGGATGACTTGGGTTGAAAGGGTCATAATCAGGTTCCAACCTATCTGCCTCAGGCAAGGTTGCCAACCTCCACACAAAGCACTAGATCAATTTGCCCAGGACCCCATCCCATCTGACTTTGAACACCTCCAGGGATGGGATATCCACAACCACTCTGGACAATCTGATACATCACCTCCACATACTCTCAGTGAAAAACTTTGCCCTGACATCTAATCTAAATCTCTTCTCTTTTACTTTAAAACCATTCCCCCTTGTCTTATCACTATCTATCAGTGCAAAATGTTTATTTCCCTCCACTTTATAATCTCCCTTTAAATACTGGAAGGTGTAATATGGTCTTCCTGCAGCCTTCTCTTCTCCAGACTCAACAAACCCAGCTCCTTCAACCTGTCTTCATAGGAAAGGTTCTCCACCCCTCTGATCATCTTCATGGCCCTTTTCTGGACCCTCTCTAAAAGCTTGACAACTTTACTGTGTTGGGAATCCCAGACTTGGATGCAGTACTCCAGCTAGGGCTTCATGAGGATAGAGTAGGAAGGGACAATCACCTTACTCACCCTGCTGATAGAACCCAGGATACCATTGGCCTTTTGGGCTGCAAGCACACACTACTGGCTTATATGAAGTTTTTCATCTACCAGGGCTCTGAAGTCCTTCTCAGTAGGGATGCTCTCAAAGAGTTCTTCTCCCAATCTGTATACATATCTGGGATTATCCCAACCAAGTATAAAACAGAATCACAGAATCACAGGGGTTGGAAGGGACCTCCAGAGATCATTAAGTCTAACCAGCCTGCTATCTCACTCCAATTTATAGGAAGGAGATGAGGTTCTTTTAATATCTGTATATCCAGCGTGAGATTAAGAAGCAATGGTTCAAATGTTGGTCCAATCAGTTTATTATAAATCCTAATTAGGGAGATGGGGAAGGGAAGGAGGGTGATAGAAAAGATAGGAAAGAAGCAAGAACTCGCATAAAGTGAGGATAGTCAGCACCAGGATCCAGTAGCGGTTCCGTTGCACTACGTTGCGAAGGTCCGAGGCTAAAGCAGAGGGGGGTGAGGGGTTGAAGAGCAGCAGCGTGGCCAGCCTTGGGAAGCAAGCAAGTAGCAGGAAGAAGTCACAGAGCCAATCTGGGAGCAGCAGGATTCAGGTAGCAGGCCCAGGAGAGTCCCTCAGCATGCAGGAATTCTGTAGTGAGGAATCTGATGGCAGAAACCTTTGTTCTCTTCAGCATCGTGGTAGAGCGCAGAGCAAGTCCAGGAGGGAGAGAGGGAGGTCGTGAGGCTTCTCATGTCAGAAACCTCTTCTTCTTCACAAGGAATCTGTTGCCAGAAAAACTCATGGTTTTTGATTCCTCTTTTATCCTACTTTTTCTCCTGCCTATGTGACATCCCTGGATGCTTGAGCAAGAATCATGTGAATACCTCCTGAGATGGCCATCTTCCCTGTGATAAGGCCACACAAAAGACCGCTTCGCAGCCATTAACCTGCAGCTTATCTCTCTCTCGTTGCCCCTCACCTTGTCTATCTGTGTCCCTCAGACAAAGGATTTCTCAACCCTTGCCCAGGACTTGCTTGGATTTGTTCATCTGTGTCCCCAGCAAGCTTTGAGACAATGATGTAAAAGAATAATCTCTTACACCTGCCAAAGCAGGTTCCCTACACCAGGTCACACAAGTAGGTGTCCAGGTGGGTCTTGAATATCTCCAGAGAAGGAGACTCCACCACCTCCCTGGGCAGCCTGTTCCAGTGCTCTGTCACCCTGACTGTAAAGTTCTTGCACACATTTGTGCGGAACTTCCTACGCTGCAGCTTCTGGCCATTTCGTCTTGTCCTGTCTCCACACGCTGCTGAGAGTGCAAAACCTTGCACTTGGCTTTGTTGAAACTCATTAGATTCACAGGGACTCTCCTTTTGAATTTATCAAGGTGCCTCTGGATGGCATCCCTTCCTTCCACACTGCTCAGATTGGTTTCATCAGCAAACTTGTTGAGGGTGCACTCGATCCCATTGTCTATGTCATTGATAAAGATGTTAGTGATTAGCAGTCCCAAGGTAGACCCTTGGGCAATTCCACTTGTTGCCAGCCTCCACCTGGACACAAAGTCACTGACCACAACCCTCTGACTGACAGCATGTAAGTAAAAGCAAATGAAG